>NW_027507686.1:224556881-225756881 GCF_037356315.1 Lithobates pipiens | reverse complement strand
TAAGGACAGTCTTAAGAAGTTTGAAGCCCCCCAGTTGTCTCCCATAGAGTCTCCAAGGTCTCCAGGGAGGGATGCTCAGGCCCAGGACACTTGGGATTCCTCGCTGCCTAGCCATCCATCTGCTGTCCTTTCAGAGAGTGAGTCTGAAGAGGAAGAGTCTGGTTCAGGTTTTGACTTTGCCCTGCTCCCTCCTTTGGTCAAAGCCATTAAGGAAACACTGAGCTGGGAAGAGCCGGTAGTGGCCCCGGCAAAACAAAGAAAATTTTTCAAACAATTGAAGAAAGAACGTATTAGTTTCCCCTTCCTCTCGGAACTGGGAGAAGTGATTTCAGATGAGTGGAGCAAGGTAGAGAAAAAGAATTCTCTTCTTTCTAAAATCCAGAGACTTTATCCCTTCAAGGAAGAAGAAGTTAAGAATTTGGAGTCTCCTCCTCTAGTGGACGCAGCTGTAATGCGTTTGGGCAGACATGTTACCCTTCCCCTGGAAGACACAGTCTCTTTTAAGGACGCTTTGGATAGAAGAATTGATTCTGACCTAAAGCGGATCTACCTTACGGCCGGGATGGCCTGCAAGCCGGCCTTGGCTGTAGCGGCTCTGTCTAGAGCAATGGAAGTTTGGTCCAATAATGTTGATGATTCACTCAGAAATGTTTCCGAAGATCTGGCCAGGAGTTCTCCCATTCAGGAATTGAGACTAGCCTCAGCTTTCCTGGGAGAGGCCTCGATCGACATTATCCGTCTGGTGGCTCGAGTTATGCTCTCCTCTGTAACTGCCAAGCGTGCCCTTTGGCTCCGTCCTTGGGTAGCCGATCCCGCTTCTAAGCAGGTTTGGTGCCGTATTCCTTTTGATGGTTCTTCCCTTTTTGGCAATAAACTGGATAGTGCCATAACTCGAGCCACTGGAGGTAAGTCGGGGTTCCTTCCTCAGGATAGACGCCTGCAGGGTCAAAGAAGATCGTTCCCTAGGAAGCAGGCTCATGATCGTGCTAGGGAGGCGCGCACTTACAGGCCTGGACGTGAATTTTCTAGATCTTGGAGGTCCAGACAGACATCTCTCAAGAAGTCTGCGAAAGGCAGTTCAATGGGGGAGAAGGAGCCGACTAAGTCCTTTTGAGATCAAGCCCGTCCAGGCGGTTCGGGTAGGAGCACGTTTGTTCCACTTTCGACACGTTTGGGCGGCCTTGATCCAGGATTTTTGGACCGTCAAGACGGTCTCTTCCGGACACACGTGGACATTCAGCAGTGTACCCAAACTCAAGTTTGTTCCCACATCCATTCCAAAGTCAGAAGAAAAAAGGCAAATTCTTCTAGCTTACACAAAATCTTTGTTGGATCAAGGCGCCGCTATTCCTGTTCCAGATGTCCAGCGCGGCAGGGGAATGTATTCACCTCTCTTCCTGGTCCAGAAGAAGAACGGCACTTGGAGACCCGTAATGGACCTAACGCGTCTAAATCACTACATAAAAAAGGAGAAGTTCAAAATGGAAACGCTGTCCACGATCCAACAATCAGTGCAGCCAGGGGACTGGCTTGTCTCAATAGACCTCAAAGACGCCTATTTTCACGTCCCAGTGGCTGCAGAGTTCCAACAGTTTCTCCGTTTTTCCATTGGCCAGTTCCATTTTCAGTTTACTTGCCTTCCTTTCGGTCTGTCAACCTCTCCTCGCACTTTCTCGAAAGTCCTTCTGGCAGTCGTAGCCCTGTTGAGAATCAGAAAGATCCGGATTCATCATTATCTAGACGACCTGCTTCTTCTCGCTCAGGACAAGGATTGTCTCTTGAGCCACAGGGATCAAGTCATCGCAACCCTAGAAGAATTCGGTTGGCTCCTGAATTTAGAGAAGAGCCAGTTGGTTCCTACGCAGTCTCTCGTGTTCCTCGGTGCTCTGTTCAACACAGCAAGAGGTACCATCTCTCTGCCCGAGGAGAAAATTGCAGTAATCCGAGACAGGATCCACCTAGCCCTCTCCTCTTCTCGTCTCAGTGCTCTTCACTGCCTAAAGATCATAGGCACCATGGTGTCTACCATACCCATGGTGAAGTGGGCACAATGGAGGATGCGCCCCTTTCAGGTGGGGTTTCTCCATCAATGGTCGGGAGAAAAGGCTCAGTCCATCGTAGTTACTCAGACCATGAGAGGTTCCCTCCTTTGGTGGCTTCGTCGGGAGAATCTACTGAATTGTCACTCTCTTCTACCAATCAAATGGATCTCAGTAACATCAGATGCCAGCAACAAAGGCTGGGGGGCACATTGTCTTTCGGAAGTGGCCCAGGGCGTTTGGGACTTTCCCTCTCGGGGAATAGTGTCGAATGTGTTGGAACTACGAGCAGCCTTCCTAGCGCTGTTGGCGTTTCCACATCTGATAGTGGGTGCATCCGTAGTCCTCAGGCTGGACAATACGTCTGCGGTCGCATATGTGAGGAAGCAAGGGGGCACCAGAAGTCGGTCTTTGCTGAAGGAAGTGGAGCCAATAATGCATTGGGCTCAGAGGAACCTGTCCAACCTAACAGCAGCCTATGTACCCGGAGTTCTCAATGTCCAGGCGGACTTTCTTTCACGAGTCCACTTGGACAACAACGAGTGGACCCTTCACGAAGAGGTGTTTCAGTGGGTTCTATCCCTGGGGATGTCTCCAGAAGTGGACCTTTTTGCCTCTCGTTTCAACAAGAAGCTAACAAAGTTCTATTCGAGGTTCAAGGATCCGCAGGCCTTCGGGATAGATGCCCTAACAGAGCAGTGGCGTTTTCACAAGGCATATGCTTTTCCCCCAACGCCAATCATCTTCCAATTCCTGAAGAGACTCAGATGGGAAGGAGTGGAAGTATTGGCAATAATTCCGTATTGGCCCAACAGGCCCTGGTTCCCTCTCCTATCTCTCCTCAGCTTTCGGGACCCGGTTCCTCTTCCGTCCAGACGGGACCTTCTCTCCCAGGGGTCGGTTCTCCATCCATGTCCGGCTCAGCTCCGGTTGAAGGTCTGGTTCTTGAGAGGGGAAGGCTGGAAGCTCTAGGGTGTCCTAAGGAAGCCATTCCCACTCTCCTAAGTGCAAGGAGAAGGAGCACTAATAAGGTGTATGAACGAATCTGGGCCAAGTTTGTTTATTTTGTGTCCTCCAAAACCAGTTCCTATGTTTCACCCACGGTTCAAGATGTGTTGGGGTTCCTGCAATCTGGCTTGGACTTACCTTTATCAGTTAGCTCCCTTCGGGTTCAAGTTTCAGCTATTTCCGCTTTTACAGGGGTTCAGTGGGCCAGCCACGCCCTCATTCAGCAGTTTTTCAAGGGAGCAGTAAGATTGAGACCCCAAAGGAAACCCAGATTCCCCAAATGGGATCTTCCTCTAGTCCTGGACTTCTTTTCTCTGCTCAGTACGGATCTCTCCATCCGAGAACTTACCTTGAAAACCGTGTTCCTGGTGGCGGTCACCTCAGCGAAACGAGTTTCGGAAATTCAAGCTCTGGGAGCCAAGGAGCCTTTTCTAACCTTTTTTCCGGATAGAGTGGTCTTAGTTCCAATGTTAGGGTCAAACCCTAAAGTCACTTCAGTCTTTCATAATAATCAAGAAATCTCTCTACCCCTATTCAGATCCTCGGATTCCTCAGATATTCATCCTCTTGACGTTGGAAGCTCTTTAAAGCTCTACTTGGAAGCTACAGCTCCGTTCCGGCAGTCGGACTTCCTGTTCGTTCTGTTCTGTGGTAAGAACAAGGGCACTAGAGCATCAGTCAGGGCAATCGCTGCATGGATAGTTCAAGCAATCCAGTGGGCATACAGAGATAAGGGCTTGGCTCCTCCTCAGGCGGTGACGGCACATTCAACCAGAAGTCTTTCGACCTCGTGGGCGGCTTCTCGCCATGTGGCCCCTGACGTGATATGCAGGGCAGCCTCGTGGTCTTCCATTCACACCTTTATGTCTCATTATTGTGTTGAGCCAGCGGCTTTATCCTCAGTTGATTTTGGTGTTAAAGTTTTGTCAGTTGACGGTGTCAAATAAATCTTTGTTAATCAGCATTTTTGCCCACCCGGGTGTGTCTTGGCGAGTTATTTCCCACACGTAGGCTGCCATGGAGTCTGTCAGGAAAACGGAAAATTTATGTCAAATACTTACCGTAATTTTCCTTTCCTGATGGACTTCATGGCAGCAGGAGTTCCCTCCCAAATGGCTGGAGTAGGATAGTTACCGAACACGGCCTGTGGCAGGGAGCAAAGATTTATGGGAGTGTCGTCCTATAGGGTAATGGAGGCGGGACTAAACCCACACGTAGGCTGCCATGGAGTCCATCAGGAAAGGAAAATTACGGTAAGTATTTGACATAAATTTTCCGTTTTCTCCTGCAGTTCCGGCAGTCCCTGCCTAGGTGGTTACGTCACCAGGTGATTCGCGAGGGCTCCTGGGATGGCGGCGTAATGTATCCCAGGAGGCCTTGCGAATTGCTTAGTGATGAAATCTCATGTTATTCCCAGACTGTGGCTACGGCAACGTGTCAGGAGGAAGGAGCGCCACGCGGTGACATTTCTGCGCAGGCGTGAGATCGGGAAGTGCATGCTGGGTAGCCAGCTGCACCAAGTCCCGGAAATAGATACCAGAGGGCTTCAGATGCCCACAGTGGACATTGACCCTGCCAGCTTCCCAGATCAAGGTAGTCTTTCTTTATTTTAAACTGAAATTAACCAGAATACACTATAGACACTGGCAGGCCCGTCTTTAATATTTATTGGACCCTGGGCAAACATTTTCTTGCCCCCCCCCATGCAATTTCACTCTCCACCTGCTCTGAGACATACAATAAATAGCATCTAGACTTAAAATCAGTTTACTGTATCAGATCAGGCAGTGATTGCGATTGGTTGCCAGAGGTTACAGCATATCATTGCAGCTTACTGACTGGTTGCTAGAGGTTACAGCACACATTAAGGCTCACTGATTAATTGCTAGAGGTTACAGTACATGATTTCTGCTTGTTGATTGGTTGCTAGAGATTACTGTACAGTAATACTGCTCACTGATTGATTGCTATAGGTTACACCACATCTTCTCACTGAAGGGGGGCATGATATACATATGACTTCCGCCTTTATTAACATATCAATGCTGCTGGCCCCAGCCATTTACATATGAATGAAGCTGCTATTTATATATAAATGCTGCCATTATTTACATATGAATGCCAGTTATTTACATGTAAACACAGGATCTGCAGGTGAGTTATCTGTACACAACAATAGGGCAGAGCTGGGCAGCATTAGTAGCAGCACTTCACACTGAGATATCGGGACACAGCTCAGGACTAAACATTAAAGGGACAAGGGAATTTAAACTGGGATAGTTGGCATGTATGAGGCAGCTGCTTTGGGCCCCACAACTATGACAGGGCCCAGGGCAGCTGCCCCTTTTGCCCTGCCTTAAAGACGGCCCTGGGCACTGGCTAAATGTGCCAGATAAAGTTGAACAAATGACAGCAGTGTTTAAATTTTTTTTTTTTAACTGGAACTCCGCTTTAAGGAGGCTCACTCTCACTAACTGCGCTGAACACTAATGTCACCAGAAATTAAAGTGAGGGAAAAATCCTACATTTTGAATTGCTACCAGAACAGGAATAGAGAGGAGCGCTTCTAATTGGTACATTTGTTCCGATAAAACACTGTCCAAGAGGAGATTTTCCTCACATTGGAATGATATCCTCTCACTTCCTGTTGAGTCTACAGGAAAGGAAATGAAGGGAAATTTTCCTAAGAGGGAAAAGTATTGGCTTTAAATGTACATAACCCTGTGTGAGCTCCATGTTGGATGGTGGTTATCAGTGTGGCAGGACTTTAAAGAAACTATCATTATATTTAAAAAAAAATGATTTGGACCAAAAGTAAAATAATTTATTTTCCTTAAACCTTGACAAACAATACTCTTTGTAAAGATCTTTCCAGACAGGCATGTACTGGCCATAGGGACTATAGGGAGTTTCCCGGTGGGCCGATGGCTCAGTGGGCTGGTTTCAGTGACAGCCAGTGGCATCGCTGGGGGGGGGACTTTTGGGGCTATAGCCCTGAATCTGGGGCCCATAGCCCCGAGTCATTGCAGGAGTCCCCAACCACAGGGTCCCGGCCCACTACCTGCCCTCTTTCTGGTGACCCTGATATTAGGTGGGGCTCTCTGTGGACCCGGATGTAAGGGGGGTCTCTGTGGGGACCTAGATGTAAGGGGTTGGCTCTCTAGGGACCCTGATGTAAGGTGGATGATCTCTGGGAACTCTGATGTAAGAGGGGCTCTCTGGGGACCCTGATGTAAGGGGAAGGCTATATGGGGACCCTGATGTAAGGGGAGGCTCTCTGGGGACCCTGGTGTAAGTGGGGTGCTCTCTGGGAACCCAGATGTAAGGAGGGGCTCTCTGGGGACCCTAATGTAAGGGGGGCTCTCTAGGGGCTTTTTTGCGCAATTGCGTACAGTTTATATACTGTCTTTTGCGCGTTTGCAAAATTAAAGAGGGCCGGACTGGATGAAGTCCAGGGCCAAATTTTTTTCCCAGTCCAACCCTGTTTCCAGATATTCCATTACCCTGCCAATGTGATTGGCTCACTGGTTTTCTTGGTTTGCCAAGAGCTTGAGGTCAAACTATAGACATTCCCTGTAAAAATGTAATTGTTCTTCAGATACTTTCAGTCCATGAACTCATAAAAGGAGGAAAACAGCTTTTTTTTTATCACAATACTGAAACCAATCCTGTTACTGTAGTAAAGGCAGATTTTTCTACTTTGAGAAAGGGCTTTGTGGGCAGCACAGTGGTGTAGTAGTTAGCACTCTCACCTAGCAGTAAATGGGTTGCTGGTTCAAATCTCAACCATAGCACTACCTCCCTGGAGTTTGCATGTTCCCCCTGTGCCTGCGTGGGTTTTCTCCGGGTACTCCAGGTTCCTCCCACACTCCAAAGACATGCTGGTAGGTAAATTGGCTCTAGTATATGAATGTGAGTTAGGGACCTTAGAGTGTAAGCTCCTTGAGGGTAGGGAGTGATGTGAATGTACAATGTATATGTAAAGCACTGTGTAAATTGACAGTGCTATATAAGTTCCTAATAAAAATGTAACTAATTATTAAATGAAATAATAATTAGTGGGATTAGAATCTCCAGAAAGTGAGGATCTACTCTAAATTTGGCTAAAATCCTAGCAATATATGCACAGTAGCTGACTTCTTTTCAATAAAAGTGAAGTATTGCTTTAAAGCATCCTCCCTATTGAGACCGCAGCCATACTGCCATTCTAAAATAATAAACAATGCAGTCACAAACTGTTTACTTTCACAGCAGTCCAACAGAGTTGTCTGAACCATATATATTTTCACATCCTGATTTGTTCACCAAACGCCATCTATGCTGCCTGGAGAAATCATTATTCGGTCACAAAATTTCATGCTTCAGGAACTTCTAGCTGTCACAGGATTTGTCACGGCTATAGGTATATCTATGAATAAGGGTTTGTTAATATTATTATAGAGGATTTATATAGCACCAACAGGTTCCGCAGCGCTTTACAATATAAAAGGGAGGCAGTACAGTTAAAATACAATAAAGTACAACAGGGTTAAAAGGACCCTGCTCGTGAGAGCTTACAATCTAATAGGGTGGGGCAAGTGGTACAGAAGGTTGTAACTATGGGGAATGAGGTGATGGAAGTAATAAAAGATTAGTTGGAGGCGTCATAGGCTTCCATGAAGAGATGAGTTTTCAGAGATCGCCTAAAGGCAGCCAGAGTAGGAGATAGCCAGTCAGATTGAGGTAGAGAGTTCCACAGGATGGGAGAGGCTCTGGAGAAGTCCTGGAGATGAGCATGGGAAATAGAATCAAGGGAGCTTGAGAGCAGGAGGTCTTGAGAGGAGTGGAGAGGATGATCTGGGTGATATTTGGAGACAAGATTGGTGATGAAGCTCAGGGCAGAGTTTTGAATGGTTTGTGTGTTGTTGTAAGTATTTTTAATTGAATTTTCTGGGCCATCAGAAGCCAGTGAGGGGTGGTGGACTCGGTTGGTAAGGTAGATGAGTCTGGCATCAGCATTCATGATAGACTGAAGAGGAGATAGCCTATGAAGAGGGTAAGCCAGTGAGAAGAGAGTTGCAATAGTAAAGGCGAGAGATAACAAGGGAGAGAATGAGTAACTTGGTGGCTTCATTAGTTAAAAAGGGGTGATTTTTTGAGATGTTACAGAGGTAAAGTCTACAAGCTTTTGACAACGATTGGATTTGGGGCTGAAAGGACAAGTCAGAGTCTGGGATTACACCTAGTACTTTGGCATGCGGGGAGGGATTGATGGTTGCATTATTTACCTCAAAGCAAAAGTCATGGAGGGGGGCAGGGGGGAATATTATCAGCTCGTTTTTAGCGCGATTTACTGTAGTTTAACTACCTCCTGCCCACCATATAGACCAGGGATGTGCATCTAGCGGACCTCCAGCTGTTGCAGAACTACAAGTTCCATGAGGCATAGCAAGACTGACAGACACAAGCATGACAGCCAGAGGCAGAGGCATGATGGGACTTGTAGTTTTGCAACAGCTGGAGGTCCACTAATTGCATATCCCTGATATAGACAAAATGGCAGCTGGGGGAATTCTCTGTTGTTCTGGAATGACATCATACATATTACTATGGGGGCACGCAGCACAGCAATCATGGGTGCTCTGTGCCACTTTGAAATGGAGTGCCCCAGATCTCGGTAAAGAGCTGATGATGCGGCTCTTTACCCATGTGATCAGCTGTGTCAAATCACAGCTGATCACATGAAAACAAGAAAATGGTGGTGATTGGCTCTCCTCGCCTCACAATGACAGAGTGTTAGAAGAGGAGAGCAGGGGAGTCCTGTACAGATAATCTGGGCACTGTTCATCAGTGCAGCCCAAAAAGTGCCCAGCAGTGATGTCAATCTGTGGGCATCAGTGCTGCAAGTCAGTGCTGCCTTTCAGTGCCCATCAATGCCCCCCATCAGTGCTGCATATCCATGCCGCCTATCATTGCCCATAAGTGCCGCCTATCAGCGCCCATCAGTGACGCCTATCACAGTGCACATCAGTGGTGCATATTAGTGCCTCCTCATTAGTCCCACCTCATCAGTACCCTTCAGTGCTGTCTCTTCAGTGTCCATCAGTGCAGCCTATGAATGCTCATTAATGCAGCCTATCAGTGCCCATCAGTGCAGCCTCATCAGCGCACATCAATGAAGGCGAAAAATTACTTATTTACAAAAGTTTCTTACTTTTCTTAAGCTGTGGGAGGTTATCAAGTGACCATATAAGGTTCTATTTTATTCTACAAATATGGCCAGTTGTTGCGTGTACTTTACACTTTATTGAGTACAGGGCTGGGATGATATATGTCTGAACAGAACTGCTGGGGAGGACACCAGAGATCACTAGGAGTAAGGACCCATTCACATTATCCAGTTGTGTCAATGCACATTACGTGCGCCGCTGTTGTGCAGTGCCATTTATTCTGAATGGTACTCCAATGCACCTTGCTGACACACTTTTGGGTGCAGTGGCAATGCACTAACGTATAATGGGGTGAGCTGTGGTCATGCATGCACCATTTTTAGTGCTATTTGGTGCATTGGCAGCCCATTTATTTTGAATGGGCCGCCTTAAGGCAATGCTTGCTGATGCAAAATGGTATGAATGGGCCCCAAGCCAACTATGGGGTTGATTTATTAAAGGAAAATTCACTTTGCACTATAAGTGCACTGCAAGTGCACTTGGAAGTGCAGTCACTGTAGATCTGAGGGGGAAGATCTGAAATGAGGGGAAGCTCTGCTGATTTTTACAAAGATGTACAAGATAAAATGCTGTTGTTTATTTTCCTTGCATGTCCCTCTCAGATCTACAGCAACTGCACTTCCAAGTGCACTTGCAGTGCAAAGTGGATTTGCCTTTGATAAATAACCCCCCATATTTGATCAACTTTAAGCACCTCCATTTATTGTCCAACCCTCACGTCTGATGATGTGGTTCCTTTTAATGCAGAATTTTATTTAGTGTCACGGGAAGTTTGCACTTCCTCTCCTATTTCTTAAATGTGCCGTTCTTCAACATTACTGAAAGAAGCACGCGTGCGGTTTCACACGTTGATGCTTTAGGCCTGTAATTTAATATCTGGTCGTAGTTATCCATAGGTTCACCAAGAGGTATCCCTGACTACCAACAATGTCTCTGCTGCTTTAGAAAACAGCTGCCAGCATCCTGGAGGGAAGGGGCTGGTGTTTATGTTGAAAATGAAGCAGCTTGCTCTAGACATAATGAAGCATGACATTAGGAAGATGAAAGGCAGTAACCAAAGAAAAACACAGGCCACCACCATTGACATTGGGACCACCTCTCCTCAGCCACCGCTTCCCACAGTCCTGCATTCACAAATACCTTCTCACTTCGGGGAAAGGGAAAAAAAAAAAACGTGAATGGACGTTTGGAGTTTATCTGCCCCGACCTCTCTCCTCTGATGACCTCTCTTTCATGTCCAATCTCTTCACTAAAGCCTCAGCATGTAAGGTCCCTAAAGTCCTTTGTCTGTCGTCCTCCTCATTATTTCTCCTAATGACAGATAGGCCACTGGCCAGGAAATTCCTCCAGCAAACTCAATATGGGGGAAGGAGCACTGATTAACCCCATCATCGTGACCTCTTTAAAGGTATAGGTCCATACCTGTGGCAACTAAAGGGTTAGTGTCTAAAATGCGCTATTAGTGCATTTACAACATTACAGTTGAGTACTGGCTGTAATACTCTTTTTTTTATATATTTGCATTAACAGTACGTTTTTTAGGACAAGTCTTTCAGGGTCTTATGCCTTTGTCTACATCCAAGCATTACTCAAGCTTGTTCTGAAAAATTTGTACTGTTGGGAGTCATTCACACCACGACACACTTAAATGCACAGAAAACACATGCGTGTTGCAGCAGGTTGACATTTATTATTTTTTTTGTACATGTTGCATTACATTTTACTGTGATTTAAACTGCATTTTTAAATATGTTTTTATTTGTATAAGCCACCTCGCAAAGGTCAAAATTATTATTATTTTTTATTATTATTAATATCCTCTTCCAGTATAATAATAATACAGTAAGTATTTTTTAACATTATACATTTTTTTAAAGTAAAGGCCCTAGAGAATAAATTGGTGGGTTTTCCAACTTTTTATGTCACATGGTATTTAGGCTTGTGCAATCAGTTTCGTAACGAATCGAAATTCGGCTGAATTTTGCATCTTTCGGACAGTCGGATGCATCCGAATGTCTGAATAAAAAAATAACGAATAACAACGAATACGAAAGAAATATAACAAATTAATTCAAATTAATTTGAATGAATTTGGTAATTCTTTAAAGATCTAATGAAACAAAAGGTCAGCTCAAAGTAAATCTTATAGTCCAATCAGCTAATTCATTTTGTGTCGGAGGATTACTAGCAAAGTGCATTCCTGAGAACTGAGTTAGAAGGGTGTTGTATTGTATTTGAGCCGAGGAGAAGAGAGGTTGTCATTGTGTGTGTTAAAAGATTCAATAAACAGACGACTTTCCAAACTACGAATCATTATCACGAATGTCTATACATATATAAATAGTGAATTTCAACGAATACGAACGAATGAATTCGACACTCTACGAATAATAGCGAATTAACCCGAAAACTTATTAACGTAACATAACGAATATAACAGAACGAAATGATGTATTTTACAAATGACAACGAACCGAAACTAAACAAAATTTAGCGTTGTGCACAAGTCTAATGGTATTTGCACAACGGTTTTTCAAACACAATTGTTTTTTAAAAAATACACTTTTTTTAATTTTATTTAAAAAAAACTAAATACATAACCCAATTTTTTGTAAACTATGAAAGATGATGTTACGCAGAGTAAATAGATACCAAACATGTAACAAATGACGTACATTTTACTATCCATAGGCTTCAGTTTAAAAGCCTTTACAGGTTACCACTTTAGATTTACAGAGGAGATCTAGTGCTAGAATTACCGCTTTCATTTTTTTAATTTCTTTTTACATTTACATTTTTCTTGATCACTTTTGTAAACATCCTTGTGACAGACAGCAATAGGCATGTGACAAGTACTCAAGGAGAGATCTGCATTCTATAAGACCCCATACCCCCTCTCTGCCCTTAAAGCATTCAAAACACCAAAATTGGTGTTTTGAAAAGCTTTTGATTTTTTCAAAATGGCGCTGACATCCAGGTAAACTGAAAGTGATGTCAGGTCATCGCTTCCAGTTTGCCATAGCTGTTACCATAGCCGAGAGTTGACCAAAGCCACCCCAGTGGGACAGGAGAGCCCACAAAAATCCGCAAAAGGCAGCGGGGATGTCCCTTCTTGCTGCGTGTCAAAGAAATCCAGTGGCTAGTTAGCAGCTAGGATTGCATTTACAAGAGAGCCAACCACCGGCTCTAAAAAACGGTACCGGGATGATGCCTGCGGGTATAGCCACTTGAAGTACCGGTACTTCGCTAGTTTAGAAGTGGATATGATAGATAGGTGCGTTGCGTTCACGTGCTTTTTTATGCAATGGTTTGCTGAAAATTTTATCAACACACTGCAAATCACCTGTATAGTGTAAATAGGAGGCATAGGAAACAATTGTTTCTATGCATCCTTGCATTGCACCTACAATGATGACTGCAGATCAATACAGCTCAACAGACATGGTGTGAATGAGCCCTTATTGAAAATAAAGAAAAAGTATCAGAGACATCACTCTACTATGTAGCTGCTTTGGATATACTTTTGGCCATGCTGGAATTTCTTTCCTTTGATGGCATGTCCACCCATAAGTGATATTTAATTGATGGATGGAGTCTAATGAACGAAACCACCTGCTGGCTCCTTATATTTCACAGGAATCCCAATGAGGAGATTTCTCTAGTTCCTGGCTCTGTTCTCACCTTCTTCTACTGAATTACCCTGGGGGTGTTCCCTTCTTTTCTGCTGAATTGTCCATTATATAAAATCAATTAAAAATCCAACTGGTAATGCAGAGCTGGCCATACGCTAGTCAATTTTTGTTCAGATTTTTTTGCACTTTAGGAATGTTCATTCAATTTTCTAATTGTTAATGGGGTCAAATCGCCATTCATTTTCCACCGCAGTGATCAGAAAATACAAAGGAACAGCAAGAAATATTTTTGTTAAATTAATTTCTAACAGTGAATGTAATTTTCTTTCAGGAAAGTCCATTCATTCTAAAATTGAGTGTCAAAAGCAAACAAAAAATGAAAAAAAGCGCAAAACTTTAAAGTTTAAGCGTTCAATAAAAAATCTGCTAGTGTAGGGCTAACTTGAAACCCCCTATAAAGAAAAATTATTTGGGTTGCAGTTGAACCTCTGGCTTCAGCAAATGTTACTAGAACTTAGTAAAATTTCTTGATGGAAGATCTGCTACAAACATTAGAAGAACTAAAAATCTTTGGAACAAAAGATGTTTCACAACCATGAAAGATGACACCAGGCAAACTTGCAGGTCTTCAGAGGAGAGAAGGGGAGAGCCGGTGTCCTATCACATACAGTCCCCCATCTGATAGTGTCCGCTGTGTACTGTGCAGGCGCAGTACACAGCGCACACAGATTCCGAAAATAGCCGAGGATGAACGGCGCCTGCGCCACCAGTCCAGGTTCTAGCCCCACCATCCAAGTGGACATAGAGCAGGAATATAAAAGAGCCGAGCGCAGCGAGGCCGAGCCCAAAGCGTGGCGAGCGAAGCTCACCAGCGAGGGGCCCTATAATTTTCCGAACCCTATGTCCTCTTGGATGGTGGGGCTACCACCTCCACTCACGGCGCAGGCGCCATTCATCTTCGAAGATTTTCTGAAGCTTCATCTGCGGGCGGACACTATATGATGGCAGGACACTATCTGCCAGAACACCGGCTTTCTCTGATGAAACAATAGTGATTGGTTGGGAAAATCCATTACAACCAATCAACTTTCCTCTTAGCAGGGTAGACCAGGAAGGCTTGGCTACAGTCATGGAGGTGCTTTTGGCTCCTTAGTTCTTTAACGTCTGTAGGCAGCTCTATTCAAACATAATAGGTCAGGCCTGATAGGGCTAATGATTTCTTGTATTTCTTGGAGACTCCAATGCTGTGGTTTGTGTTTCTGTCCATACTTGTCCATACCATGAATTCCCCAATTTTCTTTTAAATCTGTATTTTTGGAGCCCAATTCCATAATTCAGATGAGCATTCACCAGAACTAGGATAACTAGCTCCTCAGCAGGATAAATCAAATATTATGGTTGGGAGGGGGAGATTATCTTTAAGGATCCATACTTGGGTCTGCTTTGTAATATTGGTAGTTTTACAGACTGGCCATCATTCACAAGATATTTTGGCTGGACAGAAATTTGGCTGACTCCAAGTACGCCGTTGGTTGTGCATGCTGTGACTTGTGTTGCTGTTGTATATTGTATACACCAGCCTTTCTAATCCTTTTCAACAGAGAGGAACCCTTGAAATAACAATCTCAGGGAAGAAGGCTCCTTACACTTGTGGCCATTGGAACCCTAGGGTTGCTCCATAGGTTGCTAGGGGTTCCTTTAGCAGTGAATAAGTTCTGCCTCTCAGACCAGTGGTGTCAGTGGGAACTTATCTGAGAGGCAGAACTTACTTGTTGCTCAAGGAACCACTAGCAACATCTGAAAGAACCCTAGGGCTCCATGGGACCCTGGTTGAGAAATCCTGGCCAGACAATAGTAGACATTTGTTAAAGGAGAAGTACAGCCAAAGCTTGTTTAGCTGTACTTCTCCTTTGGATCACAGGAGTGCAGTTTGTTCTGCACTCCTGTGACCTCCATTTCAGCCAGAGGCGGTCTAGGCTGGGGGAAGATCACGACCATATGGTCAGGATCCACCTAGATGCTTGGACCATCACCTAGCTCAGCCTCTCAGCGAACCGCTGAGAGCCTGAGCCAGCCACTTGTTCCCCCTCCACAGTCCAGTGCTCCAGTGAGTGCGGGGGGGGGGGGGGGGTAGCAGAGCAGAAAGCCAGTAACTCACAATCACCAGCTTTTTGTTCACGGAGCTCTGAGAACTGAGCGACCAGCAGTGTTTAATCGCTCAGTTCCCAGCCTTGGAGCTGGTGGGGGACAGATGCAGCATTGGACTGATGCTGTATCCACCTGATTAAGTTTTTTTTTTTAAGAAACAACTTCATAGTTCTCTTTTAAAAATATTTATCTTTTTGGAACATTTGTTTGATTTTCTAATTATTATTGGAGTCAAACTGATCTTCCTTTTTTTTACCATTAATGATGAGATAATTAAAGCAGGGTGAAATATTTTTCTCAAACATACAAAATTCTAACTGTGAATGTAGTTCTTGTTCAGGAATAATTTGTGAATGTTGTAAACTTGTTACTTCTGGGACTCCATCGTAAGGGCTTTCGAATGAAATGAATGTATTCAATGACGACAAGAACAATGTCCCCACAAACTATTTTTCTACGAATGTTCAAAACAAAAACATAACTGTGTATGGCCAGCTTAAGGCCATCTTCACAGCTGACACATCCTGGTTTGAGTGTGATAACACACCATTCAAGTGTCTATTAATCCAACTTTAAAGAAAACCTTGAGATCTCCAACTTGCTAATCACCAGCTTGACTAACCAACCATAAACAGGTCAGAGGTGGACAACATAATGCAGAATCCAGGAGCCACTCAAATAAATCCAGAAGCCAAAAGGTTCATTGAGAGTAGCCGGAGCGGTAATTCATCTATTCACTTCAGTGACTTCCAACACCAGACAGAAGCAGGAATATTTGATCGGCTTGCCTGATCACTAAAGGTTAACCTGCACTTACAGATTCATTTGTGATAAGGGGCATATAGAGAAAAATCGGAGACGTTGGCTTAGTTTATGAACTCAGAATAGCTATCAAAAAAAGAATAATTGAAGTAGATCTAAACCTACCTCTAAAACATAAAATAAGCTTTTTTATATATATTTTTTTGCAGTTTTAAAGAGGAAGTAATGGCAAAAAAAAAAAACACACCCTGTAAGGCAAAGGCATAATGAGCTAGTATGCATAGCATACTAGCTCATTATGAATAACTTACCTGAGAACGAAGCCCCCGAAGCAGTCCTCCGTCTTCCTCTTCTCCGCTGCCATGTATCCCGGAGCGACTTTCGGGTCTCGCTGCTCCGGCGCTGTGATTCGCCGGAGCCGCGATGACGTCACTCCTGCGCATGCTCACGGGAGCCGACACTCGCGGCATATCGCCACGATCTGCGGCCTGCCCAGTGCACCTGCGCGCTGCTGTCTACGGCGAATGCGCAACCGTATAGGTTTAGGAGATATTTCTTGGACCTATAGGTAAGCCTTAATCTAGGCTTACCTGTAGGTCAAAGTTGGTTGTAAGGGTTTACAATCACTTTAAAAACTTTTATTTCATTTAAACAATACTTGTTGATTCTTCCATGCAAGTTTTTGTTCAGGTACTACCTGTTATGGGGTGACAACTATCTCCTAAATATTTTCCTGCATTGTCGTCCTGTGAAAACTACAATAGGTCCTGCTGACACATTTTGCCCACTGTTGCCACTATTAAAACGGTTGTATACCCGCTGATGTGTTTTTTTTTTTTTCTCCCTGCAAAGGAAAAGGCATAATGAGCTAGTATGCACCGCATACTAGCTCATTATGAAATACTTACCTTAGAACGAGGCCCCGACATCTGTTCCGATCCACGCCGAGGGAGCTGACATGCTCCCTCTGCGTTTCTTCCGGGCATCGCGGCTCCGGCGCTGTGAGTGGCTGGAGCCACGATATCGTCACTCCTGCGCATGCGTGCGGGAGATTTCTTCCCGGCAGGGTCCGTTGCCTGCCGGGCTTTCAGCCGGGAATCCCCTGTGCGCATGCGCCGCTGCAGTCAGCGGCACATTGCGAGGGGAATATCTCCTAAACTGTACAGGTTTAGGAGATATTTTTTTTACCTACAGGTAAGACTTATTATAGGCTTTCCTGTAGGTAAAAGTCCCAAAAAGGACTATACAGCCACTTTAAAGCCAGAGTAAAGTTGACAAAAAATAAATACAAATCTTCTCCCTGTAAGCTAAAGTCTGTCGCTAGGTGGCCGGTGACATTATGGGACAGCACAGACAGCTATCTGAGGGCCTATTCAGAAGCAAGAGAGCAGCATAGGGTTGGTTGCAGTCCAACCAGATGCAACGGTTCTGCCGGCTGGAGAATCAGCTGCGGTTGGAGGTAGAGGGGAAGCTGTGGACACTAAGGGATCATCTAACTTGCTACCGGAGACCACTGTCAGTAGCTGAAGCAAGTACCACAGCAGTATTTTCACCACCTGGGAGCAGTGAAGAATTGGGAAGACTTCGGTAGATGCCAAGCCAGGGACCCAGCCAGTGGAGGTGACTCTTGCGGAGCATTATTGTGTGCCAAGCCAGGGAACAAGCAGGCCAGTGGGGTGACGTTTGCGGAGTATCTGTGAGTGCCAAGATAGGGACCCAGCAGGGATGCAGGGGTGGAAGATTCTGAGTGAGAAGATTGGAAGAGCTCAGGGAATCCAGTGGCTAGTGGATCTGTTAGTCTAGTGAAAGACTGCGAGCTCAGCTGATTGAAGTTCTACAACAGGAGATTGTAGAAGAAGTGGAGGATTTTATTGCAACGGTTACAACAATGTTGCCATAGCAAACAGCAGTTATACTCATGCAGACTTGGTGCCTAGCTGAGTGCCTTTCCCTACATGGCTGTTCGCCTATAGAAGTCTCGGAGTCTGCCAATTAACATTACATCTACTAAATAGTGTCCAGGCCCTAACCCTCTCTCCCACAGTTCTGTTTAAGAGACAATAAATCTCTTTGCATTCAAGAAGTGTCTGGCATCCATCAATCTACCGTGCATTACACCCACTATGCCTTGTAACCCACTCTACACAGAAGGATGTCAGCTGTCCCTAATTCTGGAGGTCACCATTAGACCTCAAGGGGTCTGGGACCTTGCTACATTAAAGCCACCTAAACAGTATATTAGACATTTTCCGTATTTCGAAATTGGTATCCCTTTTAATTGAAATATAGCAGTTCTTAGAACATTAGATAAATGCAGTAAGTGTGCTGCAGCATATATTTAAGGCTCATGAAGTCCAGGGTGAAGTACCTAAAATGTTGTCCTCACTCACCCAGTGCAGTGCATGTCACTCACCTCCCACATCACACAACACCCTCTGCAGCACCTCTTTCTCTCCGTGCCCTGAAGCTTACACACAACACTTTACACGGGATAAATATAGCAATTTACTTTCGATAAGAGAACAAAAGTGTTCAAATTGCCTGTCTTTTTCTGTAAATTGACACTTGATTTCAGAAACACATGATTATCCGCTGTATCTGATGTGCTAAATGTAAGGCGCACTATCTAACTGGATGAGAGGGTAACAAGAGCAGAGACATGCACAGGGTGGCAGTGATCACTAACAGGCAAGGCAGTGGTGATGGGTAACAATGTTTCCCTTGGGGCCTGCTGACAGCTCCCAGACATAGAGAGGTATATTGTATGGAACATCAAGTACAGATCACGCTTATATAACAGTAATACAAAGAATTACCACTCCAAGGTAATGAATTCTCCCAAAACAGCTGTCTCTACAATCCCACAGGGTGCCGGCTCTGTTTACAACAGGAACTGAAGTAGAAAAGATGTAGCTGGATAGCCGTACTCTGAATTATCCAACTTTATTTCAAAAATGTAATTAAAATCATAGCATCTAGGCTGGTAAACAGACTAACTGCACAGCCGCTGACATGTTTCACACCAAACACGTTGCATAGTCATAGCTGGCTAAGCACCGTGTTTGGTGTGAAACATGTCAGCGGCTGTGCAGTTAGTCTGTTTACCAACCTAGATGCTATGATTTTAATTACATTTTTGAAATAAAGTTGAATAATTCAGAGTGCGGCTATCCAGCTACATCTTTTCTACTATATAACAGTAATGGTTGGATTGATCAATAGCTCAACTGAGGAAGACACATTAATGACTGATTTCCAGCGGCTGGACCAGAAAGTCCACTCTATTTAAATTGAACCTGATGTTTTGTTGGAAAGCTGCTGTAAATAGGACTCCAATGCCGCGTACACACGATCAGAAATTCCGCCAGCAAAACTGCGATGAGAGCTTTTTGTTGGAAAATGCTCCATCAGGCTTTTGCAGGCAGAATTCCAGCCAGCAAAAGATTTAGAGCATGTTCTCTATTTTTCGAATCCTATCCGAAAATGCGATCGTCTGTACAAATTCCAACACGCAAAATTCCTACGCATTCTTGGAAACAATTTGACGCATGCTCGGAAGCATTGAACTTAATTTTCTCAGCTTGTCATAGTGTTGTACGTCACCGCATTCTTGAAGGTCGAAAGTTTGGAGAACTTTTGTGTGACCATGTGTATGCAAGGCAAACTTGAGCGGAATTCCGTTGCAAAAGCCATCCAAGTTTTTTCCGACGGAAAATCCACTCGAGTGTACGAGGCATTATCCGTCAAATGGTGCAGGACATAAGGTAGAGCCCTTCTTGTTTTATTGGGGAAGAAGAACATAGAGACAGGAAATTACATCATAAACATATAATTCCATTGGAAAGAACAATACATTAGGAATAGGTATGCTCATGGGTCCTACATGCTCTTGCGTAGTTTCAGAGGTGGGTGGTCCTCACCGTAGCACTGAATGGTGGAATAGTCTTTGCTGCAGTACTGTGAAACCAAGTCAGCATGTTCATGCACCTCAAAGGGGGTGTCCATGACATTTGGGCTCACAGAAAGGCTTTGCAGGACCATCGCTTTCATTCAGCTTGAAAATGACAACAAGTAGCAGAGAAGGGCCCAGCGAGTTGCGTTGTAAAGAGGGTAAATTGTGTGTTTTTTGGGGGGAAAAGGGAGTAGGGAGAGGATTTAATGCCAAAGCTGCTTTATAAACCCAGTATGGCACTGAAAGGCCATTAACCTTTGCAAATCTAAGCGCTGAATTGACTCCATCACAATATATATTTATTTTTCCTTTTATTCCCAGAAGCTTATGCCATTCCATCCTGTTACCAGCAGCACAAAACCACTGTGACAGGCCAGATTGGTCACGTACAACATGTGGCACTCAGTGAGCAGACATTGTAGGTAGGTGGGATTGGGAAACCTGCGGATTCTGTCTCTTCCAACCCCCATCCTCTAGAAGCTCCTCCATAAATGGGAGTCTATGCCCTTTGACCTTGTCTATACAGCACTTGGAATGGACCATCGTCTTCCAATTTCACACTCCTAATTCACACCCTGCTCTCACCACCACTGCAGACGGAGGGAAGCAAAATAAAAAGAAAAAACGAGGAAGAGAAAATTTATTTTATGGCTCTTTAGTGCAAATTGTGGGAAACGTCTGATTACCGTGTTTAACCCCTGTTTTTGTATCATTCTGAAATGGTTGTAAATATGTCAGCACTATGCAGATTGCAATAAATGGCTGACCTTGGGCCGGGCGCTTTGTCGCCTCTTTGGCCCGGGTGGTGCTTTCTGCTTTAGATATACTACAAAGTGCATCTGCCTTTTATCCTTCAGTGTTATGCCATTATACTGCTGGAACAAGAGCCTTTTCTGCACAACCACATATAGAACGTACACAGAAAAATAACCTTATAGTTTTGGGCTTGTTCACACCAGATTTGCTGAACTGCATTTCTCAATACAGGCGTAAAACGAGGACAACTGCTTTCTGTGTGTCCTGT
This sequence comes from Lithobates pipiens, assembly GCF_037356315.1. NCBI lineage: Eukaryota > Metazoa > Chordata > Amphibia > Anura > Ranidae > Lithobates > Lithobates pipiens. The sequence goes on along the minus strand of NW_027507686.1, from coordinate 225,736,107 downwards.
TCATATCACACTAGTGCAATGGTGCGTGTTGAGAAAAAATGTAGACATTGAAGGCCTCATTTATCATACCGCCCAACATTTTGAGATAGGAATGAGGGACACCTACCAGCATACGTATGTAGGCATGGGACACGCCCCCCTGCCACACCCCCTTAATTAAGAGAATTAAGCCAAGAAAAAGGTTTATTAAATCCACAAGGGCTTTTTTTTTTACCACTACTATTCCTTCATATTGGCTTTTACAATGTACAAATGCAGCAATTTAGAATTTGGATGAAAGGTTTAGCACTGGGAAACACTTTTTGAAAGATAAAAATTGCATTTTATATACAACTATATGGATCAAATGACAAAATGAGGGACAAATGAGGGGGAAAGAGGGACATTGCTCCAAATCAGGGACAGTCCCTCGAAATCAGGGACAGTTGGTAGCTATGCATTTATACTTGTAGTTGGGGGGCAGTAAAAACACGCGACTGCTCCCAATCAAGCTGCAAAGGCAGTGGATGACGGTATTCACATGCCACAAAGAATTCAATCAATTCACCTGTATGGTGCACTGCCATAGGTGTGCCAGGTGCGCCTGGGCACACCCTAATCACCCTGTGTGCTGCAGATTCCCCCTGTTTAGATCCCTGATATTTCACTAATGGGGCTCTTTATAATAATAAAAAATAATAAATAAAAAATAATAATAAAATAATAAAAACTACTGACACTGTCCACTGCTCTACTGACACTGCCATTATATATACACATGTACGAACACATAATATGTGTTTGAGCTTTGGGGTGCACACCCTTGTTGCAATAGGCAGTGCACACCTCCTCCTTTTAAACCCGAACGCATATGAGTTACACAGGTTCTGAGGCTAATTTATTAAAGAGATAAGGCTAAGTGAGTTTAATTACCACCTTAAACAGCCACAGAACCTGTGTAATTCATATGTGTTCGGTTTTAAAGGGATGAGTCGGCAACTCTAATTGCATACCTATGTCCATTACTGCCCCACAACCGTGTGCAATGCACATGGTTCCAGCACGGTGGTGTAGGATTTAGAGGTTAGAACAGGTGGTAGGGAGATGACATATCGCCTCCTCTCTGCCCACCAAATGCCATCTGATCGCTCTGCGGAGAGCCAATGCTTGTGTAAAGCGCTGGAAATTTCTCCAGCGATTTACATATATTGTACATTTACATCAATCCCTGTCCTCCAGAAGCTTACAATCGAAGGTCCCTATCTCACATCATACATACACATACTAGGGATCATTTAAGAACCAAATAATCTACCAGCATGTCTTTGGAAAGTGGGAGGAAATTGGAGTACCTGGAGGAAACCCATGCAAGCACAGGAAAACATGCAAACTCCATGCAGTGTCCTGATTGGGATTTAAACTGAGAAACCCAGGCATACCATCACGTAACATTGCCTATCAAAATACAAAAACAACCTTTGCTGTAGCTGCTATAGAAAAATAAGTGCATTAGAAAATACAGTAAAAATAAGCGCAATGCGTTATAAAATGCATGCAAGCCTATTGCATTAGAGTGTAACCCCAGAGACGCACACACTCTTAATAAAATGAATGTAAACAAGCATTTTAAAATGTATTAAAACATGGACAGTGTCAGTAGAGCAGATGTTGGTGCCAGTAGGACAGTGGACAGTGTCACTAGAGCAGTGGACGTGTCAGTAGGGCAGAGGTTGGTGTCAGTAGGACAGTGGACAATGTCAGTAGAACAGAGGTTGTTGTCAGTAAATCAGTGGATGGTGTCAGTAGGGCAGTGGATGCGTCATTAGGGCAGTGGATGGTGTCAGTGGGGCAGACATTCATGCCAGTAAGGCAGTAGACTTTTTCAGTAGGGGAGAGATTATTGTCAGTAGGGCAGTAGATTTTGTCAGTAAGGCAGTGGGCGGTGTCTGCAGGGCAGTGATTTTTTCAGTAGAGTAGAGGACAGTGTCAGCAGGGTAGTGGACGGTGTCAGTAGTGTAGTGGATGGGGTCAATAGGATAGTGGATGGGGTCAGTGGTGCAGTGGATGGGGTCAGTAGGACAGTGGACGGTGTCAGTAGGGTAGTGGATAATGTCAGTAGCGTAGTGGATGGGGTCAGTAGGACAGGGGATGGGGTCAGTAGGGCAGTGGGCGGTGTCAGTAGGGTAGTGGATGGTGCCAGTAGGGTAGTGAACGGTGTCAGTAGGGTAGGGGATGGGGTCAGTAGGGTAGTGGATGGGGTCAGTAGGACAGTGGATGGGGTAGTTGGGCAGTGGCGGTGTCAGTAGGGTAGTGGATGGGGTCAGTAGGGCAGTGAATGGGGTCAGTAGGGCAGTGGACAGTGTCAGTAGGGTAGTGGATGGGGTCAGTAGGGTAGTGGATGGGGTCAGTAGGGCAGTGGACGGTGTCAGTAGGGTAGTGGATGGGGTCAGTTGGGCAGTGGACGGTGTCAGTAGGGTAGTGGACGGTGTCAGTAGGGTAGTGGATGGGGTCAGTTGGGCAGTGGACGGTGTCAGTAGGGTAGTGGATGGGGTCAGTAGGGCAGTGGATGGGGTGAGTAGGGCAGTGGACTGTGTCAGTAGGGTAGTGGATGGGGTCAGTTGGGAAGTGGACGGTGTCAGTTGGGAAGTGGACGGTGTCAGTAGGGTAGTGGATGGGGTCAGTAGGGCAGTGGATGGGGTCAGTAGGGCAGTGGACTGGGTCAGTAGGGTAGTGGATGGGGTTAGTAGGGTAGTGGATGGTGTCAGTTGGGAAGTGGACGGTGTCAGTAGGGTAGTGGATGGGGTCAGTAGGGCAGTGGGTGGGGTCAGTAGGGCAGTGGACTGGGTCAGTAGGGTAGTGGATGGGGTTAGTAGGGTAGTGGATGGGGTCAGTAGAGCAGTGGACGCTGTCAGTAGGGCAGAGATTGTTGTCAGTAGGGCAATAGACAATGCCAGTAGTTTTTTATTTTTTTTGTTTATTTTTAAAAACATTTTTGTTTTTTTACAATTTCAATACAAATTTTAGTAACTGGTGGGCTTTGGTAAAATATCAGGGGTCTAAAGACCCCCTGATGTCTTACTTTTGAGACAGAGAAAGGGACTGAGGACAGAAATCCCCCAGTCCCTTTCTCTGCAGCCTCGGCTGCACTGGACCGTGAATAAATGGAAAGAGATCTGTGCTGAGCGGCTTCCTGTTCATTCACAGACTGAAGCATAATAAAACAGATCCATAATGCAGCGCTGTGTTCAGAGGTGTAAGAAAAAAATAGAAAATGTGACACCTGAGTGCTTTGATTTATACATGTGTATATGCAAGTATATATGAGTGTATATGCATCAACTGCAACACTGGCAGGTAGAAGAGGATGAAGAATAATTTTATGCATATATACACATACGTACATCTGTGCGCCTGTACGGACATATACACAAGGTCTTTGCAAGACATAACTTGTGTTTTTTAATTATGATCTTTCTGCCAACAAGATCCTCCATATAAAATGATTACATCCCTGTATGAGAAGCTTCATAGATTTTTTTTGTAAAATAACAAATGCAATCATTTAGAAGTAGGACAAAACGTTTAGAGCATTATACACTTTTGGTAGTTAAATCTTATGTTTTTTTTTTTTAATAGAGATCTATATGTGACAATTGAGGGTAAAGTAAGGAACTGGCTCTTAGGACAATGGGGAGCTATGAATAAAAAAAGCAAAAAGTATATATTTTTGTTTACATTTGAAGACATTTCTTTACAGTCGTTCTTTATGGGCTACTGAAGATCTTGGAACAAAAGTCCACATTACTGGGTGAGGAAAATGGCTATTAAAGGATTTCATGGTTTTGCCGCTGCATTGGCTCCCGATCCCTGGAAACATTCCAGACACTGATGGTGACAACATGATGAAAGCGACAAGCGCCACACATACCTGAATGTCGGACATTTTTAGGCAGATCCAGCTTTGCAGACAGCTACAAAGGAACATTATTGAAAAATTCGAAATGTAAGCAAGAATCTGATTGGTGAATATCTTGAAGAGAGCGGACTGTTTCGTTTATTGAAGAACTCTTGAAACCGCTAAATATAACCATTTATCGCTCATTATTTCTTTTTAGAGCTCATCGAGATGTGTGGCCACATTTCTTGCCTCTCTGAAAAGCAAGCCGCAGTGGATGGCTTTTTAGAGAGTGTCTGGAAAGGGATATGTAGCCCCCCTCACCGCCTGTTTTAACCCTCAAAAGGCCAAAACATTGTGCTACAACCACGTCATGACTCCATTAATATGAGTCTTTGAAACTGCAAGAAAAGGGACTTTAAAGATGCTGTAAATGGACCCTCTTTTAGCCCATGCCTTCTTCCGCAATGTTCATGGGGTACTTCCCCAGTTCGAATCGATATACAAGGGTAGGGCATGCCCTAAGAAATTCACTAAACTCTGGCAACCATGGCTTTACAAATCGGAGGATTTCTGGGGGGATGTCCTCTCTTCACAACTTTCCCAGTAGACCCACTACTTATTTACTCTAATACTATTGCCTGGCAAGATACCAAAAACGGAGAATCACGAGATATCTTTTACGAAGCATCTACTTACTAGATAGGGGGACTCTGGATCTTTTGGGATCGCATGTGTTGCAGGTTTGAATGGTTGTATGTATGAACTTATGAATGTGTTCTGTTGGGGTATTTCTGTCTCATGGACTAGTAAACTAGTTCCAGTGTTGTTACTATGTAAGGGCTCTACTAAATGCACCTTACCCAGATGTATGTACTGTCCCTTTTTTGTTATCTTCTCTTGTATTTTTATGTTACAACATCAAAATAAATACCCTTTAAAAGGATGCTGTAAAAACATGTTTCATAAAAATATTACATTTTTATTTTACTCCATCATTAAAAATATGTAAATACAAACAGATATTAAAAGCAAGCAAGGAATATTGTATTCAAATTTTTACTTGTTTCTCTAATCTGCTTCTTCAGGAGCTGTAAAGGTAGCTGACTCCTGCACTCTCTTCATTACTCGCTCCCTACCCCTGTGGGCACCTTAACCTGCACTTGCTGGTATAAAAGGGCTCTTACTGCTAGATCTTTAGACTATTATTTTTCTAACGTATGAGAGCTCCCAACACAGATACAGTTTTCCCATTTACCATTATCATTCAAAGGGAATGTAAAAGAAAATCCCACATTTTGGAGGGGAAGAGGGGAAATCATCAAATGGGGACACTAGTTCTGATGATCTGGGGGTCCCCTAATTTGCCGGGGTTTTTCTCTCACTTCTTCTTTGACTAATGGACAGGAAGTGAAGGTAAATTTCCCCAATGGGACACGGAAGGCAAAAAAAAGAAGGAAATTGACAGGGGTTAAAGCACATTTTTCTATCCAAAATGGAAAAAAAAAAAAAGTTTTGCCTTTAGTTCTACCCTAAACATACCCCTAAATGATCCAAGTTTCTTCCCTCCCACTTGTTTGACACATGGTAATTGCTTCCTTAGATAACAGGAAGCCTATCATGAAGACCCTCCTTGTAGCTTTGATGAAAGGATGCTATGCCGTGCTTGTAAAATTGACAGATCGTAAGCTTTATTCCAGGTGGTTCTTGGAGTATTTATCATGTGATAAATATGCGCACTGATCACGCCTGCTGTCATTGGAAAGCTCCGCTGTTAGGAGGCCAGGATAATACTTCCAGAGCCAACGAAACCCAAGCATGAAAAGACAGGTCTGCCGGTGTACCTGCCACAGTTTAATGATATTATCTCATGTTTTGAAATCTAGCATTTAATCAAGCTTTCATCATCCTGTAATATATTATAAACCCTCATCCATGGGCTGTGTTGTAATTTCCTTGTGAACGCCACAAACTCCAAATGTGATTGTTTCTGCTTTAAAGTTTCAAAGACCCGAGGCGCTGCAGTGATAAAATGTCAGAAGTCATGAAATGTCTATTCTTGCAACCAAAGGGTGGGGACGAGTTTAGCAAGACACTGGGAGATTTTTTTAATAGGAAAAACAGAAAGGTTACAAAAAGTCATTGGGTTTATCTAACAGGTTATCACCACTTGTGCTTTGCCCATGCAGAGGTTTACTTAAAGTGATTGTAAAGCTTCCTTTTTTTTTTTACATTTAAATAACAAACATGTCATACTTACCTCCACTCTGCAGTTCGGTTGCACAGAGTGGCCCCGAACCTTGACTTCTGGGGTCCCCCAGCAGCTTTGGTAGCTCCTCACCGCATTGTATAACCCCCTAGGTAAAGCGCTCTCCTGGGGGCGTTACCTTGCGGGCAGCAGTTGCGTCCATAGACGCAGAATGCCGGACTCGGCCCTGCCCTTGACGCCTGCGTCATTGGATTTGATTGACAGCAGCAGGAGCCAATGGCTGCGCTGCTATCAATCTATCCAATCAAGAGCCGAGACAACGGGCAGAGGGGAAGAGCGTGTCTCCGGCGTGGGAATTACGGAGCTCAGGTGAGTAAAACCGGGGTGCTTGGGGTCCGGTCAGTGACAGAAGTTTTTTCACCTCAATGGAATATACATGAGGGTTTACAACCCCTTTAGGGGATCATCAAAAAAAACACATATCCTATACATGAAATACATGTAAGTTGGGTGCAGCACGGTGCGGCAGGAATAACACACTCAGTCCCAGTACAATGAAATAACTTGTATTGGAATAATGCATAGACAGTTCACAGGCAACCCAACCTGGAACACTCAGTTGCAACAGCATGGAAAAAGCAGACTGTAGCCAAACTGACAGCACCTGTATAGAAAGGAAGAATATGGCCTGGCCGTCTTGTGTCCAAACAGGTAGGTGAAGGGCTGCTGAAATCATGGGACCCCATACAGCCTTCCTGACAGAACCCCCCCCCCCCCCCCAGCTGCAGTGGAACAGTGGCACTGACTTTATCTACCTACACCCAAAAACTGAAGAAAAGTCCCTCTTCTGTTCCCACCTTCTGGGCCCCACTGTTGACTTGATGGGGCACAATGAAATGTAATTTAAGCTATAGTAAGCAAGAGAACGTGGGGGTGTGGTCTAGTAAAATCCATGTACGGAAGAAATAAACAATAAAACTGCCCTGGGCTCCCTTGTTTAGCTGATGGCGCCTGAGCCCAGTACAACAAGACTTGTTGTGTTGGCTTATCAGTAGCCCTGGGCAGGTGTCCAGAGAAGTTGCGAGCCCCCAGCTTTCCCTTCTTGTCAGGAACCTTTTCTTGCCGCTAGTTCTCTCCCTACCACACGGGGTACCTGACCCTACTCTACCAACTCGAAAATGTGCTCCAAAGCTGGGAGCCAGGGCCTTAAAAATGCTCTGCCTGACCCAAGATGGCCACCAGAGTCACATAGCCAGGATAGCTTCCCCAGTGACCTCGCATACCATAGAGAAACCCTTTTCCTCTACAACTGCAGTGCTGCTGCAGAACAGCTCCACCTGCAGTGGAGAAAGTAGACTGCACCTGTCTACATGAGCATTTTTACATTCTTTTACAGAGCCTTTGCTTGAAAAGAAATCCCAACTTGCCCTGTCTGCTCAACTACAGGACTCCTGCCTAATCCCCAAACTTTACTCCCACTCTACATGCATACATTGATTCTTTCCCAGCGCAGCAATGCTGTGGCTTTAACGCCAAGGACCATGCTTACACACTGTGTATAGGTAAAGGGTTGTTTGAAGATGTAGTTCTGGAGATATGTATATGTCAGTAGGAACTGAGCTCCTAAGGGCTGCTAATGCAAGAATGTTAAAAGCCTGCTAATGACATCACAGGGAGTAATAAAAGCAGGTTCTCACTATAGGAATAGGATAATCCTTTTAAAAAAAATCTATAATTTTGGCCTGTCAGGGAAACCTCTGTCTGGTTTTTATTATTAGAAAAAACACACAGCCAGTGAAGTATGATGATGACACATGCCTGACCCTCAGTCCCTGAATCCCCATATATACAGGTAGGCTTGGTGCATGTACATTTAGTTCAATTCTGTTTTTATTAAAGTGTGGGGGGGGGGGGGGGGGGAGGATAAAGGTACAGAGAATACATAAAGTACAGAGAATATAGCATTTATAATGTGTGAATTAATGAGTATACACATCAATCACTGGTAAGCGGGTTCAGGTTTAGATAATGGTGGCCAAGAGGTATTAGAAGACAGGCATTACCATTTTGGATCATCTAAATTCTGACATTCACAGACATGACTAGGCATGATGGGAATTGTAGTTCCTGAACAACTAGAGGGCCATAGTTTGGAGACGCCTGATCTAGGGGAAAGTTTGTAAGGCAACAGCTCAACTAGAGAAGCCATGTCGTATCTCCTATAGGTTATGTATTGGAGGGTAACATAATGTACTTGGGGCAATTAATGGTGCATGCACATTTAAAAGACACATTAGAAATGCCAGGTGCCAAGTTTCTATACTGATATGTTCCCTATAACAATCTCTGGGAGAAGTCACCATTTAGCGGTGTAATTACTTTTTTAATCTGCAGGTGTCAGCAAATAAAACTTTCCACCCATAAGAGTGCTGCCACCTACAGGCTAAAACAGGTATTACTGAGGGAAAAACATACCACCTTAAAGAGGAGAGCCAGCTTTAAAAAAAATTTTTAAAAGTCAGCAGCTGCAAACACTGTAGCTGCTGACTTTTAATAAGCAGACTTACCTGTCCAGGGCGCCCGCGATGTCGGCAGCCCGAGGCTGACCCGTCCCTCGGCTCTCGGGTCCCGGCGCCACCATTTTAACTAAGGGAAACAGGCAGTGGAGCCTTGCGGCTTCACTGCCCGTTTCCTACTGTGCATGCGCGAGTCGCGTAGCGCTGTGTTCTGGGACACACAGTTCCCAGAACACACAGCGCCCCATTACCCAGAAGACGCCGCATGGAGGAGAGAAGACCGAAGATCACCGTGGAGGAGGAAGAGGCAGATTAGGACGATATGCCTAGCAACAGGCATTTCTGGTTCGTTTAAAAAAAATAAGATTTTTTTGCTAAATTTTAATGTATTTTTGTTTTTCAGGGTGGCTCTCCACTTTAAAGAGGAAGTAAACTCCCCCACTCTGATGCTTCTTTTCATTTAGTCCATTATAATAAGTAATTATCAAACTATAGCCACTGTAATCCAGCCCAAATCACATATTACTTACTGTTTAAAGAAACTTTAAAAAACTTGTTTCCAGGGGTTAGGCAGCGCCATCTTAAGTATTGTTTTCTGAGTCAACAGTAGAGTGTATTTCCACCCTTACATTGAGCACTTCCTGTAGTGTTAACCAAGCCTCCTTCTCAATGCAACGTTTCTATGGCAACCCTGCTTCCCTGTTCATAGCTGACTTGTTTTTTTTCATAGTATTTACTTGTGCTGATTATCTAATGTTTGCCTTTGTCAGTCTTATCAGCTTCAACTGATATGACTGCAGTAATGGCCAGGTTTACACTGCATGTGAGGTCACATGGGGGTGTAGGAGGAAGCTCTGAATGATTCTGCAGTCTCCTGGGATTTCATTGTTGTGCCGTAGGAAGTCACGATAACAGATAGGCGAGCACATAGAGAGTCTTCCGTAAATCAGGGGAGATCTGGGCATGCTCAGTGATGTCATTCTAAAGAACAAAAAGGATTACAACAATACTAAGCAAGTAAGGAGATATCTACAAGCAGTGTTCATTAGAGTTTTTTTATGCTGATTTACATGGGACAAAGTTGTGAGGGAGAGTTTACAACCACTTTAATAGCAATAAATATTGACAAAAAATGAATAAATCACTGATAAACAAATCCAAAATATTCAATGAACCATCAAAGTGTCCCAGTGATAAATAAAAATGTGTATAGTCCTTCTTAGTTGAACTTCCAATGATCGCTGTGCTTTCACCAATCACCTCTCAGTGCTCTTAGAACTGTCACCTAATAGCTGTGAATAGAAAGTCTTATGTCGCATATACAGACTAGGTCCGACGGAATCAGTCCATTGGACAATCCGATCGTGCGTGGGCTAACCCGATCGTTTTTTGTTTAAAAAATCCGATGGTTGGGTTCTAGAAATAGAACATGTTTCAAATCTGTCCGACAGACTCAATTCCTATCGGGAAAACCGTTCGTCTGTGTGCTGATCCGACGGACCAAATACGACGCAAGGGAAGCTATTGGCTACTGGCTATTGAACTTCCTTTTTTCATCCCGTTTTACGTCATCACATTCAAAAGGAACGGACTTTAGAATGGACATAGTCTGTTCATGTGTGGCCAAGTCCGTTCGTTCGGAAAGTCTGTCGGAACTCCGCCGAAAGTCCATCGGAAAGACCATCTGACCTAGTTTCCCGGAAAGTCCAGTCGTGTGTGCGCGGCATTACGTATAAATAAATGAGCTGGTGATCCTCCCTTGGTGTATTCCTTTATTTATCTCCTCTATATAAGTTGCAGGATTCAGGCTCTTGAAGTACCGCCATTGACTCCAAACCACATAGGGGAATGAAATAGATAGAAATGCCTCCCATAGTGTGAAATTGTTTAAAACATGTCAATTTAATAAAAGACAATTTGATGCTTACATCAATACAAGGTTAAAATATCATAAAAGCTGAATCAACGACGGTGCTTGACTGCCTCTCAGGTCACTTCAGGTCCGCTGTTCACTCCGCCCACGCCCTACGCGTTACGTTACGTCACACCAAGGAAGGATCACCAGCTCCTTTATTTGTCCCTAAGGCCGCGTACACACGGGCGGATTGTATGGCCTACTTAGTCCGTCATACAATCCGACGGACAGTCCGTCATACTTTCGAATGAACGGACTTGACCACACACGGATAGCCAAACAGTCCGTTGAAAGCTTGCGCGATGACGTGTACAGCACGTACGACGGGACTAGAAATAGGAAGTCCAATACACAGCAATGCAACCTTCCGTCGTGTAAATCCTTTCTGAGCATGCGCCATTCTTAGTCCGTCGAACTAGCCTACTCACGAGCGGATTGTCCGCTGAAACCAAAGTATGACGGACAATATTACGGAAATTCCGAAATACTTAGTACGCCAGACTGCACGCTGAAAAAGTCAGCTGAAGCCCACACACGAGCGGACTGTCCGCTGAAATGTGTTTCGGCGGACTAAGTAGGCCATACAATCCGCCCGTGTGTACGTGGCTTTAGGCTTGCTATTCACAGCTATGAGGTGAGAGTTCTGAGAGCACTGAAGTGATTGGTGAAAGCACAGCGATCATTGGAAGTTCAACTAATGAGGACTATACACATTTTTATTTATTATACTGGTGACCCCACAATAGGGATAAAACTTTTTTGCGGAAGGGAGTTTAACAAGATTCGTAGCCACTCATTAAGATTAGAAGAAAAGAGGTTTAACCTTAAAGATGATCAAACATTCCCATAGACACACTTCTAGACCTTGTGGACAGTCTTCTCAGAAGACTTGAAGCTGTTATAGCTACAAAGGGTGGGCCAACTCAATACTGAACCCTACAGACTAATGTCGCGTACACACGGTCAGACATTCCGACAACAAAACCCGTCGGATTTTGTCCTAAACTGGTGTTGCATACACACGGTCAGACAAAGTTGTCGGAAAATCTGATCGTTCGGAACGTGATGACGTTCGTTCGTTACGATGGGACTACGCCGAGGCTACTAGCCAATAGCTTGGGTCTCGTAATTTGATCTGAGTATGCGTGGCACTTTGTCCGATCGGAATTCTCTACAAACGATCGGAAAAAGTCAGATCGGATTTTTTTGTCTGAAAATTTGAGATCCTGCTCTCAAACTTTCTCTGTCGGAATTTCCAGACGGAAAAAGTCTGATAGAACCCACACACGATCAGATTTTCCGATAATATAATCTAATCGGACCTATTCTGTCGGAATTTCCGACCGTGTGTACAGGGCATAAGACTGAGATGCCATTAAAGTTCATGTTCATGTAAAGGCAGATGTCGCAATACTTTTGGTAATAGAGTGTAATTGTATATAAAATGCGTTATTTATCTTTCAAAAAGTGTTTCCTACCCTGTTTCCTCTGAAAATAAGATCCAGCGTGATTGTCCGTGATGGCTGCAATATAAGCCCTACCCCCCAAAAATAAGCCCTACCCTGAAAATAAGACCTACAAGGACTTTAACTAGGGCTTATTTGGAGGGTAGGGCTTATATTGCAGCCATCACCAACAATCACGCTAGGTCTTATTTTGGGGGAAACAGGGTAGTGTTCCCTTTCATCCAAATTCTAAATTATTGTATTTGTCAATTTCAAATGCCAGTATTAGGGAGTTTAACTAATATATATATATATTTTTTTTAATTCTGCTTTATGGGGGTGTAGCAGGGGATGTGTCTTATGCCTACATACTTTGTTACCTTTTGCTAATAGGTGTCCCTCGTTCCCATCTCAAAAAGTGGGGATTAAAAATCCTTGGACAATGGATGTTAACTCCATCCACTCCAAATCCTAAATCCAACAATGCACGTGGGAAATGCACACGGACGCAAGATCACACCTGCCCATTGCTACAAAAAAAATCGCACCTCTATGCACGCGTATAAATCTAAATGGGCCCTTCGTTTTAGAAAAGGATTGTTCTTCTAAACCCGCGCTGGAGTTATGTGGCCACTTTAGATGCAAACAGTTGCTTAGCGGAGTCATTACATGAAGGCCTTTGAGTTGCATGCCTAATCAGAAAGACTGAAACACTCGCCAACTTTCCCCATGAATAGATGGTGACCTCTTGGTTTCTTCGTGTTTCTTCTCCTCTCTGTTTCCATGCCAGTATTTCCTTCTTTCTGTGCTTGTCTATCTAAACTTCCTCCCTGTAGGGCTGGCGGATTCCTGTACCTGCTTTGTGCGCTGTTGTCCATGGCTGGACTTCCTCTGTGTAGCGTGTTTGATGAACGCTCGCAATCCCTGCGTGCTTTAACCCCTCTCCCAGTTCCCTCTAGCACTTTGTCTGGCGAGACGTTCCGATGTGTACACAAACAAACATTTGTGCGCTATGACATATAATACTCACATGGATTCAATGATCTCTTTATTCCGTCTCTCTCTGGGGAATATATTACACCGGCGCTTCTATATTTATTTTTGCTTTTATATTACCTCATTTGACTTACTATCAAAACAAGCGGCTTCCCTGCGACGTTCCACAAGGGATCCATCACTAAATAGCAACCCTGTTTTGTGTCACTGCAGTGGAAGTCCTCAAGAAGATTGTGTAAAAGCTCTGCTAGTGCTTCTATACTAGCTGACAAAAGTGCAAAATCCTTCTAAATGTTATATTTCCACCATGACATGTATATCAGCTGCAATATTTAAATAGGCTAGCAGCGGGAGTGGCTGGAGTGGCATCTGTGGTTAAATAGCAATATGGTTGGTCAGGGCCACTGATATGGGGGTGGAACCAGTCCATCACTGACTCCTGCACATGGTACGATATATACTCCTGACACCTATACTCTGTACTTTACATACTCCTGACACCTATACTCTGTACTTTACATACTCCTGACACCTATACTCTGTACAGTACATACTCCTGAAACCTGCACTCTGTACAGTACATACTCCTGAAACCTGCACTCTGTACGGTACATACTCCTGACACTTGCACTGTGTACATTACATACTCCTGAAACCTGCACTCTGTACGGTACATACTCCTGAAACCTGCACTCTGTACAGTACATACTCCTGAAACCTGCACTCTGTACGGTACATACTCCTGACACTTGCACTCTGTATATTACATACTCCTGAAATCTGCGCTCTCTCTACGGTACATACTCCTGACACTTGCACTCTGTGCATTACATACTCCTGACACTTATACTCTGTACATTACATACTCCTGACACTTGCACTCTGTGCATTACATACTCCTGACACTTATACTCTGTACATTACATACTCCTGACACCTGCATTCTGTACGTTGCATACTCCTGACACTTGCACTCTGTACATTACATACTCCTGACACCTGCACTGAGTGTATGAATGAATGAATGAAATACTTGTATAGCGCACAATGTGAACTGAATCGCCTCTAGGCGATCGCCTCTAGGCCTCTAGTATATTACATACTCCTGAAATCTGCGCTCTCTACGGTACATACTCCTGACACTTGCACTCTGTGCATTAAATACTCCTGACACTTATACTCTGTACATTACATACTCCTGACACCTGCATTCTGTACATTACATACTGCTGACACTTGCACTGAGTACATTACATACTTCTGACACTTGCACTGTGTACATTACTGTAGTGCACTGGGGTTTAGTCAGGGAGCTCCTCACCAAATTCCTTGTCAGGAGTAGCTACTGTAGATAGTTTTTAGAGATCCATTCATTTTTCCCTGAGTTTGTCCTGTTTGTACTTTTCTCTTCTGACACTAGGTGGACGGGCACTTGGTGGCATTAGATGTGAGAAGTACATTTCAAGGTCAAGTTATGGGTATATGGGCTATCTCAGCCAATGTGCAGGGGTTTTCTTGAATCTCTTGACCTGCCAGGAGAACCTATATATTCAGGTGGAGTCAGGTGATCTATGTTCTGTGACACACAGACCGCTGTCTGGGTGTACATGTGTCATACACCCTGGGCTGCTAGGCTGGAGATTGGGCCTATCCCGGGGCATCTGGCTGCCAGGCTGGTTGAGGGCCTATCCAGAAGTAAGAGGGCAGCACAGGGTTGGGACTGTGGCTTGCAGTCCAATCAACAGTGACAGTTCTGCTAGACGGAGAACCTGTCATGGTGGGAGGTAGAAGGGAAGCTGTCGCCAGTGGCACCTGCATTCTGTACATTACATACTCCTGACACCTACACTGTGTACATTACATACTCCTGATGCCTGAACTCTGTACATGACATACTCCTGACACCTACACTCTGTACATTACATACTCCCGATGCCTGCACTCTGTACATTACATACTCCTGACACCTACATTCTGTACGTTACATACTCCTGAAACCTACACTGTGTACATTACATACTCCTGATGCCTGAACTCTGTACATTACATACTCCTGACACCTACACTCTGTACATTACATACTCCCGATGCCTGCACTCTGTACTTTACATACTCCTGACACCTACATTCTGTACGTTACATACGTCTGGCACCTGCGCTGTGTACATTATATACTCCTGCGCTGTGTATATTAGATAGTCCTGACAAAGACTTGGGGGCACACCCTAACTATGCATCACATTATAGATGGTGCAGCTATAAGACCATACAAACAGAACAAAAGATTATAGTGCACAAATACAAAAATGTAATTTCAATCATACAAGGCTATTTAAAGCCCCTGAACATAAAATAAGTATGAGACCCCATGAGTTCTATGGGACTCAAATGTTCGAAATCAAAAGTGCTAATTTTAAAGGCTAATATGCAAGATATGCAACAGACAACACCAGCAATAAGGGGTATCTTCAGGTGTATACTGTGCTAGAGGCACACAACACCCACTTTAACTCCTGTAGATGCCTGTATTAGAGAACACCAGCAAAAAAGGGTAGATACAGGTATATACTGTGCTGGAGGCACACAACACCCACTAACTCCTGAAGATGCCTGTATTAGAGAACACCAGCAATAAAGGGTAGCTACAGGTGTATACTGTGCTGGAGGCACATAACACCTACTAACTCCTGCAGATGCCTGTATTAGAGAACACCAGCAAAAATGGGTAGATACAGGTGTATACTGTGCTGGAGGCACATAACACCTACTAACTCCTGCAGATGCCTGTATTAGAGAACACCAGCAAAAATGGGTAGATACATGTGTATACTGTGCTGGAGGCACACAACACTCACTAACTCCTGCAGATGCCTGTATTAGAGAACACCAGCAATAAAGGGTAGCTACAGGTGTATACTGTGCTGTGCTGGAGGCACACAACACCCACTAACCCCGGCAGATGCCTGTATAAGAGAACACCAGCAAAAAAGGGTAGATACAGGGGTATACTGTGCTGGAGGCACACAACACCTACTAACTCCTGCAGATGCCTGTATTAGAGAACACCAGCAAAAATGGGTAGATACAGGGGTATACTGTGCTGGAGGCACATAACACCCACTAACTCCTGCAGATGCCTGAGAAAAGAACACACTGTCCCTGCCTATCTTGCTCTTTCCCTGCACGCCGGAACACGCTACACAAGGCCGCCGCGCTGGCGGCCTTTTATAGTGTGGGGCAGGTACTAAACCCCCTGAGCTATAATTGGCCACAGACATCCTGTCTGTGGCCAATTATGGCTCTCCTCGCTTCCGGCGCTGTGATTGGCCAAGCATGCGGGGTCACGGTGCATGCTTGGGCAATCATGAGCCAGCAATGCACTGCGATGGCGTAGTGCATTGTGGGCCGTTCGTACCACACGAATTTGGTGCGAACGGTCCACAAAGTTCTGAATTTGCCGAACAGACGAGCGGCTGATGTTCGAGTCGAACACTGAGCTCATCCCTACTGAGCATAATCATGGGACAGAGAATGGCAGAAAATCCAAAAATCTACAGTTGTCACTGGAAAAGAAATAGAGGGGAAATTTTCCTCAATTTGGAGACATTTCTTCTCACTTCATGTTGAAATAATGTCTGGTGATCCTCCAACGAAGGTCCTTGTTCAGGCACTTCCTGTTATAGGGTGACAACGGTCTATTGCTGTCTCCCAATTGCGCCCCAGCGTTGTCATTCTGTCACATGGGCTTCGTATGGATTTCATGAAAGCGGCTGTTTTAACACACATCATATAGGTAAGGCCCACTGATTTTACCATCAGGAAACCTGCCCCCGGGAATTGCCATGCATCCATAGTTTGAGTGCATGTAGCCAGGAATGGCTGTGGGGGCTGCAGGAGAAGAGAAACACGGGGTGAAAACAAGAAACAGGAACTGTATTTTTTTTTTAAATAGTTCAGTTAGGGTTTACTACTTCATTCTTTTTTTTTTCTTCCTGAAGACAGTGACACTAGTTTGTAAATTAATAAAGATGTCACTCTGTTCTCCCCCCTCACCATCATTGTGCTCGTCTAGTGACCGTGCTTTCCTGAACAAGGTCCTTGTCCCAACAATGGCGCAGACCTCTGTGTGGCTCTCTGCAAGCACCTTTGAAAAGGCCTTTGGCACAGCGAGGCTTTTAAGACGCTTGTCAAAGGCCTTGAGGCTATTCATGCAGAATAGGCTGAGAAAGTGTCTGAATTCAGCCTCGGTGGCAGTGGGCCCTGTCCAAACAAGAAAGCCCACATGAGGTGAAGGCCTGCTGGTAGGCGACTCCATCTTAAGGCATGCTGCTAACTGGCCTCCATGTGCCATACCGAGAGCATGCTTCCAGCAGGCCTTATGGGGGTCTGTTTTTCTGAGGGCACTGAATGAGTGCATTGCTCAGCTGCTCCATGTCATAAATACACATTAGGACCACAATCAACCTCATGCATACAAAGGAGGAGTATGGATTGAGCAGATATGAAACTTTTATTCCACAATTTTCGAGGATGAGCTTCAGTCTAACGTTCTAATATGAGACAGTATCTATTTCTGGCACTCGGAAATTACCCAATATGCAGCAGCAGCAGCAACCAATCAGTAGCAACCAATTTTCTTCCAAATAAGTTCATATACAATGTTCAATGTACATGGATCAAATGGATTAAAAGCCAAATGGAGTTCTGGATGAGCAGTTGAGGAGAAAATTGATGGCCTCTTGAGATCCCAGTGTTCCAAATATCCAGCATTAATGTCCTCAAACTGACAAGTGTAGAAGTAAGGCAACCCATAGACATTTCAGATTTTTTTTTGTTAAAATTGTTAAACGAAAAAAAAAAAAAAAAAGTCTAAATTCTCCCTTTCACTCATTCAAAATAGATAGTAGAAAGCCCACCCGCTGGGCTATTGTATTCTGACAATCGGGGAGACTTCCCTGTCATCAGAATACACTGATCAGCGTTGCCAGCTATAGCCGGTGGTGTTAATCAAGTGGAAATTTTCCAATAGAACGGTTGTAGAGAAGTCAATTAGTAGATCAACTTCTATACAAGCACCCTGCCCACACATCATTGAAATTCAGCCGAATTTTGACTAATGTATGGCTGGCTTAAGTGCCACAAACTGAGTTCCCCAATAAACAATTAATTGAACATTACAAAGGAACTGGGGGTGTGTGTCTCCATAATTTGGCTTGGAGTTCTAATGCCACGTACACACGATCAACCAATCCGGTGGAAAAGTCCGGCAAACTCAAGTCCGCCTGACAATCCCCCCGTGTGTAGCCTCCGGCGGACTTTTTTTTACACAAAAGTACGGCAGACTTAGAAAGTAGTTGCGCACTCCAATCTTACCGCGGGACTCGCATTTCGGCGGACAATCCAGCTGTGCGTATGCCAGTCCGCCGTACTTTTGAAATGAACGGACTTTTCCTGCCCGGAGAAAAGTCCGCTCATTTTGAGCGAATCTCCAGGTAGGCGGGGCCCGCGAAGGAGGCCTCGCTGGCCCCGCCACCTTTAATAAGGGGGCCCCCGGATACCGGCCCCCCACCCTATGTGAATGAGTATGGGGTACAATGTACCCCTACCCATTCACCTGTGAAAAAAAGTAAAAATAAAACACAACACACAAGGGTTAAAAAAAGTTTATTGCATAGCTCCGGGGGTCTTCCGTCTTCGGGGGTCTTCTCGCCGGACTCCTCCGCTATCTTCTGCTAGCTCTTTTGCTAGCGGAGGAGCCCGGCTTTCTTCTTCGCCGCCGCCCTCTTCTTCCGACTTCGGGGTTCTTGTCCCCCTCTTCGTTTCTTCTTGCCGGGCCACCGCGCCTTCTTCTAGCTCTTTTACAGGCGGTGGCCTGGTCTTCTGTCGCCGCCTTCGGTTCTTCTCTTCTTCTCTTCAGATGTTGCCTCGTCGCTCTCTCTGCTCACAATGATGGGGACAAGGCGTGCGGCGACTTATATAGGGACATCACCGGATGATGTCCCCGCCCAGTATGATTTCCCGTTCGGAAAGTCCGGCGGATAGTCCGCTACGTGTGTACGCGGCATAAGAGGAAGTTGGAAAACTCCATTCTGTCATCTGGCAGCAATGCTTGGGCTTAATGTCCAGACCTCAGCAGTTCCACCATAAAGCAAGGGCCTCTACTGAGAAATCCAGGTGAAATCAATAAAAAAGAGTAGCAGACATTTTAGGAGTCCATGTTATCTATTGCAGATAAATTTGAGGCACATGAAAGATAAAGAGTAGCCAACACATTTCTGGGGTTAAACAATCTCCCTTCAACAGGGCTTGAATAAGCAATGACAAAGCTCTCTGTAGCAATTTAACCAAGAAACCTCAGAAAGGGTCATCTATCATGACAATTTTTTTTTTTTAAAGAATCATGCAATCATAATGGTTTTGCACTGCGATTCCTTCACAGATGTTTTATTTTATGATTGATACTCCTCTCTGAACATAGGGGTTTTTAGTTAGGTTCCTACAGAGAACTTCGTCTTTGCTAATTTAAGCACTGATAAAGGAGGGTTGTTTGGCTCCAAAACACGTTGCATAATTTTTATCTTTTATGTGTCCCAGATTTATCCTCACTAAATTAATATGGACTCTTTTTTTGTCTTTTTTTTTTCGTTTTGGATAGAATGGAGGGGGATTAGAACACCTGCAAAGTGTTTTGTAGTCAATTTAGCAGTTCTTAAAAACATATTTTAGACCCTAAAAAGGTAAAAGTGTAAACAGTCAGGGTTGTAGGATGAGGTCAAGGTCTTAACTTATTGGTGGTTTACTGTTGGGTGGTATGGTGAAGCTAGGGAACATTGGGAAGATCATTTCTGAATGGTCGACGGAGAAAGAAGTCGTCCCAGGCTTCTCTTTTTTGAGGGATCGGGTGGCTGTTTGATGGTCACAGAAGCTTAACTGGTTAGGGGGCCTTTGGGGATCTGTGGAAGAGTTGGGTTTTCATTAAAACGGGGGCCCGTCTAGTGGTATGGAGCTTCCTTTTCTTTTTCTTGGTAATGTTTCTATCAGCAGTTTGTTTCCTTGGAGGAAGTATGAAATACTACATTTGAAACTATAATCAAACCAGTGGAAAGAAGCTGGGGAAAAGGGGATCCTGGTAAAACCCCCAGGCTAGTGAACACCCTAAGCCCTTGTACACAGGGTCGGAGATTCCGACAACCAAATCCGTCGGAGTAATTCAGACGGATTAATTCCGGAAGAGGTCCGGAAGTGATGTTGCATACACACGGTCGGACTAAGTTGTTGGAAAATCCGATTGTACATAACATGATGACGTTATTTCGTTACGACGGGACTACGTTCAGGCTAGTAGCCAATAGCTTTGGTCTAGGAATTTGATCTGAGCATGCGTGGCACTTTGTCCGTTGGAGTAGGCTACACATGATCGGAGTATGTCTGAAAATTTTACCGGCAAGTTGGAAAACTTGGTCCGTCGGATATTCCGACGGAAACAGTCCGATGTAGACCACACACAGTCGGAATATCCGACAAAACGGTCCGATTGGACACATTCCTTCGGAATCTCCGACCGTGTGTACAAGGGCTTAGACCCTCCCTGGTAACCCTCGCCAACAGTTGTCTCATTATTTTATGTTGATAGGGTTATTTGTTTTTATTTTATATTTTATATAATTTTTAAATTGTGAAGAAAGGACTGCCATGGCCAGTTTAAAACCATGTTGCTCATTTTGAGTCATTATTTGGATTCAGCAACGGAATGGACAAAAATTGAGGGTCATGCATTTTAAATACAACCAGTATAAATATTTGAGTGTGGCCTTCTATCACCTTCCTAAAGAAAACCGAAATGCAGAGATCAGTTGGGTAAAGGAAGAGTAAGCGTTGTGAGCCAGCCAAGCTTAAGTGCGGTGCTATCAGTCTAATAACACAAGGACTTGTTCTTGGACAAACTGTTACAAATCCCATCATGTTCTTGGGCAATCAACATTCCATGGTGATTGGATCAAGGTGACTGAGTTACCCGTGTAGCTATGAGTATGAGGTATGTTTCTGACACTTATTAGGACTGAGAAAGCTACTCAAATGAGTAGCAAAGCACCCTCAACATTAAAGGGCAAGTCCAGTTGAATATGGCTAAAAACTACAAGCTAACACTGAAAACCTGCTGACAAGAGGAGAGATGATCACCTAATCCTATTACGGGGTCCATGATGCACTGGGGATCCTGTAGCTAGCTGGTGATAATTTGTCAAAGGCAGGATCATTATGGAGGACACAGCAGGGAGTAAAAACACTCACCTGCTTGCATGTGTTGCTTCCTCGCTGGCTGGAGGAGCAAGACATCATTCTCTTACTAGGTTTTGCAACACTTTCAGCAGTGAGGGAGCAACACATAGCAGATATGTGTCCTCCTTACATTTTCTTGTGATCATGTCGCTGGCAAAAATTAGCAACGGGATTTCTGGTGTGACATGGGCCTTAGTTTTTCCTCACTGTCCAACAAGCAAGTTAGGGGACATCTCTGACCTCCACGGCTGGGTGGGGAGATACACGTAGGGGTCGTGGCCAGGACAGAGTCTGGGCTGAGGATGCTTTCACCGTTAAAAACCACTGGGCTTTGCTGAATGTGGGACATTACCTTTTTCCAAGTTAGTGGATATGTTGTGATCAAGCAGGATAAAGTGAGGTTACTGGTCTGGTTATGATATGGTAGGGGTGCCTGGATGACGGAACTGACCGATCAGAATCACAAATCTTTGGGAGGATAAAATTGTATGAATTTATGTGCTTCAACTGTATATTCTGTGCCTTGAGTTCTGCTTTAAGTTTAGTCAAGATAAAAAAAAAAAACATACATCGTCTGCTAATACAGATTTTGAACTGTTTACCCCATCCTTTAGGTCATTTATGAACAAATTCAATTTGGATTGGTCCCAGCACAGAACCCTGGGGGATCCCACTACCCACCCCTGACCATTCCGAGTACTCCCCATTTATCACCACCCTCTGAACTCGCCCTTGTAGCCAGATTTCAATCCGTGTACTCACCCTATGGTCCATGCCAAGGGACCTTACTATGTACAGTAAACATTTATGGAGAACTGTGTCAAACGCTTTTGCAAAAGCCAGATACACCACATCTACGGGCTTTCCTTTATCTAGATGGCACTTCACCTCCTCATAGAAGGTTAATAGATTGGTTCAGTGCTTTTATTGTCAGAGAATAGGTGCAGAAACTCCCCCTTTCTGAGTCACCCCATTTTCCCCACCCCTTATGCACCGTTCCATGGTTCCACCGTCTACCCACCTCGCAATAACAATAGACCTCCAGCAGCAACAACAGATCTCCCAGCAGCCAGCATCAATAGACCCCTCCCTCAACAATAGATCCCTGCCAGCAACAACTGACCACCCAGAAACATAAGACCCCCCCGCCCCCCCTCCCCAGCAACTAAGACCCTCCAGCAGACCCCAGCACCCCTTGCCGTTACATACATTCAGTGCTGGAGGTGCCAGAACTGCATTCCCCCACATTCCCGTTGAGAAAAGCCCTGGATTGGTTTGGCAAGAACGGTTCTTCATGTATCCATACTGATTACTGCTAATGATACCGTTCTTATTACTAAAATCTTGTATATAGTCCCTTATCATCCCCTCCAAGAGCTTGCATACTATTGATGTTAGGCTAACTGGTCTGTAATTTCCAGGCATGTATTTTGGCTCTTTTTTAAATATATGGCAGGTCTGTTGGTTCTAATAGCTACAACAGTACAGGAAGATCACAGTTGTTGGGGGTTTGTGGAGAGGGAAGGGGGCAGAGGACCTCAGATTTCAACTAAAACAGTAACACAAGGGACCAGGGGTGGACTGACAACTCATGGGGCCCCCGGGCAATAGGAGATTATGGGGCCACACAGTATACACAAGCACACACACACACACACACAGTATACAATCACACAGTATACACAGACATGTTTCTATTGGCTGAGAAGGTACTGGAGAGGTGGGGCAGCTATAATCTCTGGATTTTTAGACCAAAAGGATGTCGGTAAGGAACATTTCAGAGACAGATGTAAAAAAAACACCGATTTTTACATACTGTCCCTGGTTTTACTGAGGCTGTCAAACCTGATGGGGCCCCCTAGTGGCACGGGGGCCCTCGGGCAGTGCCCGAGTGGCCAAATGGTCAGTCCGCCCCTGCAAGGGACACAATGTGAATACCATCCCTGGCGTTCTTTTTTTATTTTATTTGACTGAACTTAAGCTCTAATACCTGGAAGACTAGAAATCATTCACTGTTGCTGACATTAAAACAAAGGGAAACACCGTTTAGCCTAATATCTATTGGAACCAAATGTGCACTGCCATTAATTTTGGGAAGATATTTGAAAAATGTGTTCTGTTGTGGTCCCCGAAGATTAGATTAGGCAAGACTGAACCTACAGCATAACAATTTTTTGCTGAACCTTTAAAAAAAAGACTCAATCTCAATTCAGCCCAAACCGATCCAAAACACCTACAGTGTGCTGATTAAAGGGAAAAATGAATTTGGCAGCTGAGAAAGGGGATGAGTAGGCAAAACCCGGCGAGATTTCCTATTATCCGAGAGTGAACGCACACAAATAAAATGTTCAAACGTCTCCTTTTATTACACTTACTAAAAACAAACTTTTCCTTTCATTTGATGAATATGTGTTGTTTCATCTCTAGGAATATAGGTTGCCCTTGAAGTCCGTTAGAACCACAAAGGGTTCATTGAAAAAGAGGTCCATAAACAGGACTTTCGAAAGAATTAGTTATGTTATAATTTATGCAAAACATATGACCAAACAGGTCCTCTCATCTCAGCGTGGGACTGCGTGGAGCAGATTTCCTGACAGCAGAGGACGGTTTGTCTCCATAAATCATAATGTGCGCTATTCAGTGGGCTGGATTGGAGAGTCCTATGTGGAAGGAAGTGGCATGCGGCAATGTGACTGTCAGCTGCCTGCTGGGAGGTCTCCGCAAACAAGGATGAAAAAAAAAAAAAAAACTTCCTCAAAAACACTTCTGATTAGAATTTTCAGTAGATCACGTTACCTTGAAAGAACCGCAAAATTACCGGGAAGCCTCAGTAATAATACTTTCATCAATGGTCTACACAGAACTGGTAGACAAAATGCAATAACAAGTATGGATTTCACTGTTTTAAAGCCTTTACGTTAGAAAAGACGCTAAATACACAGCTGACCCCTGCCTGGGCCTGGCCTGGGGTTAGTACTTCTGTCCATTTAGTCCTTGTAAAAAAAAAGAAAGTATACCCCAACAATGATCCATTGAAAGTGTTTTATTATATCTGTTCAATAATTGTAGAAAAAGATCTATAACTTCTGCCAGAAATGTATTAAAGTTGAACTTGTTTAGGTCTAGGGGATGCAAAAAAACCAAAAAGTTTTACTAATGCCGCGTACACACGACCGGGCTTAAGTCCGACAGACTTTCGATGGAGTTCTGACGGAGTTCTGACAGAGTTCTGATGGAATTTTCGAATGAACGGACTTGGCCACACACAATCACACCAAAGTCCGACGGATTCGAACGTGATAACGTACGACCGGACTAGAATAAGGAAGTTCATAGCCAGTAGCCAATAGCTGCCCTAGCGTCAGTTTTTGTCCGTCGGACTAGCACACACACGAGTGGATTTCTCGGTAGGAACTGGGTCCGGCGGAGTTCTGGCGGAAAAATTTGAAACATGTTCCATTTCTAAAGTCTGTCAGACTTTTGCGAATCAAAAGTCCGCTGCAGCCCACACACGATCGAATAGTCTGCCGGAATTGTTCCGTCGGACTTTTGATGTTCAAAAGTCTGGTCGTGTGTACGCGGATTAAGGACTGGATCGCCTCCGCCGCTGCCAACGGCCCCGGTAAGCTACAAAGGGCACCGGAGTGCGGCAGCCACCACGATTAAAACTGATCTCGTGGCGAATAAGGTTTCTTTGCACTTGTGTGACTTTGGACATCAACGTCGCATGACAAGTCATTCCCCACATTTTCCAGTAATAACCATTCATATACACTACATTACCAAAAGTATTGGGACACCTGCCTTTACATGCACATGAACTTTAACGTGGTTGTACACCCTGTACCTACAGGTAAGCCTATATTAACCACTTCCTGACCGGCGCACGCCGATGTACGTCGGCAAAATGGCATGGGCAGGCATATTGGCTAGATTGTAAGCTCTAACGAGCAGGGCCCTCTGATTCCCCTTGTCTAGAATTGTATTGTATTGTAATGTCTACACCAATGTTGTAAAGTGCTGCGTAAACTGTCGGCGCTATATAAATCCTGTATAATAATAATAATAATATTGGCGTACAGGTACATCCAGTTTTAAATGCCGCCCTGCCATCACGAGCGTGCCGGTCGGGACCCCTGTGAGTCCGGTCGCAGGTCCCGCAGTCTCGATCGCCGCGGGCATACCCGCAATCGCCTCACGGGGCGGCTGAACGGGGAGATGCCGTTGTAAACAGCATCTCCCCGTTCTGCCAAGCAACAAGTGACGCTGATCTCTGCTCCATGTGATTGGAGCAGAGATCAGTGTTCACTAAAACAAATCCCAGCCCCCAACAGTTAGTAACACGCCCCTAGGAACACTTAACCCCTACACTGCCACCCACTGGTTAACCCCTTCACTGCCAGTGTCATTTACACAGGAATCACTGCATTTGTATAGCACTGACTGCTGTATAAATGACAATGGTCCCAAAAATGTGTAAAAAAATGTCCGATGTGTCCGCCATAATGTCGCAGTCACAATAAAAATCGCTGATCACCGGCATTACTAGTAAAAAAAAAATTATTAATAAAAATGCCATAAAACTATCCCCTATTTTGTAAACGCTAAAACTTTTGCGCAAACCCATCAATAATCACTTATTGCGATTTTTTTTACCAAAAATATGTAGAAGAATACATATCAGCCTAAACTGAGGGAAAAAAATGTTTTTTTTATATATATTTTTGGGGGATATTTATTATAACAAAAAGTAAAAAATAATGATTTTTTTTCAAAATTGTCGTTCTATTTTTGTTTATAGCGCAAAAAATAAAAATACCACCAAAAGAAAGCTCTATTTGTGGGAAAAAAAGGACGTCAATTTTGTTTGGGAGCCACATCGCACAACCGCGCAATTGTCAGTTAAAGCGACGCAGTGCCGAATTGCAAAAAGTGGTCTGGTCTTAAGCCAGCAAAATGGTCCGGTCTGAAAGTGGTTAAGGCTTACCTGTAGGTGCTTGTAATATCTCCTAAGCCTCCACGGTTTAGGAGATATTTACTAAAAATCAGAGCGCCAATGACTACTGATGTCATTGGCGCATGCATCCTTTATAAAGGGCAGATCGACACGTTTCTAATAGGGGTCATGCCGTGACTGGCGGCTCCTGCGGAAGGAAGAGGGGCGAAGATGGACGCTCCCTGCTAGTGGGAACAATGGAGACATTGCAGGCTTCGGTGTCAGGTAAGTGACACATAATGGGCTACTATGCGATGTATAGTAGTCCGTTATGCTTTGCCTTTGCAGGGGAATAAAGAGGAAGTAAAACCCACCAGGGTTTACTTCCTCTTTAATGGCATCCCAGTCTTAGTCCGTAGGGTTCAATATTGAGTTGGCCCACCCTTTGCAGCTATAACAGTTTCAACTCTTCTGGAAAGGCTGTCCACAAGGTTTAGGAGTGTGTCTATGGGAATGTTTGACCATTCTTCCAGAAGCAAATTTGTGAGGTCAGGCACTGATGTTGGACGAAAAGGCCTGGCTCTCAGTCTGCACTGTAATTCATCCCAAAGGTGTTCTATCGGGTTGAGGTCAGGACTCTGTGTAGGCCAGTAAGTTCTTCCACCCCCAAACTCGCTCATCCATGTCTTTATGGACCTTACTTTATGCACTGGTGTGCAGACATGTTGGAACAAGAAGGGGCCATCCCTAAAGTGTTTTCACAATGTTGGGAGCAAAATGTCTTGGTAAACTGATGCCTTAAGAGTTCCCTTCACTAGAACTAAGGGGCCTAGCCCAACCCCTGAAAAACAACCCCCCACCATAATCCCCCCATAACCCCCTCCACCAAATGATTTGGACCAGTGCACAAAGTAAGGTCCATAAAGACATGGATGAGCGAGTTTGGGGGGGAAAAACTTGACTGACTTGCACACACTTGAGTCCTGACCTCAAAGTGATATCATAGGTATACCTCAACTATGAGAGACAAAATGTGGAAACAAATCCAGACAATCACATTGTCTGATTTTTGAAAGAATTTATTTGCAAATTATGGTGGAAAATAAGTATTTGGTCACCTACAAACAAGCAAGATTTCTGGCTCTCGCAGACCTGTATCTTCTTCTTTAAGAGGCTCCTCTGTCCTCCACTCATTACCTGTATTAATGGCACCTGTTTGAACTTGTTTTCAGTATAAAAGACACCTGTCCACAACCTCAAACAGTCACACTCCAAACTCCACTATGGTGAAGACCAAAGAGCTGCCGGAGGACACCAGAAACAAAATTGTAGACCTGCACCGGGCTGGGAAGACTGAATCTGCAATAGGCAAGCAGCTTGGTGTGAAAAAATCAACTGTGGAAGCAATAATTAGAAAATGGAAGACATACAAGACCACTGATAATAAACCGCGATCTGGGGCTTCATGCAAGATCTCACCCTGTGGGGCCAAAATGATCACAAGAACGGTGATCAAAAATCCCAGAACCACACGGGGGATCTAGTGAATGACCTGCAGAGAGCTGAGACCAACGTAACAAAGGCTACCATCAGTAACACACCACGCTGCCAGGAACTCAGATCCTGAAGTGCCAGACGTGTCCCCCTGCTTAAGCCAGTACATGTCCGGGCCCATCTGAGGTTTGCTAGAGAGCATTTGGATGATCCAGAAGAGAATTGGGAGAATGTCATATGGTCTGATGAAACCAAAGTAGAACTGTTTGGTAGAAATACAACTCGTCGTGTTTGGAGGAGAGAGAATGCTGAGTTGCAACCAAAGAACACCATACCCACTGTGAAGCATGGGGGTGGCAACATCATACTTTGGGGCTGTTTCTCTGCAAAGGGAACAGGATGACTGATCCGTGTACATGAAAGAATAAATAGGGCCATGTATCATGAGATTTTGAGTGCAAACCTCCTCCCATCAGCAAGGGCATTGAAGATGAAACATGGCTGGGTCTTTCAGCATGACAAAGATCCCTAACACACCGCCCGGGCAAAGAAGGAGTGGCTTCGTAAGAAGCATTTCAAGGTCCTGGAGTGGCCCAGCCAGTCTCTAGATCTCAACCCCATAGAAAACCTTTGGAGGGAGTTGAAAGTCCGTGTTGCCCAGCGACAGCCCCAAAACATCACTGCTCTAGAGGAGATTTGCATGGAGGACATGGAGGCCAACATACCAGCAACAGTGTGTGACAACCTTGTAAAGACTTAGGCCGCGTACACACAAGAGGATTGTCCGTCCAACTAAGTCCGTCAGACAATCCGACAGACAATCCGTCCTACTTTCGAATGAACGGACTTGACCACACACGGATACACAAACAGTCCGTCGAAAGCTTGCGCGATGACGTGTACAGCACGTACGACGGGACTAGAAATAGGAAGTCCAATACACAGCAATGCAACCTTCCGCCGTGTAAATCCTTTCTGAGCATGCGCCATACTTAGTCCGTCGAACTAGCCTACTCACGAGCGGATTGTCCGCTGAAACCAAAGTTGGACGGACAATATTACGGAAATTCCGAAAGACTTAGGCCGCCAGACTGTCCGCTGAAAAAGTCCGCTGAAGCCCACACACGGGCGGACTGTTCGCCCAACTTTGTCCGCTGAACAGTGTTTCAGCGGACAGTCCGCTCGTGTGTGGGCTTCAGCGGACAGTTTCAGCGGACAGTCTGACGAACAAAGTTTTTCGGAATTTCCGTAAGACAGTCCGCTGAAACTTGGTTTCAGCGGACAGTCCGCTCGTGTGTAGGCTTGTTCGACAAACTAAGTTTCGCGCATGCTCAGAAAGGATTTACACGGCGAAGGTTGCATTGCAGTGTATTGGAGGTCGTATTTCTCGTCCCGTCGTACGTGCCGTTCACGTCATCGCGCACGGTTTCAGCGGACTGTTCGTTCATCGTGTGTGGTCAAGTCCGTTCATGCAAATTTTGAGCGGACTGTTTGTCGGATTGTTTGACGAACAAAGTTGGGCGAACAATCCGCCCGTGTGTACGCGGCCTTAGTCCGCCAGACTGTCCGCTGAAAAAGTCCGCTGAAGCCCACACACGAGCGGACTGTCCGCTGAAACACGTTTCAGCGGACTAAGTCGGACGGACAATCCTCTCGTGTGTACGCGGCCTAACAGAAAACGTGTGACCTCTGTCATTGCCAACAAAGGATATATAACAAAGTATTGAGATGGACTTTTGATATTGACCAAATACTTATTTCCCACCATTATTTGCAAATAAATTCTTTCAAAAAGCAGACAATGTGATTGTCTGGATTTGTTTCCACATTTTATGTCTCATATTTGAGGTATACCTATGATGACAATTACAGGCCTCTCCCACTAAAAAAGTTCTCCCAGTAAAAAAGATAATTTTTAAGTGGGAGAACTTGCACAATTGGTGGCTGACTAAATACTTTTTTGCCCCACTGTATATTTCATATAATTGTCCTAAAAGTATTTCAAGAATGCACATGTTGGAATGATCACCTTACCGGACTAAAAGTCAATGTGAATACCCCCGAGCATCCTTCCGTAACTGAAATACCAGCTCTGGGTGTACTGACCCTTTACAGTTTAATGCCAACAATATTAAAAATAGCAATCAGTAAACATTATTTATTCCGACTCAGATCATGAGAAATAGTTTGGGGGCCAAAGTACTACTCCCTGCTTTTTCATTTCTTCATATGTCTTTGGAAAGGCAGTCTTCAGAGAGAAAAGTAATAGTGCCCATTCAGACCTACACTATATTGTCAAAAGTATTGGGACACCTGCCTTTACATGCACATGAACTTTAATGGCATCCCAGCCTTATTCTGTAGGGTTCAATATTGACTTGGCCCACCCTTTGCAGCTATAAGAGCTTCAACTCTTCTGGGACGGCTGTCCACAAGGTTTAGGAGTGTGTCTATGGGAATGTTTGACCATTCTTCCAGAAGTGCATTTGTGAGGTCAGGCACTGATGTTGGACGAGAAGGCTTGGTTCACAGTCTTCGCTCCAATTCATCCCAAAGGTGTTGATGTCAGGACTCTGTGCAGGCCAGTCAAGTTCCTCCACCCAACTCTGGGCCAAATTAATATTGAACCCTACGGAATAAGACTGGGATGCCATTAAAGGCCATGTGCGTGTAAAGGCAGGCGTCTCAATACTTTTGTTAATACAGTGTATGTGCATAACAATGGTGTGCGTATCATGGTGTGTTGTGCTGCAGTGCTGTTCATTTTGAATTGAACCCCAACGTGCCAATAAAATGCATCTTTCTATGCACCCACAAGCATCCCATAGATGACTCGATTTTCTTTCCTTCCACCAAGGGTGGGGGGGGGGGGGGGGTCACAGGGAGTCTTCCCAGCTGGCAGAACACGATGATTACTGCCAAAGGCTATAGCCACCAGCAGTAAATGCATGTAAAAAAAAAATCTTACAGGCTGGTTGTACCCAAGTTAATTGATGGATCAACTTGGGTACAATCAGCCTGTCCATACATAGTTACATAGTAGGTGAGGTTGAAAAAAGACACAAGTCCAACCTATGTGTGTGATTATATGTCAGTATTACATTGTATATCCCTGAATGTTGTGATCGTTTAGGTGCTTATATAATAGTTTTTTGAAACTATCGATGCCCCTCGCTGAGACCACCGCCTGTGGAAGGGAATTCCACACCCTTGCCGCTCTTACAGTAAATAACCCTCTACGTAGTTTAAGGTTAAACTTCTTTTCTTCTAATTTTTTTAATTTTAATGAGTGGCCACGTGTCTTATTAAACTCCCTTCCACGAAAAAGTTTTCTCCCTATTGTGGGGGTCACCAGTACGGTATTTATAAAGTGAAATCATATCCCCTCTCAAGCGTCTCTTTTCCAGAGAGAATAAGTTCAGTGCTCGCAACCTTTCCTCATAACTAATATCCTCCAGACCCTTTATTAGCTTTGTTTCCCTTCTTTGTACTCGCTCCATTTCCAGTACATCCTTCCTGAGGACTGGTACCCAGAACTGGACAGCATAGTCCAGGTGTGGCCGGACCAGAGTCTTGTAGAGCGGGAGAATTATCATTTTATATCTGGAGTTGGAACCCTTTTTAATGCCAATATTCTGTTTGCTTTCAGGTGGGTCCCTGCTGAACTGGCGAATTTCAATCCATGTATGGCCGGCTTAACACATTGGCTGCTCAGTCAAGAGACCTGGCTGCCTTAGCACAATATACAGTTTAAGCCCTTGTACACACGGTCGGAGATTCCGACGGAATGTGTCCTATCGGACCGTTTTGTCGGATGTTCCGACTGTGTGTGGTCTGCATCTGACTGTTTCCGTCGGAATATCCGATGGACCAAGTTTTCCAACTTGCCGGTAAAATTTTCTGACAAAATGCTCCGATCGGACATACTCCGATCATGTGTAGCCTACCTCGAGGGACAAAGTGCCACGCATGCTCAGATCAAATTCCTAGACCAAAGCTATTGGCTACTAGCCTGAACGTTCTCCCGTCTAACGAAATAACGTCATCACGTTATGTACAATCGGATTTTCCGACAATTTAGTCCAAACGTGTGTATGCAACATCACTTCCGGACCTCTTCCGGAATTAATCCGTCGGAATTACTCCGACGGATTTGGTTGTTGGAATCTCCGACCGTGTGTACAAGGACTTACACTTATTTGCTAATGCACTGCAATGCAACATATAAATCTATTTATTTTTTTATTTTTTATATTTGATAAGGTTGGAAGTGCATATAAAGATCAGTGATATTATTTGTGGGTAACTCAGACAAAGCATGGGGTACACATAACTCTGGCCATGCCTATAATATCTGTTACATTTTATATCTGGTACAGTCAGTGTTGCTTCTCTAGACATGGGAATGGTGGTCCGTTCACCACTGGGCACATTGAAGACATTAATTAATAACTATTCCACCCTGAATTCTTGGGATTTTTTTAAACATACTTTTCATTCACCAATCAGACTGCTAAACAATGCCTGGACAATGCAGTGGTCAGTCTAGGACCCTGACCTCTACATGCTAACGTCTTGGGACTGTTCAAGTATGTGGTTTGATTGTTACCGTACTACAATGACCGACTGAGCAAACCAGCAAGGGTTATTATGACTGTGTGTGGTCATCATGTTCCTTTCATAGCTTCCAGCATTCCAAAAAATGCTCCGTTTTACAAATACATTATGAAAAAAAAAATTTGAATTTCTCTGTGCAAGACCTTATCCATGGAGGTGCCTGATATGTAGATCAATCTCATGCCATCTGCAGAGCTGGGAGTTTTTGAAACCCAATTATCCTGATCTAATTTGTAAGCTCCAACAACTGCCACCCCCTATCCAATTAGAGTTCCCTTATTGGCCACAGATAAAGGGGTGTTGTTGTTGAGCCCTAGGTTCCTGGGTGTGAGTTGTTGTCTAAGTTGGGTATGTAGGCCCCAAATGAAGTCTATGTCTATGATATTATACCTATGTCTCCAAAAGTGTATAGAAAAATATCTTGTCTTTACACTGACACCAACAATGGGGCGTAATTCCTTCCACTGATATAACTGATGTAACACTGTTCTTCCCACTGACATTAATGATGGGACACTATTCCTCCCACTGACATTAATGATGGGGCACTATTCTTCCTGCTGACACCAATGATGGAACACTATTCCTCCCACTGACATTAATGATGGAACACTATTCCTCCCACTGACACCAATGATGGGGCACTATTCCTCCCACTGACATTAATGATGGGGCACTATTCTTCCTGCTGACACCAATAATGGAACACTATTCCTCCCACTGACACCAATGATGGGGCACTATTCCTCCCACTAACATCAATGAGGGGGCATTTTTATTCCACTAACATCAACAATGGGACAGCATTCCTCCCACTGACATTAATGATAGGGCACTATTCCTCCCATTGATACCAACAATGTGGCACCATTCCTTCCAATGACACCAACAATGAGGTACCATTTCTTCCAATGACACCAACAGTGGGCATAATTCCACCAACTGACAATAGGGCACTATTCTTCTCACTGACATCAATAATGGAGCACTGTTCTTTCCACTGAGATCAAAAATAGGGCACAATTCCTCTCACTGATATAACCAATGCAACCCTATACCTTCCACCAATGATGGTGTTCTATTTTTGTTACTGACACCAATGATAGAGCATTATTCCTGCTACCAATATCAACGATGGGGCAGAATTCCTCCCACTGATATAAATGATGGAACATTATTCCTACCACTGATACCAATGGTGGGGCACTATTCCTACCACTGACACCAATGATGGGGCACTAATCCTCCCACTGATACCAATGATGGGGCACTATTCCTACCACTGACACAAATGATGGGGCATTATTCCTCCCACTGATACCAATGATGGGGCACTATTTCTCCCACTGACACCAATGATGGGGTACTATTCCTCCCACTGACACCAATGATGGGGCACTATTCCTACCACTGATACCAATGATGGGGCACTATTCCTCCCACTGACACCAATGATGGGGCCCTATTCCTACCACTGATACCAATGATGGGGCCCTATTCCTACCACTGTTACCAATGATGGGGCACTATTCCTCCCACTAACACCAATGATGGGGCACTATTTCTCCCACTGACACCAATGATGGGGCACTATTCCTCCCACTGACACCAATGATGGGGCACTATTCCTACCACTGATACCAAATGATGGGACTTTTATTCCTTCCACTAACATCCATCATGGGACACTATTCCTTCTCCTACTGAACACAGGCACTATGTAATATTTTTACTCCACCTGACCACCAAGCCCAAGGCACTTTCTACTTCCACTGATGCTGGAACATTTTCTACTTCCACTGGCCTCAGTCTGGCCCCCTAAAGTCTAAAAAAGAGTATACTGGCCCTTCGTTTAGAAAGTTTGGAGACATCTGATTTACATCATCTGTATTGAGTGAGGATTAGCCTTAAACTGCCCATAGGTGATTGAATATTTTCCCTTCCAAGGAAAATCGCTCGATTCCCCGATCAACACAGTCAGCGTTGATGGGGGAATGCCACCCACAGCGCTATTGTATTCTGCCAGTGGGGGACATAAAGAGCCTTCCTGGCCAGCAGAACACAATAATTACTGCTAGAAGCTATAGCCCCCAGAAGTAATCACATGTAAAATATCCGACAGACTGGTTGTACCCAAGTCGATCATGGGACTGACTTGGGTACAATGAGCCTGCTCATTGATGAATCGAATCTTGGCTATTTCCTGCTGAACCGGACAAATTTCAAACCCTGTATGGCCGGCTTTAGGTGTTATGGCTTCAGTTTACACCGATGTGCTGTGTTGGAATGTGCTATAAAAAATTGGGTATGCAGTATTTCTGCGTTTCAGCATATTGCCATGCAGTGCAAGATGTGTGTTAAAGATGCATTGCAACACAGCGGATCACGTATACCAAGACATGCCTGTTATTTATATGTCTGAAAGTAATAATACCATTCATCAAAAAACGTAACCATTCTCATACCTTGAAAGAATTTTAGATATTCTACATTGTATGAAGGCTTGTGGCATGTAATCTGTTATTTTATGCCATTGGCCACTCCAGACTGGGGCGGAGTTGATGAGAGATGAATATGGCGCTGTCCTTTGGATTCCGAGACAAAAAGTCAGTTCAGTGTCACAAAAATGTCTCCCCACCAATCACAGATCCACCTCAAACATTCTAAGATCTGATAAGCTGCTCAAACTTGTTCAAGCATATGGACAGATGTTATTTATAACCCCTTTTACTTCAACCGTAAC
This sequence comes from Lithobates pipiens, assembly GCF_037356315.1. Lineage (NCBI taxonomy): Eukaryota > Metazoa > Chordata > Amphibia > Anura > Ranidae > Lithobates > Lithobates pipiens. Next base: position 225,701,082 of record NW_027507686.1, on the reverse strand, counting down.
TCGTATGTCAGGTTTTTGGCCCTTTAAAGCTGAACTCCAGACAACCAACTAAATATACAAAAAAAATAAAAAAATGAGAGCTATTTTTCTTGCCAAAGAATTTGTATGTCTGTCCATACAGTACTAAGATTTACACAGCTCCGTCACACAGAACAGCCCTGGCTGGCAGGTAAGAAGACCTGATTTACGCTACTACAGTGATTGTTGCTATCAGTGGCGGCTGGTGCTAAAAAAAATTGGGGAGACAGCAAACTAACCCCCCCCCCCAGGTCTGCCCACATTTAGCCTCTCCTGGAGATGACGATAGAGTTAGAGATACCCTGGAAGCAGATCATGAGGATATACAAATCAATGATGCTGGTGCAGTCCCCTGCATTCACCCTTCAATGGTGACGGTCCTCGACACTCGCCACCTCCACGTTGATGGTCCTCGGCACTCGGCTCCTCCACAGCGACAGGCCCTGGCACTCAGCCCCTCCACGTTGACAGTCCCGGCACTTGTCCCCTCTATGGTGACAGTCCCCGGCAGTCGTCCCCTTTATGGTGACAGTCCCCGGCACTCGTCCCCTCTATGATGACAGTCCCCGGCACTTGTCCCCTTTATGGTGACAGTCCCCGGCACTCGGCCCCTCTATGATGACAGTCCCCGGCACTCGTCCCCTTTATGGTGACAGTCCCCAGCACTCGGCCCCTCTATGATGACAGTCCCCGGCACTCGTCCCCTTTTGGTGACAGTCCCCGGCACTTGTCCCCTCTATGATGACAGTCCCCGTCACTCGTCCCCTTTATGGTGACAGTCCCCGTCACTCGGCCCCTCTACGGTGACAGTCCCCGGCACTCGGCCCCTTTGGCTCCTCCACATTGACAGTCTTCGGCACTCGGCCCCTCCACATTGACAGTCCTCGGCACTTGGCCCCTCCCCTTTGACAGTCCCTGGAACTCGGCCCCTCCCCGGTGATGGTCCCCGGCACTCGGTCCCTCCACGGCTTCCCCGGCTTCTCCTTCCAGCCAACCCAATCCGCCTCCTGTCATGATTGGCTGGGAGGAGAAGCTATTAGACTATAGCGAATATTAATTTGCTATTGTCACAAGTGGGTGGGTTTGGGGCACAGTGCTCTGCGCCCCCGAGCCCCACCTTTTTCAAGCCAATTAGAGCTCTAATCATGGCTTGCAAAAAAAAAAAAAAACTCATACAAACATATGAGTCCGGCGCCCCGCAGGGGGACAGCGTCCCTGCGCCCGTAATAGACGGGCCACTCTTGGTTGCTGTCTTCGGAGTCCTGTGCTGAACGCCTTTCCTTCTGTATACAGTAGTGGAAACACTCACGAGACATGGCTGCCATTCAAAGAATGCCTTGAATTTGCTCTATAAATACAAAGCATTTTCTGACTGGATGAAGTAGAGGTGACATCACTGTCTTGCCTCTCCTCCTTGTCCAATCATAGAACACTTTGCATTGTTTGAAAAAATAATTCTGTCAATGGCAGCCTTGCAAAATGAGCGATCCCATGTGTTCCCTATGCAGAAGCCAAAGGATCTGGAAGACAGCAGTGATCATTGTTGTAGTGCCTAAAACGATAACGCTTCTCCGCTTCTACAGCAGTCCCACAGCTATGGAATATATATATAAAAAATCAATACGTTGCACTCTAGTAAGTATCAACTTAATATAGAATTATAAAAATGCTGCTAAAGATCAAATGTGCAGATGTACATGGTATACAATGGATTGTGAGAACTGTGCACTTTATATTGTATATCATGATCATCTGCACATTTGATCTTTAGCAACATTTTTATGTTTCTATATTAAGTTAGTACTTATTAGAGTGCAACACCATGTATTGATTTTTTATATATACAGTAGTTTATTTGGTACGGATTGACCAGCCCAGCGTCTGCCGCAACTAGTGTTTCATTGCTTTGATTAAGGTTGCGCGGGAATATTTATTTTATTTATGGAATATGTATACTTACATTGGTCCAAGCTGTGACTATGCAATAAAAAAACATACTGGGACTTCATCTTTAAAGGAAAAAAATAATTGTTTTGGACTTTTGCAATGTAAGAATAAGTTACCACCAATGATGTGTGCCCATATGCGTCTACTGCTGCATCACTAAAACCAGGGGCATGTGTACACAGGGGTCACCATTGAGACCCCGCTCCATGCTCCAGGGGTCCCATGCGGCCCCCCTGTACACCTGGATAGGAGGGAGGGGGCATGTAGAGGAACTGATCCCTCCATGTAGCTGCTTAATGCCTGCTTCTCCTCTCCCTCCCTGAAATTCAGTGGCTGCAGGAGGTAAATGGAGGGCATTGGTTCCTCTACAATACATGCCATCGCCGTGACCTCCCTATCCCTGTCCTGCTGCCCCGGGCCCCTGTGTGATTCCCTAGCTCCCCTTTGCCCCCTGGATCTGTCAGGATGGAGAGGGAGGCATAGTAAAGTGTGTTTACTATGGTTCCATTTACAAATGAACGGGAAGCTCTGTACAGAGCTATTCCTGTTCATTCATTCTGTGCAGCTGAGGCTGCAGAGAAAGGGACTAATGAAATTGTCCTCGGCCCCTTTCTCTGTCTCAAACATGAGACATCCGGGGTCTGTTTAGATCATTGATATATCATCAAAAAAAACATAATGAGGGTGCTAAAAAATGAATAAAATTGTAAATAAAAAAAAAACGAATAAAATAAAATGATAAGAAAACAAAAGAAAACAACAACAATAAAAAACACCAGTGACGGAACTACCAGGGTCGCAACTTGCGACTGGACTCTGATGCTCCACCACTGTGGGGAGACCCCAAGACGGCAGGAAGGTGGCCCGCTGCAGGACCATAATAAAGGGTCCCACAATGGGAGTAGAGGGCCCAGGATCAGTGGAAGGGCCTTAGTTGATGGAAGCTTTTTGCTGGAAATTCTGACCGTGTTTAGGCCCCATCGGACATTTTCCATTGAAATTTCTGACACAAAATTTGAGATCTGGATCTCAATTTTTCCAACAACGAAATCCGTTGTCAGAAATTCCAATCGTGTGTACACAATTCCGATGCACAAAGTTCCACGCATGCTCGGAATCAAGCAGAAGAGCCGCACTGGCTATTGAACTTCAATTTCCTCGGCTCGTTATACGTCATCGGGTTCTTGACTTTCTGAATTTCTGACATCATTGTGTGACCGTGTGTATGGAAGACAAGTTTGAGCCAACATCAGTCAGAAAAAATCCCATGGATTTTGTTGTCGGAATGTCCGATCGTGTGTACGCGGCATAACAGTTGTCGTGAATGCAGCAGCCATAGGTGTGCAGCCTATTGCATTAGGGTGTGCACCCCAAAGCTCAAACGCATTTGCGTGTGTGTGCATGTGTATTCAGTATATACTGGCAATGTCAGCAGAGCAATGGACAGTGTCTGTAGGGCAGAGATTGGTGTCAGTAGGGCAGTGGATGGTGTCAGTAGTTTTTTCTTTTATTATTTTATGTTTTTATTATTTTTTAGGAATTTTATTTTGTTAGGAGCCTCGTTAGGGGGCTTTGGTGAAATATCAGGGGGAATCTGCGCCACACTGGGGGATTAGGGTGTGACCAGGCACACCTGGCATACCCTGTGCACATGCCTATGGCAGCAGCAGCCACACATTGGGCATACATCATTCATAGTACCTTATTCTTACATAGCAATTGTTCATAGGTATTTTTTTTCCACAGAGTCTTTCTCTAATGCTTTGGCTTCTTTTACTTTAGTGAAACTGCTTACCTCCCTCCACCTCGGATCACTTTTTAGAGGGCGGTATAGCAGCAGCTGACAGATGGGTGCTACATCCACTTCCTGAACACCTTTTTTTGTGAGGGGGGGTGGTTACTTTTATTTTTAAATCGCCGAACAGCAATTTTACTTTGCAGGACCATGCCGCAACTGTAAGGTGAGCATTAGGATCGAGGTTGCGGTGTGGCCACATTGACCTCAATGGGTGAGTTTGAAAGGTGGTGCCACCTGTTAGACCCCTTTCACACCACACCGCCGATAGCATGGATTTGCGGTGGATTTGCGGTGCATTTCGGCTGCTAGCGGGGCGCTTTTACCCCCACTAGCGGCCGAGAAAGGGTTAAAACCACCGGCAATATGCCGCAATAGCTGCGTTTTACCAGCGGTATTACAGCGCTGCCCCATTGATTTCAATGGGGAGCAGCGGTGGAGGAGCGGTAAACACACCGCTCCTTCACCGCTCCACAGAAGCTGCTGGCAGGACTTTCCCTTGGGGCTTTCACACTACATACAATGGTGCAGCTTCTTTAGGGCGGATTGCAGGCGCTATTTCTAACGCTATAGCGCCTGCAAAATGCCCTGGTGTGAAAGGGGTCTAAAACTCCACTCCACACTCCAAGTTAAAAATGTTGTGTTCGTGAAGCATCTGCCACTACTCTCTGTCTACTGCTACCAGCATGTCCCTTTTTAGCGGTGCAGCCTACCTAATTGGCTCCTTGTGCTGCTAATCCCTCCCCCAGTCTGAGCTCTATGGTATAGCGGATTGCAATAGACTGAAACCAAGCCAAATACAAGTACTTATAGTGCTTGCATGCTAAATATATACAGTGGAACCTTGGATTATGAGCATAATCCCTTCCAGGAGAATGCTTGTAATACAAAGCACTCGCATATCAAAGCAGATTTTCCCATAGAAGTCTATGGAAACGAAGATAATTTTTTCCGCATTGACTTCTATTGCATGCAGTACCGCATGTGGCCAGAGGTGGGGGGTGCCGGAGAGCCTCGGAAATACTTGGGGGCAGCTCGGTTGAACTCAGAAAAGCTTGGAAACACTCAGGAAAGGAGTATTTCTGAGTATTTCCGAGTAATTCTGAGTATTTATGAACAGCTCCAAACCGTTCCGAGGGTCTCCGGCTCTCCGGCGCTCCCACACCTCTGGCCAAATGCAGTACTGCACACCCCATTAGCTTGAATTCTGCTCGTTTTGAGTCAGAATTTAAAAAAAAAGTTGCTCATTTTTCAAAACGCGCGTTAATCGCGTTGATCTTTAACCAAAGTTCCACCGTATTTAATATTATATATTTAAAAAAATAGAGAGCTGCATTTATTATTGCCTGAAATTTAGCTTTAATTTATGCCAACAGCAACATGCCGGCAAATGAAATGACCTTTTGCAGCAAACAAGCTTTGGAGGCAAACATTTCACTTGTGCTGGTAAAGGGTAAGATTTTCCACAACTAACTGACTAACAGCAATTAGCTAAACCGCAAAGAAAAATCTGCGAGTGGTGTAAAGCTCTCTAATGCTCTTTGGATGTAATACCCACAATTACATTTTAATTAAGGAGGATAAATTGTACAATGGCACATAGAAAGATAAAAAGGCTCACCCCCAACGACTTGGAGTGATTTTATTTGTGTGCAGCAATCTGACCTCCCTGCCCCAAGCAGCTTGTGTTAACGACACTCTCCCGGATGTCAAGCCAGATTACAGAGAGTATTTACTACCAATAAAAAAAGAAAGATGGTTTCACATGCTAGGGCAAGTAGGAAAGGTTCCGGGCACTATGCAAATGGAAATTACAATGTGCAATGATTGCTTTGTAAAGAGAAAAACATGTTTTACCCTTCTAATTAACTAACCCTAATCAGGCGGTTACGACGGGCACTTCAAGAGGACCTGTCACAGTGACGGCGTGGTCAGATTCAGCACCTCTGTTTTCTCAAAGTTGTATTAAACCATATCTAAACCCTAATGCCTCGTACACACGATCGAATTGTTGGCCAACAAAACTGTGGAATTTTGTCCGAAGGGCATTGGCCCAAACTTGTCTTGCATACACGCGGCCACACAATTGTTGGCCAACAGTTACGAACGTAGTGACATACTACGTCGTTGTTCAGCTCTTTAGCGCCACCCTTTGGGCTCCTTCTACTAATTTTGTGTTAGTAGAAGTTTGGTGAGTGTTGATTTGCGCTTTTCATTTCGCACTTTTCATTTTGTGCTTTTCAGTTCATTTCTGAACGGCCGTTGGTCAACCAGACATGTTGCGGAATCGGAGGAGATAACATGTTATTTATTATTGGCCTTGGAGTTATTTCTTTAACATAATTTTTTGGTTGAATAATGATTTGATTTGTTATATTTTCCATATTTTTGGATGCATAGAATGCACTTTTTGGTTAAGTTCTATTGGCAGATATCATGTCTAATTGCATTTGTTTTATTTTTTTAATGCGCAATAAAAAAAATTGTGAAGAATAATATTTGGCTATGTGTTTTACTTCCAATGACATTTTGGGAATAGGCAGTTCCATTTGAAAAAAATACAATGTAAAGTTGACAAGGGACACCAACATGGTCGTGTTGTGGTAACTTGCCCAAATAAAAAAATAAAATAAAAAAAAAGCATAATGATATTATTCTTGATATCACTAGAAAAGCCTTTGAAAATTAGTTTGCAATAAATCACCAGCAAAGCAGATTCATTATTATCCCATTAAAGAAGAAGAGAATGTGCGCTGCATTTGGAGATTTCATAATTTGCCACGTCACAATGTTAATTCTTTATTACAAACGCTAGTTTACAAAACAGACCGCTTCTGGCTCGTCCTTGCTTCCGAGCATGCGTTTTTGTACTTTGGACTTTTGTCCGACGGACTTGTATACACGCGCTCGGAAAATCCAACAACAGACATTTGTCCACGGAAAATGTGAAAACCTGCTAGCCAACATTTGTTGGCGGAAAGTCCGACAACAATTGTTCAATGAAGAATACACACGGTCGGATTTACCGCCAACAGCCTGACATCGAACATTTCCCGTCTGAAAGTCTGATCATGTGTACAGGCCTTTAGAATGAACTTCTCCTATGTTTTGCCTTTTGGTCTGTTCAAGTACAAACTACAGGGACAATTAAATTCCCATACAAACAAGTGGCACTATAACTGGCCTATTGCAGCAAGGAGCACTGGAAGGGCAACATATGTCAAACAAATACAAGGAGATTTCCAAGCTCAAGCTTACCAACCAGCCAGCGAACCAAATTGACCCGTCTAGCAATATTTTGCTTTGAAGATGCCCCGAGAGGTGTTGACTGTACCTTCTGACTTTCTTTAATTTCTGTAATTTGTACTGGGAGTACTATAAACTTGTGGCGCTTTCATCCTTCACATTTTTTTTAGCATTGAAACCAAGAACCCCACCAATACAAGGCATAAGGGCTAACCATTAGGTCCCCATGATTCCCCACCTCCCAACTACTTTTGCTTTTTACTGGTTTTCAAAATTTCTAGCAGAATAATTTAGAAACTGGAAGAAAGGTTTAATGCTGTATATTTGGTATTTTGGTATTTAATTATTTAATGGGTACGTTTTATTCGAGGTCTATACATAAAACCAAATAGATGTTCTCATGAGAAGGACACAGGAATTTGGCTCTAAAAGAGGATTGTCCTTCCAAATGAGTAACAGTTGATAGCTATGTCATTCCATCCAATGTCTATGCCAACTTTACAATGCTAACATAGATTTGGTAGTTACATAGTTATATAGTAGGTGAGGTTGAAAAAAGACACAAGTCCATCAAGTCCAACCCCTGTGTGTGATTATATGTCAGTATTACTTTGTATATCCCTGTATGTTGTGGTCGCTCAGGTACTTATCTAAAATGTTTTTTGAAACTATCGATGCCCCCCGCTGAGACCACCGCCTGTGGAAGAGAATTCCACATCCTTGCCGCTCTTATGCCGCTTACACAGGAGCGGAATGTCCGACAGAAAAAGTCTGACGGAAGCTTTTCATTGTATATTCCGATTGTGTGTATGCCCTATCTGCCTTTTTTTTTAAATTCTGATGAACCAAGAAATAGAACATGTTTTAAATATTTCTGACGGAACCAATTCTTATCAGGAAAACCGCTCGTCTGTATGCTGTTCTGACGGACCAAAAACGACGCATGCTCTGAGGCAAGTACGAGACAGAAGCTATTGGCTACTGGCTATTGACCTTCCTTTTTCCAGTCCCGTCGTACGTGTTGTACGTAACAGTGTTCTTGACCATTGGACTTTGGTGTGATCGTGTGTACGCAAGAAAGTGTCAGTGGAATTCCGTCGGAACTCCATCGGAAAAACCTTCAGAGTTTATTCCGATGGGAAAACCAGTCGTTAGTACAGGGCATTACAGTAAAGAACCCTCTACGCAGTTTGAGGTTAAACCTAATTTATTCTAATTTTAATGAGTGGCCACGTGTCTTATTAAACTCCCTGGAAAAGTTGTATTCCTTTTGTGGGGTCACCACTATGGTATTTGTAAATTTAAATCATATCCCCTCTCAAGCATCTCTTCTCCAGAGAGAATAAGTTCAGTGCTCACAACCTTTCCTCATAACTAATATCCTCCAGACCCTTTATTAGCTTTGTTGCCCTTCTTTGTACTCGCTCCATTTCCAGTACATCCTTCCTGAGGACTGGTGCCCAGAACTGGACAGCATACTCCAGGTGAGGCCGGACCAGAGTCTTGTAGAGCGGGAGAATTATCGCTTTATTTCTTGAGTTAATCCCCTTTTTAATGCATGCCAATATTCTGTTTGCTTTGTTAGCAGCAGCTTGGCATTGGATGCCATTGCTGAGCCTATCATCTACTAGGACCCCCAGGTCCTTGTCCATCCTAGATTCCCCCAGAGGTTCTCCCCCCAGTGTATACATTGCATTCAGATTTTTGCCACCCAAATGCATTATTTTCATATTAAACCTCATTTGCCATGTAGTTGCCCACCCCATTAATCTGTTCAGATCTTCAACGTTTCCACATCCCGCGGAGAAGTTATTCTGGGATACATCCTCCCGGTTGTTTATAAACAAATGAACAAATTAAATAGGATTATTCCCAACACAGAACCCTGGGGAACCCCACTTTCCACCCCTAACCATTCTGAGTACTCCCCATTTATCACCAACCTCTGAACTCGCCCTTGAAGCCAGTTTTCAATCCATGTACTCACCCTATGGTCCATGCCAACAGACCTTACTATGTACAGTAAACATTTATGGGGAACTGTGTCAAATGCTTTTGCAAACTCCAGATACACCACATCTACGGGCCTTCCTTTATCTAGATGGCAGCTCACCTCCTCATAGAAGGTTAATCGATTGGTTGGCAAGAACGGTTCTTCATAAATCCATGCTGATTACCGCTAATGATACAGTTTTCTTTACTTTTTTATCTCCTCCGCTATGTGTCTTCCATATTCTATCTTTGCTGCCCTAATGGCACCCTTACATTCCTGTTGCATTCTTTGTAAAGTCTGAAGGCTGATGATGATTCCTTACCCTTGTATTTTTTGAAGGCTTTCTCCTCTGCTTTTATATGCATTTTTAGATTGAAGTTAAGCCATCCAGAGTTTTCGTTCACTCTTTTAAATTTATTTTCCAATGGGATGCCCTGGCTCATGCCCTTATTTAATATGCTCTTAAAGCAACCCCATCTCTCCTCCATGTTCTTGTTTCTAAGATTCTATCCCAATTTATATGTTCTAGCAAGGTTCCTAGTTTAGGGAATTCGGCTCATTTGAAATTCTGTGTCTTTGTATTATTCCCCTTATGTTTCCTATTTGTGTTATTTATACTGAAGCTAATTGACCTGTGATCGCTATTTCCTAAATTTCCCTGTATTTCCACATTCGTTATCAGGTCTGTATTGTTGGTAATCAGTAGGTCTACTAATGCTTTGTTTCTAGTTGGTGTATCTACCAGCTGACCCATGAAATTGTCCTGCAAGACATCTAGGAACAGGCGAGCCATAGATGAATGCGCGGTTCCTTACGCCCAGTCTATGTCTGGATAATTAAAATCCCCCATTATGATGACACTTCCCATCCTTGCTGCTAATCCAAATTGTGATAGGAGGTCCATCTCCCCCTCCTCCCTCAGGTTAGGGGGCCTATATCATACTCCTAGTATTATTTTCCCCTCAGTTGCATCCCCTTGAGTTGCTGGGTTGAGTTGCTTATATATAGAGGTCTTTACACCAAACCAAAAACAGTGACAACTGAGGAGAGACACATAGATTTGTTTCCAAAGGAGTCAGTCCCTCAAAATGAGGAAAATTTGATAGCTATGTAATGTCATCTAAGGACTGTGGCATTTTTTGTGATACTAACACAGTTTTCCTTGGTCTGTTAAAGCCCAACTTATGGGAAAATGTAATTCCAATTGTTTTGACTTCACCTTCCAATTTTTTATCAAGACTAATACATTTGTACTGGGATTACTATAAACTTGTTGTGCTTTCATCCTTTACATCTATTTTTAGAATTCAAACGAAGGACCCCACCAATGCAATGCATAAGGACTAACCATTGGGCCCATGTGATACCCTCTTCACAGCTACTATTCCTTTATACTGGTTCTCAAATTTCAATTAGAATCCTTTAGAAACTGGAATAAAGGTTTAATACTGTACAATTGCTTTGTATTTCATGGGTACATTTTATGTAGAGGTCTATACGTCAAACCAAAAGAAGGACTTCTGAGAAGGAGGGACACAGGGAGTTGGTTCCAAAAGAAGACAGTTTTTTTTTAATGAGTAACAGTTGATAGCTATATAATGCCATCTAATGTCTATATGTCACCTTTACAAGGCTATCCTAGTTTTGGTAGTTGATGGATATATTATATATAGAGGTCTATACATCAAACCAAAAAGAGGGGAAACTGAGAAGGAGGGAAACAGGGATTTGGTTTCAAAAGAAGACAGTACCTCCGAATGAGGAACAGTTGACTGCTATGCATTGCCATCTAATGTTGGTGGCACCTTTATGATGCTATCATAGTTTTGGTAGTTAATGAGTACATTATATATAGTGGTCTATACATCAAACCAAAACGAGGCCAACTAAAAAAGAGAGACACAGAGATTTGGTTCCAAGGGACTCAGTCCCTTAAAATGAGGAAATGTTGATAGCTATGTAAAGGTTTAATACTGTATAATTACTTTGTATTTAATGTGTACATTTTATGTAGAGGTCTATATGACAAACCAGAAAAAGGACTCCTGAGAAGGAGGAAAACAGGAAGTTGGTTCCAAAAGAAGACAGTCTTTCAAAATGAGTAACAGTTGATAGCTATATAATGCCATCTAATGTCTATGGAACCTTTACGATGCTAACATAGTTTTGGTAGTTGATGGGTACATTATATATAGAGGTCTATAGATCAAACCAAAAAGAGGAACAACTGAAAAGGAGGGACACAGGAATTTGCTTCCAAAAGAAGACAGTCTTTCCAAATGAGGTACAGTTGACTGCTTTGCATTGCCATCTAATGTCTAAGCCCTTGTACACACGGTCGGACATTCTGACAACCAAATCCGTTGGAGTTTGTCCGACGGATGTTGCATACACATGGTCGGACAAAGTTGTCGGAAAATCCGATTGTACATAACATGATGATGTTATTTCATTACGACAGGACTATATTCAGGCTAGTAGCCAATAGCTTTGGTCTAGGAATTTGATCTGAGCATGCGTGGCACTTTGTCCATCGGAGTAGGCTACACATGATCGGAGTATGTCCGATCGGAGCATTTTGCCGGAAAATTTTATAGACAAGTTGGAAAACTTGGTCCATCGGATATTCAGACGGAAACAGTCCGATGTAGACCACACACAGTCGGATTATCCGACAATAGGGTCCGATCGGACACATTCCGTCGGAATCTCCGACCGTGTGTACAAGGGCTAAGGCACCTTTATGATGCTAACATCATTTTGGTAGTTAATGAGCACATTATATATAGAAGTCTATACATCAAACCAAAAAGAGGGCCAGCTAAAAAAAGAGAGACACAGAGATTTGGTTCCCAGGGACTCAGTCCCTCAAAATGATGAAAAGTTGATAGCTATGTAATGCCATCTAATGTCTATGGCAACTCTACAATACTGAGCCCTTGTACACACGGTCGGAGATTCCGACGGAATGTGTCCTATCGGACTGTTTTGTCGGACAATCCGACTGTGTGTGGTCTCCATCGGACTGTTTCCGTCAGGAGTATCCGACGGACCAAGTTTTCCAACTTGTCCGTAAAATTTTCCGACAAAATGCTCTGTGTAGCCTACTCCGACGGACAAAGTTCCACGCATGCTCAGATCAAATTCCTAGACCAAAGCTATTGGCTACTAGCCTGAACGTAGTCCCGTCATAAGGAAATAATGTCATCACGTTATGTACAATCGGATTTTCCGTCAACTTTGTCCGACCGTGTGTATGCAACAGTTTCGGACAAAATCCGTCGGACAAAATCCAACGGATTTGGTTGTCAGAATGTCTGACCGTGTGTACAAGGGCTAACATAGTTTTGGTAGTTGATGGGTACATTATATATAGAAGTCTATACATCAAACCAAAAAGAAGGACAACTGAGAAGGAGAGGCACCAAGGTTTGGTTTTAAAAGAGGGAAGGCCCCTCCAAGTGAGGAATGGTTGATATATATAATGTCATCTAATGTCTATATCAACTTTACAGTGCTAATATGGATATGGTAGTTAAGGGAATGGGATATATAGAGGTGTATACATCAAAGCAAAAAGAGAGACAACTGAGAAGGAGGGACACAGGGACTTGGTTCCAAAAGCGGGTCAGTCCCTCCAAATGAGGGACAATTAGTACCGTAGCTATGCCATGCCATCTTATGTCTATGGCAACTTTTCAAAACCTTTTTTTGAAGTCTAGTTGCACTTTACGCAATATTCCATAACTGTCCCTCTTGTGTGTAACAATGAGAATCTCGTAATAGGCAAAGAGTTTTTCATCCCGGTGAGGTGTGTCTCATAGCTCTGTACATAGTTAAAGTCTTTACAGCTAGACTTAAACTCTCTCCAACATGAGACACTTCCCTTTCACCTTAATGACAAGCAGTAGATATTATAGGATTGTGAGTTTGGCAGGTCATTTTCGTAACCCCTCTAGCTGGAAAGGGATTATCGTTTCTCTTCTGACATCTCAGAATTGCCTTCAATCACATATGGGAATAATCGGTGTAAATAATGTATACACCCAGAGAAGCGCATGCTTAGGAGCCATTGTAATGTTCCGGGTTGAAAGGATGACAAGCCTACATATTTCTTTCGTGCAGCAAGTACATGCCACATCGGAAAGCCTTCCAGGTATGTATGTAATGACGGAATGGATTGTGTGCTCCACCCATGGAAGCAATTTGGAGAAAAAAATAAAATAAATCCTTAGACTCTACATCCTATGTATATTTAATAGCAACTGTTTTTTTTTACAAGCTGCTTAAACAATAAGAACAAGGAGCCCAGGGGTGCCAAAAGTAGACGCAAACACTGACACTTACAACATAGTGTGCTAAAGCTCCATGTATCATAAACAACCGTTTTTAAAAATAAAATACTGATGTTCACCTTTTTGTCATCTTAGAACTGCAGATCTCCTACAACCTCTTTGCAGTCCTGTCATGTCAACATGCACTCAGCAGTGAACATGGCCGTGTCGGGTGAGATGAAATGCCCACTTGAAGTCCTTATCTGAAGCCCATGTGACAAGGTGACAATACAGGAGAACAACTGGGAGAGAGGTACAGAGCATTGTCATCCCATAAGCCCTTGTATAACACGGTCGGAGATTCCGACGGAATGTGTCCTATCCGACTGTTTTGTCGGATATTCCGACTGTGTGTGGTCTACATCGGACTGTTTCCGTAGGAATATCAGACGGACCAACTTTTCCAACTTGCCGGTAGAATTTTCCGACAAAATGCTCCGATCGGACATACTCCGATCATGTGTAGCCTACTCCAACGGACAAAGTGCCACGCATGCTCAGATCAAATTCCTAGACCAAAGCTATTGGCTACTAGCCTGAACGTAGTCCCGTCATAACGAAATAACGTCATCACGTTATGTACAATCGGATTTTCCGACAACTTAGTCCGACCGTGTGTATGCAACATCACTTCCGGAACTGGTCCGGAATTAATCCGTCGGAGTAACTCCGACGGATTTGGTTGTCGGAATCTCTGACCGTGTGTACAAGGGCTCAGAGGAACTACCTGAACAATTACCGTCGTGGCAGGATCATCAAACTGGTTGTAAACCCTTATGCCGCGTACACACGACCGGACTTTTCGAGGGACTAGGTCCGACGGTCTTTCCGACGGACTTTCCGAATGAACGGACTTGGCCACACACAATCACACCAAAGGCCGACAGATTCGAACGTGATGACGTACGACTGGACTAGAATAAGGAAGTTCATAGCCAGTAGCCAATAGCTGCCCTAGTGTCGGTTTTTGTCCGTCGGACTAGCATACACACAAACGGATTTCTCGGTCCGGAGGAGTTCCAGGTGGGAAAATTTAAAACATGTTCTATTTCTAAAGTCTGCCGGATTTTTGGTAAGCAAAGGTCCGATGGAGCCCACACACGAACGAATTGTCCGACGGACTCGTTCCATCAGACCTTTGCTGTCAAAAAGTCCGGTCGTATGTACACGGCATTACATATACCCAGTGACGTGACCAGTCTCCCGTTATACACAGAGATGAAACAAACCCTCCTACATAAGTTGTAGCTGTTTACCTGCAGTCGTCTCTTCTCTACATCTTTTCAAGGTGCAGAATTTATAAAGCTTATCTGAACTTCCAAAAAAACAGGGGGCTGGGTGCTGAAGTTACACACTGCAGAACTTAGCGAGGAGAGCTCTGAGCGCTGCAAGAAATCAGCACAGCACACAGCAACAGAGCTGAGGCTGTCAATCACAAGCTGTGTGCTAGATGTCAAGATGTCAGAAGAAATCCCCGCCCCCTCATATTATGTAACAAAAGAAAAAAGCCACGCACATACATAAATACTGTAAATAAAATTAAATATAAACACCTATGAGTGATTAATTGATTGCAATAGTAGTGAAAAAAAGTTGATCTACTCCTCTAATAAATCAAACATACCATAATTTATAAAAATAATTATAAATAACAAGTGTTAATAATGAAATTCGAAAAATCCATAGTGAAGTGATAAAAAAGTCCAATAAATGAAAAATAGTCCAGTGAAAACTTAATAAATACCTAAATTTCATGGAAAAGTAAAAAATATTAGATTAACCACTTGCTTACTGGGCACTTAAACCCCCCTCAGTCCCAGACCAATTTTCAGCTTTCAGCGCTGATGCACTTTGAGTGACAATTACGCGGTCATACAACACTGTACCCAAATGAAATTTTTATCATTTTTTTCCCACAAATAGAGCTTTCTTTTGGTGGTATTTAGTTACAGCTCAGAGTTTTATTTTTTGCTAAACAAACAAAAAAAGATGCAAAAAAAAAAAATCATGTTTTAATAGTTTGTTATAAAATTTTCCAAACGGGTCATTTTTCTCCTTCATTGAAGTGCGCTGATTAGGCGGCACTGATAGGCTGCATTGGTGGGCACTGATGGGCTGCATTGGTGGGCACTGATGGGCTGCATTGGTGGGCACTGATAGGCTGCACTGGTGGGCACTGATAGGCATAGTTAAGGCGGCACTAATAGGCACAGATAAGGCGGCACCGATGGGCACAGATAAGGCGGCACTGATGGGCACAGATAAGATGGCACGGATGGGTGGCACGGATAAGTGGCACGGATGGGTGGCACAGATGGGCACTGATAGGTACCACAGATAGATGGGACTGATGGGCACTGATAGGTGGCACTGATAGGTGGCTCTGGTAGGTGGCACTGCTGGGCACTGATGGGCGGCACTGCTGGGCACTGATGGGCGGCACTGCTGGGCACTGATGGGCGGCACTGGGGTGCAGCACCTTTGAGGCAGATTTTGGGTGGCACTGTGGGTGGCACTGCTGGGTGGCACTGTGGGTGGCACTGTGGGCACTGCTGGGTGGCACTGTGGGCACTGCTGGGTGGCACTGTGGGCACTATGGGCACTGCTGGGTGGCACTGACAGGGGGGCACTTACTTTATTTCAGGATGGCACTGCGGGTGGCAGGTGGGCACTGGCAGGGGGCAGGTGTCCGCTTGAATTGCTGGCCGTGATCGGGACTGATGTCCCGAACACGGCCGCCGGCGATCGGCTTTTTTTTTTTCTCCTTGCGCTGTCAGCGCGAGGAGGAATACTAGCCGATTACCGGCTCCGTTTTATCACATGATCAGCTGTCATTGGCTGACAGCTGATCACGTGATAAGGGGTCGGGATCGACCCCTTACACGGATCGGTGATCAGGCGAGTCTCACGGACTCGCCGATCACAGAGCGCGCCGCGCGCGCCCCTCAGGGGGCGCGCAGGCCGCTCGTAACCGGGACGACGTCAATAGACGTAGTCCCGGAAATGTAGGTCCGCGCTAATGCCGTCATTTGGCAATAGCGCGGATCTGAAGTGGTTAATAGTAGCAATAAAAATTAAATGTAAAAAATTTATATTAGTGATAATAATAAAAAAATTGGTGATGATATGAGTGTAATAATAATGTAAAAAAAAAAAAATGCAAAAGAAAAAAGCAGCGCACATACAAAAATACTGTAAATAAAATTAAATATAAACACCTATGAGTGATTAATTGATTGCAATAGTAGTGAAAAAAGTTGATCTACCCCTCTAATAAATCAAACATACCATAATTTATAAAAAGAATTATAAATAACAAGTGTTAATAATGAAATTTGAAAAATCCCAGTGAAGTGATAAAAAAGTCCAATAAATGAAAAATAATCCAGTGAAAACTTAATAAATACCTAAATTTCATAAGAATTCATGGAAAAATAAAAAAATATTAGATTAATAGTAGCAATAAAAATGAAATGTAAAAAATATATATAAGTGATAATAATAAAAAAAATTGGTGATAATATGAGTGTAATAATAATGTAAAAAAAAAAAAATGCAAAAGAAAAAAGCAGCGCACATACATACTGTAAATAAAATTAAATATAAACACCTATGAGTGATTAATTGATAGCAATAGTAGTGAAAAAAGTTGATCTACCCCTCTAATAAATCAAACATACCATAATTTATAAAAAGAATTATAAATAATAAGTGTTAATAATGAAATTCGAAAAATCCCAATGAAGTGATAAAAAAGTCCAATAAATGGAAAATAATCCAGTGAAAACTTAATAAATACCTAAATTTCATAAGAATTCATGGAAAAATAAAAAAATATTAGATTAATAGTAGCAAAAAAAATGAAATGTAAAAAATATATATTAGTGATAATAATAAAAAAAAAATGATGATAATATGAGTGTAATAATAATGTAAAAAAAAAAAATGCAAAGTGTTCAATCTTTTTTTTTTTTTCCAATAAGAATTTTTATTCAAGTGAAGTAACATAACAAACAAAAGAAATCACATTAAGCAATTTCAATAAACAAATATTGCGTGACAATTATTAATGTCTAATCCGGTTACATTAACATAAACATGAACTCAAGAACTGAAACCAGCTGAGACATCATTTGTAAAAAGGAAAACCGGAAAGACTTATGTGATGTCACCTTCATAAACAGTACAGTATCCTAAGAACTGACATCACAGCCCATCTATAGGTAAAGTGATTAACAAGGGGGGAGGGGGGTATAGGGGAACACAGAAGGAGGGTAGAAAAGAATAGAATAGAAATAGAAATAGAGAAGGAGCAAGATTGTATTCCAAGGCAGCCCTCACAGAGGGGTTCTCACCATCGCCTTTCGATGAGGACCAGGCGGGGCCAGAGATAGACATAATTAGACGTTCCGCTAAGGTCGAGGAGCCCCTCAACCCGTGGACAAGCTATCAAATGCATCTGAGTACTTAAACTGTACCCATGGGGACCATGTTTTGTGAAATTTTTCAGATGCTTCATTGGCAATAGCCAGAGTCTCTTCCATTGCAAATATACGGTTTACCTCCCTCAGCCATTCTCCAACTGTTGGGGTTGAAGTCGACATCCAATATCTAGGGATCAGGGATTTAGCGGCAATGAGGAGGTGTTTTGACAAGGACCTTTTGTATCTACCAAGGGGACAATCAGAAATATGTAGCAAGCAACATACGTAACGTAAGTCGCAGATTCGTGTTCGTAATGCGTAAAATTAAGTCACAGATTTTTCCCCAAAATACAGAGATCCGGGGGCAATTCCACCAGATGTGCAGCATGTCTCCTTTAGCCTCACCACACCTCCAGCAAAGGTCTGTGGAAGCAGGGTACCATCTCTTTACTTTCTCTGGGGTGGCATACCATTGTGACAAAAGCTTGTAAGAGTTTTCCTGTAGCCTAGTGCTAATAGAGCACTTATGTGCCAGGATACATGCATTTTGCCACTGCAGGTCAGTAAAATGAGTCTGGAGCGACGTTTCCCATTGGTCCCTAAAACGGACCGGGTCCGTATTGCCGAGCTGCTGGAGACATGCGTACATAAGTGATATTGTCCTCTCCACCGGTTTGCCCTCAAAGCAAATAGCTTCAAAAGGGGTAGGAACTCTCAACATCTCCTTCTGTCCCTTGGGGGCAAGTACAGTAAGTAGTGGCATGCCTGTCTATAATTCCAAAAAGGGAGTTCCCAAGGTTCGAGGTCACCCAGCAAGCTATCATGTGAAAGGACCGTGTCAGATGTAGAGCCAGAAGGGGTGATGTACCCCTCAAGGCAAATGTTCTCGTGGCCATTCCTGGAGGGAAATCCGGGTTATTCAACAGGGGGGTTAGGGGTCCCGGTGAGGAAGCAATCCGATAATCTGCGGTGGTTTTGTGAAAGACCTGTAAAGTAGCTTTAACGAGAGGGTGCTGCAACAATTCTGGGGGGCATTTAACCCAGGGTATCCACGGGGAGAATTTTAAAGTGGTGTGGGAAACTGTCTCTTCTAACGCCACCCAGTCCTTATTTTCAGTGTGACAGTGCCAATCTATAACTCTGGCCAGATGCGCGGCGTAATAGTAAAGCTTGAAATTCGGGAAACCTAAGCCACCTACTGCTTTCGGCCTCATCAACAAACGGAGGCCAATGCGTGGCTTCTTGCCGGCCAAGTGTTCAATCTTTTGTGCAACCAAAACACACCAAGGATCGTGACAACCACCACACAAAATATGCGCTTACCAAAAGGCTAGCGATTTCATGCCCATAGTCAATCTCCACAGCACCTCCTCAGATCACAGTACGCTCCCTTATTGAATGAAACAGGCCGGGACCATCGACAGCAGCACGTGAAGCAGAAAGGCAATACTCGGGATTCCAGGGAAATGGAAAGAAAACTCACCATAGCATAATTCCGTATAACAGATTTAATAAAAGTAAAGAAATACACTTACATAGAAAGCAGTAAAAACGCCCATAAAAAATGCCGGCCGGCATGCAATCACCCGTCCAATTATGCTGCATCACAGTGACGTCAGCACGTCAGCGTAGCGGTGGCCTCAACGTAGTCCCGACGTAACGAACGAACGTCATCACGTTCCGAACGTTCGGATTTTCTGACAACTTTGTCTGACCGTGTGTATGCAACACCAGTTTAGGACAAAATCCGTCGGAAAAAAATCTGACGGATTTTGTTGTCGGAATGTCCGACCGTGTGTACAAGGCATTAGACTCATTGGGCACATGGACACAGACAGACACACATTTGGGATAACAAAAAGGTAGGAATCTGCTACAAAGTTTGTAAAAATCCTTGAAACGCACAGAGATCACCCCAGAGGGGAGTGTTTTTTTTCTCAACAAAAGTGGAGTTACTCTTTAAGTTTTCACACCAGCCAACCTAGAACTAGAAAATGGTTTAAATCTGCTCCATGATAAATCTTTACATATCCCGGTAATATATGGAACTTAATGCATTGCCTTACATAATAAGACAGAGAAGCCATTCATGTACATCCTAATACTAGACATCAGCCAGTCATGTAGCAAAAGGCACCATTGATGTGCGTCTCGCATCGTCTCAGGCCGAAGTGTGATCCTGCGCCGCGTTCGCCCCGCTGTAGACACGTGTTAATCTATACTTCTCGCCATTCTAGATTTTCGCGGCACAGGAGGCTGCGTTTATTAGTGATTTTTTGCATATCTTGCCCTGAGATGAATAAACATTATTTTAGAGCAACTAACACCTTTCCTCAAACCGCATCCAGATTTTAAGCTTACGCTTTTCACTTTGCCAAAGTTACATGAGACGCTCCAGACAGACGGACAAACATGTAAAATGTTTCCACTGTGTGGCTCAGAGAGTCAAAGGCGAGCTGTGGGTACTCTGAAAGGGGGATTTAAAGTGACTGTCAATGGACTACATGGAAGACTGTCAATGGATTACATTTTTCCAAAAATAAGGCCAGCTTGTAGAGAAAAGAGGTCGTACTTACCTCTCCCGTCGCACACATCGCCAACCTTCGCTCTGTTGCCAAACCAGCAAAAATCTTCTGCATCTGACATGCTACTTGGTGTGTTGTATGTCTGGTCCCCCCCTGCTACACTCTGTGGTTCCACCCATGTACTGGTGTAACAGAAGTCGGGGCAGACCCACATGAGGGGGCAGTGCCAGGACAAGGTCATTCAGAGCCCATGGCAAACATGCCAAACTGCGCCACCCGCCCCCAAGGTGTATGAGCATTGTGTCATCAAAAATCCCACCCCCATAAAATTTCCCCTCCTTGAACAATACTCCCTGCTGCCCTCCAAATCCCCCTTTCCAACACAAATCTTAACCCCCCACCCCCCAAATCCCCTCCAATTCAAGTGCCCCCCCCCCAAAAAAAATCACTCCTCGTAGCACAAATGAGATCTACCTCTAAAATTGCCCCCCTAATAACCCCACTGCAAACCCCCCCTTCCAGCACGAAGCGCCCCAATCATCCCTCCTAGCAAAAATCTTCTTCCGCCACCCCCCCTAAATTTTAGCATACCCCCAAATTTCCCCTCCCCGAACAATACTCCCTGCTGCCCCCCAAATCCCCCTTTCCAACACAAATCTTACTTAACCCCCCATCCCCCAAATCCCCTCCAATTCAAGTGCCCTCCCCCCAAAAAAATCACTCCTCGTGGCACAAATGATCTACCTCTAAAATTGCCCCTCCCAATAATCCCACTGTAAACCCCCCCTTCCAGCACGAAGCACCCCAATCATCCCTCCTAGCACAAATCTTCTTCCCTCATTCCCCCGCCCCTAAATTTTAGCATACCCCCCAAATTTCCTCTCCTCAAACAATACTCCCTGCTGCCCCCCTAATCCCCCTTTCCAACACAAATCCCCTCCTCCAATTTCCTTATGGTGCCCTCCCCCCACCTCACATGATACCACAGTGCCCAGGGCAGCCGTCCCTCTTGCCCACCCCTTGCAGTGAGTTTTTCAACTTTTTTAAGCTTTTTTTTCAATGGTTTTGCAATAGCGGTTTTTAGCGTTTATTATGCCGCGTACACACGACCAGACTTATGTCCGACAGACTTTCGAAGGAGTTCTGCCGGAGTTCTGACAGAGTTCTGACGGACTTTCCGAATGAGCGGACTTGGCCACACACAATCACACCAAACTCCGACGGATTCGAACGTGATGACGTACGACTGGACTCGAATAAGGAAGTTCATAGCCAGTAGCCAATAGCTGCCCTAGCGTCGGTTTTAGTCCGTCGGAATAGCATACACACGAGCAAATTTTTCGGTAGGAACTGGGTCCGGCGGAGTTCTGGCGGAAAAATTTGAAGCATATTCCATTTATAAAGTCTGTCAGACTTTTGCGAATCAAAAGTCCGTTGCAGCCCACACACGATCGAATAGTCTGCCGGAATAATTCCGTCAGACTTTGGATGTTGAAAAGTCCGCTCGTGTGTACGGGGCTTTAGTGTTTTTCCGTGTTAGCTTTTTTATTTTTTTATTTGAACATTTTTTTTTACATTTTTTTTTACAATGGATCAAAAATTAAAAAAAAACGCTGGTGAGCGTGTCTTATAAAGTGGTGGTTTATTTAAAAAACAAAACAAAAAAAAACTATATATATATATGTATATATATGTATATATATGTATATATATATATATATATATATATTTTTTTTTTTTTTTTAAATAAACTACCATCTTATAAAATGAAGATGCAGAATACAAGGTAAGTGTTGCTCTCAGCAGCTGAAATTGATAGGAAATTTCAGGCCTAATATCACTTTAAGGCCAACTAAGGTCTTGCTATCAGGCATGACAATACATCCGAATGACCCTGAATTGCCTTGAAAGCTTCCAGCAAAAATCTGTTCCATAAGGATTAGGCAATAAACATTCCACTCTTTTAACCTATACATTGTATGAATTATTCCGCCTTTACTTTCATTATAAATGTGTGCAGCCGTCTACAGCTTTCTGCTGATTTAGAGGGAGAGATAGGAGAGGAATGACGTGAATAGTAGGACATTAATAGGTAGCTGAGGTTTTCAATGTAATTGGAGTCTATACATTAGATCTTCTGGATTCATTTCACTCAGGTGCCATGTGGACATATAATTCCTCTGTGCTCAGAGAACAATACATTCCCCGAAATTTAAAGGCTGTTGTTGAACCTGTACATAGACCAGACAGAGCCAGATGACAACCAGGAATTAAAGCTGAACTCCGGGATAAGCAAATATTTCCCAAATACAAGTCATGTGATTTTTTTTTTTTCTCTTTAAATCTTCATCTGCTTTTTGTATTTCTTTCAGATCTGTGCCGTAATCCAAGTGAGACTTTACCTCTGTAATAAAGACCGCTCACTGCTGCTCTCTCTCCTTGTGCAGGGTGACTGGTCTTGTCTCCGCCCCCTCCTGTTGTTTTCTGCAGGCAGGATGTAGTGGGTGGAGCCTGCTGGGTCCCTCCCACAGCTCTGCTTTCTGCACAAGCCCTGTACAGCACAGTAATGATATCACTGCTACTCTTTCAAGGTAATATCTGGGTTTGCAAAGGCGCTTGGGCACACAAAGTGGATTTACATCCTTTGTGGCTAACGAGGAATATATTTAAATGAAATATTATGTGCTGGTAGTTTCAGCTTTAACAGAAGAAACTTTGCAAAGACTGCATAATAACAAACAGGGTTGGTTGTTCCTTATTCTCCCTTTAAAGTGGACCTTCAGTGTTGTATCTTGGCCTAGGCCGACAAGGCCCAGGCCTAGGGTAGCACTTTGCAGGGGGGAGGGGCAGCAAAAAAGCACCCCCTTACCTGCAAAAAAAAAGCCCTTTCTCCAGGCTCCCACACAAAAAAATACAGCTCTGCCCATACAAACCGGTGACAGGCTGGCAGCAGTTGTCCACTGGTGTAATCTCACATGGAGCGATTACCTAGGGTTGGGGCCAGATGATCACTCCAAGGACAATCTTCTGTCCCTCACCATAGATAATCAGTGATTACATGTAAACATTGAGGATGGCTGTGGCTGCTGTCAGCCTTTCATTGCATTGAACAGCCTGAGCAGCTTCAACTATCTGCAAGCACCTGAAAATCCAACCGCTGGAGTCAACTGCAGTTGGGGTGGAGCTCTAAGAGGAAAAGGTGGAGCATAAAGAGGAAGGGGGTTGGTTTACAGATGACAGGACTGGTATTAAACAGAAAGGGGTGTGGCCTTGACAGGAAGGTGTGGGTCATATTTAAATTAGTGGTCATGAGTTTAGTCAGGCTTAGGGCAGCACAAAACATACATACATCACTGCCTGTTATATAAAATCTAACCTATGATAAGTTAAAGTGATTGTAAAGTCTTGTTTTTTTTCCTAGTTATACTTACCTGCTCTATTGCAATGGATTTGCACAGAGCAGCCTGGATCCTCCTCTTCTCGGGTCCCTCCTCTGTGCTCCTGGCCCCTCCCTCCTCTTCAGTGCCCCCACAGCAAGCAGCTTGCTATGGGGGCACCTGAGGCAAGTCACAGTTCCCTGTGTCCATTCTGGCACAGAGCCCTGACCCAGCTCGTCCCCCTCTCTCCCCTGATTGGCTAGCTGATTTTGATTGACAGCGGCCAATGTTGCCGCTGCTGTGCCTCAGCCAATCAGGAGGGGGAATCTCGAATGGTGGAGACACTCGTGGACATTGCTAGACAGAGAAGGACCTCAGGTAGGTGTTAGGGGGGCTGCTGCACACAGAAGACGTTTTATATTAATGCATAGAATGCATTAAAGCGGGAGTCCGCCGGGACTCCTCGTTTTTTTTTTTTTTTTTTAAAAGCCAGCAGCTACAAATACTGCAGCTGCTGACTTTTAAAATAGTGACACTTACCTGTCCAGCGCGCCCGCGATGTCGGCACCCAAAGCCGATCTCTAGATCGTCTGTGGGATGCTGCCGCCGCCATCTTGGGTATGGGAATCAGGAAATGGAGCCTTTCGGCTTCATTTCCCGGTTCCCTACTGCGCATGCGCGAGCCGCGCTGCGCAATAAGGACGGTCCCCGCTGCCTCTGGGATCTGTGTATTTCCCAGCAGGCAGCGGGGCACTTGCGGAAAGGGGCGGGCACTTGCGGAAAGGGGCGTAATCTACGCCCCTTTCCGCAGAGAGCTATCCCGGAAGTGGGTGCAGAATACCTGCACTGTACAGGTATCTGCACCCCCCTCCCCCCTGAAAGGTGCCAATTGTGGCGCCGGAGGGGGGGAGGGTTCCGATGAGCGGAAGGTCCACTTTAGGGTGGACCTCCGCTTTAAGATTAAAAAAAAATCTTCTGCCTTTACAATCACTTTAATGTTTTCCCCTTGCAAGAGACTGTCATAAAACTGGGGAAGCATGATGCATGCAGCGGGCTGTTCCTTTGAGAGAAGTTATGCAAATATCAAACTACCTTGTTGGGTAGATGTCAGTCTGGAGAAGTGGGTATTCCTAGGCAGGCTACATTTGCTTGACCACTTCAGCGCCGGAAGGGTTTACCCCCTTCCTGACCAGGCCATTTTTTGCGATAGGGCACTGTGTTGCTTTAACTAATAATTGCGTGGTTCTGCAACATTGTACCCAAATAAAATGTATGTACTTTTTTTCCCACAAATAGAGCTTTCTTTTGGTGGTATTTGATCAGCTCTGCGATTTTTATTTCTTTTGCTATAAACAAAACAATTTTGAAAAAAAAAAAAACTATATTTTTTACTTTCTGCTATAAAACATATTCATTAAAAAAATGTAATTTCTTCATAAATTTAGGCCAATATGTATTTTTCTACATGTTTTTGGTAAAAAAAAAAAAACAATAAGCGTATATTGATTGGCTTGCACAAAACATATAGTGTCTACAAAATAGGGGAAAGATTTATGGATTTTTTTTATAGTAATGGGGGTGATCAGTGACATTACGGTAGACAGATCGGACACCTAGCTGACATTTTTGACACTTTTTTGGGAACCAGTGAAATTACTTGTGTCATCCGCCTTGTTTACTTCGACAGATCTCCTTTCTGTCTCTCCGGGGAACAATAGCTGATTGGCTCCCCCGGTGGCCAATCAGTGCGCGCCCACAGAACCTCATGCATGAAGTGACGTACACCTACGGCGATATGCGCAGCCGAGCCAACTTGCCGCAGTATGACTGCGGCGACTGGTCAGCAAGAGATAAAGTCCAACATGTGATGCTGAGTCACAATGACAAACTGAATCCCAATTAATAAAAGGGGTGAGTAAGGCTGGGGAGGAAAGGGCTAGACATAGGCGTGCACACCGGGTATGCCAGATGTGCCTGGGCACACCCTAATCACCCTGTGCACATTAGTGAGGGACGTCTAGTGCCAACTGTCTCCCTTGATCTCCCTCCCCGTGACCCGGGGGAGAGATGGCTGTGCTGTGGGCTGTCTTCTACGTCCCGACCCGCCGGCACCGATGTGCTTACACTTTCTTCTACACATCCCGCCGCTGCACAGAAAGACAGAGTGGGGGCGGCAATGTGTCTGTGTGAGCCTGTGTTTCCTCAGATTAGGCTATCCATCAGATGTATTTCTAAATACTGTATTTCACCATATAACCGTTTACTGTTAAAAATAAGCGTGAAATGCAAAACTCCGGTGGGTGTAACAAGGTGTCCACTTTCCCCCTTCTCAGTGTATCCTTAAAGCGGGATTCCACCCTAAAGTGGAACCTTCGCTGATCGGATCCCTCCCCCCCTCCGGTGTCACAATTGACACCTTTCAGGGGGGAGGGGGGTGCAGATACCTGTCAAAGACAGGTATTTACACCCACTTCCGGGCATAGACTCCCGTGGGAGTCTACGCCATTTCCTGCCCTGCCGCGCTGTCTGCTGGGACACACACAGGTCCCAGTGACAGCGCGGAGATTTCCTATTGTGCGGCGCGGCTCGCGCATGCGCAGTAGGGAACCGGGAAGTGAAGCCGATTCGCTTCACTTCCTGATTCCCTCACCTAGAATGGTGGCGGCAGCAGCCGAGAGCCAAGCGATCGATCGGCCTCGGCTGCCGGCATCGCTAGAACCCGGGACAGGTGAGTGTCCATTTATTAAAAGTCAGCAGCTGTAGTATTTTTTTTCTTTCATTTTTTTTCTTTCTTTCTTTCCTTTTTTTCTCTCTCCTTTTCTTTCTTTCTTTCTTTCTTTCTTTCTTTCTCTCTCTCTCTTTCTTTGTTTCTTTCCTTTTTTTTTCTCTCTTTTTTTCTTTCTCTCTCTTTTTCTTTCTTTCTCTCAATCTCTTTCTTTCTTTCTCTATCTTTCTTTGTTTCTTTCTTTCTTTCTCTCTCTTTCCTTCCCTCCTTCCTTCTTTCTTTCTTTCTTTCTCTCACTCTCTCTCTCTTTCTTTCTTTCCTTTTTTTCTCTCTCTCTTTCTTTCTCTTAATTTCTTTCTTTCTTTCTTTCTTTCTTTCTCTCTTTCTCTCTTTCTCTCTCTTTCTTTCTCTCTATTTCTTTTTCTTTCTTTTGCTCTTTCCTTCTTTCTCGCTCTCTTTTTTCTTTCTCTCTCGTTCCTTCCCTTTTTTCTCTTTCTTTCTTTCTTTCTTTCTTTCTTTCTTTCTTTCTTTCTTTCTTTCTCTCTTTCTTTTTTTCTCTCTTTTTTCCCTCTATCTTTTTCTTTCTTTCTTTCTTTCTTTCTTTCTTTCTCTCTCTCTCTCTGTTTCTTTCTTCTCTCTCTCTCTCTCTTTTCTTTTTTCTCTTTTTCTTTCTTTCTTGCTTTCTTTTTTTCTCTCTCTTTTTCTTTCTTTCTTTCCTTTTTTTCTCTCTTTCTTTCTTTCTTTCTCTCACTGTTTTTCTTTCTCTCACTGTTTTTCTTTCTTTCTTTCTTTCTTTCTTTCTTTCTTTCTTTCTTTCTCTCTCTCTCTCTCTCTCTCTCTCTCTCTCTCTCTCTCTCTCTCTCTCCTTCCTTCTCTCTCTCTCTTTCTTTTCTTCTCTCCTGCCTTCTCTCTCTCTTTGGCCGCGTACACACGCGCGGACTGTTGGCCCAACTTTGTCCGTCCAACAGTTTGAGCGAACAGTCCGCTCAAACTTAGCATGGACGGACATGGCCACACACGACGAACGAACAGTTTGCTGAAACCGTGCGCAATGACGTGAACGGCACGTACGACGGGACGCAAAATACGACGTCCTATACACTGCATTATAACTTTCGGCTTGAAAATCCTTTCTGAGCATGCGCGGAACTTAGTTTGACGAACAAGCCTACACACGGGCGGACTGTTCGTTGAAACAAGGTTTCAGCGGACAGTTTTTCGGAATTTCCGTAAAACCTTGTCCGTCCAACTGTCCGCTGAAACTGTCCGCTGAAAGCCCACACACGAGCGGACTGTCCGCCCAAACACTGTTCAGCGGACAAGGTTGGGCCAACAGTCCGCGCGTGTGTACGCGGCCTTTCTTTTTTTCTCTCCTCCCTTCTCTCTCTCTTTCCTTCTGATGTACCGCAGTTTCTAATGCATGCTGTGAGAAGCTCTCAGTGTGCGGTATCACAGAAAGTGATTGCAGTACAGCTTGTAGAACTGAAGGAAAGGCTGAAATTTAGCTTTAAAAATAATAAAGGGCCTTGTCAGCTCCCAAAAAAAGGAACGATCGTTCGCCCTTAAAAGCAGTTTAGCTCGTTCTGGATAGGCTGACCGCGGGCGCGAGATAACATCAAAAAGCGCAGAAGATATAAACCTCAACTACATCCCTCAGATCCAAACTTAATTTCCGGAGGGAAAGGGGATTTAGGAATATCGGCCCCAATGGTTTCTTTCACACCCACCTTCGCCCCCTTTTCTCAGTGCATAGTGTTACAATGAACCCGCGCCTGTCTCCTGCATGTCTAATCCCCTCACAGTGCAAAATCCCACCGCTGCAAGGACTCAGCCTGGAATGTGCAGAGGGCAGCCGAGGAACAGGAAGAATAGAGAGGAGAGGAGGGAGAAGGGAAAACCACACATGGCAGGGGAGGAAAAAAAGGATTAGGTGACAATATGTGAGAGCCCTGGGATAAGCGCTCCTTCAAATAAAGGCAGTCTGGGTTCATGTACAGACTCCGTGTGGCATGCAGTAGCCTGTTATTGAATGTGTACTTCTGTGTGTGTCTATAGAAGGGCGCAGTGCACACTCCTCAATGGCCTCTGACAGGCGGGTGGCAAAGGAGAGCTCTGGATCAATCAAATAATTTTTTTCACAATGGCTATTTTAAAACTAAAGTTTGAACTTTAATTTATATACATTCCTCAATAGTCACAGATTAAAAATCTACTTTGTGTGCAATTTATATCTTGGCAAACCCAGATATTACCTTGTAACATCAGCAGTGACATCATTATTGTGCTGTACATGGCACATATCTCCCAACTGTCCCTGAATTCCAGGGACTGTCCCTGATTTGGAACAATGTCCCTCATTACTCCTCATTTGTCCCTCATTTCGGTCTGATCTATATAGTTGTATATAAAAAGCACTTTTTATCTTTCAAAAAGTCTTTCCCAGCGCTAAACCTTTCATCTGATTTCTAAATTGTTGCATTTGTACATTTTAAAAGCCGATATAACAGAACAGTAGCGGTAAAAAAAAAAAAGCACTTGTGGATTAAATTAACCTTTTTTGGAGGTTAATTCTCCTTTAAGGGGGTGTGACAGGGGGGCGTGTCCTATGCCTATATCCATTTGCTAGTAGGTGTGCTTCATTCCCATCTCAAAATGTTGGGAGGTATGCATGACCTATGCAGAGAGCAGAGCTGTGGGAGGGGCCCAGCAGGCCCCACCCACTACAGGCCACCTGCGTTTCGTCAGATTTGGCGACCCGCCAGAATGTTTAACGGAAGTGACTTTCCGTCACCGCCATCTTGCTACACCCCGCACTCCTCCATAGTAAAGATAGATACACTGAGAAGGGGGAAAGCGGACATCTTGTTATACCCACTGAAGTTTTGCATTTTACACTTATTTTTAACAGTAAAGTGAGTTTATATAGTGAAATACAGTACTTAGAACTCCGTCTGACTGGTAAGATGCAGCGGCGAGTCTGCGGATCTCACAGGTTTGCTAATATGATAGAAGTTCGCTGCTTTAAAAATTCAACATCTAAACATTCAGATGGAGTTCTAAGTACTGTTTTTGAAGCAGCTGGACAGCTCGGACAAAGCTGACGGAAAATCCGATTGTTCAGGACGTGACGACGTTTGTTTCGTTATGACGGGACTACATTGAGGCTAGTAGCCAATAGCTTTGGTCTTGTAATTTGATCTGCGCATGCGTGGCACTTTGTTCATCAGAATTCTCTACAAACGATCAGAAAAAGTCAGACCGGATTTTTTTGTTGGAAAATTCGAGATCCTGTTCTCAAATTTTTTTCTGTCGGGAATTTCCGACGGAAAAAGTCCGATAGAACCCACACACGATTGGATTTTCTGACAATATAATCCGATCGGGCCTTTTCCATCTGAATTTCCGACCGTGTATACAAGGCATTATGCCCAGTCCGATCGGATTATATTGTCGGAAAATCTGATCGTGTGTGGGCTCTATCAGACTTTTTCCGGCGGAAATTCACATAGAAAAGAATTTGAGAGCAGGTTCTCAAATTTTCTGAGAAAAAAAAATCTGATTCTGACTTTTTCTGATCGTTTGTAGTCACAATCGGACAAAGTGCCACGCATGCACAGATCAAATTACGAGACCAAATCTATTGGCTACTAGCCTCTATGTAGTCTCGTCGTAACGAAGGAACGCCATCACGTTCCGAACGATCGGATTTTCCAACAACTTTGTCCGACCGTGTGTATGCAACATCAGTTTAGGACAAAATCCGTCGGAAAAAAAATGTTGTGGTCGGAATGTCTGACCGTGTGTACAAGGCATAAGTCTACACAGTGCAGTCTAATGCCCCGTACACACGACCGGACTTTTCAACATCAAAGGTCCGACGGAATGATTCCGGCAGACTATTCGATCGTGTGTGGGCTGCAGCGGACTTTTGATTTGCAAAAGTCTGACAGACTTTAGAAATGGAACATGTTTAAAATTTTTCCGGCGGACCCAGTTCCTACCGAGAAATCCGCTCCTGTGTATGCTAGTCCGACGGACAAAAACCGACGCGAGGGCAGCTATTGGCTACTGGCTATGAACTTCCTTATTCTAGTCCGGTCGTACGTCATCACGTTCAAATCCGTCGGACTTTGGTGTGATTGTGTGTGGCCAAGTCCGTTCATTCGGAAAGTCCGTCAGAACTCTGTCAGAACTCCGTCAGAACTCAGTCGAAAGTCTGTCGGACCTAGTCCCTCAAAGTCTGGTTGAGTGTACGCGGCATAACAAAGAAAACCTGCTTACAGGAGGGGAGAGCACAGTAGCCTCATCTGTGTTATGCATCCTCTCAAATGCCCAGTCACAGGCTGGAGTGGGTCCCGGACCAAGCTGCATTGCCTTACCGCAGTTTGCAGGGAGGTCCAGGACCTGGCTACGCTGTCTGGCAGGGGTACCAAGAGCACAAGACTAAAACAGATCTGCAACATTTTCTGGCAGATAAAACAGTTCACATCTATGTCTTTCATTTGTATATTTAGCTGTTTGCTGCTCTCAATTAGGCCAAGCGGCGCTCAGATGGGTCTATCGGTTGTAGACACAAAATGGAGAGCAGACACGAGCGGGAGACGTGCGCTCACAGATATGATTGCACACATGTTGAAGACATCTGTGCGCACTGCTCTTCCCATTCATACCCATGTGGAGGTGGTCTGTGCATGCAGCTCCCTTCCCACACATACTTGGGATGGCTGTGTGGCGAGAAGGCAACGTGAACATTTTTCTCCCCTCGTTTTATGAATGAGCTTAGCTATTCTTCCAAACTTGTAAAGCTGCATTTTCAGAAACCTCAAGGCGATCCGGTGACAGATGGGTTTTCTTGTTAAAGGGAAAAAAAAAAAAAAAAACTCGAAGGAACAAAGAGCAAAGAGAACATTCTCATTGAGAAGGAGCAGCTAGCAGCCCCATGTGGTTATTGTATGACTGCTGATACGTGTTCTGCAGGAGAGACACGGATACATTGCTATGTATAGAATCCAGCTCTTCACCAGACGAACCATTCCATATGTTATTTTAAGGGCCTGTTTGAATCTAAGCATGTGCGTAAAAGTGCGTTTTTTTTTGTCATGCGTCAGCGTGCATTTCCTATGTGCGCTGACTTGCGTTTAATGTCCATTGATGCTTTTCATCTTGGATCTTGACCAGTGGTCTCCAAACTGCGCCCTGGGGGCCAGATGTGGCCCTGTGCTTGCTTCTATCAGGCCCTTGGGGCACTATTTCATCCACTGATACCGATAATGGGGCATAACCCCCCCCCCCCCCCCCACTGAGACCAATGACGGGGCACAATTCCCTCCATTTCCACCAACAATGGGGACCAATGAAGCTGCACAATTCCTCCTAATAACATCAACAATTGGGCCCAATGACACCAATTATGGGGCACAATTCCTCCTAACGACACCAACAATCAGGCCAATGTCACCAATTATGGGGCACAATTCCTCCCACTGACAGTAAAGATGGGCCATTGTTTATGCCCACAGATTACTTCCAGTGGCCACAGTCCGGTGACATACAATTCTTCCCAATTACACCAATGATGGGGCAAAATTCCTCCCAATGAACAACTACTCCCACGACACCAACGAAGCTGCCCAATTCCTCCTAATAAAACCAACAATTGGGCCCAATGACACCAACGATGGGGTACAATTCCTCCTAAGGACACCAACAATTGGGCTAATATCACCAATTATGGGGCACAATTCATTCCATTTACACCAACGATGGTGTACAATTCCTCCCAATTAAACCAATAATGGGGCAAAATTAGCGACTTATAGTGGGAATGCAATATTGTGTCTGGCAATTGACAATAACTGACACTTTTGACACTTTGTGGGAACCAGCGACAATTATAAAGTGATAAGTGCTAAAAAAATATGCACTGTCACTGTACTAATGACACTGGCTGGGAAGGAGTTAAACATCAGGACCGATCATTATGTGCCTAGCCTGTGTTTCTGTGTACTGTGTGTGGAGCTTTTACTAGGGGGAGTAATCAATTTCATTCCCTGCTTTGCGGGTAAAGTAAATCCATTACCTCCCTGCTGACACTACAAAGCGCTTCCTTTGTTTTGGTAAAAAAAAGTCCCAATAAGTGTATATTGAATTGATGGTTTATGGTAACATTATAGCATCTTCAAACTATAGAATATATACTGGAATTTTTATTTATTTACTTTTATACTAGTAATGGCGGCGATCCTGAAAACGAAGCCCTCCAGCACCACGCTGTTACTGCTGGCACTTCCATCTTCACTCGGTCTTCTTTCTGGGTTTGCAGGCTACGGCGAAATGAATAGCAATGATGTCACCAGCTGCATCTAAAGTAAACATCTCCTAAAAGGTGCACGTGTAGGAGATATCTACTGTACCTATAGCTACAGGGCTGGTGCAAGGATTTTTGACACCCTTCGAGAAACTTAATTTTGCTGCCCCCCTTTGGCTCCACCCCGACCCCGCCCACTTTGCCCTGCCCATGTATATCCCACTTTTTTAATGAAGTGCCCATCAAATGCAGCCCACCAGTGGCCATAAAAAGCAACCTCACCAGCGCCCATCAATGCAGCCTCACCAGTGCCCATTAAATGCAGCCTCACCAGTGCCCATCAATGCAGCCTTACCAGCACCCATCAATGCAGCCTCACCAGTGCCCATCAATTCTGCCTCACCAGTGCCCATCAATTCAGCCTCACCAGTGCCTCACCATCGCCCATCAATGCAGCCTCACCAGTGCCCATCAATGCAGCCTCACCAGCGCCCATCAATGCAGCCTCACCAGCGCTCATCAAGGCAGCCTCACCAGCACCCATCAATGCAGCCTCACCAGTGCCCATCAATTCTGCCTCACTAGTGCCCATCAATGCAGCCTCACCGTTGCCCATCAATGGAAGTGCCCATCAAATGCAGCCCACCAGTGGCCATAAAAATCAGCCTCACCAGCACCCATTTTTGACACCCTTCGAGAAACTTAATTTTGCTGCCCCCCTTTGGCTCCACCCCGACCCCGCCCACTTTACCCTGCCCATGTATATCCCACTTTTTTAATGAAGTGCCCATCAAATGCAGCCCACCAGTGGCCATAAAAAGCAACCTCACCAGCGCCCATCAATGCAGCCTCACCAGTGCCCATTAAATGCAGCCTCACCAGTGCCCATTAAATGCAGCTTCACCAGCGCCCATCAATGCAGCCTACTAGCCCCCATCATTGCAGCCTACCAGTGCCCATTATAACAGTGCCTACAGTGCCTGAAAATATTTTGGGAGGGGCCAAGAAAATATTTGCAGAGGGTCCAATCAATATTAAAGACGGCCCTGCCTTTGATTTGTAAAAGATAAAAGGCATGTCACATATAACAGGTGGTTCTACCACCAAATGCTACTGATTTAAGCAAATTGGGCCTTGCCACCATCACTTTGCAACTGCAAGCAAGCATGTGGTTGGCACATGGTGGGTTGGTACATTGACAGTTAAACCAGGCAGTGAGGAAGCAGCATATTGCAGCAGGGGCTTTTCTCCACCTCCACCTCTCTAAGCCCTTTATGCATCTGAGAACAAAAGTCATGTGATCACTTATAAAAAAGAGAAAAAAAGGATTTATAACATGTTTGTATATAAACAAATGTTTTGTCTTTTTATTTCTATTTTAAACTCAATGGGTTGTTTTACAAGGTGAGGGTTCACATATATTTTAATGCAGCCAACACATCTAAAGAGTGGTAAAGCTGTGATAAAGAACATTTATGCAGAAACTGGTGTAGCTGTGCATAGAAACCAATCAGCTTCCAGGCTTTTTTTTTTTGTCAAAGCTTAAAGTGATACTAAAGTCTTTTTTTCTCTAAAAATAACAAACATGTGATACTTACCTGCTCTGTGCAGTGTATTTGCAAAGAACAGCCCAGATCCCCCTCTTCTCGTGTCCCTCGCCGTCTCTCTCAGCCCCTCCCTCCTGTTGAATGCCCCCACAGCAAGCCTCTTGCTATGGGGGCACCTGAGCCAAACCCCCTCTCTCTCTCCTGATTGGCTAACTGAATTTGATTGACAGCAGTGGGAGCCAATGGGGCTGCTGTTGTGTCTCATCAGGAGGGAGAGTCCTGGATGGCCAAGGCACTGTTAGACATCACTGGATCGAGATGAGGTTCAGGTAAATGTTAGGGGGGTTGTTGCAATTGTTGCAAACAGAAGTTTTTTTTTATCTTAATGCATTAAGATAAAAAACCTTCTGCCTTTAGAATCTCTTTAACTGAACCAGCTAAAATTATCCGCTTCAGCCCCGGAAAATTTGGCTGCTGAATGACCAGGCCATTTTTTGCGATTCGGCACTGCGCCGCTTTAACTGACAATTGCGCAGTGGTGAGACGCTGCACCCAAGCAAAATTGAACTCCATTTTTTTCCCACAAATTTTGGTGGTGTTTGATCATCTCTGCGATTTTTATTTTTTGCACTATAAACAAAAAAAGAGCGACAATTTTGAAAAAAACACAATATTTAGTACTTTTTGCTATAATAAATATTGTAATTTTTAAAAAAAATTCTCAGTTTAGGCCGATATGTATTCTTCTACATATTTTTGGTAAAAAAAAAAATTAACATAAACGTATATTGATTAGTTTGAGCAAAAGTTATAGCGTCTATAAAATAGGGGATAGATTTATAGCATTTTTTTTATTAGTAATGCCAGCGTTCTGCAATTTTTATCGAAACTGCAACATTATGGCGGACACATCGGACACTTTTGACACATTTTTGGGACCATTGGCATTTAGACAGCAATCAGTGCTATAAAAATGCATTGATTACTGTAAAAATGTCACTGGCAGGGAAGGGTTTAACACTAGGGGGCGATCAAGGGGTTACATGTGTTCCCTAGTGTGTGTTCTGATTGAAGGGGGGAGGTGACTGTGTAGGGGAAATGACAGATCGCTGTTCATACTTTGTATGAACACGCAATCTGTCTCTTCTCCCCTCAGAGAACCGGAAACTGTATGTTTACACACAGGGCCGGTGCTACCACTAGGCAAACTAGGCGGCCGCCTAGGGTGCCTTGTTGACTACGGGGCTCGGCCACTGGTTTTCCTACTCTCTTCTTTCTGCAGCAAGCAACTAAGTCTCAGCATCAGCAGGCAGCTGCCGCTCCGTTCACACATAGTGTCAGAGGCGTAGCAGTGGTGGAGGACTGTATCTGTGTCCTGACTCCCGCAGCAAGAAAACATTCATTGATGGCTGTTGTTGAGGCTCCATTTGATGGGTACTGGTGAGGCTGCATTGATGGGCACTGATGAGGCTGCATTTGATGGGCACTGGTGAGGCAGAATTTGATGGGCACTGGTGAGGCTGCATTTGATGGGCACTGGTGAGGCAGAATTTGATGGGCGCTGGTGAGGCTGCATTTGATGGGCACTGGTGAGGCTGTATTTGATGGGTGCTGGTGAGGCTGCATTGACGGGCGCTGGTAGCCTGCATTTGATGGGCACTGGTGAAGCTGCATTGATGGGTGCTTTTTATTTTTTTTATTTGTTTAGCAAAAAATAAAAACCATAGAGGTGATCAAATACCACCAAAAGAAAGCTCTATTTGTGGGAAAAAGGCTGAGGCTACATTGATTAGCACTGGTGAGGCTGCATTGATGGGCGCTGGTGAGGCTGCATTGATGTGCGATGGTGAGGGTACATTGATTAGCACTGGTGAGGCTGCATTGATGGGCGCTGGTGAGGCTGCATTGATGGGCGCTGGTGAGGCTGCATTTGATGGGCGTTGGTGAGGCTGCATTTGATGGGTGCTGGGGAGGCTGCATTGATGGGCGCTGGGGAGGCTGCATTGATGGGCGCTGGTGAGGTTGCATTAATGGGCGCTGGTGAGGCTGCATTGATGGGCGCTGGTGAGGCTACATTGATTAGCACTGGTGAGGCTGCATTGATGGGCGCTGGTGAGGCTGCATTGATGGGCGCTGGTGAGGCTGCATTTGAAGGGCAGTGGTGAGGCTGCATTTGATGGGTGCTGGTGAGGCTGCATTTGACGGGCGCTTTATTAAAAAGGTGGGATTTACATGGGCAGGGAAAAGGGGGAGGAGTCAGCCAAGGGGGGGGCGCAAAATGAGGTTTCGCCTAGGGTGTCAAAAATCCTTGCACCTGCCCTGTTTACACACACACACACACACACACACACAGTTTCCGGTTCCCGCTGTGTCACAAGCGATCGCGGAAGCCCGGCGATCAGCACGCCCGCCAGGCACTCGCATTGGCTCCAGGGGCAAGCAGCGGGCACACGCCCCTAGTGGCCACAGGGCGAAGCGATGTAACATAATGTCGTTACGCTCAGCCGTGCCATTCTGCCACAGTAAAACTGCGGCAGCTGGTCAGCAAATGGTTAGAAGATGATTGGCTACAATGCAGAGCTTCACCAGATTTTGCACTCTCCAGTTTTAGTAAATCAATCCCTTTGATCC
Organism: Lithobates pipiens; assembly: GCF_037356315.1. NCBI lineage: Eukaryota > Metazoa > Chordata > Amphibia > Anura > Ranidae > Lithobates > Lithobates pipiens. The sequence goes on along the minus strand of NW_027507686.1, from coordinate 225,664,213 downwards.
CCTGGCTGTTGGTGATCATGCCATAGGATTACATTGATTTTTCGATGGGGCTTTTTTTGGTGTCATATTTCAATGGGAATACATGAAAAATGCATCAATAAACGCACAAAAGATGCACAAAACTGCGTGACATAAAGATGTTTCCCCATTTCTCTACTTTCCAACCCATAAAACTGGAAGCAGACCAAGAAGTTGTAAACCCGGTTCAAGTTTTCTACTTCTTCCTATGTAGACCCCCTTATGCTTCATTCACGGGAGAGGCCCAGGCTGGTTATAATGCTCCGATGTTGTTCAGCCTTTACCACCTTGTGTGTCTCACAAAGCCTTGCCTACAAAATACGTTTGGAAACATTTCCTTGACAATAATCCCAGCTCCGGCTCCAGTAAAAGGCCCCCGCTCGCTCCTGGATTTAATCAGAGAATTACAGGAGGGCAGGAGGGCCGGAGCTTAGAAAGCTGTAACAGGTAACGTGTGCTCTATTATTCCCGTCTAATAAATGAATTGGAGCTGGTAGGCGCGGGCCCTCTCTTTTGTATTTGCAATCCCGCGCACACCTCGTGGAGTCGCTTTGGGCTTATGTGCCAGGAACACAATCCTCTTGTGTTTGTTCTGAGACTTGCCGCCGCATACCAGCAGCCAGACACCAGCAAATAACAAGCAGATGTCCGAGGGGGCCCCGGATAATGAGCTGCACTCAACACACCTCTGCTGGTTGCACTTAAACTAATCTAAGTAACATAACAACTGCAGGTCAAATGTTGAAGCCTGGCTTTTTCTCTTTTTCTTTTTGCACAACAGAGCTTTCTTTTTAAACCAGCCTCCCTCTGTAGGCAGCAAAGGTCACGTAAAAAAAGGAAATGTCCATTTTAGGTCGCCTTCGGATGCCGCCAAACATGAATCGGCTCAATTTTGCGGACCCCACGGTTGTTTATTTTTAGAGCGCCGTTAACTAGGATGAAGGAAAGGGGTTCCAGAATTGGCCAAATTAGTATCATTTTGCCTGTCTCCGTTTTCATCAGTAAAAGTGCCCTCAACATGCTGAAGAGGACAAGCTGACATCCTGTCTGGGTTTAATAATTCCAAACTATGGATAATGGCCATGGTTGAAGGGTGCGCTGTGCCTGGTGAAGACATGTACACTCCATAAGTGGTGTCAGACATTCCTTTGTTACTTGTGAGATGTCCACGGCCTGCTATTACTTTAATCAAATTACACTAATGATAAATGTTGGACTTAAGTGCCATTACCAGCAATGTGCACTTCCCTCGTCGCTATCTCTTTTGATCTGTAGACTTGCCTTCTGCTGATAGTTATTAATTAGGCAATAGCCCCAACCAAGCCGCTGGAGATGTTGGGTTAGGAAGTCCTGCTGGGTCACCCACTCTTATTTCAGCATGGGTGGTCAAGTCTTTATGGCCCACTGTACGCAGCAGTAGAATTTTCCTGTCATGCACATTCCTGAGGATGACTTGAAGCAAGTGTATGCTATAGCGAATACCAGCTCCAAAATCGCCAGCACCCCATGGATCTTCAAAAGAGCATCCAAAAATGTTTTAACGCTATTACAGCATTAAAATGTGACATTTTGGGGCCACAAGGACCTTTTCAGCAAGCATGTGATGATGAAGGGGTGCAGCGTAGCCCCGAAACTTGTGATGGCTTTGGTAAAATTTTGGATGCTGTTTTAAAGATCCATGGTGCGCTGGCGTTGTATATTTGGACTTGTTGATATCAGTTTCGAGTTGGTATTTGCTGGAAACCAGGCATGTACTGGCCAGTGGGACTACAGGGAGTTTCCCGGTGGGCCGATGGCTCAGTGGGCCACTCTGATGCAAGGGGGCTGGTGATGGGACACTCTGATGTAAGGGGGCTGCTAATGAGACACTCTGATGTAAGGGGGCTGCTAATGAGACACTCTGATGTAAGGGCGCTGATGGCACATTCTGATGTAAGGGCGCTGATGGGACACTCTGATGTAAGGGGGCGCTGATGAGACACTCTGATGTAAGGGGGTGCTGATGAGACACTCTGATGTAAGGGGGCGCTGATGAGACACTTTGATGTAAGGGGGCGCTGATGAGACACTCTGATGTAAGGGGGTGCTGATGGGACACTCTGATGTAAGGAGGCTGCTCAGGGGACACTCTGATGTTAGAGGGTGCCGATGAGACACTCTGATGTAAGGGGGCACTGATGAGACACTCTGATGTAAGGGGGTGCCGATGAGACACTCTGATGTAAGGGGGCGCCGATGAGACACTCTGATGTAAGGGGGCACTGATGAGACACTCTGATGTAAGGGGGTGCCGATGAGACACTCTGATGTAAGGGGGCACTAATGAGACACTCTGATGTAAGGGGGTGCCGTTGAGACACTCTGATGTAAGGGGCTGCTGATGGGACACTCAAAATGTAAGTGGGCCGGTCTGGAGAAGTCCAGGGCCAAATTTCTTTCCCAGTCCAGCCCTGCTGGAAACTGAAATCAACACAAGTCAAAGCATCTTCAGAAGAGCATCCAAAAATGTTTTAAAGCGATCACACCACAGTAGTAAACTGCAATGTTTTGGCGCTGTACAGTACCCCTTCATCAGTCATGTGATGATGAAGGGATGCTGCTTGACCTTGAAACTTCGCAATTTACTGCTGTGATGTGATCACTTTGATATATTTTTAGATGTTATTTTGAAGATCCACAGTGTGCTGGCGAAAAATGCTTTGAGCCTTGTATTCCGGGCATGGAAATTTGCGTTACACAGCCTCATATGCCCCCTGTGCATAAGACCTTAAGTGTATGTAAAGGAAAAACTCAATTTCTTCACTTTTGTATAGAGTATGGAATGGTAAGAACTACTGTAAGATTTTTTTGCCTGCTGTGTCCCATCAGGGACTCAGAGATTATTTTTCACTTCCAGAGACACAACAGGAAGTAAGAGAAGATCACGTTCTGTCAAAAGAAATTTGCAGAACAAGTTTCCAAGTAAGAAGATTTTCTTACACATCCTGTTCTAGTGACAACTAAAATATTTTAGACTTGTCATAACTTGGCCACAAGAAAAAATAGAGTCCCCCCCCCCCCAGTATGGAGACAGACAGCCAAAAAAAAATAAAAATCTGGGAGAGGCACTTGGAACAATGGTGATCAGTAATACAGGATTACCAGTGGTCAATCCAATTCAATACTTGACAGTATTAAATATGTCTTGTTACTGCTATACCAAAAAACCCACCTTTCCCTTAGTGACCACACCACACAAATTGGAGTTAAATTAGCCATAGCAGTCTTTTTATTAAACAAATATTAATAACCAGTAATTAACATTAATACCGTAAAAACCAAACTAGACTGTTTATTAAAGAGAAAGGGCTACAAGGTCCTAATAGGCATAAAACCCAGGACAGTACCTGCTTGTGACTTCACAGGCCTCCAGCCACAAAAACCACCAACTCAGAGACAACTAGCAGGTACACATCCACCACCTGTGAGCCGTAAATCAGACGGGTCCCTACACGATACCTTTGGTACCCATAAGAACCTAAAAAGGTACCGTGCACCCTGCCACTACCACATCTGGCTTAGAACAACCCCCAATTCCCTAACCGGTCCCAAACCACCATATTCAGGGCGGGAGGGTGGGAAGTTGCTCCACTCTCCTCTCCGACTGTGGCCCTCCTCTTCCAGTCTACTGATTAATTCACCCCCTTTTGCTCCACCTTGCTCAAACCCTGCCCCATACAGCTTGCTAAACTATCATGTAGCATTAACGAAATACCCTTAAATCTTGAACCCGCCCCTTTAACCTCTGTCATGCCAGCCCTGCGTCTATTGCTTTCTTCCTTTACTCTCTGTACCAGCACCTGACATCCACACAGATGTCACATTGGGACTGCATCCGAGCAGTCGCTGCATCCCAATTGACATTAAAGGGATTTTCTGCACAGGGATGCATAGAACACCTGAGCATCCCTGGGTGGGTAAACATGGCTCTCACATGGGGCACAGATATATGCTCCCCATGTGAACGAGGCCTTAAAACAGCCTTTTTCAACCAGGGGGGCCCAGGCACCATGGGGTGACTTCAGGGGTGCCTCGGCAAAATGCCTAGAAATTGCCCAAAAATTGTATATAAGCCAGTGGGTGGATAATTCCTGCCTATTAGTTACATAAAGCCACAAGTTTTCATTGTGAACCATTACAAGCTACTATCTAGCCACCAGTGTCCTAACCAGGGCTGATGCTACCACTAGGCAAACTAGGCAATCGCCTAGGGCGCACTGCTGCCTAGGGGCGCCCAGCCACTGGTTTCCCTCCGAGTCTGCATGCTCTGCAGGCTGCAGCATGTAACTAACTCAGCCTCAGGCAGCTGCTCTGTCTGACCGGTAGTATAATTAGAGGCGAAGTGCAGCACTGGAGCAAGCGCTAGAGGAAGCAGAGCTGAGGCTTCCTGTATAGCGCCACCTCCTGTCAGATGGGCAGGGCAAAGGGATGGAGTCAGGGGTGGAGCCAATGGGGACAGCAAAATTAGGTTTCGCCTAGGGTGTCAAAAATCCTTGCACCAGCCCTGGTCCTAACAACCAATGACATAATTGGTTGATTAGGAGCATGTTGGGCACTTGCACAACATCCTTGTTTGCCCTTCCCCTGCCCCTCTCCATCAGCTCTGGGTCACATTAGCTGAATGAGGGGGAGAAACTGAGGGAGAAGAGAACATTTGAATACTAAACCGTACCAGTGTGCAAAAAGTGTGTTTGCTTTGGAAAAATAATCTTCTTTAATGGTGGGTGTCCTACATGTGTGGTTGTTGCTGCATTATTTAATACTATTAATTTTGTTTTTAAACTTTAGAATGGGGTGCCTAGAGATTGTACGGAATTTTAAAGGGTACCTTGACTGAAAAAAAGTTGAAAAACACTGCATTAAACTACCAAATGGCAAGTCAGACATGTTACATCAGTTTTTTTTTTGCCTTAATCACTTGATGCCCATGCTATAGCCTAAAGATGGCTACAGCACAGGCTTAAAATGCTGGGAGGGCGTACATGGACGTCCTCCCGCTCTCGTTCTGCTTGCGTGCCCCCTTTTGACTCGGCTGATCACTAAGCAGGGTAAAGTGGCAATCACAGTGGGCCCTTCAGCCAATGACAGCTGATCACGAAAGTAAACAGAAGCCGGAAAAGAAGAAAGCCATTAACCGGCTTCTGTTAGAGGGACAGCGGCCCCCTAAGTGCCCACCAGTGCTGCTCATCAATGCCCTCAAGTGCTGCTAATCAGTGCCCATCAGTGCCTTATCATCAGTGCCCATCAGTACTGCTAATCGGAGCCCACCAGTGCCACCTATCAGTGTCCATCAGTGCCCCCTATCAGTGCCCATCAGTGCCTTATCATCAGTGCCCATCAGTACTGCTAATCGGAGCCCACCAGTGCCACCTATCAGTGTCCATCAGTGCCCCCTATCAGTGCCACCTCTACGTGCTACCTATTAGTGCCCATCAGTGCCACCCATCAATGCCGCCTCATCAGTGCCCATCAGTGCAGCCTATCAGTGCCCATCAGTGAAGGAGAAAAATTACCTGTTTGTAAAATTTTATAGTAAAATATTAAAAGCATATTAAAAGCATTTTTTTCCCAGTCTTTTTTAGTTTGTTTAGCAACACATTAAAAACACAGTGGTGATTATATACCACCAAAAGAAAGCTCTATTTGTGTGAAAAAAATGATAACATTTTCATTTGGGTACAGTGTTGCATGACTACCCAAACCTGAAAATTGGCCTCGGCAGGAAGTGGGCATAAGTGCCCAGTAAGCAAGTGATTAAGTGGAGTTTGCCTATAAAAAAAGACAGACTAACTTTTCCGCCACAACACTTTCTTACCTTTTCCACTTCCCCCAATGTTACGTATGACCCAACCTGTAATGCCCCATACACACAGTCAGACATTCCGACCACAAAATCCGTCAGATTTTTTCCGACAGATTTTGGCCAAAACTAGTCTTGCATACACACGGTCGCACAAAGTTGTCAGAAAATCCGTTCGTTCGGAATGAGGTGACGTACAAAATATACGAAGGGACTACGTAGAGGCCAATAGCTAATTTTTTTCTGAGCATGCGTGGCACTTTGTGCGACGGAATTCTCTACACACTGATCAGAGGTCTGATCAGATTTTGTTGTCAGAAAATTTTAAATCCAGCTCTCAAACTTTTTCCCTATGAAATTCCAACAGAAAAAGTCCGATAGAGCCCACACACGATCGGATTTTCCAACAACATAATCCGATCTGTCTTTTTCCGTCTGAATTTCCGACCATGTGTATGGGGCATTAGACATGGTGATATGTACTTTTTTATATTTAAAACTATAAAAAAATGCAATTTTTAAATTTTAAATAATTGTACTTGTAATACCAGCATATTACTAAACGAAAGCATGGTAGTAAAGATCAGATTTGTAGATTTTTCTTCTACGCTGTATTCATGATGCTGATGCTATACGGGATCAGTGGCCACTTTCCCACCATCTGGGACTGTACGCAGCGAGAGTCAATAAAACCGTAAAGTGAGCTCCACACGTGGTTGTGAATATGTACACCACAGTTGGCACAAATTGTGCTGAAAGAAATCATATACTCCTAATTGTTACCTATGTGAAAAAATGTGGCCATTCCTCAGAGGAGGCAGACGGGATCAAAGGCAGGTCTTGAATTTGTGGGAAAAAATGTGCTTGTTAAAGAAAACTCTCCGCACGGAGAGAGAGAGGAAAAAACAGCCGAGCATGTGGCAGTCAAAATACGTGTGACAGCTGCAAGAAGCCACCACCTCTAGATGTGCCTTAAACCCCAACCTTGCCAGACTCCCAACTCGGCTCATTCCGCAATCAGGGCTTGAAAAACAGTTCATGGCTGGAGCATACGGAATGCTGAATAATGTCATATAACACATCATCTTTATTTCCATTGTGCTCTCTAAAGATAGAAAAATACCCCATTCCTCACTCTTATGACTTGCGTGATCCAGGTCATCGAAGGCATCCAAGTGATCCACTCTTGCAACAACTTCACTCTCCCAATCAAAATCCTCATGCTGCTAGTCTCAGTAAATAGATAGGAAAGTATATAATATTTACTTGTTTTAAACTTTATATATATATATATATATATATATATATATATATATTTCTTCAGTTACTTCCTGGTTTATTGCCAAGACAAATGATGTCATACCAATACCAGAAGTGAGGAGAGGAGGAGGGGTTTTCCCAGCTAATGCATGCGTGAGCTCAGGGCAGACGCATAGAGCCCATCTCTCCCTAATTTCAAGGGACTGTCCCTGATTTGGAGCAATGTCCCTCTTTCCTCTCCATTGGTCCCTCATTTTGGTCTGATCTATATAGCTGTATATAAAATGCACTTTTTATCTTTCAAAAAGTGTTTCCTAGTGCTAAAACCTTTCATCCAATTCCTACTTTGCTGCATCTGTAAATTTTAAAAGCAAATATAAAGGAATAGTATTGGTAAAAAAAAAGCACTTGTTGATTTAATTGACCTTTTTTTTAGGGTTAATTCTCCTTTAAGGGGGTGTGGCAGGGGGGCGTGTCCTATGCCTCCATAGGTTTGCTAGTAGGTGTCCCTCATTCCCATCTCAAAATGTTGGGAGGTGTGCAGATGGATTCTAGGAAGTAAATGCTACATGAATCATGTGCCCTTACTCAAGGTGTCCATAGCCGGAAATGCTAGGGGGGTGTTTTTCAAAGTGATTTCTCAACAAAAGAAATAATGGAGACATGGATAAATGGGGGAGTTTGCTTTGAATCATAAAAATAAATTAGTGATTTTGGTTTATGGTGCTCAGATCTGCTTTAAAGAGCAGTTTCAGACTCCTTCAGAAAAATAGGAGCAGCTGGCTTTTAATTTTAGGGCACTTACCTGTCCAGGAATCCAGAGGTGTCTTCACCCGAGCTGATTTTTCAATCAACTTTCGGGTACAGGTGCCATCATCTTGACTAAGGGACACAGTCAGTGAAACCGTGCGGCTGGTTCCCTACTGCACACGCACGAATCACGCTGCATTTTATGTGCAGACTGTGGGGGAAGGAGCCAAACTTCTGACTCAGTTCACCGCAGCAAACTTAGCCAAAAGTGGGAGCGAGTACCTGTCAAATCCAGGTACCCCCCCCCCCCCCCCCGAAAGGTGCCAAATGTGGCAGCAGAGGATGGGGCAGACAAGCAAAGCTTCCCCTTTCAGGCAGAGCTCCACTTTAAAGTGTGTCTCAACCCACATACAAAACTGTCATATATTGCAGCTTGCCAGTTCTTCTATGGAATAGCTATATTATTTTCAGTGTTTTAATTTTTCTTTCCTTATTTTCACCTGGTGATTCATCCAGTAACAAATCCAAGGTGGATTGCCTTTCAGAGGGAACCCAATTAGCTGCTGTCAAGCTTTAGGGGGGCTATCTTTCCACCTCCTGAATGCATGTTTGTAAGGGTCCTGGATAGAAATGTGGTTCCCAATAAGCAGTCTCAGGAACCCCCCCCCCAGCTTCTTCTCCAGTTGGGATAATTTCCAAAGCACTAATCCCAATGCACACATTCCTGTAGAAATGGCTGTGTATCTAAGTGGGTGCTGTAGCAACCTAAAGCTGGAAACGTGTCAAGTCAAAGCCGAATAATGTCACCAGCACACTAAGGATCTCCAGAGTGCATCCAAAGCTTTAATCAGTGATCACATCGTTACAGCAGATAGCAACGTTCCAGAGCCACGCAGGACACCTTCATCAGGCATGTGCCTTATGAAGGGGCCCTGTGTGGCTCTGAAACTTATCTGCTTTTTTGGAGATACTCCTCCATCTTGTGTCACTCTCTCTCCTGGCCAAAGGCCCATGTTTGTACATATTTCCGGTCTGAAGCCACTTTTCCGAAATAAAGAATAACCAGTCCGGATGGTTTTTAACACTTTACTGCATCAGCTTGGGGACATACAGCATTACATCCACTTCATGGTACACAGTCACAGTGCAAAACACTTGGCATTAATACACAGTACCATCACATTCAGACATCTTCCCAGATGTTACTAGTCAGTTACCCAAAGGTGGTTCCACACAAACACAGGGTGTTCATCAATCATAGGCCCCGAGGCTGTCCTGAACCAAACCACAGACCTGCTAAATGGAGGTCAAGGGTAGCTGGGTTTTTCGACCTTCTTCCTATTGTATCCAAACTAGTCCTCCTGGCAGTTCAGAGAGCTCTCTCTCACTTGTGCACAGGCCACAGACTTACATGGTGTTGGTCAGGGGTGACCTGTTTCTCTACCCAAACTGTCAAGCCCCATGCACAGTTGGTATAAAAAGGGCATAGATGAGGGATCCGCAACGTCCACCACATTGGGTTCCACATTGGGCTCTGGCTATACAAGGAGGAGGCATTCAATTTAATGGAGGATCTCATACCGACGAACCAACACAAACGTGAAGTATATACTAAGGACTTGTTCACACCATCTGCCGAGGCCTGCGGGGTAAAGATGGGGTCACAGAGGCTCTATATGAGATGAGAGTTTTGTGAGCAAGGAAGCGTTGCACAGAGGAGGATGTGCACTCTATTGATCATAATTAATAATACATGTGGATATCATCTGATTAAAAGAAGGTGGTTGGCATACAGTATATCATGGTTGAAGTTTGGACTTAGTTTCAGCCCATTTATGACCTCACTGAATTCACTATTAGCATTTGTACTTTATATTGGACTTTTAGGATGGAATTTATATGTAGCACTGACCCCTGAAGGAGCGGCTGGGTTTTGTTTGGGCTTACCGTTACCTTCTTCACCTCGTGCTCGTCTAGGGGTTTCAAGAAAGGTTGATGGCCCAATAAACTGTAGAGACCGACACTTGAATCCCTTTAGGAATTTTTATTTGAAAAAACGTTAAACAAAACTCAGGCCGCGTACACACGGGCAGATTGTCTGTCCAACTTAGTCCGCTGAACCGTGTTTCAGCGGACAATCCGCTCGTGTGTGGGCTTCAGCGGACTTTTTCAGCGGACTGTCTGACGAACAAAGTCTTACGGAATTTCCGAAATTTTGTCCGTTCAAACTTGGTTTTGTCCGTCCAAACTTGGTTTCAGCGGACAGTCTGCTCGTGTGTAGGCAAGTTGGACGAACTAAGTATGGCGCATGCTCAGAAAGGATTTACACGGCCGAAGGTTGCATTGCAGTGTATAGGACGTTGTTTTTCTAGTCCCGTCGTACGTGCTGTACACGTCATCGCACACGCTTTCAGCGGACTGTTTGCTCATCGTGTGTGGTCAAGTCCGTTCATGCAAATTTTGAACGGACTGTCTGTCGGATTGTCTGACGAACTTAGTTGGGCAGACAGTCCACCCGTGTGTACGCGGCCTAAGTCTCTTAGTTGGGAATAGAGGGTATGGGTAGGAAAGCGCAGGTACTCTTGGAACTGCTGACACTTTAAATGTCTCTCTCTAGGGAATAGCCATTCGCAACTGGATATTTAAACTATCGGATAAATCCCCTTTTAGTGAATTTAGCAACCGACAAGTGATTTAAGCTTAGCAAAGTCTCTGCCACAGACTTGATTGTAGAACTTTACAGCAGATTAGAAAGTCTCTCACAGAACTTAGTTGTAACTGAAGGTACCAGTATCTTGCAGCCGGTCTGGTGATACCATAAGAATGCGGATTCACTTGGTGTCCTTTCAGCTTAGCTTCCAGGCTCTTACCGAGCAGCCAGCCTCGTGCAAGGCTCTCTTCTGAAGAGTCCTCCCCTGGTTGCGTTTCCAGTTGCTGAGCCTCTCCAAACCTGAGACAGCACCGGACCACCTCGGAACCCTCCTTCCAGTTACTGTGCCTCGGGCTAGTCAGCCCAGAGACTCGGAAATAGATGGATCCGCACCCCAGGCCATGAGAGCCTCTGGGGGGCTGGTCAGGAGGACCAGGACCAAAGAATCAGCACATACTTCTGGACCAGAACCCAGAACCACGTGACCTCAGCACCTTAAGTACCCTCTCCCAGAATACACAGCAAGACAACGCACCCGCTGATTGGCTCAGAGAGAAAGATTGGTACTCAATGTGTCCAAACAGACTGCGTTCTAGTGCCTGTCAAAGGTGACACCTACACCTATGACCAGGCAGAACATAGTACAGTCCAGCCAAACTGATGCCAAAACCATAATTTACTGAAATCAATCCCAAAACCCAACTATGGTCTTAGTAAAAAAATAAATTTACAAAACACCAGGAGCCCGGCGCTACATATATATTAACTTTTATGTGCTCACTGCTCACTGTCATAATATTATTTTGTTTGAACTGCATATTTGCGAGGCTGCACAGCCTCACGTCATATTTTATTTTCATTATAATGTGGGAACACAACAGGGGCTGCAGCAAACTATACACCCATTATTGACATCCATTTTTATTCTACCAGTTCACAGCATACTGAACTCTAGTTATTTTCACAAAGAGTATTCCATCCACACAGCGCTGAGGTTCACACCATTGGTTTTATCTCTCCCACTTGTTACTCGTGTGTCCATTCTCCTGTCCTGTTCGTCTCCTGAGGAGAGGATAAACATCACTGACCAGTCCAGAGACATTGTCCTCCTGCAATAGCATCTAGCAAGAACTATGAGTTCCTTGTCCCCCATCATTGTACCACCTGTTTGCTCTACTAATTTCCCTGAGAGGCAATAACAGAGGCCATTATCATGTCTTCAAGCTTCTTCGCTGGGTACACAACGTTCTGTCAGAAGCTTGGTTCTAACAGCTGATGATGAGCAGAGTCCTTCCTCATCTCCTCCAGCATCAGCAGAGTCCTTCCTCATCTCCTCCAGCATCAGCAGAGTCCTTCCTCATCTCCTCCAGCATCAGCAGAGTCCTTCCTCATCTCCTCCAGCATCAGCAGAGTCCTTCCTCATCTCCTCCAGCATCTGCAGCGGGCTGTCATGAGTGCCGGTCTATGTAGCATTCCATTATGAATAGCGACAGATGAGTAATGCTTTGCAAATATATTGTATATTTTTTTAAAAACAGAAAATAATCCTAAAATGTACCTTGTCACAACCACAATGCATATAAAATCAAAGGTAGGAAAGTAGCCTTAGGTTAGTGCAAGGTACATATCTACCTGGTGTAACATAAAGCACCTCTATCTGCCTTGCAGTAAACAGTCTCTGCTGGATATGTGTCTTTTTCCATTTTTCCTAACTATATAATGTTGAATGGCCTGACAGTTGCAAGCACTGCTTGATATCACAAAATTGCAAATCAGGATCTGGTAACTATAAAGTCATCTAAAGGTGCCCATATAGGACATTCAATAACAAAAAATATTTGGATCAGGCAGTAAATATTTATGGCGCATTGTCATTAGCTCCAACAGAATAGTAATTGGGCAGGTTAGAAATCCTTTTCTAATCACTACTGCTTTCCCTACGTAAGTACACCTTCAACTGCCTGCCTCAAAGGCCTAAACATGCAAAGTAGCTCAACGCGTTGGTCTATCTAGCAATGATCTGGTCAACATGGATTCTTCCAGTGTCTATGGCCAACTTTAGTCTGTTAAGGAAATGTAAATAAGAAGAGAAGGGTTCTTTAATGCTCATAACCAGGCTTTGGTGGAAACCACACCAGTGTCAGTTATGTATTTGTTAAAGTGTAAGTAAACCCCCCTATCATTTTTAGCCAAGGAAGCTGCCATCTTTGCCTCTGTTTAATATAAAACTACCGTGATGCTGCACATGTGATCAGTCATGACACCAGTCATTGGATGGTTTAAAAGTTTGATTGAGAGCACAACCAATGGGAGTGTTACATTTCCAGCATGCCCCGGAAATGAAACTGTTTTATGGATGGGTTTACTTTCACTTTAAGAAACCCTTTTTGTATTTAAATAATTACTCATTCTATCTTTACATTAGCTTTTTGTAATTAGGCAGGCAAGACTGTAAGCCAAAACTGTCCTATCTAATCTTGCACCATACCCATACACCTAATTCTGGGGTGTTGGGCTTATGGTGACATCATGTTATATTAATAAAAATAGCCAGAACACTGTCCGTGTACCCCAAAAACTGACTTTGAGCTGAAAATGCAAAAATGCTAAGAAGAAAAATAGCATTCTCCTACATTTTGGGGCCACAAGTCTGTCAAGGTGATTGCTTGTCACCTTGCTATCTCCTTGAGAAAGGGGTCACTTTTGGCCAGCAAAATGTTGGTGGATAAAATGTGCTTTCTTATCTTTTTATGTGACCACTTTTGCATTTTGACTTCTTTTGCATTGTTGGGGTACACAGGCAGTATGCTGGTTATTTCTTGTAACTGAGGACTATAAGACAGTGATGCTATACTGCATTGCTATGAGTCTGGCACCTGGCTTTGGAAGCTTGGCACCAAGTGAAGATAGGCCTGGAGTAAATCCATAGCGGAGAAGGATCTGGGGGATTTGGTAGATAATAAGCTCAATAATAGCATGCAATGCCAAGCTGCGGTTTCCAAAGCGAGCAAAGTCCTTTCCTGTATTAAGAGAGGTATGGACTCCAGAGAGAGAGATATCATCTGTTCAAATCAATAGTAAGACCTCATCTGGAATATGCAGTTCAGTTTTGGGCACCAGTTCTCAAAAAGGATATCGGGGAACTGGAGAAAGTGCAGAGAAGGGCAACCAAACTGATAAGAGGCATGGAGGAACTCAGCTATGAGGACAGATTAGAGGAACTGAATGTATTCACTCTTGATAAGAAGAGATTAAGGGGGGAAATGATCAACATGTACAAATATATAAGGGGTCCATATAGTGAACTTGGTGTTGAGTTATTCACTTTACAGTCAACAAAGAGGACAAGGGGGCACTCTTTACGTCTAGAGGAAAAGAGATTTCATCTCCAAATACGGAAAGGTTTCTTCACAGTAAGAGCTGTGAAAATGTGGAATAGACTCCCTGCAGAGGTGGTTCTGGCCAGCTCAGTGGATTGCTTTAAGAAAGGCCTGGATTATTTCCTAAGTGTACATAATATAACTGGGTACTAACATTTATAGGTAAAGTTGATCCAGGGAATATCCCATTGCCTCTCTGGGGATCAGGAAGGAATTTTTTCCCCTGCTTTAGCAAATTGGATCATGCTCTGCTGGGGTTTTTTGCTTTCCTCTGGATCAAATGTGGGTATAGAATTGGGTATATGGGATTGTATGATATTATTATTATTTTATTTTTTATTTTTTTTGTGGTTGAACTGGATGGACTTGTGTAGTAGTTCAGTCGTTTTTTAAATACCAAGACCAGCCCATCTAGCACCAGCAACCTTGCCACGTTCAAAGTCACTTAAAGGGGTGTTCCATTTTTTTTTTTAAGTCAGCACCTAAAAAAAATTAGCTGCTGACTTGTAATAAGGACACTTACCTTTCCAGGGTGCCCGCGATGTTGGCCCCCCAAGGCCGACCTGTCCCTCAGCTCTCAGGTCCCGGTGCCGCCATCCTCACTAAGGGAAACAGGCAGTGGAGCCTTGTGGCTTCACTGCCCGATTCCTACTGCGCATGCGCAAGTCGCCTGGCACTTTGTGAATGGGGCGCGCTGTGTTAGGAATCACACAGTTCCCAGAACACAGTGCGCCCCATTACCCAGAAGACAACGCGAGGAGGAGAAAAGACCGGAGATCACCGCAGAGTAGGAAGAGGCAGATTAGGAAGACTGCCTAGGTTTCTGGTAAGGTAAAAATCATTTTTTTAAGAATATTAATGCTGTTTTTTTTTAGGGTGGCCCTCCACTTTAAATCCTCTTTCTTACCCATTCTGATGCTCGGTTTGAACTTCAGCAAGTTGTCTTCATCATGTCTAGATGTCTAAATGCATTGAGTTGCTGCCGTGTGACTGGCTGATTAGCAATTTGTGCTATCAAGCAATTAAACAGGTGTACCTAATAAAGTGTCTGGTGAGTGTATGCATAGCTCCCAACTGTCCGGTGTAATCTTCTTGAATCGTGTTTTTTTTGTATTTCTTCCAGATCTGTGCAATAATCCAGCGTGAAACTTTACCTCTTTGTAGGAGCTTCCTGTTATCAAGACCGGCCCCTGCTGCTCCCTCTCCTTGTGCAGGGTGACTGGTCTTGTCTCCGCCCCCTCCTGTAGTTTCATGCAGGTGTTTTTCGTCAGATTTGGCGACCCGTCAGAATGCATACCTCCCAACTGTCCCTGATTTCGAGGGACTGTCCCTGATTTCGATGCCCCTCTGTCCTTTATTCCTCTCCATTTGTCCCTCATTTTTGTCTGATCTATATAGTCGTATATAAAATGCACTTTTTTTCTATAAAAAAAAATGTTTTCCAGCGCTAAACCTTTCATCTGATTTCTAAATTTCTGCATTTGTAAATTCCAAAAGCCATTATAAAGGAATATTAGTGGTAAAAAAGCACTTGTGGGTTTAACCAATCTTGTTTTTTTTGTACAATTCTCCTTTAAGGGTGCGTGCCAGGGGGGGTGTGTCCTATGCCTGCATACCTTTGCTGATAGGTGTCCCTCATTCCCATCTCAAAAGGTTGGGGGGTCTGGCGTATGTCAGTTGTGAATGTAGTCAATTGCTGAAGTTCCGTTTTAATGTTTATTTGCAGTTGGAAATCCCCAGCAACATAAGACTAACAAATCAAAAGAATTTCTAAAGCTAGTTATAGCTTAAAAGGAGTTTCTCCAAACCTATAATGTTGGTTTAATTGAAATCCCTGAAAAGGAAAACTATTAAGAAACGATTTGAGTCCCTTTGAAGGACACAACTACACACATAGCTGGGTTTATGAGGAATGTAGCCTACAAGGTGCTTCCTCTGGTATGGATTGGGCATCATCAAAGGAAATGCACTGACTAGTCCCCGTCCATCGTGTTCAGTCTTGACTCCATTCATAACAGTTATCAAATATTTACATAAAATGCAAGTTAAGTATTGTTCTACATTACGGCAGTATTATTCCGAGTCACTAGTCCTTGTCTGGCTTCCGTCTCCCTGACCACAGGCATTCTTCTTAGAGAAAAGAACGGTGGCCTTCAGAATTTGAATGAATGCAAATATGAGAAGGGGAAGGGTTCCAGCAAGCCCTCTGTATGCAAATAAGAATGTTCTCCGTAGAAAGGACCAAGGTGTGCGCCGCCGGTGATCCCTGAATGACAGCAGTCATGTCTTTACAAGATTTTTCTTCATGAATAACAATCACAAATAGGCTGAAATCTGGCTCTGGTCAGAGGCTCCATGCAAAGTTTAGGCTCCTGAAGAATTCAAAGGAAGGATAGTTAACCACTTGAAGACCATGCCTTTGTCTGACATTTGTTGCTTACAACCCTTTTCTGCTCTACAGTTTGGTAGCGCACATTTTGAGTCACGCTCAACTCATTGAAAAATGTGGACTTTAACTACTTCCCGACCGGCGGCAATGTACGTCGGCAGAATGGCACGGGCAGGCATATTGGAGTACAGGTAGGTCCATTTCTATATGCCGCCCTGCCATCGCGGGCGCGCTCGCGTGCCGGTCAGGATCCCCTTCAGTCCGATTGTGGGTCCCACGGACTCGATCGCCGCGGGGATACCCGCGATCGTCTCACGGGGAGGCTGAACGGGGAGATGCCGTTGTAAACAGCATCTCCCCGTTCTGCCTAGCAACAAGTGACACCGATCTCTGCTCCATGTGATTGGAGCAGAGATCAGTGTTCACGAACACAAAGCTCAGCCTCCCACAGTTAGTAACACGCCCCTACGAACACTTAACCCCTACACTGCCACC
The DNA here is from genome assembly GCF_037356315.1 of Lithobates pipiens. Taxonomy (NCBI): domain Eukaryota; kingdom Metazoa; phylum Chordata; class Amphibia; order Anura; family Ranidae; genus Lithobates; species Lithobates pipiens. The sequence continues at coordinate 225,647,432 of NW_027507686.1, read as the reverse complement.
CACTGGTTAACCCCTTCATTGCCAGTGTCATTTACACAGGAATCAGTGCATTTGTATAGCAGTGATTGCTGTATAAATGACAACGGTCCAAAAAATGTGTTAAAAATTTCCGATGTGTCCGCCATAATGTCTCAGTCACAATAAAAATCGCTGATCGCCGCCATTATTAGTAAAAAAAAAAAATTATTAATAAAAATGCCATAAAATGATCCCCTATTTTGTAAACGTTATAACTTTTGCACAAACCAATCAATAATCGCTTATTGCGATTTTTTTTTTACCAAAAATATGTAGAAGAATACGTATCGGCCTAAACTGAGGGGAAAAAAATGTTTTTTAATATATTTTTGGGGGATATTTATTATAACAAAAAGTAAAAAATAATGTGTTTTTTTTCAAAATTGTCGCTTTATTTCTGTTTATAGCGCAAAAAATAAAAACCGCAGGGGTGATCAAATACCACCAAAAGAAAGCTCTATTTGTGGGGAAAAAAAAGGACGTCAATTTTGTTTGGGAGCCATGTTGCACAACCACGCAATTGTCAGTTAAAACGACGCAGTGCCGAATCGCAAAAAAGTGGTCTGGTCTGAAGCCAGCAAAATGGTCCGGTCTGAAAGTGGTTAAAGGGTTAAAATCAGTACTTTTAGAAAACTACTTAGAACCCCCAAATATTATACAGTAAAACCTTGGATTGCGAGCATAATTCGTTCCAGAAACATGCTTGTAATCCAAAGCACCTGTATATCAAAGAGCATTTCCCCATAAGAAATAATGGAAAATCAAATGATTTGTTCGCAACCATTTATTCAGAAGTTCTTCAGTTTATAGTCCATATAAAAAGATGATAGCAATGTGAACCATAAAATGTCCATCCACAAATGGAAGCCTCCACAGGGGGATTAGAAGCAAAATCCAGCCGGAGCTCCAGAGTATAAAAAGAGAAGAGAGGCGCCTCTAAGTGTAGCAATATGGTTACATTTAATGAAAGTACAACATTTAACAACTCACATGGTTGATGATTAATAGAGGCACATCTAAGTATGCAGGCATCCAGGGTAAAGCTGTCCACATAGACTAGTGACGGAGAACCTTGGCACCCCAGATGTTTTGGAACTACCGGTACGTTTCACATGATGCTCATGGACTCTGCAGTGTAATTGAGCATCAAGGGAAATGTAGTTCCAAAACATGCCAAGGTTCGCCGTCACTGACACAGACCATCCTCTGCACCGCTGTCTCTTTCCGCTGTCAGCCTGCAATCATGACCGGGAAGACTACCCTGCAGTAGAGCGATCTGAAAGCGAAGGATTGAAGCGTTTGTGTAGTGCGGCATGGAAGGGACAACATCGATGGCGGTGAGGAGGACGGTTTATGTTGACAGCTTTACCCCGGATGTCTGCATACTTAGATGTGCCTGTTTTATTCATCAACCATGTGAGTTGCTAAATGTTGTACTTTCATTAAATGTAACCATATTGCTACACTTAGAGGCGCCTCTCTTCTCTTTCATACTTAGGTGTGACATGACGCTGCTCTTATATCAACACATCGCTTGTATATCAAGTCAAAATTTATTTATTTATTAAATAATTTTTCTTATCTTGAAAAACGCTCCCAAACCAAGTTACCCTCAAACCTAGGTTTTACTTTATACATATTTTTTTAGCAGAGAATAAAATGGCGATCGTTGCAATATTTTATGTCACACTGTATTTGCGCAGTGGTCTTTCAAACGCTGACTGACTCATGCCGATATACGTCAGCAAAGTGACATGTTCCAGCAAAACCCTGTACGGGTATGTCTTCCCCTTTGAGAGCCGCCGGAGGCGTGCATGCGGTGGGGGATCCGATGCACGTGGCCGGCAGGCACGATAACCGCCGACCACCCACGATTGCGGGAACGAGAGCTAGAATGGGGATTTGCGTGTGTAAACACACAAATCCCTATTCTTTTGGGGGAGAGGAGACATATGTGTGTTCCTAGTAAGTAAGAACAACGATATGCCTCCTCTCCCAGTCAGTCACATCCCCATACAGTTAGAAACACTAACTAGGGAACACATTTAACCCCTTGATTGCCCCCTAGTATTAACCCTTTCCCTGCCAGGGGCATTTTTATAGCACTGATCATTGTATAAATGTCAATGGTCACAAAAATCTGTCAAAACTTTCCAATCTGTCCGCCGCAATGTCTGTACCGCTAAAAATTGCAGATCACCACCATTGCTAGTAAAAATAATACTAACAATAATAAAAATGCCATAAAAATTCTATAAATCTTTCACATAGTTTATAGACGCTATAACTTTTGCACAAACCAACCAATATACACTTATTGCAATTTTTTTTACTAAAAATATATATCGGCCTAAACTGATGAAGAAATTTGTTTTTTAAAAACATTTTTGTGGATATTTATTATAGCAAAATCTTTTCCAAAATGTACGCTTTTATTGTTTATAGCGCAAAAAATACAAATGGAAGAGGTGATCAAATACCACCAAAAGAAAGCTCTATTTGTGGGAAAAAAAGGATGTTAATTTTGTTTGGGTACAATGTCGCACGACCGCGCAATTGTCAGTTAAAATGAAGAAGTGCCATATTGCAAAAAATGGCCTGGTCATTAGACAGCCAAACCTTCCGGTCTGTAAGCGGTTAATGAATTTAAAAAAAATTGTAAAGTTATTTTTGTATAGTGTGAAAGATGATGTTATGAGGAGTAAATAGGTACCTAACATGTCATGCTTTAAAATGCTTTAAAATTGCGCACACTCGTGGAATGGCGACAAACTGCAGTACCTAAAAATCTCCATAGGCAGCGCTTTTAAAATATTTAATGGCTACCTGTTTAGAGTTACAGAGGAGATCTTGTGCTAGAATTATTGCTCTATCGCGGTGATACCTCGCATGTATGGTTTGAACGCTGTTTACATTTGCGGGCGTGACTTACGTATGCGTTCGCTTCTGCACACGAACACGGAGGAATGGAGCATTAAAAAAAAAATCTTATTTTTTATAAATTTTTTACAGTGTCTCTTTAACAAAATTCTGATCACGTTTAATGTTGTTACAAGAAATGTAAACAATCCCTTGTAATGCCACGTACACACGATCGGAATTCTCGTCGGAAAAAGCTCTGATGGTTTTCCTGACGGAATTCCGACAGTATTCGGCTCAAGCTGTTTTGCCTACACCATCAAATTCCGATCGTTTATAACGCGGTGACGCACAACACGTACGACGGGACTAGAAAAAGGAAGTTAAATAGCCAGTAGCCAATAGCTTCCGTCTCGTAGTTGAATCTGAGCATGCGTGATTTTTGGCGTGTCGAAATTGCATACACACGATCGGAATTACCGATAGAAAGTTTTTCCGTCTGGAAAATTGAGAACATGCTATCAATTTTTGGCTGGCGGAAATTCGGACAGCTAAATTCCGATGGAGCATACACACAGTCGCATTTTCCGATGAAAAGCTCTCATCGGTCTTTTTTCTGGCTGGAATTCCGATCGTGTGTACGTGGCATTACAGTAATAGGCAGTGACATGTACTCCTTATGGGGGGATCTGGTGTCTATAAGACCTCCAAACCCCCCCCCCCCCCCCCCCCTGCACTTGAAGGTATTCAAAACACCAAGATCTGTGTTTTTGAATACTTTAAATTTTTGAAAACTGCCGCTGTTGGCTGCCAAGTAAACTGGAAGTGATTTCATGATGTCACTTCCGGGTTATTATACCTGAGACCCGATTAAAGCCAATTCCCGCTTTGTTCAGGTCTCCATCCAGCTGCCAGACATACTAGCTGGTCGCTTGAGTCTCCCATTGGGACGGGAGAGCGTGGGCAAGTGGCGGAAGGCGGAGTGCCAGCCCCAGGCCGCCTCCGTGGAATACTTGACGAAAAAGAACGGCTGCACATCCAAAGGTTCCAAAAGCTTTTATTGAAATCACCGTGATAACACCAAGGACACCAGAAAGCAGTCACGTAGACGCGTTTCACACATACATCTTATACTTAATCATAGCACAAAATGTATGTGTGAAACGCGTGTACGTGACTGCTTTCTGGTGTCCTTGGTGTCATCATGGTGATTTCAGTAAAGATTGGAAGCTTTGAGGTGCAGCCGTTCTTTTTTTCTTTGAGACTAGATTTAGTTGCCAATGTGGCTATATTAGGGCAATGATGTTGGCATAGCTCCCAACTGTCCCTGATTTGGAGGGACTGTCCCTGATTTGGAACAATGTCCCTCTGTCCCTCATTCCTCCTCATTTGTCCCTCATTTTGGTCTGATCTATAGAAATGTATATAAAATGCACTTTTTATCTATCAAAAAGTGTTTTCCAGAGCTAAACCTTTCAATTTCTAAACTGCTGCATTTGTAAATTACAAAAGTCAATATAAAGGAATAGTAGTGGTAAAAAAAAAGCACTTGTGGGTTGAACCAATCTTTTATTTTTTTGTACAATTCTCCTTTAAGGGGGCGTGGCAAGGGTTGTGTCCTATGCCTGCATACTTTTGCTGATAGGTGTCCCTCATTCCCATCTCAAAAAGTTGGGAGGTATGCCTTTGTGTATGTGCAGCTTCGGGGCGGGGAATGCCGATTGGGCAGCAATAACCAGGAGTGACAGCTTCCTTCTGGGTTCAGTCTGAACCAAAGTCCAGACCAAACCTGAGCTCACTCCTGGTGAAGAGTAGCAGTAAAGTACAAGCATAGCGCTGCAAAGTAGGAAGCAGCACCTGCATCTGTAATGAGCAAATATGATTGCACTCACATTTTATTATAAATGACACAAAGCATTTACATCAAACAAATCTGTTATTATTTAAACCCATTGTAATGACTATATATTTCATTTGAGGTTTAGGCTCACTGAATGTCCTCCTTGGTCTATGCATTGGAGGTTATTTACGAAAGGTAAATCCACTTTGCACTGAATCTAAGGGGTAGATCTGAAATGAGTGGAAGCTCTGCTGATTTTATCATCCAATCATGTGCAAGCTAAAATGCTGTTTTATATTTTCCTTGCAAATCCCCCTCGGATCTACAGAGACTTTACTTCCACGTGCTCTTGCAGTGCAAAGTGGATTTTCCTTTAGTAAATAACCCCCATTGTGTGTGTGTAAAGGGATGCGGGTTGTGCAGTGGATCTAATCACAACACTGAGACTGCTCAGGTGATCGTAGTGAAAGCAGCACCTCCCACTCTGAATGTTTTGGGCACATTTACTAACATGATCTTAAGAACATAGAAGCATTTTCGGATGATGTAATTAGGTTTACTGCAATCCTTGTAATATGTATATAGCTACCCTCAGGGCGATATTTCTTCTCAGTAAAAGTGTTTCAGCAAAGTAAATCCAAATGCTTAAGTGGTAAAGACAGAAAAAAAATGAAGACCAAAAAAAGTCTTGTTTCTTATTAATTTAAACATTTCCATCTGGCATTGGCTGCACTGTACTGGTCTGTATTTAACCTATTAATGATTTCTAGGAAGATTCATCAATTGCCCTGTCTGCTTCCAAAAGTGCAAAATAAAAAACGCAAGGGAAACTTAAAAAGGAAGTAAACCCTGATGAGTTTACTTCCTCTTTCATTCCCTACAAAGGTAAAGCATAATGGACTACTATGCATCGCATAGGAGTCCATTATGTGTCACTTACCTGACACAGGAGCCAGCGATGTCACCGCTGTCCCCTGTAGTCCGGCGCATCCATCTTCTCGGTGGGTCTCGCTGCTCCGCCGCTGTCATTCGGCGAAGCCGCAATGACGTCACTCCTGTGCATGCACACGGGAGCCGCCACGCGCGGCACATCGCCGTTGACAGCGGCGCGCTCAGTGCGCCTGCGTAACGCTGTCTACGGCGCATGCGCCGTAGACAGCGGTGCCTGTCTTTCGGCAAATATCTCCTAAACCGTGTAGGTTTAGGAGATATTTCTTTGACCTACAGGTAAGCCTTAATCTAGGCTTACCTATAGGTCAAAGTGTGTTGTAAGGGTTTACAACCACTTTAAAGAGGACTTATCATCAGATATTTTTTTCATGCTAAGAGCATATAGAGTGGGGAAAATAATAATTTGATCCCCTGCAGATTTTGTAAGTTTGCCCACTGACAAAGAACTGAAGGGTCTATCATTTTTATCATAGGTGTATTTTAAATGATAGAGACAAAAATCAACCAAAAATCCAGAAAAAAACATGATACAATTGTTATAAATTGAGTTGCAGTTCAGTGGGTATAATAAGCATTTGATCCCCATTCCCCAAGCAAAACATGACTTACGGTAGTACTTGGTGGAGAAACCCTTGTTGGCAAGCACAGAGGTCAGACGTTTCTTGTAGTTGGTGACCAGGTTTGCACACATCTCAGGAGGGATTTTGGTCCACTCTTCTTTACAGATCTTCTCTAAATCCTTAAGCTTTCTAGGCTATCGCTTGGCAACTCGAAGTTTCAGCTCCCTCCATACATTTCTATAGGATTAAGATCTGGAGACTGGATAGACCACTCCATGACCCAATGTGGTTCTTTTAGAGCATGGGTGCTCAACCCGTGGCCTTCTAGCTGTTCCCATTATGCTTCTGCCTTTGGGAGTCATGCTTGGTACTGTCAACCTTGCATTGCATCATGGGACTTGTAGTTCCACAACAGCTGGAGGGCCACAGATTGAGCACCCATGTTCTAGAGCCACTCCTTTGTTGCCTTGGCGGTATGTTTTGGGTCATTGTCATGCTTGAAGACCCATCCATGAACCCATCTTCAGTGTTCTGGCTGAGGGAAAGTTCTCATCCAAGATTTTACAACACATTGCCCCGTTCATTGGCCGCTCAATGTGACAAAGTGCTTGACTGTAGGGATGGTGTTCATAGGGTCATAGTCAGCATTTTTCTTCCTCCAAACACGGCGAGCCAGAACACTGAAGATGTGTCATGGATGGATCATCCAGCATGACAATGACCTAGAACATGCTGCCAAGGCAGCAAAGGAGTGGCTCAAAAGAAGCTCAAGAAGAAGCACATTAAGGTCATGGAGTGGCCTAGCCAGTCTCCAGACCTTCATCCTATAGAAAATTTATGGAGGGAGCTGAAAATTTGAGATGCCAAGCAACAGCCAAGAAACCTTAAGGATATAGAGAAGATCTGTAAAGAAGAATGGACTAAAATCCCTCCGGAGATGTGTGCGAGACTCTCCCTCCTGATTGGTTGAGACACAGCAGCAGCAACATTGGCTCCCGCTGCTGGCAATCAAAGTCGGCTAGCCAATCAGGAGAGAGAAGGGGTGGGGCTGGGCCATGTCTGAATGGACACATGGCTCAAGCTGCTTGCTGTGGGGGCACTCAGCAGGAGGGAGGGGGCCAGGAGCACAGAAGGGGCACCCAAGAAGAGGAGGATCTGGGCTGCTCTGTGCAAATCCACTGCTGCAGGGCAGGTAAGTATAACATGTTTGTTTCTAGAAAAAAAAATGAGGCTTTACAATCACTTTAAGTATAACACTTCCCAGGATTTGTTTCCTCTCTGAACATGGTGCTGCCCTTTCATCATGGGACTACATTCATCTGCTTTTCTCTCCAGAAGGACAACACCATTTTTGTTCGGACATCACCCAGGGTTACCTTTTACTTCCTGGACTTGATGCTGGCTCAAAGATGATACAGACATGTAAACCCCGATGCCTGAGCACTTCCTGACTGCTTTCACATGTCTCACACTAATCAACGCCCCAGTGTTTGTAAAGCCTTACATACACCCAGTGAAGTGACTGGCCTCAGGTGATACACAGAGATGAAACAAATCATCTTACGTAAGTTGTACCTGTCTATCTTTAGCCATCTCTCCTCTATAGCTGTTCCAAGTGCACAGTTTACACAGCATTTATAAGCTTCAGAAGGTGGGGGGGGGGGGGGTGGGGGCAGGGATCTGATGTCACACATTGCACAGCATAGAAAGGAGAGTTTAGTGTAATCTGAGACCTGAGTGGAGGGATTGGACACACCCCCTCTCCACACAGCCTCATAAGGAAACATGCACAGCCGAGGCTGTCAGTCACATGCTGTGTGCTGTAGGGTGGGGCAGTCCCATCTCATGGGATTGCTTGGTGTCAGGATAAAAGATCACAAAGGTCTTTGGAGGTAGCAGAAAGAGGATATGCTTTTTCATTTCTCATTTCAGAGGTTTACAACCACTTTAATGTTTGCCCCGAGTTCTACTTTAACATTGTCAATAGTAGACAAGCTGGAAAAAAGAAGGTACATTTATTTTTATGTCGTGGGAAAAGCATTGCCATAATAACGACATTTATTGCTAAACTTTTTGGAACAAAAACAAAGAAAGAGTAAATTTATTCTGAAAAGGTATAATCACTTCCAGCCATGACTTGCCACCGCTACTTAGAATAAAATGAGGCGGTAATTAGAGCTAATTGCAATGATATGCCCAATCTCGGAACAATGCTTTGCACTTCATCTGCTGATATGCATCATCACCATTACTGCTATAGACGGCTTTGCAGGGCGGTTCTCGTCTGACATATGAAACACTTACCTTCTCCTTCCAGGGATGCGCAGTGCAGAGCATGTCAGTCTGTGCTGTTACAAGTGACAAGGCGATAACACAGCCACCCTTGTCAAGCCCTTATCCGAGTTGGCACTATTAACAAGCTGTGATGAACAGTAGCCAACCAATGTAAAAAAAAAAGAAAGAAAAAAGACAAAGAACAAAGCACAAGATGTCAAAAGACATTACAGAAATAAGTTGTTTTAAAGATGAACTCCAGGCAAATAACTAAAAGCACAGATTAAATACATAATAAGTAGCTTTTTTTTTTAAATCTGCTAAAAGTTTTGTATTTCTGTCCATCCAGTCCTAAGATTTACACAGCTCTGCCACCCAGTACAGCCTTGTCCCTTCTCTAGGCTGTGACCAGAGAGCCAAAGGAGAAGCAGCAGACCCATGAGCTCTACACATACAACCAATATCCTGCGCTCCAAAAATCTTTATACATGTAAATCAAACTCAAAAAAGTGTCCAATAAATGTTCATAGAAAAAGAAAGTCCTCAGTGTATGAATACAATCTTCTGTATGCCAATATCACATCTCTTCCCCATAAACATCTCACATAACAGGGGTGCTGACTCCCAGCAGTTATTGCTTCAGGTATGTAAAAACATAAAGACATCCATAGGCTCCACATAGCGTGAAAAATTATTTAGAATATATTCAAAACACTAAAATTGTGTATTATTAAAATATTAGAGGAACAGTACTGTAAAAAAGAAAAAATGTCACTTCCAGTGAGTGTGATGATGTCACAACAGGCTCCGGGTGACGCGTTTCGTCAAAGATGATGTCTTTTGGGAGGTTTGGAATTTGCTCTCTTTCACTCTGCTCTCTCCTTTTATCAGTATGTCTCTTGCACATGAGTGATGCAGCACAGCTGATTGGCTCTTTGCTAGAGGCTGATACCAAGTTAAATTCAGGAATGGCCATCTATCCATAACAGTACCAATCCACACTGAGAATATGGCTGCTGTAAAACCCACCCTTTTATAGAATGGGGGCTGCAATATTAATTTCTTTACATTTTTGACTAAGGCTCAGCTGACCAGGGGCAAAGACTTTTTAGGTTCCTAATCTCCTGAGGATTTGCCACAAACCCATAGTAGTGGTGAACCCAAACCACATTCCTAATGTTTTGTGTTTAGCACATTTGCACTGTGGCACAGCCTGATTGGCTCCTACTGCTGGCTTATCATTTCTTATTGCTTAATTATTTTAAACATAGCTGAATTAAAGCGGGATTCCACCCTAAAGTGGAACCTCCGCTGATCGGAACCCCCCCCCCCCCCTCCGGTGTCACAATTGACACCTTTCAGGGGGGAGGGGGGTGGAGATACCTGTCAAAGACAGGTATTTTCACCCACTTCCGGGCATAGACTCCCACGGGAGTCCATGCCATTTCCTGCCCTGCCGCGCTGTCTGCTGGGACACACACGGGTCCCAGTGACAGCGCGGAGATTTCCTATTGCGCGGCGCAACTCGCGCATGCGCAGTAGGGAACCGGGAAGTGAAGCCGATTCACTTCACTTCCTGATTCCCTCACCCAGAATGGTGGCAGCAGCAGCCGAGAGCCAAGCGATCGATCGGCCTCGGCTGCCGGCATCGCTGGCCCCCGGGACAGGTGAGTGTCCATTTATTAAAAGTCAGCAGCTGTAGTATTTATAGCTGCTGGCTTTTAATATTTTTTTTTTGGCGGAATCCCTCTTTAACTAGTGTTTTTTTTTTTAAAACTGTAATGCCGCATATACACGATCGGAATTTTGGTCGGAAAACGCTCTGATGGTTTTCCCGACAGAATTCCGGCGGGATTTTGCTCAAGCTGTCTTGCATACACGCGGTCACACCAAATTCCAACCGCCAAGAACGCGGTGATGTACAACACCTACAACGGGACTAGAAAAAGGAAGTTCAATAGCCAGTAGCCAATAGCTTCCATCTCGTAGTTGAATCTGAGCTTGAGTTTTTGCTCATCGGAATTGCATACACACGAACACATTTTTGGATAGGAACTTTTTCCGACCGAAAAATTGAGAACATGCTCTCAATCTTTTGCTGGCCAAAATTAGACTAGCAAAAGTCCAATGGAGTATACACACGATTGCATTTTCCGACCAAAAGCTCTCATCGGTCTTTTGCTGGCCGAATTTCCGATCACGTGTACGCGGCATTAGTCTAACATTCAAATTGTATTTTTTTATAGGCATTATGTGATAATTATGATTTTAGAGGACCTCAGATCCCTGTGACCTCTTATTCTAGTAAGTGGTTAGCGCTTTTGCCTAGCAGCACTTGCATTGTGAGTTCAAATTTCCGATCAGAGCACTACCTGCCTGGAGTTTGCATGTTGTGCCTGTGTGGATTTCCTCCGGGTACTTTGGTTTCCTCTCGCACTCCCAAGACTTGCTGGTAGGTTAACAGGATCCTGTCTAGTATATAGTATATGTACTGTATGTATGAATATGAGGTAGGGACCTTAAATTGTAAGCTCCTTGTGGGTAGGAACTTATGTGAATGTATAATATATGTATGTAAATTGATGGGGCTATATAAGTTTCTGTAATAAATAAAATAATGCCCTTGGTGTGCTAGGTCCTTGGTTCAGTCCCACTATAGGCCCCAGCTGCATGAAGGACGTTGGCTCTCTCTGTGTTTATCTGAACTTCTTCATACAAGGTAGCTGAAAAAATTTGGTTGGTAAGGGTGCTGGATGCAAAAGGGGAAGCTCTGCTTTAACCACTTTCAGACCGGACCATTTTGCTGGTCAATGACCAGAGGTCTTTTTACAATTTGGCACTGCGCTGCTTTTACTGGTAATTGCGCCGTCATGCAATGTTGTACCCAAACAAAATTTGCGTCCTTTTTTTCCCACAAATAGAGCTTTCTTTTAAAGGTATTTAACTGACTCTGCGATTTTTATTTTTTGCGATATAAACGTAAAAAGACAGCAGATTTTGAAAAAAAATGATATTTTCTACTTTTTGTTATTAGAAAAATCCAATAAACTCAATTTTAGTCATACATTTAGGCCAAAATGTATTCAGCCACATGTCTTTGGTAAAAAAAAAGTCAATAACTGTATATTTATTGGTTTGCGCAAAAGTTGTCACATCTACAAACTAAGGTACGTTTTCTGGAATTTACGCAGCTTTTAGTTTACGACTGCCTATCTCATTTCTTGAGGTGCTAAAATGGCAGGGCAGTACAAAACCCCCCCAAATGACCCCATTTTGGAAAGTAGACACCCTAAGGAAATTGATAAGAGGCATGTTGAGCCCATTGAATATTTTATTTTTTTGCCTCAAGCGATTGAATAATGACAAAAAAAAATATTTTTTTTTTTTTTTTACACAAAGTTGTCACTAAATGATATATTGCTCACACATGCTATGGTTATATGTGGAATTGTACCCCAAAATACATTCTGCTGCTTCTCCTGAGTACGGGGATACCACATGTGGTCGACTTTTTGGAAGCCTAGCTGCGTACGGGGCCCCGAAAACCAAGCACCGCCTTCAGGATTTCTAAGGGCATACATTTGTAATTTCACTCCTCACTACCTATCACAGTTTTGAAGGCCATAAAATGCCAAGATGGCACAAAACACCCACAAATGACCCCATTTTAGAAAGTAGACACCCCGAGCTATTTGCTGAGAGGCATGTTGAGTCCATGGAATATTTTATATTTTGCCACAAGTTGAGGGAAAATTACAAACTTTTATGTTTATTTTTATTTTTTTCACAAAGTTGTCACTAAATGATATATTGCTCACACATGCTATGGGCATATGTGAAATGACACCCCAAAATAAATTCTGCTGCTTCTCCTGAGTACGGGGATACCACATATGTCGGACTTTTTGGGAGCCTAGCCGTGTACGGGGCCCCGAAAACCAAGCACCGCCTTCAGGCTTTCTAAGGGCGTAAATTTTTGACTTCACTCCTCACTACCTATTACAGTTTTGAAGGCCATAAAATGCCAAGATGGCAGAAAAACCCCCACAAATGACCCCATTTTAGAAAGTAGACACCCCAAGCTATTTGCTGAGAGGAATGTTGAGTCCATGGAATATTTTATATTTTGCCACAAGTTGCGGGAATATTACAAACTTTTTTTTTTTTTTTTCACAAAGTTGTCACTAAATGATATATTGCTCACACATGCCATGAGCATATGTGAAATGACACCCCAAAATAAATTCTGCTGCTTCTCCTGAGTACGGGGATACCACATATGTGGGACTTTTTGGGAGCCTAGCCGCGTACGGGGCCCCGAAAATCAAGCACCGCCTTCAGGCTTTCTAAGGGCGTAAATTTTTGACTTCACTCCTCACTACCTATTACAGTTTTGAAGGCCATAAAATGCCAAGATGGCACAAACCCCCCCCCCAAATGACCCCATTTTGGAAAGTAGACACCCCTAAATTTAGGGGTACACTAGTGAGACTCACAGGTAAAAAAGCACCTAGGCTGTCAGCGACTGTATCAAAACGCTACAAAAAAAACTGTTAGCGATCGCAGGGATCAGGCCTGACTCTGCGAACGCTGCAGTTATGTGTGTTGTTTTTTGTAAGTGACAGTGATCGATCGATCGATACTGCACTTGGGTGGGCTGGGCTGGGCTTGGCGGAGGGGCTAAACGCAGGTGCTAGCAGGTATCTGGGCTGATCCCGCTAACAATGCATTTTGGGAAACCTAAACTGCTGGCGACGCTAATATAGATCTGATCAGATACTATATTACTAAGGGAGGTGTATGCTTTGCGCGTGGGTGTTAGCGGTCCTGGCACTAACCTGACGCTGTCTGGGGCGACGCAGACCTTATCTGACCCTCAAACTTATATCACCCGCCGGGTGATCAGGGGGTTAAACCTTTATTAGGTAATAATTGGCGGGTGCCCTGAAACTATAAAAAAATAACTAACCAACCAGCGTCACCTGTAACAGTTATATGGTGATCACTGGTGAAAGGGTTAACTAGGGGGCAATCAGGGGGCTTTATGCGGTAGTATATGGGGGTCCCTGGCGCTATAAAAAGCTGCGGCGAACCTAAATACCTACCTGCCTAACTAGCGTCACCTGTGACACTAATACAGCGATCAGAAAAACGATCGCTTATTAGGCTGGGTTCACACTGGAGCGATGCGGGAACGCCACGAATCCGCGGTGGGTTCCCTCATCACACTGTCCTATGCGAACTGCTGGGAGTTTGAGTGAAATGTTAATGACACCCCCAGATCAGTTCGCATATCGCAGTGCGATCTGCAAACTCGGACAGGAATCGGATCGCATGGTGTGAACACCCATGCGATCCGATTCTGCTGCGGACCAAAAAAGGGTCCCGTGCGAGTTTGCGGCGGGTGCGGCGGGTGCGATGCGAATTCAGCCATACTATCTGTATGGCTGAACTCGAATCACACAGAGATCGGATGTGATTTGCACTGCAGTGCGGTGCAAAATCACATCCGTTCTCATAAACCGCTGCAATGTGAACCCAGCATTAGTGACACTGGCGACGGGGGGTGATCACGGGGTTAAACCTTTATTGGGGGGGTTAGGGGGGTACCCTAGAACTAAAGGGGGCTAACCCTAACTGCCCTAACAGTTATTACAGTCACAAATGACACCAATGCAAAAAAAAAAAATGCAATTGGTGTCACTGTGACTGGGGGTGCAGGGGTGATTGGGGGGGTGATCGGGGGGTGAAGGGGGGGTGAGAGTGTGCCTGGCATGTTCTACTGTATTGTATAGTGTTGGTGCAACTCACCGATCCTCTCTCCTCGGTGCCGGAACGAAAAATACCGACACGGAGGAGAGATTACATCACTTCCTCTGCCTGTGTTTACATTACAGGAGAGGAAGTGATGTCACGCTTCACTTCCATTCGTCAGGAGCGATCGCGAGGGGGTGGCCATGAACGAATGGTCGCCCCCTCATCCCGGATCGCTCCTGAACGGATACCGACCGCCGCTGGCACCGGGGGGGGGGGCGATCGGGCCCCCCACCCGCGGGAAGGCAGGGACGTACATGTACGTCCATATGCCTGCCCGTGCCATTCTGTCGACGTACATCGTCGTGCGGAGGTCGGCAAGTGGTTAAGCGCCGTCCTCTGCCACATTTGGCAGGTAATTTTTTTCGGAGGGGGGGCGGGTACCTAGTTTTGGCAGGTACCTCCTCCCACTTCCATTCGAATTGCTTAGGCCTAGTTCTCCTCTCCCCTTCCCTCCCCACAGTCTTCTGGGACATGTCACAGGTCCCAGAACACTGCAGGACTGCATTGGATCTATGGACAGGTAAGTGTCCTGTTATTAAAAGCCAGCAGCTCTTTAATGAAATTTGATCTTTCTAATTATGCTGTTTTGACTGCATTCCATCAGTGGGGTGTTGCTTACAGTCCCTGGGGCATTCTGGAGGAGATAAAGTTGTGCTCATAAGTTTACATACCCTGGCAGACTTTATGATTTCTTAGCCATTTTTCAGAGAATATGAATGATAACACAAAAACTTTTCTTTCACTCATTGTTAGTGTTTGGCTGAAGCCATTTATTATCAGTCAACTGTGTTTACTCTTTTTAAATCATAATGACAACAGAAACTGTGCATTGCTGCCAGTTTAACATCAGTTTTTTTGTGCATTACTGCCAGTTTAACGCCATACAGTTCAACTTGAAAGGATGCAGGACAGGGCTCGGTGCTGCAGCTTGTTGTGCCCCCACGTCCACATACAGCTGGTGGTAGTGATGCCAGACCTGTGAGCTCTACCCCATCCTCCTCCTCCTTCGCCATCTCCATGCCCTCCTCTGCAGAATTGTCCTATGAACATCAGGTATCCCCTAAGCGTTCATAGAGCTATTTCATGAGTCAGGCTAAAAGGTGCCATGCAGTGCTTCAGCTGGTGTGTTTAGGGGAGAGGAACCACAACGGAGCAGAAATTCTTGCAGCTCTGCAGGGACAAGCCCAGAGATGGTTCACACCACGCCAGCTGGAGCCAGAAATGGTGGTTTGTGATAATGGCTCAAACCTCCTGTCCACCCTCAGACATGGAAAGTTTACACGTGCCATGCCTGGCACATGTTCTCAATTTGGTGGTGCAACGTTTTCTAAATACGTACCCAGGGTTGCAAGATGTGCTAAAACTGGCCAGAAGAGTCTGTAGCCATTTCAGGCAGTCATAATCCCACCTGCCCGTAAACTGCCTGATTTGTGACATGCCCACCAGGTGGAACTCGAATTGCTGCAGCGTCTATACATGCAGCAGAGGGCTGTCAATGAGTACCTGTGCAAGTACGGCATGACGACAGGCTCAGGCCACCTCTGATTTTTTCCCTCACACCAATGGCTGATCATTAAGGATGCATACACTGTACTGCCACCATTTGAGGAGGCCACAAGGATGGTGAGCCCTGACAGTGCACAGTGGTGGCTGGTGCTGAAAAATATTGAACCCCCCCATCAATTGCAGCCTCACTGTGCCCATCAAATGCAGCTATTGTGCCCATCAAATGCAGCCGTTGTGCCCATCATATGCAGCCACTTCTGCCCATCATATGCAGCAACGTTTGCCCATATTATGCAGCCACTGTGCCCCTCATATGTAGCCACTTGTGCCCGTTAAATGCAGCCACTTGTACCCATCATATGCAGCCACTTGTGCCCGTCAAATGCAGCCACTTGGGCCTGTCAAATGCAACCACTTGTGCCCATCATATGCAGCCATTTGTGCCTGTCAAATGCAGCCACTTGTGCCCATCATATGCATCCACTTGTGCCCATCAAATGCAGCCAATTGTGCTAATCATATTCAGACACTTATGCCCATCAAATGCAGCCACTTGTGCCCATCATATGCAGCCACTTGTGCCCATCATATGCAGCCATTGCGCACATCAATCGCGGCCACTGTGCCCATAAAATTTAGCCACATGTGCCCATCATATGAAGCCACTTGTGCCCATCATATGCAGCCATGTGTGCCCATCAAATGTAGCCACCTGTGCCCATCATATGCAGCCACGTGTGCCCATCAAATGCTGCCACTTGTGCCCATCAAATGCAGCCACTTGTGCCCATCAAATGCTGCCATTGTGCCCATCAAGCACAGCCACTGCCACTGTGCCCCTCAAATGCAGCCACTTGTGCCTTTCAAATGCAGCCACTTGTGCCCATCATATGCAGCCACTTGTGCCCATCAACTGCAGCTACTTGTGCCCATCATATGCAGCCACCTGTTCCCATCATATGCAGCCACTGTGCCCATCAAATGCAGCCATTGTGCCCACCGAAACCCCCCACTCGTGGCTCTGGCAGCCCCCAACCCCCACCCCATGCATCTCTGACGGCAGCACCCCCCATGTACAGCTCTGGCAGCAGCCCCCCTCCCCCACGAGCGCGGCTCTGACAGTACCAAACCCACATCACCCCCCCCCCCACCGCACACAGCTCTGGCAGCACCAAACCCACCCTATTTTGCACTCCGAGCCCACCCTATTTTGACGCATATTAGAGCCTCTGGCTCTAATCAGGTGCTTCAAAAAAAAAATACCACCCCCTACAATCTACGCCATAGGAGTCCATGCGTCCAGCATCCTGAAAGGGGCTGGGCGCATGGATGGGGGGTGGCACCCGTGCGCCCACAGTGCATGGACCACCACTGACAGTGCATGCATCAGAGACACAATCCCTGTTGTGTTCCTGCTGGAGCAGACTCTGCTTGGCATTATGGTCAGAGCACTGGAGGCAGAGCAGCAGGAGGAAGAGGAGGACTTCCTTTCCTCTCAAGGCCCACTTTATCGTGACACCATAATTCCTATGTTACAGAACACACAGGAGGAGAGAAGGAAGGCGGATGAGGAGGAGAATTCTGGCACTTTCATAGGCTTCGAAGAAGAGTAACCCCTTGTACACACGGTCGGACATTCCGATGGACAATGTCCGATAGGACCGTGTTGTTGGATAATCCGACAGTGTGTGGGCTCCATCAGACTGTTTCCGTCGGAGTATCCGACAGACCAAGTTTTCCAGCTGGGCTATAAAATTTTCCGACAACATGATCCGATCGGACTTTGTCCGATCATGTGTAGAGAATTCCGATCAGACAAAGTGCCACGCATGCTCAGGTCAAATTCCTAGACCAAAGCTATTGGCTACTAGCCTGAACATAGTCCCGTCCTAATGAAATAACGCCATCACGTTAAGTACGATCGGATTTTCTGACAACTTTGCCCGTCTGTGTGTATGCAACAGTTTTGGACAAAATCCGTCGGACAAAATCCGACGGATTTGGTTGTCAGAATGTCTGACCGTGTGTACAAGGCATGCTTCAATCTGTAAGCGATGGCTTTCCAACCCCAAGACCCTTGGAAGTAGTACGTGGCTGGGAGAAAGAAGTTCCAGAAGCTGTCATCCTGAGTGACCCCGAGGAGTCTATTTCTCGAGTCTTCGCAAATTTGAGGGGCATAGGCAACCGCATGCTTCAAAACCTGTGAAAGGACCCAAGAATACGTGGCATAAAGGGGAAGGATGATTACTGGTTGGCAACCTTCCTTGACCACCATTATAAGGGGAAGGTCTCAAAACTGTTCCTGTCCCCACAGAGAGTGCAGAAGATAAAATCTCTTGAGGATTTTATTTAATGTTTTTCCTGACTCCAGTAGGTTACAGTGTCATAGAAAACATAGTTTTAAGTCTTCTGTTGGCCAAGAGAGGAGCGTTGGAACGCGTCTGTCCACAGACTCCGTGGACCATTTGACTTTTATAAAAAGGAATCGGTCCTGGATTACCAGCTATGAAGCCCCTGATGCCGATGTCACTGATTAAGGCCGCGTACACACGGGCGGATTGTCTGCCCAACTAAGTTCGTCAGACAATCCGACAGACAGTCCATCCAAACTTTTGAATGAACGGACTTGCCCACACACGGCACTTTTTGAGCGGACTAATTCCGCCATACAATCCGCTCTACTTTTGAAATGAACGGACTCGCCCACACATGCGGAGGAAAGTCCGCTCATTTCGAGCGCGTCTCCAGGTAGGCGGGGCCCGCGAAGGAGACGTCGCTGGCCCCGCCGCCTGGAATGGACTTAAAGGGGAACCCCAACGCCGAAAAAAATCGGCGTGGGGGTCCCCCCTAAGTCCACAACAGACCCTTGTCCGAGCACGCTACCCGGCCGGCCAGGAAAGGGGGGCGAGCGAGCGCCCCCCCCCTCCTGAGCCGTACCAGGCCGCGTGCCCTCAACATGGGGGGTGCCTTGGGGAAGGGGGGGCCGCGCGACAGAAGACCGGGCCACCGCCTGTAAAAGAGCTATAAGAAGGCGCGGTGGCCCGGCAGAAGAACCGAAGAGGGGGACAAGACCCCCGAAGTCGGGGGAAGAGGCCGGCGGCGAGGAAGAAAGCCGGACTCCTCCGCTAGCAAAAGAGCTACAAGAAGATAGCGGAGGAGTCCGGCGAGAAGACCCCCGAAGACGGAAGACCCCCGGAGCTGTGCAATAAAATATTTTAACCCTGTGTTGTGTTTTTTTTGTACTTTTTTCACAGGTGAATGGGTAGGGGTACATTGTACCCCATACTCATTCACATAGGGTGGGGGGCCGGTATCTGGGGGCCCCCTTATTAAAGGGGGCTCCCGGATTCCGATAAGCCCCCCGCCCGCAGACCCCGACAACCAACGGCCAGGGTTGTCGGGAAGAGGCCCTTGTCCTCATCAACATGGGGACAAGGTGCTTTGGGGTGGGGGGGCCGCGCGGCCCCCCCTTCCCCAAGGCACCCCCCATGTTGAGGGCACACGGCCTGGTACGGCTCAGGAGGGGGGGCGCTCGCTCGCCCCCCTTTCCTGGCCGGCCGGGTAGCGTGCTCGGACAAGGGTCTGTTGTGGACTTGGGGGGGACCCCCACGCCGATTTTTTTCGGCGTTGGGGTTCCCCTTTAAGTCCATACCAGGCGGCGGGGCCAGCGACGTCTCCTTCGCGGGCCCCGCCTACCTGGATACCCGCTCGAAATGAGAGGACTTTTCTCCGGGCGGGAAAAGTCCGCTCATTTCAAAAGTAGGGCAGACTGGCACACACACAGGCGGACTGTCCGCTGAAATGCGAGTCCGACGGACAGTCTTTCCAACATTCCGAAAGACTTAGTCCGCCAGACTGTCCGCTGAAAAAGTCCGCTCAAGCCCACACACGAGCGGACTGTCCGCTGAAATGTGTTTCGGCGGACTAAGTTGGGCAGACAGTCCGCCCGTGTGTACGCGTACACACGGGCGGATTGTCTGCCCAACTAAGTTCGTCAGACAATCCGACAGACAGTCCGTCCAAATTTTGAATGAACGGACTTGACCACACACGATGAACAGACAGTCCGCTGAAAACTTGCGCGATGACGTGTACAGCACATACGACGGGACTAGAAAAACGACGTCCAATACACTGCAATGCAACCTTCGGCCGTGTAAATCCTTTCTGAGCATGCGCCAAGCATTAACAGCGCTTCATATGAATAAAAAACATTCACGTATATAATATCTCATATAGAGCAATAATCAAATATCTCAAGAATTCAAATTAAACAATGCAACAGCTACTGAAACTGTCCATCAATCCATTAAAAAAGAATAATAATGATATATATAGAAAGTTCTTTCCTCCTATTGACAGTTCAGTGCAGTGGAATACATAAAACCAAGGCGTTAAAATAAGCTCCTGATCCTAAAATGGTCTAAGTGCATGAACCATGAACTGCTACACCTTCACTGATCCACCTCGTGCACACCCTTTTGTGTGTCTGCTTACAAGAGGTAAATGTGAACAGGGCTTGTAAGATCGTCCACAGTGTGAGTCTGCTACTCTCTTGCTGGAAACTTCAGCTCTGTTTAAGATGTGGCGCAGTGGCGGAGTAGTGTTATTACTGCTGTAAGGTGAAACGTGCCAGAAATTTGCAAGCTTTTTTACAGTGGGCATCCATACCTGGGCATCCATACCTGGTAGCACTGACACACTGAAACGTTATGTATTTAAGCATTTTATAATAGCGGCTGGAAGTGCAGATAAAATTTTTTCATTCGAGCGCTGGGTTCAGAATTACTTGGTACTTCTGATAATTATTTCATAGGTTCATATCATTGCAATTTTTTACAACAAGGCCAATTCTTGTTTTCATCAAGAGTACCTCTATATAGTTGCGGTGGGAAGGCGCCACCGACACCCAAAGACCAATTTTTACGCACATGTTATTTCTATCCAAAGTCAAAGTGACACCAGAATGTATCCAAAAAATCTCTAATCTTGTTCCCAGGGCACTACATTGTGGCCTCATCAAACACACTGGCAAAATAAAGGCAGCTTGCAGGGAAAATGTCATTTTTTTTGGCTTTATAAATGCAATTATTGCTGCAGCAGATCCTAGACATTGTACAGATCTGCCATTTTACAGGTAGACGGGATTTTTCATTTTCATACTTTCACTTTAAAAAAAATTCAAAAAATCACTGCTCAATAAAATGTTTTATTTTTCACTTTTTTTTATTCATACATATCCCCCAGGGCAGGACCCGGACCCCTATAACCATTATATGACCAATTACTTGCATATAAGCCTTCAAAATTGGCACTTTTGATTTTTGACGTTCGGGTCCCATTGACTTTAATGGGGTTTGTTATTCGCAGAAAGCTAGAACAAATTGTTAAAGCCAGTTGTTGGTGGTGGTTGGGAAGGGGACAGGGCCGAGGGGCAGTTTCATACTAATGCCCCTGGTTTTGGATTGGGATGTCCAACTAACTCATATAGGTGTTACTGTCAGGTGTCCACAAACCTTAAGTCATATAGTTTATGATCACAATGGCAGACATGGCATTTGCACAGTCAAGACAACCTTATATACAGACATGGATGGTTGCTAATATAAAGGAATCTTAGGCTGGAGGTAAGCCAAACATGGAAGAATGGTCCAACTGGAATATATCTGACTGATCACGTATGCTCTAGTCCAGGGGTCTCAAACCGGCGGCCCTCCAGCTGTTGCAAAACTACAAATCCCATCATGCCTCGGCCTGTGAGAGTTGTGCTTGTAACTGTCAGCCTTGCAATGCCTCATGGGACTTGTAGTTCTGCAACAGCTGGTGGGCCGCCAGTTTGAGACATCTGCTCTAGTCTAATGTGTGTGTTTGTTTATGTGAAAGAAGCGGGAAAAAGGGAAGACAACTCCACCCATAACTCACCTCGGGGGATACAACAGCAAAAGAAAACAATTATCAAACCTGTCCAATGACTATTGCCCATAAAATTTGTCATGTCTACTATTTATGCTGCTGTCCATAAGCAGGAGACCTGCCCCCGTCTGCCCCCTATCTGGGCAAAATCATAGAGAACTGTCAACTGTCATCTCGTGTCTTTTGACCAATTTATGAGATTGGTGCACAGATATGAGTTGTATTGGTTAATCCTAAAGCCGCAGTGGAAACAGACACATCCGTGGGAAAGTATTGTGGAGGTATAATTATCAACAGTAAAAACAGCTCAGATTGTGCCAGAAAGGGTGTGAGATTCTCAACGAGAGGGAAGGAGAATTTACATTCCTTTACCTGAGCAAACAGGTTGACATAAAAGGAGAAAATGTCAGTTTAGTCAATAAGCTTTATAAGCATCAAAACAAATGAGATTCTATAAGAATTTTAGCAGATAAACTTAGAGGAGAAGCTTGTACTTGTGGGAACATGATTTCAAATACGGTCCAGATACATGGCTTGGTATAGAGTGCCACTTTTATGCACCAATGCTTAGTCCATATACACTGTAAAAAATATTGTGCTGGGTCAACTCAAAAAAATTGAGACAACTATTTGCATCATTGTTTTAAGTACTGTCAACTAAACTTTTTTTTGGCTGACTCATTAGTCTTTTCATGTTTTCAACTTTGTTGTTTTAAGTAAAGCCAACTAAATTTTTCCAGTTTATAGACCATAGGTTCAAGTAAAGCTAACTAACTTTTTCCAGTTTATAGACCATAGGTTTAAGTAAAGCCAACTCAATTTTTTCCAGTTTCTAGAAAAGTTAAGTTAGGAACACATACATTAACTTATTTATTTCAAGTACTTATATAGCACCATCAATTTATAGAGTGCTTTACCTGCACATTCACATCAGTCCCTGACCTCAATGAGCTTTCAATCTAAGATCCCTAACTCACGCTGGAGCCAGGAATGTTGGTGTGCGATAATGGCACAAACCTCCTGTCTGCCCTAAAGCCCAGTACACACGATCTGAAAATCGTATGAAATATACAGATTTCTGAGCGATCATACGATAATAATCTGTTCATTAGTACAGAGCTTTCGAGAGCCGATCAAGATGGTACATTCAAAATTATTTGATCGGACGTGCACAAAATTTTTCTTCGTACGATGCAAGATCAGACGATTTTTGTTTAATCAGTACAGTTGTCATCTGAAAATGCAATACAAATACACTACAACACACACATCACTTTTAAATTTTTATTCTGTCGTACGAGAATTTTCGTGACTTTAATAAACTCTTCAAGTTTCGATTTGAGATTAGCATGCAAAAAAAACAGACGATCATTCGTCCGATAATCTCATCATGTGTACCAGGCATTAGACAGGGAAAGTTGACACATGTGCCAGGCCAGAAGAGTCTGTAGCCATTTCAGACGGTTATACAAAGCCAATGCTCGATTGTCTGAAATTCAGTGGGAATTCCACCTGCACATAAACCGCCTGATTTGTGACATGCCCACCAGGTGGAACTTGACTTTGGCAATGCTGTAGCGACTGCACATGCAGCAGCGTGCCTACATCGAGTTTTTGTGTGAGTATGGCACAATAACAGGCTCAGGCCAGCTTCTTTCTCCAACACCAGTGGCTGCTCATAAAGGATGCACGCACTGTACTGTCACCATTTGAGGAGGCCACAAGGATCGTAAGCCTACACAATGCATTAATCAGTGACACAATCAATGTTGTGTTCCTGCTGGGGCAGACTATGCGTGGCATTATGGACAGGGCACTCGAGGCAGAGCAGCGGGAGGAAGAGGAGGACTTCCTTTCCTTTCAAGGCTCACTTTATGCAGACACCATTGTTCCTACATCACAGAACACACAAGAGGAGAGGGATGGGGAGGAGAATTCTGTCAGTTTTGGAGGCATTGAAGCAGAGGAAGACAAACGTCAAACAGTAAGAGATGGTTTTCCATCCCCAGAACCCTTGGGAGTAGTACGTGGCTGGGAGGATGCAGTACCAGATATTATAATCCTCAGTGACCCCGAGGAGACTGCTCCTCATGCCTCTGCAAATTTGCGGTGCATGAGTTCCCTCCTGCTTCAAAGCCTGCGAAAGGACCCAAGAATATGTGGCTTAAAGGAAAAGGATCACTATTGGTTGGCAACCCTCCTTGACCACCGTTACAAGGGGAAAGTCTCAGAACTTATCCCGTCCCCACAGAAAGTGCAGGAGATGACATCTCTTAAGGACACCTTATAGAGGAGTTTATATAACACTTTTCCCAACTCTGGTAGGTTACAGTGTCATGGAAAATTTAGTTTTGAGGCTTCTGTTGGTCAAGAGAGGAGCGGTGGAGAAGACAAATGCCTAAGTGATGCTTTTCACAATTTTTTTAGTCCTCACTACCCAGGACTATCAGCTTCCACATCCCTTCTGCAGCATCTTTCTCACATGGTGTATCTAGGGATGGAGAGCTTTCCTGTCAATGATCCACTGGCTTACCGGGTCATGAGAATAGAGCACTGGCCAGAACTTGCATAGTATGTAATTGAATTGCTGGGCTGCCCTGCATCAAGCGTGCTATCCAAAAAGGCATTCAGTGCTGCTGGAGGTTTTGTTAGACTCTGTTGACTGCCATTTATCAAAATGAATCAGTCCTGGATTACCAGCAGCTATTAGGGCCCCTGATGCCGATGTTGCTGATTAAGTGTTTTTGGGATGTAGAATCTCTGCAGGACTTCTAGGCTGCCTAGCGTTGTGGATGTTGATTTCATCTGGAAGAATGTTTTTCGTGTAGGTTTCATGGGCACAATTAACACCCAAAGACCAATTTTTCCGCACCTGTTTGACAGGTGCATATTATTGCAAATTTTTGACAGCAAGGCCAATTCTTGCTTTCATCAAGAGTATCTCTATAGGGTTACAGTGTGAAGGTGCCACCCGCACCCAAAGACCAATTTTTCCACACCTGTTTGACAAGTGCATATCATTGCAATTTTTGACAGCAAGACCAATTCTTGCTTTCATCAAGAGAACATCTTATAGGGTTACGGTGTGAAGGCGCCACCGACACCCAAAAAACTATTTTTCCACACCTGTTTGATAGGTTCATATCATTGCCATTTTTGACAGCAAGGCCAATTCTTTCTTTCATCAAGAGTACCTCTATAGGGTTACGGTGTGAAGGCGCCACCGACACCCAAAGATCAATTTTTCCACACTTGTGCATATCATTGCCATTTTTGACAGCAATGCCAATACTTGCTTTCATCAAGAGCACCTCTATAGGGTTACAGTGTGAAGGTGCCCCCGACACCCAAAGACCAATTTTTTCACACCTGTTACTTCTATCCAAAGTCTGTGGAAGAGACACCAGATTTTATCCCAAAAAATCGCTAATCTTGTTTCCAGTGCACTACATTGTGGCCTCATCATATGAACTGGCTCCCCAAGCTGTTGCTTACAAAATAAAGAAAGCTTGCAGGGAAATTTTTTTTTTTTGGCTTTATAAATGCAATTGTTGCTGCAGCAGTACAGATGTGCCACTTTACAGGTAGACTAAGAGGACCCCAAGGCACTATATTGAAATACATTTTTCATTTTTATGCTTTCACTTTAAGCATCAATAAATCACTGCTCATTTAAAAATTTAGTTTTTTACAAACTTTTTTTTCAAAAATATAAGGGAGGCCCGGAATAAAAGGAAAAAGCATAGATGGAGGGCCGGCATGACAAATGTGGGAAGTGAGGGGCAACAGAGGGTTAAAAGGATGACGCTGGGGAAGAGGGGGAGGAGACTTGGTGAGGAAAGAACGAAGGGGGAGAAGGGTTATAAAAGGAGTGGGCGCGGACGAGGGAGCAAGTGTGGGCAGAACGAAGAGGAAATTTACCACCCACCCGCCCTTTTTTGGTTTATTGTTGATCATTGAGTCCAGGATTGTGGTGTTTTTCTCTGGTTTGTTGTCTGTGTCTCTTTTTCTTACAGGGTGTTGGTGATTCGGGTCGTCATAGCAGCAGTAACGGCTGTGTCTTTGGTCTTTGATGGTTGCAAGAAACTGAGGTGATGGAAGTGTGGGGGGCACATAGGTGGTATGTGCCTCCTGTCACGAGGATCCTGCCAGCAGCAGTCAGCCCGGACCTTCCGCCGTGTGCCCGCGGGTGCGCGCGCGCGGTCGTGCGCGCGTGTGTGCGCTCGTTGGCGCCAGGCGGGCTATTTAGCTCAGTTGGTCACATCCAGTTCTTGCTGTCTGATCTACAGCGTGCGAGTACCCTGATTCTGAGAACCTGCCTTCTGTGACCTGTTGACCCGGCTTGTTTACCTACTGCTCCTGCTATCCGCCTGCATCTGACCTCGGCCTGCCTGACCTTCCTTCTGCTTGTTCCTTCGGTGCCTTGCTGTCTGCCCGTTTACCGACCCGGCTCGTCCGACCATCCACCTGCCTGATCCTTGGTACTTCTGCTGACCGCCTGACCTCCGACCCGGCTTGCCTGACTACTCTGCTTCCAGCCTTCTGTTCCGGTGCCGTCTGCTGCTCTATCTCCAATAGTGGTTCCAGCACCTGCCTGAAGTCCTGCCTCTGCCAGAGTTCCTGCATTGGTGTCCTGGTTCAGCCTCTCTGCCTGCTGCCCTGCTTCAGCTTCCTGCACCTGCCTGCTGATCCAGTTTCCCTCCGATCCCAGCACTCCCTGATCCAGCTGTTGATCCTGCCAGACACTCGTGCCCCTCTTGACTCTTGTGTTACCTGTATACACTACCAGGGCCCTTGAGTCTGAGCCGCAAG
Organism: Lithobates pipiens; assembly: GCF_037356315.1. Classification (NCBI taxonomy): domain Eukaryota; kingdom Metazoa; phylum Chordata; class Amphibia; order Anura; family Ranidae; genus Lithobates; species Lithobates pipiens. The sequence continues at coordinate 225,620,882 of NW_027507686.1, read as the reverse complement.
AGAGGTCTCCTTCTGCAAGTCGGGCTCTACCACCAGGTACGTGACAGTATCAGACAGCCATGTCCAAGCCCGCGCAGGGAGCCTCTCCCATGGACGAACTTTGTCTGCATCTGACTGGCCTCACCCAGGCTGTTAAGAGTCTCCAGGAGGGATACACGCCTTTGGAGGAAAGGGTCCAAGCTCTCACTTCGCCCACAACCGCTCAGGGGCCTCTTCCGTCCACTGCCGGCTCTAGCACCTCTTCTCCGACAGTGGTAATGCTGCCTCCCGAACCCAGGGTTCCCACGCCTGAAAAGTTTTCTGGGGAGCGAAGTAAATTTCATTGCGTTCCGGAACTCTTGTGAACTGTACTTTGCCCTTCAGCCTCGCACCTTCTCACTTGAGGCCACCAAGGTGGGATTCGTGGTGTCCTTGCTCCTGGGAGATCCTCAAGCTTGGGCTCATCGTTTACTGGAACATAAAGCAGAGGTCCTAACCAACCTGACCACCTTCTTCGATACGATGGCCCAGCTCTACGAGGACCCTCAACTCTCCGCCATGGCCGAAGCCGCCCTGCATATCCTTCAACAGGGGCGTAGGGCCGTAGAGGACTATGTCGCTGAGTTCCGCCGTTGGAGTACTGATACGGACTGGAACGATGCGGCCCTTCGCTACCAGTTTCGGATGGGGCTCTCAGACCCACTGAAAGATGAACTGGCTCGTGTGGGAGTCCCACAAACTCTGGATGCCTTGATTAATCTGGCCATTCAAATTGATCGACGGCTGAGGGAGCGAAGAGCTGAAAGAGGTCCTGGGCCTACTCGCCCCACCTGGATGCTGCCTCGGGTACCTAACTACTCTCATCCGGCTCCCATTCCTAGTCCTGTTCCAGCACCTGATACTTCTGAACCTATGCAGCTCGGAGTCCTTCGCCCTGCTCTCACGATGGAGGAGCGCCAACGTCGTCGGGTCAACAACTTGTGCCTTTACTGTGGGGAACCTGGGCACTACGTCAGGAACTGTCCTGCCAAGCTCCGTAAGTGCATGTCTGTCTCGTCTGGCTCTACTACTGCTTGGCTTAAGACCTCTTCTCACCTCGCCCTTTCTGTCTCGTTGCAGCTCCCAGGAAAGACTTTGCAGGTCCCCGCTATCATTGACTCGGGGGCTTGTAGTTGTTTCATGGACTCTTCTTTTGCCAGTAAACACCAAATCCCTTTGCTGTACAAGACTCAAGGACTCTCTATCCACCTGGCCGATGGCTCCACGATAAAATCTGGACCATTTACGCAAGAGACTACCCCCCTTTCAGTTTCTGTCTCTAATCTGCATCAGGAACTGCTTCGCTTGGACATTATTCCATCTCCTTTGTTTCCAATCATCTTTGGCATGCCATGGTTGCAGGCCCATAACCCTGCTATAAACTGGGTGACCGGGGAGATCACATTTTTCTCTCCTTATTGCCAGCAGTACTGTCTCCTGAAGAATTCTGGCGAATCCTCTGCCTTACTATGTTTGGATTCTGATTCTGAGCTTCGCCAAGCAGTTCCCGAAGTATACCATGACTACCTAGATGTCTTCAGTAAGAAGGGGGCAGAAACTCTGCCGCCCCATCGGGCATATGACTGCCCCATCGAACTTCTCCCCGGGGCTGAAATTCCCTTTGGCAGGATCTTCCCACTGACCGAACTGGAACAGGAAACTCTAAAAATGTACATAGACGAAAACCTGAAGAAAGGCTTCATTCGACCCTCCACTTCCCCAGCGGGTGCAGGCATCTTCTTTGTGGAAAAAAAAGACCATACCCTCCGGCCCTGTGTTGACTACAGAGAGTTAAATAAGATAACAGTAAAGAATCGATACCCGCTTCCTCTGGTACCAGAATTATTTCAGAGACTGGGGACTGCCTCTACCTTCACTAAGCTGGATCTCAGAGGGGCCTACAATCTGGTTCGTATCAGAAGTGGGGATGAGTGGAAGACAGCTTTTCGTACCCGCTTTGGGCATTTCGAATATCTGGTGATGCCCTTCGGATTGTGCAATGCTCCCGCTACCTTCCAGTATTTTATTAATGATGTCTTCCGGGACTATTTAGACTTGTTTGTCATTGTCTACCTTGACGATATCCTCATTTTTTCCCCTTCTCTAGACTCTCATCGCAAGCATGTTAAATGTGTCCTGGACCGGCTCCGGCAACACGGGCTGTACGCCAAGGCTGAAAAATGTGCTTTTGAACAAGAAAGTATCTCATTTCTGGGCCTAGTTATTTCTGTTGAAGGAATAAGGATGGATCCACAAAAGATTTCTGCAATTCTTGACTGGCCAGCTCCCACTGACAAGAAAGGGGTCCAACGTTTTGTTGGCTTCGCCAATTTTTACAGGAAATTTATCAAGGGGTTCTCCGCTATCATCTGCCCAATCACGCAACTAACCAACCAAGGGGTGCGTTTTCATTGGTCCCCGGAAGCTCAAGTCGCTTTCGAGTCCCTCAAGAGACTGTTTACCTCCGCGGATGTCTTAAAACATCCCGATTCTTCTCTACCATTTGTCCTGGAAGTAGCCGCCTCTGAAATCGCTGTTGGAGCTGTTCTCTCCCAACGACAAGATACCAAAGCTTCACTTTTTCCAGTTGCCTTCTTTTCCCGAAAGCTGTCCCCCGCGGAGAGAAATTATGACGTAGGCGATCGGGAATTACTGGCCATAAAATCTGCCCTGGAAGAATGGCGATACCTGTTAGAAGGAGCTGCTCATCCTATCCTGATCTACACAGATCACAAGAACTTGGAATACCTGAAGTCTGCAAAGAGGCTGAGACCGTGACAAGCTAGGTGGGCCTTGTTCTTTTCCAGGTTCTCATTCCATGTTACTTACCGGCCCGGCTCCAAGAACACAAAACCCGATGCCCTCTCTAGGATGTTTCACAAATCCGAAGGAACTTCACCCCCTGACACTATCCTGGCCCCAGGGAACTTTCTCCTGTTACAGGAAGATCTGCTCTCGCGGTTGAAACAAGCTTCCATGGGGTCAACACCCACCGTTGGAACTGAGTTACAGGTCAGGGATGGACTGTTTTGGTACGGCAGCAAAATCTTTGTACCCGAATGCTTACGAGTGGCCATTCTCGAACTTTGCCATGATCATGCACTAGCAGGGCACTTTGGTGCCTATAAGACTGCTGATCTTGTTCAGCGTACTTTCTGGTGGCCCCAAGTACTTAAGGACTGTAGGAGTTACGTGGAGTCCTGCACCACCTGTGCCCAGAGCAAAACCCGTAGGTCCAGAGCCTGGGGGTTACTGAAACCTCTGCACATTCCAGATAGGCCGTGGAAGATGTTGTCTATGGACTTCATCGTCGACCTGCCCCCTGCAGCTGGGCATACTGCCATCTTTGTGGTGGTAGATCGGCTGTCTAAAATGGCCCATTTCATCCCGATGAAGGGTACCCCCTCTGCTTCCGAGACTGCCCAGATGTTTATCAGGGAAATAATTAGACTTCATGGAATTCCGACCAATATAGTTTCTGACCGCGAAGTGCAATTTACCTCGCGGTTTTGGAAAGCGCTGTGTAAAGTCCTGGGAATTACGCTATCATTCTCCACCGCTTAACATCCTCAGACGAATGGTCAGACCGAGAGGACCAATCAGACCCTCGAGCAATACCTGCGTTGTTTTTCATCCTTTTCCTAAGATGACTGGGTCACACTGCTTCCGTTGGCCGAATTTGCTTATAATAATTCCATGCATTCTGCTACCAAGCAAAGTCCGTTTTTTGCTAATTATGGTTTTCATCCAGCTTTCCTTCCTAATTCCATTCCCGAATGTTCTGTGCCAACAGTCTTGGAGACTATAAATTTTTTCTCTTCGAACAACCAATTATTACAGAAGACCATGGCAAGATCCCAGGAACAGAATAAGGAAGTGTTCGACAGGAAGAAGCGGGGTGAATTGCTGCTCGAACCAGGTGACCGTGTATGGTTATCCTCTGCGAACCTTAGATTGTCTTGTCCTTCCAGGAAATTGGGCCCCAAATTCCTGGGCCCTTTCCCTGTAAAGAGGAGAATTAACGAGGTGGCTTATGAGCTGGAGCTCCCGGATTCACTCAGAATCCACCCTGTCTTTCACGTCTCCCTGTTGAAACCCTTTGTCCCCAATCCTTTTCCTGACCGGAATGTGAACCCTCCAGACCCTGTAATGGTGAATGGGGAGGAAGAATTTGAAATTGAAGCTATCCTGGATTGTAGGAAGAGGAATAACCAAGCTCAATTTTTAATTAAATGGAAAGGTTATGGCCCGGAGGAGAATTCCTGGAAGCCTGTGGAGAATATCCATGCAAAGACTTTAATCCAAGCTTTCAGGAGATTGAACCCTGAAAGATGGGCCCGGTTGGGCATCCGGAGGCTGCCCCTTGAGGGGGGGCAATGTCACGAGGATCCTGCCAGCAGCGGTCAGCCCGGACCTTCCGCGCGTCCGCGGGTGCGCGCCTGCGGCCGTGCGCGTGCGCGTCCGTGCGCGCGTGGTCATGCGCGCGTGTGTGCGCTCGTTGGCGCCAGGCGGGCTATTTAGCTCAGTTGGTCACATCCAGTTCTTGCTGTCTGATCTACAGCGTGCGAGTACCCTGATTCTGAGAACCTGCCTGTGACCTGTTGACCCGGCTTGTTTACCTACTGCTCCTGCTATCCGCCTGCATCTGACCTCGGCCTGCCTGACCTTCCTTCTGCTTGTTCCTTCGGTGCCTTGCTGTCTGCCCGTTTACCGACCCGGCTCGTCCGACCATCCACCTGCCTGATCCTTGGTACTTCTGCTGACCGCCTGACCTCCGACCCGGCTTGCCTGACTACTCTGCTTCCAGACTTCTGTTCCGGTGCCGTCTGCTGCTCTATCTCCAATAGTGGTTCCAGCACCTGCCTGAAGTCCTGCCTCTGCCAGAGTTCCTGCATTGGTGTCCTGGTTCAGCCTCTCTGCCTGCTGCCCTGCTTCAGCTTCCTGCACCTGCCTGCTGATCCAGTTTCCCTCCGATCCCAGCACTCCCTGATCCAGCTGTTGATCCTGCCAGACACTCGTGCCCCTCTTGACTCTTGTGTTACCTGTATACACTACCAGGGCCCTTGAGTCTGAGCCGCAAGAGAGGTCTCCTTCTGCAAGTCGGGCTCTACCACCAGGTACGTGACACCCCCTTTCAGCGGAAGGGTAGGCTGGAATACGGGTTTGGTTGCACTGCGGGAAAGGAGGTTGTCTCCGGGCTGATAAACGGCCGGAGGCCTGGTATGGTATAATGTTGTACCACAGTGTACTGGAAAAAGTGTTAAGTGAAAAATGGTGAAGTCGGGGTACCATCAAAGACCAACGGACTGGGAGTTGAATTTACCATTACAAAATTGGTGTTGTGTATATATAGTTTATATATATATAGATATATATTTTATAAAAGTTATTTAAGTTTTGGTTTGAATATTTGTTAATAAAGGATGCCATGGCCATTTACACGCCAAACTCCTGTGTGGTCTATTTATTGGTTAAAGGGGGGGGGGGGGTAAAAGGGGGAAGGGAGGTAGGATAAAAGGGGAGGTTGAAGAAGGTAAGGTGGTAAGGGAGTAGTTGCCGATATCTTGAATACATTGGTCATGTCCCAGAGCAGTACCCTGACCCCCATAACCATTGTATGCCCAATTGCTTGCATATAAGCCTTCAAAATTGGCACTTTTGATTTTTCCAGTTCAGGTCCCATAGACTTCAATGGGGTTCGTTTTTCGGTTCCAAAGTTTTGCGACGTTCGAAAGTTCTGGTGTGAACCAAACAGGGGGTCATTCGGCCCATCCCTAATGGAGAGTAGTTAGACACTCCCAAAAGGGAAGAGGGCTATGATGTGCAAGGAAGGAAAGGGCTTTGCTAAGGCATTGACTGTCCTGGAGTAGTCACGTAGCAAGGTCAAAGACTCTTTGCAAGTGAATAAAAAATAATTAATGAAAATAAAAACTCTACAAGTAAGGATACTTAAGACGTTTCTTCAGTCAGGTTTTAAAAAATTGAATTCAGCAGCTACAAATACTGTAGCTGCTGACTTTTAATAAATAAATACTCACCTGTCCAGGGATCAAGCACTATCTTCACCTGGGTTATTCGCCGATCTTCGGGTCCCGAGTGTCAGCATGTTTAGTGTGGGAAGCCAGCTGTGACTCCATGCAACTACCAGCATTTTTTTTTTCACTTGGTGACAGATTCTCTTCAATATAGATCCACATCATGTGTGCTTTTTTAAGGCACTGTACCCATGAGTGTCTCAGAAGTCCATAACAACCAATCAATTTCCAGCTGTCATTTCTCTAGTGGGATACGGTAAATGAAAGGAAGAATCTGTTATATCCTTTTCACATTTCATATTTCCTTTGAGTTTTAACACTTATGCTCTGTTATTTTCCCTTTTTTTTGGCCAACATGCATGGACAGGGAACTGCCTCCAGCCTTTTCCCATGTTAGTAAATGAACCCCATTATACCTCCAGTGAACTTTGTTGACCTGTTTAAGCCATGTACAGTAGATGTATTTAGTAATATGCCTTATCTGTCCTATTGTGGCAAACAACACGAGATCCGGATACTGAGCTGGATTAGACTCTCAGAGGTGGCTCTGGCAACTTCCGAATTCTTCTCGGCACCGTTCTGCAAACACATCTCTAATTAACACAAGATTTAACAGATTTCTCCACTTCCTTTTTACACAAACACTTCTGTTTCATAGGTGACGGATCCATTTGTATCCTGTAATAGTGGAGTGCAGTATTCTCTAGCTGGATATTAGTAGGAGCTAAATACAAATGTGTGTGTTGTGTAAAGTCACTGTTGAAGTTGGCGGCAGGCAGTCTTCTCATACAGTATCTGAGACTGTATAAGTGCTGGACAGAATTTTTGGACCTTAAAGGGATACTAAAGGCTGTTTTCTTTTTTGTTAGAATAAAAAAGAAGTTATACTTACCTGCTCTTTGCAACAATTTTACACAGAAATAGTTAGTGTGGAGGCTAGGTAACTTTTGTTTAGCTCCTATGTATTCAGTGGAGCAGGGCTTGATTGCTCTAACCTGCTCATTGCTACATAGGTTGCCAGTCTGATTTCTTTCCCCTGTATTCTGTTAAGCAACATAAATATGTATGTGAACCCAGCAGAAGGTATTTGGATCTGCCCTCTGGGCAGTCTGCTGAGACGCTACTGTGTGATCATTGAGGTCCCAGCATTAGGCATTGGCTTATTCGCTAAAGCCTTCAGCTGATGAAGAAGCCAACTTGCTTTGAAACGCGTCCTGTGTCTATAATGCATGTGTCTACAGTGAGGTTTGGGGATTCCAGTCTCGGGTTGAACACCGATTGCAGTTGTAGTGATAGTGGCTTCCTCCATCCTCAGCACGCTTCTTCCCCAGCCGGTGGCCAAGGCGGGTGGTTCTTTGGCTGCTGTCAGGAAGGGCATGCTAGTAGAAAACATGGTTCCTCTAGACTGACTTCTGTGCCTCTTCACAGGCTAATTCATGATTCCTCTTGTAGATGCAGATATTTGGCTAATACTTATGTGCATACAAAGATGTTGGCACCAAATGGGCTATTTAAACTGTATCAGTGCTCAGGTTCAGGTTGCTTCTTTGTCTTTCAGCCCCTCCTGTATGCTATGACCCTGTCGTTCTGTATCCTAATTCCAGTTCCTGACCCGGCTTGTTTGACCACTCTCTGAACTTTGTCTGCATCGACCTTGGCTTGTCCTTGACCTCCACTTCTGTTTGTTTAATTTGCTTCTCTTCCACTGTTTGGCTCCTGACCCTTCTTATACTCAGACAATGCTCTTGCCTGTTGCTCTATACCTGTTCCATCCTGCCAGTGTATGACCTGCTTCACTCTGCTAATCTTCCTGAAGTTTTCAGTACTTACATCCTGCTGTGCCTGCTGTTCTACTACCAGTGCATGCCTCACCTGCCTGCTGTCACCGGTACCAGCCTATGATATTCTGCCATCCACCAGCTGTCTACCAGCCTGCCTGCTTCACTATAGACTACTGATGACCTCTCCTGCCTAATGTGGATACCCGCTCTGCTACTGGCCAAATCTACAGGCACTTGTGCCACTCTGCACTCCTGCGCTATCTGTTCACTGACCCCTTGGATAATGTCCTATTGGACAAAACACGTTGAGGAGGAGACACTAGTGCTGGCGTCACACTACTGTACGATCCCAGGTCAGCAGCAGCTTTTCGTGTAAGAAGATTGTGGTTTTACTTTTGTTTTAAATGTTTATGCATTCATATTAAAATACTACACTTTGAGAGCATCATTATGGCTCCCGGTGAGCTTTGGATGTGGATATCGGGCGCAGTCCTTATTCTATCAGTGGATGTCTGATTTAAAAATACAAAAGTGTATGCTGTTGAAATGGCAGCTATTGTCTCTGGTGAGTGTTTACTTCACTTTTTCACTTTAGAAGGTGTTGGATTCTTTCTGCATCATCTTCTCACAAGACTGATTTCTGGATTAAGATTTTTTCTTCATATATGTTTGACTTTATTATTGATGGACATTAACACAGTTGCTTTATTTTTGTTGAGTTGATTATATACACATTTCTCTGTAAGTTTTGGCAATGCACATTTTATTTATACCTCTATTTCATTTGAATGCTACACTATGGGTTTGCCCTGTTGTTTATTTTGTTTTCTTCCAGTGGTTAAAAGTGAGCTCCCTCTCCAGTCTTTCAGCTGCAGCTCCTAGTTTTAGCTATGTTTAGCACTCTGGGCTATCCTACGCAAACCTTTTAACACTGTTGGTATACATCATCAATATTTACCAATTTCATGATCATTTACCAATCTTTTTCCACAATTTTCATCCCTTATCTTTAATTTCCTATTTTTTGTTTTTACCCATTTTGAGCCTAGTTTATAAGACCACTCCTGAGTGCTGTAGTGTGTTTGGCTTGACAAGCTCATTCATTTATACAGTCTTATGGCGGCCCTCTACTAGGATGGCGAGAACAGTCCTCAGTTCATTCGGTTTCCTTTGGGTATCCCATGTTCCCCCATACCTAACCAAGTTACATCAGCAATAAAAAAAATACAAAAGATACCCCCAGACTGTTTTATTGAGCTAGTGGGAGAGAAAAAGACGTGCGCCTGGCTATGTGTGCCCTAGTGGGAAAAAACTGGACCAATTAATACCAGCGGCTACTGCAGGGGTAGCGCTACAGAGGTCCTTTACCTTCTCCTCTGGCATTCCCTCACCAGTGCTGTTCGCCTCTGCCTCCTCTGGGTGCTAAGAAGACACCTGTACTCACGTACTTCCAAGCCGGACTGTGTGTGTCCAAAGACACACAGCGCTGGTAAGCCATGCCCTGTGCCACCTTCTCACAGGAGTTTCACTGCCAGCAGCAGGAAAAGTAGAAAGTGAGGACTGCAGTTGGGACAACGCTGGAGCGGTGCCAAGAGTCAGGTAAGTGTTCAGGGATGGCTGTGGGTAGGACAAATAGTGGGAGAACGCATTAAGGGAAAAAACATTTTTACTTTAGAACCACTTTAAGGAGTATCTAAACCTATGAACAAAAAATTTAATATATTGCAGCTTACCAGTTTTTAGATTTGGTAGCTGCATACATTTCCTTGTTACATTCTTTTTTCTTTATACTCACCTGTAAACCTTGATGTTACCACACTTCCTGTTCTAGGATGATAACGCTCACATACTGTATGTTATCTATTGAGCAGCAGTATTGTGTCAGAAACCATGAATCAGACTGAGACAGAAGTACAATTAAATCACACTTGTTTATTAATAAAAATAAAAAGGTAAATAGAAAAAGCATAGTCAAAGCATAGCCAGAGTCCAGTAACCGGATAGAGTAGTCATCCAGGCAAGAGTTCATTTACCAGATCGGGTAGTCAGCCAGGCCAGAAGTCAGGGATCAAAGTAGAGCAACAGTAAGCAGGATAAGGAGCCAGAAGGGATATCAGCAAGGCAGTTTTTAAACAGAACCGCAGGAGATGGTTTCTTGTGATGTGACCAAGGCGAAGGCAGAGGTGAAGTGAGCTGGAAGGCTTTAAGTAGGCAGGTCAGACGAGCATGATCAGGAACAGCTGGTAACTGTGGAGAGAGATGAGAGCTGGCAATTAGCCGACAGCTGAGCAGCCAGCCCAGAGAAGGAAGGGCTAAGCCAGCCCTGACATATTGTCACCCTAGGCTTCTTTCCTAACTTGCCTTACAAACCCTTCCTCCTTTACTTATCTCCATAGCAAAGGACAGATTTGAGACAAGGAAGGCCGAAAACATCGTTTGTGAAATAATTAGTTGTAGATCAAGGCGCTACAATTAAGGTGACATTTTCAGTAACTTTACTTCTTTAATTTCCATGCAACACATGACAAAAGACACAAGGTTCAACTATGAACAGACCCATTGAGCATAATGGGATTCTTCATGTTGATCATTGTCTTGCTGCAGGAATCACCAACAAAGCGGTCAGGTGTGAATAGGGACTTGTATGTGCAACCCAGAACATAAGACAAGGACACCAGAATTGACATGATTGTGACATCTAGGGTAAGGACTTTAGCTCTGAATTATGCCAGATTGGAACTTTGTGCATGCATTAAAACCATATTATATCCAATACTAAGTGCCCTATAACAAGGAGATGTTTTTTATATACAGGAAACATATTTTGGTGCCTTTTAAAAGGCACACAAAACTATATTTTTGAAGTTTAGTTGTTTTTCAGGATTAACAACTTCTGTACTGTAAATCTATTTATTCCTATGATGATATGATATGATCAGTAAACACTTTATCTCAGTGAATACCTTTGAAAGTTGTACTGGAACATACCTTATCTCTTTCCTCTTATCTGTCTGTATACAGTGTTTTTATTAAATAAGGGAGAAGGTCTGCAAGCATGTGATAATATTTCGTGACATATTTCACATTTTTTGAAAGTTCTTTAATTATAAAGGAAGGAAGGAAGAAGATTTATGGCACTAAAAGTGACTCGTATGGGTGGGAAACTAGTTCCATCAGTTACAGCTGTGAATCAAGACATATATCTAAAATTCGGCACTGTTGTTTCTCTTAGATGGACAGGCAGTAAAGTAATGGAGTATATACTGTAAGTTCTGCTTGGAGTATTCAGCTTCCTCCTAATGTCCTGTAGCACCGGTACTCCTGAAGAGTACGCGCCATCTTTTGTAAATTTAGTTTTTTCTAAGACCATAGTTGGGTCTTAGGGTTATATTATGTAAATTGTGATTCTGGCATCATTTTGGCTGGACTGTACTATGTACTATGTTCTGCCTGGTCATCAGTGGGTGCATTGTCTCGCTGTGTATTCCGGGAGAAGGTACTTAAGGTGCTGAGGTCACGTGATTCTGGGTTCCGGTCCAGAAGTATGTTCTGACTCCAGGGGCCCTGGTCCTCCTGACCAGCCCCCAGAGGACCTCATGGCCTGGGGTACAGATCCATCCGTTTCCGAGTCTCAGGACTGGCTAGCCCGAGGCACAGTGACTGGAGGGAGGATTTCAGGGTGGTCCGGTGCCGTCTTCGGCTTGGAGAGGCCCAGCAACTCAAAACGCAACCAGGGGAGGACTCTTCAGAAGAGGGCCACACGCGAGGCTGGCTGCTCGGTAAGAGCCTGGAAGCTGAGCTGAAAGGACACCAAGTAAATCCGCATTCTTACGGTATTGTCGGAACGGCTGCAAGATACTGGTACTGTAAGAAAGTTCCTAATTTCATCCTCCGGTTACACTTAAGTTTCTGTGCTAACTTAAAGTTCTACAATCAAGTCTGTGGCAGAGACTTTGTTTAGCTTAAATCACCTGTCGGCTGCTAAATCCACAAACAGGGATTTATTCGGTAGTTGAAATATCTAGCTGGGAATGGCTATTCCCTGGATCATCTAGAGAGAGAGACATTTCAAGTGTCAGCAGTTTCCAAATGTACCTGAGCTTTACTACCTATAACCTCTATTCCCAAATGAGAGACTGTGTTTTGTTCAATGTTTTATGCAAATAAAAATTCCTCAAAAGGGATTCAAGTGTCAGTCTCTGCAGTTATTGGGCCATCAACCTCGGGAACTCCTAGACAAGAGCAACGAGGTGCAGAAGGTAAATGGTAAGCCCAGCAAAACCAGCCGCTCCTTCGGGGGTCAGTGCTACAGTCCAAAAACAGACCAGTAGGTTCATCATTTATATGTTATCCAGCTTCCTCCCAATGACCACAAATAGACCAGTAGAATCATCTGTGTCCACCAAAAACTGGTTTTGGTAAGTGTTTATATGCCCGAATCAAATACATGTAACATTCAAGATAAATACGAACATGCAGTTAATGGACTGTAGATGTAAACCCACATACTGAGAAATAATAAAAGCTATAGCATTTTTGTAAATTGTATCATTGTCATCTTAATATATCAAATATCAGCAGCTGCCATTAAAATAATACCTGGTGATCCTGCTATGAGGGTTCTTAATCAAGAATTTCTGTTATATGGTGACTATGCTCCCCCCCCCTGTCCCCCAGTTGTGCTCCTGTGCTGTCACCCTGTCACATGGGCTTCTGATGGAGAATAAAATTGGCTATTGATAATGGTTACATTTTATTGCTCTTTGAGCTATGATGTTATTGAGCTTTCGAATTTTATAGCAAAGTTCAGTTATCATGCTTGTTGGATGCAAATGCATGTGAAAAAACAGACCGACAAGTGCCTAAATTTGTCACAGATGCCACAGAAGAGAGCAATTCAACTGAACAAAGACTTCAGCGTGAGCAAAAACTGACATTTGATACCAGGTTAATCTTATTGTCCATTTGCATTATGCCAAACATTTTAATACAACTCTCTAACATTAGGCACTCTATCAGGGGTATCCAACCTCTTGACTTTCCTGGGCCACAATGGAAGAAGAGGAATAGTTTTGGGCCGCACATAAAATACACGAGCAATAAGGACAGCTAATGAGCATATAAAGTCGGGCAGATCACAATGTACAATGTATAATATATAATGTACCTATCTGAATAATAAAACTACATTTTTTAGTAATATTTTTTTTATAATATTATAAAAGTAAAAGAGGGCAACATATAGTAAAAACGAGTGTGATATTTGACACTGTTTTTGATATACTAATATATCAATATCTGGTTTGATGGGTGGAGTAGCGATTCTCAATGTGCTCATCAGACATTTTGGTTCTAATTTTGCCCTTCGTGTGCTTCATCCATGAAAATAGTTGCTCACAAATATAAGTGCTGTTGAAAACTGATGACATGAACAAAGCGTGATTGTGAAGAGTTTTTTTTTTCTTTTACAGGAAATCACAGAGAAAAATCATTCATAGCCATCTTTGGCCGCATGCAGCCCGTGGACCACAGGTTGGACACCCCTGCACTAAATAATGCTTAGCGATGGGCAGGAAAACACATACTAGCTCATTATGTAATACTCACCTGAGTTCGAAGCCCCCACTGCGTTGCCTGTACACAGCACTGGCCGGCGACATTTCTCTCTGGAGTCACTTCTGGGTATCACGGCTCCGGCACTGTGATTGGCCAGAGCCGCAAAGACGTCATTCCTGCACATGCGTGCGGGAGCTGCCGGTAACGACACACTCACTGAAGCAAACGGCACATACGTGGCATTGCTTCAGTGCGCATGTGCCGATGACGTCGGCATATGCAGATACAGGGGATATCTCCTAAACCAGTGATGGCGAACCTTGGCACCCCAGATGTTTTGGAACTACATTTCCCATGATGCTCAACTACACTGAAGAGTGCTTGAGCATCATGGGAAATGTAGTTCCAAAACATCTGGGGTGCCAAGGTTCACCATCACTGTCCTAAACCAAGGATATCTAATTTGCGGACCTCCAGCTGTTGCAAAACTACAAGTCCCATCATGCTTCTGCCTCTGGGTGTCATGCTTGTGGCTGTCAGAGTCTTGCTATGTCTCATGGGAGTTGTAGTTCTGCAACAGCTGGAGGTCCGCTAATTGCATATCCCTGTCCTAAACCGTGCAGGTTTAGGAGATATCCAGGGTAGCTACAGGTAAGCCTTATTATAGTCTTACCTGTAGCAAAAACTGGATTGTAAGGGTTTACAGCCACTTTAACAGTTTTGAAGCTAAGATGGGCAATTGAAACCAATGGCATCTGGCCTAACATTGAGGAGTGATTTGTTGGTGAAGTTAACCTTTACCATATTTAGTAAGCTAAAGTGGTTCAAGAGGTTAAACCACATCTAGGCCCTGTGGCTAGATGAAGTCAAGATGTACAGCAAGTGGTTAAAATACATGTGGATTCTATGGCTGGATGTAGGTGTAAGACCATAATACCACTAATGGAGCATCTCACTCCTGGGTGCTGTAGCTGGATGGGGTTTAGATGTGACCACCATAAGCCTACTAATGGAGCAAGTAGTTCAATCCACAATGAGTCCAGCTGCTGGATAGAGTTGAGATGTGATCACCATAATGCTTCCAATAAAGCAAATAGTTAAACCAGCCCTGGATCTTATAGCTTGATAAAGATAGTTGACTACCATAATACTGCTTATACTACTATTATTAAATGGTCAAACTGCGTGAGAGTTTTGTGGCTGGGTGGAGTTGAAATATTACTACCAAAATACCACTAATGCGCCAAGTGGTTAAACTACACCTGAGTTGTAAGGCTGGGTGGAGTTGAGATGTGTCCACCATACTGCTACTAATAAAAATGACACCACTCTGAGGCCCTATGTCTGGAAGTAGTTGCGATGTGATCACCATAGTACTACTATTGAGGCCCTCTCAGCATCTACATATTCTTCAGACACTTCCAAAGTGTACTCCACCAGGAGAAAATAAATGCAAAGGATCTTCATGTGTAATGGCATCATTAAGCATCACGCCCAACATGGTCTTTGCCATAATTGACATGTTTGGTCAATGAGAGACATAGAAGCTGTAACTGCTTTGCGTGGGTGTACTTTGGTATGACAATTTTCCGACACACCTACATTTGTGGGAAATAATTCTGGTTGTTCAGCTAAATAGAAAGTATGAACGCTCTTAGTGTACTTCTGGGAGCAGAAAATCGAGGAGAAAGGACTTCGGTTAATTAACTGCTTTCTGTTAGAATATTAACTGAAGGATAAACAGAATAATAGACTTGTAGAAAAGTCCTTTTGTAATCTAAACTCAACTTTCTCGACAGTATTAATCAGTCCAGAGTACTTTACTGTACTCTAAAAAAGGGGGGAAATAAAACACCATAGTGTGTTATTCGGACATTATGTCATTATTATTCCATGTGCAGAAATGTCATATCCTTTTTCTTTGCAGTTAATAATGCCTCTCCTTCGGAGAAAGAGCGGCGTTTAGCCTTTTAATGAAAGAAAAAGAATTTTGACAAACAATTTTTTCTTATAAATGAACCACAGAACATACAATTTATTGCCAAATGCCCCTCGACCATCAAACCTATATGGACCTGTTGTACATTCCATTCCAAAACCTTGGGCATTAAGGGTAAGTTCACAACAGAATGAGGTGCGGAAAACTGCTTTCCGTGTGTATTACCCACACCACGTTCAAAACTCACTGCACTTTGATGTGGAAATATTTGCCATATCAACTTGCAATCTGCAGCAGGTGGCAGTGTCAACTTAATGGCACCCCAAACGCAGGTCACAAACACAGTGTATTTGCCTGCACTGTATCGCAGAGTACAGGAGTACCATACAATCCGGTTGTAGGGTTGATTTACTAAACCTGGAGAGTGCAAAATCTGGTGCAGCTGTACATAGAAACCAATCAGCTTCCAGTTTATTTTTTTTGCCAAAGATTAATTGAACAAGCTAAAGTTAGAAGCTGACTGTCTACAAAAATTATTTTTTTCAGATCTTCAGAGAGTTCTTTGCCATTAGGCGCCATGTCGAACTTCTAGTGACCAGTATGAGAGAGTGAGAGCGATAACACCAAATTTAACACACCTGCTCCCCATTCACACCTGAGACCTTGTAACACTAAAGAGTCACATGACACCGGGGAGGGGAAAATGGCTAACTGGGCCCAAAAGATATAATAAAATATTTACAAAAATGTGAGGGGTGTACTCTCTTTTGTGAGATACTGTATATACTGTATCTGGCTGATGGAAACTGGAAATCACTAAAGTAGACACCGCTTCTCCAGTGATCTCCACTTCCTTCTGGTTCACGTGCTAAACGGCTGGCCTGCTGCATTGTGAATACAGAGGGTTGGCCGCTCAGTACAGGCACCATTCAGAGAATGCTATGCATTTTCCTGAATAAATGTAAAGCATTCTCTCATTGGACGAGATAGAGGTGGGTGGAGGGTTGGTGACGTCACAATCTCCACCTTATTTAATCAGAGAACGCTTTGCAAGCAAAGCATTCTCTGAAGGGCTTCGGGCCAAGCGGACCACTCCCTGTGTTCAAACTGCATCAGGCCCAGGAAGCAGGTACAGAATATATATAGGTACATTGGTCCAAGATGTCAAAATATACCATGCCTTGAATCTTACATTTTTTGTTTTATTTTATTTAATCACCTAGGGGACCGAGGCATATAGCAAGTGCATTTTAACATTTGTACAACATAAAACACAGTTGACCAACATCAGCAGATAACATGGTTCCCCAAATCATCACTGACTGTGGAAACTTCACACTGGACCTCACGTAACTTGGATTGTGTGCCCCTCCACTCTCCCTCCAGACTCGGGGACCTTGATTTCCAAATGAAATGCTAAATTTTCACAGTCCGAGATGATTCAGGAAACCACGTCATCTGCTGGTGTTGGTCCACTGTGTTTTATGAAGTCCAAAGTCAGCACAGCCCTCTACCAGGAAATTCTAGAGCACTTCATGCTTCCCTCTGCTGACCAGCTTTATGGAGATGCTGATTTCATTTTCCAGCAGGACTTGGCACCTGCCCACACTGCCAAACTACCAATACTTGGTTTAACGATCATGGTATCACTGTGCTTGATTGGCCAGCAAACTCGCCTGACCTAAACCCCATAGAGAATCTGTGGGGTATTGTCAAGAGGAAAATGAGAGAGACCAGACCCAACAATGCAGACGAGCTGAAGGCCGCTATCAAAGCAACCTGGGCTTCCATAACACCTCAGCAGTGCCGCAGGCTGATCGCCTCCATGCCACGCCGCATTGATGCACTAATTCATGCAAAAGGAGCCCCGACCAAGTATTGAGTGCATACTATACTGTACATGGACATACTTTTCGGTAAGCCAACATTTCTGTATTAAAAATCCTTTTTTTTTATTAGTCTTATGTAATATTCAAATTTCAGATACAGAATTTTAGGTTTTCACTAGCTTTAAGCCATAATTAACAAAATTAAATGAAAGAAATGCTTGAAATATATTACCCTGTGTGTAACGCATCTATATAAAATATATGAGTTTCACCTTTTGAATTGAATTCCTGAAATAAATTACATTTTTGATGATATTCTATTTTTATTTATTCATATCAGTTCCTGCCCTCAAAGAGCTTATAATCTAAGGTCCCTAACTCACATTCATACATACACATACAGTGCCTTGCGAAAGTATTCGGCCCCCTTGAACTTTTCAACCTTTTGCCACATTTCAGGCTTCAAACATAAAGATATAAAATTTTTATTTTTTGTGAAGAATCACCAACAAGTGGGACACAATTGTGAAGTGGAACGAAATCTATTGGATTTTTGAAACTTTTTTAACTAATAAAAAAATGAAAAGTGGGGCGTGCAAAATTATTCGGCCCCCTTGCGTTAATACTTTGTAGAGCCACCTTTTGCTGCGATTACAGCTGCAAGTCGCTTGGGGTATGTCTCTATCAGATTTGCACATCGAGAGACTGAAATTCTTGCCCATTCTTCCTTGCAAAACAGCTCGAGCTCAGTGAGGTTGGATGGAGAGCGTTTGTGAACAGCAGTTTTCAGCTCTTTCCACAGATTCTTGATTGGATTCAGGTCTGGACTTTGACTTGGTCATTCTAACACCTGGATACGTTTATTTGTGAACCATTCCTTTGTAGATTTTGCTGTATGTTTGGGATCATTGTCTTGTTGGAAGATAAATCTCCGTCCCAGTTTCAGGTCTTTTGCAGACTCCAACAGGTTTTCATCCAGAATGGTCCTGTATTTGGCTGCATCCATCTTCCCCTCAATTTTAACCATCTTCCCTGTCCCTGCTGAAGAAAAGCAGGCCGAAACCATGATTCTGCCACCACCATGTTTGACAGTGGGGATGGTGTGTTGAGGGTGATGAGCTGTGTTGCTTTTACGCCAAACATATAGTTTTGCATTGTGGGCAAAAAGTTCGATTTTGGTTTCATCTGACCAGAGCACCTTCTTCCACATGTTTGGTGTGTCTCCCAGGTGGCTTGTGGCAAACTTTAGACGAGACTTTTTATGGATATCTTTGAGAAATGGCTTTCTTCTTGCCACTCTTCCATAAAGGCCAGATTTGTGCAGTGTAAGGCCGCGTACACACGCGGGGACTGTTCACTCAACTTTGTCCGTCAAACAGTTTCAGCAAACAGTCCGCTCAAAATTAGCATGGACGGACTTGCCCACACACGACGAACGAACAGTTTGCTGAAACCGTGCGCGATGACGTGAACGGCACGTACGACGGGACGGAAAATACAACGTCCTATACACTGCATTACAACTTTCGGCGTGTAAATCCTTTCTGAGCATGCGCGGAACTTAGTTTGACGAACAAGCCTACACACGAGGGGACTGTTCGCTGAAACCAAGTTTCAGCGGACAGTTTTTCGGAAATTCCGAAAAACCTTGTTCAGCAAACTGTTCGCTGAAACTGTCCGCTGAAAGCCCACACACGGGCGGACTGTCCGCCGAAACACTGTTCATCGGACAAAGTTGGGCGAACAGTCCCCGCGTGTGTACGCGGCCTACGAGTGATTGTTGTCCTATGGACAGACTCTCCCACCTCAGCTGTAGTTCTCTGCAGTTCATCCAGAGTGATCATGGGCCTCTTGGCTGCATCTCTGATCTGGTCTTCTCCTTGTCTGAGCTGAAATTTTAGAGGGACGGCCAGGTCTTGGTAGATTTGCAGTGGTCTGATGCTCCTTCCATTTCAAAATGATCGCTTGCACAGTGCTCCTTGGGATGTTTAAAGCTTGGGAAATCTTTTTGTATCCAAATCCGGCTTTAAACTTCTCCACAACAGTATTACGGACCTGCCTGGTGTGTTCCTTGGTCTTCATAATGCTCTCTGCGCTTTCAACAGAACCCTGAGACTATCACAGAGCAGGTGCATTTATACAGAGACTTGATTACACACAGGTGGATTCTATTTATCACCATCAGTCATTTAGGACAACATTGGATCATTCAGAGATCCTCGCTGAACTTCTGGAGTGAGTTTGCTGCACTGAAAGTAAAGGGGCCGAATAATTTTGCACGCACCACTTTTCAGTTTTTTATTTGCTAAAAAAGCTTAAAATATCCAATAGATTTCGTTCCACTTCACAATTGTGTCCCACTTGTTGGTGATTCTTCACAAAAAATTAAAATTTTATATCTTTATGTTTGAAGCCTGAAATGTGGCAAAAGGTTGAAAAGTTCAAGGGGGCCGAATACTTTCGCAAGGCACTGTACCGGGGCTCATTTAGACAAGAGCCAATTACCCTACCAGCATGTCTTTGGTGTGTGGGAGGAAACCGGAGTACCCAGAGGAAACCCACACTGACACAGGGAGAACATGCAAACTCCATGCAGCTAGTTCTGTGGCTGCGCACATTAACGATACATGAAAAAACGCCTTAGTAAGAGTTGCAGGACTTGGTGTTTACATAAGGCGGGGCACCTCTATAATTCATTGTCGATTGTATTTATAATATTGGCACGTGTCTATCTATGATTATTTATGGAAACAATAAAAGGCAAATCGCCGGGGCATTGCAAGAAAGGGATATGGCGTTGGCGCATATTATTGGAGCAGACTAGGGAGTATATATAATATTGAGCTTTTCTGTCTAACACAACTGCCGGAAGTTTAACCACATGGGGCAGGAAGAATCATAAGAATCATCCTTGCTCTACTGTGTACTATAAATATGTATAGCTGCAAGGACTTAGAAAAGCCGGATATGTGTTTTCACCTTCAGTTGCTTTGGACAACTATCAAACATCTTCATTATTTTTAGCATCAAAGTAACTGAAAAGCCATTGTTAGAGAGAATGGTCTTTTTTTTTTCTTTTTTTGGCAGGAGACTGGAGGAGCAAGCTGGATGCCGATATCTTTCTTAATTCATGTCTAACCGAGTTCATTCATTGCGGAGATTCCAAAGATGGTCTGTATTAAAAAAAAACGGCGGAGGGATCTGAACTCCTTCAGCACATGCGGTTATAAAAGTCAGTATCGTTTTATGAATATTTCGGCACATCACTGCTCACTTGGAATATATTTAGTCCACACACATTAAAAGATCATTTTGGCAGGGCGCTCGATGTGGAAATTATAAACATAATCCTTTATAGAAACACATTGCATTGTTTTTTTTATTAATGCTTTTCGTTCCCTTGACGTAATTAGTCGCCAAGATTTTTTTTTTTGATCGTTTTATTTTAAACTGCTTATATCATTTTCCAATTCATAGATTACAAAAGCTGAACTCCAAGACACACACAGCTCTGGAATTATTAATGCATTGTAGAGTTTACTCCCGCAGGAGCCATTGGATATGATGGTCTTTTTTCTGCCACAACTCTTTAAAGCGGAGCTTTACCCATAATAACTTGATAAAAAAAAAGAATGTTTTTTTTAGCAAGGAACATACATTACACATTAATAATTATGCTACCAACATTAGTGCTTGCTGTAAATTGCCTCTAGCATTGCTTCAGTTTCTTCTTGCCGGAGGCTACCATTTTGCTGAAGCCCAGAGCCCCTGAACAGCAGTAAATCACAAAGTAGAGGTAAACCCATCAACTGGTTTCAAAAACAGTTACATTCCTGGAATGTCGTGATTGCTAACTGTCACATTTGCTTGTGTCCTCGACTGTTAAACCATCAAACAACTTGTGTCATAACTGGTGGTAAATAAGTATATTAAGACAAGGCAAGGTAACACAAAGCACAACAAAAATAAATGGGCAAAGATCTTGATAGAATATGTTAGGCTAACTAATGAATACTAGCCTTAAAGGTGTTGTAAAGGTAAAAAAAATGTCACCTTAATGCATTCTATGCATTAAGGTTAAAAAACATCTGACAATGTTGCCCCCCCCCCCCAGCCCCCCCGTTTAACTTACCTGACCCCTCGAAAGTCTCGCACTCGCCTCCGACATCCTGTTCGCCGCTCAGCCTGGCCGATTATTGGCTAGAGTGGATGGATTGAAAGCAGCACAGCCATTGGCTCGTGCTGCTGTCAATCACATCCTATGACGCGGCGCATCGGGGGTGGGCCGAGTGATACAGTGAGCGGCTATAGCCGCCGGATGTATCATGGGAGCTCGCCTGCAAGCACTTCTCACCATGCGAGGGAGCTCGCATGAACGTGAGAAGTACTTGCGGGGGGAAGCCGAGACAGCCGCCGAGGGACCCCAGAAAAGCAGGTTCAGGGCCACTCTGTGCAAAACGAGCTGCACAGTGGAGGTAAGTATAACATGTTTGTTTTTTATTGTTTTTTGTTTTTTTTAATTCCCTTTACGATCTCTTTAAAGAGGATCTTCTGGCTGTATGAAAACAATTAAAAGTCAGCTACAAATATTGTAGCCGGTTGACTCTTAGAAAAAGGACACTTACCTGTCCAAGGATCCAGCGCCATCCTCAACCAGGCCAGTTTTTCACTCCCGGGTGTTGGCATTTTTACTAAGGGAAGCCAGCTGTCACTCCTTGCGGTTTCACAGCCAGCTTCCCACTGCGCATACATGAGCCAAGCTGCACTTTGTGCATGATCCCATGGCCTTCTGGGACCTGTGACGTGTCCCAGAAGCCTGAGGGAAAAAGAGGGCTGGGGTGAGCAGAAGTGGGAGTGGGTACCTGTCAAAGCCAGGTAGCCAGATAAAGGTGAGAGGGGAGGAGGTGGGTAAAGTTCCATTTTAAGTATGGCAATTAGCTTAGAACAAATTAACACTACACCAAACTAGCATGGAAGCCATTGTATTAGTAAGGAACAAACAGTGAGATATATAACTCTAGTAAAGAAGTCTCACTGTAACTCTCAAATAACACCTTCAATGAAAGTGTCCTGAGGTGCACTCTGCAGTAATACCTGGTGCCTAGTGTGAAATGTTAAGCTGGCTGGCATTGGGGCTCTTCTGTGAGGTGGTACACATGAAGCTGTCCCTTTTTTGGCTGATGAGCTGCTAGGTAAGGAGCAGTCTATATTGGCGTTAACTATGGGCAGTAAAGGGTTACGCTCCGTTGGTCCTGGCCATTTAAGATGCTCGAAGAAACCAAAGAAGCCTGGGCAGAAATGGGGAGTTGCATCATCCCAACCTGGCCAATCAAGATAGTCAAAGACACCAAAGAAAGCTGGGCTGAGATGGGGAGTTGCATCATTCCGACCTGACCAATCAAGATATTCCGAGACACCAAAGAAGACTGGGCTGAGATCGGTAGTTACATCATCCCGACCTGGCCAATCAAGGTGGTCAAAGACACCAAAAAAGACTTGGTTGAGATGGGGAGTTACATCATTCTGACCTCACCAATCAGGTAGTCGAAGATATTGATATTGGGCTGAGATGGGAAATTACATCATCCGGACCTGGCCAATCAAGATGGTCTAAGGCACGAAAGGAGACTGGGCTGAGATGGGTCATTATTTTATCCCAACCTGGCCAATCAAGATAGTCGAAGACACCAAAAAAAGGCTTGGCTAAAATGAGGAGTTACATCATCCCGACCTGGTCAATCAAGATGGTCGAAGACACCAAGGAAGACTGGGCAGAGAATCGAAAAATATGTTGAGCATACTTGGCCTTTATGGCAAAAGCCCTGGGCTTTTGGCTTCAACTTTAGCCACTTTTCCTATCACATACCTGCTGCCCTGCAGCAACATGACTGTCACAGTTGTCTTGAATATGGGACTGTCATCGCCAGCTTGGCTTCACCTTTTTTATGCTGCATGAGAAACAAGATGGCGGAACCCAATAGGGCAAAAACTGGGTCTCAAGGGACCAACATGAACAGAGTTTTTATTGACTTTTCACTGGGAGTTCTTTATGAACTGAATAGCTCACATTTGGCAGCGGTTTCTGTAAACACTGGCAAAGAAAAAGGATTGTTTTAATTGATGAACTACAGCATCGGGTGTGGTCCTGAGGGCTTCTTCAGCTCATGACTGTATTTTATTAAATGGTGTATAAAAGTTCATACTATTGTGTGATTTCTTTTATTTTTGTAGTTTCTGTGAAAGTCTAAGGCCTCATGCAAACTGGACATTTTTGATGTTGCTCTTAGGGGCGTCTGGTGTATATTTTCTCTGTCTCTACACCCCTTCTTGTTATGTGTCCATGCAATTATATACATTTAGAGGAGTTTACAGACAGGGATGTTTATAATCAGAAAAAACACCCACTGATAATACATACAGGAGCAATGGCGTTTTGCAGAAAAAACTATTGATGCGTGTAAAGAAGGAGCGTTTAGTGCTTGCGCGCTAATTAATTTCAATGGCCAGAATAAATTATTATTATTTATTATTCCGGCCAATTAAATTAATTAATGCCCAAGGCCTTGATGCACCTAAACGCGCCTATACACATTATACACATTTACATGCATCAAGCATTTTTTCTGCCAAAACACTGCTGCCAGGAGATAGCAAATATGTCCAGTGTGCATGAGGTCTTAGGTGGAAGATCTATTGTCAACTGTGGGTGTGGTGTTGCTGGGGGGTCTATTGTTGGTGGGGGATCTACTGTTACTGGGCGGGGGGGGGGCCCTATGTAACTGAGAGAGATCTGTCGAGAGACGCTATATTTTTGCTGGCTAATGGGCAATCTATTGTTATTGTTGCTGGGGATGATCTGTTGTTGCTCGGGGAATTTATTATTTCTGGTTGCAGGGATTGCAGGGATTGATTTTACTGCCTTTCTTGTTAGCATTAAAGCAGTATTAAGCCCAACATTGCAGATTACCAATTCTTACATGTAGATGCTGCAATAATTTTATTTTTTATGCCTTCTATTTTCTGGGGATCTGGTGATCTGTCCAGTAAGTCTGTTGTTTTTCAAAAGTACAAGATCTCTTGAAGTTACAGGCATTTAACATTGGCAGGGGTGCTTACAACAATCAGTTTATATTGATTTTTTTTAAATGTAAAACCTTTATCCCAAAACAAAAAATCAGTTTGCTGTAACTGTTTAAAAAGTGTTAGCTGGAGTTTTGTTTCAGTTTGTTTGTTTATTTAAATCTGCTAGTACATCTAACACTTTCCTCTTCCCAGACTGACAATTCTGCTGTGTAGAGATGCTCCTTCATCATGCTGAGGCCCAGTGGTGGCCCATGCATTAATGCACTGGCGCCGCCCCCTCTCTCCTGCCACCCCCTCTATGCACTATAGATAGATTCATGCATTGCATGAATCTATCCATGGCCGCCGCGGCCACCCCCTTTCAGGTGTCCAGCCCCTTTTCGCCCCTCAGAGCGTTTTAGCCCTTCAAGTTCCCCATGAGCGCAGCGCCACCCAGGGAGCCCAGACTTGGACCTTCCAAGTGGGTCACGGCCAGTCGAGCAGAGCAGCTCGAGACCCCATCACCCCCAGATCTAGGCAGGATCCACAGGGCTCAGGAACGGGTCGGAGCAGCAGGGCTCCTCCCGCCAGTGGGAGGGGGGGCGGGTGAAGAGGAGCCACGCAGCATGGGCCAGGCATGGCAGTCCAGCGGGGCAGAGGTGCAGAAGTGAACGCAATCTGCTGGGGCCTTCTGTGGGTGGCACATCCCTGCCAGACGAGCATCAGGATTCCTCGCATTTCGAGGGGAAGCTGTCCAGTGCGGAAGATGAAATCGCAGCAGCTATGGATTCCAGAACGGCAGCTGTGAGATCTGGTCCTGGTCAGCCTGGTAAGTCCACATCTGCTACTGTCTCTTCTTTACAGCTTTCAGTGTCCCCAGTGTCAGGTTTTAGGGGTGGACAGGGTCCCAGGGTGGGTTTCGGTATGCCTACCTCTCCGGTGGGCAGGGCCTCCCCCCTCCCCCACAGTGGCCGTCCACGACCTTTTGTCCAACTGCATTCCTTGATGCAACGATTTGAAGCAGATTCACCTGTGGGTGCTGTGCCGGTGGCAGCTTGGGTTCCGGACTCACTGGGAGAGGGTCGGGCAGCTACCCAGGTTCCGGCAGTTTCTGTGCCTGAGCCCGGTCAGGGGCAGGTGGCTGGTGTGACATCGGGGATATGGCGACTACGGGTGCCACTACCTCTGCGGACAAGCAGAGGGATGCTAGTAAGAATACAGACTCAGTTCGCTTGGCTGATTCGGCCAAATGCAAGGTGTATGTCTGTTTTGAAGGTCCTTTGGGTGTGCACCTCAAATCTGAGGTGCTCGAAAAAATTTGGAGATTTTCATGTTGTTGCCTCATGAGAAGTTTAACTTGGACTGGATAAAACCGGAAGAGTCCAAAAAGGTGGATGAAGAAAAGTGTGGTTACCGTCTGATTTTGCGGACGTTTAGCAATTGGCTCCAGGGAGAAATCCCCTGAGCATTGTTCACCCCACTTTTGTTATCTGGATGCCATTAGCGAGGCCCAGAGGGTTTACGGGGGAGTGGCTTGACTTAGGTATGACGAAAACTTTCATTGTTACGCTGGAATCATAAGGACATCAGTTTATGGATGAAACTTCTGTCCTCGTCACGGGCGTTTTTTCCAGCGGGGGGTGGGAGTCCGATCACACCCAGACAACCACAAAATGGTGGGGCCAGTGTTGGCAGTACAACAAGGGTTATTGTAGATTTTGCACCGATACAAACACGAATGCTCTCACTGCGGGGGGCTCACCCCCTGTCTCACTGTTTCAAGGCCGGCAGGGCATGTCCCTGCGATACTATGGGAAAAAGGCAGGACACCAGTGAGGGTGGACAGGATGGCCCCCTTTCTAAGTAGATTTCCGGATTGGCCTCCAGCTCGGTTGTTGCAGGCGGGTTTCTTGATCCCTTGTTCCCTTTCTCGGGTCCCTCCCACAGCTGACAATTTGCGGTTGGCCCTGTTACACTCTGAAGTGGTTTCCGAAAAACTCGCTAGGGAAGTGTTACTGGGCAGCATGTGCGGCCCTTTTACTCATTCCCCCTTGGATAATTTGGTGGTTTCGCCTTTGGGAGTAGTTCCAAAGAAGGAGCTCAATAAATTTCGCCTGATCCACCATCTTTCCTTTCCAAAGGGTGGGTCAGGTAATTATGCCATTGACCCTGAGGCGTGTGCAGTGTCTTACACCTCGTTTGACGCTGCCGTTTTTTCGGTGCGGCACTACGGTCAGGGTGCCCTTATGGCTAAGATCGACATTGAGGTGGCCTTTCAGTTGCTGCCAGTACGCCCAAGCAGTTTTCATCTTTTGGGCTACAGATCATTTATGTAGATCGCTGCCTGTCTATGGGCTGCTCCATCTCTTGTGCCTTGTTTGAGACATTGAGCTTTTTTCCCGAATGGTGGGTTCGTGAGGTGGCCAGGGTCAATTCAGTGATCCATTACTTAGATGACTTTCTGTGTGTTGGCCCTCCCTCTTCAAATGTATGTGGCATTTTGCTGGCTATGGTTCAGCACCTCGCTAAACACTTTGGCATTCCTCTCACGGTGGACAAAACCGATGGCCCCATGTCAAAAATCAAGTTCCTGGGGATAGTAATTGATTCCCAAGTGATGGAGTGTCGTCTGGCTGATGAAAAGTTGCTTGCTCTTAAAGCTTTAAGGGCAAGCAACTTTTCATCAGGCAGACGACACTCCATCACTTGGGAATCAATTACTATCCCCAGGAACTTGATTGTCGACGTGGGGCCATCGGTTTTGCTATCGGTTTTTGGGGCCAGTGTGGCTTCGATCCCCCGAATTGCTGAACCCTGGGACAGGTAAGAGTCCGATTATTAAAAGTCAGTAGCTGCAGTATTTGTAGCTGCTGACTTTTAATTTTTTTTTTTTAAAGTGGGAACCCCCGCTGTGAGGTTTTCAGACTTTGCGCTGTGGTGGTTGGGTCTTTGGAGGCATTTTAAAATAGCCTGCTGTTATTAGATTATTAGGGGCTCATCTAAGGTATGGAGTCCCCAGTGAAATTAACTGGTAGTTACAATGGTGGTATCTGCAGATTGTGGCTCATCCCTGAGTCGGTGCAGTGCAGCAGGGACCGTGAAAGTAATTACGCAGATACAAGGAAAATTTTTATACTTGGTGCCTCCAAGGATTGGCAACCATAAAAATGTTATGTTTTTATTTGGTAATATTGGTTAAAATAATTTATTTGTTTTAATAAATTGTCCGAAATGGCCAATAAACTCCAACAGTTGTGTCAGGGTATTTTTGATAAAGTCTTTATACAAAAGGGTTGGATACATCTGGGGTACCTTGGTCATGATATATGCACATCTTTCAAAGTTTTTTTTAATATACTTTTAATGCATGTGAAAACTTATAGTTTTTACATTTTACATTGTTGTTTGGCATGTCTTGGAAAATCCCTTGGACTTTATTCACATGGGGAGGACCCACACCCATTCTCTGAGTAAAAAAATCCCTAAAAATAGGTGATATTATCTATCTGGTATGGTCCCTCCTGGACCATACCAGGTCACATGCCCTCAGCATGAGGGTAGTGATCCCCATGTTGATGGGGACAAGGGCCTTTTCCCCACAACCCTGGGCTGTGGTTGTGGGGGTCTGCGGGCAGGGGGTATTTTGACAAGTCCTTTATTAAAAGTGAAGAATGACCCCTGTTGTAGCTCCAGTGTATGTTGTTCCTTTGGTCTTCTCCCTCCGCTGCTGATTTTTCCTCCGCTGTCTTCTCCTCCGCTGCTTTCTTCTCCGCCGCCTCCCTGGTCCTCCTCAGACACTGGCTCCTGATATTGTGTCATCTCCGATGCCTGCCTGTTCTTATATAGCTGTGGGGTGGGGCCATGCGTTGTGATGTCACTGTGAGACTCCTCCCCTTATGATGGACCCCACGCTGTTTTTCTTCTTTTTTTTTGGTGTGGGGTTCCCCCTCAAGATGCATACCAGACTCAGAGTTGTATCCCGTTCAATGAAGTCTCATGGAAGTCGGGCATGAAGTCGCAGGGCAAAGTTGGATCAGAAGTCGTGCAACAGTGTGAACATAACCCTAAACCCGCTCTCTGCCAAATACTAAACCTAATCTATCTAACTCTGTAAAGCAAAAAACGCTGTATGCTTTCATCACTGATGGGAGATTGTCGGGCCCTGAAATGAATTGGGACCTTTTTATCCTCTTGCTGTCACATGGTTATCTACAATAAGTAATTATGGACCCTAAAGACCACTGTATGATACTCTTTCAGTTGATTTCATATAGAAATATAAGTTCATCACTGTGCTTCTTCT
Source organism: Lithobates pipiens (assembly GCF_037356315.1). Classification (NCBI taxonomy): domain Eukaryota; kingdom Metazoa; phylum Chordata; class Amphibia; order Anura; family Ranidae; genus Lithobates; species Lithobates pipiens. Next base: position 225,592,359 of record NW_027507686.1, on the reverse strand, counting down.
CCCTCACTGTCCAATGACAGGCTGGGGGTGGGTACATGACAGCCTGGGCCCAGAGGAATTGGTCAACGTCAGCAAGACGACTAGCATCAGTCAACCCAGAAGACTGAGGACATCTTGTGGGGAAAAATAATTACAGGAGAGGGCAGCTCTGGATTGAGTGTTGTAAAAGCTGTTGCCTTTCAAAAGTTTATTGCAGAGTAACTTGGATGGGGCTTAAAGTGGAACTTCCCTCTCCCAATCAATATTAATTTTTTGTAATCCTTATGCTGCTAGCATTAGTAAATAGATAAAAAAGTATATCATATTTATTTGTTTTTTACCTTGTTTTTTATGCGTCTTCGGTTACTTCCTGGTTTCTTTTTCCTAGGCAAATTATATCATACATACTAGGAGTCCCCAGGAGGGGTGGGAGAGGAGGAGGGCTTTTCTCAACTAAGCACACCCTCCTGCTTGCATGATTAAACTAAGGGCAGATGGATTCCAGGAAGTAAATGCTACATGAATCATTTGCTCTTACTCAAGATGGTTATAGCTAGAAATGCTGAGGGGTTGTTTTTCTAAGTGATTTCTCAATAAAATAAATCATGGAGACATGGATAGGGGAGTTTGGTTTGAATTTGAAAAATGAATGAAATAGTCATTTCAGTTTGTGGTGCTCAGATGCAGTGAAGATTCACTTTAGAGAAGCTGTGGGATGCTCCAGAACAGGACACTCTTCTCTTTACAGGTACTTCTCAACACAGTCCTTTGAGCTGTAGGACATAAAGTGGACAGCACTGGAACACCATTAGCAATGTTCCAGGCCAGACAAGCCTTAAACTTAGTGTGCCAGGGGTTAATAGCACCTCTATGACTAAGCTCCGGTGGGTGGGGTGAAACATGTCAGAGGGCATGGCGTATAGAGTGGCGCAACTGAGGCCAGCTTATTCATGTTAACCACACAGACTGGATAGGGTTGAGCGGCGATTTTTTCAAGTAGGGATCCCTCTCTCAGGTCTGTACTCACAGTGTCCCTGGGACTTGGATGTCTCCCTCCATACTCAGGCAGATAGGTTCTACAATGGGGCCTCCAGACCGGATCCATAGTGAAACCTCTATTTCAGCTCTCAAAGAATTAGCAGCAGTATAGGCCCCCCAGCTATGCACAGCAGGGATCTCAATGAGGCTAGAAGAATCTTCAGCTGGGCTGCCTGGAAGGACAGCAGCCCTTCTGGCTTGGAACTTCTCTTCCAGGGAAAGAACACAGCCTTCTGAATCCCCAAACTATTTCTGCACTCCCCAGCCACCATCTGGGCACACTTCCCCAGGGATTGGCTGGAGCTGCATAAATATTCAGGTTACTCATTTGCCTCCCCCACCTACTACATTCTGGAAGCCTCCAGAATACAGGGGGAAGTCATCAAACGTGCAACCTGCAGAGCCCAGAGCAGTCCAAAGCAATCACATGCTGTTCTGCTCATGACAAGAGAGCCATAGACCTAAATTTGCTGAACCTAACTTAGCAGCCTCTCTGGGAGAGGAACTTCCATTTACAGGCCTATCGCAAAAAAACTGACAACACGACAATTCTTTTTTCATTTAGAGGGTGATTATTTCTAAACATTTGGTATACAGAGCATGAACAACAGCCTCACGTGAGGGTCATCTCCAGGCGAATGCCTGTTTGCTCAAGCCTGGCTGGCAGCCTCAGATAGCAGGCTGCATCAAAGAAATGCTATAATTAACCCAAAAAGTAAGCACCTGACAAACACACCGATATTGGATTTTCTGAAGTAGTATTCGGATGGAATCAAAGCGTTCAGTTATGTCAACAGGATAAGCAAACTACCTCAGGTACAAAAAATCCAAAACATAGGGGTCTTCTAGAACGCAACTGCAATTCATTGGAAAGGTGGGAATGAGGGCAACAATTTTATCACCATTAACTCCTACTGTTCAATGGAATTATCGCATATTGTTTTATCGCTTCTTATAAAAACCTTTGTGTTCAGTTTATGTTTGCTCTTTGAAGCATAATAATATTTAGTCTTTCATAGATTCAGTAGGATTTATTGTTCATTAAAACATCTACAATATAATAATTAGATTTTATTGGTCTTTAAATTAGAATTCCAGCCTTTACTTACGTAGTCTTAGCCCTTGTACACACGGTCGGACATTCCGACGGAAAATGTCTGATCGGACCGTGTTGTCGGATAATCCGACCGTGTGTGGGCTCCATCGGACTGTTTCCATCCGAATATCCGACCAACAAAGTTTTAGAGCAGAGCTATAAAATTTTCTGACAACATGATCCGATCTGACTTTGTCCGATCGTGTGTAGAGAATTCCGATCGGACAAAGTGCCACGCATTCTCAGATCAAATTCCTAGACCAAAGCTATTGGCTACTAGCCTGAACGTAGTCCCATCGTAACGAAATAACGTCATCACGTTCTGAACGATCGGATTGTCCGACAACTTTGTCCGACCGTGTGTATGCAACAGTTTCGGACCAAATCCGTTGGACAAAATCCAACGGATTTGGTTGTCAGAATGTCCGACCATGTGTACAAGGGCTTAGATAGTTGTACAGACTCCTCTCCTGTACTGAAATTTCTTACTCTGATTTCACTGCACACTGTGAGCTTCTGTATAAATCAGGTAAGGCCCACCTAATTTCTTGGCTAGAGGAGATCCCTTGCCCACCCCTTTCATTCATTGGATTTCAGTTCTTGCAATTTTATTTAACCGCTTGCTGCCAGCCCAAAATACAATTACTGCAGACAGGTAGCACAGCCAGGATGGGTATTATGTGGTCATTATGATTGGTCATAGTGATCACGTGATTACAATGTAGACAAAACCGTCATTAATGGCTTCCATTCATGACTGTTTTGCTTACTATTGTGATGCTGTGACAGAACCCTGTACCATGTGGTTAGCTGTAGCCAATCACAGCATGTCAACAGTAAGCGAGCTGTCAAGAATAGAAAACAATTCATGACATTTAACTATTGCTTATATAGCAATGATCATTACTGTTATAAACAATAACAGTGTTAAAAAATCCCTGATCAATTAATAATAAATTTAGCCTCCTCGGAGGGTGTCAAGAAAGGTGTTGCAGCAATCAGAATGTCAGAAGAATTCCTGTCAGCAGAGTTCCCATTAAAAGAGCTATCCGGCGCACACACATGCACAGTAGCCCGAATGACAGCACACAGACACGCACAGGCGCGTGCGCACTTCGTGACAGCTCTTGGCGCCAAGAAACGCTATTTAAAGGAGACTGACACTTTGTTGCCTTGCTGTCCGGTCTACAGCATTTCCTGAGACCCTTGCTACTTGTTGAACAACTTACCTGATTCTTGCTAAACCGGCTTGCTCCTGACTACTCCTGCTTGCTGCCAGTCTCTGATGCCGGCTTGTCCTGACGCCTCTCCTGCCTCTTCCTTGGTCCCTTTGCTCTCCGCCTGTTACTGACCCGGCCTGCACCTGGACTACTCTTCGCCTCCTGCTTGGTACCTGATCTTTCCACCAGTGTTGACCCAGTCTGTCTGACCCTGCTTGTTCCTGCTGTACTACAGAACACCTCCCTGTAGCCTGTTGTCTCTAGTTGTTCCTGCTGTGCTACAAAAAACCTTCCTGCAGCCTGCTGTCCCCAGTTGTTCCTGCTGTGCTACAAAACACATTCCTGCAGCCTGCTGTCTCCAGTTGTTCCTGCTTTGTTACAAAACACCTTCCTGCAGCCTGCCGTCTCCAGTTGTTGCAGCTGTACTACAGAACACCTCCCTGCTGTCTGCTGTATCCTAGCTTCTGTTTCCAGCCTGCTTCCTGCCGGGCCGCTGCTTCAGCCTGCTACCTTCTGCCAGCTTCCTTGCAGTTACATTGGAAGTACCTGTCAGGCACTTGTGCCCCTTTGAACTTCCTTCCAGGCGCCGCAGCGCCAGGGGAGGAAGTGGGGGCTGGGTGCCTCTAAAAACAGGGTACCCCCCCCCCCCAAAAAAAAATGACATGCCAAACGTGTCATGTCAGGGGGTCACCTGCACTTAAAGCGGAAGTTCCATTTTTGGGTGGAATCTGCAGCTGCTGTAATTTTCTGTCAAACCCAATGCAATATGGAAACCTGTATACTGTTGGTGTAGAGAATGCCCCCAGAAATGTAATTTCATGCTTGTGTGGTTTGGCTCATTGATTTTCCCAGAAGTATGACAATGGTTGCCAACCAGTGGTCTACGGACCACTGACTGTCTATGAGAAAATGTTGGTGGTCCCCAGGGTTTCGGTTGCAAAATTGGCATTGTGGCAGATGTATTCCGCAAGGTGGCCCCGAGATCCCAGTCCCCCGCCCTATCTGAATGAGTATGGGGTACATCGTACCCTTATCCATTCACCTAGAAAAAGTGTCAAAAATAAAACACAGTACACGGGTTTTTAAAGTAATTTATTAGGCAGCTCCGTTGTCTTTTCCGGATCTCTTCTTCCCTCTCCGACCCTTCTGTGTCCTCCGCTGACGTCAGAAACAGGTAGGACTCTTCAGCAAAACGTGTTAAAATCCTTGCAATGAACATCGATCACCCAGTGGGGATAGTTTTTGAATGGGCTGCCTAATACAACAAAACACCCCATAAAAGGTGCATGTAGCATTTTTTGGCACACACTGCAAAGCAAGTTATTATTTTTTTTTTTTTTTCCATTAAATATTTTATTTTCCAAAACGAATAACATTACAGGGTGGAAACAATGTAAAGTCAAGTCGAACAAGGTGACTCCAAATAATATAAGGTAGTAATAGCGCGCTATAGGCTTACTCATGAATTGCAGTCTTTTTAACAGTTCTTGAAACATATTAAGAAAATCCCTCATGCCCTGAGATCCACGGATAAGGGAAGGATTATGTTTGTCTATGGAGGGACAGTCCAGCACCTGGTTTCAAAGGGGTCTTATGTCGGTAGCATTCTGGACATCCAGAGATGCGTGAATTGTCGTCTGCCTATTGGGGGTTTTTTTTCTTAGCGTCTAGAGTAAGGAGGCATGTATAGAGTGTGTAGCGCTAAATAGGAAATGGCAAATGTTGTGGGTCTGGAATAACCAAGTCCATCTGGGCGGAAAAGAAGTATGGGCAAACTGAGGGGTGGGGAGGTCGAGAGGTGGAGGGGGGAAGGGGGAGGAAAGGGTGGGAAAGGGAAGGCAAGGGTAGGAAGGGGTGGGAGAGCAGGGGGGAGGTTAAACGTGGCGGGATTTGGGAAGAGTAAGCAAATCTGTGATCTAGAGAAGAAAGAAAAAGGAAAGAGAGGGGGGAAAAAATCTCTCCGAACTCCATCGCAGCCCCCAGGGGGGTGAATCAGTTGCGCCCCTCTCATGTGTTATCTCAACCATGCAAATCAAGGTGTCGCTAGAGGAAATTTCCATAAACTTTTAGCTATTAGTTTCCCCGCCCACCCTTTAGGCGGAGGCCAAAAGGTCCTGGATGCAGCATTGCGTCTGGAAATAAGAGCGTCCAGACTTCCTTAGTCATGTGGGGGGTTGGGGCAAGCTAACCCCATGAAGTTATTATATATATTGCTATGTGCTGAGCTATGTTACAATGCACATTCATCAGCATGATGCATTGGGGTGTCATTCAGAATGAATAGCACTGCTGGAGACCAATGTGCATAATGCACATAACACATATTACCATATTTATCGGCGTATAACACGCACAGGCGTATAATTCATTTTAAGAGGAAAGTTTCAGGAATAAAAAATGTAAATTTTAAATAAGGAATTTTGAAGAATAATAAGGGTCAGTGCCCATCTGCAGCCTCGCCATTGCCGTCAGTGTAGCCTGATCAATGCCCATCTGCAGCCTCACAAGTGCCATCAATGCAGTCTCATCAGTCCACATCAATGCAGCAGCCCCACCATTGCCATCAATGCAGCCCGATCGATGCCCATCTGCAGCCTAGAGGGGACAGGGAGGGGTGGCAGGACGAGCGATGACAGATTACATACAGTGAGAATCTCCTATTATAGACAGAACAGTGGTCCAATGGCGGCTCAGGAGACGGGACTTCCTATTACAGAGGCTGCCAAGTAAACAGGAGATTCCCACTGTATGTAATCTGACAGCGCTCGTCCCGCCCCCCTCCCTGTCCCCTCCGAGGCAGCTAAAATTGAAGTATTGGTGTATAACACGCACACGCTATTTGCACGCGATTTTCATGGTGAAAAAGTGAGTGTTATACTCCAATAAATACAGTAATTAAATATTTAATGAAAAGAAGAAGACTGAATATCACCTATATGCTATAATTAACTTGTGGACATTGCTTTCGATCTCGAAATACAAACGTACCTAATTCCCTTGTGTCATCCTGTAGAGTGGTAAGCAAAGACTTTATTGGGGTGACTTGCATAGCATTAGGATGAAGCAATTGGGTTGGACTTGAGGACAGGCAGATTCAAGCCTCTGGTATGTGCTTGGGATTAGGAGCCTTTTAATGATATTTTGTGTAAAAAGACAATAATGCATAAAAGACAATCCCACATATTCCAACAAGTGTTCACTGGCCAGTTATTAGACACTTATGAACTTATGAAAACAAAATACATGTTTACTTTTATATATGTGTGTGCGTGTTTGGTTATATATATATATATATATATATATATATATATATATATATATATATATATATATTTCTGTTCTTTACATTTATAAGGAAAATTTGTGGTTGCTTTTTTTTTTTGCATGATTATTGTTACAATTATAAACCAAATGTTATCCATAAATCATTAACAGCAGTCTTCTCCTTATTTGCTAGAAGAGGAAGTGTTTTTGTTCGTTTAATCTCTGGGTGATCTATGTACATTGCAAGGATTTTAACAAACTTTGTTTCAGATTCCTTCCTTTTATTATTTTGAAGAAATAGCTGTTTGTATGTCTGTGTACGTGTGAAAAATGAATGTGAATGGAAGTGATTTTATAATGATAAAGCTGTTGAGCAGGTTCTGATGAGGAAAAAGGCAGGGCCTGAATCCCATTAGACTTTCTCTTTGGGATAACATTTTTGTTGCAAGGGATGCCTAAAATCCTGTTTTTTGGAGAAAGGGTGAATGAGCCTGTTGTGTGCTTGGCTGCGGGGGGGCTGAAGTTGGGAAGACCTGGACAAGTAATTCCTGCGTCTCCTATAGGAGTAGGACTACATCATTTTTAGATTGTAAGCTCTAATGAGCAGGGCCCTCTGATTCCTCTTGTACCAAATTGTAATGTAACTGTAATGTCTGCCCTCATGTTGTAAAGCACTGAGCAAACTGTTGGGGCTATATAAAACTTGTATAATAATAATAATAATAATAAATATGGAGGTTTCAATTGGGACTTCATCTTGAACCAAGCCACTATTAGTAGATCTAACATACTTGTACAACCATATTGTTGTAATGTTTATGGTCAGCTGTCATGGATCTGCAGTAATGTTTGTCTGACAGGTTACCTCTCCATGCGTTCAGCTTTAGAGGCCAGCCACTCTCATCTGGCTGCTTAAGTAACATCTCCTCAAAGCATGGCTCCACCCCAGCCCCTATCAGGGAACTCTATATTAACCTGTGCACTGCAAGTCAGCCCTGCCGATCAATATTGTGTGTTTGGCTTCCGTGTGCTATTTGCTGTGTGTTCTACATCTGATTCCAGTTACCGATCTTGGCTTGGTCTTGACTATCCTTACCTGCTTGTTCCCCGACCTTTGGCTTTCTACTGACTATCCTTACCTGCTTGTTCCCTGACCTTTGGCTTTCTACTGACTATCCTTACCTGCTTGTTCCCTGACCTTTGGCTTTCTACTGACTATCCTTACCTGCTTGTTCCCTGACCTTTGGCTATCTGCTGACTATCCTTCGTTGTCGCAGTCTGCTGCTTCCTCTCTACCTCCCTGTAGTCTACAGTGAGCTTGAGCTGGAAGGCCCTAGGGGTTGCGACCTGGAGCCAGACTGCAGCTAAATCCATCCCCACCACTAGGGCCCTGTGGTAAACACCCGCTGGCTCTTAGATTTCACGCCCTGGGAAATCTCATGCTTTGGCTCCCAGTGTCATCCGTGTTGGTACTACAGAGTACCTCCTCTCCTGTATCACCTTGAGCTCCATCCACAGCAGTCAGCCATAGGGTCCACTACCTCACGGTGCACTCCAGACCCCAACGGCGGGCATCTGTCACCTGGTCTCAGGTTACCTGACATCAGCTTTGGAAAAAAAAAATGCTCTTGACATAAGATTCTCACCTTGAATCATGATAGACCATGCCCGCTCCTACAACAGTTGTCTCTAGACACAGTTGCCAAGCATCCAAAATGAGTGAAGCAACTATGGCACCAATAATTCATCCATACGACAAAAACCACACTTACTATTTCTAATTTCACTCTTCAGTTCACTGTAGTCGAGCGTGTCGCAGCAGTGGGAAGTTTTCATTGCACCTTGTGGGCAATTGAGCACGTTAACAGGACCATGGTCATTTTATAGCCAATTACTGCACATTGTGATGATTGCTTCCTTTTAAACATCTCTCCCCTTTGTAGTCCTGCAGAAATTAAGGGCTTTTTTTTTTGCCCACACACATTGTAGATTTATGGAGTTTCTTGCTGTGATACAGAATCTATTCATTCTCTCTCTACCACAAAGATCTGTGGAATGTGCACCACAAAGGGACGGTGATGATAAGTACGAATTTTATCCTTGGGTTCCTCGCTGACATCCTATGGGAGACTTGTCAGACTCGTAAATACTTGGAGAAGTCATGGTCCCTCAGGAAGTTAAAAAAATATATATATACCGTGCTGGTATTTTGAGGTGCAATGAAAGACATAATACATCCCTAAGTTAGAGTTGGCCTAGCTTTTCCTTTGACACTTGAACTGAGAACATTCCACCTAAATAGATGAACTGTGCGCACCATTTCATCTGTAAACGTCAGCCCAATAAACTTTCCTTTACAATATGAACTCCTTGAAAGGACGGTGAGATGCAGGCTTTTCAATGCATTTAATGATGTGCCAAGTGTAAGGCTACTTGCCTTTAAAGTGAATCTGTACTCCATTTTTAACTTTCTTATCGAGCTACTGGCGTATGGGCGCCTTCAGTTAGCCATTGTGTTGCCTGCCAGGTCTATCAAATAAACAGAAAACAGAATTCAGGTTTACTTACACCGTAGCCCTTGTACACACGGTCGGATATTCCGACAACCAAATCCGTCGGATTTTGTCCTACGGATTTTGTCCGAAACTGTTGCATACACACGGTCGGACAAAGTTGTCGGAAAATCCAATCGTTCAGAACGTGATGACGTTATTTCGTTACGACGGGACTACGTTCAGGCTAGTAGCCAATAGCTTTGATGTAGGAATTTGATCTGAGCATGCGTGGCACTTTGTCCGATCCGAATTCTCTACACATGATCGGAGTATGTCCGATCGGAGCATTTTGTCTGAAAATTTTACGGGCAAGTTGGAAAACTTGATCCGTTGGAGTATCAGTCCGATGGAGACCACACACAGTCGGAATATCCGACAAAACGGTCCGATCGGACACATTCCGACGGAATCTCTGACCGTGTGTACAAGGGAATAGATAACCAATTCCAAATCTGAGATGGAAGATAATTTAGAAAATGTGTCCAGTCGGTATGAGAGGAGTGAACTTCGCAAAAATGATTTCACTGGAAAGAGTAAACGCTCATTTTCACTCACTGAAATTACTAGAAAAAAACTACTCATTTTTTTATTTCTTTATTAATTGGGGTTGATTGGCTGTGTTTAGGGTGGGTTTAGCTTATTTCATTTTATTCTCTATTTATTTATATTCCCCCTTTTCTTATTTATATGATTGTTGTTTGTGTTCTGTTAGCAGAAATGTTCAGTTTTGCTTACTAAACTGCTTAGGTGAAATTGCTTAAAAAAGTCTACTCATTGTTTTTCTTTATTTTATGGGGGTGTTAAGGATAGTATGGTTATTTCATTTATTGTTCTATGTATGTTCTTCCTGTGCCTGTGTGGGTTTCCTCCGGGTATTCTGGTAGATTGATTGGCTCCTGTCTAAATTGGCCCTAGTATAAAGTATATACAGAATGTATGTGAGTTATGGACTTTAGATTGTAAGCTCCTTGAGGACAGGGACAGATGTGGATTTGTAATATACAGTATATACAGTTGTGCTCATAAGTTTACATACCCTGGCAGAATTTATGATTTCTTGGCCATTTTTCAGAGATTTTTTTTTTCACTCATGGTTAGTGCTTGGCTGAAGTTACCGTATTTATCGGCGTATAACACGCACTTTTTTTCCCCTTAAAATCAGGGGGAAATCGCAGGTGCGTGTTATATGCCGATCCTCCACGATTTTTGAGCCTCTGGGCGGCTTTCAGCCGCCTTCGGCCCTTCTTGGCGGCTTTCAGCTGCCTTCGGCCTTTCTCAGCAGCTTTTGCCCGCCTTCGGCCCTTCTCGGCGGTTTTCGGGAGCGGCTGAAAGCTGCCAAGAAGGGCTGAAGGTGGCCGAGAACTACCGGGCACCACCGAGATACACAGGACATCTCGGCTGGGCCATTTTTAAAAATAGAATCTGTAAATAACACTGACAAGGGGACAACGATGGGCAAGGCTGCAATGATGGACAAGCTGAATGACAAGGCTGCAATGATGGACAGGCTGCATATGGCACTGACAAGGCTGTAATGATGGACAGGCTGCATGACAAGGCTGCATATGACACTGACAAGGCTGCAATGATGGGCAGGCTGCATGACAAGGCTGCATATGACACTGACAAGGCTGCAGATGGACACTGATAAGGCTGCATTGATGGGCATTTAAATGTAAGTTTTTTTTTTCCTTAAACTTCCCTCCTAAACTTGGGGTGCGTGTTATACGCCGATAAATACGGTATGTATTATCAATCAAATGTGTTTATTATTTTAAAATCATAATGACAACAGAAACTACCCAAATGACCCTGATCAAAAGTTTACATACCCCAGTTCTTAATACCGTGAGAGCTGCCCATTCCTCTTGGCAAAAAGCCTCCAGTTCCTGTAAATTCTTGGGCTGTCTTGCATGAACTGCACATCTGAGATCTCCCCAGAGTGTCTCAATGATATTGAGGTCAGGAGACTGAAATGGCCACTCCAGAACCTTCACTTTATTCTGCTGTAGCCAATGACAGGTCGACTTGGCCTTGTGTTTTGGATCATTGTCATGTTGGATTGTCCAAATACGTCCCATGCGCAGCTTCCTGGCTGATTAATGCAAATGTTCCTCCAGTATTTTTTGATAACATACTGCATTTATCTTGCCATCAATTTTGACCAAATTTCCTGTGCCTTTGTAGCTCACACATCCCCAAAAGATCAGCGATCCACCTCCATGTTTCACAGTAGGAATGGTGTAAATTTCATCATATTATTATTATTATTATTCAGGATTTATATAGCGCCAGCAATTTACACAGCGCTTTACAATATAAAAAGGAGACTATACAGTTACCATACAATAAAATACAAGAGGATTAAGAGGGCCCTGCTCAGAAGAGCTTACAATCTAATAGGGTGGGTCAGGTGGTACAAAAGGTTATAACTGTGGGGAATGAGCTGATGGAAGTGGTAGGCTTCCCTGAATAGATGAGTTTTCAGGGATCGCCTGAAGGTAGCAAGAGTAGGGGATAGCCGGACCAGTGGAGGTAGCGAGTTTCAGAGGATTGGAGAGGCTCTGGAGAAATCCTGGAGACGAGCATGGGAGGAGGAGACGAGAGAGCTTGAGAGTAGGAGGTCTTGAGAAGAATGGAGGGGACGATTTGGGTGATATTTGGAGACAAGATTGGTGATGTAGCTTGAGTTGTGAATGGCTTTGTATGTTGTGATTAGTATTTTGAATTTAATTCGCTGGGTGATTGGGAGCCAGTGTAGGGATTGGAGGAGAGGGTTGGCAGACACTGAGCGGTTGGTAAGGTGGATAAGTCTGGCAGCATAGGCCTTGTTGACTCCTCTCCAAGGTAATCTATTTTTAAACACACCTCTAAACTTAGTGTCTGTTGATGTTGCATCACCATACAACCAGTGCAACTGGCACAAAGCAGGAAACGAAGCCCTGCACCAGAATGCTGGTGATAGCTTACCAGTAGAGGACTGTTTATAATGCTGTGATGCATGGCAATTCCTTAGAAAGTTCCCATGCATGCATAAATCCTTCTCCTTAAGTGACTTTACTCTGTCACCTGTCTTCCCCAGAATGCAATTCTTGGTCATGGCACATTTCATTGGTCACCTAACGAGTCAGCTCCCATCATTTATGCCTTTCCATTTCCTTTTATTCCTGCCATTATGGTCCTTTATGACCATAAAACCTAATCTACTGTCCTGTGAAAGCTGTGCAATAGAATCCAGCTGTTAATTCTAACAGGAAATCTCGTGGCGCTGCCTCATGTCCTTTCATTGAGTTCACAAATCCGAATGATATAGATACCGCCAATTCCTGCAACTGCAGCTGTCTGCACTCACAAAGCTCTGACTGTTAGATAAGCAAATGCCAGCTGGAACAAGAAGTTTCCCTTATTACTGGATGCCCAGCACTTAGCCAAGTGGGCAGCTGTCAGCTTGGGTGGCAGCAAAGCCGCATGAATGGGAAACCCCAATCTCTCACAGTCATCCTGAAGCAATGTTCTGTCTTTGCCAGCATGGCAATGCAGCCAAGACCAGGACATCGGTAGCCAAGTGTGATATCATCATATCTGCCTGAGATAAATCAAGCTGGATGTGTGCTTATCTGTGCTTGCATGGCAGTCATTTATCTGCATCCTGACCGCTGTGATGCGGCTGCGATACAGAGGCCTACATCATGCGGCACGTGAACTGATTCATTGAGAGACCCATTCATGATATGACTGAAGAGTCTGTGCTTTGTTAAAAACATTAGCGGAAGGGAATGCAAGACAACATCCACCGGTGAACCCCAGAATATATAATATTGGGTTCTGCTTCAGTTGTCTAAGCAGGGAAAAGCAACAATTTCACTTTAGTTTTAGATCCCTAGAGGCCAATACTCACCTTCACTTCACTCCATTCAGAAACCAATAATGAAGAAAAATACCCAGGAAAGTAAAACCTTGCTTTGAGAGTAACTTGGTCTGAGAGTGTTTTGCAAGACAAGCAATTTTTTTTTAAATAAGTAAAAACTTAGGTCCCTTACAGTGCATTGCTGATTTTAATACATTGCTGATTTGTTTATTTTTTGTCCATCTTGATGGACATTTAGTACAGATTTCCTTTAAATAAGGAAGAGGTAGATGCTGCCGAATCTTCCTAACTCACCAGCAGCCCTGTCTCATGCTGAGTTCCCAGTCTAGTGCTGGTTAAAGCATCAGATCCATAGTTCGGGCTGGCAAGCATTCCTCTATGTTAGCTATGCAACAGCTGGAGAGCCACAAATTGCATTTTCAACAGCAACTCTAAACAGCAAATGCTGTCCAGGAAACATTGGAATGGCCAGAAATTCTATTCAGTTTTCCATTAATCTGAGTTTTAATCATAATCAATTGCAGCCAAAATTTGCAAACGTTACTAGTGTAAAAGGGGGGTGGTAGTGCTCACAGGCCTTCTAGAAAAGCAACTTGCAGGTACCTATGGGGATTAAAGACTGTGGGGGTTATTTACGAAAGGCAAATCCACTTTGCATTACAAGTGAAAACTATAAGTGCAAAGTGCACTTGAAATTGCACTGAAAGTGCACTTGGAAGTTCAGTCGCTGTAAATCTGAAGGGTAGATCTGAAATGAGGGGAAGCTCTGCTGATTTTATCATCCAATCATGTGCAAGCTGTTTTTAATTTTCCTTGCATGTCCCCCTCGGATCTACAGCGACTGCACTTGCAAGTGCACTTTGCATTTGTAGTGCAAAGTGAATTTGCATTTCGCAAATAACCCCCCTGTGTCAAGGCAAGAAAGAAAAAATGCCTCCGTTTTACCCCTTTGAAACAGAAAATAACCTAAGTTCTCCTTTGGTTTTACAACACATCTCTGAATTCTAAAGGCCCGTACACACGATCTGACTTTTTGACAACAAACATGCAAATTAGCTGTTTTGGAGCAACATCCGACCGTGTGAACGCTCCATCGGATAAACTTTTTTGGTTTTCATTGGACTTTTATTGTCTGTGCGAACGGACAAACTTTTTGACAGCATAAGTCAGATGGAGCAAAGTCCGATGGAGCAAAGTCCGATCGTGTGTACACAAAACCATTTGACTTTTGTACAACGTACAAACACACATGCTCAGAACCAATGCAAAAGACCAGACAACAATACAGAAGTTGACCAAAGGTGGCGCTGGAGTAATTGAACATCCTCTTTTGAAGTGTCGTCAGTGTGCTGATGCGTCACTACGTTCGAGTTTGTTGCCTAAAAAGTTCGATCGTGTGTATGCAATACAAACGGCCAACGCCCTTTGTACAAAAGTCCACGGGGAAGTTTGTACAAAGTCCGATCGTGTGTATGGGGCTTTATTGTTATTCTTCTCCTCATCTCCATAACCCCCCTTTACACAAGCAGAAAGCACGGGAAGTTCAGTTCACAAGATTTCAGGCAAAATAAGTATTTTCTGCCATAACAGAGATACCAAAACATTTCCAATGGTGTTTTTACTGGAACAAATAATTGAAGTTCATTGCAAGGGCTTATATACAGCTTCACCGCTTGCCGATCAGCCAACGTCATTATACTGCGGCAGACGTCGGCACGTTCCTGCAAATCATCATAGCTATACGTTGTCTCATTTAAGAGCTATAGCAGGCGCTGCACAGCAGGGGAGCCAATGCGCATGGCCGGCTGCCATGAGGTCCACCGGCCACCTGCGATCGCTCCACGGAGAGCCAGAACTAGGATCTGTCAGTGTAAACAAACAGGTCCCCGTTCACATAGGGGAGGAGAGAGAGATCTGCTGTTCCTAGTGATCAGGAACAGCGATCTCTCTCTACTCCCAGTCAGTCCACTCCCCCCACAGTTAGAAACACCTCACTAGGGAACACTTAACCCCCTAGTGTTAACCCCTTCCTTGCCTGTGTCATTTATACAGTAATCAGTGCATTTTTATAGCACTGTCAAAAGTGTCCGATCTGTCCGCCGCTAAATCGATGATCACCGCCATTACTAGTAAAAAAAAAAAAATTATAATAAAAATGCCATAAATCTATCCCCTATTTTGTAGATGCTATTACTTTTGCGCAAACCAATCAATATACGCTTATTGACATTTTTTTTACCAAAAACATGTAGAAGAATACATATTGGCCTAAACCGATGAAGACATTTTTTTTTTTTTATTATTATTTATTATAGCAAAAAGTAAAAAATATTGTCTGGTCATTAAGGGGGAAAATCTTCCAGTGGTTAATGATGGCCACATAATTGCATGGGATGAATTCCTGGATAAAAACTAAAAACACTGAGTGGGTAAGTTATGTCTATAGTTGCTAACATTAATGAAGCCAGCCTTCCTGCAATAGGAAATATAACAATTGTGGCTTTCTAAGCTGCCTGCCATGGCAAAGTAGCTCTAGCCTATGCCGGTTATTGAGCTCTAACTAGCTATAGAATCGCAGACTAGAAGGGACAGGGTTAACTAAAATAACAAGAGCTGTATATAATATACTGGAAGGTGACCACTACAAACATACAGTAGCATAGACCTAGCAATCTGTGCATGTGAGATAATAACAAGAGGCCAGAGATAAGTGTGTCACAAGGATTTAGATACACACTCAAGAAGCTATGGGCAGCTGCAGTTAATCTATTAGAGCAGTGGTTCTCAACCCTGTCCTCAAGTACCCCCAACAGGCCATGTTGTGGGAATTTCTCTTAGATAAAATAGCTGTGCAAAATACCAAGCCATTGACTTAAAGCAAGATGCAAGATAGAGGAAAACCTGCAAGCATGGCCTGTTGGAGGTACTTGAGAACAGGGTTGAGAACCACTGTATTAGAATATAGGTATACTTGCCTAGTAGTCTCTGCTTTTGGTCTGGTGAAAAGACAGTAGCACCTGTGTGGACATGTAGTTTCCAAAGTCTCCAAAAACAACTTCCTTCCTCTGGGATTTTTAACCCAGCCCCCCAGAGACAGAAAGTGCAAACTATAGATGGCAGCAGATTTGTACAGTAACTTTTGTGCTGCTTCTGTAGATCCTCCAACATGACCCACTCTAGTATGTACAGGAAATCTGATCATCTCTCTGTCTCTATAATTACATTCAGTTGACATTTAAAATACTGTATAACTAAAGGCAAAACTTTTATTTTAGTTTTGGATAGAATGAAGAGGTATTAGAACACCTGTCTTGTTTTCTTGCTGTCTGTGTCCCCGTTTTATACACAAGTTAATTAAGAATAAATTTATTGTTACAACACACCTTCACCTACAGGTAAGCCTAGATTAAGGTTTACCTGTAGGTGATGTAAATATCTCTTAAACCTACATGGTTTAGGAGATATATAGAATTCCCCATACGAGGATTCCTTCTGCGCATGCGCCAATGTATTTGGCGCATGCGCACTTTAAAAGGATCACGGCGTGCCATTTTCATTAAAGGACATGCCGTGACTGGCGGCTAACACATGCACATGCGGGAGTGATGTCACGTGACTCCGGCCAGTCACAGAGCCGAAGTGCGTGACCCCGGAAGGAAAATTTACTCTTCCAGCCGGCAAGGAAATCGGGGACATCGCTGGCTCCTGTGTCAGGTAAGTGACACATAATGGGCTACTATGCGATGCATAGTAGTCCATTATGCTTTACCTTTGCAGGGAAACAAAAAGGAAGTAAACCCATCAGGGGTAAGATTACTCTCTACTCTCCCTTACTATATCCAAATTGAAAAAATAAAAGTTTTACCTATAGTTCTACTTTAGGCAAACTATTCACCAACTCATTGATTATTAATTGATGTCTTATCCCGCAGGTGTGAAACACAAAGTCCACGGGCCGAATCCATCCCGCCAGGACTTGTCATGTGGCCCACAGCAACCCCTGGCTGCCACCTCCGGCTCTCACCTGCTCTTCCTACCGTCACGGTAAACACAAAAACTTCTATGTATACAGTGACAGCTATTAGTTTCCCTTCCTGTTACTGCACATGTGCTGTTTCCAGGCTGTACAAGCCGAGCGCAGAGATGCTGCAGCCAAATAGACAGCTTAGTAAAATTAACTCCTTACATGCCGAGCAGTCGGCTGGGCATGCAGGCATGGTCTGGAACATAGGACACACAGGCTGGAGGAACCAATTGCCAAAAGTTGAGTGCTTATCCCCAGGGATTTCACAGGGGGTGGTGGTCTGGTACTGGAGGCAGTAGTTGGGTGGGTGGTGGTCTGCTAGTGGAGGGGGGTGGGCGTTAGTTGGGGGTTGGTGGTCTGTCAGTGGTGAGTGGCAGGGCAGTAGTTGGGGGTGGGGTTCTGATAGTGGGGGCAAGGCAGTAGTTGGTGGAGTGGGGTCTGTCAGTGGATGGAATAGTAGTTGGTGGGTAGATGATCTGGTAGTGGAGGGGCGTTAGTTGGTGGGGTGAGCTGGACCATGCATGTATCTCACCCATGAATCCTGTACTCTGTACACAGTGCACTCTTTAACCCTGCACTCTGTACATTGCCCAACTCCTGAACCAGGGGTCAAGTCCTGGGGAAAAAGTGTGGGAACTCCCACCCAAGATCCACTTCCCCACCAAAAATAAATAAATAATTATACGCTCATATGCACGAACACTTCAAAAGTGGTATTTTTCATCCAATTTTCGTATTGTGTGTAAGAAGCTTAACTGTTAGTACAAAAAAAAAATCCTCAATAAACATAAATACTGTAATTCTCTAAATAATCCGCATTCATTCAATTGTGCTTCCATGCAAAAGTGAACATCATGTTCTGATCTTTATTGGGGAATGTTATTTTGTATATAGAGTGTTTATGTGGTGAGTTTACACTTTTCATTGAACAGAGTTTGGATAACACAGGGTTAAACGGAAAGGTCATAAATCAACTGCACATTATCTGGACAGAATGCTTGGGGAGATAGTGATGTGTTCCTGCTTAGGAGATGTATGTTATCTTGGGGGGCTGCAAACTCTGCAGGGCTCCGACACACACTCGCTGCTATTCCAACCCTTCACATATTTCCACATAAACTTCCCTCCTGGCATTAAACTTTGCCAGGTATTGTGCTCAGCTTACCACCCCAAACTGATGTTCCCCCCTCAGCTCACCTCTCTCCCTGCATGTCCTGTGAGCAGAATAGCTGTGCTCCTCCTCTGGGTTCTCTCATCATATTACACTGAAGATAGAGGAGGGGGGATTCAGCTGGACACACAGAGCAAGTATGTAGGAGACTGGGCGGGGGGGGGAGGGGGATGAGGAGACAGAAAATCAGAAGGGGCCGACGGGGAGGAGCGCATCAAGAGAGGCCTGACTAAATACAATCTCTTAGCAGCAGGGACCTGATCTACCCATCAGCTGTGATTGACAGGTAGATCGAAAAGGAAGCTGTCATGGGGCCCCCTACTGGCAATGCCTGAATGATCAGGTGTGCGGCACTTAGTATTGTGAGCTGTGTTGGTGGCTGCTGGTGTAGCACCTGCCACACACCTCGCACACTTCAAAGTCTTGCAGGACGCAGCTGCCAATGGGAACTGAGTTCCTCTTGTGGAAAAAGTACAGGAACTCCATTGCCATGTGTTCCCACAGGACTTGAGCCCTGTCCTGAACCCTGCACTCTGTCTGTTGCACACGCTTGAACCCTGCACTCTGTGCACAGCGCAACACTGAACCCTGCACTCTGTACACAGCGCAACCCTGAACCCTGCACTCTGTACACAGCTCAACCCTTAACTGTGCACTCTGTACACAGCACAACCCTGAACTGTGCACTCTGTACACAGCACAACCCCGACCCCGGAACTCTGTACACAGCACAACACTGAACCCTGCACTCTGTACACAGCACAACCCTGAACCCTGCACTCTGTACACAGTGCAACCCCGAACCCTGCACTATGTACACATTGCAATCCTGAACCCTGCACTCTGTACACAGCGCAACACTGAACCCTGCACTCTGTACACAGTGCAACCCTGAACCCTGCACTCTGTACACAGTGCAACCCTGAACCCTGCACTCTGTACACAGTGCAACCCTGAACCCTGCGCTCTCTACATTGCGTACTCTTGAACTCTGCATTTCATACATAGCTCAGCTAGATACATAGTCTTAGATATACAACTGGCCCCCTGAATACAACCATATTGCTGATGTGGCCCCCGATGAATTTGAGTTTGACACCCCAGCCTTCGCTTTAATCGAATCCTCGTGTAAATTCTATGTATGACTACATTGGAGCTTACACAGGGTTAATTACGTTCTCCTTTATGTGACAGTGTTCTGGCCTAGTGATTGGTTACTCATGCGATGCATTCTAGGATAAGAGAGAAAAGGTCCTATGCCTTCCTTTACATGGAGGTAGCAGCTCCAACAGAGGGATTGATGGGGATGTACAGCTTAGGTAGGCATCAGAGGATGCAAATGTGCCCTAGCAATGAGACTTGTTCAGTATAGTACACCGAAATTCTCTTAACCTCGGGTAAGTATATTATAAACTATAAAGAGTTGATCAGGAGCCAAGCACTTTGTACATACTGAAGGGTTCATTTTGGAGAGTCTGCTCTTGCCTGGTGGGACGTGGAGGTTTTATGCCAGTTTTCAAAACAGAGGGACTGCTCTGCAGTAAGAGAAACTATGTATGCCTCCTAAGTTAAGGTGACCAGATTTTTTAAATGTAATCCAGGGACACATTTCTTTTTTTAGTAATGGCGTCAATCAGTGGCTCTCTGTCCATCGCCGCCGCCACCCGCCTCACAGCCTGTCAAGTCTTACTTTCTGGGCTCCGGCTACAACTGGGTGGGGAAGAAGATCACTCCACCAGGGAAGGCAAGGAGATAAGCAGGCAGGCGGCTGGCCGGGACTTGAGACAAGGCGGAAGAGCATGTGAGCGGAGCTGAATGGGCATGCACCCGAAACTGAAGAAATATTCCCTCCGCTCCGACCAGCACATGATCATCAGAGAGGGTCACAGATAATGGAAAAAAATACACCTTCCTAAGCTAGTAGGAGCGGTGGAGCAGTGGTGTGTAATTCAGATTTTTTAATTTATTTTTTATTCTGCACTGCCTGTCTTTGAAATTGCCCTAACCCCTGTTCAAATCCAATCCACGGACAAAACTGGGGACAGACTTGGCCCGGGGACAGTGTCCTCAATCCGGGGACTGTCCCCGGAAACCGGGGATGTCTGGTCACCCTATCCTAAGTCAACTGAAGTGCGAACTCCACCACTGACTTTGACTGCTGTCGGCAGCTGCCCATAAGAAAGGAAGTTCTTGCAGAGCATGGTTCATGACATCAGAAGGTTGACACATCAACAAATAAGACATTTTTTTTGCAGCGCATGGTTCATGACATCACAGGTCCACACATCAACAAACAAGAAAACGTTTTTGCATTTTGGTTTACCAACATGCAGACCTGCATTGTCATCTACATTGCTCTTCAGGAACATCTGAAATAAATGGAGGTCCACACCCAGCTGTCTTCAACTGTCAAAATGAAATGTGATTAGGTGTGAAAGTCTTGACTGTCTACGATGGGCATCATTATATGGTGGACCATGGCCCTGAGTGCAGTCAGCCAGCCCCCAGCCCAGTTTACCGCCACATCTTCTACAGTAATTGGTTGTTAGGATCGCCAGCGTACAAAGCACCAATAACATCCTGTGATTGACCTGCCCCCAGCATCACAGGAGGACAGAAGTGGAACTTCCTTTATCTAGACCCGCTCCGCTTCCTGGCTCTTGCCCTCTGCCTGCCTGGTACCAAAAAGCATAGGGGCACTCTGGTGAGGACACTTGATGTAAGGGGACACTCTGATGGGGACATCTAATGTAAGGAGGCACTCTGATGGGGCGACCTAATGTAAGGGAACATCTGATGTAAGGGGGCGCTCTGATGAGGGCACCTGATGTAAGGAGCATGCTAAAAATAGATGGATATTTTTGAGATCCTATGGAAAGTGTGCATTTCTTATTTTTTGATAGACATACAATAACTACCTTGTTTCCCCCAAAATAAGACCTAGCGTAATTGTCGGTGAGGGCTGCTATATAAGCCCTACCCCCCAAATAAGCCCTTGTGGTTGTAAACCCTTACAAACCACTTTGACCTACAGGTAAGCCTAGATTATGGCTTTCCTGTTGGTCCAAGAAATATCTCCTAAACCTACACGGTTTAGGAGATATTTGCCGAAAGACAGGCACTGTCAACGGCGATATGCCGTGAGTGGCGGCTCCCGTGCGCATGCGTGGAAGTGACGTCATGGCGGCTTCGCCGAAATGAAAGCGGCAGAGCAGCGAGACCCACCGAGAAGATGGATGCGCCGGAATACAGGGGACAGCGGTGACTTCGCTGGTTCCTGTGTCAGGTAAGTGACACATAATGGACTACTATGCGATGCATAGTAGTCCATTATGCTTTACCTTTGCAGGGAATCAAAGAGGAAGTAAACTCATCAGGGTTTACTTCCTCTTTAAAGTCCTTGTAGGGATTATTTTCGGGGAAACAAGGTAGGGCTTGTTTGGGGGGTAGGGCTTATACTGCAGCCATCACCGACAATCACTCTAGGTCTTATTTTCGTGGGAAACAGGGTAAATATATACTGGGATCCAAATCATAGCACAGACATGGGATTTGGGCCTCTGTTAGAAGCAAATTTTACCAACTGGACCTCCTTGAATTTGAATTAATTACCCCTGGTCTATAATGATATGCATTTTGAAGTGCCATCTTTTTTATTTAGTTGCTGAGAACAGTATATAATTCATTATGGCATCATTTTAGCTCCTTTTGGCTTATATTTATTAATTCTCCTTTCTGCATTAATCTCTCAGTTTGTATCCTTTGTTTTCTGAATGATATGAGCTGCTCATAATTCTTCGGCCTGATTTTCATTTCCTATGTGTGACATCTGTGCAGGTCACTGTGACTGTGAGATCACACAGTGTGTATTTACTGCCTTCTTCATGCATTTCTTGAATGGCTCAGCAAAGAGAGACTTCATGGGAGAAAGACAAGCACGCCAGAAGACGGATCTTTCTCATCATGTCCTGCTAGGGCCGATGGTCAGGGCTCCGGGCCCAGAATAACCTCATAATACTGAATATGAAATCATAAAAATCAGGACTCTTTTAACCCTATCCGCACCAGGAGAGTTTTATAGCTTATAGCCAGACAAAACCATATTGGTTTTATAGTCTAACCGAGGCGCTGTTAAAGAAGAATTGCAGTCTGCTCATATGATTTGTGAAAAAAAACATCTTTGCCATTCTGAAGCTTCCCAACCACTTTGAATATTATTTTCTATATACTGTGATTCTGTACTTGTTAAATATGCTGCAGAAATCTCCCTCCACTGAGTCTGGCTGCAGCCATTTTAACTGTGGGCAGCTGACGCTGCTGCCTGTTCACTTCCTGGATTTACACAGACACACAGAGGTGCACCTCCAGCTCTGCAGCTCTCATTGGCCCTCTTATGACTCACACCCCCCCTCCCTTCCTGGCAAACTCTCACGAGAGTGAAAGAGCTGTGCCTCGGCTAATGACCGGACAAGAAACAGGACGTGGGCTGTATAAGATATTTACTGGCAGAAAAAAAAATGTTTTACTATCCAAAGTTAAAACAACAAGGGCAGAGGATTTAATAGATGAAAAAATGACTGAAGGCCCACTTTAAAGTGGAATTCCACCCTAAAATGGAACTTCCACTCATAGGAACCCCCCCTCCGGTGCCACAATTGGCACCTTTCAGGGGGGAGGGGGGTACAGATATCTGTATAATACAGGTATCTGCACCCACTTCCGAGCATAGATATTGACAGAATCTGTGGGTATTTACGCTACTTCCTGTGGGTCCCCCGCTGTCTGCTGGGAAACACGCGGATCCCAGAGACAGCAGGGACCGTCCTTATTGCGCAGTGCAACTCGGGCATGCGCAGTAGGGAGCCGGGAAGTGAATCCGCAAGGCTTCACTTCCTGATTCTATACCCAAGATGGCTGCGGCAGCACCCGAGAGCCGAACGACAGATAGGCTTCGGTTGCTGACATTGCGGGCGCGTTGGACGGGTAAGTGTCCATATCTTAAAAGTCAGAAGATGCAGTATTTGTAGCTGCTGACTTTAAAAAAAAAAAAAAAAAACGGTAGAACCTCCGCTTTAAGGAGACTTCCTACCCAGGTGAAAACAGTTCCTACCCAGGTGAAAACAGTTTCTCACCAGATTTTATTTATGGTACTTATATAGCACTGTCAATTTATGGAGAGCTTTACATATATATTGTACATTCACATCAGTCCCTACCCTCAAGGAGCTTACAACTTAAGGTCCCTAACACACAATCATACATATACTAGGGCCATTTAGACAGGGTCTGATTATGTCTTTAGAGTGTGGGAGGAAACCCATGCAGGCACAGGGAGAACATGCAAACTCCAGGCAGATGGTGTTGTGGTTGGGATTTGAACCAGTGACCCTTTTTGCTGGTAGGTGAAAGTGCGACCCACTACACCACCGTGCTGCCCAGATTACCAGAAGTGATGAAAAATCTAAACAGCAACACATAAATAAATACATATTTTTAAAAGTACAGTTGAAGGCTAGAACCCCTTTCAGATTTGTATTTCTGTCTGTTTGTCTGCCTGTATTTTTGAGATTTCGCCTCCTGTCTGATGAAACTGTCACTGTGTCACTGTGTCACTGTGCCAGTAAATGGGAGAAACTGCTCTAAAGGAACCCCAGATAGCAGCAAAGGCCTGACAAAGGTTCTAATCCTTCTAAACTCCATCTGCAAAAAAAAAAAAAAAAAATTTGCTGAAGACCTGGTCCCATGCCAACATTTTGTTGCATCATTGGGTGCCTGCTGTCTCCTTCAGGTCCTTACCCCGGGCCCCCTGGTGATGCCCATGGACTGAAGAGCATCATCAGGGTGCCAGCTGTTAGACCTGGGGAGAGGCAGCTGGCCCCTCTGATGATGCAATGCATCTGCAGTTTCTGTAGATAGCCCCAAATCCTCCTGCGATGTGATATGAGTGTCCCAGGAGACTTCAGGCAGCCAGGAGTTATGTCATTCTAGCCTAAGCAATAAGGCAGAAGGACAGTTAGGGGGATTCTACAAATGGTATTTAGAAAAAACAAACCTAAAAATATGCAATTTTTAACACAAGGGGTTAACATGTAAGCCCTTGTACACACGGTCGGAGAATCTGTCGGAATGAGTCTTATCGGACCGTGTCGTCAGATAATCCGACTGTGTGTGGTATGCATCAGTCTGATTCCATCCGAATCTCTGTCCGACCCAATTTTCCAACGTGTTGGAAATATTTCCCGACCAACTGGGCCGGACGGACCTAATCCGATCATGTGTAGAGCATTTTCATCGGACCAAGTGCCACGCATGCTCAGATCAAATTCCTACATCAAAGCTATTGGCTACTAGCCTGAATGTAGTCCCATCGTAACTAAATTACGTCATCACGTTCTGAAAGATCGGATTTTTCGCCAACTTGGCCCGACTGTGTGTATGCAACGGTTTCGGACACAATCCGTCGGACTAAATCCGACGGGCAAAATCCGACGGATTTGGTTGGCAAAATCTCCGACCGTGTGTACGTGGGCTAAGCCCTTGTACACACGGTCGGACATTCCGACAACAAAATCCGTCGGATTTTGTCTGACCGATTTTGTCCGAAACTTGTGTTGCATACACACGGTCGGACAAAGTTGGCGGAAAATCTGATCATTCAGAACGTGATGACGTTATTTTGTTACGACGGGGCTACGTTCAGGCTAGTAGCCAATAGCTTTGGTCTAGGAATTTGATCTGAGCATGCGTGGCACTTTGTCCTATTGGAAATCTCTACACATGATCAGACAAAGTCCGATCGGATAATGTTGTCAGAAAGTTTTATAGACAAGCTCTCAAACTTGGTCCATTGGATATTCCGACGGAAACAGTCCGATGGAGCCCACACACTGTCGGATTATCCGACAACACGGTCCGATCCTACATTTTCCATCGGAATGTTCGACCGTGTGTACGGGGGCTAATAGAAAGGAAAGTAGAGAATGAGGATGAAGGTTTGCTTTATTTCTTCCAGTTAACAAAAAAAAAAGGCTACACATGCACTCTAAAGTGGAACTTTAGATTGGGTTCACCCATATGCGAATTGGATGCTTTTTTCCCTGCATCCAATTCGCATGGCAGGAGAGTGTGACTGTCTCTCAATGGAGCCATTTCACACAGCTCCGGGCGGCCGCGGTACGCTTTTGGAAAGGGTCTTGTGCGTCTTCTGGTCCGATTCAGGTACAAATTCAGGCAAAAAAAATTCAGGCCTGATTCTCACCTGAATCGGTGAACAGGGACACACCAGACCCCATGTTGTGAGCCACAGCATTTGTGAACGGAGCCTTATGGCCTGTACATACGATCTGAAAGTCGGATGAAAAATACAGATTTCAATGCGATCGTACGATAATCGGATCATTAGTACAGAGCTTTCGAGAGCCGATCAGGACAATTCATCCGATATTATTAGACCGGACAAGCACGAAAATGTTCTCGTACAATACCAGATTGTACGATTTTTGTTTAGTCAGTACAGTTGTTGTCTGAAAATACAATACAAATACATTACAACACATGACATCACTTGCGATTTTTTTTTTCTGTTGTACGAGAATTTTCGTGACTTTAGTAACCTACTTAATTTCTACTTGTGACTGTTATGCGAAAAAAGTCGTACGATATGTCGTTTGGGATTCGGATCGTATGTACGGGCCATAAGTCAGAAATATAAGTCCTGCTAGATCAGCCTTTTTCAACCAGGGTGCCCAGGCACCCTGGGGGGCCTTTAGATTTTATTAGGGGTGCCTTGGCAAAAGGACAAAAAAAGTATACAAGTCAGCGGGCTGCCTTTTAGTTACACAAATCCACAGGTTTTCATTGTGCACCATTACAACCTTCAAGCTGCCAGCATCCTAACAACCAATGATGTTATCAGTTGATAAGGAGGACATTGGGCGCCTGCACAGTATCCTTGTTTGTTCCTCACCTGCTCCTCTTATCAGCGCTGGGGTCACATTAGCTAAGTGAGGCAGAGAAACTGGAAGAGAAAAGAAACATTGGAATACAAGTCAGTACCAGTGTGAAAAGGTGTGTTTAGAACAGGTGTCTCCAAACTGTGGCCCGAGGGCTGGATGTGGCCCTTTGCTTGCCTTTACTCTACGCTTGGGGCACTATTCCTTCCACTGATAAAATGCACTAGTCCTTCCACTGACAAGAGACACTAGTCCTTCCACTGATAAGAAACACTAGTCCTTCCACTGATAAGAAGCACTAGTCATTCCACTGATAAGAGACACTAGTCTTTCCACTGATAAGAGGCACTAGCCCTTCCACTGATAAGAGACACTAGTCCTTCCACTGATAAGAAGCACTAGTTCTTCCACTGATAAGAGACACTAGTTCTTCCACTGATAAGAAGCACTAGTCCTTCCACTGATAAGAGACACTAGTCCTTCCACTGATAAGAAGCACTAGTTCTTCCACTGATAAGAGCCACTAGTCCTTCCACTGATAAGAGTCACTAGTCCTTCCACTGAAAAGAGTCACTAGTCCTCCCACTGATAAGAGGTAATAGTCCTTCCACTGATAAGAGACACTAGTCCTTCCACTGATTAGAGACACTAGTCCTTCCATTGATAAGAGACACTAGTACTTCCACTGATAAGATGCACTAGTCCTTCTACTGATAAGAGGCACTAGCCCTTCCACTGATTAGAGCCACTAGTCCTTCCACTGATCAGAGGCACTATTCCTTCTAATGATAAGAGGCACTAGCCCTTCCACTGATAAGAGGCACTAATCCTTCCACTGATAAGAGGCACTAGTCCTTCCACTGATAAGAGGCACTAGCCCTTCCACTGATAAGAGGAACTATTCTTTCCACTGATAAGAGGCAATAGTCCTTCCATTGATAAGAGGCACTAGTCTTTCCACTGATAAGAGGCACTATTCTTTCCACTGATAAGAGGCACTAGCCCTTCTACTGAAAAGAGGCACTAGTCCTTCCACCGATAAGAGGCATTAGCCCTTCCACTGATAGGAGGCACTAGTCCTTCCACTTATAAGACACACTAGTCTTTCCACTGATTAGAGACACCAGTCCTTCCACTGATTAGAGGCACTAGTCCTTCCACTGATTAGAGGCACTAGTCCTTCCACTGATAAGAGGCACTATTCCTTCCACTGATAAGAGTCACTAGTCCTTCCACTGATAAGAGGCACTAGTCCTTCCACTGATAAGAGTCACTAGTCCTCCCACTGATAAGAGGCAATAGTCCTTCCACTGATAAGAGACACTAGTCTTTCCACTGATTGAAGGCACTAGTCCTTCCTCTGATAAGAGGCACTAGACCTTCCACTGATAAGAGGCACTAGTCCTTTTACTGATAAGAGGCACTAGTCCTTCCACTGACAAGAGGCACTAGTCCTTCTACTGATAAGAGGCACTAATCCTTCCACTGATAAGAGGCACTAGTCCTTCCACTGATAAGAGGCACTAGTCCTTCCACTGATAGGAGGCACTAGTCCTTACGCTGATAAGAGGCACTAGCCCTTCCATTGATAAGAGGCACTAGTCCTTCCACTGATAAGAGGCACTAGTCCTTCCGCTGATAAGAGGCTCTAGCCCTTCCATTGATAAGAGGCACTAGTCCTTCCACTGATAAGAGGCACTAGTCCTTCCGCTGATAAGAGGCACTAGCCCTTCCATTGATAAGAGGCACTAGTCCTTCCACTGATAAGAGGCAATAGTCCTTCCACTGATAAGAGGCATTAGCCCTTCCACTGATAAGAGACACTAGTCTTTCCACTGATTGGAGGCACTAGTCCTTCCACTGATAAGAGGCAATAGTCCTTCCACTGATAAGAGACACTAGTCTTTCCACTGATTGGAGGCACTAGTCCTTCCACTGATAAGAGGCACTAGACCTTCCACTGATAAGAGGCACTAGTCCTTTTACTGATAAGAGGCACTAGTCCTTCTACTGATAAGAGGCACTAGTCCTTCCATTGATAAGAGGCACTAGTCCTTCCACTGATAAGAGGCACTAGTCCTTCCATTGATAAGAGGCACTAGTCCTTCCACTGATAAGAGGCACTAGTCCTTTTACTGATAAGAGGCACTAGTCCTTCCACTGATAAGAGGCACTAGCCCTTCCACTGATAAGAGACACTAGCCCTTCCATTGATAAGAGGCACTAGTCCTTCCACTGATAAGAGGCACTAGTCCTTCCACTGATAAGATGCACTAGCCCTTCCACTGATAAGAGACACTAGCCCTTCCACTGATAAGAGGCAATAGTCCTTCCACTGATAAGAGGCACTAGCCCTTCCATTGATAAGAGGCACTAGTCCTTCCACTGATAAGAGGCACTAGTCCTTCCACTGATAAGAGGCACTAGTCCTTCCACTGATAAGAGGCACTAGTCCTCCCATTGATAAGAGGCAATAGTCCTTCCACTGATAAGAGACACTAGTCTTTCCACTGATTGGAGGCACTAGTCTTTCCACTGATAAGAGGCACTAGACCTTCCACTGATAAGAGGCACTAGTCCTTTTACTGATAAGAGGCACTAGTCCTTCTACTGATAAGAGGCACTAGTCCTTCCATTGATAAGAGGCACTAGTCCTTCCACTGATAAGAGGCACTAGTCCTTCCATTGATAAGAGGCACTAGTCCTTCCACTGATAAGAGGCACTAGTCCTTTTACTGATAAGAGGCACTAGTCCTTCCACTGATAAGAGGCACTAGCCCTTCCACTGATAAGAGACACTAGCCCTTCCATTGATAAGAGGCACTAGTCCTTCCACTGATAAGAGGCACTAGTCCTTCCACTGATAAGATGCACTAGCCCTTCCACTGATAAGAGACACTAGCCCTTCCACTGATAAGAGGCAATAGTCCTTCCACTGATAAGAGGCACTAGCCCTTCCATTGATAAGAGGCACTAGTCCTTCCACTGATAAGAGGCACTAGTCCTTCCGCTGATAAGAGGCACTAGCCCTTCCATTGATAAGAGGCACTAGTCCTTCCACTGATAAGAGGCAATAGTCCTTCCACTGATAAGAGGCACTAGCCATTCCACTGATAGGAGGCACTAGCCCTTCCACTGATAAGAGGCACTAGCCCTTCTACTGATAAGAGGCACTAGACCTTCCACTGATAAGAGGCACTAGCCCTTCTACTGATAAGAGGCACTAGCCCTTCTACTGATAAGAGGCACTAGACCTTCCACTGATAAGAGGCACTAGCCCTTCCACTGATAAGAGGCACTAGCCCTTCTACTGATAAGAGGCACTAGTCCTTCCACTGATAAGAGGCACTAGTCATTTTACTGATAAGAGGCACTAATCCTTCCACTGATAAGGGGCACTAGTCCTTCCACTGATAAGAGGCACTAGACCTTCCACTGATAAGAGGCACTAGCCCTTCCACTGATAAGAGGCAATAGTCCTTCCACTGATAAGAGGCACTAGCCCTTCCATTGATAAGAGGCACTAGTCCTTCCACTGATAAGAGGCACTAGTCCTTCCACTGATAAGAGGCACTAGTCCTTCCGCTGATAAGAGGCACTAGCCCTTCCATTGATAAGAGGCACTAGTCCTTCCACTGATAAGAGGCAATAGTCCTTCCACTGATAAGAGGCACTAGCCATTCCACTGATAAGAGGCACTAGCCCTTCCACTGATAAGAGGCACTAGCCCTTCTACTGATAAGAGGCACTAGACCTTCCACTGATAAGAGGCACTAGCCCTTCTACTGATAAGAGGCACTAGCCCTTCTACTAATAAGAGGCACTAGACCTTCCACTGATAAGAGGCGCTAGCCCTTCCACTGATAAGAGGCACTAGCCCTTCTACTGATAAGAGGCACTAGTCCTTCCACTGATAAGAGGCACTAGTCATTTTACTGATAAGAGGCACTAATCCTTCCACTGATAAGGGGCACTAGTCCTTCCACTGATAAGAGGCACTAGACCTTCCACTGATAAGAGGCACTAGTCCTTCCACTGACATCAATGATGTATTTTTTTTACTCACACTGACCACCAAACCTATGGCACTGTTTACTCCCACCAATGCCAGGGCATTTTCTACTTCCGCTGGCCACAATTAGTTTTGTTTTTTACCATTTAGAATGGGGTGCCTTGAGGTTGTGAAGAATTTTAAAGGGTGCCTTGACTGGAAAAAAATTTTTTTGAGAAACACTGTGCTAGACTAATCTAGGCTGGCCCCCTTTTCAGGTAAAGCTATGCAAAACATTAAAAACAAGTGCCTATCCTGTTTAAAATCCAGTAATATATAGCTCCCAACTGTCCCTGATTTCAAGGGACTATCCCTGATTTCGAGCAATGTCCCTCTGTCCCTTATTCCTCCTCATTTGTCCTTCATTTTGGTCTGATCTATGTAGATGTATATAAAATGCACTTTTTATGTATCAAAAAGTGTTTTCCAGCTCTAAACCTTTCATCTGATTTCTAAATTGCTGCATTTGTAAATTTCAAAAGCCAATATAAAGGAATAGTAGTAGTAAAAAAAAAGCACTTGTGGGTATAACCAATCTTGTTTTTTCGTACAATTCTCCTTTAAGGGTGCATGGCAAAAAGGATGTATATAGTGTAATACTGTGAGGTTTATTCATAAAATCCAAAGATATAACACTTACATCAAAAAACTTTAAAACAGAGAAGCGCCGCCTTGGCGTGCAAACAATGGTCACCAGGTCTCCTTAGCTTGACGCGTTTCGCCCCTCCCACTGGTCATCATCAGAAGTTGTTTTGCAGTATTACACTATATACATCCTTTTTCCCTTCATTGCTATACATCTTTATGGGTGCCTGATCACTGAGTTAGATGGGAAGGATCCAGGATGTCCATATGTTTTAATCATACTGGTGGAAGATAGGAGTTATCCCTGTGGTGTCTGTACAATCCAGCTATCCCTAATGGGAGATGCTGATCTGGAGATACTAACAGGTGCATTTACTTCCTTTTTCTGGTGAGTGGGGACCCAGGAGGGGAGAACGAATAGTTATTTGAAAACCATCACCACAACTGTTTACAAGTTCAGCATACCACATTGAATGGACTTTGTTTGATTGCACTTTATATATCTTTGTACTTTGTACTATATTGGCACTGAGCACTTTATATTGTGTCGTTATAGTTCTATCAGTTCTATAACTTATATAAGTTATATCATGATACTGTATATGTTGATATAGGTTTACCCAATATTGTATTGGTTTGAGTTTAAGGAGCAGCGCTGAGTCTAATTTCATTTTTTTGCATTTATTGGGGTCTTTCCCCTTTCACTTTAGCAGCAGCCCTACCAAATTGGCACATATCATTTTTAATTTTTTTTTTAATTCTTATTTCCATAGCGCAGGTTCTTTCTTTCTTTTAGCAATAAAAACCTGAGAGGGGCTCTAACCCTTCACCACTATTCAAATACTAAATGAACATTTTGGCTTTAAATCACAACACAATTCACTCCCTTTTATTTGTACGCATTGTTAGCATTTTCTGTGGCTCTTCAGTTCTTTTCTTTTCATCGAGTGGGTGGAGAGGTATTGAAGGCTGCATACTGACCCATATCCCCATTATATTGTACTTTCTCAGTGTGGATCAGCCTTGGGGTTCTTGCCAGGTAGCCGTTCTGGGAGAAGATCAAAGAGAACCTTCTGGTATGTCCTGTAATCTTAAATTGTTTACTTAGGAGTGATTATCAAGGTCTTCGCTTTATTGTGCTCCTTTCAACTGAGGGACTTTGTTGTGGATGGTGTGATTGGCCTCGGTGATTTCCTCGTGCTTTCTTCGTATTATTGTCTTATTTGCAGAGGGTGGTTACTTGTATGCTTTATGCTGCTTCTCACCGACATCTGGTTAGTACTTGTTAGGTCTGCAGCCTCCGTATGACAAGAAATTCTTTGCTGGGGATAGCGACTTTCGTTTTCTTTTTTAAAGTGTTATGTCGGGCCAAAATAAAAAAATTTTTGGAAAAAAAACATATTTAGTACATCGCTGCTATATATGAAAATGTACCCACATTTTGTAGCTTTAAGGCCTCTTTTACATGAGCAGCCAAGGGTAAAAACTGGTGGTTGAGCCACAGTTTTATTGCACTTCCTTCTTGACCACCCCCTAAATTCTATTATACAGCTAGTGGGAGCTGTTCACATGCCGCAGCCACAGCCGCAATGCTTCGTGTCGTGGTTACAGCAAACGTAATGTGGCATGTCTAGTTGACAGGCGCCACCTGCCGCTTGCCTCATGGTTGCTGCAAAAAAACTCCCATTGTAATTGGCTGTTCGGTGAAAAACATAGAGAGAACATGCAAACTTCATGAAGATAGTGTCATGGTTGGGATTTGAACCAGCAACCATACTACTAATACGCAGAAGTGCTATCCAGTAAGCCATTTTAAACACAGTAGAAAGGGGTTAGAGCCATAGTCAGGTTTTAATTGCTGTCTGTGTCCCTGTTAGGCAGATTCACCCTCTCTATTTGTCCTGGTAACCACCATCACTAAAAGTAAAGGTAAAAGGAAATCCTACATTTTGAGTGTTTGCCAGAACAGGATTTGATAGGGAAATCTTCAAATGTCATACTAATGTGACACTGCCTTCACAGTAAATGGGTGAAACACATCTTTTTGGAGTGCTAGTACTTTTTTTGCTCAAACTTTACTTGTGTTCGTAAATTTCAGTTTGAGCTATTGAGTTTTGTTAACATCAGACTGGGTCAAGAGTGTTAAGAGTAGGGTTGGCGTTGTATCTTTCCATCTGGTTTTGGAACAGAACCATCCATACTTCTATACTTCCTCAGCTTACAAAAAGGGGCGTTTTTAAGTTAAAAAGTGTGCAGAAAAGGACACACCCCTGCCACACCCCCAATTACATGGACCTCGAAGAATTAATGTATAAATATGATTGGTAAAACCAACTGTAAGAGAAGTCTGGTCAACAAACGTGAATTGCCGCGCATGTGCGGGCACAACAGGGTGTGCACCAAGAGAAATATGTATTGACGTATGCGTGAGTGCGAGCAGGCGCACACGTGCATGTACTGGTGCCAGACTAAACTGAGCAATGACACATACACATTGCTGAGTGGTCTTTCAGCTTGTTCCTGTTAATCTGTGCCTTGATCTGTTCCAGTTTACCTGCGTTTGACCCAGCTTCACCTGTACCTTCCTTTGGACTTCCGCCTGTCTACTTGACCTTGGCTTGTGTCTGACTAGTCCTGTCTCATGGTCCTGTACCTTGCTGCCCGATTGTGTACCAAACCCAGCTTGTATCCTGTCTTTTCTCCAGTCTCACGTTCCTATACCTGCTCTGCCCGGCTGTTGACGACCCCCTGGCTTATGTTCCAGCTATGCCTCTGCTTGCTGATCCAGCGATACGGAATTCCAGTTCCCAGTGCCTGTCTGGTGATCTACAGCCATCGGGTTCCTGTCAAGCTTCGGCTGGTGCCATCTGCTATACCGGCCTACAATATGTCCTACGATCCCTGTCCAAGGGCCTCGGCTATGGAATGCTCTACCAATCAACATCCGCCTGGAAGAAAATCACCTGGCTTTTAGGAAAAAACTCAAGACCTTCCTCTTTTAGCAGATGATCAAAGCTCGCCACAGCGCCTAGAGGCGATTCAGTTCGCATTGTGCACTATACAAGTATTTCATTCATTCATTCATTCATCTCTATCAGGAGCATTGGACAGGAGGTGCAAGAGAAGCCCTCTCTACAGCTCGATCTCCACCAGGTACGTGACACCAAAGGATTTTCACCATTACTTTTCCATTATACTCGTTTTTCAATATATCAAGAGTGGTAATTTAGATCAGCATTTCTCAACCCTCTCAACACAGAGGAACAATTAAAATAATGTTCCGGTGTCAGGGAACCCCTGCTAAAAATTATTAGATATACAAGTCATGATAACTTAGTGTTATGGTCACTGGGAGGAATGATCCTTACATGTATGGCCATTGGGAAGAATTTGCCCCTTACAGATAGCTAAAAAGATCAATGGTGTCAAAGGGAACTTATCTGAGAGGCAGAAATTGCTTGTTGCTAATGGCACCCCTAGCAACCTCTGGAGAACCCCTGGTTGAGAAACCCCTAGATTTAGGTGTTGGATGAGTAGTCTAGTGTAGAATAACATTCTTGGTTAACTAGTAAAATTTTTTATAGAGGTCTAAAAATTAGAAGAATGACAACTGAGGAGCAAGGAGGGACAGATGGATTTGTTTTGAAAAAAAAAAAGAGTCCTTTCAAATCAGAAACATTCGGGAGGTATGCAACTGGGACACTAGTTTTGTTGAGTACCAGGGACAGCCCTCACTTTATAGGGATTTGCTCTCATTTCCTGTTGCACTTATGAGACAGGATGTGAATGGAAATCTCCCCAATGAGACACAGATGGCAAAAACAAATGTGACGGAGTTATAACCCTTCCTTACTCTATTAAAAATTAAATAAACATGTTGCCTTTAGTTCTACAGTCTCAGTAACCAGTGATCACCATGACAGGTAGAGACAACAAATCTCAGACAGCAATAAAACCAAGATGGGTTTGAACCCTTCACTACTCTACCCAAAACTAAAAAGAAATCATTTGGCACTAGATTCACTTCAGCTAATGAATGGTCACCAAGATATTTTCAGTCATTGTAGAGGGTCAGTGAAGCCTTTTTAGTCCATAGCACTGTGTTCTTGAATAACGGTTGAACACTATTGGAGTCCAGTCTCAGCAGTGAACATTCTACGAAGCTTAAAATGTACCTGAAAACTTTTATCCTGAATGTTAAAATGTGATGAGTTCATTAAATCTGTCTCTATGTTATTGTGGAAGAACGTCTTCCTGTGCTTTTGGTTTCCTGATAGGATGCAGATGACAAAAGCAGGAACCTCTAAGAGTGCCACTATCCGACAGCTGCGCAGAGCGCTATGTGAGGGACTTATGCAGACTGCTCCCCACCATTGAAAATGACAGGGCAGACAGATTTAAGGTGACACTTTGACATGACCGTAATTGCTGCCAAGGTAGCCGGCAAGGAGCACTGGCTGAATTGTTAATACATGAGGTAGCTGTGGATGTCATAATGTGCCATTGAGTAGAAGTATCTAGATGCAATCACTGTGGGCTCCTCACATTATTGTTGTCAGGTCAACTCTTATGTAATTCCACATGACCTTTTCACAGGTTTCACACGCTTTTCAGTAGAGAAAACCACAATAGCCTACTGCCATGTTCTATCCCATAATAGTTTATGGTATAGAACTAAGCGTCACTCCATGTCCTAAAATGTATGACCTCGGTGTCCTTCATCATAACACCTGCATCCCAGTAGACCCTAAATCGAAGGCCACGCCAACCCTAATTCTAACATTAATTACCCAGCCTGATGTTAAGAAAACTTAATAACTCAAGCTGAAAATTATACACATCAGTGAATAAGTCAGAGCAGTACAAAGTCACAAGCACTCCAAATAGATACATTTCACATATTTATTGTGAAGGCAACATCACATATGTTATAAGAAACTAGTGGAAGATCCCTCGCAGGGTCCCTTCCTCAAGGTGGATATGAATACTTGTCGCCTTAAGGAAGGAACCCAGTGAGGCCCTGATACATCGGTTTCTTATGTCTTCAAAATGTGAATGTGTGAAGCACATCTTTTTGGAGTGCTGGCTACTTTGTACTGCTTGGACTCATTTACATGTGTGTGTAACTTTCAGCTTGAGCTCATGAGTTCTGTTAACATCAGGCTGGAGAAAGAGTATTAGGGTTGGAGTGGTGACTTGGAATCTTCATATCTGGTTTTGGCACAACACCATCCAAAGCCACCACCTATTATCTAAAGGTCGAGTGTTCTGAGCAGTGCAGTTTCTTTTTGGACTTATTGGGGTTGATTTACTAAAAGGGAGGGTGCAAAATCTGGTGCAGCTGTGCATGGTAGCCAATCGGCTTGAGTTTGTTCAATTAAGCTTTGACAAAACAACCTGGAAGCTGATTGATTTTTTTGCGGAGCTGCACCAGATTTCCCCCCCAGTTTCAGTAAATCAACCCCATTGAGTCAAAGCTGTGATTCCTCCCCTCTCTCCTCCTACATCTGCCCAGCTCCACACATTGGGGGGGGGGGGGGGTTTACTAAAACTGGAGAGTGCAAAATCTGGTTCAGCTCTGCCTAGAAACCAATCAGCTTCCAGTTTTCTTTGTTAAAGCTTAATTGAACAAGCTGATGTTAGAAGCTGATTGGCTACCATGCACAACTGCATCAGATTCTGCACTAGTTTTAGTAAATCATACCCCTAGTCTTCAAAACGGTTTCTGTTGCGCTTTAGGCTTTAGAAAACCCTATAGTGCTCTGGGAATCCTTTGTCATGTACTAAAGTATATGTAAACCTAATCATTCATATCTCATAGAAGCTTTACCATGTTAATGTGATTTAAAAAATAGTAAAAGTCAAATCTTTTAATCTGCAACTTTCATTAAAATATTTTTTCATTAAAATAAAATAAAATGCAATGCTCTGTGCCTGACAAGGTATTCTTCTGCATTGTCACCCTACCACACCTGTGGCTGCCTCACACAGAAATCGAGGTTGGCACATTAGGGGATGGCACTGAGGCTGGAGAGTGTTGTTCATGCTGGGCACTAGTTCTTCAGTGCATGTTCAGCCCCATGTATGCTCAGCCTTCCAGACCACACAGCTTCTATAGGTGTTATTGTGCTGGCAGCAAAGATAGATGCCACAGGTGTCATCTTCCCCCAACACAGCCCTGATGCTGGCACACATTGGGGTTTATTTACTAAAGGAAAATCCACTTTGCACTTGAAAGTGCACTTCGAAGTAAAGTCGCTGTACATCTGAGAGGAATATGCAAGGAAAAAAAAAAAACAGCATATTAGCTTGCACATGATTGGATGATAAAATCAGCAGAGCTTCCACTCATTTCAGATCTACTCCTTAGATTTAGAGCAACTGCACTTTCAAGTGCACTTGCAGTGCAAAGTGGCTTTTCCTTTTGTAAATAACCCCCATTGTGTAGTAATTGTCCAACATTGTCACCAATAGAAACCCTTAGAAATATCATGCAGCCATCATTGGACTGGGAGCGTCTGCAAGGGGGCTGCATGATATCAGCACCACTGAGATGTAGCAAAGTTTAAAAAAAAAAAGTATTTTATTTAAACAAAATCCATTTTTTATGATACATGTTTTTTTTTAAGCAAACTAAGGGGTTGATTTACTAAAGCCAAAAACAGTTGCACTCTGGAAGTGCAGTTTCTCCAGAGCTTAGTAAATGAGGTAAAACTTCACTTTGCAAAGAATGCCCAATCATATGCAAGGAAAATAACAAATACTGCATTTTTACCTGCACATGATTGGATGATGGAAGTCATCATAGCTTCTGCTCATTTACTAAGCAATCTATTTGCCTTTAGTAAATCAATCCCTAAATGTCACCTCCTTAGTATTTACATCTACTTTAAAATGAAAGATATAGGCAAGCATGTGACTTACTTCTGTTCCTACCACATGACAGCACTGGTACTTGATGAGTGGCTGCACCCAATGTTGTCAAATAGAGAAAGGGTAGAGAGACCCTTGGCCTTGTATAAGCTCTGAGTTGCAATTTGGAGCTGACAGTGGGCTTCTTCTCTTCATTCCTGGTGACTGAAGAGAAGGGTAGCACAGAGCAAGGAAGGAGAGAAGGTGCTATGCGTCAGGTCATCATTGAAGCCCATACTCAGGTTTCCACCCCTTATGGTGATGTCAGCATTGATCCCTGTAATATGGAATGGAGTTCAAAGCATTGCTGTGAAATCCCCTCAGGGGTGGGTCCATGACATCCTGCACTCACAAGATGTCCTCAAGCTGGGTGTCATTTAACCCAGAAAACTGAGGACATCTAGTGGTGGAAAGCAATTACTGTGGTGAAAGTTACTAGAGAGGAGTTTAGTATTGCAGCCAGACTTGTGTAGTGGCCATAACCCTTTGTAGGGCGGCCTTAACTTATTGGGCTTACCGGTTACCTCCGCTTGGCTTGTCCTTCCACGTCTATGGGTTCCCAGGGTTGATACTTAACAACTTGAACGCTGACACAAATAAAGTCCTTCTGAAAGTTTTATTTTGCAGTGGTAACATCCAATAACACAGTCTCTCATGGGAACAGAGGGCACGGGTGAAGAATTCAGGCACCTTGAACTGCAAGTCTAGCAAAGTCTCTAATTCCACCCAGAGAGTAGCCACTCACAGCTGGGTACTTCGAGGCTGAACAGATCTCTAGCCAGAGATCATGGCAGTCAGCACGTTGACTCAAAACTTGAAACAATCCTATGAACGTGTACAAGTTGTAACTAGGGGTGAACAGGAACCTTTTTCCTCAGTACCTGGAACATTCTCTGTCTCCTCAATGGTACTGAAAAAACGTGAAATCGTCAATGTCCTTCCCAACTCAGTTACCAGGCACTTCTCAGGATGCCACTTGTCGGCCCTCCTCCGAAGAGTCCTCCCCGGTCACTTCCACGAGCTGTGGTGCCTCTCCAAGCCGAGAGCACACCCGGACACCTTGAATCCTCCCTCAGTTACTGCGCCTTGGACCATCTGGTTCAGAGACTCGGGAACAGACGGATCCCTACCCCAGACCAGGCGGGTCTATTGGGGGCATCTAACAGGAACATGTTGCGGGATGTCGAACACCCCGTGACCGAGACACCTCACGGGGCTACCCTGGTCCTGGAACCAGAACAGACCACACGGGCCTCACAAACTCCTCACCCTTAAGCACATGACCCACACATCTTAAGTACCCCTTCCCAGACTCCCCAGCGGGGCCCCGCACTCCCACTGATTGGTTCCGAGAAGGCTGATACTCAAAACGTCCAACCAGGCCTGGTTCTGGCCTGTCATGTGCGCCTCGCTGCTCACATGACCAGGCAGAACTTCCAACACAGCCCAGCCAGACTGATGTCAAGGCCAACATACGTAATTAACCCTCAGAACCCCTACTGTTCTGAGGCAAAAACGAAATTTACATGCGTGTGACATTCTGTCCAAAATATCATCCGCTACACTTGTTTTTGTTTTTTTTGTTGTTTTTTTTTTTTCATGTAAAGCACTGCTGGGGAGCTATTTTTCTTTTTCAAATATTTGCCTGGAGTCAGACTTTGAAGTGAGCCTGTTGCTTTGTCCTGTATTGGCGTAGCACAGATTCCAGTTAAAAGTAGATTTTTTCTCAATGTAGCATGGCAGGTCTCCGCTTTTCATAAGACAGGTTTCTCTTTCACCTCTTGTAAATATCCTCTAACCTTCCGTGGTGAGCTTTCAGAACAATAATGCGTGAAACCCCGGTGGAAGACACCATGCACAAGGTTCTTCTGCGAGTTTACTTAACAGGGATAACTTCTGAATGAATCACAATACTTTCACTGTTAGCCTGAGCACAGAGAAGCATGTTCTGACTTAATCACTGATCAAACAGGTCGCATCACACAGTAACAAAGGCACAAGGCGAAATGCTTTGCATATAACAAACTCCAGCTGAATATACCTGGCACCCCGTCCGCCTGTGTACAGAAATGGTCAACAATATGGGAAATGCTTTAGAAGCTTTCCATCGCCGAAGCAGATTTGATTTCCGTTTTATCCCGTCAAACTGTTTGCATTTCAGTTTAGCTTAATCTGGAGCCAGTGGGGTTTTCCAAATAGAAAAAAAATGTTCCAAGTAAAATACTGTAAGTTCATTACAGACTAACAATGGAGGTGACTCATCTGCTGCATGACTATTAAAAAACATTGATTAAAATAACGGATAAACTGTAAGTGTTGACTTAGGACTGTACATACTGCAGGTCTTAAAGTGGACTTTGCAGTAAATTTTAGTCACAATATATAGTGCAGTGACTAGAGGTTAACTCCTCTAAGACCCTAGCTGTATGGAGTCTGCATGTTCGAAGGCCACGCCAACCCTAATTCTAACATTAATTCCCCAGCCTGATGTTAAGAAAACTCAATAACTCAAGCAGGAAATTATACACATCAGTGAATAAGCCAGAGCAGTACAAAGTCACAAGCACTCCAAATAGATACAGTTGACACCGCTCCCCACCATTGCAAATGACAGGGCAGACAGATTTAAGGTGGCACTTTGTCATGACCGCAGTTGCTGCCAAGGTAGCCGGCAAGGAGCACTGGCTGAATTGTTAATACATGAGGTAGCTGTGGATGTCATAATGTGCCATTGAGTAGAAGAAGCTAAATGCAATTATTGTGGGCTCCTCACATTATTGTTGTCAGGTCAACTCTTATGTAATTCCACATGACCTTTTCACAGGTTTCACATCGCTTTTTAGTAGAGAAAACCACAATAGCCTACTGCCATGTTCTATCCCATAATAGTTTATGGTATAGAACTAAGTGTCACTCCATGCCCGAAAATTTATGACCTCGTGTCCTTCATATTAATATCTGCATGCCAGTAGACCCTAAATCGAAGGCCACGCCAACCCTAATTCTAACATTAACTACCCAGCCTGATGTTAAGAAAACGTAATAACTCAAGCTGAAAATTATACACATCAGTGAATAAGTCAGAGCAGTACAAAGTCACAAGCACTCCAAATAGATACATTTCACATATTTATTGTGAAGGCAGCATCACAATGTTGTAAGAAACCAGTGTAAGATCCCTCACCTTCCTCAAGGTGAGATGTGAATGTTTGTCGCCTTAAGAAAGGAACCCAGTGAGGCCCTGATACATCGGTTTCTTATGACCAATGTAACATGTCTTCAAAATGTGAATGTGTGAAGCACATCTTTTTGGAGTGCTGGCTACTTTGTACTGCTTGGACTCATTTACTTGTGTGTGTAACTTTCAGCTTGAGTTTATGAGTTTTGTTAACATCAGGCAGGAGAAAGAGTGTTAGCACTAAGACCCCTTTCACACTGGGGCGTTTTTCAGGCGTTTTTCAAGCGCTTTAGCGTTAAAAAAAGCGAATGTAAAGCGCTTGAAAGAAGCCTCATCTGCAGTCCCAATGTGAAAGCCCAAGTGCTTTAAGAGCCCTTTCACAATGTCAGCGCCCGAAAAACGCTCGTAAAGCGCCGCTTAAACTAGCAGCGCTTTACCAGCGTTTTTCGAGCGTTATTGGGGGGCTTTTAACCCTGTTAGTGGCCAAATAAAGGGTTAAAAGAGCCCAAAAAACGCAGCTGCCAATAGCGTTTTTCAGGCGTTTTTCAGGCGTTTTACAGGCGCTTCCCATTGATTTCAATGGAAAGGGGCGCTTTAGGAGCGTTGTATTCACCGCTCCAAAAGCGCTGCAAAGAAGCTGCTTGCAGGACTTTTTTTGACGATCTGCCAGCGCAGAGCCTCAGTGTGGAAGCACTTGGGCTTTTACATTGGGATTGCAGTTGCAGCTTCTTTCAGGTGCTTTTTTTAATGCTAAAGCGCCTGAAAAACGCCCCAGTGTGAAAGGGATCTCGGTGTGAAAGCACTCAGGCTTTTACATTGGGATTGCAGTTGTGGCTTCTTTCAGGCGCTTTTTTTAACGCTAAAGCGCATGAAAAACGCCTGAAAAACGTCCCAGTGTGAAAGGGGTCTAAGGGCTGGAGTGGTGACTTGGAATCTTCATATCTGGTTTTTAGCACAACACCATCCAAAGCCACCACCTATTATCTACTTGGAATAAACTGCTGCATGACTATTAAAAAACACTGACTGAGATAACGGAATAAACTGTATGTATTGACTTAGGACTGTACATACTGTAGGTCTTAATGTGGACTTTGCAGTAAATTTTAGTCACAATATATAGTGCAGTGACTAGAGCTTAACCCCTCTAAGACCCTATCTGTATGGAGTCTGCCTATTCTTCTTGTGCTTGGGTGGGTGTTCCCTGGAAATTGACCCTAGTGTGTATGCGTTTGAGATAGAAACCTTAAATTGTAAGCTGTTTATGTTAGTGTAGCTCCCCCTGACTGCATTGCATTGCACAGAGCAGGTAAGTATAAAACTGTTTGATATTTAAAAAAAAAATTAATAAAAATAAAGCATTTCCGATCACTTTAAGCTCCAGTTCAATAACCTTGCCTAGGCTAAGATAATGTCACCAATCTATAGGAAGCAGACCGGTGTCTGCAAAACATGTCAAATACTATCCATTCTGCACTGTGATTGTCAGCTATAAACAGGGCTGGACTGGGACAGAAATTTGCCCTTGGACTTGATCCAGACCGGCCCACTTACATTTTGAGTGTCCCATCAGCACCCCTTACATCAGAGTGTCCCATCACCAGCCCCCTTACAACAGAGTTTCCCATCAGCATCCCTTACATCAGAGTGTCCCATCAGCACCCCCTTACATCAGCGTGTCCCATCAGCACCCCCTTATATCAGAGTGTCCCATCAGCACCCCCTTACATCAGAGTGTCCCATCAGCACCCCCTAACATCAGAGTGTCCCGTCAGCACCCCCTAACATCAGAGTGTCCCATCAGCACCCCCTTATATCAGAGTGTCCTATCAGCACCCCCTTACATCAGAGTGTCCCATCAGCACCCCCTAACATCAGAGTGTCCCATCACCAGCCCCCTTACATCAGAGTGGCCCACTGAGCCATCAGCCCACCGGGAAACTCCCGGTAGTCCCGATGGCCAGTACATGCCTGACTATAAATGTAAAAATCATCTACGGAACTATACGTTTATTATGTGGTTGCTAAAGGGTAAGGGATAAAGGTTGGCTGTAGCTGCCTGCATGATCAACTGTATCCTCTTCTATCTTTTGGTTGAATTTTTGTCATTCTGTATATATTTTAAATGTTTTTAATATTTCAAATATTATTTTATTTTTATTTCCTTTAAAAAAAAAGTTGTGATGTGACACCTTTAAAATCTCACACTCTGATGGCCTGTTTGTTTACCTATACTGTATTTTGTATTTTGCCACAGGTTTAAAGAATAAAAAAAATAAAAAAATCTCTTACTGGAATGTGTTTGATTGTAAGCTCCTCTATGTGAGCCGAGGCTGCTGGTGCCATAAATTTCTTTGGCTGCTGTAAATGGTGAGAACGTTTTTTTTTTTTTTTCTCAATGAGACAGCGGTTTCCTGCTTTCGAAGTTTTGTTCTGCCTCACTTACTGTTAGTTATTGTACCTCCCAGTTACAGACAATGAACTGAATCAGAATGAAACTGCCATTCGGGTTCAGGAATGTGAGCCGAGTACTGTAATAATCACAGGACTTTGGAAGACAGTGAGCCCCATTCTGCAGGACTTTCTCCAGTTCAAAGACAGCAGAAAAGAAAGCAGAGATAAGACATTATTTATTAATGATGCACAATATCTACAGATTGATCAAGGTTAAAGCCAACTCTAGGCTCTCCCTTCTGCTCTACCCCATCCCCGGGCTGGACTGGGACAAATATTTAGCCCTGGACTTCACCCAGACCGGCCCACTTTAATTTTGAGTGTCCCCATCAGCACCGCCCCTTCACATCAGAGTATCCCCCTTCCCACGTGTACTCACAGTTCTGAAGGCAGCTTCTCATTCCTCTCTCCAGTCATGTGATAAGTGACATGACAAGGGGAGAGAGGAAGTAAAGTCTGCCAGCTATCTCCCAGCAGACTGGAGGGAGCAGAAAGCCTAATCCTCCCTCCAGAAAGTCTCTGCAGCTGCTTCTTGGTGGCAGGAGTGAATTCGCAATCACTCGCTGTCAGTGAGGAGCGGCTCAAGGACTGCGCCTGAGTGGCCCACTGGGCCATCGGCCCACCGGGAAACTCCCAGTAATCCCGATGGCCAATACATGCCTGCCCCATCACCAGTATTTTTTTAAAACTTAGCTTTTCTAGATGTCTTTAGGCTGGTTAACTGACACACACTGTTGGTCTTTGGAAGTTCCCTGGTGGTGCATGGCCCTCAATTATGCAGTCTTGCCAATGCTCTTGTAGGCAAATGCAGTCTATTTTCTCCATTGCAGGCGGAAGTCGAGGGGAACCAAGTTCCATGGAGGTAGCTGTCCAATTGGATGCTGGCACCCCATGTGACTTTGGTGGCCATCATAGGTCAGGCAGAGTCTATTTAACTGTAGCAATGCCCCGTGGGGTTGCTGCGTATAGTAGTTTATAAGAATCCAACAGAGAAGACCCAGTTGTTGCCAACATCCCGCTTTGAACAATATTATACAAGGAGTACCCCCCAAGAAAATAATAAGGGACTAAGGCAGGGGTAGGGAACCTTGGCTCTCCAGCTGTTTTGAAACTACAAATCCCATTATGCCTCTGCCTCTAGGAGTCATGCCTGTGATTGTTAGGGTCTTGCAATGTCTCATGGGACTTGTAGTTTCAAAACAGATGGAGAGCCAAGGTTCCCTACCCCTGGACTAAGGCAACTAATAAATGGATTTGGTACAAAAAATATCTAGAAATGTATTAATATAAAATGTGTGGTGCTACAACACCAACAATAAAT
Source organism: Lithobates pipiens (assembly GCF_037356315.1). NCBI lineage: Eukaryota > Metazoa > Chordata > Amphibia > Anura > Ranidae > Lithobates > Lithobates pipiens. The sequence goes on along the minus strand of NW_027507686.1, from coordinate 225,547,691 downwards.
TGCATATAGAGCATAGACAGAGTCACATGACAAATATAAACGTGCAGATCCTTCAATATTGAGCCCAACACGTTTCTGGACCTGTGTAGAGTCCTTTCTTCGGGGCAATTCATAACAGGTAATGCTGATATATTGATATTCTATAATGAGACAAGAGTCATACGTCAAAATCATATTTGGGGTCAGAGAAATGAACATCGTTGAAGTCAAGTAAAAACAAACATACCAGTCAGGTGAAAAAGATGCAATAAAAACTGCCACTTACAGTAGTTCCACACATCACCCTATTAGGCCAGGCATTCACTTCAGACACACGTTGCCAGTCAATGAACAGTACTTTAGCTTGTTTTTGTTGTTTTTATTTAGGGGATTTAACTTGGATTGGGGAAAAAGGCCATGGGATGCCCAGATAATTGATCTTGATGAATTGGACAATCGTTTTGAATCTATATTGACAGTCTCTAAAGCTCTCCATACTCCTCCAGAACATCACTTGACTAAACTCCATTTTCTCGACTGCACAATCATAGTTTCCTGATACAGCTAGCATGTGATTAGGCCCTACTCTGAATAAGTCCTAATGCCCCATACACGCAGAAAATGTGCAATCGGATTATGTTGTCGGAAAATCCGACCGTGTGTGGGCTCCATCTGACTTTTTCTGTCGGATTTTCCGACGCACAAAGTTTGAGAGTAGGATCTAAAGTTTTCCGACAACAAAATCCGATCACATAAATTCTGATCGTGTGTAGACATTTCCAACGGACAAAGTGCCACGCATGCTCAGAATAAACTAAGAGATGCAAGCCATTGGCTACTGGCCCATTTATAGTCCCGACGTACGTGTTTGACATCACCTCTTTCAGAGCGATCGGATTTTCCGACAACTTTGTGCAACCATGTGTATGTAACACAAGTTTCGGCCAAAATCCGTTGGAAAAAATCAGACGGATTTTGTGGTCGGAATGTCCAACCGTGTGTATGGGGCATTACAGCTGAAAAGTAATCAATAGCAATATAAAGAATACTTCTTGTGCTAGCTGCAAAGCTTGGTGGACTACTGGTCCCAGACAGTCCTGTGCAAATTCTCCCAACCCTCCTGGCTGCAGCAACTCAACTTCAACACCAGTGACATCACAGCCTCTCCTTCTGGCTTCACATCCACTCCCAGCTGTCTCTCCCAGATTTATCCACTGTGCCTGTCACCCACCGACCCCAGAATGGATCCCTCCTAGTAACTTGCCCAGCAATGTTCCCCGCTGTCCTCTTCCTGCTCCTGTTCCAGACACCTCTCGAGATGACCATGTATAGAAAGGATCCTTCCCAGCTCCCGAGTCCCAAGCCCAAGTTCACCACCCGCCCCCCCCCCAGAAAGGGGGTTCCCTCGAGGGCCACGTCAGCCTAACACTCCATCACTTCCACCCGACAACTGCTCCCACAACAGGCTGACCATCAGTATATATAGGAAGCCTGCCAATCATAGTTGGGGATTGGTCAAGGCTCCCAGATACACTCCATGCCCCCCCCCCCCATCCCCTACCCTGCCTCTTTTACAGAACCATCTAGAAACAGAGGAGGCGCCAAAGAGATGAAGTACATTTCAGTCACCTGCTGCTATACTCAAAACCACTACCAGCCCCCATATCAAAACAAACAGGCCTAGCTCACAGCTAGGCCTGCCTACATTTACCTGCACTGGCTGTAACCAAAAACACAACTGCTTTCCAGGAGTATTCTCACCTGAAGTAATGTGACCACCACAACTAAGTAGGGTCAGTTAAAGCTTTTTAGCCTCTCCAAGGCTACACCGTGGCAGCTCCAAATCTCCTCTCCACTCCTTGCTCCCAGTTGGCTCGTGGTAGCCAAAATATTGAATAGAAAGAAACGTATAGTGCTTATAACATTTAGAGCTTGAGTTTATTATAAAAGGATAATGCAGGGTACTCACATATTTTTGGTGCTTCCAGCACACCAGTCTATAACCAGCTTAAAAAGAACCGTAGTAGGAAAACCTCTCCCTCTAACACAAGCCTCGCAAGCGTTTACAGAGAGCAACCAGCTCCACGCTGGGTCCTGGTAACGTGATCATCCGTGCCCCTCCTCTATAGTCTATTTATCACCCTGGCTCCTGGGTTTGGCATGCATTTTGTGAGTTGCTAGAGTAGAGACAGGTCACAAAAGATGGAGTGCAGTTGGTTTCACTCCACATGTGACAGGAGCCATCATTACAGAGGAGGCATTCGCTTATGCGGCTCTTGCTACCTACCATAGCTTCAACTTTACAAGTAGTACTTCTGCATTGCAATCTGTCTGTCGGATGGTAGGTCGGCATGCCCAGACTGTGATCTACCAGTCACCTAGTCACGATCAACTGGTACCTGAACTGGGGACCTAGTCCATATACATTGATTTCTAACTCAAGTCCTGATGAAGGGAGTGTTTTGGGCTCCTGAAATGCATAAGGTACTGTTTTAATTGTCCCCCTGAACCTTACTGGAATCAAGTCGTAAAGTGGACCTTTTAGCAATGGTTTAGCCTTTCAATTCTCAATTTTGTTACAATACACTTTAAGCTATCCTACCCTTTAATGGGAATCCATGCATTGTATTCCTTTCTTCTATATATACTCCAGCCCTGCTGACTGACAGTTGGTAGTGGGGGCTTAAGCTTTTGCCAGAGGACTATGGTGTAGCTGCAACATTTCTAGTTGAAATTCCCAAATGCGTGCCACAAAAAAGAGAATTGCGTCTTGAACAAATGGGTTGTATGACATGGAGCAGCCCTTGGTGTGCTGTTGACTGAGGACATGTTTATACATGGTGACAGAAGCACTTTAATTTAGCTTAGCTCGGGCCAGACAGTGCTGAGGCCCACGTCTCAGACCCTCACAAGCTCTTCCGGGATCCTCTACCCTGATAGGTCAAGAAACACATATATATCTCCATGCTCACAGCTGTATGATATCAGCCGGCTTGCACCACTGTTTATATTTAGGTTTAACAGATGCAGAAGTGATGGATGAGGTTAAACTGAACTAGCAAGTTATATTTAAACATCCTATTCTCTGTCTTAATCATTTCTAGGCCTCATAAAACATCCTCTGCAGCAAGAAAAGTGCCTACAAATGAAAGCAAGTCATTTCCTGGCCCAACAACACAGTGCTTTTTCTTCATCTTGTTTGTGCGTTAATGTATTTATATATTTAGGCGTTCTGTGTAGAGAACTGATTGTGAGATACAGACAACTAACTTTCCATTTCATGGGCAATTTACCATGCCAGAGGGCTGAAAAAGGCATTGAGTTGTAAACATGTTAACAAAGGGGAAAATATGAGTTTTGCCTGAAGCTTGTGGGTAGGTGCAGCGTGGTGCGGCATCAGAAAACACTCAGAGTCCAGTTGCAGAAAACAGAACTGTATTGAAATTAAAGTTCGGCAATACACAAAAAGTCCGGCATGAAGGCACCCAAGTGGGAACACTTACAGGATTTAACAAGGACGAGTAGTAACAGAAGGTCTCAGGTGTCCCGAAAGCATCTGTGTCCAGGGGTGAGGCCAGTCCATACCATAGTGGGGAAGCTTCTCAGGTAGGGTGGTGTGTCCCTGCACTTTCCCTACTTGTCTGGAACCTCTGCCTGATGCTAAGCACTGTCCCTGATAGACAGGTGACCTGCCCTTACTCTAGCCACACTCAAAATGCACTCCAAACCAGGGAGCTAGGGTCTTAAATGGACTCTGACCCAAGATGGTCGCCAAAGTCACATGGGGTCTAGACTTGTGCACAAAGGAAAATTTTGTTTAGTTTTGGTTCGTTGTCATTCGTAAAATACATCATTTCGTTCTGTTATATTCGTTATGTTACGTTAATAAGTTTTCGGATAATTCATTATTATTCGTAGAGTGTCGAAATCATTCCTTCGTATTCGTTGAAATTCGCTATTTATTTATGTATAGACATTCGTGATAATGATTTGTAGTTTGGAAAGTCGTTTGTTTATTGAATCTTTTAACACACACAATGACAACGTCTCTTCTCCTCAGCTCAAATACAATACAACACCCTTCTAATTCAGTTCTCAGGAATGCACTTTGCCAATAATCCATCCTCCGGCACAAAATTAATTAGCTGATTGGCCTATAAGATTTACTTTGAGCTGACCTTTTGTTTCATTAGATCTTTAAAGAATTACCGAATCATGTCGAATTCATTCAAATTCATTCGTTATATTTCTTTCGTATTCGTTATTTTTTTATTCGGACATTCGGATGCATCCGAATGTCCGAAAGATGCAAAATTCAGCCAAATTTCGATTTGTTACGAAACGAATTGCACAAGCCTAGTCTACATCCAATCGGACAGCTACCTCCCTGCAACTGAGGAAAGCATGGCTTGCCTTTGAAGCACATTTTGTTTGGTTATTCCCCTCCGAGGTTGACAGGCTGTGTTCCCAGCTTTGACAGCTCGCTCCCCAGTGTCCTCTGATATCCTTTCTTCACTGGAGCCACTGCAGCAGCATGGACTGACAGCCATACCGCAGGCAGGACAGTTGCACAGAGCTCTCTCTGATCTCACACTTGTTCAGCTGACACCTTTGTGAGTGTTTTTTTACTCATAATAATTACTGTACTACACCAAGTGGTCACTTGGCGCTTCCTCCACCTTCCCTCTTCCAATCGAATGCTGCCTCTCTGTGACCAAGGAAACCATAGAGGAACTAGGTTCTTCCCGACTTCCTCCTCCATCTGCATTGCCACTGCAGATGAGAGCCACCTGCAGTGGAGAAAATAGACTGCACCTGCCTACAAGTTGAATTCCATGTATGGCAATTTTTACATAGTGACATTGGTCTAGCTTAGACCATACCTGTGCCATACCTGTAGAAACCCTCTGGAAGCTGGAAATAACTTTAACAGACAACGCTACTCCAGTGATCTCCACTAGTTTCCGGGTCCAATACTGAAAGGCTGCCTTGTTGCTTACTGAGCACAGGAGGTTGCCCGCTTTGCACAGACACCATTCAGAGAACACTTTGCATTTTCTCAATGAATGCGACATGTTCTCTGAGTGCAGTTGAGAGCGTTATGTCACCAGGGTGAGGTGGTTATCATGACATCACCACTCCACCCTGTCCAGTCAAGGAATGTTTTGCATTCATTGGTGGAAGGGTGCCCATGCCAAGCAAGCAACCTCCTGTGTTTACAATGCGGCAGAGAAATCCACTTGGCACAGGACATGAAAGCTAGTGGAGATCACAGTGTGAGGGTCCCTCATATTTTTTAGTTGTTCCCACCATGCTAACTCTGGACCCACCCTGATTATTTTTGGATAGGACAGTCACCTACCTGTTGTTTAAAGATACTCTGCCATATTTTGTCACACTTTTCAGCCATAGGCCTATTGTTTAGAATAAAGGAATGTCCAGTCCAAAGGCTTTTCAATGCTCTACTGAATAATGTCACTCCAATACAATGTCACTCCAGCACTTTTCAGTGCATTTAATAGTACATAACTCACTGACAGAGCTCCACAGTGCAGAACACTTTCCTTTTTCTCATAACCTCCCATGCAGTGGTCCCACAAGTGAAGAGCACTTCAATGTCTCACAAAACAATTACATCCAAATTACCCAGATTTTACAGTCTCTTGTCATAGGTGTTTAACTCACACACAGGGTGCTCCTTCCCCTCATACAAAGGGAGATCCTCCACAGGCTCAAGGGCCTTACTAATCCAAGCCATGAGACCTACTAGGTGAGGGTCAAAGTTTCTCTTCCTGCTTCCAATGTGTTCTCTTTGAATACCCTGGTGGCTGAACCCTTTGGCCACGTACACACGGGCGGACTGTCTGACGGACTTGGTCCGCTGAAACGTGTTTCAGCGGACAATCCGCTCGTGTGTGGGCTTCAGCGGACTTTTTCGGCGGACAGTCTGGCGGACTAAGTCTTTCGGAATTTCCGTAATATTGTCCGTCCAAACTTGGTTTCAGCGGACAGTCCGCTCGTGAGTAGGCTAGTTCGACGGACTAAGTATGGTGCATGCTCAGAAAGGATTTACACGGCGAAAGGTTGCATTGCAGTGTATTGGACGTCGTATTTCTAGTCCCGTCGTACGTGCTGTACACGTCATCGCGCAAGCTTTCGGCGGACTGTCTGTTCATCGTGTGTGGTCAAGTCCGTTCATTCGAAAGTTGGACGGACTGTCTGTCGGATTGTCTGACGGACTTAGTTGGGCAGACAGTCCGCCCGTGTGTACGCGGCCTTTCTCTCGCATGGTCAATACATAGGCTACATCATGCTGGTCAAGGGTGTCTTGCTCCCATACCCCTTCTATTCTTCTACAAGCACTATCTCCACCTAATACATCACCAACAACTGCAGTAGCTGTGTTTTCTACAGTGATTTCTACCTTCCACATGGATCCCACATTTATGACACATACATAATTACATTGGTCGAAGCTGGATTGATGAAACTATGAAAAAATTGCCATACCAGGAATTTTTCTTTAAATTTAGACCCAAAGAATTATATATTTTTTAATTTACATTAGTCCCACTTGGTAACATCTATATCTCACACCTGGATGGTGGCTTGGGAAACAATATTTAGTGTAGCAGCCCGTGCTACAACAAATTGTAGCACGGTCGCAGGCCTCCTTCGGTCTAATGAGAACCTCCAGGGCCAGAGACATCCTTCTGTATATGGTGGGTTGCATGGCATAGTGGGTGTAATGCAAGATAGATTGATTGGGTGCCAGACACTTCTTGAATGCAAAAGAGATTTTATTTCTCTTAACAGAACTTTGAAAGAGAGGGTTAGGGCCAGGACACCCTTAGGTAGTTGCAAGATTAATTGTCAGATTCCGAGACTTTAACAGGAGGACAGCAATGCAGGGAAAAACATCCAGCAAGACGCCATCTGTATGTGTAGAAATGCTGTCTCCTATGGCAGCAGTCTTTAACATTTCCTAACACAAAGGGTAACAGTTCCTTTGCTTCTACTACAATCACTTATTGTAGTTCTTCAGCCCACTGAGCTCCTAGTCTCTCTCACTAGCCTGGTTGCTTTACTGCTTTACTGTCACTGAATCCCTTGAGTTCCTCCAATCTTCACAGTAGTATCTTCCCGGTACCTGGCTTGACACACAAGCCTGCTATGCAAACATCACCTCTGCTGGCTGGGTCCCTGGCTTGATACCCACTGAAGTTACCTGATTCTTCACCGTCACCGGTTGGTGAGAATACTGCTCCGGTACTTGCTTCAGTTACTCACTGTGGTCCCTGATAATAAGGCGGATGGTCCGTTAGTGGCGACAGCTTAACCTCTACCTCCGACCACGACAGGTTCTCCAGCCGGCAGAACCGTCACTTCTGGTTGGACTGCAAGCCGCAATCCCAACCTTTCCCTGTTCCCTTGCTTCTGGATAGGCCCTCAGACAACCTAGCAGCCAGATGTGCCCGGGATAGTCCAAAACTCCGGCCTAGCTGCCCAGGCAATGCAACACACGTCCACCCAGACAGCCATCCAGGTGGCACAGAACCTCTATCACCTGACTCCACCCAAACATATAGGTTCTCCCAAAAGGCCAAGGGATTCAAGAAAACCCCTGCCCATTGGCTGAGATGCCCCATATACCCATAATTTGACCTTACATTGCCCTTCTCGTATCTAATGCCACCGTACCCGCTCCCCTCTAAGCTTGAACATATAGTAAATGGCCAAAAGGGTGGACACCCCTAGGCTCATAGATGGGGTATATGGCCATTGGCCACAGAGGTGGACTTCCCCTCTACCTATGTTCATAGACATAGTATGTGGCAATAGTGGTGGACTCCTCCTCCCCGTAAGCTTATGGACATGGTATACAGCCACAATGGTGGACTTTCCTTCTCTGCCAAGGTTGTAGATGTGGTAAATAGCCACAGTGGTGGACTCCACCGCCTCCTCATCCCCGACTCAGCCACTCTTTTAAGTTCCTAGGTATGGGGATTTCCATACATATTCTGACCCATGGGTACCACAGGAATTGAGGAGAAATCTCTCCAAAGTAAGGGAGAAAAGAAGGACCATTGCCCCCATTGGGACATTTTACCTTCATTCCTGTTATTGTGATAACTATAAAATAGGCTTTTATATATGGTTAGAGTTCAGTGTTACCTTGAATAAACTATTGAAGGTGATCATTATTTGGCTTCAATTGGAGCATTACTGTTGGCACTGGAAGTGATGCATCTGAAGATGGTGACATCTGGGTATATGGTCTTACAGCTTTCGGATTAAATGGCATCCTGGCACAAGGACATTCACAGAAGATAACAGTGATCACTGATGGACACTAAATTGGAAGTAAGTCTACTTTCTGCAGCGGGGCTCAATAGTGTGTATGGTGAGGACTGTCAGTGTCCATGCTGGGGAGAGTCACCCTCTCTGTGTATGGTAGTGATCATTATCAGTGGGACAGAAATTGATGTCAAACCCAAAATTTCACAGAAGAGGTTTGGGAGTTATCCCCCAGTGGGGACACCATTTTTAGTAACAATTGTCTAGGGGGTCCCCCCTTTCTTTTTTCTTCTGGCCTCTTTACTCTCACTAATCCCATTCACCAACACAAATGTGAACGCAAGTGAACTTATTGTGTGAGCTGTCTGCATTAACTTTGCCTGTGAATGAGTTTAAGTAGAAAAGTTGCATTGCACCCAAAAAAATAAAGTAAAAACAAAGAAGCTGAGGGAAACAGATTAATTGTGGAAGTGGAAGTGACTAAAGGAGAGGAAGCACTGTGACCACAACCGTTTTTCTGCTTGTGTTAACTGTGCAAACCACAAAACCACAACGATCCTTCTCTAAACAGGGCTGAGGAATAGGATCTCCATTCACAAAATCATCAGCCTGAAACAAAAAAAGCAAATTATTATTTTTTTTAAATATGTTATGAACCTGAACTACTGAGATCATAGGCATGTTTGCAGGGTCTCTGATCTCAGCCAATGCATGCCTTGCAATGATGTACTAGAGATGGACGCAGCGTGAGCACGTGGAATGCCCTTACTCACCCAACTTGCAGCCACGGGTTTGAAAATTTGTAAGTAGGTGCAGCGTGATGCAGCAGCATTAATGACACGGAGCCCAGTTGCAGATAACTCAAAACCTAAATTGCAGAGAATGTCCAATTACAAAAAACCCCAACGGAACCCACTCTGGGTAAACATTCACAATTCTGTTCAATGTAGAGGTGCACTGACAGCGTCTGTCTTAAGGGCATGGAATGTAACCTGGCTAGTCCGGTGAAGCTTCCGTGCAGGATTGAGTGTCCCTAGCCAGTCCCTACTCATCAGGAATATTCCCCTGCAGCCAATCACTTTCCATGAAAGAAAAATGCTTTTTCTTTACTCTGACCATTTCACAAATGGGCGCCAAAACCTGGGGGCAGGGACTTAAAAAGGCTCTGCTGACCCAAGATGGCCACCCGTGGACACCTGGATGCAGTGTAGCCAACTGGAACGTTGCCTTCAGGGCCCAGGAAACCATAGAGAAACCATGTTTCTCCAAACTTCCTCTCCGGGCTTCAGTATTGCTCTGGTCAAGCGCCACCTGCAGTGCAAAAAGAAGACTGCACCTGCCTACACATTTACCATAGCTTTGCACGCATTCCCATATTTGAAGAGACCCTGTCACCTTGTCCATTTAGGACAAAGTAACTTTGTCTGTAAAAACCTGACTACATTATGCTAACATCCCTAGCACTTCCAGCTCCTTTCTCTGAAGAATGCAGCCACCAAAATAAATGAATTTGACCTGCTTTTATAGTTTTTTCCACATTAACCTGCAGATGAAGCTGTTCAGAAAAAGTGACAGGGGTTGGGAAAACTATAATATTGCCATCAGGGCTAGAACAAGGGGCAGGAGAGACAGCTGCCCCGGGCTCAGTGCCATCACATGTAGGGGGGGGGGGAGCACCACACAGTGGGCCAGGCTTCCCTCACTACACCCATCTTTGAACACGCATGGGGGAAATCCTGCATGTGTGTAGGTTTAGGGGTAAACCCGCACGTTGGTGTGCCACAGAGCTCACAGGTCTTGAAGACCTGCAGCACCTCTGCGTACATGCAGAATCCAGGAGCTGGGCAGGGGGTGCCCAGACAACATTCTTGCCTAGCAGAAGTGTTACTTTGAAACACATTAATGCCCAGTACACACGATCGGACATTCCGACAACAAAACTGTACAATTTTGTTCGAAGGTTGTTGACTCCAACTTGTCTTGCATACACACGGTCACACAAATGTTGGCCAACAATTCTAAATGTGGGAACGTGGTGACATACAAGACGTACGACGAGCTGATAAAAAGGAAGTACAATAGCCAGTGCGGCTCATTCTGCTTGATTCCGAGCATGTGTGAACTTTTGTGCGTCGGACTTGTGCACACACGATCGGACATTCCGACAACAAAGTTTTGTTGGCGGAAAATTTGAGAACCTGCTAGCCAACATTTGTTGGTGGAGCATACACAGTTGGACTTTCAGTCAACAAGCTCACATCCAACATTTCCCGCCGGAAAGTCCGATCGTGTGTATGCGGCATAAGGCTGCATGCACACTGCACGTTAAAATAACGTTATAAAAACGCGTGTAACTTTGCAGTAAGTCTTTCAACGTTTTTTAACATTTATTAGCCTTTTTTTAGTGTTTTTCAGCGTTAGAGTTTCATAGTTTCATAGTTAGTAAGGTTGAATAAAGACACCAGTCCATCCAGTTCAACCTGAGTAAATGTCTACAATTGTCCCTATCCCTGTACATTGCACACTCACATACTTATTTATTAATGGATCAAAAACATTTTTGAGCATTTATCGACGTTTATCAGCGTTTATGAGCATTTGGTGTTTTTTGTGCTCAGAAAAACGACTCCTGCATGCGATTTTATGGCGCTCCGAAAACAGCCCATAAACTCTACTGCTGATAAAAGTTCAAAAATGTCCCACATGGGATAACATAGAGTGGAGTTTATGGGCTGTTAAAAAAAAAAACGCTCAAAAAAACTCAAGTTTATGGAGCCTTAAATGTATAAAAAAAATTAATAAAAAATATCAAATTTAAACAAAAAAAAGGGGGAAGAAGACAGAGCAAGAACAAACTAGTTTTAGAGTGAAGGTCCACTTTAATTATTTGTTATTTGATCAAACATACCGTAGTAATCTACATCTCTAACATTAAACACGGAACATGAATGGGTTTCCCCATATGGCTGCATATAAGGAGGAGGTGCTAAAAAAAAGAGTCGTTTTTGTGGCGAGGGGCCGTGAACATCGCTCCCCCTCGCCAGCACAGTGAGCTTTTGGTACAGCAAGTCTTCAATGTGTGAATATTCATTACAGAATGGATCTGGGAAAATGTAACTGTCTAGCTGTCAACACTTCCTGATTGTAATCTCTGTTACCGTCTTAGCGGATATATATATACTCCACACTGAGAAGGGGCTTTGGGTGAACATGCAACAATAATTATTACTGTTATCCAAAGAGACTTCAATATTTTTCACAGTCTTGTCTGATGGTATCATTTCATGCTACACTTTAATTCCCCTTTCTTTATTGGTTTATATACTTTTGTGAGTAAAACATATTAAGGGAAACCATAGTCCTGATAGTCATAACATAGACCATGCTTGTTCAATGTAGTCTCCTCTAACATTGGCGCACGTAAAAAGGGGGGCAACACAGGAGCACTGCAACTGTCTTGCACTTTGGCACCCCAAAACATTTATTTTGTACCTTTTGTGCACAGCAAGTGTGTAATTTAGAAAAGACACAATTTTGTTGCGGCGGGATCAAAAAAATTAGAAACAATTGCTATAAAAGCAGCTAACACAATATGCGAGGATTGCATAGTAATTAATGTACAAAATGGTGTAGCGCTAATTAGAACTGTATAGTGAGCTTTCAGTGTTTTGAATGAATTAAACAACAACTTCACTTAAAAGTCCATAATAACAGTGATAAATCTTGTGAGATGCGCTTGCAAAGACAACTCCACCATCACCCAAACACACTGCCTTTTACCTAATGCCGCGTACACGCAACCGGAATTTTGGTCGGAAAAAGCTCTGATGGTTTTCCCGACAGAATTCCGATTGGATTTCGCTCAAGCTGTCTTGCATACACACAGTGATACCAAATTCCAACCGTAAAGAACGCGGTGATGTACAACACGTACAACCGGACTAGAAAAAGGAAGTTCAATAGCCAGTAGCCAATAGCTTCCGTCTTGTAGTTGATTCTGAGAATGCTTGACTTTTTGCACGTCAGAATTGCATACACATTTCCGATAGAAACTTTTTCCGTCGGAAAAAATCGAGAACCTGCTCTCAATCTTTTGCTGGAGGAAATTCGGTCAGCAAAATTCCAATGGAGCATACACACGATCGCATTTTGTGAAGAAAAGCTCTCATCGGCCTTTTGCTGGCCGAAATTCCGACCGTGTGTAAGTGGCATTAGGTAGATTTAAACAAGTATGGGTATTTTTGAATATCCGCTTCTCAGCAGCATGGAGGATAAAAGACTGCAGCTCTTTCAGATAGATACCAGCAAGCCTAGACTTTGTCAGTGATGATGAAACGCGTAGGAAGGAGCCTGTGAAGCAACTTGTATGCTGGGACGCAGTGGGCATTTTTTGGGTTGGAAACGCCAGACATTTCGTTCGTTTGTCTGCTATCTACTGCTTAAATGTGGTGGAGGAGCTGTCATCTACCATCCCATACTGGTGTGGATCTGATATTGAGAGGCATCTAGGCTTGCTGGTATCTATCTGAAGGAGCTGCAGTCTTTTATCCCCCATGCTGTGGGGGAGCGGTTATTGAAAAATACCCCTGCTTGTTTAAATCTACCTTAGGGTAAGAGGCAGTGTGTTTGGGTGATGGTGGCGGTGTCTTTTCAAGCAGATCTCACAAGATTTATCACTGTTATTATGGAATTTTAAGTGAAGTTGTTGTTTAATTCATTCCTATACAGTTTTAATTAGCGCTACACCATTTTTTACAAGTATGTACTTTACTCACCTCTGATTAGTAGGGTGTAGATCCCTGGACTTGCCCTCAAAGTCTTAGGGGGAGTGCTTGTGACCTTATGGTCCCCTCCCATGGGCTCTCCCTTTGTGTGCTCACATTTTCATTGGACCTGGTGTTACTTTTGAGTGTGCGCACCTTAAAAAATAAGGAGCACAGCTGGTAGATGGCTGTCACCCTATAACAAGGTGTGCTTGAAACCCTTAAAGCGGTTGTATGTGCATAAAAAAATAAAATAAAAATAAAAACCTGTAAGGCAAAGGCATAATGAGCTAATATGCACATACTAGCTCATTATGAAATACTTACCTTAGAACGAAGCGCCAGCATCGCCTCCCGGTCACCGCTGAGGTAGCTGACATGTTCCCCTCTGCGTTTCTTCCGGCTCCCGTGCTGTGAGTGGCCAGAGCTGCAATGGTGTCACTCCATCGCATGCGCGCGAGAGTTCTCTTTCCGGCAGGGAGCTCTGATTTTCCGGCAGCATCCGTCGGACCTTCAGAGTGCATGTGCCGCTGACATCAACGGCTGCATGCAAGCTGATTATTGCCTAAATCGTACAGGTTTAGGAGATATTCATTTTACCTACAAGTAAGCCTTATTAGGGGGGCTGAAGTCTGCCGTCAGCTGATGTCACATTTCCTGTCCAGGCTCATGTGGTCAGGAACTTCAACCAGCAAGCTGCTGAGAGCATGAGCCAACCACTCTCACCCCTCCAGTGCCCAGCTTTCTAGTGAGCACGCCGGGGGAGGGGGGGGCAGAGAGACGGTGACTGCTCATGCTCATTGGTTGATGTGCGTTTGTTAGATTCCAATGCTGATGGTGGCAGTGAAAAGGTAAGATGAAGCCCAGTAAACTGGAATCTAGTTTCCTATATGTATTGGATACTCCAACATTGAGATCTGCGTGCCATAATTCCTGACTCTATTCCTGTAGAGCTGGGAGGTTTGGGTTTTCCCGCCCACCTACATGTGTTCCAGCTCCTTCTGTTACATTTTTCATAATATAAAACAAATATAAAGTCCAGCAGGGAGAGTAGTAGTCCCTCATAATGGCCAAACCATGTGTGCAGACCTAGAACGTTGTCAAAACATTGCCCAAGACAGTGGCGGCCCGTGCATTAAGGGTGCACGGCGCCGTCCCCTCTCTCCTGCCACCCCTCTATCACCAGTAGATAGATTCATGCATTGCATGAATCTATCTATGGCCGCCGCTGCCACCCTCTATTCAGGTGCCTGAATTACAGCGGTGGAGGGGGTGTTTTTGAAGCACCTGATTAGAGCCACAGGCTCTAATATGCGTCAAAAAAGGTCACTCAGCTATGTTATAAAAGTGAATGACTATTTGCTTTCCTAACACTAAACCGCCTCTTCTCCAATCAGGTGCTCGGGTCTGTTACCTTTCACCTGATTGGCTGATATGACAGATGCCGCTATTGAATGGAGAGGACAGGAGATGAGGACAGCAGGAGACGCATGGAGGACACCGCTCGTCGCCGTCACCCGCTGCCCCACCAAGACAGGGTGAGTTCCGGGCAGATGGCAAGTGGACGGGGGTCACATTGGGGGCATTCAAGGGCACACTGGCAGCCTTTAATGGGCACACTGGCAGCATTTGATGGGCACACTGGCAGCATTTGATGGGCACACTGACACCATATGATGGGCACACTGGCAGCATTTGATGGGCACACCGGCATTGTTTGATGGCACAGTGGCAGCATTTGGCACAGTGACTGCATTTGATGAACACAGTGGCAGCGTTTGATGGCAAAGTGACAGCGTTTAATGGGCACAGTGGCAGCGTTTGGCTCAGTGGCTGCAATTGATGGCACAGTTGGAGCATTTGATGGCATAGTGGCAGCATTGAGGGCACAGTGGCAGCGTTTGATTACACAGTGGCCACGTTTGAGAGCACAGTGGCTGTGATTGTTTTTTTTTTTTCAAGATTTCTTGATGTCCCCCAAAAATTTTGAGCACCAGCTGCCACTGTTCCAAGATGAGTCAGGTGGTTTAATTCTCCAGCACCTACTGAGAGTTAAAGATTGACCCTTTAAATGCAATCAGTTGATCATTTGTGAACTGTATTTGCCTTCTAATCTGAAAAGCAAGTGAAATATTTCCGGTGCAATAAGAAAAATTTGAATAGATTCTCAGAATAATGCAAATCTTGAGTAAATAATGAGTCAGCTGAAGTTTTCTCTTCCACCTTACTGTGAATTGATTGGAAATAATAGGCATGCTGCCATATTTAGTGATCATAGTCATTATTTATTTCCCATATACAGTAGCCCCGGCATAGTGTGCACATGAATTTTGCATTTAAGTCTTTGTCCCAGCAAGGCTTACAGGCTAATATATGTAATTTTGCTGTATGTGCCCATATACATAGCAGGGAAGTGTTTAGATCCATTGTTTTTTGCCCTTGTTTCTAAAGGGGCTGTAATCAAATTACGTAGAACATATTGGTGTCAATTCACAAAAGCTGAAAAGCTTTTTATGTTACAAATATGTTATATTATTGATATTTGTGGTATTTTTTATTATGTAAAAATCAAAGCCAATGGCTTAATTATAGCCATTGTAGGCCATGCAGCTACTATGGGGCCCAGGAGAACAAAGGGGGACCATCTGAGGCCTGCAAATACTTCCAAAAAAATATGGAATTATAATAATTTTTTATAAAAATATAATAATAGTAAATGACATTGGTTGATGATACACAGAGCCTTAGCAGACTAAATGTCAACCAGTAATTAGGATTTTGATCTATTTTATGTGAAAAGGTCTACCAGTACAAGACGAGTGTACCTTTACTTTATCCCCATTTGTCACCCCCCCACACCTTTCTACCCACAGCCCCCCTCCCTTCTTACCCATCCATATACCCCACGGCCCCCTCTCCTCTTACCCATCCATATACCCCATGGCCCCCTCCCCTCTTACCCATCCATATACCTCACGGCCTCCCTCCCCACTTACCCATCCATATACCCCACGGCCCCCTCTCCTCTTACCCATCCATATACCCCATGGCCCCCCTCCGCTCTTACCCATCCATATACCTCACAGCCTCCCTCCCCACTTACCCATCCATATACCCCATGGCCCCCCTCCCCTCTTACCCATCCATATACCCCATGACCCCCCTCCCCTCTTACCCATCCATATGCCCCACACCCCCCTCCCCTCTTATCCACCCATATAGTCCACGGCACCCCTCCCTTCTTACCCATCCATATACCCCGCGGCCCCCTCCCCTCTTACCCATCCATATACCCCAACGGCCCCCTCTCCTCTTACCCATCCATATACCCCAGGGCCCCTCCTCTCTTTTTTTTTTTTTTTTAACAGAAATTTTTTATTAGACAAATCAGCATTACATTGCAAAGAACAGTAAATCCGATAATACACAGTTGTAGAAAGGAAAAAACCACCCTCATCCAGTAATCACTCTTAAATTAATAATCCAGCAGTACAGATAACAGGAGTAACCATTACTCTATCATAAATGCAGGACATCCCCAGCGGAACTTCACAGCCACCCCTCCTCTCTTACTCATCCTTATACCAGACAGTCTCCCCCCCATTCCCTTCTTTTCCCCCTCCTTTTGCCATACCTCCTTCATCTATCTCCCCCACAACCTTTCCTGCCCCCCATCTCACCCACAACCCCTCCCTTCGGCCTCCACCCTTCCTCCTTTCCTTATCCACCCCCCCCCCCCCCCCACACTCCTGGTACCCTCTCTCTCGCTTCCCATGTTGCCTCCTCTCTATCCCTATCTATCCCACCCCACTCATTCACATTACCCCTTGTACTAGAACATTCTGATTTTTCTTCCCACGGATCCTTGTGTTACAGACACACCTGTTGTGGTTCCTTCCCCACTTATTATCAGTATGCAGCAACAGTTCAGTTGCAAATCAATATTAACTATTCTTCTGATAAACTTTACTCCCACGTAAGCCACCTTTTGATTAAAGTCCTACTGCACCCATAGTAATTACATATTCCCATAAGAACCCTAGACATACACTTTGGTACATAGTCCACTCTGACCTTTGGTATGGATCCCATTTGAACGGTCACATGCATGTATTTTTATATTTTTATGTCTTTTTAATGTATCAAGATATTTACATCACACTTTAGGATGCCAGTTTCTAAACAGGCCTCTTTATCTATTTTATTTATGTTTGTTCACATTATTTTAGTTCTATTTGTATCAATATTCTAATATTATGTAGATTTTTATTTATAGTTTTCAAATACTTTATCCTATACGCTTTTTCTCTAAGATGTTTTTGCACATAATTTTTTAAATGATACTTTCAGCTGCCACTTTTCCATTTCTACGTATTCTTATTTTTCTATATACTGTACATGAAGAGGGGGACAAGGCGAGTGGGACTTTGCTCCTGATGAGTGGCGTATCAGCCACGAAACGCGTAGAGCTATTTGATGCCGTGTTTTCATCCATCTACACCCATGTTTAAGCTACTATACAATATCTACCTCTATAGGTCCAGTGAGACCATAGGTCCTGCAGGCATTACCTTGTAATTATGATTTTATTTAACCTTGTCCTTGTTGAACTATGGAATTTTATTATGGTATTACTGCCATGCAATTGTTTATCATTATGGATACTGTTCTTATTGTGTTATTAATTACCTGATATTAATAATAATATATGAATGTTTACATTTGTTATATGAATAAAATTCTCTCTGTTCAACAAAATTAGCTTTTTGCTACCATGTGCTTCACACAAAGTCCCACTCTTCTTGACTCAATAGGGATGGAAATACATGACCCTACCGGGTCATGATTTAATTTAAAGTCCCATAGGGATGGAAATACGTGACCTTACCAGGTTTTGGCTTCCTTAGTCCCTAAAATTCCCTCTCTTTTATTCTATATACTGTACATGTTTTAGTACATTGTCCAATAGCCCCGAGTAAGGGGAGTCTTTGTTCCCCCGTAACGCACTGGCTTCATTACTTTTTGCTACTCTCAATAAACAATTACAAACTCACCTTTCAACTTGCAATCACTGGATATTGGGCGCTCCTTTCTACCTACCTTTACATTTACTGTATCCTGTAATGACATGGAGGTAGACAAGTGAGGTTCGTTTCGTTCCGAATTAAAATTCGGACAAATCTTCGTTATTTGGAAATTCGGATGTATCCGAATTTCAGAATTAGAATAGTACCAAATTTAAACGAATCCGAAATAACAAAAAAAAAAATTTGGACGAAATTCAATTTGAATAATGTTCGAATAGTTTTAGAATACTTTTCGAATCCGAATAGTTTTGGAAATTTGAATTTGAAAACTTTTCGAATTCAAATAGTTTTCAAATTCAAATAGTTTTCAAATTTCCAAACAGAATAAAATAGAATAGAAAATAATGGAATAGAATAGAAAAATAATTTTTTCTATTCAATTCTTTTATTTTCTGATCTATTTTATTCTTTTTGGAAATTGGAAAACTATTTGAATTCCAAAACTTTTCGAATTCGAAACAGTTTTCCAATTTCCAAAACATTTCGAATTCAAATCGTTTTCCAATTTCCAAAAGGTTTCGAATTCGAAAAACTATTAGAAATTGATTTGAAAACTTTTCAAATCGATTCTAAAACGAAATGAATTCCAAAAAAGAATTAAATGAATGAAACAAATTTAACTAAACAAATTTCTGAAAATATCGAATCGAAACGAAAATAAACAATTTTTTTTTCGTTCTGCACATGTCTACATGGAGGTCAGCAGGAGATACTGTGGGGTTAAGCGGTTAACCACTTCATCCCCGGACCATTTTGCTGGCTTAAGACCAGACCACTTTTTGCGATTCGGCACTGCGTCGCTTTAACTGACATGGTCATGCGACGTGGCACCCAAACAAAATTGACGTCCTTTTTTTTCCCCACAAATAGAGCTTTCTTTTGGTGGTATTTTATCACCCCTGCGGTTTTTAATTTTTGCGCTATAAACAAAAATAGAGCGACAATTTTGAAAAAAAATCATTATTTTTTACTTTTTGTTATAATAAATATCCCCCAAAAATATATAAAAAAAACATTTTTTTCCCTCAGATTAGGCCGATACGTATTCTTCTACATATTTTTGGTAAAAAAAAATCGCAATAAGCGACTATTGATTGGTTTGCGCAAAAGTTAGTGTTTACAAAATAGGGGATAGTTTTATGGCATTTTTATTAATATATTCTTTTTTTACAAGTAATGGCGGCGATCAGTGATTTTTATTGTGAATGCGACATTATGGCGGACACATCGGACATTTTTGACACATTTTTGGGATCATTGTCATTTATACAGCAATCAGTGCTATACAAATGCTGTGATTCCTGTGTAAATGACACTGGCAGTGAAGGGGTTAACCAGTGGGTGGCAGTGTAGGGGTTAAGTCTTTCTAGGGGCGTGTTACTAACTGTTGGGGGCTGGGCTTTCTTTTAGTGAACACTGATCTCTGCTCCAATCACATGGAGCAGAGATCAGCGTCACTTGTTGCTAGGCAGAACGGGGAGATGCTGTTTACAACGGCATCTCCTAGTTCAGCCGCCCCGTGAGACGATCGCGGGTATGCCCGCGGCGATCGAGTCCGCGGGACCTGCAAACCGGACTCACGGGGGTCCCGACCGGTGGCGCGCTCGCGATGGCTGGGCGGCAAATTTAAAGGGACGTAGAGGTACACCCAGGGGCGAGGGGTGAGCTCGAGTCACGCTTTGTGTGCGAATGGACAACGCCCATTCACAGGAGCGCGGCTCTGGAGCAAGAGGCTTGCTATTGGGGGCATTTAGCAGGGGGTGGGAGCCAGGACCACCGGCGGGGGACCCAAAAAAGAACAGGACCAGGGCTGCTCTTGCACAGAGCAGATAAATATGACATGTTTGCTATTTAAAATAAAAAAATTACAACCTTTAGAATCACTTTAACAAGGGGCATCAACCAGAAAAATCTATAATGGCATATATATTTAATATCACACTCAGCCTGTCCTTCATCCAAAATGGATCATTTTGGTTGGAGAGCTCATTTAACACACATGTTCTAATGCAGCCGATAGCAGCTCTGTTGAGGTTTTCCTTTAGGTGTGTTGGGAAGTTGAGTGACCTTTTGCCTTCTCTTGGACCAAACCAAGGGAGCAGGAAAACACGATGTAGAGAAGGCAGACAGAGGGTGTCCCTTTTTGCAGAATTTCCATGTAACCATGTGCGTGTTCCATGCACGCTCAGGTTATGGAAATTCCAAATGAAACAGAGAACCTTTTTTTTTCAGGTTGTCAATAGACTGCTCTGTAAACTTCTCTCTCTGGCTCTCTTTTTAAGTTTCTTTAATCATTCAGTGGAGCCTTGAAAGATGGGTGATCAGAGGGGCTTTTATGGCAGCACAGCTATTAGAGTATTCCTGAGCAATGGGGATATATACCAAGACATGCCGAATTGACCAAAACATAAATCATTAAAGCCCCATACACACTATTGCCCTGTACACACGGTCGGACTTTCCGACGGAAAATGTGCGATCGGATCGCGTTATCGGAAAATACGATCGTGTGTGGGCTCCATCTGACTTTTTCCTTTCGGAATGTCCGACACACAAAGTTTGAGAGCAGGATCTGAAATTTTCCAACGCCAAAATCCGATCGTTTAATTTCCGATCGTGTGTAGACAATTACGACAGACAAAATGCCACGCATGCTCAGAATAAATTATGAGACGAAAGCTATTGGCTACTGGCCTCTTTATAGTCCCGTCGTATGTGTTTTATGTCACCTCGTTCTGAACGATCAGATTTTCCGACAACTTTGTGCGACCGTGTGTATGCTAGACAAGTTTGGGCCAAAATCTGACAGATTGTGTCGTTGGAATGTCTGACCGTGTGTTAAGGGCATATCAGTTTTTCTGTTGAGTTTTTCATTCGGATTTAACAAAACCACATTTGTATGCAGTCAGGCAGGCCCTTGCACTACATGGTTTTGGTAAATCTGAAGGAAAAACTCAGCAGAAAAACGGATAGTGTGTATGGGGCTTTAGGCTGTTTAGGTGTATCTGAGCATTTTAATTTTTGTTAAGTATGATGGAAGTCAAGATATTAAAATGTAGTCATGTGAGTAGCTAACGAGTAATGTGCGGTTGAATATAGTTCATAGCGGTCCAAGGGAAAGACAGCAGGTCACGGAGCTACAGTAGAGGTGGGAAATATGGAGTCAGCCTGGTGCTACATCTCTGCCTTTTCTTCTTATAAATATCTTTGACCAGACCACACGTGCAGTCACCAGGGGCGGACTGACAACTCATGGGGCCCCTGGGCAATAGGAGATTATGGGGCCCCCGGGAAATAGGAGAAGATTATGGGGCCCCCGGGCAATAGAAGATTATGGGGCCCCTAAGCAATAGGAGATTATGGTGCTCCCCAGGCAATAGATTATGGTGCCACACAGTATACACACACACACACATTCAGTATACACACACAGACACACAATTTACACACACAGTATACACATGACAAGGTAGCCAGATACCTTACTACGCCAATCCATACATGTACACCCCTTTTATACCTTTTCTTATAAAAAATGACACAGACACCTGCTGGATGTAAATGGCCTTTCCAGGCCTTTATTTAAACAATAAACCAAACTAAAACTTTTTCTTTAAAACTTCTGTAACCATTTTATTTTACCATATATTTTCTTGTAACCAAAACCAGCTCATCAGATAAACAGTTGTTGATCCCTGACGACCCCATTTCAACTTGAGCCTGTAATCCCAACTTTTTATGGCATTCGTCCCCAGCCGCCAACTTGCCTCGGGGACTTACCAATTGACCACAGACCCCCAACTTATTAGCCCGTCAGTCTGGCCAGCCGCCAGACCACCCGGGAGGACTCCATACCCATGATGGGTCCTAACTTTACCAAAACCTAATTTGGAACAGATAGATTGCATACCAGCCGTCAAGGACCCTACCGCCACGCGTACTCATGGTCACCCCATATCCAACCAACCCTCCCCATTAACAGGGCGGGCGGGCGGGAACGTTCCTCCTGACCTGCTGCTCCAGACTGCTGACCCTCCTAGACTCACGTGCCTTCACATCAACTCTACTCCACCCCCTCTTACACCATCCTCCAATCAGGTAAGCCTTGTAACATTCTTAACCCCTCGTACCATTCCCCTGCGTAAGCCTTGCACCCTGTCATGTATGTCCTACGCTTACGTTGCACTACAGCTACGTACATGTCTTGACAAGGTAGCCAGATACCTTACTACGCCAATCCATACATGTACACCCCTTTTATACCTTTTCTTATAAAAAATGACACAGACACCTGCTGGATGTAAATGGCCTTTCCAGGCCTTTATTTAAACAATAAACCAAACTAAAACTTTTTCTTTAAAACTTCTGTAACCATTTTATTTTACCATATATTTTCTTGTAACCAAAACCAGCTCATCAGATAAACAGTTGTTGATCCCTGACGACCCCATTTCAACTTGAGCCTGTAATCCCAACTTTTTATGGCATTCGTCCCCAGCCGCCAACTTGCCTCGGGGACTTACCAATTGACCACAGACCCCCAACTTATTAGCCCGTCAGTCTGGCCAGCCGCCAGACCACCCGGGAGGACTCCATACCCATGATGGGTCCTAACTTTACCAAAACCTAATTTGGAACAGATAGATTGCATACCAGCCGTCAAGGACCCTACCGCCACAGCAGCACAAGAGTGACACCTCACCCTTGTGCCTGCCGCCACACCTGCAGAGCCCTGCCAATGCCATCTTCCAAACCCAAAGCCCACAGGTCAATCCCGATTGGGTTAAGGTGGACACCATCCCCCCGTAAATACCTCCACGTCTCCACTTCCAACTCCCAATGCCTCACCACAATACCACCATTCCGGGCAACAAACCTCCCCACCTCTTTGTTCACCTTAATCCGGGCCCTATTAATCTTCTCACAAGACCGGGCCCCCCTCCAAGACATGCGGGCCACAATATCGGACCACACAATAATCATGTCCGGGAAGGCAGTACGAAGCCTGAGGAAGTCCCACCGTATGTCTTTAATGATGTTGCGCATCGGCCTGACAACCAAGTCATTACCTCCCACATGTAGGACCAGTACGTCCGGTGCCCGATCCAGGCCCGCATAGCGATGAACCTCTGACACCACCCTGTGCCACATCAGTCCCGGGATGCCAATCCATCGAACCCGGCCTTCATCCCTGGACAGTCTGAGTTGCCTGCCGTCCGGCCTTACATCCGCCCGTCTAGCCCCCCAGAACACAAAAGAATGTCCCAAAATCCAAATGAGACATCCCGGCTCTGAAATGACATAACCAAAAATTAACCAACCCAACCCAAAACAACCAAAAACATATAGTCGACCACTCCAATGACCATACTCCCACCCCTTTTACACGAGGTGCGGTCGCACATAAAGCCGATACCTCCGAGACTCCCACCTCCCAATTTGCTTAATAACCTCTTCCGGCAATCCCCATCTAGCTGCCTCCATGGCCGCCCCTATCCGGAAGGAATGAGCAGCATACTCTCCCGGAGACAAACCCCCGCTCCGCAAACACTTCCTCAACACTGCCGTAAATTGAAACCGCGAAAGGCACGAACCATCCGCATGCATGAATAACACCCCGTCCCGGTCCGGGCGAACCTCCAAATAAACCCTTAAAGCCTCCACCGGACAAAAACTAGGGTCCGTCCCCCGAAACAATGTTACCCGCACCCCTCTACCCAACTGGTCCGTTTTGGACTTCCTGACCAAAATCACCACCGAAGAAGGGGCCCATGAAACGTCACCCCTCCCCAAACCCCCCGGAGCTGTTTTAGATGGCGACACCAATTCTCCTATCCGAAACGCCCCAAAAAATGCCACCAGGAAAGCAGCTCGGAAAAGTAGTTGTTCAAAAACCAGAGAACACACTTCCCGGACGTGGCTCAACAAAATACCCAAAACTTCAAAAGAAATCGGGCGCCGCAAATCCCGTTTTGCCGCCCCTTTTCTAAAACCCCTCAACGCCTTTTTAACTAAAAAATTCTTAGTCACATCCGCCAACCCCTTACATTGAAACAAAAAGGCCAAAGCCGACATTTTCTTGCTGACTGCCGAGCCCGACACCCCAGACACATAATTGTAACAGATAAAACCCAATACCCACCGCAGCAGCTCAGCCGGGCCCTCCGACCCCCCAACCTCACCCAACCAGTTCGACCATTCCCTCCACACTGCATTATAAGCCGCTCGAGTACCTGCACTCAACGACTGCTGAATCAGTCCTCCGATGATTCCAACGCAATCCCCCACATCTCTGGAGGGCACGGGTCCCCGCGTCTGTTCGCGTCCGGAGCCATTCTGCGAAAGTCCTCCCACTGGAAACGAGACAGAGCATCCGCCAACTTATTCTCAATCCCAGGGATATGCACCGCATAAACAAACGCATTAATCCGTAAACAACTGAGTACCAACCTCCTTAACAACCTAACCACCGGGGGGGAGGAGGCCGAAACATTATTTATGGCCACCACCACTCCCATGTTATCACAATGGAAGCGCACTTTTTTATCCCGGAGCTTGTCCCCCCACAATTCCACCGCCAGAACTATGGGAAAAAGCTCCAGTAACGCCAGGTTAGTTACAAACCCCGCCTCCCTCCAAGAGTCCGGCCATGGTTCGGCACTCCATTGCCCCTGGCAATAAGCTCCATAACCTGCCGAACCCGCTGCGTCAGTAAACAAAACCAAATCAGCGTTGCTGACCGGTCCCTCCTGCACAATCGCTCTCCCATTAAACTCCACCAGGAACACCCCCCATACACCCAGATCATCCCGTAAGTCTCTGGACAACCGCACAAAATGAGTGGGCACCTTCACCCCTGCTGTGGCTGCCGCCAGTCTCCTGCAAAAAATTCTCCCCATAGGCATAATCCTGCAAGCAAAATTCAATTTGCCCAGGAGCGATTGCAATTCCTTCAACCTGAGTTTTCGTTTTCCCCGCGCTGCGACCACCTCCTGCCGCAGCGCCACCACCTTCTCCTCAGGCAACCTACATTCCATAGCCATGGAATCAATCGTGATCGTCTTCTCCCTCGCCAAGGGAACCCCAAACCGTTCGGCCAAATGTTGCAACGTCCCCAGCAGTATCCCGCAGCCGCGGGATCCTGGCGGCCCTACACACAGGAAGTCATCCAGGTAATGTATGACCGAGTTGACTCCCGCCGTCTCCCGAACAGCCCATTCAAAAAACGAACTGAACAGCTCAAAAAGTGCACACGAGATAGAACATCCCATGGGCAAGCAGCGATCGACAAAATACGACCCCTGCCAGCAACAACCCAACAAGCGCATACTCCCCGGATGAACCGGCAACAAACGAAATGCCGCCTCTACATCCGTTTTAGCCAAAAGAGCCCCCCTGCCATACTTTCTCACCCACGCTATCGCTGCATCAAATGATGTATAAGTAACCGCACAAGCTTGCGGGTCAATACCATCATTTACCGATCCGCCCCTGGGGTAAGACAGGTGGTGAATCATCCTGAATTGCCCCGTTTCCTTCTTCGGAACAACCCCCAAAGGCGAGACCACCAGATCCGCCATCGGAGGGGCAAGAAATGGGCCGGCCATCCGGCCCAACGCCACCTCCTTAGCCAATTTTGCCGACACCACGTGTTCATGCAGCAAAGCTGACCTTAAATTCTTGGCCAGCGGGGGAACCTCCCTCAACGCACTCGGAATCCTAAACCCATCCCGAAAACCAGCCTCCAACAACCCCGCCGCCGCACGATCAGGATACCTACTTAGGAAAGGAAGCATCCTTTCCAGCCTCACCGGCGTCATCCCTTTTTCCAGCGAAATCTCCAGTACGACCTTTGCCCTGTCTGAAACAACGTGCGAAGGGGTGCCCTCCACTGCATCCCGAACACTCGTGCTTGTAACGACAGGCGGTACCAAACTTGCACGTCCCGTCGTTAAATTGCCAGCAGACCCCCTTCTTTTTTGGGGCCAGCGATCCCGCTGAGGCGGCGGCGCCGGCCCCCCCTGGAAAAAACTGTCCCGGGGCCCGGGCCGAAGTCATCAACTTCATCCACAGGCTGATGTCCTTGTGGTCCCACCTAATGGACGTCCGTACCGCTTTGCGTTGACGAAACTGTTCGTCATAACGTAACCAGGCCAAGCCCCCATAAACCCTGTGCGCCTCACTAATGGCCTCCAGGTAACAGAACAATGCCGAACAATTCTCCGGCGCCTTTTCCCCAATCACGCTAGCTAAAATCGCAAACGCTTGCAGCCAATTCGCAAACGTGCGCGGAATAAGCCTATATCTCCTCTTCTCCTCCTCTTCTTTCTTGCTCTCATCCGGCTTGATCCTGTCTAAATTAAATTTCTCCAACGGCAACAACGAGAAGATCTCCACAAACTCGTCCTTCCAAATCTTCTCCCTCACCTCCTTCTTCAAATGCGCCCCTAACGGTCCCTCGAAGCACACATAAACTTCGCTCCTCGCCGCATCTGCCAAGCGAATCTTTTCAGCATCCTTGTCTTTGTCCACCGTAGCCCCACTTGGTCCCTCGCCGTCCTTCCGCGCCAGCACCTCCCTCTCTGTCTGCGTCTCCGCTGCCACCCCACCCACCGACAACCCCAAACCGGAGGGGACAGCCGTCCCCAGCTCTACCGAGCCGCGGCGGGCGGCCCTACCCATGGAGTACTCGGGGCGTGCACCGGCCCCGAGTCGCCCTGCAGGCTGCGCAGCAGCTCTTTCAACACCACCAACAACTCCCCCCCCCCCCTTCGCCCCCCCACCCCTGCATCCCCCCCACTCACCCCCGCAAGAAACCCCCCCACAGACCCCAAGGACTTACCGGGCTGCTGTTGCCTGGAAGGCCCTCCAGCCGCTGCCCCTACTGCCGCCGCCGGATCGCACTCGTCCTCCTGCAGCTCTCCCTCTTCCATGCTGCTGTCCTCCGTCAGTGTCCTGACCCTCGGGGGCCTCTGCGCTGGCATGCCAGACGGCCCAGGCCGCTCCCGACCGGTTTCCTGTCGTTGTACATGGCGGCCGCCATGTTTTTTGTTTACTAGGACATCACTTCCGGTCGCGCCGACCTCACTTCCGCCGACGTCATCAGCGTGCGCCGCGCCGAGCGCGCGCGCGCTGTCCCTCCGCTGGCCCTCCCTCCCAGGCACAGAAACATGCCCGGAGGCGTGGCCACCCGACTGCCGCTCTGCATCCTCTAATGGGCCCCCCCCCGAAGCTAAGATGGCGCCCACACGTGGCAGGCCGACGGCCGCCTCCGGGACAAGGCCGGCGCCCGAGGACCCCACTCTCCCCCGTCGAGCGGCCCCCCCGACCGGAGCATCGCCAGGGGGAACCACTGGAACCACCAACGATCGCGCGGTCCTGGAGGTGGCCTGAGGCAGGATCCGGTGAGTGACCCCCCTCCCTCTGGGACTCAGCCGTGGACGGGGATTCCTCCCAGGCCCCCCACTAGACGACCGGGGTGTCTGCTTAGCAGGGGGGCCTGAAGGGGCCCAACTGGGGCTCCCAAGCCGGCGCTGAGTACGGGGGGCAATATCAGGGCTAAGGCGCACAGGGGGCCGAGACCTCCTTGCCCGTGTCGAGGGTACCCCATCTGCGGAAGGTCCCTGCCCTACCCCTTGAAGGGTGGCCGCAATTTGGCTTTGTAACCAGTCTGCGCCATGCTGTTCTGCGGCTGATCTAAGCTGGGCCCAAAGCTGCTCTAACCCACTCATCTTTTCCAGGTAGCTGATCCTGAACGTTCCTCCTGACCTGCTGCTCCAGACTGCTGACCCTCCTAGACTCACGTGCCTTCACATCAACTCTACTCCACCCCCTCTTACACCATCCTCCAATCAGGTAAGCCTTGTAACATTCTTAACCCCTCGTACCATTCCCCTGCGTAAGCCTTGCACCCTGTCATGTATGTCCTACGCTTACGTTGCACTACAGCTACGTACATGTCTTACACACACTGAAAAGGTACTGGAGAGGCGGGGCAGCTATAATCTTGGGGTTTTTAAAAAAACACAGATTTTTACATACTGTCCCTGGTTTTATTGAGGATGGCAACCCTGATGGGGCCCCTTGGTGGCATGGGGCCCTCGGGCAGTGCCCGAATGGTCAGTCCGTCCCTGGTAGTCACTTACCAATCTTTGTTAAAAACCGATAAAGGCACAAACCCATTGAGTAGGTGCTAGTATCTACTAAACGCCAATATTTACTAAAACTGGAGAAAGCTAAATCTGGTGTGGTTGTGCATGGCAGCCAATCACTAACATATGTAAAAAATTGAACAAAAAGGTCTGGATGGCCGCACTCCAATGAAAACAAGAGAAAGGAGGTTTCCACCATGTCAAAATGATCAAATGTAGTGGCCACGTCCCTAGAATATATAGAACAAAAATTAATATTCCCCCATGAGTGGGTCTTTAATCAGTTCCCGACCAGCGCACGCTGATGTACGTCGGCAGAATGGCACGGGCAGGCATATTGGCTTATTAATGCAGCCCTGCCATCGCGAGCACGCCGCCCCGTGAGTCCGGTCACAGGTCCTGCAGACTAGATCGCTGCAGGCATACCTGCGATCGTCTCACGGGGCGGCTGAACGGAGAAATGCAGTTTTAAACATCATCTCCCCGTTCTGCCTAGCAACTAGTGATGCTGATCTCTGCTCCATATGATTGGAGCAGAGATCAGTGTTCACTAAATGAAAGCCCAGCCCCCAACAGTTAGTAACACACCCCTAAGAACACTTAACCCCTACACTGTCACCCACTGGTTAACCCCTTCACTGCCAGTGTCATTTGCACAGGAATCACTGCATTTATATAGCAGTGATTGCTGTATAAATGACAATGGTCCCAAAAATGTGTCAAAAATGTCCGATGTGTCTGCCATAATGTCGCAGTCACAATAAAAATCGCTGATCGGCGCCATTACTAGTAAAAAAAATTATTAATAAAAATGCCATAAAACGATCCCCTATTTTGTAAACGCTATAACTTTTGCGCAAACCAATCAATAATCGCTTATTGCAATTTTTTACCAAAAATATGTAGAAGAATACGCCTAAACTGAGGGAAAAAAATCGTTTTTTATATATTTTTGGGGGATATTTATTATAACAAATAGTAAAAAATAGTGCGTTTTTTTCAAAATTGTCGCTCTATATTTGTTTATAGCGCAAAAAATAAAAACCGCAGAGGTGATCAAATACCACCAAAAGAAAGCTCTATTTGTGGGAAAAAAAGGACATCAATTTTGTTTGGGAGCCACATGCATCACCACGCAATTGTTAGTTAAAGCGATGCAGTGCCGAATCACAAAAAGTGCTCTGGTCTTTGGCCAGCAAAATGGTCCGGGGCTGAAGTGGTTAAAGGCCACAAACATTGACATGCATAGAAAAAGAATTTTAATCAAATAAAAAAGATTATTCCAGCTCAAACAAAAAATCAAACATTACGAGACGTTTCGCATCTAATATTGTATGACAAACATGACAGAAAGCAAAATACAACAATGCATATAAAATGACACTAGTACTCTCCAGTGGATGGTAATCCCTGGTACCCAAAGGTTGTTTGAGCTGGAATAATCCTTTTTATGTAATTAAAATAATTTTTCTATGCATATCAGTATTTGTGGCCTTTAAAGTCCCACTCAAAGGGGAATATTTTTTTTATGTTCTATCCAATGAAAACGATTTCTTTGTTGTTATAATAAATCTATGCAGCAAGGATAAAACCACTGACGCGTTTCACACCATTATAGCAAGTGCTTATTCATAGTGCTCTAGCTATGAATAAGCACCTGCTATAACGGTGTGAAACACATCAGTGGTTTATCCTTACTGCATGGATTTATCATAACAATAAGCCCCCGTTCACACCTATGCGAATTAGATGCAGCTTACACCGCATCCAATTCACAGGACGTTTTAAAATACATTCATTTGAATGCATCTGGTTCACATATGTGCCTTGCATTCACACTGCGCATTACACAAAAAACTGATTTTGCACTTTCCAGTTTTAGTAGATCAACCTCACAAAGTCCTGATTTACAAAGAATGATGTATCGAAATAGCAGGTTAACCCATCCGGTGCCACTTACACATGTGCAGAGGAGGGACATCGGTCTGAGGACGACAGATGCCAACAGCATCTGTCACAAGGAGCAAAGTGCCGCCTGACCAGTCCAGGCAAAATGGGAAGCTTCCTGAGAAGGTAGACGTGGTCCCTACTCTCTCTCTCTATTCCACCAGAATCTCTCCCTACCGCTGGTACTATTCCTGACAGAGGGGCCACCTGTCCCTACTCTATCCTTGCGCATAAAATGAGCCAAACCCAGGAGTCAGAGTCTTAAATAGACCCAAGATGGCGGCCTGAGTTAAATGGGGCATGTGCATCCAACTAACAATACAGCAACAACATAACAAAGATATAGCAGAGAAAACTTCAAACAACGTGAAGCACCGGCTCCTGAAGAGCATGCGCTATGTTTTTGAAAGTTAAGGTTACACCTGAACTGCAGTTTGGTTTGGGTACAATTGTTCTAAATTTGGACCTCAGCATCAGTCTGACTGGACTGTAGGATATTCAGCCTGGCCACAAGGGGGCGCTGTCTCTTCTGGCAGGCATGGAACCACAGTTTAGTTGGGTGCTTTAAGTTTACTCTCTCTCAGAGCCCGCCCAGTGGGAGTGTCACTCTTGCTGTGCTTTCTGGGAGAGGGTACTGAAGATGTGGGTGTCGCGTGGTTTGGGGTTCCGGAAGTATGTTCTGACTCCATGGTCCTGGTCCTCCTGACCAACCCCTAGGAAGGTTACGGCTTGGGGTGCGGATCCACCCGAATTATTGTCTCGGGGCTGGCTAGCCCGAGGCAAGGAAACTAAACAAGGATTCTGAGGTGGTCCCGGTGCCGTCTCTGGTAGTTGGAGAGCCCAGTAACTTCATAGCTATCCAGGGGAGGACTCTTCAGAAGATGGCCACGTACAGGTTGGCTTCTTAGCAAGAGCCTGGAAGGGTTGAAGTACCTAACTGAATCCAGTCTCGTAGGTATCGCTAAGTTGGCTGAAAGATCCAGGTATCACACGAGTGTTCTACAAGTTTAGTTTCCTGCGTGTTCTACAACAACGTCTGTGGCAGAGACTTGTTCCTGAGTAAAGCACCTTGTTGGCTGCTAGACATTGTGAAAGAGGGGCTGTCCAACCTGAGTGAACATCCAGTTGTGAATGGTTATTCTCTGGATTTAGTCAAATTAAGCAACTTCTTCATTATTGACTTTGACACTAATGCCGCGTACACACGTAGCAGACTATCCGGCGGACTTAGTCTGGCGGACTGTCCGCCGGACTTTCCGAACGAGCTACCTGCCCACACACGGTACTTTTGCGGCGGACTAGGTACGGCGGACTGAGTCCGCCAGACTATCCGCTGTACTTTTGAAATGAACAGACTCACCCACACACACGCGGAGGAAAGTCCGCTCATTTTGAGCACATCTCCAGGTAGCCAGGACCAGCGAAGGAGGCGTCGCTGGCCCCGTCACCTGGTATGGACTTAAAGGGGAATCCCTATGCCGAAAAAATGGCGTGGGGGTTCCTCCCTAGGTCCATATGAGACCCTTATCCGAGCACGCTACCCGGCCGGCCAGGAAAGGGGGTGGGGACGAGCCGTGCCAGGCAGCATGCCCTCAACATGTGGGGTGCCTTGGGGAAGGGGGGCCGCGCGGCCCCCCCACCCCAAAGCACCTTGTCCCCATGTTGATGAGGACAAGGGCCTCTTCCCGACAACCCTGGCCGCTGGTTGTCGGGGTCTGCGGGCAGGGGGCTTATTGGAATCCGTGAGCCCCCTTTAATAAGGGAGCCCCCAGATCCCGGCCCCCCACCCTATGTGAATGAGTATGAGGTACAATGTACCCCTACCCATTCACCTGTGAAAAAAAGTAAAAAAAAAACACAACACACAAGGGTTAAAATAGTTTATTGCACAGCTCCGGGGGTCTTCTTCCGTCTTCGGGTGTCTTCTCACCGGACTCCTCCGCTATCTTCTGCTCTTTTGCTAGCTCTTTCACTAGCGGAGGAGCCCGGCTTTCTTCTTCTCCGCCGCCCTCTTCTTCTGACTTCGGGGGTCTTGTCCCCCTCTTCGGTTCTTCTTGCCGGGCCACCGCGCCTTCTTCTAGCTCTTTTACAAGCTGCTCGTCCCCACCCCCTTTCCTGGCTGGCCGGGTAGCGTGCTCGGATAAGGGTCTGATATGGACCTAGGGGGGACCCCCACGCCGATTTTTCGGCGTAGGTATTCCCCTTTAAGTCCATACCAGGTGACAGGGCCAGCGACGCCTCCTTTGCTGGCCCCGGCTACCTGGAGCCACGCTCAAAATGAGCGGACTTTTCTCCGGGCGGGAAAATTCCACTCATTTCAAAAGTACGGCGGACTGGGACACACACGGCCGTACTGAAATGCGAGTCCGGCGGACAGATTGGTGGGCAAAACTACTTTCTTAGTCCGCCGGACTTTTGGGTAAAAAAAAGTCCGCCGGAGCCTACACAGGGGCGGATTGTCCAGCGGACTCAAGTCCGCCGGACTTTTCCACTGGATTGTTTGATCATGTGTACGCGGCATAAGAGTACCTGAACTTCCTTCCTAACCCTCTGATCCTATTTTAAGAGACTGTTCATTGTCTACGTTTTGCAAATAAAAATCCCTTTATGCGGATCTGTATGTGGATCTGTTGTCAGTCTTTGAGTTTACTGGGACATCTACCATGGGAACCCCTAGACACAAATCGAGGAGAAGAAGGTAACGGTAAGCCCAATCAAACCAGCAGCTCCTTCGGGGGTCAGTGCTACAAACACAATCAGAATACTTTGCAGGGAGTCATCCATGGTTAAACTGTAGTGGATGGCAGACCCCACTGTCCTCTGTGGGGTCATCATCATAGTCCTTAACTTCCACATGAGAACACCCATCTAAAGTCCACAATACAGCCAGAGGGGGTGGTTAAAATGCATGCCATGGGTTGAACAAGAGAAAATCCATCAATTTCCCATCCATGTTAAGGCCTCTTTCACACAGGGGGTGGTTAAAACAGGTGGTTGAGCTGCATTTTTACCACCCCAAGACCCAGAAAAGTCCAGAATGCAGCCAGAGGGGGCTGTTCACATGCATAGGGCTGAACAAGAGAAAATCAAACAATTGCTAATCCATGTTAAAGCCGCTTTCACACAGGTGGGAGGAGGACGTTAAAAAAAGGCGGCTGAGCCATGGTTTACACGCTTTGCTTCATGGCAAATTTTAACGCAGAACATCGAGTTGATAGGCGATTCCAGCTGTCAACCTTGCAATTCAAGTCACTGGGGCTGCAGCACAACTGTGAACCAACCACTTGGCTTGCAGTTGCTGTACTCTAGTCCCTTTGTAATTTGCCGTTCTGCATACACAAAAATAGGCTTTCTGGAGGTGGTAGGATCGCCTCCTGAATGCTGTACAGTAGGTGAGCTTATTCCCACTTTGCAAAGCAATCCATTGTAAAATAGGCTAATATGAACCTAGCTTAATAGTGTGAAGCAAGGAAACCCCATTGCCAATTTTTTTGTACAGTGGTGCTGCTGAACACTAATTACATCTGATAGACTGCAGCCACCTGTTTGGCCAATGATTTTAGCAAGTAGGCTTTAGCATAGCTGGGACCTCTGTGAGCTTCTGGCAAATGTCAGCTGGGATGCCTGAGAGGGTAGTAGCCCTACAGGTTCAGCTTCTCCTCCTAAACAAGAACAGGGATGCCTCAGGCTCCATAATATTTATTCACTCCCCAGCCACCTTCTGGGCACCCTTCCCCAGGGATTGCCTGGAACCACATAAATATTCAGGCTGCCTATTTAATGCTCCCAACCCACTATATTCTGAAATCCTCAAGAAAACAGGGGGGCATAGCCTGCAGAGAGTCCAGTACAGCCGAAGGCTATCACAAACTGCTCAACTGATACAGGAGAGCCACAAGAACTAAATTTACCTAACCTAACTAGGAACCTGTCTAAAAGGGTTCTACATATGAAGCAGCAGTATTGAGCCTGAAGTGGGGGAAGCTTCTACAGGTTGGTGGACCAACCTTGAGCTTTTTGTGAGTACCACTGCCACCCCAGTCACCTTTCAGTATTTAGAGGAGAACACCAGGTTATCCAATGGTTCTTCAAATAAATACTTTTTCATGCTATTGTTTGGCTTGTAGATGGATGGCTCAGGACATGGGCATTTATTAGCTATCTAGTCCTGGGGATATAAAAGCTTCCAGCATGACACACTTGGTATTTAAAAAGCTCAGCAAGATCATCTTGAAAAAGTTAAGTCTGAAATACTGAAGAAAATTCACAACAAAGAAGAAGCCAACTCAGAGGGAGACAGAGTGACTCCTGGGAAATTTTGACAACTGCTGAGTAGCACAAGACGTGTAATACTAAATCAGCAAGCAGGAGAATAGTTCATAAACCAGAAGAACTCATGGCAGAAACAGATCACAGGCAGATGTAGCACCCTGATGTTTAGGCAGGGTTGTTATCAAATTTAGTTGCCAGGCGATAATTGCCTTGGCCAATTGTTAAGAAATCCAATGATTCCTCTCTAAATCTGGACTTGTTGCACCCTTTCTCTGCTGTCACTAGGTGGCACTATGCTAGTGACAGTTAAGACAGGGGCTTTGCAAGCTCAGACATGAATGGATGGGGTGTCTCAGCCAATGGGCAGGGAGGGCATTTTCTTTGGTCCCTTGGCCTGCTGGGAGAGCCTTTTTTTTTTGGATGGAGTCAGGTGATCCGGGTTCTATGCCACCTGGTCGGCTGTCTGGTTGGATGTGTGTTATGGTGCCCCGGACTGCTAGGCTGGAATCCTGAGGCCCATCCTGGGGACATCTGGCTGCTAGGCTGTCTGATGGCCTATTCAGAAGCAAGAGAAGCAGAGCAGGGTTGGGACTGCTGGCTTGTAGTCCAACCTGAAGTAGAGGTTCAGCCGGATGGGGAACCAGCTGTGGTAGGAGGTAGGAGGGGAAGCTGTCACCACTAAGGATCCATCTACCTTGTTACCAGAGGACACTGTGAGTAAGCTGAAGCTAGTACCAGAGCAGTCTTCTCACCAGCCCGGAATAGTAAAGAAGTGAGAAAACTTCAGCGGTGCCAAGCCAGAGACCCAGCGGGACAGCAGAGGTGACATTTGCGGAGCTTATATGGGTGCCATGCCAGGGATTTAGCCGGTCAGCGGAGGTGGCACTTGAAGAGTATCTGTGAGTGCTAAGTCAAGGGCCCAGCAGGAAACAAGGGTGACGCTTGAGGAAGATACTAAATGCTAAAAGTGGAAGAGCTCAGGGCATCCAATGGTTATTGGATCTGAAGTCTAGCGAAAGACTGGGAGTTCGTTGAGGGAAGATCCACCGTGAGTGACTGTGGAGTAAGTGGAGAACTATTTGTGCTGCCAATAGGTGAATACAACTACCGTTAGTAACCGCTACAAGATTGTTGCCATAGGAGATAGCGGTTCTACATATAGATAAGTGGTGTCCGGCTGGAGGCCTTCACCTGTATAGCTGTCTTCCTATAGAAGTCTCAGAGTCTGTCAATTATCATTGCATCTACTTGAGGGTGTCCTGGCCCTAACCCTCTCTCCCACAGTTCTGTTCAAGAGATGATAAATCTCTTTGCATTCCAAAAAGGTGTCTGGTGCCCACCATTTCATCTTGCAGTACACCCACCATGCCCTGTAACCCACTCTACACAGACAGATATCAACAGTCATTGACTCTGGAGGTCACCATTAGGCCTCAGGGGACCCGGGACTTTGCTACACAGAGATCAGAGTAGGCAGTGTTTTGGCTCAGAGTTGTATTATATACAACAGAGGTTCTCAACCTCAGTCCCCGTGTAAGTCCAACAGACCATGTTTTGGGAACTTCCCTTAGATAAAATAGCTCTTATCAATACCATGTTATTGATATTGATTTAAAGCAGCTGTGCAAAGTAAAGGAAAACTTGAAAGAATGGCCCATTGAGGGTACTTGATGACTGAGGTTGAGAACCACTGATATAGAAGGTCAAGATAGGCAACAGACAAACAATAAGGCCGCGTACACACGGGCGGACTGTTCGCCCAACCTTGTCCGCTGAACAGTGTTTGGGCGGACAGTCCGCTCGTGTGTGGGCTTTCAGCGGACAGTTTCAGCGGACAGTTGGACGGACAAAGTCTTTCGGAAATTCCGAAAAACTGTCCGCTGAAACTGTGTTTGAGCGAACAGTCCGCGCGTGTGTACGCGGCCTAAGACTAGCTGATATCACAAAATGGAGACGCAGATAGGATTTGCAGTCCACATGGTAAAACTCCAAAGTATCAGCCAAAGCTTTTTATTTTGACACTTTTCACTGTGCAGAAATTTTAACACCTGAAGAAGTTTCAGTATCACAGGAGTATGCCCTATCCTATTTAGGGTGGATGCAGGCCTAAAATAGGGAAACCCCCAAGGACCCAAGATCCAGCAATGCAGATGGATGCTGATGGCTACACCTAGAAGGTGAATGGGAGATGCCAGCTCCTGACACCTATTTTCTTTAGGTTGGAAAATCTTGTAGGCTTTAAAGTGGTTGTAAACCCTTACAAACCACTTTGACCTACAGGTAAGCCTAGATTAAGGGTTACCTGTAGGTCCAAAAAATATCTCTTAAACCTATACGGTTTAGGAGATACAGTGGTGTGAAAAAGTGTTTGCCCCCTTCCTCATTTCCTGTTCCTTTGCATGTTTGTCACACTTAAGTGTTTCGGAACATCAAACCAATTTAAACAATAGTCAAGGACAACACAAGTAAACACAAATGCAATTTGTAAATTAAGGTGTTTATTATTAAAGGTGAAAAAAAATCCAAACCATCATGGCCCTGTGTGAAAAAGTGATTGCCCCCTAAACCTAATAACTGGTTGGGCCACCCTTAGCAGCAACAACTGCAACCAAGCGTTTGCGATAACGTGCAATGAGGCTTTTACAGCATCCTGGAGGAATTTTGGCCCACTCATCTTTGTAGAATTGTCCTAATTCAGTTACATTAGAGGGTTTTCAAGCATGAACAGCCTTTTTAAGGTCATACCACAACATCTCAATAGGATTCAGGTCAGGACTTTGGCTAGGCCACTCCAAAGTCTTCATTTTGTTTTTCTTCAGCCATTCGGTGGTGGACTTGCTGGTGTGTTTAGGATCATTGTCCTGCTGCAGAACCCAAGTTCGTTTCAGCTTGAGTACACGAACAGATGGTCGGACATTCTCCTTCAGGATCTCTTGGTAGACAGCAGAATTCATAGTTCCTTTTATCACGGCAAGTCTTCCAGGTCCTGAAGCAGCAAAACAGCCCCAGACCATCACACTACCACCACCATATTTTACTGTTGGTATAATGTTCTTTTTATGAAATGCAGTGTTCCTTCTACGCCAGATATACTTGGACACACACCTTCCAAAGAGTTCCACTTTTGTCTCATCGGTCCACAGAATGTTGTCCCAAAAGTCTTGGGGATCATCAAGATGTGTTGTGGAGAAATTGAGACGAGCTTTGATGTTCTTTTTGCTCAGCAGTGGTTTTCTCCTTGGAACTCTGCCATGCAGGCCATTTTTGCCCAGTCTTTTCCTGATGGTGGAGGCATGAACGCTGACCTTAACTGAGGCAAGTGAGGCCTGCAGTTCCTTGGACATTGTTGTGGGGTCTTTTGTGACCTCTTGGATGAGTCGTCGCTGCGCTCTTGGGGTAATTTTGGGCGGCCGGCCACTCCTGGGAAGGTTCACCACTGTTCCATGTCTTCGCCATTTGTGGATAATGGCTCTCACTGTGGTTCGCTGGATTCCCAAAGCTTTGGAAATGGCTTTATAACCCTTTCCAGACTGATAGATCTCAATTACTTTCTTTCTCAATTGTTCCTGAATTTCTTTGGGTCTCGGCATGATGTGTAGCTTTTAAGGATCTTCTGGTGGACCTTACTGTGTCAAGCAGCTCCTATTTAAGTGATGCCTTGATTGTGAACAGGTGTGGCAATAATCAGGCCTGGGTGTGGCTAGAGAAACTGAACTCAGGTGTGGACAACCACAGTTATAGTATGTTTTAACAAGGGGGGCAATCACTTTTTCACACAGGGTCATGATGGTTTGGATTTTTTTTTCACCTTTAATAATAAACACCTTCATTTACAAATTGCATTCTGTGTTTACTTGTGTTGTCCTTGACTATTGTTTAAATTGGTTTGATGTTCCGAAACACTTAAGTGTGACAAACATGCAAAGGAACAGGAAATGAGGAAGGGGGCAAACACTTTTTCACACCACTGTATTTACCCGAAGACAGCCACCGCTGTCTACGGCGCACAGGCGCACTGGGCAGGCCGCAGATTGCGGCGATATGCCGCGAGTGTCGGCTCCCGTGCGCATGCGCGGGAGTGACGTCATCGTGGCTCCGGTGAATCACAGCGCCGGAGCAGCGAGACACGGAAGTCCCTCCGGGATACATGGCAGCGGCGAAGAGGAAGACGGAGGACCGCTTCGGGGGCTTCGTTCTCAGATAAGTTATTCATAATGAGCTAGTATGCTATGCATACTAGCTCATTATGCCTTTGCCTTACAGGGTGTGTTTTTTATTTTTATTTTTTTTTGCCTTTACTTCCTCTTTAAGGTCCCTCTTACTTGCTGTTTAATTGTTTACTACATATTAGTGATCCTTGTATGTAAATTTGTGATCCCTGCTATAGAATATGTTGGTGATATGCGACAAGCAAAGATAAAGCCAGTCCGCATCATCTACCCTAAATTGATATTTCATTATATGTTTGTGAGGTGCGTTGCCCATCCATCTACACCTTACTGCAAAGGCTAGTTATAGGTTGGGGCAGTTGCCACTTTTTTGCATCTTCAGCCCAGGCAGGCATAACCGGTGACATTTAGTGGCAGAAAGTAATTACTGTATATACTCGAGTATAAGCCCAGTTTTTCAGCACATATTTTATGCTGAAACCCTCCCCTCGGCTTATACTCGAGTGAGGGCAGGGATACAGGGCATTAGGCTGCTTGTCCTGGGGCTGCATTAAACTGTGGCTGCAGCGCTCCCCTTTCCCCCTCTCTTACACAGCGGGAGACTGATAGACAGAACACTGCGTCTATCACGCGAACTGGTCTAGGAAAAGGGCGAGACTTTTGTCACAGCACGGCCGAACATTTCAGACTGAGCTCCAAGATACAGCGAGAGATGCCCGCTGTGCAATCCAGGTACTGACTGCTGCTGAGTGCATGAATAAGCACAACCACTACTAGTTAGGCTGCAATGATGGGCACATTGAGGCTGCAATGGTGGGCACAATGAGGCGGCAATGATGGGCATGAGACTACAATGATGGGCATGGTGATGCTACGGTGATGGTCACAGTAAGGCTGAAATGATGGGCACGGTAAGGCTACAATGATGGACATGGTGAGGCTGCAGTGATGGGCACAGTGAAGCTAAAATGATGGACACGGTAATGCTGCAATGATGGGAATGATGAGGCTGCTGTGATGGGCACAGTGAGGCTACAATGATGGGCATGGTGAGGCTGCTGTGATGGGCACAGTGAGGCTACAATGATGGGCATGGTAAGGCTGCAATGATGGGCATGGTGAGTCTGCGGTGATGGGCACAGTGAGGCTAGAATGATGGGCATGGTAAGGTTTCAATGACTGGCATGGTGAGGCTGCGGTGATGGGCACAGTGAAGCTACAATGATGGGCACGGTAATGCTGCAATGATGGGAATGGTGAGCCTGCTATGATGGGCACAGTGAATCTACAATGATGGGCATGGTAAGGCTGCAATGATGGGCATGGTGAGGCTGCGGTGATGGGCACAGTGAGGCTAGAATGATGGGCAATTTACCAGTAGCTGCTGCATTTCCCACCCTAGGCTTATACTTTTTTTTGGTAAAACTAAACCCCTCGGCTTATACTCGAGTATATACAATACTGTGGGGCCAGCCTGGATTGCAGACCAAAGCTTATTCATTTTAATAATGCTGGCCTCTACATTTTTATAGTAAAAAAGAAGAAGAGTCCTACTTAAAGCTGATGAGTATTTCTCAAAAGCCATTTAGATTTCGAATTCTCATGAATACCCATGACCAGGAGTATGGATCGTGTCATTCTGTGAATTTTGACAGCTGGCCTCTCTAGCATTATTGAGAAACTGTGATATAAAATAGCAAATGTTTCTCGTTTCATCTCCAGTTGTAACCTCATTTCTAGAATGCAGTAAAAATTGCTCAACATATGTCCAGCGTTCATGGACAGAAGGGCATGTTCCTAAAACATAGGCTCAGTTTTGGTTCACTTTAAAGAGAAACATTCAAGTTTTTACAAGCATTTTTTTTGCCCAGATGTATTTTCACTGTACATACATTAAGCATATTTAAATGACTGGGTGTGGTGAGAAGTTTGACCATTCTGCTTTCCAAATTCTCAGCCAGCAATGCAAAAGAGGAAGCTGCACCTTTGGAAAGCATTTGCTGTAAAGGGAAATAGTCGTGAATTATCAAGGCCCTCAATTCAAACTATTACTGAGATACAATGATTTTTTTTTTAAATATGGCAACTAATACACGGGATCTTCTTGGCAGAAGCTGTCAGCAAGATCCTGTTTAAAAAGTGCTCTGTATGCTTTACGCCTCTAAAGTTTGATCAACATTTCCATGCGCATGGTATTACAATGTACATGGCCCTTTTTCTAGAATGCAGGGAAGCTCCCTAGAGTCTTCTACTGCTAGGATGCAGGTATGGAAACTGCCTAGCACCCTCCCTTGCTAGGATGCAGGCAGTGGCGTCACTAGGGTTGGTGGTTGGGGGGGGGGGGGGGGGAGTGACATCATGTTTTGCCACCTGCATCAGCAGGTGGCAAAAAATCAGCACAAAATGCCCCCCAAAATGCCCTCTTCCCAGTATAAAACCCCTCTGTCTTATACAAACTCTCTTACCCCCCCCCCCCCAAATTCCCCCATTCAGTACAAATCATCCCATATCCCTCCTTTTAACATAAATCCCTCCCAAGCCCCCCCCCCCAAAATATCCCCTCTGATCACAAATCCCTAGCTCCATATACCCCTTCCAGTAGTAAACCCCTCTTCTTGCACAAATTCTCTTATTCCCCCACCCAAGCCACCCTCAGCACAGATATTTACCTCTCCCCACGAAATCCCCCCAACAAGCACAACCCCCCCATCCCAATGCAAAGGCACTCGCCTCCAGACTTTCCCATAAAAAAACTCTTAATCCCTCCCAGCATAAATCCCATTTCCTCCTATCACACAAATCTTCAGATCCCTGCCCCCAGCACAGAATAA
This sequence comes from Lithobates pipiens, assembly GCF_037356315.1. NCBI lineage: Eukaryota > Metazoa > Chordata > Amphibia > Anura > Ranidae > Lithobates > Lithobates pipiens. The sequence continues at coordinate 225,506,194 of NW_027507686.1, read as the reverse complement.
GTTATCGGGTCCTCAGCGCCTTCGAGATGTCCTTCCCAGGCTCCTCCTCCTGTCCTGTCAGAAGACACATCAAAGCAGAGGAGGAACCTGTGGGAAACTTCTCTTGGTGCTCAGACACTGCTAACATGCAGCCGGCTGACACAGCTGCTAAAGTGTCGGCAATCACTGCGCTAGAGACCCGGGGACACCACGCAGGAGATGACAGCAAATGTTCCCACTGCCACTCCCCTCCATGTTAGCACACTGCACCCGAGACTGGAGCCTCTCCCACCTCCACCTAGTCCCAGCTCCTGGTGTCACCTCTCTGGCGGGTGTCACCCAGGTGCGGCCCGCTCCCCCCTAGCAGCGCCACTGGATGCAGGCATCTTCTCAAGGAAGTCACCTAGTGTCCTCTGTTGCTACGACGCAGGTGGCTTCTGCTGCCTGGCAGTCCTTCAGTTGCTAGGATGTAGGAATCTTCCCAAGGAAGCCTCCTACATCCCCTGTTGCTAGAATGTAGACATCTTCTCAAGGAAGTAGTCTAGAATCCTCCACTGCTGAGAGGAAGGCTCAGAAGCAGCATAGTACCTTCCGTTTACTGGGTTGCAGTCCTTCCGTTGCTAGGATGCAGGCGTCTTCTCAAGGAACTCAGCTAGAGTTCTCTGTTGCTAGAATGCAGGCTAGGAAGCATGGAGGCAGCTTTTGTTGCCCAGCAGTCCTTTTATAACTATAATGCAGGCATCTTCTCAAGAAAGCCTCTTAAAGTTCTCCACTGTTAAGGAAGCAGGCTAGGAAGCTGTCTAGAGCCTTCCGCTGCTAGGATGCAGGAGGCTTCTGCTGCCTAGCAATCCTTTCATTGCTAGGATTCAGGCATCTTCTCAAGAAAGTCTTTTAGAGTTCTCCACTGCTAAGAAGCAGGCTAGGAAGCTGCCTAGCACTCTCCGTTGTTGGGATGCAGGCAGCCTCTGCTGCCTAGAAGTCCTTCTGTTGCTAGGTTGCAGGCATCTTCTCTAAGAAGCTGCTTAGCGTCTTTCTGTTCCTGTACAGCCTGTAGAGCAAATAGGCTGTACACTTTGCAAGTGCAGTTGCACTTATTTTCCCCAGTAACTGGTAATGTGGTATAGCTTCACTTTGAAAAGAATACCCAATCAGGTGCAAGAAAAAAAAATCCTTTTTGCTTGCACATAATGTAAATTTACCACATTTGAAGGGGAAGAAAAGACTTGGCACTTGGCACTATATCTTCAAAACATAAATGAATAAAATTAAATGAATAAATAATTGTGTGCTCCTAGTCTGTGCCACAGTGTATTTCCTTTCACTGAAAGCAAGAGGAAGCTTTTTATATAATTAGACACTTCAAGTGTTAGATCCCCTGGAATGTTTCTGGATCACTCCAAAAAAACTTATGAAAGTTTTAAAATCACCCTCAGGGTGTGATTAAATCCTGTGCAGTGCTTATTAAATTAAGTGGTGATGACAAATATTATGAAATATAAATGAAAAAAATGAAAAAAATTGTGACTAATAATAGTAATAGTAAAGACAGGTGGGTGAATACAATTATTAAAAATATTCTATGAGGTCTTCGGAATTATTGAAGAAATAATTGGAGTTATTTAGTGGTTAGTTGGGTGAAAAAATGGGCGTCTTGATGACGAAACGTGTAGGACGTGGCCATAGGACACACACTCTCTCCAGTAAGCTGTAGCTGCCGGCAGGAGATACAATTGCATTGCGATTTTTAAAGATTGATACATGTGAGTAGTTTTCTTATTTAATAAATTGATTTTGGAAACATACTACACTATGGATATCCCTCTTTTCTATTCAATATCTGAACGAGACAACAATTCATGCTGAGGAAAAATGAAGCTCCCAGGGAGACACCAGAAAGCGACACAGGGGCTCACACTGTGAAGGCATATCTACCCCTGCAGGGGCAGGGTATCTGGTGAGGGCAAAAACATTATTTTGCACTGAAAAAACTCACCGGGAGTTTCCTTCAACTATTAAGCAGCTATTTTTCTGCACAAGTCACTTTCACTACTAATTTAATTATTTATATGTACATCTAATTAAATAGTTATATGCACGTTTATTGATTGTGAACTATATTTATTTATTTATTTATTTTTTCACCCATTTTTCCACCCAACTAACCACTAAATAACTCCAATTATTTCTTCAACAATTCCTAATACCTCATAGAATATTTTTAATAATTGTATTCACCCACCTGTCTTTACTATTACTATTATTAGTCACATTTTTTTTCATTTATAGTTCATAATATTTGTCATCACCACTTAATTTAATAAGCACAGGATTTAATCACACCCTAAGGGTGATTTTAAAACACTTGAGGTGTCTAATTATATAAAAAGCTTCCTCTTGATTTCAGTGGAAGGAAATACCCTGTGGCACAGACTAGGAGCACACAATTATTTATTCATTTCATTTTATTCATTTATGTTTTGAAGGTATAGTGCCAAGTCTACTTTTCTTCCCCTTCACATAGTTATGTCCATCCAATCCGGTTGCAAATATATGGTAGAGGCAACTCTTACCCATTGCCCTTCAGCACACTCCATTAGATATCCATAGTGCAATCTCACCTTTCCTCTTTATTTGTAAATTTACCGCATTTACTAAGCTTTGGAGAAAATGAGTGCAACTGCCCTTTTTAAATGTCTATTCACCCCCATGTGACCCCATGTACCTGTATTCCTGGACAGCTTGTTAGAAAATTTCTAAGGACTAAGGATGAGATAGCCCTTGTACACACGGTCGGAAGTTCCGTCGGAAAAGGTCCGATCGGACCATGTTGTTGGGCTACAGGTGGGCTACAGGGGACTTTTTCCAGCGGAATGTCCGACCAACAAAGTTTGAGAGCTGGATATAAAATTTTCCGACAACATGATCCGATTGGACTTTGTCCAATCGTTTGTAGAGAATTACGATCGGACAAAGTGCCACGCATGCTCAGATCAAATTACGAGACCAAAGCTATTGGCTACTAGCCGCGACGTAGTCCCGTTGCAACGAACGAACGTCATCACGTTCCGAACGATTGGATTTTCCGACAACTTTGTCCGACCGTGTGTAGGCAACACCAGTTTCGGACTAAATCCGTCAGATTTTGTTGTCGGAATGCCCAACCGTGTGTACAAGGGCATAGACTTTCAGTCTAAATAGATGCATAATTAGGACGTAGACAGGGTCATGTTTCATTCTGGAACAGTGCAAATTAAAGGGTTAATTCACCATTACCAATAAACTACCTATGCAGGTAAGGGGCGCCTATAGATTAAAACAAGCAACTTTGACCAAAGTTGAATAATACCCTTGCTCTAGGTGTAGGTTATTTATGTACCTCCTGAAGCCTGGTAGAAAGACCCTCAGAGATGGCACCATCCCATTCTGCCTTGTTGCTAGGACATTCTTAGCCCTTGTACACACGATCGGAGATTCCGACGAAATGTGTCCGATTGGAGCGTTTTGTCGGATATTCCGACTGTGTGTGGTATGCATCGGACTGTTTCCATCGGAATATCCATCGGACCAAATTTTCCAACTTGCCGGAAATATTTTCCGACAAAATGCTCCGATAGGACATACTCCAATCATGTGTAGAGAATTCTGATCGGACAAAGTGCCACGCATGCTCAGATCAAATTTCTACATCAAAGCTATTGGCTACTAGCCTGAACGTAGTCCCGTCGTAATGAAATAACGTCATCACGTTCTGAACGATCGGATTTTACGACAACTTCGTCCGACCGTGTGTATGCAACAGTTTCGGACAAAATCCGTTGGACAAAATCCGACGGATTTGGTTGTCGGAATCTCCGATCGTGTGTACAAGGGCTTAGACACTCCCAGCTGATGCAAACCCTTTCACATGCACTCTCTCTCCCTTGTCGAAGTAGCTCTGTGTTCAGTGATGCTGTGAAGGAGGAGGAAGTGGTCCAAACATATGCGGGGTATAAGAGCTCACTCCTTTGATGCTGGGGGAGAGCAGCAATGGCTAGAAGTGTCTTAGCAACATCCTTGTAACCAGGTAGGACAGGATGATGCCATCTCTTGGAGTTTTGTACCCAGACTTCAGGAGCTATGTCTACACTTGGTCTGTGGCTAAAGCAAGGGCATTATCTAATTAAGTCAAAGCTGCACAGTTTGCTTTTATCTACAGGTACCCTTACTTGCATAGACAAAGTGCAATGTTTTGAACCCACCAAGGCTTTTTCCATCATGCAACGCCTACAGCACCTTGTGTCTTTAATTTCAATAAATATCTATTCACAAAACTGTGATCATTGACTTGCATTGAGATTGGGGAATGGTAGAGATTCATTACTTTGCAAGTTTATTTAATGTGCAAATATTAATTTATTAAATTGCAAAAATTTTGGATCAGTTTATTTTACATTTAGAGCCTATTTTTGCTTGTGCATTTTGGCAAAGTGTGCTAAAAGGTATGTGTTACCACAACACGCCTACTCTATAATTTTTTAATTCACATTAACATGCTAAAGCTTTTTATGACTGAGGTTTTTTTTGGGGGGGGGGGGGGGTTCATATATGTTGTTTTACTACAAAACTATTTTGGGTTTCCAGATACAGTGCTGCCGACTATGTGATTATGCTCCCCCACTCGCGTTCCGTCACTGTGCTGCCAGTGGTGTGTCTGCTCCACTCGTTTACAACCCCCCATCCCCTCACTGGGTGTGCAGAGCTGTGCCAGCAGAGAGAGAAAGCTGTGCAGCTGCAGGTATGTGTGGACTCAGCTTGCGGCTTCACTGCCCGTTTCCTACTGCGCATGCACGAGTCGCGTGGCGCTTTGTGAATGGCCTGTTGTTTTCTGGGACACACACATGTCCCAGAATACAACGGGCCAGCTCACCGAAGAGGAGGAAGTTACAGAACAGCGCCGCAGAATAGGAAGAGGCAGATTAGGAAGACTGCCGCAACAGGGGTTTCTGGTAAGTAAAATAAATGTTTTAGGGTGGGCCTCCGCTTTAAGTCATATAACTGTTCATGGATTTTATACTACAACCTAGTGTATGAGAGGGGATCGAGCAGTTAGGAGAGTAATGACAAAACAGATGACCCACCATCATTGGCAGCTCCTGGGGAGGTAAGGATAACAAATTTTATTTAAAAAAAAAACAGAATGTGCTATATCAGGGATATGCAATTAGTGGACCTCCAGCTGTTTCAAAACTACAAGTCCCATCATGCCTCTGCCTCTGGGTGTCACACTTGTGGCTGTCAAGAGTCTTGCTATGCCTCATGGGACTTGTAGTTCTGCAACAGCTGGTGGTCCGCTAATTTCATATCCCTGTGCTATATATCCAGTTCCCAACCAGCGCAAGCCGATGTACGTCCGCAGAATGGCACGGGCAGGCATATTGGCGTACAGGTACGTCCAGTTTTAAATACCGCCCTGCCATCGCGAGCACGCCGCCGGCGGCGTGCTTGCATGCCAGTCGGGACCCCCGTGAGTCCGGTCGCGGGTCCCGCGGACTCGATCGCCACGGGGGATACCCGCGATCGTCTCACGGGGCGGCTGAACGAGGAGATGCCGTTGTAAACAGCATCTCCCCGTTCTGCCTAGCAACAAGTGACGCTGATCTCTGCTCCATGTGATTGGAGCAGAGGTCAGTGTTCACTAAAACAAAGCCCAGCCCCCCACAGTTAGTAACACGCCCCTAGGAACACTTAACCCCTAAACTGCCACCCACTGGTTAACCCCTTCACTGCCAGTGTCATTTACACAGGAATCACTGCATTTGTATAGCAGTGATTGCTGTATAAATGACAATGGTCCCAAAAATGTGTCAAAAATGACGGATATGTCTGCCATAATGTCGCAGTCACGATAAAAATTGCTGATTGGCGCCATTACTAGTAAAAAAAAAAATTATTAATAAAAATGTCATAAAACTATCCCCTATTTTGTAAACGCTATAACTTTTACGCAAACCAATCAATAATCGCTTATTGCGATTTTTTTACCAAAAATACGTAGAAGAATACGTATCGGCCTAAACTGAGGGAAACATTTTTTTTTTATATATATATTTTTGGGGGATATTTATTATAACAACAAGTAAAAAGTAATGCGTTTTTTTCAAAATTGTCGCTCTATTTTTGTTTATAGCACAAAAAATAAAAAACGTAGGGGTGATCAAATACCACCAAAAGAAAGCTCTATTTGTGGGAAAAAAAGGACGTCAATTTTGTTTGGGAGCCACGTCGCACGACCACGCAATTGGCAGTTAAAGCGACGCAGTGCCGAATCGCAAAAAGTGGTCTGGTCTTAAGCCAGCAAAATGGTCTGGTCTGAAAGTGGATATTATTGTAGTAAGGTTTAATGGTTCATTGGACTGAAAAAGATACAACAAAAAAAAGAATCTTAGCGGTATTAATGTACAAAACTGTGTTTAGCGGTCTGCCAAATATAATGTTTAGCACAGCCTAAATAATGCTATACATAATACATGCATTGGGCAGCTATATTGGTGGTGGTCATTGGAGTATTGAGTTGGGTGCATTGGCATTTTTAAAGTGTTATTTTAAAAAAAAAATTTAGCTCATAACCAGTGGTATGTAGTTGTTACAACTTTTTCTTCTTTATATTGTTGTCCTTATAATCCCAATTAATAGAGGTTTTTTCGAATTTTTAAAATGTTATTTTTTAGCCCTGATCATAACAAAGAAAGAAATGATATACATAACCACTTTTCAGTCTCTTTAAAAGACGATGGATCCCCTTTGAATACACACAATGCCCAAAAGCATCAGATTGGGAACCCCTCTGGGGCACACTGCTGTATGGAGACCGAGATGTCACGTGATCACAGCGAGTTCGCTTGCCTTCTTTCAGTGTGAGTCGATGAATCATGGCTATCTTACTTCACTTACAAACAAGTGCGTACAATGCGTCTAAAAAACACATCCATTTATTAATGTGATGAATTGTCCCTCTACAAAGAAGTCACTTTTTCTTTTGAAAAAACAAACATCTTCTCAAAGCGCGGACTTTGATGAATAGCCCTCATTATGATACATTTAAGAATTTCTCACTTGAGAAGAACTACATCATAACAGTTGGAGATAAATATAATCATCTTGCTTGTTTTTCCTTTTTCTTTTTTTCTATTTTTCTTTTTTTTTTTTTTTACGCAGTCATCCCCTACCTCTGTAGGCCATCTGACCTCACATTACTTTCTTTGAGCGTGCCGCTTGATTGTTGATATGTGCAGCAGATGCATCAATAATTCCAGTGTATTATGCAGGGTATGGTTGATGCCGCATACACACGAGCGAATTGTCCGGCGTACTTAGTCCGCTGAAACGCATTTCAGCAGACAATTCGATCGTGTGTGGGCTTCAGCAGACTTTTCCAGCGTAAAGTCCGGCGGACTTAGAAAGTAGTTTTGCACTCCAATCTTTCCGCAGGACTTGGGTTTCAGCGGACAATACGTTCGTGAGTATGCTAGTCCGGAGGACTAAGCCCTTGTACACACGGTCGGAGAATCTGTCGGAATGAGTCTTATCGGACCGTGTCGTCAGATAATCCGACTGTGTGTGGTATGCATCGGACTGATTCCGTCCGAATCTCCATCCGACCCAATTTTCCAACATGTTGGAAAGATTTCCCGACCAACTGGGCCGGATGGACCTAATCCGATCATGTGTAGAGCATTTTCATCGGACCAAGTGCCGCGCATGCTCAGATCAAATTCCTACATCAAAGCTATTGGCTACTAGCCTGAATGTAGTCCCATCGTAACGAAATTACGTCATCACGTTCTGAAAGATCGGATTTTTCACCAACTTGGCCCGACCGTGTGTATGCAACAGTTTCGGACACAATCCGTCGGACTAAATCCGACAGGCAAAATCCAACGGATTTGGTTGGCAAAATCTCCGAACGTGTGTACAGGGGCTAAGAATGACGCATGCTCAGAAGCAAGTACGAAAAAGGAAGCTATTGGCTACTGGCTATTGAACTTCCTTTTTCTAGTCCCATCGTACGTGCTGTACATCATCGCGCTAGCAAACGCTGGACTTTCTGTGTGTCCGTGTGTGGCCAAGTCCATTCGGTAGAAAGTCCGCCGGACTATCCGCCGGATTGTTTGCCGGACTAAGTACGCCGGACAATTCGCTCGTGTGTACGCGGCATGAAAGTTAAAGGTCTGCCCTGGAATGGATCTCTAGTTGGCTGATTTATAGCAACCAATAGAAATATTATCTGATTATTGATTATTGCTCTTTACTTATCATCACTGCTTTGTGTATTGGCTAGGTGATGGTTTTGCTCATTAATTCCCTTAAGCCTCGTACACACAATCGGATTGTTCGAAAACAAAACTGTGAAATTTTGTCCGAAGGGTGCTGGCCCAAACTTGTCTTATGCCCTCTACACACGGTCGGAATTTCCGACAGAAAATGTGCGATCGGATCGCGTTGTTGGAAAATCCGATCGTATGTGGGCTCCATTGGACTTTTTCCGTCTGAATTTTTGACACAAGGTTTGGGAGCAAGATCCAAAATTTTCCGACAACAAGATCTGATTGTTTAAATTCCGATCGTGTGTAGACAATTCCGACGGACAAAGTGTCACGCATGCTCAGAATAAATTAAGAGACTACAGCTATTAGCTACTGGCCCGTTTATAGTCCTGACGTACGTGTTGTACGTCACATCGTTAAGAACGGTCGGATTTTCCGATAACTTTGTCCGACCGTGTTTGGCAAGACAAGTTTGGCACAAAATCCGTCTGAAAAAATCCGATGGATTTTGTTGTCGGAATGTCCGACCGTGTGTACAGGGCATTACATACACATGGACACACAATTGTTGGCCAACAATCACGAATGTAGTGATGTTGTTTTTCAGTTCTTTAGCGTCACCCTTTGGGCTCCTTCTGCTAATTTCGTTTTAGTAGAAGTTTGGTGACTGTTGATTCGCACTTTTCATTTCGTACTTTTCAGTTAGTTTCTGAACGGCTGTTCGTCAACCAGACATGTTGTGGAATCGGAGGAGATAGCGTGTTATTTATTATTGGCCTTGGAGTTATTGCTTTGAAATAATTTTTTGGTTGAATAATAATGATTTGTTTTGTTATATTTTCTATATTTTTGGATGCATAGAATGCACTTTTTGGTTAAGTTCTATTGGCAGATAGCATGTCTAATTTTATTGGCTTTCTTTTTTTAATGCACAATAAAAAAATTGTGTAGAATAATACTTGGCTATGTGTTTTACTTCAAATGACAGTTTGGGAGTAGGCAGTTACATTTAAAAAAATACAATGTAAAATTGACAAGGGGCACCAACATAGTTGTATCTTTGATCTTAAAAACTACAGGATAATGGTGTTGTGGTAACTTGTCCAAATAAAAATAAAAAAACAAGCATAATGTTATTATTCTTCATATTACTAGAAAAAAAAAGCTTTTGAAAATTTGCTTCCAATAACTCCATCAATATCACCAGCAAAGCAGCTTTATTATTATCCCATTAAAGAAGAAGAGGATGTACGCTGCATTTCGAGATTTCATCAATTTCCGTGTCACGAATGTCAGTTCTCCATTACGAACGCTAGTTTACAAGACCGGCCACTTCCGGCTCGTCCTTGCTTCCGAGCATGCGTGTTTGTACTTTGGACTTTTGTCCAACGGACTTGTGTACACACGCTCGGAAAATCCGACAACAGACATTTGTCCACAGGAATGTTTTAAAACCTGCTATCCAACATTTGTCCGCGGAAAATCAAACAATTGTCCGATGGAGCGCACAAGCGGTCGGATTTACCGCCAACAGCCTGTCATCACACATTTCGCGTCGGAATGTCCAATCGTTTGTGTGTGGCTTAAGGCCAATTCAAATCTAAAGTCATCCTGTGTTCTTATTATTTAATAACTTATCTTATACGTATTTTATTACTCTATAGCACCTGTCTATATATGCAGAGATTTCAAACTGCATGGAACGATTTATACTAGTCCTCATCCTAGTGGAGTCTAATCCCTTGGCCTTTTAATAGTTGGATGTTACACATTTTGGAGGCTGGAATAATCTTTTTCTTTCCTTTTTTTTATCTCCCTTCTTTTCTTCCTTTCTTCCATCTTTTTTCTTTTTCTCTCCCTCCATCACTTCTCTCTATCTTCATAATACCCTTCCTCCTTCTTCTCCCATCTTCCTTCATTTTAATTAGTTTTAAAATTATTATTTAAATAACAGAATAAATAAAATGAATTTCTTAAAACGTTTTTATCATACTTCCCCTTTTCTCTCCCTCCCTTCCATCTTACATAGTTTCATAGTAGGTGAGGTTGAAAAAAGACACAAGTCCATCAAGTCCAACCCCTGTGTGTGATTATATGTCAGTATTACATTGTATATCCCTGTATGTTGTGGTCGTTCAGGTGCTTATCTAATAGTTTTTTGAAACTATCAATGCCCTCTGCTGAGGCCACCACCTGTGGAAGGGAATTTCACATCCTTGTCGCTCTTACAGTAAAGAACCTTCTATGTAGTTTAAGGTTAAACCTCTTTTCTTCTAATTTTAATGAGTGGCCACAAGTCTTGTTAAACTCCCTTCCGCAAAAGAGTTTTATCCCTATTGTGGGGTCACCAGTACGGTATTTGTAAATTGAGATCATATCCCCTCTCAAGTGTCTGTTCTCCAGAGAGAATAAGTTCAGTGCTCGCAATCTTTCTTCATAACTAATATCCTTCAGACCCTTTATTAGCTTTGTTGCCCTTCTTGTACTCGTTCCATTTCCAGTACATCCTTCCTGAGGACTGATGCCCAGAACTGGACAGCATACTCCAGGTGCGGCCAGACCAGAGTCTTGTAGAGCGGGAGAATTATTGTTTTATCTCTGGAATTAATCCCCTTTTTAATGCATGCCAATATTCTGTTTGCTTTATTAGCAGCAGCTTGGCATTGCATGCCATTACTGAGCCTACCATCTACTAGGACCCCCAGGTTCTTTTCCATCCTAGCTTCCCCTAGAGGTTCTCCCCCCAAGTGTATAGATTGCCATATTTTTGCCACCCAAATACATCTTCCCTTTCTTTTCTCTGTGCCTCCATAACTCCCTTTCTTCCTCCTCCATCCACCATCTTCCTTCCCTTTAGTTTATTTTAAAATGATTTATTTAAATAACAAAATAAATAAAATTAAATCTTTTAAATATCTTCTTTCTTACTTTCTTTTTCCTCTCCCTTCCTTCTTCTATTCTTTCTTTCCTGCCTTCATTCCTTTCTCCCTCCCTTCATCACTTCTCCCTACCTCCATAACACTAGTTCTTCATCCTTCACCCCATCTTCCTTCCCTTTATTTTACAATTATTAATAAAATAAAATAAATAAAATAAATTAATTAAAACCTTTCCTCATTCACCTTCTTTTTTCTTCCTTCCTTTCTCTCCATTAAGTCCCTCCATCACTTCTCCCTACCTTCATAACAACTATTCTTCCTTCCCTTTAATTTACATTTTAAAATGAAAATTTAAATAACAAAATAAAACTAATTCATGAAATAATTCCTTCTTTTCTTCCTTCCTCCTTTCTTTTTCTTCTTTCTCCCTTTCTCTCCCCCTCTATAACTCCTCCCTACCTTCAAAACATCCTTTCTTCCTCCTTCCTCTCCCATCTTTCTTCCCTGTTAATTTATTTTAAAATTATGAATTAAATAACAAAATAAAACTAATTTATGAAATAATTCCTTCTTTTCTTCCTTCCTCCTTTCTTTTTCTTTTTTCTCCCTTTCTCTCCCCCTCTATAACTTCCCCCTACCTTCAAAACATCCTTTCTTCCTCCTTCCTCTCCCATCTTTCTTCCCTGTTAATTTATTTTAAAATTATGAATTAAATAACAAAATAACTAAAATTAATTTATGAAATGATCACGCTCCAAACATAACACTTTACCCTTTATTCCTTTATTTCACATATATTCCGAAATATTACTTTTATGTGAGCCTAACAAAATCCTGAGATTCTAGAGGAGCACGTTCCACACGTCTGGAATAGGAATGGTTCAATTAAAAGGTATTATGCTCTTGATCCCTCTCTTTTTCTACTCTAGGCGCATTATCATGCAAAAAAAAAAAAAAAGAGAGAAACACAGGTTTCTTATTGGACCTTCTGCTCAATATATAAAAAAAAGAAAAAAAAGATTGCAGGTCTCTTTAAGAAAGTTTCTATAGCCTGTTATTGCCTTTTACTTTCCAATAATCTCACCCCCCCATACTGGTCTATTGATGGCATTCCTGCATTGGGGGATGCTATGATAATTGACAGGCTTCCACAGCCCTTTTATCCTGTGTCTTCCAGGATAGGAGATTAGAGAGAAGAGAGGTATTTCATGAATGGGGGACAGAGAGCCAATAGAATTCCTTTATACCAGCTCTCAGCTGCCATTCATTTCTCTGATGAAACAAGGAGCATGGAAATCATTAGGTATCTGGGAGAATGTTGCTTTTAGGCTACGCAAAAATATCTACTGCAATATCTTTTTATCTATCTGAGTTTATACCTAATTATTTATGATATTGTTGCATGCCTTGAAAGTTCTATATAATGTTTTTTTATTCCAACTTTTTATCATGTTCATTATTATACAGGATTAATACAGCGTCAACAGTTTGTGCAGTGTTTTATGTTTCTGGCTACATATTTTTTGAAAAAAATAATCCAATAAGCGTATATTAATTGGTTTGTGCAAAAGTTAAAGCATCTACAAACTATGGAATATTTTTTTTTTTTTTGTAGTAATGGTGGCGATCAGGGACTTATAGCAGGACTGCAATATTGCTGCGGACAAATCGGACATTAACTGACACTTTTTTAATTTTTGGGGACCAAGTGACACTAATACAGTGATCAGTGCTAAAAAAATATGCACTGTCACTTTACTAATGACACTGCCTGGGAAGGGGTTAACATCAGGGGTGATCGAAGGGTTAACTGTGTGCCTGACCAGCGCTTGTGTACTGTGTGAGAGGTACTTTTACCAGGGGAAGACATGGATTCATGTATCTGCTTTGCAGGAACCACAGGATCCATGCCTTCCCTACTGACAGAACGCCGATCTGTCTTGTTTACACAGGCAGATCACCATTCTGGCTCTCTGCCTAATAATCGGCAGGTTCCGGCGGACATCGAGTCTGCTGTACCCGCAAATCAGCTCCCGTGGTGCATAATCAGAGTAGGTCGCCAGCAATGCACATGCGCGCCCTAGACCCCACTAGGTATGTGATCCTGCGCAGTAGAGCCACCTTGCCGCCATATATGTAAGTTATACAGTCAGCAGGCAGTTAAAGAAGAGCTCCAGTCAACCTGTAGCTGCTGTCTTTTAATAAACAGACACTCACCTGCCCCAGGATCCAGTGCTCTGCTCTTTCGAGCCATTCTTTCCATTCGTGTGCTGTCCCCGGTGCCAACATTTCAACTGCGGGCACCCGGCTGTGACAGCATGGGGCTTCACAGCTGGATGCCCACTGTGCATGTCCATGTCCCAGAAGACTGTTGGGTGGGAGGAGAACTTCCTCTCGGATCGCTTAGGCGAGGATTGGGTACCTGTTAAAACCATGTACCCACTCCCCCCCCCCCCCCCACAAAACAAAAGTGCAATTTCCTAAAAAAGAGGGGGAAGAAGTCGTAAAAGTGGAACACCCCCTTTTGGGTGGAGCTCCACCTTAAGCTCTGCGCTGCATTGTGCACATTCAACCCTAACATCAGGTGCAATAAAAAAGTAAGCACACAAAACTGAAGCACAGAGGGTGTAAACTTGGTTCTCCTCCAAGGAAAAAGGACCCTGGCACAGAGCTCCCGGGGTGCAAGACTTCTGATGTGGACTGGGTACTCATGGTCCACCCAGCTGAAACCAGACCCTATTCTTCAGGGCACCTGCTGAGGCAAGGTCCAACCAAGTGCTAGGTGGGGCTTCCCCAAAGGAAGACTCCATGGTAGGGGGAAAACCCAACCATAAGGACATGTGCCCACTTCCCAAAGCCTTTCAAGGAAAGTCGAAGGACCTACCCCCTACTAACCGGGAGTGGGTTAAGTACATAGGGGCAACGAAAAAAGTGAAAAACAAATAAGCACTTGCCAAAGTGCAAGACAATGGGTGGCCTTCTTCATGAAAAATGCAAAATGCCACTGGTGGAAATTGAGGTCAGGCCGACGGCACTATTAAGTTGGCAGCCTGTAACTGTATGACCTTTCTTTTAGCGTTTTGAATTTCTGGCGCCATAAATTAAAGATGCCAACCTTTTATTTCATAGATCTTCTTTTTTTGCTTGAATTTAATGAGTTTAATTAAACTTCATGAGTTTTAGTTATGAATAACAGAAGAGATGGTGATCTTTTTTAATTTCCCCCTTACAATCTTGAATGGACAATTATGTATTTATGTTTAGAGGGGTCTGCTAGCTAATCCTACAACAAAGATATTTGCATTTCCATTGTGTAATTGGATGTTTTTGGATGCCGGTTCGTGTATAAAGACAAGAATCCACAAAGGAGGCAGGGTTTGGTCTTGTGGCACGCTGACACATAGCCAGCCAGAACTCAACTAGGAACGTTATGGAGCTTATATGGGCAGTCGTGCGATTGGCTCCATCTGGTTAGCGATTTTAGCATTTCAGCTAAACTAATAAATATTAACCGTATATCTCTAGTACAATCGATACAATACTACGCTAAAGAAAAAATAAGGATTAAAATATGTGAAGGGTTTAAAATGTATTTCCACTTTTGCAATCAACTTTGAGAAACCTCCAATACAATATATATATATATATATATATATATATATACAGGGCACTTACACCCCATTCCTGCCCAGCCCAATTTTCAGCTTTCAGCGCTGTCGCACTTTGAATGACAATTGCGTGGTCATACAACACTGTACCCAGACAAAATTTTTATCATTTTCTTCACAAATAGAGCTTCATTTTGGTGGTATTGAAAAAAATATTTTTTTACTTAGTTTCTGTCAGTAAATTGTGTAACTAAGTAGTTTTTCTCCTTCACTGATGTGGGCTGATGAGGCGGCACTGATGGGCACTGATAGGCTGAACTGGTGGGCATTGATGAGGTGGCACATATGGGCACTGATGAGGCGGCACTTATGGGCACTGATTAGGTGGCACTGATGAGGAGGCACTAATATGCCACACTTATGGGCACTGATAGGTGGCACTGATGAGCTCTGATAGGCCGCACTGATGGGCACTAATAGGTGACACTGATTGGCACTGATAGGCGGCACTGGTGGGCACTGATATGTGGCACTGGTGGGCACTGATTGGCAGCACGGATAGGCGGTACTGATGGGCACTGATGGGTGGCACTGATGGGCGACACTGATGGGCATTGATGGACAGCAGTGATGGACATTGATGGGCAGCACTGATAGGCAGCACTGATAGCCAGCACTGACTGGCATCCCTAATGGACACTGATTAGTGGCACTTGTGGGCAGTGGTGGGCACTGATTGCTGGCACTGTTGGTGCTATATTGTAATCAGGGCACTGACGATCAGTGCCCTGATTACATGTGTAGATGTCCCCCTCTGTCAGTGTGAGGCGAGGAGCACCAATTACCAGCATCTCCGTGTTTACATGTGACCAGCTGTGATGGGACACAGCCGATCACATAGTTAAAGAGCCGCGGACACGGGTCTTTACAGAGATCAGGGTCACACCGATATGACGGCATCCCAGACCGAGAGCCGCACTGCCCCACCGTCATTTGACGGTAGGTGAGCGGCAACTGGTTTACTGAGACATCTGTATGGGTTTCCGCACAGATGTCAATTGAAATCATACCTGAAGTCGTCAAAAGTGGTACAGGGACTACGTTTGGGAATCGGTGCAGCGCCGCACCGATTTGGATGGTGCCATTGACGTGTCAAATCGCATTCCAAATGGCTGCAATATGAACCAGGGCTTAAAGTGAATTAAAGGAGAAGTACAGTCGTTTGGCTGCACTTCTCCTGTGGAACACAGGAGTTCAATTCATTCTGCACTGCTGTGACCCGTTTTCAGCAGACAGCGGGCTGAAGCCAAAGAGCTGGCCCCAGGCTCAGGCAAGATTGTGACAATGAAGTGGGGATCCACCCACATGCCTGGACCAGCTCTTTGGCTTCTAGTTCAGACTCTCAGCGAACCACTAAGAGCATGAGCCAGCCACTCCCACCCCCTCCACAGCCCAGTGCTCCAGTAAGCATGGGGGGGGGGGCAGGGCAGTGCAGACAGCGGTGACTGGCAGTCATCAGCTGTCTGCTCACGGAGCACTGAGAACTGAGTGATCAGCAGTGTTAGATCGTTCAGTTCTCTCAGATCTCAGTCTTAGAGCCAGCGGGGGAAGGATGGAGCATCAGGCCGATGCTGCATCCACCTAGGTAAGTATGATTCTGAAAAACAAAACAAAAAAACATACTCATAGGCCGCGTACACACGCGCGGACTGTTCGCCCAACTTTGTCCGTCCAACAGTTTCAGCAAACAGTCCGCTCAAAATTAGCATGGACGGACATGCCCACACACGACGAACGAACAGTTTGCTGAAACCGTGCGCGATGACGTGAACAGCACGTACGACGGGACGAAAAATACGACGTCCTATACACTGCATTATAGCTTTCGGCGTGAAAATCCTTTCTGAGCATGCGCGCAACTTTGTTTGACGAACAAGCCTACACACGAGCGGGCTGTTCGCTGAAACAAGGTTTCAGCGGACAGTTTTTCGGAAATTCCGAAAAACCTTGTCCGTCCAACTGTCCGCTGAAACTGTCCGCTGAAAGCCCACACACGAGCGGACTGTCCGCCCAAACACTGTTCAGCGGACAAAGTTGGGCGAACAGTCCGCCCGTGTGTACGCGGCCATACTTCTCTTTTAACATACAATGTACCACCCAAGCCTATGTTAGGACCAATAATGTGCAAATCTAGTTTACAACTGAAAATTAAATCTGCCAGCACAATACAGACAGGGCTAATTTTGGTAAATATACTGCACCACCTCCAGCCTCAACCTTGGAGTGGACCTTTTCCCCCTTTCCCTACATTTCACTTCTGCATTCATCTTGGGGGGGGGGGGGGGTTAAGGGGTGTTTGAAGGTTACATAGAATAGTTAAAGATAGGTAGGACTTTTAAGCAAGTAAAAGGGCAAGGGGTATTTTTTTTATATTATTATATTATAATTAATATATATATATATATATATATATATATATATATATTATTTTCTATAGTGAATAAACACATGTAACAAATACAAAGTAGGTGTTATCCCAATTCAGCTGCAAAAGTAGAAATACACTTTATTAATTCTTAATAATTCATCTAAATGGCATGTTCTGGGTATTTGTAATTTCAATGGAAACTAAAGTCTTTCAAAGTATTTATATATATATATATATATATGAAATTAGCCAAAGTGGACCTTGCACTATAAGGTGAGACCTGCTTATTGCAGAGTGCTCCTCGTGTATGATACTAGTAAAAAAAACACCTGTGAAAATGGTTTGTAGATTTACTTACCTTACACCCAGCGTCTACATTGGAGAGGGTGCCATCACGATCCTTCAGGTGAGATACGGGAATCCCAAAATGTTGCAAGAAGAAGCTGCTGCATCTTCTCACAAGATATGGGTTCCTCAGCATTCCCAGAATCTTATCGTAGGATCCTGATCCCACCCATTGAGTTATCACCAGAACAGGAATAGAGGGGGAATCTTCCAACGGGGACACTAGTTCTGGTGACAAATATGGATTTCCCTCACTTCCTGATTTGGCTAGGGGGCAGGAAGTGTAGTAAAATCTCCCATATGGGAAACACGGCAAAACAGGGGTTATAACCCTCCATTACTCTATCCAAAATGGAAAAAAGGTTTTACTAATTGCACCAGAAGACCAAGGCAGACTTTCATTTTATTGGAATTAAAAAATATACAGTAAAAAATAAAAAATAAAGTATTTTTTTCAATGACCCACAGTGAACGGTCAAGATGAGAACCCTGGCGTCTGCACCTTAAAGGGGTTGTAAAGGTTCATGTTTTTTCCCCCAAGCATTAAGGTGAAAAAACACCTGGAAGTCACTGGACCCCCAGCCCCCCCCCCCCATTTTACTTACCTGAGCCCTGTATTTCTGTCGCTGGAGACGTGCTGTCCCTCTCTCAATGGGGTCCTGGCTCTTGATTGGATAGATTGATAGCAGTGCAGCCATTGGCTCCTGCTGCTGTCAATCAAATCCAATGACACGAGCGACGGGGGCGGGGCCAAGTCCAGCGTTCATGTCTATGGACACAAATGCTGGACTCGGGAGCCTGCCCGCAAGGTAACCCCCTGGGAGAGCGCTTCTGCTAGGGGGTTATCAAATGTGGGGAGGAGCTGCTAGAGCCGCCGGGGGACCCCAGAAGAGGAGGTTCTCTGTGCAAAACGAGCTACACAGTGGAGGTAAGTATGATATTTTTGTTATTTAAAAAAATAAAAAATAAACGAACCCTTACAATCGCTTTAACAAGGTCAACAATGGTAGTTCAACATTTTTATCCTCTATGCCAGGAGTTCTTAACCACTTGACCTCCGGAAGATCTACCCCCCCCCCCCCCCCTTCATGGCCCGGCCATTTTTTGCGCACTGTGTTACCTTAACTGACAATTGTGCGGTCGTGCGACATTGTACCCAAATAGAATTTATGTCCCTTTTCCCCACAAATAGAGCTTTCTTTTGGTGGTATTTGATCACCTCTGCGTTTTTTATTTTTTGTGCTATAACAAAAAAAGAGCGACAATTTTGAAAAGAAAAAAACATTTTTTTTCCTTTCTTCTATAAAGAATTTTTATTTTTTTTTAAATCGAATTTCTTCATAAATTTAGGCCAATTTGTATTCTGCTACATATTTTTGGTAAAAACAATTCCCAATAAGCGTATATTGAATTGTTTGTGCAAAAGATATAGCGTCTACAAACTATAGGCTGTTTTTATTTTTTGCTAGTAATGGCGGCGATCAACGACTTATAGCAGGACTGCGATATTGCGGCGGACAAATCGAATATTCACTGACACTTTTGACACTTTTTGGGGACCATTGACACCAATACAGTGCAAAATATGCACTGTCACTGTACTAATGACACTGGCTGGGAAGGGGCTAACGCCGGGGCGATCAAAGGCTTAAATGTGTGCCTAGCCAGTGTTTCTCTAAACTGTGGGAGGTGCTTTTACTAGGGCAAGAGATGGATCTTAGTCTCTGTTTTGCAGGAACACAGGATCAATGCGGTCAAAACGCAAAATGACGATCTGCCTTGTGTACATAGGCAGATTGCAGCTCTGTCTCTATGGCTGATGATCGGCAGGTGACGGCAGACATCGAGTCCGCAGTACCCGCTGATCGGCTCCCGTTGTGTGTAGTCACAGTGGGAGCGAGCCAGTGGTGGCGTGCATTCACGCCCCCGACACGAAGGTGCAGGATCACACACATATACATGATCCTGCGCACACCGGCCACCCTGTAGCAGTAAAACTTCTATAAGGCGGTCGGCAAGTGGTTAACCTGGGGTCCATGGACCCCTATGTGCTCAATGGATGGTTTCAGGGAGCCACAAGGGTCAGATAAAAAAATAACATTGACATTCACTATACAGCCCTCCCCCTTGTCCCAATCAATGGTAACTATTGAAAGAATCTAAAGAAAATATACCCTGCCACTGCTTATAGTGCCCACCGCTTATAGTGCCCACCGTCACTTGGGTGGTTGTTGGTCCCTATTTACCATTTCAATTTGTACCATTGTTCTCTGCCCAACAGCCATCTTGTGCCACTTCATAATAGCAAGTAGCATAATAGCAAGTGCTAATTCTCATTTTATAGTAGTGGTAGATTTGAGCACAATTTAACCCATTCTGGACCGCCCCACTGTATATACGGCCCTCCTGCAAGAAATTATGTACTTGTATGTGATTTTATGCACTGGATCTGGGACACAACCCGATGTTCGCTGGCACCCCGCGATTGTTCTCAGGAGAGGCAGAAGGGTGGTCTGCCTATGTAAACAAGGCAGACCGCCATTCTGTGAGAGGGGAAGATGGAGATCTTGTGTTTCTGCTAAGCAAGAACACGGATCTCTGTCTTCCCCCCAGTCAAAGCACCTCCCACACAGTTAGAAAGCACTCCCTAGGAGCACATTTAACCCTTTGATGGCCCCTGATGGTAACCCCTTCCATGCCAGTGTCATTAGTACAGTGACCGTGCATTTTTCTTTTAGCATTGGTCCCTGTATTGGGGTCACTGGTCCCCAAAAAAGTGTCAGAAGTGTCACTTAGTGTCAGATTTGTCCGCTGCAATGTCGCAGTCCCGCTAAAATTCTCGCTCGCTGTAATTTCTAGTAAAAATAAATAAATAATATATCCCATAGTTTGTAGATGCTAAAACTTTTGTGAAAACCAATAAATATACACTTATTGGGATTTTGTTTAACAAAAATATGTAGCAGAATACATATTGACCTAAATTGAGGAAGAAATTTGATTTTTTTTTTTTTCAGTTTTTTAATTGGATATGTTTTATAGTATAAAGTAAAAAATATTGTTGGTCTTTCTTTATTGCGTAAGTGTAAAAAAAAAAAAAAAAACGCAGAGGTGATCACATACCACCAAAAGAAAGTTCTATTTGTGGGGAAATGCATTTTTTTTTAGTAAATATAAACCATTAATATAAATTATCTTAAAGCATAGAATGCATTAAGATAAAAAAAAAAAACCTTCTTCTTTTCCAACTCCTTTAAAGTGGACCTTCCTTAATTTATTTATCTTTCCATCTATTAAATCCTCTGCCCTTGTTGTTTTAACTTTGGATAGTAAATATCTTATACAGCCCACTTTCTGTTACTTGTCTGGTAAAAAGCCTAGGCTTATGACATCTCTCACTCTACTGAGAGTTTGCCAGGAAGGAAGGGGGGGGGTGAGTCATAAGAGGGACAATGAGAGCTGCAGAGCTGGAGGTGTGTCTCTGTGTGTCTGTGTAAATCCAGGAAGTGAACAGGCAGCAGCTTCAGCTGCCCACAGTTAAAATGATTGCAGCCAGACTCAATGGAAGGAGATTTCTGCGGCATATTTTGGCAAGTACAGAATCACAGTGTATATAAAATAATATACAAAGTGGTTGGAGGGAAGCTTCAGAATGGCAACGGTGTTTTTATTACAAGCTATGTGAGCAGACTGCAGTTCCTCTTTAAGTAGTGGATACCTCTCAACCTTTTGAGATGGGAATGAGGGACACTTATTAGCAAAATTATGTAGGCACAGGACATGCCCTCTATGGGGTTTAACCATTTTTTTCAACTTTTTTTTTAGAATTCTCTTTTAAGGGGGCATTAAAGCGGAGTTCCACCCAAAAGTGGAACTTCTGCTCATTGTACTCCTCCCCCCACATTTGGCACCTTTCGGGGGGAGGGGGGGGGCAGGATACTTGTCTTTCACAGGTATCCTGTTCCCACTTCCATAAGCCTCAGCTGTGGTTATTGAAGTCCCCACCCAGGCTCCCTCCTCCTTTCCCGACCACTGGGCCAGTAGGAGAGAGGAGAGGAGCACATGCGCATGCGCAGTAGGGTTCCCTGGCGTGAAGCCGTAAGATTACACTGCCGGGTTCCCTTACGTACAATAGAGGCGGCAGCACCTGACAGCTGACGGAAACAACGTTGTGTCGACAACGCGGGACTCCAGGACAGGTAAGTGTCCTATTATTAAAAGGCAGCAGCTGCAGTATGTGCAGCTGCTGGCTTATAATTTTTGCAGCGGTGGGCGGACCTCCGCTTTAAAGGAGAATTCTTAAAAAAAAAAATGGTTAAATCCACAATTTATTTTATTTTTTTAACCACTATTATTGCTTTATATTGGCTTTTGACATTTACAAATGCAGCAATTTAGAAGAAAGGTTTAGCACTGCGAAAAACACTTTTTGATAGATAAAAAGTGCATTTTATATACAACTATATAGATCAGACCAAAATGAGGGACAGATGAGGAGGAATGAGGGACAGAGGGACTTTGCTCAAAATCAGGGACAGTCCCTCGAAATCAGGGACAGTTGGGGGCTATGGTAGTGGATGTGTATGAATTATTATTTATTAAAAAAAAAAATTGGAGAATAAGGATATTGTTTAGTATCAGTTTAATACCTTTTGTCAGTGAATGTGTATTGTAAAGACAGTGCAGATAACAAGGTGTGACTGAATCCTGTAATATAGCATAAGGTATTTTGGGCACAGCATTGCATAATATGCATAATAATAGCAGAAATCCACAATAGAATTATTATTTTAGCATAGGACATCTGCCGCTCTTAAAGGCTCAATACTGCCACCTACAGGAGATCAGGAGAACACATGGTTTGATAGAGTGAAGTGACCTAGGTAGTGTAAGCCAGAATTTGGGTATCTTGCTTGGGGATATGAAAGCTCTTTCGTTAGCTAAATGACTTTGCAATTTAAATTAAATGCATCTATAAGAAAAAATAAATAAACTATAGATTACATATTAGGCTGAAATTTTGAAAATTTGAAGGATTGATGTATACAGACAACCATAGGGCCAATGAACCAGCACACTAAGGGCTTGTCTATGATATTTGGCAACCTATTATCCCAGATATTAGGGGTGCAACATTTTCAAATTCACCCATTGAGCTGCTTATCTATTTTTTACTTCTAGTTAAAGGTTAAAGGTTTTTTTGGGGGGGGGGGGGGGGGCAGTATTAAGGACAATTTGTTCATTTTTTTTTTTTTTGTATTAATGTTTTTTTGTTTTGTTTTTTGTGTACATTTGTGTGTGCTTAATTGATAGGTATATGACACATTACTTTTTTTTCATTTTTTTTTTTTTTTTGAGAAAGCTAAAGCTGAGCTGAACCCTTGTCTGAAAACAAACACAAAAAAACAAAAACATAAAAAAACTTGCAGTAGGACCCCCCCCCCCCCCCCCCCCCCCCCTGCACTGTAAGAATAAATGCTCATTATGTGTAGGGAATAAGGAGCATAAATTTAATTTCAGCATTCTCCCTCTATCTGTGGGAATAGGTCACTGCATCCTCCTCTATAAGTCACAGCCGCAGTTGCACGATTTGCCTCTATAATGCAGGGTAATAGACTGCTGGAAGAGGGAATAGGGTCACTGATACAGCCTCTTTCTCTATCCCCCTAGAAATAATGGGCATTTAACCCATGCAGCACCAGGGGGGGGGTCCACCTGTAAGGTATTTTTTTGTTTTAGTCGAGAGTTCAGCTTTAACCACTTGACCTCCGGAAGATTTACCCCCCCCCCCCCCCCGCCCTTCATGACCAGGCCATTTCTGCGATACGGCACTGCGTACCTATAACTGACAATTGTGCAGTCATGAAACGCTGTGCCCGGAAATAAAATGTACGTTTTTTTCTTTTGGTGGAATTTGATCACCATTGCGTTCTTTATTTTTGGCGTTATAAAAGGACTGACAATTTTGAAAAAAAAACAAAACAATATTTTCTACTTTATGCTATAAAACATATCCAATAAAAAGAAAGTTAAAAATGTAATTTCTTTATAAATTTAGACCAATATGTATTCTGCTACATGTTTTTGGCAAAAAAAATCCCAATAAGCGTATATTGATTGGTTTGCACAAAAGTTATAACGTCTACAAACTATGAAATATATACTGGATTTTTATTTTATTTTACTAATAATGATGGCGATCAGTGACTTATAGAGGGACTACAATATTGTGCAAATCGGACATTAACTGACACCTTGTGGGAATCAGTGACACTAATACAGTGATCAGTGCTACAAAATATGCACTGTCACTGTACTAATGATACTGGCTGGGAAGGGGTTAAACATCAGGGGTGATCAAAGGGTTAACTGTGTGCTTAACCTGTGTTTTTGTTTACTGTGTTAGGTGCTTCTACTATGGGAATCCATCCCTTCCCCCCTATCAGAACTGAACTGAGCTGATTGGAGAAATAGGGACACACCCCCCCCCCTTCATACAGCACACAGGAAAGAACAGAGGCAATGCTGTTATCCAGCTGGTGATCCCTCCCCTATCACCATTTTTCTCTTGGTGTCAGGAAAACTTGTAAGAAGCGACTCATGCTGATAGTAGAG
This sequence comes from Lithobates pipiens, assembly GCF_037356315.1. Taxonomy (NCBI): domain Eukaryota; kingdom Metazoa; phylum Chordata; class Amphibia; order Anura; family Ranidae; genus Lithobates; species Lithobates pipiens. The sequence goes on along the minus strand of NW_027507686.1, from coordinate 225,482,037 downwards.
GAATGAGGCAGCAGACAGAAATGACACTTAGTGCTCCTAATTGAGACAAGTAAACCCTATAGAGGGATATGCTTTGTTCATATCTCATGTCTGAGGTTTCTAACCACTTTAAATCCTAAATTATAATCACAATTTAAAGTGATTGTAAAAGGATATTTTTTTATAAATAACAAACATGTCATACTTGCCTCCTCTGTGTAGCTGGTTTTGCACAGAGTGGCTCCGAACATCCATTTCTGGGGTCCCTCGGCGGCTCTCATGGCTCCTCCCCGTATCAGATAACCCTCTCGGAGAAGCGCTCTCCCGGGGGTTACCTTGTGGGCACGCTCCTGAGTCCAGCATTTGCATCCGGACTTGGCCCCGCCCCCGGGTGCCGTGTCATTGGATTTGATTGACAGCAGTGGCAGCCAATGGCTGTGCTGCTAGAAATCTATGCAATCAAGAGCCAGGACCCTGTGGAGAAAGGGACAGCGCGTCCCGATGAAGAGGCTCAGGTAAGTAAAATGCCAGGTGTTTTTTCACCTTCATGCGTAGGATGCATGAAGGTGAAAAAACACGAGGGTTTACTACCCCTTTAATGCTAAGCACAAACAGTCCATGTTTTTGGAGTCTGTGACTACTAAAGTAATGAAGCCATTATTAAATCAGAATGACAGTCAGGCAAGTTGCATTTTCAGATGACAGCCTTAATGTTTGCCTAGACACAGATTTCCATTGAAGTATTACTACGGTAAACCCAGAATCCTGCATTCACTAAATCTGGTCTCCCACAGTTCACACAACATGGAAATGCAATTATTTTAGTAAATATAAACTGCTAAATACCTTTTCTCATCATCAGCAGTATATATAGCAGTCTTGTGACTTCTATCAGTGCCTAGTTAAAGCAGGAGGAGGAGTTTTCATACTGCACTGGCTGTCCTATGAGGATGCAGGACCCATGACCCTCTGTCTGGACAGTGCTGATTGGCCCTGTGCTGATCACACTCACTCTCCCAAGAAAAAAAAAATCTCTCCAGTAGTACACACCAAACTAAGCATGTGCAGTCTGACTCCAGTAGGCTGGATTCACACCTATGCATTTTTAGTGCTTTTTGAATTTTTCAGATTTGCATTACAGTACATTTAACATGGTTTCCTAAGGAACACGCTCTGTAGTGCAAATTTGCAAAATGCAAAAAGCACAAAAAATGCCATAGGTTTGAATCCAGCTTAACTCTGTCTTATTCGTACCGGTTTTGGAGACAATGCAAGAAGGGGAGGATCAGAGAAGACAGGATCAAACAGGCTTTTTTCACAATGCAAAGTATTAACCCCTTAGGTACCACAGTGAGTATAACAGGCATGCTTTACTGCTTATACAGACTGATTTTACTGTTGTGGGTTTAGTAACACTTTAATTAATGAGATCAATATGCAAAGTAGGGTAACCCCGATCCTTCACTGATCTGATTCCAGGGTTAGCATTGCCGTTTGCCTGGCTGCAGGTAAGTACGGGGCTCTGGTGTCCGTTTTCACTTCATTTTATAATTTTGCTGAGCAATCAAATTTTCGATCCCCCGTCCCGTGTGGAGTTGCAGTTTATTTGTTTGTATTTATCCGGCTCTATAATTCCCGATTCGCAGATAGGCAGACACCTACGCACATATTTACTCCCCTTTTTTTTTTTTTTATTTGCCTTCCGAAAAGCCTGTCCCAGCGACGCAGCTGCCATTGTTAATATTTATTTTTTTATTGCTGATAAGAAGTGAGGACACAGGTTCTTTTATAGTTCATTGCGCTGTTATTTCCAGTGTTTCCTGTCCATCCTACGTAACCGATAATCCGGGCCCTACACTGAGGAGTATTGTCCCTGGCTTGTATCACCTCCAGTTCCCTATATGTCAAAAGAGAGGAATGGGAGAAATCCTTCTCAAGATTTGACAAGCTGACATTTAAACTTATAGGTGTGAAAGGCCGACTTCTTCCAAAAGTCATTGTTCAGCTTTCAAACAGTTTAACCACTTCAGCTCCGGATGGTTTTACCCCCCCATAAATTTTTTTGCGATATGGCACTGCTTTATTTTAACTGACAATTGCGTGGTCGTGCCACGCTGTACCCAAATAAACTTTATATGCTTTTTTTCCCACAAATAGAGATTTCTTTTGGTGGTATTTGATCACCTCTGCGGTTGTTATTTTTTGCGCTACATACAAAAAAGAGTGACCATTTAAAAAAAAAAACAATATTTTTTACTTTCTGCTATAAAACATCCCCAATAAAAAAAATTTTAAAAAACTAATTTCGGCTCTGTAGCGCAGTGGGTAGCGCATTGTACTTCTAGTTGGTGTAGTAATTCAAAGGTTGTGGGTTTGAGTCCCACCAGAGTAATTTCTTCATCAATTTAGGGCAATATGTATTCTGCTACATGTTTTTGGTAAAAATAAAAATTCCAGTAAGTGTATATTGGTTGGTTTGCGCAAAAGTTATAGCGTCTACAAACTATGGGTTATTGTTATTTACTTTTATTTAATTTTACTAGTAATGGCGGCGATCAGCCACTTATAGCGGGACTGCAATACTGCGGCGGACAAATCGGACACTAATGCCCTGTACACACGGTTGGACTTTCTGACAGAAAATGTGCGATCGGATCTTGTTAGATGAAGAATGAACAAAACTCTGGAAAAGGTAAACTGCACCTGGGACCCTTACCTGCTTGGAGAGTGAGCAGTCTTTTGGTGAACTGACCTGGAGCGGTGGTCTTCTATTTCCCTTGTCGATTTTCTGGATTTTAATGATTGGATCTTGTTGTCGGAAATTCTGATCGTGTGTGGGCTCCATCTGACTTTTTCCGTCGGAATTTCCGACACACAAAATGTGAGAGCTGGATCTAAAATTTTCCAACAACAAAATCCGATCGTTTAAATTCCGATCGTGTGTAGACATTTCTGATGGACAAAGTGCCACGCATGCTCAGAATAAATTACGAGACCAAAGCTATTGGCTACTGCCCTCTTTATAGTCCCGTTGTACGTGTTGTATGTCACCTCGTTCTGAACTATCAGGTTTTCCGACAACTTTGTGCGACCGTGTGTATGCAAGACAAGTTTGGGGCAAAATATGTCTGAAAAAATCTGACGGATTTTGTCGTTGGAATGTCCGACCGTGTGTACATTGCATAAGTGACACTTTTGACACTTTTCGGGAACCAGTGACACTAGTACAGTGATCAGTGCTAAAAACATGCACTGTCACTGTATTAATGACACTGGCAGGGAAGGGGTTAATATCAGGGACGATCAAAGGGGTAAATGTGTTCTCTGGGAGTGCTTGCTAACTGTGGGGGGAGGTGCTTTGACTGGGGAAATTTAAAGATCTGTGTTCCTGCTTAGCTGTAACATCTAGCAACTAATCAGTGAGCCATAATGTGTGATGTAACCTCTAGCAACCAGTCAGTAAGGGGAATACACTGTAACTTCTAGCAACCAGTCAGTAAGGGGAATACACTGTAACCTCTAGCAACCAGTCAGTAAGGGGAATACACTGTAACCTCTAGCAACCAGTCAGTAAGGGGAATACACTGTAACCTCTAGCAACCAGTCAGTAAGGGGAATACACTGTAACCTCTAGCAACCAGTCAGTAAGGGGAATACACTGTAACCTCTAGCAACCAGTCAGTAAGGAAAATACACTGCAACCTCTAGGAAAACTAGCGAAACTTTATGGGGGGGGGGGCGGGGGCAAGAAAACGTTTGCCCAGGGTCCAATCAATATTAAAGACAGCCCTGACCCCAAAAATTATTTTCAGGTCTTGAGGAATCCTTACTAAAACCAATTGCTGGTGCCTAATAGGAAGAACGTCCCCCTATAAGTGGGGCTCAGAATGCCACCCTTAAAGACAACTAAAAAGATATTTGTGTCATGCTGTTGGCTATGCTAAGTGATGCTGAACCTTGAACTCTGTAGGCGCCATCAGAAAAGGTGGTTCATCAGCCACAGCTCAAGGTACCCCTAGCAACCACTGGAGGAACCCCAGGGTTCCATGGAACCCTGGTTGAGAATGGCTGCTCTAGGCAATGCAGGCCGATCATAGCTGCTGGGAGGGGCTGGCAGGGTGCTGTACATAGCTTCCACAGCACCCTACTTCTCTACTCCTCTCAAGCACTCTCAGTCGTGATGCAAGCAGTGGGTTGGCTCTTGGGAAGAGTTATGTAAATATCAAAATGCCTTGGGCTCCTCCATGAGCTTTCAAAGCTCTCATTTACCCCCTCATTTCTATTTGTTTGGAACGAGCAGTGCACAGTAGTTGTGGTGCACAGTGGCTACGCTCCTACATAAAGTGGGACCATGGAGAACGAACGTAACCACCCTCCAACAGGAAGCTGGATCACAACAACAAAGACAAAAAAAAAATTCACTTTCATTTGCAGGAGACTTGAGAGCAAGTCTCATCCGATCAGAAGGGAGATTCCTGGACGGCCGAGGGACTCGTGGCCATCACAGTATAGAGAGGGAGCTCAGCGGTGTTAATTTTAGCCTTGGGACTAAAATGGCATTTTAGTTTTAGTCCCATTTTAGTCTTCTGCAATTGTTTTAGTTTTAATCATATTTAGTCCACTAAATCTCCAGTACATTTTAGTCAACTAAAATGTCCTATGTTTTAGTCGACTAAAATCTCCAGTACTTTTCAGTAATTGCAATTTAGTTGTAGTCATAGTCTTTTGACTAAAATAGCATTTTAGTTTTAGTCTCATTTTAGTATTTTGACTTAAATGGCATTTTAGTTTTAGTCTCATTTTAGTGGCTTTTAGTTTGTTGTATTTTAGTCATCTCAATTGTTTTAGTTTTAGTCGTATTTTGATAGACTAAAATAGTGTTCATTTAGTCGACTAAAATGTTTTAGTCCTTTTAGTCGACTAAAATGTTTTAGTCATTTTAGTCGACTAAATTAACACTGGAGCTTAGGTAAGTATTGGGGGGGGGGGGGGGGGGCTGAGGGGTGCTGCTGCACACAGAAGGCTTTTTATCTGAATGCATAGAATGCATTCAGATAAAATAAAATAAAAACCTTCTGCTTTTACAACCCCTTTAACGGTTTTTCATTTTCAGCACCACCGCGGGTTAAAACAATAAAAATAAATAACTAAAAGCAAAACGTTTTATTTTTTTCGTTTTGGACAGCATGAAGAGGGTTTAGAACCCCTGCTAATTTTTTATTGCTGTCTGTGACCCCATTTCGGAGATTCCCCCTCTCCGTTTGCCCTGTTTACCATTATCATTGAAAGTGAAAGTCCTCAGAAAAGTAATAGAGGGGAAATCCTCCAATGGGGACACTAGGTCTGGTGACCTGCCCCCCCCCCCCAAAGGATTCCCTTACTTTACAGGGATTTCCTCTCACTTCTTGTTTTGGCTATGGGACAGGAAGTGGAGGGAAATCTCCCCAATGAGACACAGATGGTTAAAAAAAATAAAAAAATTGACAGCTGTTATAACCCTCCCTTACTCTTCCCAAAATAAAATAAAAAAATTGGCCATAGTTCTACTTTAATGGCACGTATACAGGGTCGGAATTTCGGCCAGCAAAATCAAACAGATGAAAGCTTTTCGTCGGAAAATGCGACCGTGTGTATGCTCCATCAGAATTTTGCTGGCCAGCAAAAGATTGAGAGCAGGTTCTCCATTTTTCAGACGGAAGAAGTTTCTATCAGAAATTCCGATTGTGTGTACGCAATTCCGACGTGCAAAAACTCACGCATGCTCAGATTCAACTACGAGACGGAAGCTATTGGCTACTGGCTATTTAACTTACTTTTTCTAGTCCCGTCGTACGTGTTGCACGTCACCGCGTTCTTGGTGGTCGGAATTTGGTGTGACCGTGTGTATGCAACACAGCTTGAGCGAAATCCTGTCGGAATTCCATCGGGAAAACCATCACAGCTTTTTCCGACCAAAATTCCGATCGTGTGTACGCGATTTTTTAGTTTAGTTTTTTTAGTTTTTTTTTGTTAAATGTCACCATGTTAACATTTAACAATTATCTGTTAAACTAACACTTAGCATTGTCTCTAACCTTAATGCTTATTCCCTAAATTATAATCTCCCCCTTAGTCCATAATTTAACACCCTGAAATCCATATTTAACACATGAGGCTGATTCAGGGAGCCTTTGATTTCCATTCAGTAGGAACAGTTATGTGAATGCTGACAGGTTCTCTTTTTCATAGGTGTAAAAACCAGTAAACAGATGTTTTTCAGAATGCTTTGAATGCCAAACAATCCTTTTCTTTTTTTTTATACACGCATGCATGCACGTAGACATGTATATATAGAGCCAACAAGTCTGTGTGCATACCTGACGCTCCAGGTATGTATTTATAACAAGTATCTATAGTATACATATCATTGGAGTTTTAGGGGAACAGTCAACTGGGCAAAGGTGACTGATTGATTTTAAATAGCGATTAAACAACATTCATCAGAGGTTTGTAACAAGCTTTAATAGAGAAATATCATATATTTTCAGTGAGCATATCTTTTGAGTGTTTTTTTCATTAGTGGATTAGCCATTATAATCATTTTCCCTCTCTGTTTAGGAACAATTGAAGCTGTATCGACTTCTGTTCAACCACAGTGACCATACATGGATTAAAATTCAACTGGTCGAATTTCAATGGCCAGTTTAACTTCTTACCTCCCACCCACAGTAGTTATGCGATACAACCCCGCTGGTTCACGTACATGTACATCGGCGGAGACTTCTGTGTTTGTGGGCGCACATACACATGCCCACTGCTGACAGCACTGTATTCAACCAGCAGGGCTGAGTCTAGCCTGTTTGATGTGGGGGTGCAGTAAAAAATGTCAGGGGGGCAGAGAATTGGAGGCCAGCAGGGAAAAGTATGGGGGCGGTCAGCTGGGCAGAGGAGAGGATCCTAGGATAGGATCAGCAGTTAGTAGGCCAGGGCACCGGGGCTATTCATTTTTAGGACAGCATACAGGGGTCAGCTGGGCAGTTTACAGTGGGTCAGCAGGGTTGTGCACAGGAATTGGTAAGGCAGTGAACTGGGAATCAGTAGGGCAGAAGACTGGGGTCACCACTGGCAATGAAGAGGACATGGGTCACTGCTGGAAGGAGAGAGGGCAGGGGTCACCGCTGGCAGGAAAGGGGGCAGGGTTCACTGCTGAAAGGAAGAAGAGGACAGGAGTCATCTCTGGCAGGACAGGGGACAGGAGTCATCTCTGGCAGGACAGGGGACAGGGGTCACCGCTGGAAGGATAGAGGACAGGTGTTACCACTGGAAGGAGAGAGGACAGGGGTTACCACTGGAGGGAGAGAGGACAGGGGTCATTGCTGGAAGGAGAGAGGATAGGGGTCACCGCTGGAAGGAGAGAGGACAGGGGTCACTGCTGGAAGGAGAGAGGACAGGGGTCACCGCTGGAAGGAGAGAGAACAGGGGTCACCGCTGGAAGGAGAAAGGACAGGGGTCACTGCTGCAAGGAGAGAGGACAGGGGTCACTGCTGCAAGGAGAGAGGACAGGGGTCACCGCTGGAAGGAGAGAGGACAGGGGTCACCGCTGGAAGGAGAGAGGACAGGGGTTACCGCTGGAAGGAGAGAGGACAGGGGTCACCACTGGAAGGAGAGAGGACAGGGGTCACCACTGGAAGGAGAGAGGACAGGGGTCACCACTGGAAGGAGAGAGGACAGGGGTCACCGCTGGAAAAAGAGAGGACAGGGGTCACCGCTGGAAGGAGAGAGGACAGGGGTCACCACTGGAAGGAGAGAGGACAGGGGTCACCGCTGGAAAGAGAGAGAACAGGGGTCACCGCTGGAAGGAGAGAGGACAGGGGTGACTGCTGGCAGGGCACTTAGCATAGCTAAGCCAGTGGCTCCCTGCTGCTTGTTAAGAGGCTGAACCTGCTGCCAGTCCAGGCATGGGTAGATCTGGGTAGATCGTGGTGGAAAAGGTGGGATCTTTCCCCAGCCTGTATCAGCTGAAAAACGGGTCGCAGAAGTGCAGAATAAACTGCACTACTGTGATACATTGGAGAAGTACAGCCAAAAAAGCTATACTTCTCCTTTAATGTAAAACACTGCTTTAATGTCAAATTTTCTGATTGTTTTACAACTGTTGGCATTTTAACATATACTATACAGCTGTGATTTTTACTAGCCACTCTTTGCCCCTATTTAAACTTTTTATAGGTTCATTGCTCCCTCAACAGGTATGTAGGTGGGGGTGCAGTATGGTGGAGTGGAAATAACACAAGTGCAATTAAAGTGCGATTAAAAAACTTTTATTGAAATAATGCAAGGACAGTTCACAATTAACCCAGTGGGAAGGCAACCCACCTGGGAACATTCACAGATCAACAGCATGCAGAGAGCAGGTTTCAGCCAAACTGACAATGCCTGTTGAGAGGGGAAGAATGCGGCCTGGCCATCTTGTATCCAACCAGGATGATGTCCAGAGAAGTTGCGAGCCCAATGCGTTTCCTCCTCATCAGGAACCTTTCCCTGCCGCTAGTTCTGTCCCTACTAGGCGGGTAGCTGTCCCTACTCTACCCACTTGCAAAATGTGCACCAAACTTGGAAATCATGGCCCTAAAAGGGCTCTGCCTGAGCCAAGATGGCTACTAGAGTCACATGGGATGGCAGCATCCAATGGGATAGCTTCCCCAGTGACCCAAGAAACCATAGAGGAACCATGTTCCACTTGACTTCCTCTCCAACTGCAGTGCAGCTGCAGAAGAGTGTCACCTGCAGTGGACTGTTTATATATAAAAATATATCATTTTATTAGAAAGATCACAAATATGTAAAAAGAAAGTTAAGAACATTCAAATAGGTTGGCCACCCAGGTGCGTTTTCTGGTCTTAAGATCCGTTTGTTCTGGACCAACGCATTTTGTGGGAGAGTCCCACTTCATCAGGGCCTTGGATCTTATTATGGAACAACGTGAGTGACTCAGTGGTAAAAAGCCTGCCAGGTCCTTTGGGAGGCCAACTAAAACTCCTTAAAATGCTCCACATCCAGGGTAGGGAATGTAGATGTAGTAAATATTTCCAAAGCTTCCTAAATGGGGGGGGGGGGGGGGTTGTCAGCCCTTCCTTTTGTGAAATGCTTGACACGGCAGAAAGAGAATCATAAAACTTAGGCTTGGGCTTTCACATTAATCTCCTTGACCATACATCTTTTTGTTGGACACAAGAGAATAAAAAAAAAAAATTAGGAAGCTTTGGAAATATATATTTAATATTCACTACCCTGGGTGTGGAGCATTTTAAGGGGTTATAGTTGGTCTGCTCACGGACCTGGCAGGCTTTTCACCACCGAGTGACTCCCGTTATTTCAAATAAAGATACAAGACCCTGATGAAGTGGGATTGCCCCGTAAAACACATTGGCCTGAACAAAGGGATCTTAAGACCAGAAAGCGCACTATCCTGGATGGCCAACCTATTTGGTTGTTTTTAACTTTCTTTTTTAATATTTGTGATTTTTCTAATAAGATTGTATATTTTTATTTATAAATAGTCTGTTTTTGCCTGTATTATACCCAAGGAGGTGCACGCAAAGTCCTATATAATCTTCATGTCATTGCATGCAATATTTTAGGGATTGTACCTCCTAAGGGTTAAGATTCCATAACATCTCACCCCCACATACAAATGTATGTTCTGCAGTAGGGATGAGCCGAACGCCCCCTGGTTCGGTTCGCACCAGAACCTTCGAATGGACCAAAAATTCGTATGAACTTTAAAACCCTATTAAAGTCTATGGAACTCGAACGTTCAAAATCAAAAGTGCTAATTTTAAAGGCTAATATGCAAGATATGCAACAGACAACACCAGCAATACTGTGCTGGAGGCACACAACACCCACTAACTCCTGCAGATGCCTGTATTAGAGAACACCAGCATAAAAGGGTAGATACAGGTGTATACTGTGCTGGAGGCACACAACACCCACTAACTCCTGCAGATGCCTGTATTAGAGAACACCAGCAAAAAAGGGTAGATACAGGTGTATAATGTGCTGGAAGGCACACACCACCCACTAACTCCTGCAGATGCCTGTATTAGAGAACACCAGCATTAAAGGGTAGATACAGGTATATACTGTGCTGGAGGCACACAACACCCACTTTAACTCCTGCAGATGCCTGAGAAAAGAACACTGTCCCTGCCTATCTTGCTCTTTCCCGGCACGCTGGAACACACTACACAAGGCCGCCACGCTGGCGGCCTTATATAGTGTGGGGCGTGTACTAAACCCCCTGAGCTATAATTGGCCACAGGCGGTGGCGTAGTGCATTGTGGGCCGTTCGTGCCACATGAATTTGGTGCGAACGATCCACAAAGTTCTGAATTCGCCAAACAGACGAACGGCCAATGTTCGAGTCAAACACTGAGCTCATCCCTATTCTGCAGTGGAGAAAGTAGACTGCATATACTCCCCCCCCCCCCTTTTAACAGATGCTGTGCTCTGCATCACAACAACATGGAAACAACAATAACACTGGTGATAAAAACACAATCCGAGTGTACAGTAGTTAAGGCAGAACAATATACAAACAATTTCAAACAACATAGAATATCTTGCAGGGGGCTGCCTGTGGTTAGACCACAAAGGGCGGTGGTGCTCTTGATTCTCTGTAGAGTCTCTTGGTAAAGGTTTAGCTTCAGACAGTGACTCAAGGGCCTCAGGTGGTAGGGGATCAGGTGCGTCACCTATTTTCTCTTCACACGAGCCCAGGATTGATTCCTCGGTTTAATCCACATAGTCTGTGATACTGTATGGGTGGATGGGCCTTCTTGGCTCCCAACTCCAACGTCACCAGGCTCAGAACTGAGATAGGCCGGAGACTCAAGAATGAGGGGTAGAAGGAACCAGTCAGTTGGAGCTTCACGCACCAGGGAAATATCCACACGCCAAACACCTCCTGAAACATCTGCAGGTTTCCTGGAGCAGTCTTTACCCAGCACACAATGTCTCAGCATATATTGGTATAATTGCTTCTTTACTGGGTCAGGCCCCTCCGAGACCAGATCATGAATGAATGAATGAAATACTTGTATAGCGCACAATGCGAACTGAATCGCCTCTAGGCGCTGTGGCGAGCTTTGATCATCTGCTAAAAGAGGAAGGTCTTGAGTTTTTTCCTAAAAGCCAGGTGATTTTCTTCCAGGCGGATGTTGATTGGTAGAGCATTCCATAGCCGAGGCCCTTGGACAGCGAATCTCCGATCCCCTTTGGATTTATACCGGGCTTTGGGCACGAGGAGGAGGTTTTTGTTGGCTGATCGAAGACTGCGGTTTGGTGTGTAATGATTTATTTTCTCCATTAGGTATTGCGGAGCTTCTCTATGCACGCATTTGTGGGTGAGGCAAAGGGTCTTGAACGTGATCCGATTTTTTACGGTTAGCCAATGTAAGCTCCTCAGCGAAGGAGAGATGGATTCCCAGGGTTTTTTTCCTGTTATCAGCCTTGCCGCCGTGTTTTGGATCAGTTGTAATCGCGCAAGTGGATATTGTGGTAATCCTATGTAAAGCGAGTTTGCGTAGTCCAGTCGTGAATTAATGACTGTTCCAACTACCACTGCTTTGTCATTCTTTGGGATAAAGGGGATGAGTCTGCGAAGCATGCGCAGCAGATGGTGAGATCCACTGACTACTGCTCCTATTTGCACATCCATTGACATTTGTGCGTCTAAAATAACCCCGAGACTCTTGGCTTTGGTCTTTGGGGAGATAGTCTGCCCAAAGACGGTTGGTGGAGACCAGGAGGTTTTGGTTTAGGGATTATGATTTGGGTGTAAGATAAGAAGCTCTGTCTTTGATTCATTCAGCTGGAGGGAGTTAGTGGTCATCCAGTCCTCTATTGATTTGAGGCAGTTTTCAAGTTGTTGTTGGTGATCTTTTTTTCCATTGATCCGGAATTAAAGTTGCGTGTCGTCAGCGTAAGAGTGGAAGCAGAGATCTGAGCATCTGATGATTTGAAGGAGTGGACGAATGTAAATGTTGAAGAGAATGGGTGACAAAGGAGAGCCTTGAGGGACTCCGCATGTGACTGCCCGAGTTTCGGAGAGGAATTTTCCTAGTTTCACTGTCTGTGACCGATTTCCTAGGAAGGACGCGAATCATTGGAGATCTATGTCTTGGACACCGGCTACTTCTGTGAGGCGGACGAGTAGAGTATTGTGATCTACTGTATCAAATGCTGCACTTAGGTATAGCAGTACGAGGAGACACGGCTCTCCGTCATCTGCTGCTTCGAGGGCGTCATCCCAAATCTTGAGGAGTGCTGTTGTTTACACAGCATTTCCTCCATTCGGCCGCTCCGTGAGACGATCGCGGGGATGCCCGCGGCGATCGAGTCCGCGGGTCCCGCGACCGGACTCACGGGGGTCCCGACCAGCGCGGGAGTGCCCCGCCGCCGGCGCGCTCCCGATGGCAGGGCGGCATTGAATATTGGACGTACCTGTACGCCAATATGCCTGCCCGTGCCATTCTGTCGACGTACATCGTCGTGCGCTGGTCGGGAAGTGGTTAATGATGTTTTTTGCGGTGTCTACGGTAATTGTGGATAGTGAAAATGTTGGCGGTTGCGGTATGTTGATGCAGACATCCTCTTTATGTATTTGCTGGCTGAGGTCGGATATTTTCTTCTGACAAATTGTTTCTCTGATGGTTTTTACTTTATCAATGGAAAAATCCGACAGTTTGTCGCAGTAATCCTAAGATTCCCTTTCTGGGGGTTCTAGGCACACCGGATTTATTGATTGATTGACTAGTTTAAACAGTTCCCGCGGTTGGTGTGCGGCCATTGAGATTGTATATGAGAAGTGGTCCTTTTTGGCTTTGAAGATTGCTTTCCGATAATTCTCTGTGAGACCTTTGTAGTTAAAGTGGTTTTCCTCCGTGGGATTTCTTCTCCATGTTCTTTGCGCTCTTCTGTGTTCTTGCTTTAGTACGGCGAGGAAGCTATTAAACCATCCAGAGTTTTTTTCCCTGATGAGAGCCCTGCGTTTTGGTGCTACCGAATCTGCTGATTGCAGCAATGCCCTGTTTAGGGAGTTGAGTGTTTCATAGACAGGGGTAGGAGAGATTGGCTGCTCCACCACCCGGTACGGGGCCCGCTCCCACTTGTTATCTAGCTTGCTTCCTCGGGTGTGCTTGGCATTCTTTACCAACACCCAGTCCAGATGTTTAACAAGTTCTTCAAATGTCTTGGAAAAGATGATATTGTTGAGGTAAACTAACACAGTCTCAAAATTGAAGTCTCCAAGACATCTTTCCATTAAGCGCTGGAAGGTGCTAGGGGCGTTACTGAGGCTGAAGGGCATGCGAAAAGTTTCAAGGGCATGATGAAGGCTGTCTTCTCTCAGTCTTGATCCTGCACCATTTCATTCCAGGAGGCTATACCTGCCTGTCGAGGGGCACAGATCACTTCCACCCCTGGTTGGGACTCATAAATACAGTAAGAAGGTACTGCGTAGAGATCAGCCAAGATGGGGGTGTCTGCGCAGCAGCGCAGCGATATTGCCATGGTTTCCAGGTTGGAAAGTTGCACCAAGACTCTTCTTCAATGGACCCTGGATAGGGTACAGCCCACCAGCCACTCTCCTGACGTCACTGGATCCTTATGGGGTTCGACCATAACTTCGTATGAACCACTCCTACTGTACTTACTCCAGTTGCTTCTTGGTTGACCTGCGCTGGGCTTTGCAGGCCTGGAGTACTCGGAGCTACACAGCCCACAGGCCACAGCCATGCTCCCGCTGGCCCGAATGTTCATATTTGGCCAACAGGCAGGGTAAGTCCAGGTCTTTCAAGACATTTATGCTCAGCATGACAGGCACTGCTGAGTTGACTGGGGCACCACTACCCCTACCCGTTCCACCACCTGATCTTCAATTTGAATCATTACCCAGATCATGCCTTCGACTATGATGGGTTGATTATTGGCCGCTCTGAGCGATAGCCAGCAGGGGTCTAACTGTTCTCCTGCTCATAATTTCTGCACATAGAAATCATACTACATGACTGTGACCTCAGGCATAGGACTTCTTGCCCATCAGCTAAGGCAGCTACGACTGGGCTTGGTGTGACCATGTTCTCTGACTTGCTGGGGCTTTGGGTTGTTGGTCTTGGAGGTCTTTCCTCTGCCCTGGGAGTCAGTAGTTTAAAGATGGCCAGGAGGCGTTCCTGAATACAGACAGGCCACAGTTCTTGGATATATGTGAATAGCGGCCACACCACCAACATATTTCCACTTCCACTTCAGGGTCCCTGCACAGCGGGTTCTTGCCCCATGGGGTTGGGCCAGTCCTTTTTAGAGGGGGCTACCTCCTGTTTCAAGGTGTCCACATTCTGAGTAAGGATGAGCCGAACACCCCCTGTTCGGTTCGCACCAGAACCTGCGAACAGACCTAAATTTCATGTGAACTTTAGAACCCTATTAAAGTCTATAGGACTCGAAAGTTCAATATCTAAAGTGCTCATTTTAAACGCTAATATGCAAGTTATCTCTCAGAAGGTGAAAAAAGCAAAACTAACACTCACAATGCAAAAATCACCTTGTGGCGCTACAAAGAATAAACACTGTTAAATAGCAGTGTACTGCAATGCCCAAAACTGCGCAGCGTGAAAATTATAAACACATGTGCATAAATAAGTACAATAAACAATAAAGTAAATTGTGATTAAATAGCAAAAAAAATCGCAATCAAAAAATCGCATAAAAGTGATACAGTGAATATATGACAAAACATAAATAAAGCAAATAAACACAATAATTTTTATACTACAAATAGTGCTCTAATGGAAATGTGCAGTTCCAAAATAAATTTAAAGATTGATCTTCAATCAGACACAATTATTGAGGAGCAATAACTGTGATGGTAGCAATAGTTCAAAAACTCCTTTTCAAGTGAAAAGGAGTTTTTGAACTATTGCTACCATCACAGTTATTGCTCCTCAATAATTGTGTCTGATTGAAGATCAATCTTTAAATTTATTTTGGAACTGCACATTTCCATTAGAGCACTATTTGTAGTATAAAAATTATTGTGTTTATTTGCTTTATTTATGTTTTGTCATATATTCACTGTATCACTTTTATGCGATTTTTTGATTGCGATTTTTTTTGCTATTTAATCACAATTTACTTTATTGTTTATTGTACTTATTTATGCACATGTGTTTATAATTTTCACGCTGCGCAGTTTTGGGCATTGCAGTACACTGCTATTTAACAGTGTTTATTCTTTGTAGCGCCACAAGGTGATTTTTGCATTGTGAGTGTTAGTTTTGCTTTTTTCACCTTCTGAGAGATATATTAAATTTTTTAAGTGGCAGCTGGGGGGAGGGGGGGTTTGAGCGCTGTGATGATATACTAGACGGGAGGCCATTAATAGTGTATCTAGAGTTTTTTCTAATATGCAAGTTACTGTCCTAAAAAGTGTTTGGGGACCTGGGTCCTGCCCCAGGGGACATGGATCAATGCAAAAAAAAGTTTTAAAAACGGACGTTTTTTCGGGAGCAGTGATTTTAATAATGATTAAAGTTAAACAATGAAAGTGTAATATTCCTTTAAATTTCGTACCTGGGGGGGGGGGGGGGGGGTGTCTATAGTATGCCTGTGAAGGGGCGCATGTTTCCTGTGCTTAGAACTGTCCCTGCACAAAGTGTAATTTCTGCAGAAAAAAAAGTCTTTTAAAACGACTCGCGGCTATAATGAATTGTCGGCTCCTGTAATACAGAGAACACTCATTGAAAGTCATTGATAAAAAAAAATAAAAAAGTGGGGTTCCCCAAAATTCAATTACCAGGCCCTTCAGGTCTGGTATGGATATTAAGGGCAACCCCGCGTCAAATGTAAAAAAAAATTGACGTGGGGGTCCCCCTAAAAATCCATACCAGACCCTTTATCCGAGCACGCAACCTGGCAGGCCGCAGGAAAAGAGGGCGGATGAGAGAGCGGCCCCCCTCCCTCCTGAACCGTACCAGGCCACATGCCCTCGACATTGGGAGGATGCTTTGGGGGTCTGTGACCAATCAAAGCACCATGTCCCCATGTTGATGGGGACAAGGGCCTCATCCCCACAACCCTGGCCAGTGGTTGTGGGGGGCTTATCAGAATCTGGAAGCCCCCTTTAACCAGGGGACCCCCAGATCCCGGCCCTCCCTGTTTGAAATGGTAAGGGAGTACAAAAGTACCCCTACCATTTCACATAGAAAGTGTAAAAAATAGTTAAATAAGACAAACACACTTTTGAAAAATTCCTTTTTTAAAAATAAAAAAAATAAAAAAAAGATTCCAGCGGTGGTAATCCACTCTTGCTATCCAGCGATGGATGATCATCTCTCCGGGGTCCAGCGATGGCTGATCTGATCTAGCGACGGGTGATTTCTCAGTCCAGCGCAGTCCATCCATGCATCCATCTTCTGTCTCCACTGTCGGAGACACTGCGGAATGCCAGCGCCTGACGTTTCTTATATGAGGAGGGCGGGGCCACCCGTCACCTGACCCCGCCCCCCTCTGACGCTAGTGAGGGAAGCCGTGCTTCTCCAATGATATATGGGTGACCCCGTCCCCCTCTGATGTAACGGAAACCTGCGTTTTTTTTTTATTTGACGCAGGGTTCCCCTTAATATCCATACCAGACCTGAAGGGCCTTGTAATGGAATTTGGAGGAACCCCACGCTTTTTTTCTTTTTATCAATGACTTTCAATGAGTGTTCTCTGTATTACAGGAGCAGACAATTCATTATAGCGAGTGATTTTAAAAGACTTTTTTTCCTGCAGAAATGGTACTTTGTGCAGGGACAGTTCTAAGCACAGGAAACATGCGCCCCTTCACAGGCATACTATAGACACCCCCCAGGTACGAAATTTAAAGGAATATTACACTTTTATTGTTTCACTTTAATCATTATTAAAATCAACGCTCCTGAAAAAACTTCAGTTTTTAAAACTTTATTTTGCATTGATCCATGTCCCCTGGGGCAGGACCCAGGTCCCTAAACACTTTTTAGGACAATAACTTGCATATTAGCCTTTAAAATTAGCACTTTAGATTTCTCCCATAGACTTGTACAGGGTGTTCCCGGCTTTTCGAATTTGCCGCGAACAGCCCAAATTGTTCACTGTTTGCCGAAGCTCATCCCTAATTCTGAGTTAGTTTCTTCAGCACGGTTTGCATGGTTGATAGGAGTGAAGGTGCCAGGGCCTCCTCTTTGAAGTATGCAGGCTCAAATGTGCCCACAGCATCCAATGGGGCTGCAGCATCCAATAGGATAGCTTTCCCAGTGACCCAGGAAAACAATGAGGAACCATGTTCCTATGGACTTTCTCTCCAACTACAGTGCCACTGCAGAAGAGCACCACTGCAGTATACATAGTTACATTGGTCTGAGTTGTGTAAAAATATACCAGGCCTGGAAATCTTCAATAACTCATAGGCTACATGTACACTAGCCTACCCTGACCATGGCCATGGGAAAAATCCAAACGCAGAGAAAAATCAAAACGCGGAGAAAAATCAAAACGCGTTTTTGCTGTGTCAAAATGTTCCTATCCTGAACACGATTCTCCTGCATTCAGGAGAGGAAGATTTACCTTACCTAATCGCAGCAGCTCCTAAACTCTGCTAAAAGCCTCCTCTGTACATGGAGTCGCGATAGGCAGCAGACCAGGGTATTTACATGTCGTCATTGTGACGCTTTGCCTCGGCAAAATCTACCCAATGGGTAGTAATCAGTTGGCAGCAAGCCCACTGATTGCTAAACATTTCAGTGAACGGGGAAGGACTGCAAACACCCATGGTGCATTTGTCAGAAAAAAGAGGGTAAAAGCAAGCAGTGAATAGGTGTTAAATCGCCTCTTCACTGCCTGTCAATCCCCTCTGAAGCCCAATCCAAAATTGGATCGGCCTTCAGAAGAGAAGTAAATTTAGACGCACTTCTAAATCTACCCTTATTGTATGAATTTTGTTTGATCATCTCAGCCAGTAATGTTTTCTAAACACATCTCAATATGCTGTAGATGCCATAGGGGAGTTTATGATGCATTCGCAGGACGTTTACATTGTCATCCATTGAAGTATTTGGGCAGTGACAAAGTCTGGCAAACACATGTCTGGTCAATTTTGATGCGAGGCAACATAATGCAACTTGACGTCACAATGACGCAATCGTGTAAACAACACTGGGACCTGCAATTCACACAATTTGGACAGGCATTTGTGGAGCTTCAAATGCACTCATGAAAAGCCTACTTTTGAAGCTAGTGTATACTTAGCCTAAAGACAGTGAAAGAAAACCCAAACACTTATCTGAATACTAGTTCCAGATCAGTGACTCAACCTACTGAAGCAAGACGATCAGTATGACATCTAGACATCTACCTTTTTTAAAGTAGAGCTCACCAATAGTCACCTCCTAGGTTACTTTCATGCCAGGTTCCCTTAAACATCTATGGAATTACGAGGGTGGCTGGACAGACATGGTAGCCTTGGAGGTGCTCAGTAATGCAGCTTAAACAGATGGTCATCAGTGACAAGCCAGACACTCCAGTCAATTAGCAGTGGGAAAGAATGTTAGAAAAGTTCCAGTTCCAGAAGACTTCCCATTTTCAGATATACTAAATGGGGCATTATAGTGTTTTATCTTCTAGTATTCTGTGGATTGATTTACGAGTGAACTGTTTATTTAGCCTAACAGATAAAGTAAAACTAGGTTTACTTTGACTACACAATCCTGTCCTAGGGAAATGAAAAAAAAAAAGTTTTACTTGCAAGTTTGGATGATTGAAGTGAGCCCAGCTTCACGGTAAATAAAACCTGTTCCATGGCTGCTTGCTTCCTATAGTCTTACCGATCCTTCACTTCCCACTGCTGTATTTAATGGCAGGAGCTGAAGGAAATTCCTGGTACTTGGGTATTGGGGAACATGCCACTTAGGCCTGTTCACACGATGAGAATATCAGACCAAAAAAATCTGATAATATGATCATTAGTAGACAGTTTTCGAGAGCCGATCACGACAAACACAAAACAAATTCTTGCACGATAACAGAACAAATGATTTTCGTGTAAATAGTATAGTATTTAAAAAAAATTGTGTGATTAAGACCACACATGCTCAGAAACGAAAGAGTACATTACAATACACCATATTACATCACTTCCGAAGTTGTGTTCTGTCTTACGGGAATTTTTGTAACTAGTAACCTATTGGTTTTCCATACGAGACTAGCATGCAAAAGAAAAAACAAAATAACGGACAATCATTCATCCAATATTCTCATTGTGTGAGAACATTGGACCCATGAGCACTGGTGGCATGAGAGGAGGACTGGGAACCTTTGGCGTGAGATACAAACACAATCAAGTGGCCCTTTCATGGTAGAGACAATTTTTTGTGGGCTATAAATAGTGTTTCATGAAAAGTGTGCTGTGGTGCATTGTGGAAGGTGGTGGACACAAGCTTTCCACAGCTTGTAGCATCGGCTTCATTTGTGGATCCCAGAATTTGGTCACATGACATCTCATAGCCACAAAGGAAGCTGTTGCTGGAAGAATTCCCTCCGCTAGGATAATAGGTAGTTAATGTCATAATCATTAATTGTGACTGACTGTAGGATCAATGTCTAAATTTTGAAACATCTCCCCCCCAGGACCACCAGTACCAACATATCTTATTTGCATTGGCCTAAGAGGCAAATGCCCTCAAAGCAGTTTTCTGTCTTCCCCACTGCTCCATGCGGTGCCAGGAGCTGAAGAAAATACCTGGCACTTTAGGGTATAGAGGAACATGTACCTAACTACTTGTGACGGCATTGGATCCATCAGTGCTGTCAAGGGGAGGACTGGGAACCTTTGGCCTGAGGGGCAAACATAACTAAGTAACCCTTTCATTGTAGAAACTGTTTCCTGTGGGGTATAAAAAGTGTACCAGGAAAAGTGTGCTGTGATGTATTGTGAAACATGAGTGTACCTGAAGCATCGGCTTCATTTGTGGATCCCAGAATTTGGTCACATGACATCTCATAGTTACAAAGGAAGCTGTTGCTGGAAGAAATCCCTAAGCTAAGATAATAGGTAGCAAACTTCATAATCAGTATTTGTTACTGACTGTAGGATCAATGTCTAAATGCTGAAGCATCTCCTCCCAGGGCCACCGGTACCAACATATTTATTTGCATTAGCCTAAGAGACAAATGCACCCAAGGCAGGTTTCCTACTTTCCCACTGTTCCATTCAGCGGCAGGAGCTGAATGAAATACATTGTAATTCAGGAGGAACATGTAACTACTGTAACTCATTGTGACAGCATTAAACCCATCAGCATTGTTAAAGGGATAAATTGGAACCTTTGGCCTGGGAGACATAACTAATTGGCCCTCTCAAGGTAGGGGTGGTTTCCTATGAGTTAAAAAAAACTGTACCATGCAAAATTTGCCATGGTGCCACATTGATTGATGGGCATAGTGAAAGTTGGGTGTTCCTAAAGAACATGGTTTCTTGTGATACAACCTTTTCACAACTTGATGTATTGGCTTGTGGTTATTGGCATTTAGTTACATGACATTTTAGAGGTGCAAAAGAAGTTCTTGCTGGAAGACTTGTCTCTGCCAGGATAATAGTTAGGTAAATTCATATTGATCAATATTTATTACTGACTGCAGGATCAATGTCTAAATGTTCAAGTCATATCAGTACCATTACTTTTTTTGCATTGACCCTTTAGGCAAATTCCCCCCATAGCAGACTACTGTTCAAATCAGTGCCAGGAACTGAAGGAAATACCTGGTACTTCAGGAAAAACATGTAAATAACTCCTTGTGACAGCATTGGGCCCATCAGCACTGTCAAGGGGAGAACTTGAAACCTTTGGCCTGGGGGGGCAAACGTAACCAATTGGCACTTTCAAGGTAGGCGTGGTTTCCCGTGGGCTAGAAAAGTGTACCATGCAAAATGTGCCATGGTACTGCATTGATTAATGGGCATAGTGAAAGTCGGAAGACTACCCTCTGCTAGGATAATAGGTAGGTTACTTCATATTGATCAGTATTTGTTACTGACTGTAGGAGCGATATCTGAATGTTGAAGCATCTCCACTCGTGGGCACCAGAATCATATCTTATTTGCATTGGCCCAAGAGGCAAATGCCCCCAATCCAATCCTCTCTGAACAATGACCCATGGGGAGCCCATAGCTCTGTGTAGGGTATGACTCCATAGTTATACGGCTCTTTCCTTTCCATACCAGTGGCTGAAGAAGGTGTGGAGAAGCATAAGAAAGGTGATGCTGAGGAGGCCTACAGTAATGTGAACCTGTTGCTTTCCCAGCATGGATGAAGCATACCTTGATGTTAAGTGAACATTCCCTTCACAAAGTGAAATTTATTTCCATCCTCTAAGAGTTTATCATCAAAATAGGTTTGGAGCAACGTCCCATGCTATTGAAAGTACGTCGTTGTTTGTTAACAAGCACATTTGCAGCAAAGATCCAGAACCTTCACCAGTTCTTCCTCCATCCAGGAAGTTACCAAGTGATCTCTGACATGTGAAAGGTTGAGAACCACTGATCTGTGTGACGCCTTTAGATATTGTGTTAAACACACCCAGAATTAGCCTGACCCAGAGACCTGGTATTACACTATACGGCTAATATATATAATCTCCTCAAACCCAAGGGGATCGTGGCCAACTGCACTTCCCTTCAATCTGTGTGTGAGTGCTATTTAATATTTTAACAGGTCAATTAGTGCAATTACTACCCTCCCATCCCCGTGTTGCAGCTATACGATTGTGCCTCTCAATATGCTAGCTTTTGCATCTGATATCGACGCCAGATGTAAGGAGGAGGGGAGGAGTGTGAAAGCAGCACCCGGCTTTTCTCTGCTTAGCTCCTTTACATCTTTTCTGCCATAGGAAAAGAGTTGTGCCTCCTTTTGTCCAAGGCCAGTTTTCCACATGGACTGATTCATTCATACTCTGTGCTCTGGCAGCTGTCTAGAATCCATTTGTCAGTTCCTTTGGCTGAAGGTTGTATTTGATCCTCAGGTTAAGCAGTAGTTATTGGATAGAGAGCTAAGTAGGACATGTGATACGCTCTACTTTTGCGAACAATGAGGATGACATGTAGCTGCAGACGGTGAGAACATAATGAATTACGGAATTATAATATGCCCATCTCATTCAAAAGTTAAATACTTTATTGGAAGGAAAAGGGGTGCAAGTCCTTAAAAATATCCAACCCCAAATTATTTTTTTCGGGAAAAACTGCAATGAAAGGAAGATGCAATAAAATGCATCTAAACCCAAAAACAAAAACAATATTGTGTCTTATAAGTCCATAGATGTTATGGTTGTATTCGTTTTTTTTTTTAAGTTAGGCACTTTTTTGCAAGCACCTGTTGATCTTGCCAAAATTCTGGTGATGAATTCCAGTAGTGTCCTCAGCACTAAACTGATCTTTAAACAATGTTATCAGCTTTTCCAACTATCCTCTGTAAACTTCAAAACACCCCACACTATGTAGTAGAGATTAGATTGCGAGTGAGGGTTTGTGCAAAAAAGGGCGAAGTGCTGGTGTCATGGAAGTCAGCTAAAACATTGTTATATTAATGCAGGTGAACAACAGTCATAAAAGCCAACGTGTTTCAGTCATCAGGCCTTAATCATAGCGATGATTAAGGCCTGTTGGCCAAAACACGTTGGCTTTTTTTGTATGTTGCGCCAGGGCTCGAGTCCTGCGGGAACGCGTGGGAACGGCGTCCCCGCACTTTTTTCACAGCAGGAACGCCGTTCCCTTTGCAGGACCAGAGCCGCCCGAGGCTCTAGCACAGTCTGCTAGCTGCGTTGTCTTCACAGAGCTGACATCGGAAGAGCAGCACAGTGATGCACGGAGGGCAGGGGCTGGCTCAGTTAACTGATTGGTTAATAGAACTGCTCTGCATTCTATCAACCAATCAGTTAACTGGGGCAGGTCCCGCCCTCTGTCCATCCCTTTGCTGCACTTCCGATGTCATCTGCTGTGTCCTGTGTAAGGTAAGACAGGGAAGAGGGGGCTGTTATGAAGGAGGGAGGGGGAAAGTATCAGAAACTGAAAGGAATGAGGAGAGGTGATATAAAAGGGAGGCAGGGCAGGAATGTGAAGGGGGGTTCTACAAAGGGGGTGAGGACAGGAATGTAAAGGAGGTGCCATAAAGGGGCTGAGGACAGGTTTAAATTTTAAAACTAGCTACTTGGTCATCTTCCGTACTATGTCGCATTCGCAGTCTGGTCATCTCCTGTAGTCGCATTCACAGTCTGGTCATCTCCTGTAGTCGCATTCGCAGTCTGGTCATCTCCTGTAGTCGCATTCGCAGTCTGGTCATCTCCTGTAGTCGCATTTGCAGTCTGGTCATCTCCTGTAGTCGCATTCGCAGTCTGATCATCTCCTGTAGTCGCATTCGCGGTCTGGTCATCTCCTGTAGTCGCATTCGCGGTCTGGTCATCTCCTGTAGTCGCATTCGCACTCTGGTCATCTCCTGTAGTCGCATTCGCAGTCTGATCATCTCCTGTAGTCGCATTCGCACTCTGGTCATCTCCTGTAGTCGCATTCGCAGTCTGATCATCTCCTGTAGTCGCATTCGCAGTCTGATCATCTCCTGTAGTCCCATTCGCAGTCTGATCATCTCCTGTAGTCGCATTCGCAGTCTGATCATCTCCTGTAGTCGCATTCGCAGTCTGGTCATCTCCTGTAGTCGCATTCGCAGTCTGGTCATCTCCTGTAGTCGCATTCGCAGTCTGGTCATCTCCTGTAGTCGCATTCGCACTCTGGTCATCTCCTGTAGTCGCATTCGCAGTCTGATCATCTCCTGTAGTCTCATTCCCGGTCTGGTCATCTCCTGTACTATGTCGCATTCGCAGTCTGGTCATCTCCTGTAGTCGCATTCTCAGTCTGATCATCTCCTGTAGTCGCATTCGCAGTCTGATCATCTCCTGTAGTCGCATTCGCAGTCTGATCATCTCCTGTAGTCGCATTCGCAGTCTGATCATCTCCTGTAGTCGCATTCGCAGTCTGGTCATCTCCTGTAGTCGCATTCGCAGTCTGGTCATCTCCTGTAGTCGCATTCGCAGTCTGATCATCTCCTGTAGTCGCATTCGCAGTCTGGTCATCTCCTGTAGTCGCATTCGCAGTCTGGTCATCTCCTGTAGTCGCATTCGCAGTCTGGTCATCTCCTGTAGTCGCATTCGCACTCTGGTCATCTCCTGTAGTCGCATTCGCAGTCTGATCATCTCCTGTAGTCTCATTCCCGGTCTGGTCATCTCCTGTACTATGTCGCATTCGCAGTCTGGTCATCTCCTGTAGTCGCATTCTCAGTCTGATCATCTCCTGTAGTCGCATTCGCAGTCTGATCATCTCCTGTAGTCGCATTCGCAGTCTGATCATCTCCTGTAGTCGCATTCGCAGTCTGGTCATCTCCTGTAGTCGCATTCGCAGTCTGGTCATCTCCTGTAGTCGCATTCGCAGTCTGGTCATCTCTTGTAGCATGTCGCATTTGCAGTCACTGTATTTTATGTGAAATATATATATATGCATATGAGCGTATCTTTTTTTTTTTTTTTTGGTGGGGGAGTGGATCTTGGGTGGGAGTTCCCACACTTTTTTCCCCAGGACTTGACCCCTGTGTTGCGCCCATGCATTAATAAAACACTGTTTTAGCCGACTTTGATGGCACCAGCCTTTCTCCCTTTTTTGCATGAATTGCACATGGAGGTTTGCAGAGACTTCCCAGGTAGTGATGGACGAACGTTTCGCCCGGCGGTCGTTTCGCGGCGAATTTCCGACATTCGCGGTCCGCACGTTCGAACGCCTTTTTCCGTCGTTCGCCGCGGCGGACTTACGTGTTTAATGTATACAAGAACTTTAACCTTTGGTGACACGTTTATCATGTGATACAGGACAGCCAATTGAGACATGACAGCACATGGACACTTGGACATTCCCCCTAACCTATAAATACACCCGATCCGGTGGCCATTTTACATTCTTTCTTCTGTTACGATAGGGACAGGTTCCTGTGTGGAGTAGGGAGAGATAAACCACTAGCTATTTGGTACACAAAAGTTCTTTTCAGGACTGGTATAGGTGTTAGGTGTTGATAGGTTTGCTGTGCTGCTGATTCTTGCAGCAGCCTGAGTGTCTTTTGTTAGTTTAGAGAAAGGGAAAGGACGGTGTATGCTACAGGGACAGCCAGATTAGTCTTTCATCATCATCATCATCATCATCATCATTAGCTGTTACTATCAAGGTCCACAAAAGAGCTGTTCCAGTAACCACTAATCGTTCTCTTTTTTTGCCAATTTGTATAGGGACAGGAAGGAAGCAGTGTTGTCAGGCAGTGAGGGTAATTTTAAAGACTTGCTGTTATTATTAGTTCCACAAAGGTTCTTTTCAGGACTGGTATCAGTGGTACAGTAATAGGCTTGTACATGTATAATATTCTTTCTTCCAAATATAGAAAGGATATTATACTTGACTGCTGCCCTTCTGCTGCAGTCTGCTAAACATTCACAACTCACTTGTTCCACAAAAGTTCTTATAAGGACTGGTAACTTGGTATAGGGTGCTACGGTACATAGGCTTGAGTGCGGTACAGTCTGCTGTTCTGTAAGGACCGCTATCGGTCCACAATAGATAGGGTTGACGTGCACCACTGCTGACCGCTGCCCTATACTGCAGCAGTCCTTCAGCGGTATAGGGACTGACGTACAGTCTGCTCACTTCCTTGACCCAAAAAAGCACACCGTACTATATGCCCCTACCCTCCTCTTTGAAGAGGTTGAGCGGTGTCATATTTCTACTGGGGCTGCTTATGATATCCCTGTGCTGTGCTGACTTCCTCCTGGGGGTTCTTATTATGAAGGGATCACACTATCCCTGTGCTGTGCTGACTTCCTCCTGGGGGTTCTTATTATGAGGGGATCACACCATCCCTGTGCTGTGCTGACTTCCTCCTGGGGCTGCTTACGGTGCTGCTGTCAGTGCTGTATGTCACGGTGCTGCTGTCAGCGCTGTATGTCACGGTGCTGCTGTCAGCGCTGTATGTCACGGTGCTGCTGTCAGCGCTGTATGTCACGGTGCTGCTGTCAGCGCTGTATGTCACGGTGCTGCTGTCAGCGCTGTATGTCACGGTGCTGCTGTCAGTGCTCTGTATTACGGTGCTGCTGTCAGATGCCTCTATCACGGTGCATGTGTCATTCCGGTATGTCACGCTGCTGGTGATCATCTCCTGCACCCTCTTCTTTGCCTACCCTGGTCCCTGACCTTCCCTCTCCTCCATTGCCTTCATTAGCTCCATAGTCCTGAATTGTTAGAACAATTTCCCAAATAAAATAAAAATGCTTGTAGTTATCGATCCCAAATTCACCTCATACATGTATTATGTCATTGTCCAGATGGTGGGACTACGTTTTACCCCCTAATAATTACCACGTGGCCGCAAATTCGACATGAAGGTTTGCAAAGTTCGCCTCCCATTGAAGTCAATGGGGCCCGCGGCGAACGTTCGGTTTCGCGAACGTTTGGGTCCGTTCGCATTTCGCTTTCGCGAAACGTCCCGTCGGAAGTTCGTCCATCACTATTCCCAGGCATTACACAGGAGGTAGTAGCTCAGATGCACCTGTTCCACGGTTAGGGTGTGTAGTTCAATTCAGAAGAACAGTCAAGGGTGACAATATTGCTTTACCATAAGTACATTACAGTAACAGTCTTGTCACTTCAGGACCAAAAGTATGTTGCTGGCAGAATCAACACGTCAAAATGTAGGGGAAGAAGCCTGACAAAGGAAAACCAATGCAACTGCCACATTTAAAGACTGATAAGCTGCAATATATTACATTTTTGCTTTTTGGTTTAGACATGTTTTGAAGCAGATTTATACCCCGACTAATTGACTTACTATTTCCCAAGTTTTTGTTTCTCTCACATGAGCAGGTCCCAGTGGCCAGCTTCAGAGGCGAGGAGGGACAGCTGACAACGGATGCTCCATAGTAAGCCTATGAGTGACATCACAGCCCAGGCATTCAATCCGTCATTGGAGTTCTTTCCTCTCACCTGAAGCTGCCCGCTGGGGAGATCACGTGACTGGACCTGAGTGCCCTTAGAATAGGTAAGTATAAGCATTTTCCTTCTACAGTACATGTGTCAAACACAAGGCTCGGGGGCTGAATCTGGCCCACCAGGTCATTTCAAATGGCCCTCGTACCCAGGGCTTTTTCTGCTCTGCCACCTCCGGCCACCTCTGGCTCTCACTCTCCGCTTCCCCCTCACCACTGTCACTTGTAAATACAAAAGCCTTCTGTATAAGGATAGATTTCCTCTTGGCGACTCTCACAGATCCCTGCCTGCCCTGCACTCACGGCAGGGACAAGGGAGATGCAGATGCAGGTGCTGAACCCTGCACACTGTATGTAGAGCACTCCTCAGCTCTGCACCCAGTACATAGGACACCCCTGATCTCTGCACCCAGTACATAGGGCACCCCTGATCTTTGCACCCAGTACATAGGGCTCCCCCAAACTCATAGCTCCCAACTGTCCCTGATTTTGAGGGACTGTCCCTGATTTGGAACACAGTCCCTCTGTCCCTCTTTCCTCCTTATTTGTCTCTCATTTTCATCTAATCTATATAGTTATATACAAAATGCACTTTTTGCCTTTCAAAAAGTTGTTCCCCAGTGCTAATCCTTTCATCCAATTTCTAAATGGCTGCATTTGTAAATTTAAAAAGCCAATATAGGAATAGTAGTGGTAAAAAAACACTTGTGGGTTTAACCAATCATATTTTTGTATAATTATCCTTTAAGGAGGTGTGGCGGGGGGGGGTGTCATATGTCTACATACCATTGCTAATTGGTGTCCCTTGTTCCCATTTCAAAAAGTTGGGAGGTATGCTGAACTCAGCACCCGGTACATAGGGCACAGCTGACCTCTGCACCCAGTACATAGGGCACCCCTAAACTCTGCACCCTTTACACAGGGTACCCCTGAACTCCACACATAACGCACTCATGGTATTTATTGCTCTTTATGATTCTCCCACTGTAATTTGGCCATACCCACCGCTCAATGCTGTTTCGGGGGGGGGGGGGGGGGCATGGTTGAGTTCTTGCACCTATTCTCTGAGAATAAAAAGCCCTGGATAAATGTATATAGTCTTACAGATACAACTGACCCTTTGAGGGCAACCATAATACTCATGCAGCCCGCAATGAAATTGAGTTTAACCCCTAGTTAGAATAAGCATTAGACTGGAGGAGGGAGCAGTTTTAGGCTTAGTTAGATCTAGGCTTGAATTTCCTTTTAAACAATATAGCCCTGACAGTGGACATATTGAAGCTGTTCTTGAGCCCAAGGCTACTTTGTCATTCATTCTGCAGCACTGTGACTGCTAAGAGGCCGCCATATTGGTGGAGGTACAAGCTTTATCAGGCAGCTCCCCTTGTTCCCAGGCCCAGCCTCTCAATGGCTGAATTTGTGCTATCCAGTAATCAGAGCTAGGGATAGGTGGGATTTGCCTCTCGTGGTGCAAAACTCAAGAGAGGCTCCTGTAGCGCTAGAAGAACAGAGAGTGCCTAGGCTCTTCTACATGTAAAGCTCTGCTGCTTCTAAATAGGAATTATATAAAACGGGACATTATTTTACAGATTTTTTATTTGTTTTTTTATAAAACACTGTGCTAATGGATAGTTAATCCTCGTTTAAAAAAACAAAAAACAAACATGTCATACTTACCTCCACTGTGCAGTTTGTTTTGCATGTTTTGCATGGAGTGGCCCCGGTCCTTCTCTTCTGGGGTCCCTCAGTGGCGCTGGTGGCTCCTCCCTGAATTTAGTGTCCACGTTGGAGAAGCGCTCAAGAGTCCCGCATCTGTGTCCATTCACACAAAATGCAGGACTCGGCCCCACACCCCGGAGTCACTTCATTTCGATTTGATTGACAGCAGCGGGAGCCAATGGCTGCGCTGCTATCAATCTATCCAATCAGGACGCGAGACACCAGCTAGAGCTGGTGTGCTCTTTCCCGGCTGGAGAAAGATTGGGGTCAGGTAAGTAAAATGCGGCCTTGGGGGGGGGGGGGGGGGCTGCAGCACCACAGAAGATTTTTCAACTTAATGTGGAGAATGCATTAAGGTGAAAAGCCATGAGGGTTTACAACCCCTTTAAGGTAAAGAGAGGGATCACCGCTCCAGGCAGGTCGACCGGAACAAAAGCTTTTCCTCTAGAACAGTAGAGCCCCAGGTGCTGGCTAATGCGTATAGCAAATGAAGATAAACTGAAAATTTTGCACAGCCGCACTCCAAAGAAAATTTCTTGTGCCTTTATTAAAAAAAAGTAAGCACTTTCCGTAGTGTGAAACGTGTCAGTTCCTGTTTGTTGTATCGCTTTGCTGTGGCTTGTACAGTGTGATCCCGATTTTTCAACAAAGGCCCAAGAAATTTTCTTTGGAGTGCGGCTGTCCAGAATTTTCCGTTCATCTTCAATTTAAGGTAAAGTCTACTCTAAAGTGTATCTAAACACAGAAACAAAAATGTTACATACTGCAGCTTAAAATTTTAGAATGTAGTGGATGCATTTGTTTTCTTTATTGTAGGCTTTTTCCAATTTATTTTTAACTAGTCAACCTATCAATATAAGGGAAATGAGACCTCCAATGATGGAGGGGCTCTTGACTAGATATGTGCAATTTGTTTCGTTCCAAATTAGTTTTTTTGACGAAATTCGACAAATTCGTAAATTCGGAAATATTAGAATTAACAAACTAGTTTAACAAATCTTTCCGAAAATTCGGAAATTTGAAAATTCGGATATTCGAAAATTCGAAAATCCAAAAATAAGAATGAAAATACAAAAATTCAAAAGAACAAAAATCAGAAAAAAAGAAGAACAACAATTTGAAAATCTGAAATAATAACTAATAATTACTATTACTATTAAATTATAAAACAGAAAAGCGCCTCTATGTGCAATATTTATTAAGTGCCCGTAGGCACGTGACGTCACCAGGGTAAGGAGTGAGAACCACAATACGTTTCAGAGCATGTCCAAAGCTTGTATGGTTCCTTTCTCAAGTGAACACGTGTAGGTGTAGGTGTCAGCCCTTCCTTCTCAAAGCTGGCCACTCAGCTGTCAGCTAATTGCCAGCTCCTATCTCTCCACAGTGACTCACCTACTGATGGTATCCTGCTCGTCAGTCCTGCCTACCTAAGCCGTCCAGTCCAGATGATCTCTGCCTTCGCCTCCTGTGTTCCTGTTAAAGACTTGCTTGGCTGACATTCCTTCTGGCTTCAGATCCTGCTTGCTGTTCTACTACGCTCATCTCTGGCTGCCTGACATTTTGACTTGTCTGACTATCCTTTCTGGTTCCTGAACTCTGGCTATGTTTTGACTACGTTTTGTCTGTTTACCTATTTTATTATTAAACAAGTGTGATTTAATTGTACTTCTGTCTCAGTCTGATTCATGTTTTCTGACAGTGGGACTCTTCCCGGCGGGTTTGTTTCGCCAGATGAGCAAATTTTTCTCAACCTTGATGTGAGTGTTCATTTGACTCCTTGCAATTGTATATAATAAATATTGCACTTGTTGCAATATGTTTTCCTTTCAAGTTTTACCTCAGAGCTGGCTTCACTCCAGAGTAAAGCTTTGCCCGTGTCCTTCATTCAAGAAACATCATAAGACTTGCCATCCACTTGCCCATAGACCTTAACCCCCCCACCATTTCCTTGTCTTGGACTTTTTAGACCTCTTTGCCATTTATTGTAGTCAAGTCAAGTCAAGCTTTATTGTCCTTCTACTACATGCGGGGACATACGGTAGAAAGAAATGTTGTATCTCACAGGGCTATGGTGCTGCATACAAATTAAACATAATTATAAATAAATATTCAAAGAATAAAAACACAGCGAAGAACTAAAAATATATATATATATATATATTATAAACCTATGCACATATGGGAACTACCTAACTGTACATATACTGTATATAAAAGTCTTTGTAGAAGCAGGTTTTTTTAAAAAAAAAAGTGTCTAGTGCATATTTAAGAGTAAAAAGGAGGGGAAGTGGACGTTCCTGGTCACAATATATAGGTTGTAGAAGAGGTTTCAAAGAGGATTGGAGTTGAGGGCTCTCACAGCCTAGGGGAAAAAACTGTTCAGCAGTCTGACAGTCTTGCTTTTGATGCTCCGGTACCTTCTACCTGATGGCAAGAGCTGGAAGAGACTGTGGGAGTGATGGGTAGGATCCTTCATGATACTGTTAGCTTTGATGGAGCATTGTGTATGGAAAATGTCCAGGATGGAGGGGAGAGAGACACCAATAATCTTTTTGGCCTTCTTCACTAGCCACTCAGGGTCTTGCGGTCAGCAGAACTGCAGTTCCCATACCAGAAAATGATGCAGCTGGTCAGTACGCTTTCAATGGCTCCCCTATGGAATGTAGTAAGGATGGGTGGAGAGAGACTGGCTTTTTTAAGGCAGTGGAGAAAATATAGGAGCTTTTGTGGTTTCTTGGTTAGTGACGTGATGTTGGTTGTCCAGGTAAGATCCTCCGAGATGTGCACTCCCAGGATTTGAATAACTCTCTCCACAGTCAAGCTGTCGATGGTCGGTGGGGGGTGATCAACAAAATTTCTCCTGAAATCCATCACAACCTCCTTTGTTTTGCTTACATTAAGGAACAGGTTGTTTTGTACTACACCATTTAACCAGTTGTGCAACTTCCTCTCTGTAGAGTGTTTCATCATTGTTGCTGATGAGACCCACCACAGTTGTGTCATCCACAAATTTGATGATATGGTTGGAACTGAACTTGGCAGTACAGTCGTGGGTCAGCAGTGTGAAGAGCAGCGTGCTGAGCACACATCCCTGTGGGGCACCCATGCCCAGTGTGGTAGTGTTCGAGGTGCTGCAGCCAACACGGACTGACTCAGGTCTTCCGGTTAAAAAGTCCAGTATCCAATTACAGAGAGGCAGGTTGAGGCCCAGCGAGTTCAATTTAGTGATAAGTTGCTAAGGAGTTATTGTATTAAATGCTGAGCTAAAGACTCGGGGTAGCCTCTGCTTCTAACCGCACCGCCATCTGTAGCTGGAGGTGATACACACACTGCAGAGACACAGACTGGATTGTAAGGCTTGTAGCTGGAGGTGATGAACACACTGCAGAGACAAAAATGTATGTAATTTATGTAATTATCCTGTGCACTGGCATTATTTTTATATTTTTTCAACTATTAACCACTTGTCGACCAGCCGCCGCAGTTAGACTGCGGCAGAATGGCACGGCTGGGCAAAGCGACATTATGTAACGTTGCTTCTCCCTGTGGCCACTAGGGGCGCAAGCACGCCACCGGAGGTGTGCGCCCACTGCTCACCCCCGAAACCGATGCGAGTGCCCGGCGGTCACGATCACCGCCAGGCTGCAGCGATCGCTGCTGACACACGGAGAACCGCGATCTGTGTGTGTAAACACAGTTTCTGGTTCTCTGAAGTATGAACAGCAAAGTATGAACAGCGATCTGTCATCTGCCATACACAGTCCCCTCCCCCCTTCAGTTAGAACACACACTAGGGAACCCCTTCCCTGCCAGTGACATTTTTACAGTAATCAGTACCTTTTTATAGCACTGATTGCTGTATAAAAATGGTCCTAAAAATGTGTCAAAAGTGTCTGGGTTCATAGCGCAAAAAATAAAAACTGCAGAGGTAATCAAATACCAAAAGAAAGCACTATTTGTGGGAAACAAAGCACGTCAATTTTGTTCAGGTGCAACGTCACACAACCGCGCAATTTTTAGTTAAATCGACGCAGTGCCGAATCGCAAAAAGTGCTCTGGTCAGGAAGGGGTAAAATCTTCCAGGACTGAAGTGGTTAAATTATAGGTATTGGAATGTCCTTTGAAATTTGGCAGTTAGTGAACGTAACAATTACGAATTTATCCGAAGTTACGAAATATCTGAAATAACAAATGCCGCATCCAAACGAATGGGACGCAACTTATTAATAATACACAATAATAATAATAATAATAATAACAACTTTTTATTATTATTAATTATAATTATTACATTTCATTCATTTAGATGCAGCATTCTTTATTTTGGATAATTCGTAACTTCGGATAAATTTGTACACTTTAATAAACAGCCTAATTTGAAAGGAAATTCCAATACCTATAATTTAATAGTTATTATTAGTGATTATTATTGATGATTTTTGAATTTTGGGATTTTCGAATTTCCAAATTTCTGAATTCCTGAATTTTCGAATTTACGAAAGCCGCATCTAAATGAATGCAAAATAACGAATTTTGATCATAAAGAATGACTCGAAAAATGAAAAAAAAACAACAAAAACAAATGAAATGCAAATTAACTAATTTTTCGGCAGTGCACATATCTACTCTTGACACCTGATATAAGGGGGTAGGGTTCTCCAGACATCTAGTCTTATAGATACAACTGCCCTTTGATGGCAACCATAATGCTGATGCAGACCACAATGAGACGGAGTTTGAGACCTCTGCTCTAGAAGATAAGGGTTTCTTGAGTTGTAGCTGATTGACTTCCAATCTGGTGGTGCCTGCATGGTTCCAGGACTAACGCCAATTGGTAAAGCCAGCTGCAGGAAACTGTTGAATTTTTTATCTGTCTGTAAATGGCTTGCTGAACATCAATGTAAGGGCATTTTTCCGACCCCCCCCCCCCCCCCAATGAATTGCTTTTTAGCAAAAGGTCCTTGAAATTTATTTCAAGGTTTCTTCTGCAGTTACAAACTTGAAGAACGCTGCTTTAGACCCTTCTAATGTCAATGAGCTATGACATCGTAGTGTCATCATTACAATGCCGAGGCTGTCAGTTGCCGGTAATAATATAGCAGTGACAGGGGTGTGCTCTGATTAGCTATTTGAGTAACTAGTCTGATCCAGTGACATTATCACATGTGGGTGTTTGGCATCGGTTTGATGTTCTACTGGTTTTTCCCCCTGTGGGTACCTTCTCTGTTTAAATATTGTCATTTGTATGTCAACAGATATCTTTCCGGCCCTTCAAGGCATCAGGCTTGTCCTGCAACATTACCATTTGCATTCTTTGAACTGATACAATGTACATGCCCCACCAGTACAAAGGCTCAGCCACCTCAAGCAGTTTTTAGTGATTCTAAAAAGAAGATTGAATTCAAAGAATGTTTGATGGAAACATGGAAACGTTACATGGTGTTCTCATTTAATGTTTTGAAACTTGTGAATGAATTATAAGTTTTGACAATTGATTTCAGATAGGTGAATCTAACATAGAACATTCAACCTGGGGTTTTACTGGTCCCCTTGAAAATGCCATTCATGCAGAATAATAAGTCTTGAAGAAGTGTATTTAAAATTACAAAGCTGTTTGTCCTATACATTTGTTCTGTGTGAGTGGATCAAATATAACATTCTCCATCTATTTCCTCTACAGGTTAACTGTTATTCATTTTTTTACAAACAGAGTGGTTTGGTAGAATACTGCATTATCGCCACTAGAAAGAGGTTAGAATCATAAAAAATAGATACTTATTTCTTATGTAGCACTAACCCCCGAAGGAGCTGCTGGTTATTTTTGGGCTTACATGTCTAGGGGATGCCCCGTGGTAGATGGCCCAGTAAATTGAGACTGACAATAGATCCACTTGAATGGATTTTATTTGCAAACTAAAACCATTGAACAGACTTTCAACTTGGGATCAGAGGGTTAGAAAGGAAGTTCAGGTACTCGCAATGTCAATGTCCAAAAAACGTTAAGGAACTTGCTTACTTTGACTGCATCCAGATAATAGCCATTTGTACCTGGATGATCACTCGAGTTGGACAGTCCATCTCTCACAAGGCCTAGAAACCAACAAGGTGCTTACTCAGGAACAAAGTCTTTATCACAGACGTTGTTGCAGAACATGTAGGGAATGTAAGCTTCAGCACACTTGTAGGATACCTGGATCTTTCAGCCAGCTTGACGATATCCACAAGACCGGATTCTTTCTGTTACTTCAGCCCTTCCAGGCTCTTGTTAAGAAAACCAACCCGTATGTGGTGTTCTTCTAAAGAGACCTTCCCTGGAATGCTCAAAGTGCACTGGGTCTCTCCTGAACCGAAGACGGCACCCAACCACCTCAGAATCCTCCTTTAGTTTCCTTGCCTTGGGCTAGCCAGCTCCAAGACATTAAAGTCGGGTGGATCCGCACCCCAGGCCATTGCCTTCCTGGGGGCTGGTCAGGAGGACCAGGACCATGTAATCAGCACATCATACTGGACCGGAATCCCGAAACACATGACGTCCGCATCTTAAATACCCTGTCCCAGAGGGCACAGCGAGAGGGCCACTCCCACTGACCTGGTTCCAAAAGAGAGTACCCAAGCACCTAACCAGACCATAGTTCCACGCCTGCCACAAGAGACAGTGCCCCCTGTGGCCAGGCTGAACATCTCACAATCTAGTCAGACCGATGCAGAGGTCCAATTTAGACAAATAAACCTAACCCAAACTGCAGTTTAGGTAAAGTTTAACTTTTAAAAATGCATAGCGCATGCTCTTCAGGAGCCACCGCTACACTTATGATCTTCAGCTCCATCTAGTGGCCATATTGTGGTGTTTTCCTGAGCCACTTTTTTAAGGATTTTCCGACAATATAATCTGAACTGACCTTTTCCGTCGGAATTTCCGACCATGCGTACAAGGCATAAGACTGATGTGTTTCTGTACCTAGCGTGGTTGGTAACAAATTGATGGGGTTTTTTTATGACTTTCCAAGATCTCATACACAATGGCTCCAATGTTTTAATTTTAGGTTCACATACACTTATTAAAGAGGAAGTAAACCCTGATGGGTTTACGTCCTCTTTGATTCCCTGCAAAGGTAAAGCATAATGGACTACTATGCATCACATAGTAGCCCATTATGTGTCACTTACCTGACACAGGAGCCAGCGAAGTCACCGCTGTCCCCTGTAGTTCCGAGCGTCCATCTTCTTAGTGGGTCTCGCTGCTCCGGCGCTGTGATTCGCCGGAGCAGCGATGATGTCACTCCCACGCATGCGCACGGGAGCCGACACTCGCGGCATATCGCCGCGATCTGCGGTTTACCCAGTGCGCCTGCGCGCCACTGTCTACGGCGCATGCTGCGTGGCTGTCTTCAGGTAAATATCTCCTAAACCTATACCTATATTTCTTGGACCTACAGGTAAGCCTGAATCTAGGCTTACCTGTAGGTCAAAGTGGTTTGTAAGGGTTTACAACCACTTTAACCACTTAACAACCGCCCTATAGCCGAATGACGGCTACAGGGCGGTTTCTTAACCCTGGGGTGCACACTCGAGGGCATCCGTGACCGCCGGGTCCATCACGGTAAACGGCCGCTCATCGTGGCCGTTTACCATGTGATCGCTCCGTCAAATGACGGAGTGATCACTTGTAAACACACCGGCGTCATATTATGACGCCGGTTCCTGCCTCCCCTCTCTGTACCGATTGGTACAGCGGAGGGGGAAGAGATCGGTGTCAGCAGCGCTGTGGGCTGCATCTGCAGTGCCCACATCGCTGCTCACCGAAATTTAACCCCTCAATTCCCTGCCAATACTCTGCAATACCTGCCAATACACTGCAATACCCCCCAATACTCTGCAATACCCCCCAATACTCTGCAATATCAGCCAATACTCTGCAATACCCCCCAATACTCTGCGATGCCTGCCAATACTCTGCAATACCCGCCAATACTCTGCAATACCTGCCAATACTCTGCAATACCCGCCAATACTCTGCAATACCCGCCAATACTCTGTAATACCAGCCAATACTCTGCAATACCAGCCAATACTCTGCAATACCCGCCAATACTCTGCAATACCCTGCCAATACTCTGCCATAAATTGCCATACCCAGCCATACTCGGAGATACCCAGCCATACTTGGAGATACTCTGCAATACTCAGCCATACTCTGTGATACCCTGCAATACCCAGCCATAGACGTCCCCCCACCCTCCGGTGCTTCTACCGACTCGTGAATACGATCAAAGCCAGAATCTTTTTATTTTATGTTTTTATTTCAGGCTTCCCAGCCTAGAGGTGACATGCGGGGTCTTATTGACCCCATATCTCACTGTAAAGAGGACCTGTCATGCCATATTCCTATTACAAGGGATGTTTACATTCCTTGTAATAGGAATAAAAGTGAGCAAAAAAAATATTTTTGGGGAAAAAAATTTCAAACTAAAATAAATAAAGTAAAATGAACAATAAAAAAAAATGATTTAAAGCGCCCCTGTCCCCATGTGCTCGCATGCAGAAGCGAACCCATACGTAAATCCCGCCCACATATGAAAACTGTCTTCAAACCACACATGTGAGGTATCACTGCGAACGTTAGAGCGAGAGCAATAATTCTAGCCCTAGACCTCCTCTGTAACTCAAAACATATAATCAGTAAAAAAAAGTGTCGCCTATGGGGATTTTTAAGTAGCGATGTTTGGCGCCATTCCACGGGCATGTGCAATTTTGAACAGTGACATGTTAGGTATCTATTTCATCTTTCACATTATGCAAAAATTGGGCTAACTTTACTGTTTTTTTTAAGCACAAAACTTGTTTTTTTTCCCAAAAAAACACATTCCAAAAATTGCTGCGCAAATACAGTGAGTGATAAAAAGTTGCAACAACCACCATTGTATTCTCTAGGGTCTTTGCTAAAAAAAACGTATATAATGTTTTGGGGCTCTATGTAATTTTCTAAAAAATAATGATTTTTACATGTAGGAGAGAAATGTCAGAATTGTCCTGGGTGCTCCAGAACGCCTGATGGCGCTCCCTGCATGTTGTGTAAAAATCTCACACATGTGGTATTGCCATACTCGGGAGTAATAGCAGAATGTGTTTTGGGCTGTAATTTGTGGTATGCATATGCTGTGTGTGTGAGAAATAAACTGATAATATGACAAAAAATCTTGATTTTGCAAAGAATTGTGGCAAAAAATGACAACTTCAAAAACCTCATCATGCCTCTTACTAAATACCTTGGAATGTCTTATTTCCAAAAAAGGGGTCATTTGGGGGGTATTTGTACTTTTCTGGCATGTTAGGGTCTCAAGAATTGAAATAGGCCGTTAGTACTTCAGGTGTGATCAATTTTCAGATATTGGCACCATAGCTTGTGGACTCTATAACTTTCACAAAGACCAAATAATATCCACCAATTTGTACTTATTTTTACCAAAGATATGTAGTGGTATAAATTTTGGCCAAAATTTATGAAGAAAAATTACTAATCTGCTAAATTGTATAACAGAAACAAAGAAAAATTCATTTTTTTACAGAATTTTCGGTATTTTTTCTTTTATAGCACAAAAAATTAAAAACCCAGCGGTGATTAAATACCACCAAAAGAAATCTCTATTTGTGTGAAAAAAAGGATAAAAATTTCATATGGGTACAGTGTTGCATGACTGAGTAATTGTCATTCAAAATGTGAGAGCACCGAAAGCTGAAAATTGGTCTGGTTATTAAGGGTGTTTAAGTGCCCAGTGGTCAAGTGGTTAAAGAAGAGCTGTCATACTTGACCATTACTGTCTTTTCCTTTTAAAAATGCCAGTTGCCTGTCTCTCGTACTTAATCTCTGGCATCAGTATTTGACTCCCAAACCAGGTATGAAGAATGTAAAATCTGATTTTCTAATCTGCATATTAAATCATGTTGCCTTTCAATAAGTGCTTTGAAAGAGTGTTCATACCCCTTGAAAATTTCCACAATTTGTCATGTTACAACCAAAAACATAAATGTATTTTATTGGGATTTTATGTGATAGACCAACACAAAGTTGCACATAATTGTGAAGTGGAAGGAAAATTATGAATGGTTTTCATAGTTTTTTACAAATAAATATCTGAATAGTGTGGTGTGCATTTGTATTCAGCCCCGGAGTCAATACTTTGTAGAACCGCCTTTTGCTGCAATTCTTTTTGGGGATGCCTCTACCAGCTTTACACATCTGGCGAGAGACATTTTTGCCCATTCTTCTTTGAAAAATAGCTCAAGCTCTGTCAGATTGGGTGGAGAGCGTCTGTGAACAGCAATTTTTAAGTCTTGCCACAGATTCTCAATTAGATTTAGGTCTGGACTTTGACAGGGCCATTCTAACACATGAATATGCTTTGATCTAAACCATTCTATTGTAGCTCTGGCTGTATGTTTAGGGTTGTTGTCCTGCAGGAAGATGAACCTCCACACAAAGCAAAACGCTATGTGTGGCGGAAAATGAACACTGCACATCACACTGAACACGCCACCGTGAAAATGGCGGTCGCAGCATCATGTGGTGGAGATGCTTTTCTTCAGCAGGGACAGGGAAGCTGGTCAGAGTTGATGGGGAGATGGATGGAGCCAATTACATGCAATCTTAGAAGGAAAACCTGTTAGAGTCTTCAAAAGATTTGAGACTGAAGCAAAGGTTCACCTTCCAGCAGGACAACAACCCTTAACATACAGCCAGAGCTACAATGGAATGGTTTAGATCAAAGCATGATGTGTTAGAATTGCCCAGTCAAAGTCCAGACCTAAATCCAATTGAGAATCTGTGGCAAGACGTTAAAATTGCTGTTAACAGACGCTCTCCATGCAATCTGACAGAGCTTGAGCTATTTTGCAAAGAATAGGCAAAAATTTCACTCCCTAGATCTACAAAGCTGGTAGAGACATCCCCAAAAAGATTTGTAGCTGTAATTACAACGAAAGGTGGTTCTACAAAGTATTGACTCAGGGGGGCTGAATACAAATGCACCCCACACTTTTCACATATTTATTGGTAAAAAAAAATTGAAAACCATTTATCATTTTCCTTCCACTTCACAATTATGTGCCACTTTGTGTTGGTCTATCACATAAAATCCCAATAAAATACATTTAAGATTTTGGTTGTAACATGACAAAGGCACTGTATAGACATCTTTCCTTTACAGGGTAGTTAGACTAGGCTTAGAATGGGGGTGGGGGTGGAGTAGGTTTAGGCTTAGTAAATTAATATTGACTGGAATTACACTTTAAGCAAAAAATAAAAAATCAGCCCAACTGCAGCTGCTTATGATATTTAATTTTGGGGAAAGAAATAAAACTTCTGAGAACTCTTCCTCCAACTCTAAATCCACCTAAACGTCCGCCAGAAGGTGTATGTACTTCGGCAGAATGTCAGGTGTGGGCAAAAGGTCGTACAGGTACGTCCCTTTAAGATGCGGCATTGTGGGCACAGGCGTGCCTGCAGCGTGCTCCGTGACCGCGGGTCCCGCGGACTCGATGTCCGCCGGGTGCCCGCGATTGTGTCATGAAACAGAAAAGAACGGTTAATTGCCTTTGTAAACAAGGCGTTTTCCTGTTCTGCCTGGTGACATGACAGATCACTGCTCCCTGTCATCGGAATCGGTGATCGCTGTCAAGTGAGTAGTAGCCCACCCCCCCCCCACAGTTAGAATCACTCCCTAGGACACACTTAACCCCTTGATCACCCCCTAGTGTTTAACCCCTTCCCTGCCAGTGTCATTTACACAGTAATCAGTGCATTTTATAGCACTGATCGCTGTATAAATGACAATGGTCCCAAAATAGTGTCAACAGTGTCCGCCATAGTCGCGCAGCCATGATAAAAATTGCAGATTGCCACCATTACTAAAAAAAAAAAAAATTCATAATAAAAATGCCATAAAACTATCCCCTATTTTGTAGACGCTATAAATTTTGCGCAAACCAATCAATATACGCTTATTGCGTTTTTTTTTTTTTTACCAAAAATATGTAGAAGAATACATATCGGCCTAAACTGAGGGAAAAAAATATATATATATATTTTTGGGGGATATTTATTATAGCAAAAAGTAAAAAAAAAACGTGTTTTTTTCAAAATTGTTGCTCTTTTTATGTTTATAGCCCAAAAAATAAAAACCGCAGAGGTGATCAAATACCACCAAATGAAAGCTCTATTTGTGAGGAAAAAAGGGCGTCAATTTTGTTTGGGTGCAATGCACACGACCGCACAATTGTCAGTTAAAGCGACCCAGTGCCAAATAGCAAAAAGTGCTCTGGTCAGGAAGGGGGTGAATCCTTCCGGGGCTGAAGTGGTTAACCTAGCCTGTATATTATCTTGCAGAAGGCAGTGACACTGGAGACAGAGATTTGCCCTGCGATTGCTGAGAAGTCTTGTGATCTCTTTATTTTTAGCAGACTGGCTGAGAGCCAGACTGATACCTGTACCTGACACAGAGAATAGAGGGCATCCATTCCGTTCAGCTTAACCCTTATTTCCCCTGCTTGGCTTAGATATATCTGTGTCCTCTACTTGTCCTTGAATGTATTGGTGCACCAAAGCCTCCTCTCCCGTGTGATAAAAGAGAACAAGTCTACTCATAGAAAGATTTTCCAACAAATCTAGGGAAGATGGTCATAATTTGCATAATTCCCCATGACTGGGGGATTCATGAATTTCATTCCCCACCAAGCCCCAATAAATACATGGACCACTCAACATTGACTGGAATTGGCCACTGCAGTCCTTTGTTAACCAAAGAAACAGTTAACAATTTGATAAATAACCAAAACAAATAAACCATACCCAATAAATAACATGACAACTGTTGGATTCTAAGGTGGGGTCTTTGGTGTCTGCTAACCTATTACTGTGATCCAACCCCGTTCTCAGTTGCTGTCACTATCTGTAGTCAGAATGGGAGACCAGTAGCGAGGCACCCACCAACCAGCGGATGACACAGGCTTACCTGAGGTCCTAACAGGTGTTCACCAGAGCTCCTGATGGTGGAGCTCCTGATGGTGGAGATGTGTTTTGCTACATGTTAGTACCAGGTCATGGTTCTTAGGTTGTGTGTTAGGTGAGCGGTTGCAGGTTGGGATCAAACAAAATTGGGATAAGCCAAATGGTCACTAACGGATGGCAGTGAAGATACAGACGGCAACAGAACTGAAAAGAGCAAGATTTTGGCTGGAGGTAGCACAGTAACTTGGCAAACAGGAAGTGCAAAGGCATGGCTTTAATAGAAAGTTCATGGGAGGAGCAAAGGGTTCAAGGTCCAAGACAAACAAGGTTCAAGGCAGGATCATTAAAGGAATTATCCAGGGAGTGAAGGGAATGTAGATTGTCTAGAGGTGTTTTTTCATGTCTTCACCCCTTCATGTCTGTCAAAGTGTGATGTTCAATCACCCACACAGGCCTGGGAGATTAGCCCATTGAGACAATGACACAAAACAACAAAGTCTCTCCGAGCATATCTAATCTTTATTCTTTGGTGTGAATATTTAAAGGAGGCTTTCAGAAAGTACCACCCTTTGAACGTGTCATACAGATTATCCAATCATATACAAGTGCAGCCTACAACAAAAGTGAAACTAGCAATTCCTCAAAATCATGTGCTTTCCAAGAAACGAAACAACTGAAAGAAGATAACAGTAACATGAAAAATTAAACTAGATTAGCAAAACTTGAGCATGTCTGTTTGTGAAGTGGATGTTAGAGAGACACAAAATGGAAACCAAATTTCTTAAAGAATGAAAGCGGTTACTCTAAATATCCCTTCAGGGAGCTGTCCAGAATTCCAGATGGCTCAATGAATGAATGAATGAATGAAATACTTGTATAGCGCACAATGCGAACTGAATCGCCTCTAGGCGCTGTGGCGAGCTTTGATCATCTGCTAAAAGAGGAAGGTCTTGAGTTTTTTCCTAAAAGCCAGGTGATTTTCTTCCTGGCGGATGTTGATTGGTAGAGCATTCCATAGCCGAGGCCCTTGGACAGCGAATCTCCGATCACCCTTGGATTTATACCGGGCTTTGGGCACGAGGAGGAGGTTTTTGTTGGCTGATCGAAGACTGCGGTTTGGTGTGTAATGATGTATTTTCTCCATTAGGTATTGCGGAGTGTCTCCATGCACGCATTTGTGGGTGAGGCAAAGGGTCTTGAACGTGATCCGATTTTTTTACGGTTAGCCAATGTAAGCTCCTCAGCGAAGGAGAGATGGATTCCCAAGTTTTTTTTCCTGTTATCAGCCGCGTTTTGGATCAGTTGTAATCGTGCAAGTTGATATTGTGGTAATCCTATGTAAAGCGAATTTGCGTAGTCCAGTCGTGAATTAATGACCTCACTAGACACAACAAAATTTGAAGGTTTAGATCCGGGTCCTGACTGT
Organism: Lithobates pipiens; assembly: GCF_037356315.1. Classification (NCBI taxonomy): domain Eukaryota; kingdom Metazoa; phylum Chordata; class Amphibia; order Anura; family Ranidae; genus Lithobates; species Lithobates pipiens. The sequence goes on along the minus strand of NW_027507686.1, from coordinate 225,438,790 downwards.
TGCACACCACTAGTTTAAGGACAACTTCAAATTGACCATTTTCTGCCTTCCCAAGGGACCAAGCCTCAGTAGAGGCAATTGAAACCAAAAGGGATAGCACCAGATGAGCCCCACATTCTGTAAAAGTTCTACTGTTCCACAGACCCCCTACCTGCCAAGTTGGTATGACAAGCACAAGCTATATTCATATTAAGGTGATCATTTGCATGAATTGGGCTGTAAATGGCAGGTAATCGTATGGCTATCTTTAGCACCTGTGTCGATGGGGTTTGCTTATGTAGCCCAAAACAATGAAAATAGTACCGCTTAAATGCCCCTCCCCCCCCCCCCCAAACCTGAATCAGCACGTGGATAGACTGGTGCAAGACAGACAGGATCGCCTTATCAGGCTACAGTAGACTTCAACAAAATAGTGGCCATCTGCACACAGACACTGGCTCCCTGTTGCATAAATGTGAATGAGATGGACAAAATGTGGCTTCAGCTCCTGTTTTCCACCTATAGAGAACTTCTCAGACACTTTCCGTCCTTTTCGGGTGGGTTTAACTGTAGTGGCCTCTGCAATTAAGCTCCGAAAAGGACAAAACGCATTTGTGAGGTTCTCTACAGGTAGAGAACAGGCGCTGAAGGCCACTGAAAAAGCCAGTGAATGAATATGTGATTGAGTGGGGCTTGGTTACCCCGATGTGCAGGATGAAACATGTCAGAACGTGTGGCTGGAGGCCACAGTCATTCGCATATTCATGCACTGGTTCAGTGAGCGGTGTTCCTTCCTTTCTCTGATGATGCGTCTAGATCCCTCAATGGTGCAAAGGCACTTGCACCCTTCACTGCAGCCCACAGAGATCTCAGCTTAGAGCAGCACTGCAAGTTATACCTGGATCATCTTTTACCCATCTTATTCACATTTATGCAACAGGGAGTCAGTGTCTGTGTGCACACAACCACTATTTTGATGGGGTTTGGTTGCTTCAAATGGGTTTTGCATTCTCATGTAAGGCTATAGGAATGCAAAAGTTGCTTGAAGCCAAACAATTGCAGAAGAAGGTCACTTTAAAGTCAGATGCACCTGTCAACGAATTCCGAAAGATTGCAGAAGCATCTAAATTGAATGTAATCGGCACAAGTCCGAGACCCATTGACTCAGGCCCTTAGGGCCAGTCTGTATGGAAGCAGCAGCGTTCGCATTGATCAGTACTGTAACTTTGTGCTGCTCTCTCCTTTTGCCAATCTCTTTTTTTTTTTTCAGGTTTACAGAACAGGCCAGCACTGAAGGTGTCAAAGGAGAGGTTTGCCAAATGTAAACAATCTCTACACTGTTCCTCTTCCCCCCGCATTGCATTTGTTGAAAGACATCCAGAGCAATTCCGTTTTCCCATGGGAAGGCAAAGAAACAATACCGCTTACCTTTGCATCTAACTCATCTCCAAGCCAGAGTAAACATTACAGCCATGAGAGGGGTATGAACAAAAAAAAAAAAGAGAAAGAGCTACACAAGTGGAGAATTACATGACATAACAAGCTTAATTACTGTAAAGGGAGTTCTGCATTTCTTGGCTGAGCTGTAGAAAGTGAGCTGCGACACGGTGCATTGTTTCAGGTGGGGAGGTCATTAGTAGCGCATTGTCCCGCTTATTGATCTTAGCGCCATGGCAAGGAATGAAAACAACAATATTTGGTCATCAACTATGAAGAACGTCCTCGATTTTGTACCATTACCACATTCTTGAGTCCACCCACGTACACTTTCTTCTCATCGTTAATCAGGGATGGGCCACCTTCGACTTTCCAGCTATCACTGCCTGTCGCTTTTCTGCCAGGTTGTTGCTAGTAAACTGCTGTAATTAACTGGCTGGTTCTTGTGGCTTTATGTCTACAGTGAATCGTAAGGAGAGCTGCCTTAAAGAGACCCAGTCAGGCAATCTTTTATTCCAGAAGGTCTCTGCAGTAGTAGACAGTGTATAATCACATCTCCAGTGGCCATTTCTCCTTCTCCCCTTCATATGGGCTATTGTACACAGGTATTATGTTGCCTCCTCATTGCCTGTTTTAATGCCTAATAACCTGCACCACCATGACACAACCACATGCATTGCAACTGCTCCTTTTTGTCTAGAGCAGGGGTCTCAAACTGGTGGCCCTCCAGCTGTTACGAAACTACGAGCCCCATCATGCCTCTGCCCGTGGCAGTCGTGCTTGCAACTGTCAGCCTTGCAATGCCTCATGGGAGTTGTAGTTTTGCAACAGCTGGAGGGCGGCCAGTTTGAGACAACGGGTCTAGAGGATTGGAGAATGGAGATATACTTACTTAATCCTTTGACTCTCCTTAAAACCAGTCCCTGTGGCTCCTGGACCACCACGTGTTTTTTTGTTTTTTTTATTCTTTTTATTGAAAAATTTCAATGTGGAGGTACAAAACAGGGCCATTGGGATAATGGCCAATTGGTGCATATAGCCATGTGCATAACAGCGTACAACTCACCGTGTATCTCAAAACGAAACATATCTAACTATGATTAAACTTACTAACAAGATATCTTACAATGGACCCCCATGGTTTGGCAGTCTTGTGCAGGAGACTGTTCCTGACATCATCATGCCCATAAATCTAGCTCTGGAAGAGAGGACATCAGGAACAGTCTACCCCTGAGTCGTGGGGGAGTGCCGTTTTCAAACGGAACAAAGGATTTTGAACGGGTGCAGCATGCCTCCAAATAAAACCATACTCTTGTGGTTGGATCTATAAGAAGAACTGGGCTAAACACACATAAGTATGTCATGGCCAAGATCTCCATGTCTTCCCATTGTCTACTGGACTCCGTTTATTAGATATGGGTAGGGGGACTCAGGGATGCAAGCTTGCATATTTTATGAAGCCGAACTCCAGTTAAAAATAACAAGATCAAATGAATAGTGTAAGCTCCTTGAGGTTAGGGACTGATGTGAATCTACAATGTATATGTAAAGCGCTGCGTAAATTGACAGCACTATACAAGTACCTGAAATTAAATAAATAATAATAGCCCATAAAAACATAAAATGATGTCAGCTTTTCATCTCTCTGTCACTCTGCTTTCTCCTCCTATTAACATGCCCCATTGTCAGTAAAGGAACTTTCCTCTAATAGCCGCACTCTGCTGTACAGGGAATCCAGTGACTGATATTGGGCCAAATTCAGGTATTTACTCCGCTTGCATTAAAAAATAATGCATGCAGCACTGTATGTATTAATGTGTCTTTTATACCTACATAGCTCCCAACTATCCCTGATTTGGAATAAAGTCCCCCTGTCCCTCATTTTGATCTGATCTATATAGTTGTATATAAAATGCACTACTTATCTTTCATTAAAAAAGTATTTTACAGTGCTAAACCTTTCATCCAATTTATAAATTGCTGAATTTGTGCCTACAATAGTGGTTCAAAAAAGCACTTGTGGGTTTAACCAATTATTTTAATTCTTCTTTAACCACTTCAGCCCCGGACCATTTGGCTGCCCAAAGACCAGATAGTTTTTTTGCGATTCGGCACTGCGTCTCTTTAACTGACAATTGTGCGGTCGTGCGACATGGCTCCCAAACAAAAATTATGTATTTTTTCCCCCCACAAATAGAGCTTTCTTTTGGAGGTATTTGATCACCCCTGCGGTTTTTATTTTTTGCGCTATAAACAAAAAAAAGAGCAACAATTTTGAAAAAAAACACAATATTTTTTACTTTTTGCTATAATAAATATCCCCAAAAAATACATTAAAAAAAATTTTTTCCCTCAGTTTAGGCCGATACGTATTCTTCTACATATTTTTGGTAAAAGAAAATTGCAATAAGCATTTATTGATTGGTTTGCGCAAAAGTTATAGCATCTACAAAATAGGGGATAGCTTTATGGCATTTTTATTAATAATTTTTTTTATTATTATTGGCAGCGATCTGCGATTTTTATTGTGACTGCGACATTATGGTGCATACATTGGACGCTTTTGGCACTATTTTGGGACCATTCACATTTATACAGCGATTAAAAATGCACTGATTACTGTGTAAATGTGACTGGCAGTGAAGGGGTTAACCACTAGGGGCGCTGCAGGGGTTAAGTGTGTCCTAGGGAGTGATTCTAACTGTGGGGGGGGGGGGTGGGCTACGTGTGACACAACACTGATCACCGGGAGCTGTGATCAGTGTCACTAGGCAGAACGGGGAAATGCTTGTTTACATTAGCATTTCCCCGTCCTTTCTGTGAGACGATCGCGGGTATCCCCGTGGACATCGAGTCCCACGATCACACTGACGGAGCTCGTGGCAGGGTCACGCGCAACCACATGGCGGTAAATGTTCATGCAGCAGTCGGCAAGCGGTTAAGGGGCGAGTGGCAGGGGGTGTGTCCTATGCTTACATACCTTTGCTAATAGGTGACCCTCATTCCCATCTCAGAAAGTTGGGTGGTATTTATTTAACTAGAGTTTCCCTTTTAAAGTGTATGTATAAGCAAACGCCTCCTGGGGAGACTTACACCTCTATTTGTTGTTGTGATCATTGTCAACAATTTCCCTCACTTTGGACTGGAATTTGGAATTTCTCTTCATTTTCTGTTGTGTCTCTGGGACAAGTGAAGAGAAATCTTCCCAATGGGGCATAGACAAAGCAAACCCATAACCTGGGGCAGGGCCAGTGCTACCATTAGGCAAACTAGGCAGCTCTCTAGGACGCACTGCTGCCTAGGGCGCCCGACCACTGGTGTCCCTACTCTCTTCTCTCTGCAGCGAGCAACTAAGTGTCAGCATCCGCTGCTCTGATCACACATAATGTCAGAGGCGCAGCGTCAGAGGGCTGCGTCTGTGTCCCGACACCCAAATGAATGGAAGCAAGCAAACATTAATTGATGGGCAATGGTAGGCTGCATCGATGGGCGCTGATGAGGCTTCATTTGATGGGTGCTGGTGAGGCTGCATTTGATGGGTGCTGGTGAGGCTTCATTTGATGGGCACTGGTGAGGCTGCATTTGATGGGCGCTGGTGAGGCTGCATTTGATGGGCACTGGTGAGGCTGAATTTGATGGGCGCTGGTGAGGGTTCATTTGATGGGTGCTGATGAGGCTTCATTTGATGGGCGCTGGTGAGGTTTCATTTGATGGGTGCTGGTGAGGCTGCATTTGATGGGCGCTGATGTGGCTTCATTTGATGAGCTCTGGTGAGGCTGCATTTGATGGGCGCTGGTGAGGCTGCATTTGATGGGCGCTGGTGAGGCTGCATTTGATGGGCGCTGGTGAGGCTGCGTTTGATGGGCGCTGGTGAGGCTGCGTTTGATGGGCGCTGGTGAGGCTTCCTTTGATGGGCGCTGGTGAGGCTTCATTTGATTGGCGCTGGTGAGGCTGCGTTTGATGGGTGCTTCATTAAAAAGGTGGGGTATACATGGGCAGGGCAAAGTGGTGGAGTTGGGGGGGGGGGGGGGGGAAGCCAATGGGGGCGGCAAAATTAGGTTTCGCCTAGGGTGACAAAAATCTTTGCACCAGCCCTGACCTGGGGTTTTATTGCTTGTTTGTCTATCCCAGGGATCCTCAAACTACGGCCCTCCAGCTGTTGCGAAACTACACATCCCATGAGGCATTGTAAAACTCTGACATTCACAGACATGACTAGGCATGATGGGAATTGTAGTTCCTGAACAACTGGAGGGCCATAGTTTGAAGACCCATGGTCTATCCAAAACTTATAGAAAACCTTATGTAAAATAAATAGATATATATATATATAAAAAAAAATAGTTCTGAGAAGAAAAAATTATAGAACTTTTATTCAGAAACACTGGAGCCATTGCTAAGAAAACCAGATCAAGGAGTAGAAGCAGACACTTAGTCGAAGGTGCAGAAGAAAAACATTCATGGTGGCGAAACAAGCGAGAATCCAATTGGTTGCCATGGCCAATACTGTTCTACCTCCAGAATCTTTCATCTTGGCTCAGACTGTGTACTATAGCCATTTCTGTCTTGTGACTGAGCCCGAGGTGAGCAAACTCCATTGACATTCATTTTGCGGAAGCCTTTATATCCTTCACAAGAATTCTATTAGCGACAAACAAATATAAATAAAGTCACACATGTGTGGGTTTGTGAGGTTTACTCACCAACATCAAACATCCTGTACAGTTGAACCGGTTATTTGTGAGACAAGCAAATCATGGGAAGTACACATAGAAGAGAATGTTCTAGCTGGTTCATTCTATCCAAGGAATAAAAACAACTAATAACAATAAAAAAAGCAGCTGTTAATAATATGAACTAAATAAGCTTGCAAGAATGAGTTTTTGATATATTAGCTATAAGTGCTAAGGGATCAGTGTTGGTCATTTTTTGAGCAAAAGGCACAGTGTCTAATGTCCTACCTTCACCACTTCAGCCCCGGACCATTTTCCAGCTAAAGGACCAAGCCCCTTTTTGTGATTCAGCACTGCGTCGTTTTAACTGACAATTGCGCGGTCATGCGATGTGGCTCCCAAACTAAATAGGTGATGTCCTTTTTTTCCCACAAATAGAGCTTTCTTTTGGTGGTATTTTATCCCCTCTGCGGTTTTAATTTTTTTGTGCTATAAACAAAAATAGAGCGACAATTTTGAAAAAAAATGCAATATGTTTTACTTTTTGCTATAATAAATATCCCCAAAAATATATAACAGAACATTTTTTTTCCTCAGTTTAGGCCGATACGTATTCTTCTACATATTTTTGCTAAAAAAAAAATCGCAATAAGCGTTTATTGATTGGTTTGCGCAAAAGTTATAGCGTCTACAAAATAGGGGATAGTTTTATGGCATTTTTATTAATAATTTTTTTTTTACTAGTAATGACGGCGATTTTTATTGTGACCGTGACATTATGGTGGACACGTCAGACACTTTTGACACATTTTTGGGACCATTGGCATTAATACAGCGATCAGCGCCATTAAAAATGCACTGATTACTGTAAAAATGTCACTGGCAGTGAAGGGGTTAACCACTAGGGGGCAGTGTAGGAGTTAAGTGTGAGTGCGTGTTTTTTTTTACTGTTGGGGGGGCGTGGCTTGGCATGTGACGTCACTGATCGTCTTTCCCTATGACAGGGAACAGACGATCAGTGACAGCCTCACTAGGAAGCACGAGGAGAGGTTTGTTTACATTTACCTCTCCTCGTTCTTCAGCTCTTCTACACCGGCGGTGATCGGATTCGCGGGTCCCACGGCCACAGAGCTAAGGATCGGGTCGCAAGTGCACCGCCGGCGGCGCGCACGCGACCCGCGGCTGGGCTCTTAAAGGGGAACGTACCTGTACGTGCCTGTGCCCAGCCGTGCCATTCTGCCGACGTACATCAGCGTGAGGCGGTCCTTAAGTGGTTAAAGCGGAGGTCCACCGACCATTCATTTTTTTTTTTTCAGCCATTTAGACACTTTCATATTTACAATGTAACACTCACTGTTTAGGTGTAATATCTCCCCCGAGATATTCGGATTCGCATTAAAAAAAAGATATTATAAAATTCTTGCTTTAATTTCCTGGATGCGGTGAATGCTGAGCTACCAGAATTCACCGCTCGCTCTGCACATGCTCAGTGTTAACGGCGCGGAGCGCCGTAAACTTCCAGGTTGCCATCACAACGGGTGGCGGCGGCGGGAGTTCCCGCCCCGTTGTGATGGCAACAAAAACAAATACCGTTTTGAGATCTCACGAGATTTTGTGGCGGCAATCCGCACTGACTCCTGGGAATGCTGGCGCTTAGCTCCCGGGGAAGAATAAGTTACAAGCCTACTCCTGCGGGGGTCAGAGACAGGAAGTACCCCCATAAAGATTGCTAGCAAGGTAAACAAACAAAAAAATATTTTTTTTTTCATTTGAACATCTGATCAGAGCAAAGAAGGGATTAAGATGAATTTATTAATTTGTGTGGACCTCCGCTTCAAGGTGCCCTCATTAGGGCCTGTTTCACACTGGCTTTAGCTTGTATTAGAGCAGTGTGAACATCAAGCTTTGCAAAGCATTTGCAGAGCTTTCATCAAGCTTTGTTGAAGCTTATAAAGTACCATTCCACTCCAGATTGTAAACATTGAACACAGATCCCTATGGGAGTGTTGATTGCCACTTTAAACAAGCTGCTAGCAGGCTTTAGCAGCTTTTCAGCAAGCTACAAGACATTCTGAAGCCTGTGTAGCACCCCCTAGGTAGGTAGGTAGGTGCTAGAGTAGGATTTTTTTGTGTCTTACGGTAGTCAAATTTAGGCAGGCCTGGCTGTTTTGATTTGGGCTGGGAGTGGCTCAGGTTAGCAGCTGATGACTCACAGGCAGCATCACTAAGACCTCCCTCTTCTTTCTAGAGCTTTCTGGAAGGTACTGGAAAGAGAAGAGGAGAGGTGGAGCTGCCTGGGGTATTCATTTCCACCTAGCGGATCGGTTCAGTACGGTACGCTATTTTGAGTGTTTCCATTATGAAAGCGGCCCATACAACCGAACCATACCGCACCATTCATGGTCCTGCTTCAGATGTGGGGCGGTTACGGTACAGTTAGGGCAGAGCTACGATACATTCCTCTGATTGGTGGACAGAAAAACATCTGCCAATCAGTGTAACGCCACACTAGGCTTTTTTTCTAAACACCGTATGGCAACTGGTGGTCCGACCTGCAGTGGAAACGCTCACCTGAATCCGCTCATTGGAAACGAGGCATAAGGGGCCCTGAGCAATCCCCAACTTGGATTGGCAGGGGGCAGGCCTCCTTAAGTACCCAGGGTCAGCCCAGATGGGGGAGGAGTTGGAGTTGTTCAGAGCTTGAAGATGTAATTTTAGGCTGTCGGGGTCTTTGAGGGAGCTCCCCGGTCTTGGGGGGGGGGGGACCTTGAGCCTAAGGCTTGGGTGAAAACGAGGCCCTTTAAAAACCATGGAGGCATCTTTGCCAGGAGGCACAGGAGGAGCAAAGAGGACAGCATGAGGGAGCATTGTATATGAGGCAAGTCTTCAAGGAGAGGAACAACTTGTCACAGCCAGGAGGGCTGGTGAGTGGCAAGCACAGTTGGGAGGACTGGGGAGGCATGCCTGAGAGGACTTGGAGCATGCAGTCTGGGATGGGTGCAGAACCAGTGGAGTGGACTGTGTTGTAAAGGGCAGTGGAGAAAGGCAGCTGCAGCCAGGAGTGCTGGCAGGGCCTAAAGATGAGTTACTGAGCTTAGTAACTAGAGATAAGACAGTGAGCACCACAAACGTTCTATCTGCTACACTACAAATGGACGTGGTCCCTGGCTGCAACAGGCTGTTGCTAAGGTCTGCCTAAGTCAGTCAGATCTAACCACATTGCGCTAGCTGTGCCTGGAAATTAAAGAGGAAGTGATGTGCAGGAGGAGAAATGGAGCAAACCATAGCCCTTGTACACACGGTCGGAGATTCCGACGGAATGTGTCCTATCGGACCGTTTTGTCGGATATTCCGACTGTGTGTGGTCTACAATCGGACTGTTTCCGTCTGAGTATCCGACGGACCAAGTTTTCCAACTTGTTGGTAAAATTTTCCGACAAAATGCTCCGATCGGACATACTCCGATCAAGTGTAGAGAATTCCGATCGGACAAAGTGCTACGCATGCTCAGATCAAATTCCTACAGCAAAGCTATTGGCTACTAGCCTGAACGTAGTCCCGTCGTAACAAAATAACGTCATCACGTCGGATTTTCCGACAACTTTGTCCGACCGCGTGTATGCAACAGTTTCGGACAAAATCCGTCTGACAAAATCCGACGGATTTGGTTGTCGGAATCTCCGACCGTGTGTACAGGGCTAAGAGAAGAAGTGATGTGCAGGAGGAGAAATGGAGTGAACCTACTGGACTGTACATAGTTGTCCCAAGCAAATTGCCATTATTTCTACTGGGCATCCCATACCCCATCCAAATTCAATTCCCTCAATAAAATACAAAAACAAAGCTGACGGACTATTCATTGCCCTGGAGTGTCTGGAAGTGAATGCCGGGCTTGGCAGGGTGACAGGTGGGCCACAACACTCAGCAGCCCCTAGGGGGGTACCGCTACACTTGTGAGTAGGTGTATGATAGCCTCAGCCCAGGCTCCAACCAGGTCACATCCACCAAATTTATTCTTGCTGGAGAAGGGGCACTTGAGAGGGGAAATTTTAGCAATTTACAAATAACGTAATGGTGATACCAGCATAGGAAAAAACCTATTCAATCTCAGGGAGTGTAAGAGGACACGGGGGGGGGGGGCACACAATGAGATTGGAGAAGCGGTTTAACCTTCAGGGTGATGTGGATGTGGAACTCTCTTCCACAATTGGTGGTGTCAGCAGGGAGTATTGATATTTTTTAAAAGACTCTTGAAAATGCATCTCAAAGAACAAAACATATAGGCATATGGGAAATGATTCCCATATCCCTGTCGGTGAATCGCGCATTAGGCGAGACGAGAGGTGCATGTTGGTTACCTAGCATGCACCTCTCCTACGCTTATCCAGGAAGAGTTAGCGATTGGGCTTCACACGCAATCATGATGGCACCCTGCTGAAAAAGAAATTGTATTTTTGCTGCCGTCATGCCATGAGGTACACAGCAGGAGTCCGGTGTGTCCCTGTTCACCATTTCAGGTCCTAATTTTTGGCTGGATTTGTACCTTAAACTGACCAGAAGATGCACCGGACTCTTCTGCAAACAGTTTCGCAGCTGTCGCGGAGCTGTGGGAACCGGCTTCATTGAGAGCCAGTCACAGCCCCTCGACATGCGAATTGGATGCATGGGAAACCCACATCCACATCCAGTTCGCAATAGTGTGGACCAGCCTTTGTTATACTCACCTTAGCTCGATCCTGCCATATGCACAAGACCAGAAATTCCCCTGGATTTCTCCTTCCCAAGCGGCTTGCTACGGGGGTACTGTTGTGCATCGGGAACCCGAGAAGAGTTAGCTCTGTGCAAAACCCCAGGTAAGTATAACATTTTTGTTATTTGAAGGGAAAAAAAAAGTGGCTGGCCTCAACTGATACATAGGGAAATTAATATATCCTACATGCATTTATCTGCAGTCTTCTCTACATCTGTTCAAAGGCCAGAAATATAAAGCTTGCCTGAGAGTTCAGATAACAGGGGGCGGAGAGCTGAAGTTACACACTGCAGAGAACAGCGAGAGCTCTGATTGGAGGGAAGGGACACACTCCCCTTCATACAGAAACAGAACCGAGGCTGTCAATCAGCTAGAGGTCCCTCCCGTCACCTTTGTTCCTCTTGGTGTCAGGAAAACTTGTGAGAAGTGACTCAGAAGAAGGAAGCAGCAGACAAAAATGACACTTAGTGCTCTGTGGGTAGCACACACACTATATAGGAGGGATATGCTTTGTTCATATTTCATGTCTGAGGTTTACAACCACTTTAATGTATTTTTTCTTTTCAATATTTTTTATTGAGTTTTAGCACAAACACAATACAGGAAAAAATCTGAAACAGGAAGTACATAAAAGATATCCAGTGTCTAACAAGCGTTACATGTAACATAAAACGGCTTCTCTCATTCTCCATAAGCACATTCGGGCGCTATCAGGGTTTAGTGACTAGTGAGAGGAGTATAAATCTGGGCCCCGCCGGTAGTTGAATGCAATCGGAGTACACAGGCGTTGAAATCAGACAATACTAAACCCTCAGACTATAGTACTTTGGCTGGAGAGGTAATAGAATGCCGAGGCTGGGTCACTCTCCACCCCAAGGGGAGCACACTGTGGAGAGGGCCAACCACCTCAGGCCCACCTCTGAGGACTATATGGATAGTCTTAGGGAAGCTGCATAAACCCAACAGGTAAATGATAAAATAATTTTGCTCAGTTATCATTCTGTGTAGTTGCCTGATGAGAACATAACCCGGTATATGTGGCATTGAGCGGAGAATCTAGGCGAATAACCATCGCGGTTGTGAGAAAACCCAGCTGCGCTGATAGGCCTATACTATCAGTCTAGTTCCGTTTATGAGGGCATTAGACACTGGGGGTATTCTTTCTCTGCTTGAGAAAAAAGAAAAAAAATAGGAAGGCGCAGGAAGAGAAGAGGATCCAGAAAGAGTTGGTGAGAGAGCAGACCCAAAGAAGGGGGGGGGTACGAGGAAAGGGAGAGAAGGTCACCGAGGGGAAGTGAGGAGCGACCCTAGTCATCCAAGTCCCTGGAATTATGGGGACTCCAATGTAGTTCGCCCATGGTTCCCAAATCAATTGGAATTTGTGGGTTTTGTCCATTAGCTTACAGACAATCTTTTCCTGGGCCATGATCCAGGAGATTTTCCGTTTCATGCCATTAAGGGGTACCATGGGCCTCTTCCAATTTTTGGCTATAGAGAACTTTAATGTATTTTTTATTAGGACAGAAATACAAGCACATTCCCCTCTTTTCTACTCCATTGCATAAAAACTAGGGGTTCAGCAGTCCACAGAGGTTACTGGAAACAATTTAAAATGAGAAGGATAAGCTCATAACTCGTGCATTGAGAAAAGACCCACAAAATTGCACACTTTCTTGCAATGGACAAAAACGGTCAGCCGACGTGGAGGCGATATGAATTCCTAATGGCACACCACGCATCTCGCTAATGTGCTCACGTCACACACACTAAGAAGGCAATTGACAAAGAACATTGCATTTTGGTGTGGCACGATTTTTGAAAAGGGTCATGCACGTTTCTTCCACGTACAGCAGCCCATTCAAATTGATAGACTAACCTAATCATGATGAATGGAAAGCAATAGATAGCAATCACAAAGCAAAACAATTAAAGAGGGATTCCACCAAAAAAAAAAAAAAAAAAATATTAAAAGCCAGCAGCTATAAATACTACAGCTGCTGACTTTTAATAAATGGACACTCACCTGTCCCGGGTTCCAGCGATGCCGGCAGCCGAGGCCGATCGATCGATCGCTCGGCTCTCGGCTGCTGCAGTCACCGTTCTAGGTGAGGGAATCAGGAAGTGAAGCTTCACTTCCCGGTTCTCTACTGCGCATGCACGAGCCGCGCCGCGCAATAGGAAATCTCTGTGCTGTCACTGGGACCCGTGTGTCCCAGCAGACAGCGCGGCAGGGCAGGAAATGGCGTAGACTCCCACGGGAGTCTATGCCCGGAAGTGGGTGAAAATACCTGTCTTTGACAGGTATCTCCGCCCCCCTCCCCCCTGAAAGGTGTCAATTGTGACACCGGAGGGGGGGAGGGATCCGATCAGCGGAGGTTCCACTTTAGGGTGGAATCCCGCTTTAACCAAAAAAAATAATAATTATCACATATAATGCCAAAGTCTTCACATGAAGTCACGTGAGCAGTGACACGACGTGTCAGGAGTCATCACTTCCTGTCACAGCCGAGACCAGAAAGTACTGTGTTCACTGCTGTTTTACTTATACTTTTAATGTAAGCATAAATATATTTTTTTACCTATTAAATTTGTTTTAAACTACTGCACAATGGGGATGCTTTTCTTCTTCACATGCCTTTACCTCATCTGCTGAGTTTGAAATTCCCCGCTAGAGATCCGTTGTGTGCTGTGACGATCAAAGGAGATTGATCGACTGCTGGCTTACCATTGCCTTCAGATTACAGGCTCATTCTGACCTTAGGGGTCTCCTTTGGAGGCAAGAGGCTGGGGGAAACATGTGACACTCCACGGATTTGCTGCTGATTGGAGGGATCTGAAATCGATCACTTTCTACACATGCATTTTACGTCTTCTATATGAACTGTTTGATGAAGATTCAGTATGTTCACGTTTGCACTTTAATGCACTGCTTGGACTGTGCACCTTTTCCTTTTTTTTCCATTGACTTATTATATTCCATTTCATGAGATTTATTGCACTTTAGCAATTCTTATGTAATTTATGGTTTTGTTTGCACCTTTATGCACTTTAGACCTTCCTATTGAATCCTTCTTGCACTTTATGCAACTTTTTTCACTTTATGATGATATTTTTTGGTTAATTGCTCCATTTCGTGATTGCTATCCACTCCTTGCACTTTATGTGAAGACTTTGGCATTATATGCGATTTTTTTTTCTTCACTTTATGTGATTTTTGGTTAATTGTTTTGCTTTGCGATCGCTATCCACACCTATGCATTTTTAGAGCTATTGGTTACATTTGATTATTATGGTTTTCTTTTATTGTATGGATTTAGTCAGTCTGGTGATGTTACACTGCTGTTTATTTTATTCAGCTTGACCACTCACTTTCCCTTACTGCAGTTAGCGCCACATATTTAATTTTTATTTGATTGCTTTTTGTGTGGGAACACTTTTTTATGTATTGCAGCTTCTGTTGGTTTGCGTGGATTTCTTTTGCGCATTAGTCTGCCTTTAAATACCACCTTACACACCTATTTAAATAATTGAGACCAGCCATACAGTTTTTGTGTTTAAACGGCCATAGCAGCCCTTTATTACAGTAACCAACCCTGAAAGATCAATTTATTACACAATATAAAGCGGTAATAAACAGAAAAACATAACCTCTCAGACTGAATGTAACTGCCTGTCTTAGGATTTTTGAAGGCACCCTTGACTGACCAACTAGCTGTATCTGGTGCCACCTGGCCTGTTATGAAACGCATCAACTATCTTGCCCCTGCTTCTGCCGTTACATAAACTGATGATTTTTTTTTTAATACAATAAAGGTGTATATTGGCGTGTGACTATCCATATTTTCCTTCTTCGTTATCGTTTGTGTTGAGCCTGCACCTATTACTTCCACATTGAGGAGGGCGTCATTCTAAGTCCCCCACCTGGAGCGGTTCAGCTTTTACCACCTTGCCTTTCCACGGCCCCTAGTTCCATTCAGGCACAATTGTTTGGCAAATTCTCCAGCCAACTGCCCCAACATGTACTACTTCTGAATTTATTAGGGCAGGTAAACCCATACCAGAGATGGGCCCAACCCATCGTTCTCCAAAAAACGTAACGATCCCAGCCTTCAAAAAACAAAGCAAAAACCCTACCACAGACGCCCAACGGGAAACCTTACGACTGGGCAGCACGCCACATCCTGAGGGCACGCTGGATTCCTTCCTGCAGACCCAAAGACCAAATGTCAATCCCCACCGTATTCAAATGAACCCCGTCCTCTTTCAGGAACAGCTGAGGTTCCTTTTCCAAGTCCCGATGGCGAATCGTCAAGCCACCATTACGGACAAAAAATTTTCCCACCTCCTTGTTTACTTTGATCCTAGCTTTGTTAAGCCGCTCCACAGACATCGCCAAATTCCAGGAAGTCCTAGCCACCATTTCAGACCACACGAAGATAGTGTTGGGGAACATGGACCGCAAGCACTGGAAATCAAATTTGATATCCCTACTCAAGTCAAGTGAGGTGCGAATCCCTAGGTCATCGCCTCCCACATGCAGCAGGAGCACATCCGGGGGCCTGTCAAGCCTTGAATAGTGCTGTACCTCACGCAAGACCCTGGACCATAACATCCCTGGGATCCCGATCCATCTGACCCTGACCTGTTCCCTGGGAAATCCCAACTGTTTACCTTCAGGCTTAACAGCAGCCTGTTCTGCCCCAAAAAGAACATGGGAATGGCCAAGGATCCACACCAACCTTTCTGAACCTGAAAAACAAAACATAAATCATAAAACCAACATGAATACAACCACAACACATAAAGACACAACTCAAACATAGAGAAAGACAAAAAACAGTGCTGCGCTACTTAACCCCTTTCCCGCCCACCATACAGGAAAAGTGGTTGCGATATCCTAACCGGATGTCATATGACGTGCCCAGGATAGCACAGCCGGTGCAGTGGGGCGATCGGAGGTGCTGTGTGTGTCAGTGACATACCGCAATTCTGATCGTGGTATGGTATGTCAGAGGCTTCTTATCACGTGATCAGCTGATCATCGCCTGAACTATGAAGTACTGGGAAATGGCTTTGCTCGAGAATTTTTCTTCTTCTCTTTTTGGAGGGGGAAATAGTGAAAATTGAGAAGGATGCTCTTATTTTTTGATAAATGTGAATATGTGATAAAGTTTGTTTTAACCACTTGCAAATCAGCTCCTGTACTTTGAAGTTGGATATCTCGGTAACGGCAACAGCTGCTGCCACAACCGAGTTATTCATCTTTTCAGGAGCCGGTCGTATTTACGATAAATGGTGGTCTCTGCGGCGGATGCGCAAGATCACCGTTATCGGCAGCAGGAGAGGGGCCCTCCCGTGCCCTCCATTGCTTACCAGAGCCGTTGGCAGCGGCGGAGGCGATCAAGTCCTCTCTGTGCCTGGATATGGAGACGAGTGAGGCTAAGATGGCCCCCACCCGTCTCCATACCACAAAGCGACGTCAAAAACTTAATTTCTGCCCACAGCTGTTAAAGGCACATTTTTTTCTAAGTAATTTTTTCAAATGACAAATTTTTTTTTTTATTTATTGCATTTTAGTCCCAATATGAGATCTGAGAACTTTTTGACCGCAGATCTCATATTTAAAGCGGAGGGCTGTTTAAAAAAAAAAAAAAAAAAAAAGTCAAAGTCAGCAGCTGCAAACACTGCAGCTGCTGACTTAATCAGCACACTTACCTGTCCAGGGCGCCCACGATGTCGGCCGCCCGACGAGCTCACGCGCAGAATTTGACGCTATTCCACAAGCGGGTGCAATTTTGAAGCGGCGTGTTGGGTATCAATTTACTTGGCGTAACATTAACTTTCACAATATAAAAAAAATAAAAAATAAATTGGGCTAACTTCACTGTTATTTTATTGTTAAAAAAAATGTACATTTTTTCCCCCCAAAAAAAAGTGTGCTTGCAAGACCGCTGCGCAAATACGGTATGAGAAAAAAGGGATGCACCAAAATTTCAGCCGCCGAAACATATCAGCCAAAAATGTAATTTTCTGCAATTTGCCGAAAGAGAAATGTTGCCAATAAGAGCACTGGATAAAGGGGCGGGGCCATCCTGCCGGGGGCTGCATGCGTTTCATCCCGACACACCCCTCAGAGTCTCCCCTCCCTCCTGTCATACACAGCTTCCCCAGTGCCTGGTAATGCATGTCACGCTGTGTGTAAGAGCTGGATTTGAATCGCCATGCAGCCGATGTCCCGCCTCCTAGACCACCTCTTGTGATAGACGGCACTCTGATCCAATGCTAGGAATCATTGTGCCATAGAAGGTGGGACATTGATTCAGATCCAGCTCTGACACACAGCATGACATGTATTACCAAGCACTGGGGAGGCTGTGTAGGACAGGTGGGGGAGGAGGAGGGGGGGGGGGGGGGGACATTGGGGGTGTGCCGGGATGAAACTGGCTGCACGGCGATTCAGATCTAGCTCCGACACACCACGACATGCATTTCCAGGCTGCACAACATGGGCACTAGCAGGCTGCTACATCTGATGGGCACGGGCATTGGTGAGGCTGCTACATATGGACACAGGCACTGGTGAGGCTGCATGACAGGCACAGACACTTGTGAGGCTGCAAGAAGGGCACAGACAGGCTGCTACAACTGACTGGTAGACTGCATCTGACAGGCACTGGTGAAGCTGTATTTCATGGACACTGGCAGGCTGCATTGATCTCCTGTACCATGTCCGCAGTCTGACCATCTCCTGTACCACATCCCCAGTTTGACCGTATTGCAATGACCGCCATTTTATTCTCTAGGGTGTTATATATATATATATATATATATATATATATATATATATAGTTTCGGGGGTTCCCAGTAATATTCTAGCAAAAAATAAAATAAAAAGGCTTTCCTCAGGTCACGCCAATCGGCAGCTCTACCTGTCCAGGGTGGGTCAGTGCTGATAATCAGCACAGCCCCCATCAAAAGGTGCTCATCAGCCAACAAGTGCCCAACACCTGCCAGTCTGTCCCCATAATAAACGCCTGTCAGAGTCCGCAACAGTGCCAATCAGTGCCCAAAAAAGAGCCAGTGCCCCATCAGTAATGCCTGTCAGTGACCCATCGAAGTGCCAAACAGTGCCACTCAGTAATGCCTGTCAGTAGCTCCTCATCAGTGCCACCCATCGTTTTTTTAATAGTCATGGGGAAGCAGTTAAAAATACTGCAGCTGCCGACTTTTAAAATAAGGACACTCACCTGTCCAGGGCACCCGCGATGTCCTCATCCGACCAGTCCCTCAGTTCCGGCATCTTAAGTGTCCTTACCACTGCTTCCTTACTGCGCGTGTGCGAGTTGCGCTGCACATTCTGACTGGTCCCTGCTGTCTTCTGGCACCAGTGTGTCTCCCAGAAGAAAGCAGGGGGGACGGAGGAAGGGCCGGACATGGCGTAGATCGCTGTAGAGTCTGTGGCGATCTTTCGCCAGAAGCAGGAGCAAATACTTGTATTAGACCGACCAGATTATCCATTGGAGGGGAAAATGAAAGGGCCCAACATCCTCCCCAAGACCACCTCCTTTGACAATTTCGCAGACACCTACAAAGGGTGGAGCCTCGCAGATTGTAAGTTAGTGGTGACTGGAGAAATGCTGGACAACACACACAGGATTGAGAAACCCTCATAAAAACCCTGAATAAGAAGACGACGCGCATCCACCTGGTTATGATACCTACTTGGGAAGGGAGCCAACTTTTCCACCTTCAGCGGAGTCCTCTCTCTTGCCTGCTCCTTGCCTTTTTTGGAGCACTTTGCGAGTGGATGGGAACCTTCGCAGCCCGAGCATTCATGGCGAAAACAACAGGTTTCCCCAAATCTGCAGGTGTCCTTATTGAATAGCCAACAGAAACCCTTAGGCTTTCCGGCCGAGGTTGCTGAAAATTAAAAACCGCAGAAACAATCAAGCACCACCAAAAGAAAGCTCTATTTGTGGGAAGAAAATTATAAAAATAAAAAATTTGGGTACAGTGTTGTATGACTGCGCAATTGTCAAAGTGCAATAGCACTGAAAGCTAAAAATTGTCCTGGGCAGGAAAGGGGGAAAGTGCCTTGTATGGAAGTGGTTAAAACCATGCATAATCCATGAACAATAAACCGTGTTCATAAAATGTATTTCAATGTTGCAGGAAGGGGTGTGAACTATATGTTCGGTCTGGGCAGCGGGATTGCTGGCTAACGAGCTGCGCACATCAGCAGCTACAAATACTGCAGCTGTCAACTTTTAAAATAAGGACACTCACCTGTCCAGGGCACCCGCGATGTCCTCACCCAAAACCACCAGTCCCTCAGTTCCGGCATCTTAAGTGTCCTTACCACTGCTTCCTTACTGCGCGTGTGCAAGTTGCGCTGCACATTCTGACTGGTCCCTGCTGTCTTCTGGCACCAGTGTGTCTCCCAGAAGAAAGCAGGGGGAACGGAGGAAGGGCTGGACATGGCGTAGATCGCCGTAGAGTCTGTGGCGACCTTTCGCCAGAAGCAGGAGCAAATACTTGTATTAGACCGACCAGATTATCCATTGGAGGGGAAAATGAAAGGGCCCACCATCCTCCCCAAGGCCACCTCCTTTGACAATTTCGCAGACACCTACAAAGGGTGGAGCCTCGCAGATTGTAAATTAGTGGTGACTGGAGAAATGCTGGACAACACACACAGGATTGAGAAACCCTCATAAAAACCCTGAATAAGAAGACGACGCGCATCCACCTGGTTAGGATACCTACTTGGGAAGGGAGCCAACTTTTCCACCTTCAGCGGAGTCCTCTCTCTTGCCTGCTCCTTGCCTTTTTTGGAGCACTTTGCGAGTGGATGGGAACCTTCGCAGCCCGAGCATTCATGGCGAAAACGACAGGTTTCCCCGAATCTGCAGGTGTCCTTATTGAATAGCCAACAGAAACCCTTAGGCTTTCCGGCCGAGGTTGCTGAAAATTAAAAACCGCAGAAACAATCAAGCACCACCAAAAGAAAGCTCTATTTGTGGGAAGAAAATTATAAAAATAAAAATTTGGGTACAGTGTTGTATGACTGCGCAATTGTCAAAGTGCAATAGCACTGAAAGCTAAAAATTGTCCTGGGCAGGAAAGGGGGAAAGTGCCTTGTATGGAAGTGGTTAAAACCATGCATAATCCATGAACAATAAACCGTGTTCATAAAATGTATTTCAATGTTGCAGGAAGGGGTGTGAACTATATGTTCGGTCTGGGCAGCGGGATTGCTGGCTAACGAGCTGCGCACATCAGCAGCTACAAATACTGCAGCTGTCAACTTTTAAAATAAGGACACTCACCTGTCCAGGGCACCCGCGATGTCCTCACCCAAAACCACCAGTCCCTCAGTTCCGGCATCTTAAGTGTCCTTACCACTGCTTCCTTACTGCGCGTGTGCAAGTTGCGCTGCACATTCTGACTGGTCCCTGCTGTCTTCTGGCACCAGTGTGTCTCCCAGAAGAAAGCAGAGAGGACGGAGGAAGGGCCAGACATGGCGTAGATTGCCGTAGATTCTGTGGCGATCTTTCGCCGGAAGTGGGAGCAAATACTTGTATTAGACCGACCAGATTATCCATTGGAGGGGAAAATGAAAGGGCCCACCATCCTCCCCAAGGCCACCTCCTTTGACAATTTGACACCTACAAAAGGGTGGAGCCTCACAGATTGTGAGCTAGTGGTGACTGGAGAAATGCTGGACAATACACACAGGATTGAGAAACCATCATAAAAACCCTGAATAAGAAGAAAAAGCGCAGCCACCTGGTTAGGATACCTACTTGGGAAGGGAGCCAACTTTTCCATCTTCTTCAGAGTCCTCCCTCTTGCCTGCCCCTTGCCTTTTTTGGAGCACTTTGTGAGTGGATGGGAACCTTTGCAGCCCGAGCATTCATGGCGAAAACGACAGGATTCCCCGAATCTGCAGGTCTCCTCATTGAATAGCCAACAGAAACCCTTAGACTTTTTGGCCGATCGTGACGAGGTTGCTGGAAATTAAAAACCGCAGAAGCATTCAAGCACCACCAAAAGAAAGCTCTATTTGTGAGAAGAAAATGATAAAAAAAAAAATTTGGGTACAGTGTTGTATGACTGCGCAATTGTCAAAGTGCAATAGCACTGAAAGCTAAAAATTGTCCTGGGCAGGAAAGGGGGAAGTGCCTGGTATGGATGTGGTTAAAACCATGCATAATCCATGAACAATAAACCGTGTTCATAAAATGTATTTCAATGTTACAGGAAGGGGTGTGCACTGTATGTCCGGTCTAGGCAGCGGGATTGCTAGCCAACGAGCTGCGCACGTGTGTAGGGAGGAACGAGGAGTATATAAGCCTGTGCAGTGAGGTTATGGCTCCACCCCTTACTGAAGAAGTCAATACCCCGACGATACGCGTCTAGGGGGGCGGAGCTTACGCACAGATGTTACAACCATAGCCATCTTGAGAATTGGATGTTTGCTATGCCCTGCAGCTTGCACAAGCTGATTGTGCTTTTCTTGTAAGTATACCCATTTACCTTTATGCTTTTAAAAGCTTTTGGAAAGGGAACGCATTAGACGTTATCTTTCTTTTACATATAACTACTCTACTGGGCAAGACTATCAGGTTCTTGGAACCCATTTAAAGAGCCATTTACCCAAAGGAGGTCTGATCTATAGTACGTCAGGCGTCATTTCCCCAGAGAGGATAACTGCTGATTTTTATCTGGTATGAGGTGAGCAGCCTGTGAAGATGGTGGTGGAGAGCACTCATCTTTGTTTGGTGAATTGATTTAGGGCAGGATCCTCTTCAATCAAATATTTTTCACACAGACTTTTTTTTTTTTTTTTTTAGATGCTTATACTTATG
This sequence comes from Lithobates pipiens, assembly GCF_037356315.1. Taxonomy (NCBI): domain Eukaryota; kingdom Metazoa; phylum Chordata; class Amphibia; order Anura; family Ranidae; genus Lithobates; species Lithobates pipiens. The sequence goes on along the minus strand of NW_027507686.1, from coordinate 225,417,080 downwards.
GATTTGAGTATTATTATATTTATTCAATAGTGCAACATTTAAATACATTTTATTTACACAGTTCATTGTTCATAGATTATGCATAGTTTTAACCACTTCAGCCCCGGGAAGATTTGGCTGCTCAATGACCAGGCCATTTTTTGCGATACAGCACGGTCATGCGACTCTGTACCCAAACAAAATTGAAGTCCTCCCCCCCCCACAATTTTTTTTTCCTTTTGCACTATAAACAAAAGAGCGACAATTTTTTTAAAAAAAAACACAATATATTTTTAAGTTTTGCTATAATAGCCCCACATTCCCCCCCCCCCAAATATTTTTTTCCCCCCCTGTTTAGGTCGATATGTATTCTTCTACAATTTTTTTTATAGCTAAAATATCACAATAAGCGTTATATATATATATATATATTTATTTTTTTCACTTTTATAAATGTCGCTGGCAGGGAAGGAGTTAACACTAGGGGGTGATCAAAGGGTTAACTGTGTTCCCTAGGTGTGTGTTCTAACTGTAGGAGTGAGAGAGATACATATTCAGCATGAACACACGATCTGTCTCTACCCCCCTGAAAAAATTGGGATCGCTCTGTCAAGAGTGATCACGGGTGCCCGGGGGTCAACCCACACAATGAAGCTGCTGACTTCTAATAAGCACTTACCTTTCTAGGCTGCCCGCGATGTCGGCCGTCTGAGGCCAACCCGTCCCTCGGCGCCGCCATTCAAAAGTAAGGGAAACAGGCAGTGGAGCCTTGCGGCTTCACTGCCAGTTTCCTACTGCGTGAGGAGGAGAAGACCGAAGATCACCGTGGAATAAGAAGAAGCAGATTAGGACGATCTGCCTAGCAACAGCCATTTCTAGTAAGTGAAAAAAAAACATTAATTTTTCTGGAGCCTTTTTATAGGGTGGACCTCCCCTTTAAAAATCTGATTCAAATTAAAACTTGGACAAGGCAGACCCATCCAGGTGTTTAAAGGGGTTGTAAACCCTCGTCTTTTTTCACCTTAATACATAGGATGCATTAAGGTGAAAAACTTATAACTGAGCAGACCGATACCCAAAGCCCCCCCCCCCCCCCCCCCACCTCCGGTTTTACTCACCTGAGCCTGTTCGTTCCCACACCAGAAATGCGCACACCCTCTCTGCCCATTGTCTTGGCTCTTGATTGGGTAGATTGATAGCAGCGCAGCCATTGGCTCCCGCTGCTGTTGATCAAATCCAACAACACGAGCGCCAGGGCCAAGACCAGTTTTGTGTCTATGGACGCAAAAGCTTGAGTCGGGAGCCTGCCCGCATGGGTACTCCCCAGGAGAGTGCTTCTCCTAGGTGGTTTCCCAATGTGGGGAGCTACTAGTGCCACTGGGGGACCCCAAAAGGAGGATCAGGGCTACTCTGCAGAACAAACTGCACAGTGGAGGCAAGTATGAAATATTTGTAAAAAAAAATATATAAAAATAAAAAAAAACACACACACACACACACACACACACACACACACACACACACACACATCACAAGGGTTTAGGAACCCTTTAAGAAAAGGCCCGGGCCCCGCCTCCCTGATCGCTAACCACTCCCATACCAGGCATGCAGGGGAGCTGCGAACATCACCCAATTACCCTTACCACGCTGGTCAGTTTTGGACCTTCTACTGAAAAGCAAAACCCCGTCACCCCTCACATCGGCCACATCCAAACTCCCACCTCTACGTTAAGATCTGCACACCGGGTCACTAACCCTCAACGCTCCAAAAAAGGCCAAGACAAAGGTCGTCTTAAAAAGCACAACTTCAAAAGCCGAAGAGCAAACACCCAGACTTCCCAAGATGGCCCACAGCATGACGAAGGAGACCAGGCGGCAAGTACCCGACATGACCGTGCCCCCGTTTGTAGCCCTGCAAAACCCTCTTCACCAAAAAAATTCTGTGCGACATCCCCAACAGCTGAAACCAAAAAGGCTAAGCTGGCCATTTTTTGACCCAACTTGGAAATTTGAGGCCCCATCCTCCACGCTCCTGCCAGTGGAATACAGTAACAAGCACAAACAATCATCGTCACAACTGCCTACCTGACCAGCACTTGCCATTTCCCCCAAACATTTTTGTGAGCGCTACAGGTGGCCGGGCACACCAAATTCTAAAGTAGCCCATCTACTGTTCTAAGGCGATGTCCCACAAGTGGTCCAGGCAAGACACCCCATGCTACTCCACTTCCGGTGCCAACATGTAGAATCTGTTCCACTGCAAGCGAGACAACACATCAGCCACATTGTTGTTCACACCTGCCAGGCGCATGCACTGCACAGACAAAACAATTCAACCAAACTCTGAAGCACCAGATGTCTAAGGAAACGCACTACCAGAGCAGAAGTGGAAACTTTGTTAATGGTCTGCACCACCCCCAGATTGATGCAATGAAAGCAAACCCTCTTTTTCCTAAATTCCCATTGCCAAAGCTCCACAGCCAGTACTATGGGAAACAATTCAAATAGTATCGGGACACCCAGAAAATCCACCTCACGCTACAAATCCAGCCATCTGCCTGCACTCTACACCCAAAAAAAGCGCCCTGTATCCTACTGCACCGGCCACATCTGTTAACAGCTTCAAATCACAATCTGAAACCATCCATCCCCAAGGAATGCCCATTGTACTTCTCCAGGTACAGCTGCCACACGGTCGTCAACCTAACATAATGGTGCAGTGCTCTGATCCGAGGTCACCAACCTCCTGCAAAAAATGCTCCCCATGGGCATGATTCGGCGTGCAAAATTGAGCTTGCCCAGCAGCAACTGCGGGGAACGCAACTATCTTTTTGCTGGCAAGGGCAAAGGACACAGCCGCCTGCAGGTCCTAATTTAGGAAGTGGGAGCCGACATTCCATTCCCTCTGTGTCAATCGCAAAATGCAGAAATTTTAATGCAGTGACCGGGCCCCTCCATCTTCTCAGCCGTCAGCGGAACACTGAACACCTTAAAGATATGCTGCAGGGTGGCCAGAGTATGGCACACCCTGCAACACGAAGGGCCGATCACAAAAAAAAAAAAAAAAATCCTCCAGGTAGTAAATTATGGAATGCAAGTCCAACAAATCCTTCACCACCCATTCCAAGAATGAGCTAAAAGCCTTGAACAAGTAACAGGAAACAGAGAATACCCCGTGGGCAGGCAGAGATCCACAAAATATTGACCCTCTCAGATGCAGCCCAACAAGCGGAAACTGAGGATGTACCGGCAGAAGGCAAAAAGCTGACTTGATGTCAGTCTTTGCCAACAGGAGCCCCCTTTCCAAACGTACCAACCCAGTCTACCGCCTTGTCAAAGGATGCATAAGAGACGGCACAAAACTCAGTCAATGGCATCTCATTAACCGAATCGCCTTTTGGGTGGGAAAGATGGAGGATCAGCCTGAAAAGAATTGGGTTCCTTCTCAGGAACCACTCCCAGCGGAGAGACGAGCAGATTATCTATTGGAGGGGGAAGCGAAAGAGCCCGCCATCCTCCAAGGCCACCTCCTTTGACAGTGTCGCAGACACCACCAAAGGGTGGAGCCTCACAGATCGCAAGTTAGTGGTGACTGGGGGGGGGGGGGGATGCTCGAAAACGCGCACAGGATCGAGAAACCCTCAGAAAAACCCTGGAAAAGAAAACCGCCACCCGGTTGGGATACCTACTTAGGAAGGGAGACAACTTTTCCACCTTCATCGGAGTCCTCCCTCTTGTCAGCCTCACAGGACTTACCCTTGTGTTGTTTGAAGCACTTTGTGAGTGGATGGGAACCTCCGCAGCCAGAGCATTCATGGTGAAAACGTCAGGATCCCCCGAATCTGCGGGTCTTCTTGTTGAATTGCCAACAGAAACCCTTAGGCTTTCCGCCCGATGGTGACGAGGTTGCTGGACCACCACCGGCCCCAGCGTTCTGGGCCCACGTCTGAGTCATGAGCTTCATCCACAAATATCTTTGTGGTCCCGCGAGTGCCTTCAGCTGTTTGAACTGTTTATCGTACCGCAACACCCCCATACACCCGCTGAGCCTTGCGGATAGAATCTAAATAGCAAAAAAGTGCAGAGCACTGCTCGGGAGACTTTTCCCCTATAAACACTGGCCAGAATATGAAGCACCTGAAGCCAATTACCAAACCTCCTGGGAATAAGCCGATAACGCAGTTTCTCCTCCTAGTCTTTATTCTCATCCAGCTTAACCTCATCTAGGATGCATTTTTCCAGGGGAAAGAGGGAGAATATCTTCACATACTCACCTTTCCAAATCCCGTCTCTCACCTATTTTAAATGAGTGCCTAGCGGTCCCTCGAAGCACACAATTCAAACGTATTCCAGCCGCACCCCCGTCAACTTCTTACCCTCCCTAGCTGCCTTGTCCTGTGCAAGCGGAGGGGGCCTCTGTGGGAGTAGTCGCTGCATTGTGCGAACCACACCCCAACTGAGAGGAAGTCGAAGCCTGGGCACCACGTCATCCTGCCCCGGGGCACCCAAGGGCGATCTGTCGCAACTGTCCATGCGGCCACCAGGGAAACCAACCCCGCTGAAACTCCACCCGGGTCACAATGAGCCAGACATAAACTAGACATAATTGCCCACAGTATGTTATTCATGCAACCCTCACGCCCCTGCGGCTGCCGTCACCACCTGCTGAGATATCCCTGTAGCAGAAACCCCCGGAGACTGACTTTGCAATCCACCCAGAGACAGTACACTGCACAGGAGACAAAACATTACTGAGGAGCACACAGATGACTTACCAGGCTGCCTTGCGACACTTGACAGCACAGCTGCTGATGTGGATCCCTGCAGCCCCGTGTTAGAACCTGGCAGAGGGTTGTCCTCAGCGTCCACTGTTCCCGCTTTTGATGGTGCCCGCTCCCCCTCCGAACTGTCTTTCTCCCAAGGCAGTTGGCTGAAGAAATCTTTGGTGTCCACCTCTGCCTCCGCTGATGCCGCCTGCTCCCCCTCCGACTCGTCTTCCTCCGAAGGCAGCCCGCAGGATTGCTGTCCAGGCATCTGGCTGAAGTCGTCACTGGCGTCCACCGCTCCCTCCTCCAATGTTGTCAGCTCGCCCTCGGACCGGTCTTTCTCCCAAGGCAGCCGGCTAAAGTAGTCTTTGGTGTCCACCGCTCCCTCCTCCTTTGATGTGGTCAGCTCGCCCTCGGTCCTGTCTACCTCCCAAGGCTGCTGGCTGAAGAAGTCACTGGCGACCGCCCTCCTCCCCCGCTGCGCTGTCTGCCTGGTAGAAGTGGCGAGCCGGTCCAACTCCGGCGTAGCCACGCCGGCACCCCCTCCAGTAGTACCACAGCTACTCCCGCTGGCAGACCCGGCCGTCCCACTCATCTGGTCAGCACCGGTAGAATTTGCTCCCCCTCGCCAGGCCACTCCAGCGGCGGGCAGGACACCCGCCGTGTAGGCCGCATGGTCCCGCTGATCCACAGATGGGGTTTGGGAGCTGGGGAGTGACCCACGCTCCTCCCCCGGGGGCCGCCCCTGAAGGGGATTCCTCCCAGCCCCACCAGACCACAGAGCAGGCTTTCTCTTGGCAGTGGAGGCTGAAGGGTCCAGGATTGGGCTCCCAGGGCGGCGACAACCCCTCGGGGGCGGTTCAGGGCTGGAACGCCCAGGAGGCCGAGACCTCCCAGCGTGTGCAAGTTCTGGGGCAGGTGTGCCAGTCACTGGCTCCAGCCCCGGCAGCAAGCCGGACAGCTGGGCCCTCAGCCACTGCGTCCCATTGACAAGCGCAGCCGATCGAATCTTGGCCAGCATGCTCTCCACATCCTCCATTGTCTAATCTCAGCAGGTCGTGCAGAACCTTCCCTGGTCCAAGTGCTGCTATAGAGAGGGCCGCCTCCCACCAAGGAACCCTTAGGACCACAGGGGCAGGGTGCCACCTTACACCCCAGGCCGTCAAAACTTCGCCCGCTGCCGATGTTTACTCAGAGGAAGTCGGACTGTGGCATTCTGGGACTTGTAGAGCACGCTTGCGCCCTTTGATTGGCCTAACGGGGGGTCATGCGCGGCCGCACGCTGCGGCATTCTGGGACTTGTAGCCCAACTAAGCGCCCTGTGATTGGCCGAACGGAGGTCAGGTGGGGCCGCAGGCTGTGGCATTCTGGGACTTGTAGTCCACGCGAGCGCCCTGCGATTGGCTCAGCCGAGCTGGTCACGAGTGGCAGGCGGGGCTGGTCTGTCGCGACCACGTGCTGCCGGTGTTTTGGCTGAGATCTCTCTTATTTACCCCGCCCCCTCTGTCACCCCCCCCCCGTCACATACCTCCCAACATTTTGAGAATGTTGATAAGTGATAAGTATGTAGTATAGGACACGCCTCCTGCCACGCCCCCTTAAAGAAGAATTATGCAAAAAAAAAAGGATTGGTTAAACCCACAAGTGCTTTTTTTTTTTTAACCAATACTATTCCTTTATATTGGCTTTTTACATGTACAAATACAGCGATTTACAAATCAGATGAAAGGTTTAGCAAAGGAAAACACTTTTTAACCACTACAATACAGGGCACTTTCCCAGCCCAATGTTCAGCCTTCATCGCTCTCGCACTTTCAGTGACAATTGCGCGGTCATGCTACACTGTACCCAAATGACATTTTTATCATTTTGTTCGCACAAATAGAGCTTTATTTTGGTGGTATTTATTCACGACTCAGTTTTTTATTTTTTTTGCGAAATAAGCGCAAAAACAGCGGAAATTTGGAAAAAAAAACAATATATATTCTTTCTTCTATTTTAAAAGAAATCCAATAAAATCAAATTTTGTCATAAATTTAAGCCAAAATGTATTCTGCTACATGTTTTTGGTAAAAAAAATTCTGTTAAGTGTATAATAATTGGTTTGTGTAATCACGGACATATGTACGCAAATGATCACGTACATGTGTGCAGATAATCATTGGAACATGTGATTTTAGTGGGACATATGTGGGGGACATGTGTTTTTTTATTTGGGGACATGTCTTTTTATTATTTGGGGACATGTGTGGTGACGTGTATTGTGGTGTCATGTGTGGTTACACTGTAGGTTTATACTAGACTAGTGATCAGTGAGTAAAAAGCTGTAAAAACAGCTCATACTCACTGATCACCAGCCGGCTGCAGCGTTCTGCTCTCCTCTCCTCAGCGACGACTTCCGTGTGAGGAGAGGAGAACCGATTGCCTAGCAACCGGCTGTTTGTTTACATCACATGATGGCCGTGATTGGACACGGCCGTCATGTGATCAGGAGGGCCAATCACAGAGCCCTCCTGCCGATCCGAGATGCGCCGTGTCTGGGTGACACGAGCGCATCGGGATCGCGCCGCTGCGCGGACACGAGCACGCGCGATCCCCCTCCTTCTGAAGGACGTTCCTGAACGTCCATTCAGAAGTAGGCGGCTCCCACCCGGCCGTATATGTACACTGGCCGGGTGGGAAGTGGTTAAAAGCTAAAAAGTGCACTTTATATAGGACTATATAGATCAGACCAAAATGAAGGACAGAGGGACATTGCTCCAAATCAGGGACAGCTGGGAGCTATGCTGTCTGCTCCCCTCTCTATCAGCCCACACAACAGTGTGCCAGCCAGCCACGATGACCCACCCACACCAGGGAGCCAGCCAGCCACAGCAGGGTGCCACAGAGGATGCGGGAGCCAGCCAGCCACAGAGGATGTGGGAGCCAGTCAGCCACAAAGGACATGGGAGCCAGCCAGCCACAGAGGACGTGAGAGCCAGCCAGCCACAGAGGACGTGGGAGCCAGCCAGCCACAGAGGACGTGAGAGCCAGCCAGCCACAGAGGACGTGAGAGCCAGTCAGCCACAAAGGACGTTGTGAGCCAGCTAGCCACAGAGGACGTGGGAGCCAGCCAGCCACAGAGGACGTGGGAGCCAGCCAGCCACAGAGGACGTGGGAGCCAGCCAGCCCAGTGGTGTAGCGTGGGGTGTGCAAAGGGGGGCTGTGGCCCCAGGCCCAACATTTTGTGGGGCGAAATCCAAAGCTAATGTGTGTCAGTCTGTCCGAATTCTGATATACTGTGTCCCTGCGCTCCGGCCGCCATGTTCATTCTCAGGCAAGACAGCCAGCACCCTGTGATTTTGGGAATGGGGTCATGTGCAGTGGCTGGGCTGGCCTGTCTGAGAGGTCAGGTGGCACACGTGCAAAGGTTGCTCCTGGAGACCCGCCTCCACCTTTATGTGACCCGCCTCCACCGTCTTTTCCTTGCCCTCCTCTCCTCCGGTCCTCCAATCATTTCCCCATTGTGGCAGCCAGTCTGTCAGTGTGGCAGAGCAAACCGATCATGGATAGAAGACAAAAAGCAGGTGAGACTCCCTCGTGAGAGATGAGTCATGTTGCTGGCCTACCCTGTTTCCCCTAAAATAAGACCTAGCGTGATTGTCGGTGATGGCTGCAATATAAGCCCTACCCCCCAAAATAAGCCCTAGTTAAAGTCCTTGTAGGTCTTATTTTCAGGGTAGGGTTTATTTTCAGGCAAACGGGGTAGGGCTTATATTGCAGCCATCACCGACAATCACGCTAGGTCTTATTTTCGGGGAAACAGGGTAGGGGGAGGGGACATGGTCTGGGGGAAAGAAGCAGCCAGCCAGAGAGAGACAGAGAGTAAACAAGCAGTTTGTGTCATGCTGTGTAGTTGTCAATATAGAAATACTATAGGTAGGTCATTGCAGTGTAGTGTGCACTGTAGTGGTTAGTGCACTGTAGTGGTTAGTACAGTGTAGTGGTTAGTGTAGTGGTCAGTGTAGTATAGTGGTCAGTACAGTGTAGTGTAGTGGACAGTGTAGTGTAGTTGATAGTGGTCAGGGTAGTGTAGTGTAGTGGACAGGTAGGTCAGTGTAGGAATCGGGTATGCCAGAATAGGAATCGGGTAGGTTAGTTTAGTGGTCAGGTAGGTCAGTGTAGGAATCAGGTAGGTTAGTGTAGTGGTCAGTGTAGGAATCAGGCTGGTCAGTACTATTGTAGGAAGGGAAAGGTGTGCTAAAAGTCCACAGGTTAGGGAGCGATAATTACTTGCCTTGCCCTGGGTGCTAACAACCCATGCTACACCACTGAGCCAGCCACAAAGGACGTGGGAGCCAGCCAGCCACAGAGGACATGGGAGCCAGCCAGCCACAAAGGACGTGGGAGTCAACCAGCCACATAGGACATGGGAGTCAGCCAGCCACAAAGGACTGAGTTAGCCAGCCACAAAGGACGTGGGAGCCAGCCAGCCACAAAGTACGTGGGAGCCAGCCAGCCATAAAGGACGTGGGAGTCAACCAGCCACATAGGATGTGGGAGTCAGCCAGCCACAGAGGATGCGGGATCCAGCCAGCCACAAAGTATGTGGGAGCCAGCAAGCCACAGAGGACATGGGAGCCAGCCAGCCACAGAGGACGCGGGAGCCAGCCAGCCACAAAGGACGTGGGAGTCAACCAGCCACATAGGACATAGGAGTCAGCTAGCCACAAAGGACGGTGCCAGCCAGCCACAAAGGACGTGGGAGTCAACCAGCCACATAGGACATAGGAGTCAGCCAGCCACAAAGGACGGTGCCAGCCAGCCACAAAGGATGTGGGAGCCAGCCAGCCACAAAGGACGTGGGCGTCAACCAGCCACAGAGGATGCAGGAGCTAGCCAGCCACAAAGGATGTGGGAGCCAGCCAGCCACAGAGGACGTGGGAGCCAGTCAGCCACAGAGGGCGCAAGAAATAAAAACTTCAGAGGTGATCAAACCAAAATAAAGCTCTATTTGTGGGGAAAATAGGATGTCAATTTTGTTTGGGTACAGCGTCGCACGACCGCGCAATTGTCAGTTAACCACTTGCCAAACGCCGATATAAGTCCTCACTTTGAGGACGTATATCTATGTTAGGGCAGCAGCTAGCTGCCATAACCCCAGTATCCCCGTGTTCGGTCAGCTACAAGATAAAAGTGGTCTCTGCAGCGGATTCACCGCAAAATCACTTTTATCGGCGGCATGAGAGAGCCCCCCCTCCTGTCGCGCTCTGGTGCCCTTCACAGCTTACCGGGGCTATCGGAAGCGGCGGAGGCGATCTAGTCCTCTCACTGGCTGTGCATGGAGACAAGTGAAGGGAAGATGACCCCCACCCGGCCCCCACCCGTCTCCATGACACTGCAGGGCAGAATTAATGGCAAAACGTCACTTCCGCCCATAGCTCTTAAAGGGCCATTTTTTAAAATCATTTTTTGAAGTGACAAATTTTTTAATTTATTTTTTTATTGCATTTGTAAATATGAGATGTGAGGTGTTTTTGACCCCAGATCTTATATTTAAGAGGACCTGTCATGCTTTTTTTCTATTACAAGGGATGTTTACATTCCTTGTAAAAGGTATAAAAGTGACTCAATTTTTTTTTTTTTAAAACAGTGTAAAAATAAAAAAAAATAAAAGGTAAAATAAATAAGAAAAAAAAAAGATTTTTAAATGCGCCCCGTCCTGCCGAGCTCGTGTGCAGAAGCAAACCCATACATGAGTAGTGCCCGCACATGAAAAGGGTGTTCAAACCACACATGTATTTCCCTTAATTTTGGCATGTCTCACTGTCTAAGTAAAGGTATCGCCGCGATCGGTAGAGTGAGAACAATAATTCTAGCCCTAGACCTCCTCTGTAACTCAAAACATGCATGAGATTTTTAACGGTAAAAGTTTGTCGCCGTTCCACAAGCGGGCGCAATTTTGAAGCGTTACATGTTGGGTATCAATTTACTCGGCGTAACATTATCTTTCACAAGATAAAAATAAATTGGGCTAACTTTACTATTGTCTTATTTTTTTAATTCAAAAAAGTTTATTTTTTCCAAAAAAAGTGCGCTTGTAAAGCCCCATACACACTATCAGATTTTCTGATGATTTTTTCCTTCAGATTCACCAAAGCCATGTAGTGCAATGGTCTTCCTGATTGCATACACATTGAAACTCCTAAGGTTTGACCTCATATTATATGGTGTTGGTAAATTTGAAGGAAAAAAATCTGCAGAAAATCTGATAGTGTGTATGGGGCTTAAGACTGCTGCGCAAATACGGTGTGACAGAAAGTATTGCAACAACCACCATTTTATTCTCTGGGGCATGGGTCTTCAAACTATGGCCCGCCAGTTGTTTAGGAACTACAATTCCCATCATGTCTAGTGATAACTGTGAATGTCAGAGTTTTACAATGCCTCATGGGATGTGTAGTTTCGCAACAGCTGGAGGGCCGTAGTTTGAGAATCCCTGCTCTAGGGTGTTCAAAAATATGTTTTTATAATGTTTGGGGGTTCTAAGTAATTTTCTAGCAAAAAAAATAGGGCTGTTACTGATTACAATTTTTATGTTTGATTAATCGATTTTTGTTTTTTTTCGACTAATTTCGATTAATTATAACGCACATACAGATCCAACTACTTTTAGCTGATCTCCTTCCATTGCAACTCTACATTAGTCAGTGGTAAATGTGGTATACACTATATACAATCACCCGACACTAGTTCGTTTCCACAATCCATGACTTAACTTCACAGTTCACACAAATCCGTTTTAAATTCAAACTGTAGCACTGACGTAAGTCATTTTTTTTCCACAGTAGCGTGACAATCCCTCCACCTCCGGTCTAACGAATCACTCTCACCTTATGGCATGGACCCCTGTGCAAACAGGTGGTCATGCAAATGGATATTAAAAGGATTAACATGGACCATAAACTTCTCTCACGTCTCCTTAGATCTCAGCAAGGACGCCAGGTCATGGGTAGAAAGAAAAGATCTAAGTGCTTAAGTCTAAGATTACATTTTTTTGTTCAAACACAAACTACTCACATAAAGATGATAAAAACACAGCATGTAAAGCCGGCAATCGTGTTAGTTCTGTAGGGCAGCAGCAGGTGACGTCATGCATAGCTCCTCTGTCGTACGCGTTACGTTCAATCAGAACTTCAACGTCCCCAAACTCCTCCCCCCTTCCCTTCATTAGCAGACGGAGGCACTGGGGGAAGGGGGGAGGAGTCCGGTGACATCGATGTCCGTGACGTCACCGGATCTCCGACGGAACTCCCTGAAGACCCGGAGGCCGGCGGAGAGGTGAGTACCGATCAAAAGAATTTTGATAGATCAAAAAAATTAATCGAGAAATTAATCTTTAATTTCCAAAAAAACTGTTCTTAACTTGTAAACAACAAATCTCAGAAAGAGGCCTGGTCCTTAAGTGGTTAAAGCAGCCTTTCTCAACCTTTTTAGCCCAGGGGAACCCTTAAAATTATTTTCAGGTCTCAGGGAACCCCTGATAAAACCCATTCATTGGGGGTCAGTGGGAATAATGCCCCTTACTATGGTGGTCAGTGTAAGAATAGCCCCTTACAGAGAGCTATAAAGATCATTGGTGTCACCACTGGCTCCTCCAAGTGCTCAGAACGCTGTAGGCACCATCAAACAGGAGGTAAATCAGCCACAGCTCAAGGAAACCCTAGCCACCTCTGGAGGAACCCTAGGGTTACACGGAACTCTAGTTGAGAATGGCTGGGTTAAAGGGCTGTATTGCAAAAAAGGGCCTGGTCATTAAGTGGGTAAATCCTTCCAGGGCTGTTTTAAGCTAATTTTACTTAGGCAGTGAGGCATGCCAAAATTAAGGGAAATTTTGACAAAATTTTAAGAAAAGTGAAATCAATGTTGTCAAATCAAAAGCAAGCTGCTGAAATCACTTATGCCTTGTACATGCGGTCGGACATTCCAACCACAAAATCCGTCTGATTTTTTCAGACGGATTTTGGCCGAAACTTGTGTTGCATACACACAGTCAGACAAAGTTGGTGGAAAATCTGATCCTTGCGAGATGAGGTGACGTCAAACATGTAGGTTGGGACTATAAACGGGCCAGTAGCCAATAGCTTTCATTTCTTAGTTTATTCTGAGCATGCATGGCATTTCGTTCGTCGGAATTGTCTACACACGATCGGAATTTATGCGATCGGATTTTGTTGTCGGAAAACTTTAGATCCTGCTCTCAAACTTTGCGCGTCGGAAAATCCAACAGAAAAAGTCCGATAGAGCCCACACACGGTCGGATTACGGTCGATGTGTGTACAGGGCATTACTCCTCCGTTGTCGTAATCGGTCTTATAAGGCATCCAGAAAATTCAGTAAAATAACTGGTGCCAAATGTTGAATAACGGACACAACCAATGGATGCAGCTGAGTTATTAAAGGAACTAAATGACATTTCTGGAAATGATTAGACGTCTCAAGTTGGAGATTTTGTACATTTTATATCAGAGGAAGCAGATGTCTCTGTACTTGGAAGAGATACCCATTTCCACATGTCGGGGGAAGGGACGGTCCCCTGGTTACCATTCTCCACTTCTCCATAATTGGTGATGACAAAAAGATGAAAACAACAGTGCACTCTAATGCGGGATATCCGCATTGAAGATGTCCCAGCTCTATTGTCACTAAATATGGCTCCAGTTATATGAAACCAGATAAGATTTGAAAGGAAATAATGAGCAGATATTACAAATTAGCACTACAATTTCACTAGCATTGGCTTATTTTTTATTAAAACATGTCTAAACCCAAAAACGAAAATGTCATATATTGGCACTTTCCCGTCCCTAGATAAGGTGGCTGCATTCGTTTTTAATTTTATTTTTTAGCCTTCTTCTCCTTTTACTTTTATCTGGGGATCTTGCTAGTAACACATTAATTTTCCTAGGGTGACAACACTAATGTACTGCATCTGTGAAGGAACAGCGTTGTCACCCTAGGACGCAAAGTATGTTAACTCCCTTATTTTCTCTAAAACATGGGGGGTGGGGGGTCCTGCATACCTGAAAACCTTTGAAAATGTTACTCCTGGGGAATAAGAGTGGAGTAAGGGGCGGCGTGGTGGGCAGTAAAAAATTGCACTAACAATGTGAGGGCTTAAAATTTAAGCCTATGCACAGAGTGCAGGTGGCAGGAGTATGTAATGTACAGAGTGCAGGGTTCCGGGGTTGGTAACATGCAGGGGTCAGGAATGTGTAATGTACAGAGTGTAAGGGTCAGGAGTAGGCGATGTACACAGTGCAGGGGTTATGTGTATGTAATGCACAACGTGTAGGAGTCAGGAGTAGGTAATGTACAGAGTGTAAGGGTCAGGAGTATGTAATGAACACAGTGCAGGAGTCAGAAGTATGTAATGTACAGAGTGCAGGGGTCTTGTGTATGTAATGCACACTGTGCAGGAGTATGAAATGTACAGAGTGCAGGGGTTATGTGTATGCAATGCACACAGTGCAGAAGTCAGGAGTATGTAATGTACAGAGTGTAGGGGTCAGGAGTATGAAATGAACAAAGTGCAGGCAGTGAAGAATTCGGGAGTATGTATGTATGTATGTATGTACAGAGCGCAGGGTTTCGGGTTTGGTAACATGCAGGGGTCAGGAGTGTGTAATGTACAGAGTGTAAGGGTCAGGAGTAGGCAATGTACAGAGTGCAGGGGCTATGTGTATGTAATGCACACTGTGCAGCAGTGTGTAATCTACAGAGTGCAGGGTTCTGGGGTTGGTAACATACAGGGGTCAGGAGTGAGCAATGTACAGAGTTCAGGTGTCCAGGGTGGGTTACATGCAGGGGTCAGGCGTGTGTAATGTACAGAGTGTGGGGGTCAGGAGTAGGCAATGTACAGAGTGCAGGAGTTATGTGTATGTAATGCACACCATGCAGGAGTGTGTAATGTACAGAATGCATGGTTCTGGGGTGGGTAACATACAGGGGTCAGGAGTGTATACAAAGTGTGAAGATCAGGTGTAAGCAATGTAGAGAGAACAGTGCAGGAGTCAGGAGTGTGTAATGTACAGAGTCCAGGGTGGGCAACATACATAGTACAGGGGTCAGATGTGTAATGTACAGAGTCTGAGGGTCAGGAGTGGGTAATGTACAGAATGCAAGGTTCTGGGGGGGGGGGGTAACATACAGGGGTCAGGAGTGTGTAATGTACAGAATGCAGGGTTCTGGGGGTAACATACAGGGGTCAGGAGTGTGTAATGTACAGAATGCAGGGTTCTGGGTGGGTAACATTCAGAGGTCAGGAGTGTATAATGTACAGAGTGTGAATATTCAGAGTAAGCTATGTAGAGAGTGCAGGGGTTATGTGTATTTAATGCAAACAGTGCAGGAGTCAGGAGTGTGTAATGTACAGAGTCCAGGGTGGGTAACATACATAGTACAGGGGTCAGGTGTGTAATTTACAGAGTGTGATGGTCAGGACTGTGTAATATACAGAGTGCAGGGGTCAAGTGTATGTAACCTACACAATGCAGGTGTCAGTAGTCCCACTATTATATATAACAGCAGTACCACTTATGCACATACATACACACTGCATGCACATACATACACACTGTATACATTTACAAATACTGTACTGTATACACATAAAACACTTACCCCTCTGGTGGTATGACTGGCTGTCTCTTTAGCCTCTTTATTTCATGTGTCCTGGCTGCAGCCAGCGGGACACAGCTACACAGTTTGTTGTAACTCAGTCCTGCTGATCCATGGCTGCCTCTTTGCAGCCACTCCTTGTGTACATGCACTACACCAACTGCAGGATACCATTTCTCAGAGTGGATTTCCTTATGCCGCGTACACACGATCAGAATTCCGGCCAGGAAAAGACCGATGAGAGCTTTTCATCGGAAAATGCGACTGTGTGTACGCTCCATCGGAATTTAGCTGTCCAAATTCCCGCCAACAAAAATTGATAGCATGTTCTCAATTTTCCCAACGGAAAAACTTTCTATAGGTAATTCTGATCGTGTGTACGTGGCATTAGAGTGACTGCAGTGGATCATGTCTGTAGTCTGCATAGCCGCCAGCATTCTACGTTGGAAAAGTATATGATAGGGTGACAACAAAGGGGAACAATTGGAAGAAAGGGACAGAGTGTTGTCACTCTATGACAGGTAGTGCCTTTATGGCAGGATCACCTGGTGTTATTTTAATTTAACCAGTTGCCGACCGCCGCACGACGATGTACGTCGACAGAATGGCACGGGCAGGCATATGGGCGTACCTGTACGTCCCTGCCTTCCCGCGGGTGAGGGGCCCGATCGGGCCCCCCCGGTGCCCTGCGGTGGTCGGAATCCGTTCAGGAGCGATCCGGGATGAGGGGGCGGCCATTCATTCATGGCCACCCCCTCGCGATCGCTCCTGACGAATGGAAGTGCAGCATGACATCACTTCCTCTCCTGTAATGTAAACACAGGCAGAGGAAGTGATGTAATCTCTCCTCCGTGTCGGTATTTTTCGTTCCGGCACCGAGGAGAGAGGTTCGGTGAGTTGCACCAACACTACACTACACAGGAGAACATGCCAGGCACACTCACACCCCCCCTTTACCCCCCGATCACCCCCCCCAATCACCCCTGCACCCCCAGTCACAGTGACACCAATTGCATTTTTTTTTTTTTTTTTGCATTGGTGTCATTTGTGACTGTAATAACTTTTAGGGCAGTTAGGGTTAGCCCCCTTTAGTTCTAGGGTACCCCCCTAACCCCCCCAATAAAGGTTTAACCCCGTGATCACCCCCCGTCGCCAGTGTCACTAAGGCTGGGTTCACATTGCAGCGGTTTATGAGAACGGATGTGATTCGCACCGCACTGCAGTGCAAATCACATCCGATCTCTGTGCGATTCGAGTTCAGCCATACAGATAGTATGGCTGAATTTGCGTTGCACCCGCCGCAAACTCGCACGGGACCCTTTTTTTGGTCCGCAGCAGAATCGGATCGCATGGGTGTTCACACCATGTGATCCGATTCCTGTCCGAGTTTGCAGATCGCACTGCGATATGCGAACTGATCTGGGGGTGTCATTAACATTTCACTGACACTCCCAGCAGTTCGCATAGGGCAGTGTGATGCGGGAACCCGCCGCAGATTCGTGGCGTTCCCGCATCGCTCCAGTGTGAACCCAGCCTAATAAGCGATCGTTTTTCTGATCGCTGTATTAGTGTCATAGGTGACGCTAGTTAGGCAGGTAGGTATTTAGGTTCGCCGCAGCTTTTTATAGCGCCAGGGACTCCCATATACTACCGCATAAAGCCCCCTGATTGCCCCCTAGTTAATCCTTTCACCAGTGATCACCATATAACTGTTACAGGTGACGCTGGTTGGTTAGTTATTTTTTTATAGTTTCAGGGCACCCGCCATTTATTACCTAATAAAGGTTTAACCCCCTGATCACCCGGCGGGTGATATAAGTTTGAGGGTCAGATAAGGTCTGCGTCGCCCCAGGCAGCGTCAGGTTAGTGCCAGTACCGCTAACACCCACGCACAAAGCATACACCTCCCTTAGTAATATAGTATCTGATCAGATCTATATTAGCGTCGCCAGCAGTTTAGGTTTCCCAAAACGCATTGTTAGCGGGATCAGCCCAGATACCTGCTAGCACCTGCGTTTAGCCCCTCCGCCAAGCCCAGCCCAGCCCACCCAAGTGCAGTATCGATCGATCACTGTCACTTACAAAACACAACACACATAACTGCAGCGTTCGCAGAGTCAGGCCTGATCCCTGCCATCGCTAACAGTTTTTTTTTGTAGCGTTTTGATACAGTCGCTGACAGCCTAGGTGCTTTTTTACCTGTGAGTCTCACTAGTGTACCCCTAAATTTAGGGGTGTCTACTTTCCAAAATGGGGTCATTTGGGGGGGGTTTGTGCCATCTTGGCATTTTATGGCCTTCAAAACTGCGATAGGTAGTGAGGAGTAAAATCAAAAATTTACACCCTTAGAAATCCTGAAGGCAGTGCTTGGTTTTCGGGGCCCCGTACACGGCTAGGCTCCCAAAAAGTCCCACACATGTGGTATCCCCGTACTCAGGAGAAGCAGCAAAATTTATTTTGGGGTGTCATTTCACATATGCCCATAGCATGTGTGAGCAATATATCATTTAGTGACAACTTTGTGAAAAAAAAAAAAAAAAAAAAAGTTTGTAATTTTCCCACAACTTGTGGCAAAATATAAAATATTCCATGGACTCAACATGCCTCTCAGCAAATAGCTTGGGGTGTCTACTTTCTAAAATGGGGTCATTTGTGGGGGTTTTGTGCCATCTTGGCATTTTATGGCCTTCAAAACTGTAATAGGTAGTGAGGAGTGAAGTCAAAAATTTACGCCCTTAGAAAGCCTGAAGGCGGTGCTTGGTTTTCGGGGCCCCGTACGCGGCTAGGCTCCCAAAAAGTCCCACATATGTGGTATCCCCGTACTCAGGAGAAGCAGCAGAATTTATTTTGGGGTGTCATTTCACATATGCCCATAGCATGTGTGAGCAATATATCATTTAGTGACAACTTTGTGAAAAAAAAAAAAAAAAAAAATAAAAGTTTGTAATTTTCCCGCAACTTGTGGCAAAATATAAAATATTCCATGGACTCAACATGCCTCTCAGTAAATAGCTTGGGGTGTCTACTTTCTAAAATGGGGTCATTTGTGGGTGTTTTGTGCCATCTTGGCATTTTATGGCCTTCAAAACTGTGATAGGTAGTGAGGAGTGAAATTACAAATGTATGCCCTTAGAAATCCTGAAGGCGGTGCTTGGTTTTCGGGGCCCCGTACGCGGCTAGGCTTCCAAAAAGTCAACCACATGTGGTATCCCCGTACTCAGGAGAAGCAGCAGAATGTATTTTGGGGTACAATTCCACATATAACCATGGCATGTGTGAGCAATATATAATTTAGTGACAACTTTGTGTAAAAAAAAAAATATATATATTTTTTGTCATTATTCAATCGCTTGAGGCAAAAAAATAAAATATTCAATGGGCTCAACATGCCTCTTATCAATTTCCTTAGGGTGTCTACTTTCCAAAATGGGGTCATTTGGGGGGGTTTTGTACTGCCCTGCCATTTTAGCACCTCAAGAAATGAGATAGGCAGTCATAAACTAAAAGCTGCGTAAATTCCAGAAAACGTACCTTAGTTTGTAGATGTGACAACTTTTGCGCAAACCAATAAATATACAGTTATTGACTTTTTTTTTACCAAAGACATGTGGCTGAATACATTTTGGCCTAAATGTATGACTAAAATTGAGTTTATTGGATTTTTCTAATAACAAAAAGTAGAAAATATCATTTTTTTTCAAAATTTGCGGTCTTTTTACGTTTATATCGCAAAAAATAAAAATCGCAGAGTCAGTCAAATACCTTTAAAAGAAAGCTCTATTTGTGGGAAAAAAAGGACGCAAATTTTGTTTGGGTACAACATTGCATGACCGCGCAATTACCAGTTAAAGCAGCGCAGTGCCAAATTGTAAAAAGACCTCTGGTCATTGACCAGCAAAATGGTCCGGTCTGAAAGTGGTTAAACTGCTTTTAAAATAATAAAAAATTACTTTTAATTACTTTTTAATGCAAAAAATGGCTTATAAATATTAAGAAAAGGTATCTTACATCCTATCCACGGTACTGACATTACACGGGTTGTTTTCTTTTCATTTTGTACAAAAAAAAGAAAATGTGATTCTTAATATAACAATCGTTCTTGCATGGGCTTCTCAATCAAGCCCAAAGCCTCGTACACGCGATCGGACTTTCCGATGGGAAATGCAGAAATGTATGATGACAGGCTGTTGGTGGTAAATCCAACCATGTGTACGCTCCATCGGGCAATTGTTGTTGGATTTTCCATGGACAAATGTTGGATAGCAAGTTTTAAAATTTTAAACGGACAAGTGTGTGTTGTCAGATTTTCTGAGCGTGTGTACACAAGTCTGTCAGACAAAAGTCCAAAGTACAAACATGCATAATATGCAAAATATGTAAGAATTAGCACATTTTATGTCGGAGGTTGATAATTTTCCAAAATTTGTAGACCTAATATGCTGCCTCATCAGTGAGAGTTGAGTTGAGTAATTGTTCTCCTTCACTTATGTGCGCTGATGAGGTGGCACTGATAGGCTGAACTGGTGGGCATTGATGAGGTGGCACTTATGGGCACTGATAAGGCAGCACTTATGGACACTGATTAGATGGCACTGACGAGGAGGCACTAATATGCCGCACTTATGGGCACTGATATGTGGCACTGATGAGCACTGATAGGCGGCACTGATGGGCACTGTTAGGTGAGCACTATTAGGCAGCCTTGGTGGGCACTGATAGGCAGCATTGATGGGTGGCACTGATGGGCGACATTGATGGGCATTGATCGACAGCAGTCATGGGCAGCACAGATAGCCAGCACTGACGAGCATCGCTAATGGGCATTGATTGTTGGCACTTGTGGGCAGTGGTGGGAACTGATTGCTGCAATGGCGGGCACTGATTGGTGATACTGTTGGCACTATATTGTAATCGGGGCACCGATGATCAGTGCCCTGATTACATGTGTAGATGTCCCACTGCGTGGAGATGCCACTGATCAGCTCTCCTCACCACACTCTGTCAGTGTGAGGCAAGGAGCGCCGATTACTGGCATCTCCGTGTTTACATGTGAAGGGCTGTGATTGGACACAGCCGATCACATGGTTAAGGAGCCGCAGATGAGAGCGGCCATTCTGAGACACCATTATATGACGGCGGGCTTGCGGCAACTAGTTAAATACCACCAAAGAACACGATCGTGGTATTACATTGGACATATGTGTAATGCTGTATCTGTATTTCTCATGTGCAATCTTTGAACATAAAAGTCTTGAAAAAACGAAATACCACCAAAGGAAATCTGTCTCAAAAAAAAGTATAAAAAAACTTGTTTGGGTGCAATGTTGCACAACCACGCAATTGTCACTCAAAGTGCGACAGTGCTAAAAGCTGAAATTTGGCCTGGGCAGAAAGGGGATGAAAGTGCCCAGTAGGCAAGTGGTTAATGACAGGACAATTTTGGAGAGGAATATGTCTAAGTGGGGGTCAGGTAAAAAATTAAAGGAGGTGCAACTACCAAAAGTGGTAGGCATAATGATGGATGCAGTTTTGCATATATATTTGTGCTGTTAATGATAAAATTGGTGTTTTTTTTTCAATTACCACACACACATACACACACGCACACATATATATATATATACACACACACACCACACACATACACACACACATATATACACACACATACAAACATACACACATACACACACGTAAACACATACACACACGTACACACATACACACACGTACACACATACACATCTTCCCAACCAATATCTCATGTAAATGGACCCCTATATCACAGAGGTACTGACCAGTCCCCAGGACACCTATGGGCTGGCGTGCAGATCCACCTGACTTTATGTCTTGGGGCTGGCTAGCCCGAGGCAAGGAAATGAAAGAAAGGATTTGGAGGTGGTCCGGTGTCATCTCAAGTTGTGGAGAGGCCCAACAACTTCAAAGTTATCCAGGGGAGGACTCTTTGGGAGAAGGTCACGCAAGGGTTGGCTTCTCAACAAGAGCCTGGTAAAGCTGAAGGACCTAAGTGAATCTAATCACGTGGGTATCGCCGGACCGGCTGCAAGATTCTGGTACCACACGAGCGTTCTACAAGTTTTTTCAAGTTTCCTTACACGTGTTCTATAACAAAGTCTGTGGCAGAGACTTGTTCCTACATGTTCTATAACAAAGTCTGTGGCAGAGACTTGTTCCTGATTTAAGCACCCTGTTGGCTACTAGGCCTGGTGAGAGAAGGACTATCCAACTAGGGTGAGGATCCAGCTGTGAATGGCTATTTTCTGGATTTTACTCAAAGCAAGAAAGTTCTTTATTACTGACTTTGACACTAATGCCGCGTACACACGTAGCCGACTACCGCCGGACTTCCCGCCGGACTGTCCGCCGGACTTTACGAACGGGCTACTTGCCCACACACGGCACTTTTTCAGCGGACTAATACGGCGTACTAAGTCTGCCGTACTATCCGCCGTACTTTTGAAATGGACGGACTCGCCCACACACGCGGAGGAAAGTCCGCTCATTTTGAGCACGTCTCCAGGTACGCGGGGCCCACGAAGGAGACGTCGCTAGCCCCGCCACCTGGTATGGACTTAAAGGGGAACCCCAACGCTGAAAAAACTGGCGTGGGGGTCCCCCCCAGGTCCACATCAGACCCTTGTCTGAGCACGCTACTCACCCGGCCAGGAAAGGGGGGGACGAGTGAGCGCCCCCCCCTCCTGAGCCGTACCAGGCCGCGTGCCCTCAACGGGGGGGGTGCCTTGGGGGAGGGGGGCCGCGCGG
Source organism: Lithobates pipiens (assembly GCF_037356315.1). Lineage (NCBI taxonomy): Eukaryota > Metazoa > Chordata > Amphibia > Anura > Ranidae > Lithobates > Lithobates pipiens. Next base: position 225,394,893 of record NW_027507686.1, on the reverse strand, counting down.
CCCCCCCACCCCAAAGCACCTTGTCCCCATGTTGATGAGGACAAGGGCCTCTTCCCGACAACCCTGGCCATTGGTTGTCGGGGTCTTCGGAGAAGAACAGAAGAACAGAAGGCGGCGACGACAGCAACGACAGGGGTGACAGAAGACCGGGCCACCGCCTGTAAAAGAGCTATAAGAAGGCGCGGTGGCCCGGCAGAAGAACCGAAGAGGGGGACAAGACCCCCGAAGTCGGAAGAAGAGGGCGGCAGCGAGGAAGAAAGCCGGGCTCCTCCGCTAGTAAAAGAGCTAGCAGAAGATAGCGGAGGAGTCCGGCGAGAAGACCCCCGAAGACGAAAGACCCCCAGAGCTGTGCAATAAACTATTTTAACCCTTGTGTGTTGTGTTTTTTTGTACTTTATTTTACAGGTGAATGGGTAGGGGTACATTGTACCCCATACTCATTCACATAGGGTGGGGGGCCAGTATCCGGGGGCCCCCTTATTAAAGGGGGCTCCCGGATTCCGATAAGCCCCCCGCCCGCAGACCCCGACAACCAACAGCCAGGGTTGTTGGGAAGAGGCCCTTGTCCTCATCAACATGGGGACAAGGTGCTTTGGGGTGGGGGGGGGCCGTGCGGCCCCCCTTCCCCAAGTCTCCCCCCCTGTTGAGGGCACGCAGCCTGGTACGGCTCAGGAGGGGGGGCGCTCACTCGTCCCCCCCTTTCCTGGCCGGCCGGGTAGCGTGCTCGGACAAGGGTCGGATGTGGACCTGTGGGGGACCCCCACGCCGTTTTTTTCAGCGTTGGGGTTCCCCTTTAAGTCCATACCAGGTGGCGGGGCCAGCGATGCATCCTTTGCGGGCCCCGCCTACCTGGAGACGTGCTCAAAATGAGCTGACTTTTCTCCGGGCGGGAAAAGTCCATTCATTTCAAAAGTACGGCGGACTGGCATACACACGGCCGGATTGTCCGCCGAAATGCAAGTCCGACGGGAAGATTGGAGTGCAAAACTACTTTCTAAGTCCACCGTACTTTCGGGTAAAAAAAGTACGCACGGGGGGATTGTCCGGCGGACTTGAGTTTGCCGGACTTTTCCACCCGATTGTTTGATCATGTGTATGTGGCATAAGAGTATCTGGACTTCCCACGTAAACCCTCTGATCCTATATTGAGAGACTGTTGTTTAACTACGGTTTTTGCAAATAAAAATCCCTTTAAGGGGATCAGTCATCAGTCTCTATAGTTTTTGGGCATCTACCATGGGAAACCCCTAGACGCATACGAGGAGCAGAAGGTAACGGTAAGCCCAATAAAACCAGCCGCTTCTTCGGGGGTCAGTGCTACATGTACATTGAATGACACTTGGTTATTTCTGTTTTCTGAGACCATCTATGTAGAATGTCTACTTTGTACTTTGGATGATAAGATCAGGTTGTTTTTTCTTTTTTTTTTTTAGAGGCAACCTCCTACCCCGTGTACTTCATTCAAAAGACCTGAAACAAACATTCCCTCTATTAGTCTCTTGCTCTGTTCTTCGTGTCTCTTTTTGATCCCTCACCCTCCAGGCTTTAGTAGAACGTAGAAAGAACAATTGCTGGAACTTTCTTGAAGTTCTTCCAGTTCGACTCGAGTCCTACAACCCAACATGCGATGGCAGCCAACTGCGTGCTTGTTCCAAACATTCCCCTAACCTAAAGAATGTGTCAGAAAGCCTAGAGGAATTCCTCTATGTGGGATTTGTACTCCGCCGCACCAGTCTGAGCAAAATATGGAATCTGAATACAAATACAACAGTGAATTCCAACTGAAAGGTGCCTGTGTTCAGATCACCTGGGGGCGAGGGGTTTGCAGCTACGCTCTTTGAAGAACACTTCAAAATGAAGACATTCTTCAGGCTGCGAACCGTCAGTATTGTTTCATTAATCACATCCAGAAAATTAAAAACATAAATAATTTGAGGCTGTTTTAGGTGACAGATGTGCTCTTTGGCAGCCTTGCAAAATGTTGTTATTTTTCCAAGTACAAAGGAGGATATGAAGATGTGTGTCAATGTACGATGTTACTTCTTCAGGAAGAGGGGTCTTGTTATCCTGGGAGGTATTCAAGGGGATTTCCACTTTTTTTTTTTTTTCTAAAAAATGTACACCCTAGGGGCCTAGAGGTATAATACAGGGTGGGGGGTTTGGAAGTAGCTGTCCAAGGTGCTGACAAAACAGGGGGCTGAGCAGCACAATGACAAAAAAAAAAAAAGAAAGAAAGTTTAAAATGCTTCCAAAGTCTGAGGATGTAGCCAAACTTTGGACCAGTAAACCTTTGCCGTCTTTAGACAATGCGCCTGATTGATGAAATAGCATTTAACCACTTCAGCCCCGGGCCATTTTGCTTGGCCAAAGACCGGAGCGTTTTGTGCGATTCGGCACTGCGTCGCTTTAACTGACAATTGCGTGGTCGTGTGATGTGGCTCCCAAACAAAATTGACGTCCTTTTGTTCCCCACAAATAGAGCTTTCTTTTGGTGGTATTTGATCACCTTTGCGGGTTTTTATTTTTTGCGCTATAAACAAAAAAAAAACGACAATTTTTTAAAAAATATATTATTTTCACTTTTTGCTATAATAAATATCCCCAAAATATATATATAAAAAAAAAACTTTTTTTCCCCCCAGTTTAGACCGCTACGTATTCTTCTACATATGTTTGGTAAAAAAAATCGCAATAAGCGTTTATTGATTGGTTTGCACAAAAGTTATAGCGTTTACAAAATAGAGGATAGTTTTATGGCATTTTTATTAATCCTTTTTTTTTATTAGTAATGGCGGCGATCAGCGATTTTTATCGTGACTGGGACATTATGGCAAACACATCGGACACTTTTGGTGTGACTTTGGGACCATTCACATTTATACAGCGATCAGTGCAATTAAAAATGCATTGATTACTGTGTAAGGGCCGGTTCACACTTGTGCGATGCCAGACATCGCATGTAATTCGCAGTGCCACTGCTGTTCACATTACATGCACTGTCTGTGCTGTGCGATGTCAGCCATGCAGATAGTATTATTATTATTCAGGATTTATATAGCGCCAGCAATTTACGCAGCGCTTTACAATATAAAAGGGAGACAATACAGTTACAATACAATTAAATACAAGAGGATTAAGAAGGCCCTGCTCAGAAGAGCTTACAATCTAAAGGGGTGGGGCAGGTGGTACAGAAGGTTATAACTGTCGGGAATGAGCTGATGGAAGTGGTAGGAGATTAGTTGGAGACGTGAAAGGCTTCCCTGAATAGATGAGTTTTCAGGGATCGCCTGAAGGTAGCAAGAGTAGGGGATAGCCGGACCAGTGGAGGTAGCGAGTTCCAGAGGATGGGAGAGGCTCTGGAGAAATCCTGGAGACGAGTGTGGGAGGAGGAGACAAGAGAGCTTGAGAGTAGGAGAATAGTGGAGAGGACGGTTTGGGTGATATTTGGAGACAAGATTGGTGATGTAGCTCGGGGCAGAGTTGTGAATGGCTTTGTATGTGGTGGTTAGTATTTTGAATTTAATTCACTGGGTGATTGGGAGCCAGTGTAGGGATTGGAGGAGAGGGTTGGCAGACACTGAGCGGTTGGTAAGGTGGATAAGTCTGGCAGCAGCATTCATGATAGACTGAAGAGGAGATAGCCTATGGAGAGGCAGGCCAATGAGAAGGGAATTGCAATAGTCAAGGTGAGAGATAACAAGAGAGTGAATGAGGAGCTTGGTAGTTTCATTTGTTAAAAAGGGGCGAATTTTAGAGAAGTTACAGAGGTGAAATCTACAAACTTTTGACAACGATTGGACTTGGGGCTGAAATGACAAGTCAGAGTCTAGGGTTACACCGAGTACCCGGGTGTGAGGGGAGGGCCTGATGGTTGCATTGTTGATTTAGATGGAAAAGTCATGGAGGGGGGCATGTGCAGGGGGGATTATTAATAGCTCAGTTTTAGAGAGGTTTAGTTTAAGGACTGATATCGCACAGCATTCGGTGCAAACACGCACAGGAACCTTTTTTCTGTTCGGACCAGAATCGGATTGCATGTGTGTTTACACATATGCGATCCGATTCATGTCCGAACTGTCAGTTCGCAGTGCGATATGCGAGCTGAAATGGGGGTGTCGTTAATATATAATGACACTCCCCAGCAGCTCGCATATGGCAGTGCGAACTGCCGTGCATGTTGGGTGCGATGCGGGAACTCGCAGTTAATTTGCAGGGTTCTCACTTTGCAATAGTGTGAACCGGCCTTAAATGTGATGGGCAGTGAAGGGGTTAACCACCAGGTGGCGCTGTAGGGGTTACGTTTAAAGAAGGATTCTAACTGTGGAAGGAGGGGCTGTGGGTGACACAACACTGATCACCGCTCCCAATTACAGGGAGCGGTGATCATTGACAGTGTCACCAGACAGAATGGGGAAATGCTTGTTTACATTAGCATTTCCCCGTTCTTCCTCAATGTGAGACGATCACGGGTATCCCCACGGACATCGAGTCACAATCATGCTCGAGAAGCGCCCGCAACCCGTCTCATAAAGGGCAACGTACAGGTACATGATTCTGCCTATACATGCCATTCTGCCGCAGTATATCTGCGTGAGGTGGTCGGGAAGCGGTTAAAGTGTTTGTGAACCTCAGACATGAAATATGAACATTTTTTGCACTATAAATTTAAAAATAAGGCCGACAATTTAGAAAAAAAAAAGAAAAATGTTTTACTTTCACCTATAAAACATCCAAAAAAAAAAAAACATTTAGGCCAATATGTATTCTGCTACATATTTTTGGTTAGATAGAATCCCAATAAGCGTATATAGATTGATTGGTTTGCACAAAAGTTATAGTGTCTATAAACTATAGGATATTTTTTCATTTACTATTTATTTATTTTTTAATAGTAATGGCGGCGATCAGCGACTTATAGCAGGACTGCGATATTACGGTGGACATTCTGACACTTTTGACACTTTTTGGGGACCACATGTACCACATGAGGTATGTAGCTGACTATCAGGGAGCCCGTGATCATTTACTCCTTGTTTTTTATATGATCTAGGGGAGATTTTGTTTTTTGTTCTTTACTTGCTCACATCAGACTGTATTAGACCCATTGACTCATTTATTTTACATTTAGGCCGCGTACACACGGGCGGATTGTCTGCCCAACTTAGTCCGCTGAACCGTGTTTCAGCGGACAATCCGCTCGTGTGTGGGCTTCAGCGGACTTTTTCAGCGGACAGTCTGGCGGACTAAGGCCGCGTACACACGGGCGGACTGTTCGCCCAACTTTGTCCGCTGAACAGTGTTTCAGCGGACAGTCCGCTCGTGTGTGGGCTTCAGCGGACAGTTTCAGCGGACAGTCTGATGAACAAAGTTTTTCGGAATTTCCGTAAGAGTGTCCGCTGAAACTTGGTTTGAGCGGACAGTCCGCTCGTGTGTAGGCTTGTTCGTCAAACTAAGTTCCGCGCATGCTCAGAAAGGATTTACACGCCGAAGGTTGCATTGCAGTGTATAGGACGTCGTTTTTCGAGTCCCGTCGTACGTGCCGTTCACGTCATCGCGCACGCTTTCAGCGGACTGTTCGTTCATCGTGTGTGGTCAAGTCCGCTCATGCAAATTTTGAGCGGACTGTTTGTCGGATTGTTTGACAAACTAAGTTGGGCGAACAGTCCGCCCGTGTGTACGCGGCCTAAGTCTTTCGGAATTTCCGTAATTTTGTTCGTCCAAACCTGGTTTTGTCCGTCCAAACTTGGTTTCAGCGGACAGTCCGCTCGTGTGTAGGCAAGTTGGACGGACTAAGTATGGCGCATGCTCAGAAAGGATTTACACGGCCGAAGGTTGCATTGCAGTGTATTGGACGTCGTTTTTCTAGTCCCGTCGTACGTGCTGTACACGTCATCGCGCAAGCTTTCAGCGGACTGTCTGTTCATCGTGTGTGGTCAAGTCCGTTCATTCAAATGTTGGACGGACTGTCTGTCGGATTGTCTGACGAACTTAGTTGGGCAGACAATCCGCCCGTGTGTACGCGGCCTTACTCTGAAATCACCATTCCCATATGTGCTTAAGGCCCCATACGCACTAATCGATTTTCTGCAGATTTTTGTCTTCAGATTTAACAAAACCATATAATATGAGGTCAAACCTTAATGCCCTGTACACACGGTCGGACATTCCGACCACAAAATCCGTCTGTTTTTTTTTCTGATGGATTTTGGCCGAAACTTGTCTTGCATACACACAGTCGCACAAAGTTGTCGGAAAATCTGATCGTTCAGACCGAGGTGACGTACAAAACGTACGACGGGACTACGTAGAGGCCAGTAGCCAATAGCTTTTGTCTCTAAAATTCTTCTGAGCATGCGTGGCAGTTTGTGCGTTGGAATTCGCTACACACAATAGGAAAAAGTGCGATCGGATTTTGTCGGAAAATTTTAGATCCAGCTCTCAAACTTTTTCCGTTGGAAATTCCGACAGAAAAAGTCCGATAGAGCCCAGACACGATCAGATTTTCCAACAACATAATTCGATCTGACTTTTTCCGACCGTGTGTATGGGACTCATACCCGGGAGCTGCGATGCGCGCGAGAGCTCCCTCCTTCTTTTGCATCGGCCTGATGCTGGGGATCGGGCGGGCTTTCTTCTCCGCGCATCACCGTCACACTGTCCCAGGGGTGTTCTGGCGCTGGCGTGTCTGACTTTCCCATCCAGGTCATCATATAGAAGTTGGCGTCTTCAGCCTTTATGGGCGGAGGTTGCCGCTCTGGCATGGACGCCTCTCTTGCTCCCTTGTTGCACCTGTGTAACGCTGGGAGGAGCCTGCGGGGTACGCCAAGCGTACTCCAAATTACCGATCTGTGCTAGCCAGTTCATCTGGCAGCATCGCTTGTGCACACTATTTAGAATACGCTCCTCTATATCACCAGCAGGTAGTCACCTGGTAGTCTTCCCCTGTTCACGCTGAAAGAGGTTTACTCCTATCTTTCCTTCCAACCCACTCTATGTTATGATGACTCTTGTCCCCGGTACAGAAAGTGATGGGAAACCTACATTTTACAAATGTCACCAACACAGGATGTAAGTAAATCTTCCAACTGGAAAACCGGTTCTGATAACAACGGTCCAGGAGGGGAATTCTCTTTACTTTGTGGAGATTTTCTCTAACTTCCTGCTGGGTCTTTAAGAAAGGAGGTGAAGGGAACTCTCCCTATTGGGATACAGACATTAAAAAGAAAACAACAGGAGTTTTAACCCTTCCCTACCCTATTTGTCTATATATACGCTTAAGAATGAACACTCGAAATGGAATTCCAGCTTAGCCCTTACTAGCCTTAAAACTGTTCCCTCCCCCTCCTAACACCTAAGCGAACTAACCTGTGTAAAAAAAAACTGAATATACTTGCCTATTTTATGGCCACTCTAGTCTAGTCACATGATCACTCTCCTCTTTGTCAGATAGTACTGCTGCAGGGGAGAGGAGGGAGAGCTGACAAGGAATGGGCCATTGAAGCCTATGATTGATGTCACCTCTCCAAGCTTTACTAACCATTGTCAGAGCGCTCTCCTCTCCCCTGCACCCAAGCCGGCTGACACAGGGCAGATCACATGAGTAAGTACTGTATATACATTTTTCTTACACAGGTTAGTTAGCATAGGTGATAGGAGGGGGGAAGAGACATTTTTAGAGCTAGTTATTACTAAGCTGGAATTCCACTTTAACCACTTGCCTACTGGGCACGTTCACCCCATTCCTGCCCAGGCTAATTTTCAGCTTACAGCACTTTGAATGACAATTACGTGGTCATGCAACACTGTACCCAAACAAAATTTTTATAATTTTTTTTCATACAAATAGAGCTTTCTTTTGGATTTAATTGCCACTGTTTGTTTTTTTGCTAAATAAACAAATACATTTTGAAAAAAAAAAAATCTTTTCATTCCAGTTTGTTATAAAATTTAGCAAACAGGTCATTTTACTCTTTCACTTATGGGCACTGGTAGGCTGCACTGATGGGCACTAATGAGGTGGCACTGATAGGCTGAACTGATGGTCATTCATGAGCCTGCATTGATAGGCGGCACTGATGAGGTGGCACTAGTGGGCACTTACAAGGAGGCACTGCTGGGCACTGATAAGCCTGCATTGATAGGCGGTACTGATGGGCACTGATGAGGCGGCACTGGTGGGCGCTGATGAGCCTGCATTGATAGGCGGCACTGATGGGCACTGGTAGTAGGCACTGATAGGTGACACTGATGAGGAGGCACTGATGGGGACTGAATGGCAGCAACAGTAGGCACTTATTGGCATCACTGGTGGGCACAAATTGGTAGAATTGTTGGGCACAGATTGGCAGCACTGTTGGGACTGCACTGATAATCAGTACCCTGATTATCAATGTGCATGTCACTTTTAGAGAATCCGGTAGTGGCTCTCTTCTCCTCTCACCGAACATCGACACATCCAGATCTGATGTCAGATGAATTGCCGAATACCCCAACGTAGACGGCTGATGCGTTTCAGGGGAGAACCCCTTTCTTCAGAGCCAAAACAGGCATTGGTTCCACGCTTGTCTGTTTTGGCTCTGAAGAAAGGGGTTCTCCCCTGAAACGCGCCAGCCATGTACATTAGAGTATTCGTCAATTCATCTGACATCAGATCTGGATGTGTCGATGTTCGGTGCGATGGATCCAATTGTATTGAATATGCCTTTTATCAATACTCGTTTGTGAGTAGCCATTTTGCTATTTGTTCTGTTTTCAATAAAGCTCTATTTATGGTAATGCACTAGGTCAGTGCGCCTTCCTTTTTTGTTTTGTTTTTCTCCAGTATTTGAATACTCAATATTCTAAGGAGGCCTGCAAGACCTTTTTGACGCTACCATCTTAAAGTGTCGGTATCACACTTCGAAGACCGAGACACCAGAGCGCAGGAGAAGTTTTCTTTTTCTCTTCTCCTCTCCCCATGCTGTCAGCTTGAGGAAAAGAGTGCAACTTGCTTATATTTACATCCCTGATCAGCTGTGATTGGACACAGCTGATCACGTAGTAAAGAGTTGCTGATTGGCGATTTGCCCCTATCTGTGAGGAGAAACGTAGCCACTCAGGGACAGGAAGTGTGTTATTTGCGGGACTACCAGAGAAGAATAAAGCAAAATGAGCCATAAAAAACAAAACAAATGCATCCATCATATGAAAAACTAGTAAAGTGCAATATATTAAATTTTTGGATTTATGTTTAGATACACATTAAGAATAAGAGAACTTTATTAAATTAGAGCACGAGTGTCTACCTAATGTGTAAGTGCGCGTCGGGTGAAAAAAGATCTAACTCACAGGCATCAAAAAATTCCCGATGTCTGGATACCTTAAGGCAATAAAACAAAACAATCGTTACATACTGGTTCTATTCAGAACATAGCTCTATTGAGGACATGATAAGGAAGGAACCGCAGTACAATCTCTTATGAATTAAGTTACATATCTTATCCCTTTCATTTGGGATCCGTAGACGTTGCAGCCTTAGGGCAATCATATGGTTCTTTATCATAAAATGGCGTGATTACAAAGCCCGTTCACCGCTAATGTTATGATATCTCAGAAAGTGGCCTTCCTAAATTTGATGAGTGGGTGTGAGACTGATGTGGAAATAAAAAATACATCTCCAGCAGCGGAGATAAATAACAGACACACATCTGCTGAATTTGCAGGGCTTATAATGTTATATCGCAAAAGATGTAGATAGCTGCAAGCCTTCTATTTATTGACAAAGTTTGAAAGGGGCTTCTTGGTGGTCTATATAGATTTTCTTCATTTATTTATTTTCCTCCTAAAAAAAATAGCAGTGCGCTTCCTAGTATGTGAGGGGTGCCTAGGCACCCCAGTGCCTAAAGCGTCATTGCTACATTTCTGCGGTGTGAGATCGACGGCGCTGCTCCGGTGACTTCTTGTCTCAAGATTGGGAGTGAGATTTGGTGATGTCCCTTCTGCGCTTGTGGGTAGGTGCGACGTTGTAAACACACAAGTCCAAGTTTGAGAACAGCAATATATTGTAGAAAAGTTAAAGTGTTACTAGACCCACAACAGTAAAATCAGTCTATATATGCAGTAAAGCGTGCTTGTTATACTCAATCTGAACCTAAGGGCATGGGCGTCTGCAGGTAGGGGCAAGGGGGGGGCAAGTGCCCCCCCCCCCACCAGAATCGGCAAGGGTCCACAGCGGCCATCGCATACTTTTTGTGAGTATGCTGAGTGACGACTGGCTGCTGCTCTCTGATAGTCTGTCCCTCCCTCACCCCCGATCATCTGATGTGATCGCTCGGCCGCTCGGCTCCAGCCTCCAGTCCATGTGCAGAGGGCAGACTGTCAGATTAGGGTCGCCACCTGTCCGGGATTCACCTGGACAGTTCGGGTTTGGAACCATGCGTCCGGGTTTCAGACTGCCTGAAACCCGGACACTTTATTCAGACTGGACAATGGCTTCCCAGCAGGTTTTCTGGCTGCAGTTGTCTAAGCTGAGAGTGTCTGTTACACTCTCTTTCATGCTGCCCAAACCCATCACTAACAACCCCCCCCCCCCCCAATTCACATACAGATGGGTGAGTAAAGAGGGCTTGATCTGCACTTCTTCCTCCAGCCCCTACTCCTCTGTGTCTGCCCACACTCCAATCCTCAGCGCTGTGCCTTAGAAAAGGTAAGTACGGGCTGGAAATTTGAAGTACAGCAGCCTCAGATGCATCTGGATGAGAGGTGCTGACTGGCCAGGGGTGAATGAGCGCACCATCAATCCCTGTCTGTGACTGAAGTCTCCCCCCCCCCCTCTTTCTCCTGCCTCTGAGTGAGTACACTAAGGTAAATCAGAGTTCTCAAAGCACCCCTTACATGAGAGTTCCCCTTTACACCAGAGTCCACAGTGTTCTCCCTTACATTGGAGTCCTCTCCATACATCAGAGTTCAGTGTTCCCCCTTAAATCCGGGTTCCCAGAGCATCCCTTAGAGTCCCCAGAGTTCTCCCTTACATCAGAGTCTGCAGAGTCCCCCCTTACAGTGAAAGGGAACTCTGCAAGTTCAGATGTAAAAGGTGAACTCTGTGGACTCTGATGTAAAGGGGGACTCTTGTTATCTACTTCATATGATTAGAAATTTTATTTATTAGCAAAATAGATGTTTAAAGCGGAGGTCCACCCTAAAGTGGACCTTCCGCTCATTGGAACCCTCCCCCCCTCCGGCGCCACAATTGGCACCTTTCAGGGGGGAGGGGGGTGCAGGTACCTGTACAGTACAGGTATCTGCACCCACTTCCGGGATAGCTCTCTGCGGAAAGGGGCGTACATTACGCCCCTTTCCGAAAGTCCCCCGCTGCCTGCTGGGAAACACACAGATCCCAGAGGCAGCGGGTCCATTCTTATTGCGCAGCGCGACTCGCACATGCGCAGTAGGGAACCGGCAAATTAAGCCGAAAGGCTCCACTTCCTGATTCCCATACCCAAGATGGCGGCGGCAGCACCCGAGAAACGATCGAGAGATCGACTTCGGGTGCCGACATCGCGGGCGCGCTGAACAGGTAAGTGTCACTATTTTAAAAGTCAGCAGCTGCAGTATTTGTAGCTGCTGGCTTTTTTAAAAAAAAAAAAAAACGCGGACTCCCAGCGGACTCCCGCTTTAAAAAGAAATTGCTGTGCGCCACTAAAGTGTTCGGATTTAAATTCAAGAAAAAGTGGCAACCCTATGTTAGATATCGTTCCGGCCGGCGCCACCCACTCAAGTGAGTGGACTGGAGTGGTGTAGAAATGCTTACGGAGGACTGGAGGAGGCGTCGATGCTTAGGCCTCATCACAGGAAATCCTGAAGTCAAGTGGCATACCTTTCAGCAGTGAAGAACCATGGGTAACAGCAGTTACATTAGGAGGAACATAATATATATTGGAAAGTTGGAAGTGGAACAGCTATTGCTGAAAATATCATAACATCTGTGCTGTCCTGTATACAGCTATATACACGCACCTTAAGGCCCGTACACACGATTGGACTTTTTGACAACAAACATGCAAATTAGCTGTTTTGGAGCAACATCCGACCATGTGTACGCTCCATCGGACAAATTTTTTTTGGTTTTCATCTGACTTTTGTTGGCTGTGCGAACGGACAAACTTTTTGACAACATAAGTCCGATGGAGCAAAGTCCGATCGTGTGTACAAAAAAAAAAACATTGGACTTTTGTACAAAGTACAAACGCACATGCTCAGAAAAAATGCAAAAGATCAGACAACAATACAGAAGTTGACCAAAGGTGGCGCTGGAGTAATTGAACGTCCTCTTTTGAAGTGTCGTCAGTACATTGAAACATCACTACGTTCGTGTTTGTTGCCTAAAAAGTCTGATCGTGTGTATGCAATACAAACTTACGACCAACGCTCTTTGTACAAAAGTCCACGGGAAAGTTTGTACAAAGTCCGATCGTGTGTATGGGGCTTTACTTCCTGTATTCCTCCATCATCACTGACTGCAGATATACATCATCTGTCCTGTATATATAGCTGTATGCAGGACAGATTATGTATATCTGCAGTCAGTGATGATGGAGAAAGGTATCTTTATGCAGGAAGGAAGGTGGGTGTATATACAGTATCTCACAAAAGTGAGTACACCCCTCACATTTTTGTAAATATTTTATTCTATATTTTCATGTGACAAATCTGAAGAAATGACACTTTGCTACAATGTAAAGTAGTGAGTGTACAGCTTGTATAACAGTGTAAATTTGCTGTCCCCTCAAAATAACTCAACACACAGCCAAGGTCTTGAGTTTTTTCCTAAAAGCCAGGTGATTTTCTTCCAGGCGGATGTTGATTGGTAGAGCATTCCATAGCCGAGGCCCTTGGACAGCGAATCTCCGATCCCCCTTAGATTTATAACCGGGCTTTGGGCACGAGGAGGAGGTTTATGTTGGCTGATTGAAGACTGCGGTTTGGTGTGTAATGATTTATTTTCTAAATTAGGTATTGCGGAGCCTCTCTATGCACGCATTTGTGGGTGAGGCAAAGGGTCTTGAACGTGATCCGATTTTTTACGGTTAGCCAATGTAAGCTCCTCAGCGAAGGAGAGATGGATTCCCAGGTTTTTTTCCTGTTATCAGCCTTGCCACCATGTTTTAGATCAGTTGTAATCGCGCAAGTTGATATTGTGGTAATCCTATGTAAAGCGAATTTGCGTAGTCCAGTCGTGAATTAATGATTGTTCCAACTACCACTGCTTTGTCATTCTTTGGGATAAAAGGGATGAGTCTGCGAAGCATGCATAGCAGATGGTGAGATCCACTGACTACAGATCCTATTTGCGCATCCATTGACATTTGTGCGTCTAAAATAACCCCGAGACTCTTGGCTTTGGTCTTTGGGGAGATAGTCTGCCCAAAGACGGTTGGTGGAGACCAGGAGGTTTTGGTTGCGGGCTTATGATTTGGGTGTAAGATAAGAAGCTCTGTCTTTGATTCGTTCAGCTGGAGGGAGTTAGTGGTCATCCAGTCCTCTATTGATTTGAGGCAGTTTTCAAGTTGTTGTTGGTGATCTTTTTTTCCATTGATCCGGAAATAAAGTTGTGTGTCGTCAGCGTAAGAGTGGAAGCAGAGATCTGAGCATCTGATGATTTGAAGGAGTGGGCGAATGTAAATGTTGAAGAGAACGGGTGATAAAGTAGAGCCTTGAGTCCGGCGGACTTTCTACCGAACGGACTTGGCCTCACACGGATACACAGAAAGTTCGGCGTTTGCTAGCGTGATGACATACAGCACGTACGACGGGACTAGAAAAAGGAAGTTCAATAGCCAGTAGCCAATAGCTTTCTTCTCGTACTTGCTTCTGAGCATGCGTCATTCTTAGTCCGCCGGACTAGCATACTCACGAACGTATCTGCTGAAAACCCAAAACTACTTTCTAAGTCCGCCGGACTTTACGCTGAGAAAGTCCGCTGAAGCCCACACACGATCGGATTGTCCGGTGAAATGCGTTTCGGCGGACTAAGTCACCGGACAATTCGATCGTGTGTACGCGGCATAAGTGTATCAATATGGTTACATTTAATGAAGGTACAACATTTAGCAACTCACAATGATTCATGATTAAAAGAGGCACATCTAAATATGCAGGTAAAGCTGTCCACATAGACCATCCCCCTCACCGATGACTCTCACCGCTGTCAGTCTGCAATCGTGACCGGGAAGACTATCCAGCAGTAGAGCGATCTAAAAGTGAGGCTTGATGCACTTGTGGAGCGCAGAGTGGAAGGGATGACATTGATGGCAGTGTGGAAGGTGGTCTATGTGGACAGCTTTACCCCGGATCCCTGCATACTTGTCAATTTGTCAGTTTTAATCATCAACCATGTGAGTTTCTATATGTTGTACTTTCATTAAATGTAACCATATTGCTACACTTATGCAGCGTACACATGACCGCACTTTCCAGCTGACTAGGTCCGACGGAATCAATCTGATCGTGTGTGGGCTAATCTGATAATTTTTCATAAAAAAAATCAGACTAACCTAGAAATAGAACCTGTTTGACGGACTCAATTCCTTTCGGGAAAACCGTTCGTCTGTATGCTGGTACGACAGACCAAATACGACGCAAGGGAAGCTATTGGCTACTGGCTATTGAACTTCAAATTTTAGTCCCGTCTTACGTCATCAATGTTCAAAACGAACGGACTTTCGAACGGACTTAGTCCGTTCATGTGTGTCCAAGTCCGTTCGTTCGGAAAGTCCATATGAACTCCACCGAAAGTCCGTCGGGAAGACCGTCAGACCTAGTCTGCCGGAAAGTCCGGTCGTGTGTATGCGGCATTAGAGGCGCCTCTCTTCTCTTTTATACTCAGTTGTGACATGACGCTACTTGTATATAAAGACATCGCTTGTATATCAAGTCAAAATATATTTGCTACTATGATGTTGAAACGGGTTGAGACTAAGATGAACGGAAGAGTTGATTTAAGTCTCTCAAAAGGATTCACTGAGGTGGCAAAAAGAAAAAAAATATATATTTTTGCTTGTCTTGCAAAACGCTCTCAAACCAAGTTACTGTATTTATCGGCGTATAACATGTGCCGGCGTATAACACGCACCCCAAGTTTAGGAGGGAATTTTAAGGAAAAAAACTTTTAGGAAGGAAGTTAACCGTTTCCCGACCGGTGCACGCCGATGTACGTCGGCAGAATGGCACGGGCAGGCATAGTGGCGTACAGGTACGTCCAATCTTCAATGCCGCCCTGCCATCGCGAGCGCGCCGCGATGTTCACTTAATTAAAGCCCAGCCCCCAACAGTTAGTAACACACCCCTAGGAACACTTAACCCCTACACTGCCACCCACTGGTTAACCCCTTCACTGCCAGTGTCATTTACACAGGAATCACTGCATTTATATAGCAGTGATTGCTGTATAAATGACAATGGTCCCAAAAATGTGTCAAAAATGTCCGATGTGTCCCCGCAATGTCGCAGTCACAATAGAAATCTCTGATCGCTGCCATTACTAGTAAAAAAAAAAATAATAAAAAATTATTAATAAAAACGCCATAAAACTATCCCTATTTTGTAAACGCTATAACTTTTGCACAAACCAATCAATAATTGCTTATTGCGATTTTTTTACCAAAAATATGTAGAAGAATACGTATCGGCCTAAACTGAGGGAAAAAATTTTTTTTTTATATATTTTTGGGGGATATTTATTATAACAAAAAGTAAAAAATAATGCGTTTTTTTAAATTGTCGCTCTATTTTTGTTTATAGCGCACAAAATAAAAACCGCAGGGGTGATCAAATACCACCAAAAGAAAGCTCTATTTGTGAGAAAAAAAGGACGTCAATTTTGTTTGGGAGCCACGTCGCACGACCGCACAATTGTCAGTTAAAGCGACGCAGTGCCGAATCGCAAAAAGTGGTCTGGTCTTTGACCAGCAAAATGGTCCGGTCTGTAAGTGGTTAAAGGAAAAAACTTACATTTAAATGTCCATCAATGCAGCCTTATCAGTTTCCATCTGCAGCCTCGTCAGTGTCATTTGTAGCCTTGTCATTGCAGTCTTGCAGTTTAAAAATGGTGCTGCCGAGATACAGATTCCTGTGTATCTCGGTGGCTCTCGGGTCCTCTCGTCGGCTTTCGGGTCCTCTCTGTGGCTCTCGGGTCCTCTCGCAGGCCCGAGCAGAGCCGAGAGTAGCCGAGTGTACTCAGCTCAGCTCACTGTCACTCCCAGTCCCTGTGTTATGTCCATCATAGGGCGGGGACTGGGCGTAACTGTGAGCGGGGCCGAGCCGAGTACACTCGGCTGTGTATCTCGGCGGCTCACAATTGGCCGGGGATTGGCGTATAACATGGACCCATGATTTTCCCCTGATTTTAAGGGGAAAAAAGTGCGTGTTATACGCCGATAAATACGATACTACCACTCCATGGTTTTGCAGTATATAATAGAGTTTAAAAAGTGCATAAACTTTTTGTAGAACACGTGTATTCATTTTTAGACAATATATAGAACAGAGGTACTGGGTAATGGCATTGATGTAAAATTGATGTAAAATTCAAAAATTCCAACAAATGTAATTTTTTTTAACTGCTAATATCAAGCATATGAATTTATCTGGAGTAGACACAATGGAGAACATATTTGAGATTAGATTCTTTCTTTAAAGTATCATTTGCTTACAAAAAAAACTTGTCCAGACTCAAATTGCCTTTCCTCAATGTGGCTTTTGTCAGAGCCATGGGCCCTTTCATGTCAACCAGTCCACTTTTAAGTCAAGCCGTTCCTTCCTTTGGATCTGGCATCTTCTAATACATAACAGTACATATGTAATGTCTGGGAGCATGCTGGTATCACAGCTTCCATCATCTTCCATATTGGACAGAAGTTCCTTTGCAGAATGCAAGCTCTTCTAATTATAGTAAGTGGCTTCGTTCTGGATGATGGTCTGAGCGCCCACACGTCCTGTCCATTGATTGAAAACAATTTTAGAATATTATATACACCCTCATCTGTTGTAGTGATATCGTTCTGTAAATACTCCAGCAAAAAGGAAGTGGGGAGAGAATCAAATAAGTTTGCCCTTTACAGAATATTGTGCTGATGACCTATTAGACAATCTCCTGTACAATAAAAACAATGTTTCGCATTGTTCCCGAGTTGAGTGAGATGCAAGGAAAGATACTGTTGGGAGAAAGAACAAATGCTCCTAGAGATTTGTTTACGTACAGAATAAACCGGCGCAAACACAATGAGGGTATTATGACAGTAACTTAAGAAAACAAAAGCGTCGCAGGAACAAAGCGGGATCCGCTTCTGCAGGAGTTCAAAGCCAATGTATTCCAATGTAGTCCAATGTATGCCAATACAAAGCACCGGTGGCATCCACAGCCTATCCTGTACAGGGTGTCAGTGATAAATTGCTCATCATCTGCAGAGGAATCTGATCATTGGTCATAAGTAAGCCCTTGTACACACGGCCGGACATTCCGACAACAAAATCCGATTTTCTCAGACGGATTTTCTCCGAAACTTGTGTGGCATACACACGGTCGGACAAAGTTGTCGGAAAATCCGATCGTACGTAACTTGACGACGTTATTTCGTTACGACGGGACTACGGTCAGGCTAGTAGCCAATAGCTTTGGTCTAGGAATTTGATCTGAGCATGCGTGGCACTTTGTCCGATCGGAATTCTCTACACACAATCGGACAAAGTCCGATTGGATCATGTTGTTGGAAAGTTTTATAGCCCAGCTCTAAAACTTTGTCCGTTGGATATTCCGATGGAAACAGTCTGATGGAGCCCACACACAGTCGGATTATCCAACAACACGGTCCGATCGGACATTTTCCGTCGGAATGTCCGCCCGTGTGTACAAGGGCTTAAAGTCAAAATAGGATTGTCTAGCTCATTTAATGGCCCTGAAACATTTCTGTGGAGCATTAAATAATTTTTAGGATATTTGATATAAGCATTTGTAAAGCTATGAATCCTTTTTGCTGCCAGAGCCGATTTTGCGTCTTTTTTTTATTTTTGCATATGATAAAACCACTCTCTGAAACTTGTCACATGCATGTAAAAATCTAAATTTTTTTGCTAGAAAATTAATTAGAACTCCCAAACATTATATATTTTCTTTAGCAGGGGCCCTAGGGAATAAAATGTGGGTGTTGCAATTTTTTTGTCACAGTGTTTTCACAGCAATTTTTTAAACACAAATTTTTGGGGAAAAACACATTTTTAGTGCACATAAACGCTATATAATACAATTTTTGGTAGAAGATAAAGATGGTTCTACAGTGAATAAATAGATACCAAACAAGTCACAAAATAAAACTGCGTATACATGTGGAACGGCACCTAACTATGGTACCTAAAACTTTAAAAGCAATTACAGGTTAAAACTGGACAGGAGGTCTGGAGCTAGAATTATTGCTCTCACTCTGACCTTCACGGTGATACCTCACATGTGTGGTGTGATTGCCGTTTACACACTTGGTGCAAGCATAGGTGGATGGGGGTGCATTAATTTTTTTTTAATTATCATTTTTTTTTTTTTTTTATATATATATTTACATTGTCTCTCTTTTTTTTTGACTGGAAAAACTTCCTTTTATTTACATATTTAGAATGATACTTCAGAGGAATGAAACAAGAGCATTGAGTTGCACCAATACCAGGTCTGCCATGCTTCCCAGACTTGTATGTGATGGAGAATTCATCCAAGCAATGACCAATCATCTCAGGCTTAATTTCAACCTGCCTGAAAGATTTGCCATTGTATACTCCCACCATGCTACCAACCATTTCTGGCAAGATGATCATGTCTCTCAGATGGGTCTCAATAACTTCTGGCTTCTCAGTGGAAGGTGCTTCCTTCTTGGCCTTGCGCAGTTTCAGAAGGGAGTTATGTTTGCGGCACAAGCCTCTGTTTAGACGTCGGTGTTGGCAAGCACAGGATAGCTCCATGGTAGGACATATTAAGCAGCTGGTCCAAATCCACACCTCTTTATGTGAATTTCCTGAAGGTCCTCTTCTTCTTCTGCTTGACGTCCACCATCTTGTCAGGAGCCTTGGGGGGAGGCTTTTTTGATTACTTTTATTGTTATCACAAAGGATGAACAACATCCTTTGTGATAGCATGGGCCATGACAGGTCCTCATTTTGGAGAGATCTGGGGTCTGTTAGACCCCAGATCTCTCCTCTGCCCTCTAAAGACTCACATTAAATCAAGATCAGTTTGATCTGATGCTTGTACAACCCGGGAATGGCTTATTGACATGAGACCAAAACCAGAAGCAACTAAATCATGGTTTCTGACATCACACAGTGAGAGGAATGACATCCGTTCTTCTCACTGTGTCTCAGGAACTGGATGCCGCTGGTCCCATCCTTACGGGGCTCCCCGATTTCTCAGGAGAGCCCGGTAAAGGCAGCGGTAGGAGCAGGGGATCCTCCTCCGCCAACTATAAAACCCATCCAGCGGCTCTTTAGCTTCTCGGATGACTTTTACCACCTTCAGAATCACCGTACAATCCAGTGACATACCGGTATTTCGCTGGTCCTGCAAGTGGTTAAAAATCCTTTTAGGCCTAAAGATTACTTAAAACGCCCAAATTATATATATACTAATGCACACAGAGTTTATATTCTTTGTGGCTATTGAGGAATATATTTAAATTTAAGTTTTTGTGTCTGGAGTTCAGCTTTAATTTTTTTTATAAACCTTTATTTATTTATTTTTTGCTGTCATGAAATGTGATGGCAGCAATAAGTCACTGAATTCCACCTGCACCCATTATCACCGACCACGTTACCCTGTCCGGCCAGTTATAGATCTAGAATTGCTTTATTGCTTTATAAAAGAATGTGACGTTATTTACATAGGATCTACATTTCTGTACAATCTGATTACCATATGGACTCCCTAAAAAGCAGGAAAACACCATTATAACCTAGAATACTGTTTGCCCAGCTGCCCTGATTGCCGATTGCTGAATGCACCTGCCGTGGATAGTCTGTTGCTGCTTCCGGAGGGTAATTGTGAGTCATGGCTTCTTATCAGCTCCTTTATTGGCTTTGCTAAGCTTGCAGGTTGTCTGCTGATGAAGTCACACAGGAGCAGTGGCCTGGTCATGTAGGAGGACTGTCAGCTCTGCTATTTTATTTCATAACTTATGATTTACAGCAATTATAGGCCATTATAGTTAATGCATGGAGAACCGATCGAGCGGTGATGTGACGATATCCCTGCGGCTAATATGATGTCAGCCAGCACCTGTATTTCCGATTTTGATGTACAAAATCTAATTGTAAAAGTCAATGCTATCATCATTGCATATATTTATTGCTGGTGTGATTTCACAAGATTAAAGGGAAATCCTGGCTTATTTCATGTTGACTTATTATTACGAGCGGGTGCTGATAAGTATTGAGCCTTACCCAGAAAAAATTATCTAGGAAGCTGTGAATTGCAGGGTGTACTGGCCAATTTGTCTATATTCAATGGTTAAAAAATCAACTACCTATGATTTTAACTTATCTTTCTTTTTCAGGTCCAAAATGAACATGGCAGCACCTCCAGAAAAAATGAGCATAGGACCATAATCAAGTTCCTCTTTTTCCAAAGGTTCACTTGCCGGTTGCTGCCTGGTTACCAGTGCCCATCAACGCTTACCATTAAACTGACATTAAACTGACGTACCTGACACCTACACTGACCTAACTGACACCTACACTGACCTCCCTGACACCTACACTACACTGACCTAACACATACACTGACCTACTTGACACCTACATTGACCTAACTAACACATACACTGACCTTCCTGACACCTACTCTGACCTAACTAACACATACACTGGCCTACCTGACACCTACACTGACCTAACTAACACATACACTGACCCACCTTTTCCATGTCAGACTTCAGATGACCTCTTGACACTCCTGCAGCTCAGCCTTACCTGTAGTGTGCAAGTGTGGCACGCCCATCCCATTCATGACCACTCAGAGATAACTCTGCAGGCACCAGGCAGCCAGAGCCAGGATAGTAGAGCCATCCACCCATTTACACAAAGCGAGCATGAGTCCATCCACAGTGAGTGTACCGAGCACTCTTCAGACACCATGTGCACTGCTGAGCCACCTCAAAGCTCCTCCTCACACAAGGGACTCCTCACGTACCCTTCTTTCTATTGTCTTTATCAGTCCTGACTACAATGGGAACCCGAGTGTCAGAGACGAGCAGGGATCTTTCAGTGCCTGGCGCAACCGCAGTGTCATTCCCGCCTCCTGGACCTGGCAGAGCCTATGATGGACATTACACGTCCTGTGGTCCCGACATTGGACCAGTATGACATCTTTCATAGGAACCGGGTCCAGGAGATGGGACTTTGTGTACATCACTTGGCTGCCCTGGGTAAGTGGGAGATCGATCCCCGCTCTCTGTGGAAATGGCTCGGGTCTAAGAATCGACGGAGCGAACCCCACTGAGCAAGCGGATGTCCAGGGGGCGGATCATCACCTGTGTGAAAGAGCCCTTAGAGTGCTGCATCGGGAGAGCCACATTCTCCCAGTGTAATTTGCAGGACTGAACGGGCACTTTGGGCTCTTTTTGGCCACTGAAACTGCAGAATTAAAGTCATGAGTAAGCTCCAAACAAACTTGTCAGAACTTACACGGGGCTATAGATTCCTTTCCTGCTCCCCATGTGACAACATTGGGCCAATTACAACAAAAGAGCGCTGTCACATGGGAGAAGGGCAGCAAGTCACATGACCACCTGGAGCGGCGTTCCCTTTTCCTTGAACTCTCACATGATCACCCATGCCTGGAATTCCCACGTATTTCACTTTTGCTCCCAGCTGCCAAACAGAGCGACAAAGAAGCAAATTAAAGGTGAGCACATGCTGCTGTGTAGATGGTGGAAGTAAGTGAATTAGCCTTTTTATTTTGCCCTGTTTGCCCTGTATGGTTGAATAAAGGATCACTTTGTTGTAAATCTTGTACTTTTTAAGACCCCTTTATCACTGGAGGTGTTTTTCAGGTGTTTTAGCGCTAAAAACCTGTGAAGCGCCTAAAAAAAGCCTCAGCTGTAATCCCAGTGTGAAAGCCCGAGTGCTTTCACACCGGGGCACTGCGCTGGCAGGACGTCAAAAAAAGCTTCTTTGCAGCGCTGTAGGAGCGGTCAATACACCCCTCCTAAAGCACACCATGCCAATTGAAATCAATAGGCAGCACCACCGAATGCAGTGCTTTGCTGGTGGTTTTAACCCTTTTTCGGCCGCTAGAGGGGGGTTAAAAGCACCCCATTAGTGGCCAAAAAGCACTGCAAAAACAACGGTAAAGCACCGCTAAGAATAGTGGCGCTTTACCGCTGAGGCACGGGCACTGGCAGTGTGAAAGTGCCCTAACATCTACTATTTCAAGTGAGTTGGGGGAACCCCATGCTCCTTTTTACATGTTTCTAACATTCAAAAAAAAAATGGCCCCTTTTCCTGCCTGCTGTGTTTAGGAGAACACATCAGACAAAGCTAAACACAAATGGAGGAGCAGTTGATAGAAGTGCCTTTAATGCCTGGTACACACGATGATATTATCGGACGAATGATCATCTGTTTTTTTTTTTTTTGCATGCTAATTTCATATCGAAAATTAAGAATTTATGAAAATTCTCGTACGACAGAATAAAAATTCATAAGTGATGCCACGTGTTTTATTGTATTTGACATTCCATGTCTTTATGGACCTTGCTTTGTGCACTGGTGCGCAGTCATGTTGAAACAGGAAGGGGCCGTCCCCAAACTGTTCCCACAAAGTTGGGAGCATGAAATTGTCCAAATTGTCTTGGTATGCTGACACCTTAAAACTTCTCTTCACTGGAACTAAGGGGCCAAGCACAACCCCTGAAAAAACAACCCCACACCATAATCCCTCCTCCACCAAAGGATTTGGACCAGCGCACAAAGCAAGGTCCATAAAGACATGGATGAGCGAATTGGGGGAGGAACTTGACTGGCCTGCACAGAGTCCTGAACTTAACCCAATAGAACATATTTTGGATGAATTAGAGCACAGACTGCGAGCCAGGCCTTCTCGCCCTACATAAGTGGCTGACCTCACAAATATGCTTCTGGAAGACACACTCCTAAACCTTATGAACAGCTTTCCCAGAAGAGTTGAAGCTGTTATAGCTGCAAAGGGTGGGCCAACTCAATATTAAACCCTACGGACTAAGAATGGGATGCTAATACAGTTCATGTGCATGTAAAGGCAGGAGGACCAATACTTTTGGTAATATAGTGTATATTACAAAGGGAGAAGCTACTGCTTTGTTCTAATTTTAGAAAACCAAGAATGTTCCATAATACCAATGTGATGGGTCCATCAGGGCCGTTTTTAAGGCAGGGCAAAAGGGGCAGCTGCCCTGGGCCCTGTCATTGTTGTGGGGCCCAAAGCAGCTGCTTCATACTTGCCAACTATCCCGGTTTAAATTTCCTCGCCCCTTGAGATTTTAGTCCTATGCTGTGTCCCAGATGACTCACCTGGAGACCTTGTGTTTACATGTAAATTGTCGGCATTCATATGTAAATAGAGGCGGCCGGCAGCATTGATATCTATATATCATGCCCCCCTAAGGTCATATCCACAGTAATCTCTAGCAACCAATCAACAAGCAGAAATCATGTGCTGTAACCTCTAGCAACTAACCAGTGAGCTGTAATGTGTTCTGTAACCTCTAGTAACCAGTCAGTGAGCGGTAATGATACACTGAAACCTCTGGCAACCAATCGCAATAGCTGCCTGATCTGATTCAGTAAACTGATTTTGAGTCTAGCTGCTATTTATTTTATGTCTCAGAGCAGGTGGAGAGCGAGACTGCATGGGTAGGGGGCCCCCAAGAAAAGTTTTGCCCAGGGTCCAATCAATATTAAAGACGGCCCTGGGGTCCATCCCGCATTCAATGTGTTTAAGTTGATCATTTTAAAAAGAAAACATAAAACAAAATTCACTCCACAAAGTTATAATTTCCAAATTTACCATCCAAGGTCAGTTTGAGACCATTTTGCACTTTGCTTTTATTCCTCTATACAGGTCAATGTGAATGCGTGGGAAACTCATGACAAACACATTGCAAACATCCGTGTATTCTAGTCCTAAAATCTGTCACAAGTTCACTTTAAAATCCCACAATGGAGCTTCATGTACTGTACACGTATATCTATAGAGAAAAAAAAATATTGACAGAACAAACTATTTAAAATGAACATAAGAATATTTCACTTTTATAGGGAACATCATCTCCCCAGCCAATCTTCCTTTACTTAGATGTGGTCTGGTTATAGGCAGTTTACTTAGACAAACCTGGCAAAGCATCAGCAACATTAAATAAAGCAAAGGAATAAAGTATGCTACTTGTATGATGAGAGAAAGTTTGGAAAGGCTTCTTATTACTCTGCAAAAAATTAATGGAAAAAAGGAAACTTTCCTCTGCACAATTTTCTATATTTCAATGCTATCTAAAAATACGTTCCCTTGTATCTGTATTTTACATTAGGGTAAAAATTTCCATTTCCGGCCAGCCTGCAACCAAAATATGTAAAATACAGTCTTAAAAATGTAAAATAAAAAGTGCATTCAAATGAAAGGAGAAGCTATCAGTGAGAGTGAAAACCCATCATAAGACGGCTTTCACACCAAGCCACCCATAGCGTCGGCGGTAAAATGCCGCTATTTTTAGCGGCATATTACCGTCGGATTTGCAGCGCATTTCGGCCGATAGCTGGACACTTTTACCCCCGTTAGCGGCTGAGAAAGGGTTAAAACCGCCCGCAATACGCAGCAATAGCGCCGTTTTGCTGGCGGTAATGCAGCGCTGCCCCATTGATTTCAATGGGGAGCAGCGGCGGAGGAGCGGTCGAGTTCACCGCTCCAAATAAGCTGCTGGCAGGACTTTTCCTGACGTCCTGCCAGCGCACCGCTCCAGTGTAAAAGCCCTCAGGGTTTTCATACTGGAGTGAATGGAGCAGCAGTTTGAGGGCGGATTGCAGGCGCTATTTCTAATGCTATAGCGCCTTCAAAACACCCTCGGTGTGAAAGGGGTCTTAATGTTATGATGGATGGGTGGGATTGGTGCAGAGATCTAAGGCTGACCACAATGTCTCCCCAAGGGATCAGTGGTGTAATTTGGTTTTATGTTGCCCTAGGCAAGACTAAAATTGGAGGGGCCCCCCCCATCTAAATTTGTCTCACTCTTTCCTGTCTGTTGACACCGGCCGCCATCCGATCTGTTCCTGTCCGCCAAAAACAGACGGGTGGGAGATCTATTCCCCATCTGTCTGGTGGATCTGATGGAAATTAACTAGGGCTGTGGAAATTAAAGATTAATTCCTCGATTAATCGTAAATTTTTTTGATAGATCAAAATTCCTTTGATCGGTACTCACCTCTCCGCCGGCTTTTGGGTCTTCAGGGAGTTCCGTCGGAGATACGGTGGCGTCACGTACAGGAGGAGTTCGGTGACATCGAAGTTCTGATTGAACGTAATGCGCACAGGGGGAGGAGCTACGCATGACGTCACCCGCTGCTGCCCTACGGAACTAACACGATTGTCGGCTTTACATGCTGTGTGTGTTAATCATCTTTATGTGAGTAGTTTGTGTTTGAAAACAAAAATTGGAGGTAGCGAGTTCCAGAGGATGGAAGAGGCTCTGGAGAAATCCTGGAGCCGGCATGGGCGGAGGAGATGAGAGAGCTTGAGAGTAGGAGGACTTGAGAAGAGTGGAGAGGATGATTAGGGTGATATTTGGAGACAAGATTGGTAATGTAGCTATAATAATCGCTGTATACAGTCAGAAGAATTCATTATCGCTTCTCTGAGAATGAGATTGATATGTTTATTGTGACCCCAGAAACCTTAAAAAAGCCAGTAGGTAATTTAGGGCCCATTTGCGTCAAATGGGTTTTAATTTTGCATACATGTCTACAAGGATGCAAAACCCGATTGATGAATTATCAAATGCACCTGTCAACGAATTCTGAATGATCTCAGAAGTGTCTCAAATCAACATAGGCCCTTCACCTGCCAGCATGCATTAAAGTCAGAAATGTATTTCTGGGTGTTATTAATGTAAGTATAATAAAACTGATTGGTTGTTCTTGGCAAATTTTACACCTATATTGGAATGAGAGCTTACTTGAGTGGAGGTCTAGGGTCAGATGAACTACAAAAAGCTGCTAGGATAGAGAATACAGGAAGATGCAAGTGAGGAGAGAAGATTTTACCCTGTCCCCCCTCATTTAGGCATGAAAAGATAGAAATGGGAGGATGACAAAATGACTGCCACAACAGCAAGGCGGGTTGGGTGTCTTTGGGGGTGACTGGCAGAGTTTGGAATATTACGATATGAGGGGGGTAGTTTGGTGCTTCCTTTTAATGGGTTGTTGGTGGTTCCTGCAAAAACTATGTTTCCTGGTGGAAAAAAAGTAAATGATTCTGGCCCGATGCATCAGAATCATAATACAGGGCTACTTTGCAGCCTACAGTATGTGCATTTCAAACTGTAAAGCCTAATGCCGCGTACACACGACCAAACTTTCCGTCGGATATTATGATCGTGTGGGCTTCATCTGACTTTATTCTTCAAAAATTCAGACGGACCTAGAAATAGTACATGTTTCAAATCTGTCCGACGGAATCAATTTCTATTGGGAAAACCATTCATCCGTATGTTGGTCTGACGGACCAAATACGACGCAAGGGCAGCTATTGGCTACTGGCTATTGAACTTCCTTTTCTAGTCCCATTGTACGTCATCACATTCAAAATGAACGGACTTTGGTCTGTTTGTGTGTGGGCAAGTCCGTTCCTTCGGAAGTCCATGGTAACTCCGTCAAAAGTCAGTCGGAACTCCATCGGGAAGACCATCTGACCTTTTCTGCCGGAAAGTCCAGTCGCGTGTACGCGGCATAACTCCATCCATGTTTTTTTTTAGTTTTGGACAGACTAGGGTTTGATTAAAATTATTTGTCAGGTTTTTTTTTCTGTATGTAACTCACTGAAGACATTTTTTCTGTGACAGTGGTACAAGAAGTAGGGTTTGTGGTTGTTACCAGGATGGGACGGTTTAGACGATAGTAAACCATTGTTCTAAACCTGAAAGACAAAAACAGGAAATTCCCAGCTCAACTCACCAACCAGTCTAATTCGGTTGGTAAGAAGACTGGTTGGTGAGTTGAGCTGGGAGTTTCCTCTGTTTTTGTCTTTCATGCGTTTGCCCTTCCATGTGCCCATTGCTATGAAGGCCAGTTATAGGTAGGGCAGGGGCTATCTCTTTGTGACCATTGTTGTAAACCTTTCTTACCCTACTAAAAAGGTGTTTTTCCATGTCCCTGTTGGAGAAATAACTCATTAGGGTAAATCTCCCCAACAGGGACACAAAGGGCAATAAAACCCTGGCAGAGACTGCAAAACAAATTAAAGTAGAACTATATGCAAAACCTTTTTTTTTTTTTTTCATTTTGAAGGATTATAACCCCTGTAGGTTTTTTTTCTCCATCTTCGCCCCATTGGGGAGATTTACTTTCACTTCCTGCCCTATAGTCAAAACAGGAAGTGAGAGGAAATCCCTGCAAATTAAGGGGATATCTTGGGGACCCCCAGGTCATCAGAACTAGGGGGTGATTTCCCCTCTATTACTTTTCTGAGGACAACCTAAAATTTGGGATTTTCTTTTACTTTTACTTTCACTTTCAATGATAATGGTAAACAGAGAGGGTGACACTCCCTAACATTGACACAGGCAGTAATAAAAACCATACAGGTGTTCTAATCCTTCTCCACTCTATCCAAAACGAATACAAAAAAGTTTTACCATTAGTTATACTTTAAGTTTTAGCTAGAGTTGGCCTTTGACGAAAGTGTAGCTTTAATTTCCAACTGCCTAGCCCATGTTCATTTTTGGTAACCAAATAGGTGGTGGATCATTTTTACAAAAAGGCCAAATCTTTTCAACAAACAAATGCTAGTGCAAAAATACCTGAAATGGAGCTTGAAAAGCAAACACATCATAAAAAAAAATGTTGTATAAATTCTACAGAAATAGCTTTCACTATGAGAGAAAGATGAAAGAAAGGCGGAAATCCCCTTCACATGTGGAGCCGAGGAGAAGAGCCAAGTCTCACTGCCTACGTACACCCAAGAGCCGCACCCGGCCAACAATGAATAGCTTTTATCATGTTGCTGCTACTGTGCTGTGCATATTCTGGGAGTGATACAAAATAAATATACAGCCTTCAATTTAATTGTTATTAAGCAGGAACCATTACAGCATTAGTTAACCCTTCTCATGGCCTTGGCTGGCCAAACAAACATAGCTCAATGAGAACTGGCAGAGAGAGATTTACTCAAGCTTGTTTGAATGCGCATGTACAGAAAACTCTGGTAGGCTTTGCACTGGGGTGGTTGAAGTGGTTGTAAACCTGAAAAATCAAAAGTAAAATAAGCAATATACCCATACCTCCCAACTGTCCCAGATTTGCCGCCCCGGCTCGGAGGAAAACTATCTGGCCTTCAGGAAGAAGCTCAAGACCCATCTCTTCTGAAAACCCAGACGGACACTGGCAGCAAAAGTGCCCTGAGGTGATTTAGTTTGCATATATAGCTCTATACAAGTTATTCATTCATTCATTCATTCAAATTTCATGAGTTGACACACGTCCATGTGTCTCCCCTATGTTATTCAAGGTTTCCCTATATATGTGATCCAATTTAATTTGGAAACGTTCCAGGTACTGAGGGAAAAGGTTCCTGCTCACCCTTAGTTACAACTTGTACACGTTCATAGGATTGCTTCAAGTTTTGAGTCAATGTGCTGATTGCCATGATCTCTGGCTAGAGATCTGTTCAGCCTTGAAGTACCCAACTGCCAGTGGCTACTCTCTGGGTGGAATTAGAGACTTTGCTGGACCTGCAGTTCAAGGTGCCTGAGTTCCTCACCCGTGCCCTCTGTTCCCATGAGAGACTGTGTTATTGGATGCTACTACTGCAAAATACCTTTGAAAAAGGACTTTATCCATGTCAGTGTTCAAGTCGTTGGGTATCAATCCTGGGAACCCTTAGACGTGGAAGAGCAGGCCAAGAAAAGGTAACTGGTAAGCCCAATAAGTCAAGGCCGCCCTGCAAGGGTTGTGACCGCTACACTATTCTTCCACCATTTCTGTTGCAAACAGAGCCAGCACCCTGTTTAATTGCGAAGACAGCTGTCCTTAGGAGAAGTGATTACCCTGGAGCGGTGAACTCCCATATTTCTCTAGTAATTATATCAGTTAGCTTACTGTGAGCAAACAGTTGCTTTTACCTGCTTATTGATATTTGTGCATTGCTATTTACTTTTATCCCTAGCCAATATACTTGCTTTACTTATAAATAAAGTGGTTTTAAAAAGAAAGTAAACTCTCCCACTCTGATGCTTCTTTTCATTTAGTCCATTATAATAAGTAATTATCAAACCATAGCCACTGTAATCCAGCCCAAATCGCATATTACTTACTGTTTAAAGAAACTTTAAAAAACTTGTTTCCAGGGGTTAGGCAGCGCCATCTTAAGTATTGTTTTCTGAGTCCACAGTGGAGTGTATTTCCGCTCTTGAGCACTTCCTGTACTGTTAACCAAGCCTCCTTCTCAATCCAACGTTTCTATGGCAACTCTGCTTCCCTAATCATAGCTGACTTGTTTTATTTCATAGTGTTTACTTGTGCCGATTGTCTAATGTTTGCCTTTGTCAGTCTTATCAGCTTTGACTGCAGTAATGGCCAGGTTTACACTGCATGTGATGACACATGGTCACATGGTGTGTAGGAGGAAGCTCTAAATGATTTTGCAGCCTTCTGGGATATCAGTGGTGTGCCGTAGGAAGTCCTGATAACAGATAGACAAGCACATAGACAGTGTGCCGTAAATCAGGGGAGATCTGGGCATGCTCAGGGACATCATTCTAAAAAACAAAAAGGATTACAACAATACTAAGCAAGTAAGGAGATATCTACAAGCAGCTTTTTTTTCAGCTTTTTATGCTGATTTACATGGGTTAAAGTTTTTTTTTGGGGGGGGGGGGGGTTTACAACCACTTTAAAGGCTCGTGTGTGTGTGTGTTTTTTTTTTTTTTTACAATAAATATGTTATACTTACCTGCTCTGTGCATTTTTTTTTTTTGCACAGCACCCCCAAACCTGCCATTCTGGGGTCCCCCGCTGGTGCTCCTGGCTCCTCCTTTTCTACATGCATCACGTACGGTGCCCTCTAGTTGGTGGTCCAATAATAGTGACCAGGTCATGTAATGTATCTGAGGTCAGCTGGGATTGCCCCCGAGGTGGTGTCTTGCAGGTGGGGGCAAATCTTAGCTAGTGGGTGCCACAGACACAATGTTTCAGTAAAATGGTGCCTTCAAGGACTCCCAACCCAAGTTGACCTGTAATGTAATATTTTGTTATTTATTCGTATGTTGTTTCTCATAAAAGGACTTACGGCCATTTAATCCCACTTTGAGTAAAGTATTTTATTGGGTAGTGGGAGGTAGAGCTTGGAAGGCAGGCCAGGTATCATTGGTAATTGGTGACCTCTGATTTACCTTAGTCAAGTATCTAATTTACAGTATATACAGGTATTATTCCCACAATGTTCTCCAGCAAGGTCCTAGCATGTGACGCACTTGCCTCAGTTCTCCGGGTTTAATGCCTGCAAGGTATTCACTTTGTTGGTATAATAGCTAAACATTGGGTGGAAAGCTAAGTATGCGCTGAAATACATATTTATAAATTTTTCATCGCTAGGCGATTCGCATGGACTCCTGGGATATCGGTGTCATCTATCCCAGGAGTCCACGGGAATTGCATTATACCAAAATCTTGCATTATAACTGGAAACCTATGATTGACAGGTTGCTATAGCAATTGCAACTTGTCAGGAAGAAGAAGCGCCGCACAGTGGCATTAACGCGCAGGCACAAAATCGGGAGGAACCACCTGCACCGAATCCCAGGAACAAATACAAGAGGGCTTCAGATGCCCCAGCATTGATGGACCCTGCCTGCTTTTGAGATCAGGCTAGTTTTGCACAAATTAAACATAAAATAAAAGGACCAAATTAATGACATGATCTAAATGTTACAGTTGAAGTGGACACAGCGGCAGCGGTGCTGTAAGCTGCACCTGCCCCTCCCAGGGGGCACTTAAACAACGGAAGTAATGCACTGCAGTTTCATCGCCCTGCGGGCAAAGAGCTTTATGCATATTCTCCTTATCCTGCACACAGTGCCGGGATAAGGTCACCTGGAGCCCAGGGCGAATATGCCAAATTGCACCCTCCCTAAGATGTATGAACAAATGATCCCCCCCCCCAAATAAAATTGAGGACCAGTCTGCATGCTTACCCTTTAAGCACAAGTTACCCCTCCTACCAGTACTAACCCACCCCCCTGCTGAAAGCACAAATCTTTGCCCCCCCACCCCCCCTCAGCTCACATCCACTCTCTCTTTCAGTATGCCCCCAGCACAAATACCCCCCGAAAACAGTCCCTCCCTCCTAGCATAAATCGTCTACCCCTCAAATTTCCCCCTCGAGCACAAATCCTCTCCCCCCAACTCCAGATTCCCCCTCCTAGTACAAATTCCCCCACCCATCCTAGCAAAAATCCTCTTCCCCCATCCCTCTTTCCAAAACAAATCCCCCCAAATCACCACTCTGAGCACACCTCTCCAAATCTCCCCTCCTAGAACAATTCTTACCCCCTACCACCCTCCAAATTCCCCTAACAACATAAATCTCCTCCCCCAATCTCTTTGTGGTGCCGCCCCCCACCTCACATGATACCACAATGCCCAATGCAGCTGTCTCTCCTGCCCACCCCTTGTCCTGGACCTGTCTGGGCATCATTTACCGTAAAGCACCTTTGAGCAGAATTCAGTTTATGTAAAAAAAAAAATTCAAATTAATTTATGCAGGAAAACATTTTCCGTCCAGGTCTAGAAATTCAGCTCACTTATCTTCCCTTCTGAGAAGCTCCTAAAACATTTGCATGTATTGATTAAAAATTATTAATTAAAAATTAAAAAAGGGTTGTAATTGTAGCTCGTTCCTTTTTAATAGCATCCCTGTGTGGTTTCCTTTTAAGGCACACTAACAATAATAGAAGCAGCATGCAGAAAATGTGGGGAATCCCAGAATATTCACTGCGTGCTGGAACTGGAAATGAGTCAGCTCTCAGTTAATGGAAAATAATACTGCTATAAACTACCTTGGCAACAGGAAAGGGGGACGTTGATTGGTTCGCTAGAGGTGAAACAGATAGTTCTTCATGCAGATACTTGAAGCTCATTGTGCCTGTCTACAAGAGATACAGATTAGATTTCTGCATTCGCCCCAACAAATCTTTGACATATTTGTACAGTTACGCTCCAAATTAAATTACTGGTCGAGGGAGGTGCGACTTTATTCTTTTATTGCCACATAACAGGATTGAGAATGAACAGCTGATTTATATACAGATTCTATTTTTTTTTTTTTAAGATGGCCAAAATTAAAAGGAAATGTTATATGAAATTATTTATAACTTTTCTTTCTTGTTCTTTTTCTAATCTGCACCATTTCTCTCCCATTCTAGGGCTGTTCGCACGACTCTTCGTGTTTTTGTTCACCTTTCCTATTTTTCTTCTTACTCCTTCAGTTCCCTTCTTTTTCCCCTCTTTTTTTTAGTCTTTGAAAGGTTTGTTTAATTGACCAGTAGCAGGCTGCAGGAATCTAACTCTCCAGGTAACGGAGTGTCATTGTAATGTACTGCTTGAGTTGATGCAATGCTGTACTCTATGCCTTTGCTTGCTGTGGTCTGTGACCGTTTGCTTTTATTACTTGTGCCTTATTGTTCCTTCTTTGATTTTTTTGTTTCCCTTGAAATTTCAATAAAATGTCAGTTTTCAAAAAAAAAATTATTTATAACAATGTTTATAACAATGTTCTGCATAAAGAACTCCAGGCAAACAGCTAAATACACAGATAAAAAGAAAAAGCGTTACGTAGAAGAAGAGAAATGGGAATGCTCTAGGAGCATATTAAACAAAGGTATCAAACAGTGAATTTGAATGGGCAATAAATATAGAAGAACGGAAATTAAACCTGGGTGGTTAAAACGTAATGTGAGTAGCCTCATCAAGGAGATAAGTATGGCCTTTAAATATAAAGGGAATGGGTCACCATCAGCACTCCAGCATTACAGGGAATGCAGTAAGAAATGTAAAATCGCAAAGAGGATGGCTAAAAAGGATTACGAGAGACACATAGCGGAAGAGCGTAAAAATAACCCAAAACATTTTTTCAGATATATTAACAGTAAAAAGACAAAATCGGAGCACATATTGCACACTTAAAAGATGAGGATGGGAGGATGGTTACAGATGACACAGAGAAGGCAACTGTACTAAATGCCTTCTTCTCCATAG
Organism: Lithobates pipiens; assembly: GCF_037356315.1. Classification (NCBI taxonomy): domain Eukaryota; kingdom Metazoa; phylum Chordata; class Amphibia; order Anura; family Ranidae; genus Lithobates; species Lithobates pipiens. The sequence goes on along the minus strand of NW_027507686.1, from coordinate 225,361,389 downwards.
TTTTATACGCTAGAAATAGAAGGGTTTACTGACAGCGACTGCAATGTTAGTGACACAACACATGGCTAACAGAGGCGGGATTCGATGAAAGACTTAATAAACTTAGCACAAATAAATCACCAGGACCAGATGGCTTACACCCGAGAGTCCTCAGAGAACTCAGGCAAGTTATAGCCAGGCCATTATTCCTGATCTCTGTGGACAGCATAAAGACAGGATTGGTACCAGCTGATTAGAGAAAAGCCAACGTGGTACCAATATTCAAAAAAAGGCAAAGACATATTCTTGCCAATTGTAGGCCAGTCAGCCTAACATCAATAGTGGGTAAATTATTGGAGGGGATGATTAGGGACTATATCCAAAGTTTTACTGAGGAGAAGAATAATATTAGTGGTAATCAGCATGGGTTCATAAGAGGATGTTCCTGACAGACCAATCTGCTAACATTCTGCGAGGAAGTGAGCAGCCATCTAGTTAGGGCAGGGATGTGCAAACTTTTTTCAAAGAGGGCCAGATTTGATAAAGTGAACATGTGTGAGGGCCGACCATTTTGCCTGACATTCATTAAACCATTAAAATTCAGTCTAAGTGTGTGTCTGAGCACTAATTCACTGCCCAACAAGAATTCTCTTGCCTTTGTGGCTGTGTGTGGTGAAGAGATGAGCTCAGGCGTGTTATTTGGATATACCGTATTTATCGACGTATAACACGAACCTTCACTTTAAAAAGGATGTTTCAGAAAACAATCTTACATTTTAAATAATGAACTGTGAAGCAAAATAAGGGTCAGTGCCCATGAATGCAGCCCAATCAGTGCCCACCTGCAGCCTCACAAGTGCCATGAATGCAGCCCCGCCATTGCCATGAATGCAGCCCCACCATTGCCATGAATGCAGCACTCATATTGACATGAATGCAGCCCCACCATTGCCATGAATGCAGCCCCACCATTGCCATGAATGCAGCACTCACATTGACATGAATGCAGCCCCACCATTGCCATGAATGCAGCCCCACCATTGCCATGAATGCAGCACTCACATTGACATGAATGCAGCCCCGCCATTGCCATGAATGCAGCCCCACCATTGCCATGAATGCAGCACTCATATTGACATGAATGCAGCCCCACCATTGCCATGAATGCAGCCCCACCATTGCCATGAATGCAGCACTCACATTGACATGAATGCAGCCCCACCATTGCCATGAATGCAGCCCCACCATTGCCATGAATGCAGCACTCACATTGACATGAATGCAGCCCCGCCATTGCCATGAATGCAGCCCCACCATTGCCATGAATGCAGCACTCACATTGCCATGAATGCAGCACTCACATTGACATGAATGCAGCCCCTCCATTGCCATGAATGTAGCACCCGCATTGACATGAATGCAGACTCACCGTTGCCATAAATGCAGCACCCACGTTGCTCGGGGATTCGTTGGGAGGCCACAAAAGATATACATGTCAAAATTACCAGGCAGGCCGTCCGAAACCAGAACTGGACTTTGGACATGCCTGAGATAGGGGAAGGTCTGTGTATGTGGTGTATCTGGACTTTGCAAAAGCATTTGAGACAGTCCCCCATAAAAGCTTAATTTACAAGCTGAAGTCTGCAGGCTTGGACCATAGGGTTTTTATTTGGGTAAAAAAATGGTTACAGGGTAGTGATAAATAACATTTATTCAGACTTGTCTGGAGTGGTGAGTGGGGTACCCCAAGGTTCTGTCTTGGGACCAATTCTATTCAACATATTCATAAATGATATAGAGTATGGGATAACTAGTTCAGTCTTATTTTTTGCGGATGACACAAAGATAAGCAAAGTAATAAACTCGCATCATCAAAACTATAATTCTGCCACTTTTTAAAACTCTGGGATTTGGCGTTTTCCATCCAGTTTTGGTCACGAGTCCTCCGAAGGGATGTGCTGGAGCTGGAGAGAGTTCAAAGAAGGGCAACAAAACTAACAAGGGGACTGGAGAACCTCAATTACGAGGAACGGCTGCAAACACTAAATTTATTCTGGCTGGAGATGAGACGTTTGAGAGGGGACATGATAGTGATCTACAAATATCTCAATGGGGATCCCAGCATAGAAAAAAAACGATTCCGACCTAGAGTGTGTAAAAGAACATGGGGGGGCACACGATGAGACTGGAGGAGAAGCGGTTTATGTCCTTATCCACCTACAGTCAACCTGCTGACATTTGCTACAGCACCTTTCTACTCCCACCGGCTCCCGATCATTATTAGGGACCAGGAGCTTTCTGTGACAGTTCATTCTCTGTACTGGGAGTATGCAGTGAGGGTGCGCTCAGCACAGAAACCCCTGCTGCTCATGGATGCACTTTGCAGCATGTGGTTGTTATAGCCCACCCTCTTTGCCCCTGAACATAACCATTATGTGCAGTGCAATGACAAGGTCATCTAGAACCCAGGGCGAACATGCCAAAAATCTTTGCCCCCCATCTCCCAAATTCCCCAGCACAAGTGACCCCCCCCCTCCCAAAAAAAAGGCACCCCTCCTAGCACAAAACCTCTACCCCCTCAAATTTCACATCCTCTCTCCCCCCACTCCAAACTCCCCCAGCACAAATTTCCCCCCAAACCCCCCTGCTAGCATAAATCCTCCTCCCCCTCAATTTCCTAGCACACCCCCCAAATTTCCCCTCCTAGAATAATCCTTACACCTTGCAACCCCCCAAATTCCCCCTCCCAACACAAAAAACCCTCACTCCCAATCTCCTCACGGCACCCCCCCACCTCACCTCACATGATACCACAGTGCCTAGGGCAGCTTCCCCTCCTGCTTACCTCTTGTCCTGGCCCTGATTACATGGGTGGCAATAGGTTAATGAAGATTATACCATTTTTTTTTTTTATTGAAGTTCCTTTAGATTTACCTTCAACTATATAGTAAAAGCGCCTGCCTGATTGCATACAAATTGAAAGTGTTTAGTTTTAACCTCATATCATATGGTTTTGGTAAGTCCAAAGGAAAATTTAATAATAAAATTGTATAATGTATGGCCAGCCTATCCTTTCTAGACTGATTTTTGAATGGTAGGGTATGTGTTCATTATAACCACCTGGCGCACTTTCAATGTTTTGAAAGTCCTATTATGGGGATGCCACAATTTTACTTGCATCTTAGTGCAATTGTCTAAAAAGTATAGCGAGACAGAATACAAAGCAGCGCTGTGTCTTATGTCACTGAAACTCATCAACCATGTCTGATGATATAAAAACACTTCTGAGAATTGGTTTGTGGTCCCTTAAGGGGTTTCCTGGATGTGTTTGCGGATGGATTCAAAAATACAAACTAATCTAATAATACAGTTTGTTTTAAGCAATTAACACACAAAATTATTATGCTGGTTTAAACAAGTCATGTTCAATAATGGAAAAATGGACATGGACCTCGAGGATAAGGACTATCAATGAGTTAGGTATTGCAATCAATTCAGGCGTAGGTTTGACATGTCCTGTATTGCAGAACCTTGATCAGAAGAATGTTGAAGTGCTGTATGATCTGATCAAAAGCTAATATGATTAGAGCTGATCTCCAAGCTGGTCAAAACAAACCATTTCCATCACTAAGTGCTGTATGAACTGTATGTACCTTCAGCTATATACAGTAGACAGTGATGGGTTCAGTCAGAGATTGTGACGTCATCAGCCCGCCTCTCCACCTCAGCCAATCAGAGGAAGCTTTGCATTCATTCACAGCCTGCTGCTATTTTGATTGTGAAAAACTTGGCTTCCATCTTTCCATAGTCAGCTCAAAATTTGAATTTCTGTCACTGCTTTCTCAAGGGGTTACCCTCTTATTTATGCTATATGACCAACACAGGGATGTCTTCAGACAATGTTTTTGGGGGAGCTAATGTGGCACACAAAACGCGCTGCCTCCCACACATTCACACACCTATGGGCATGGTCAAAAAGTGGTTGTTTCATTTGCATTCAGAAGTGTGCTGTGTACAGAGTGCAGTAATCAGAAGTGTGCTGTGTACAGAGTGCAGCAATCAGAAGTGTTCTACGTACAGAGTGCGGTGTTCAGGAGTTCTTTATGTACAGAGAAAATTTACTTAAAGTGAAGCAATACCTTTTTTCACTTCTCAATGCATGTAAATTCACTAGCTCTATGGGAAATCTTGGTCAGTTTGACATGGCACTGCTCCCAGTTTTTAACTTTTAACATTTGTATCTATGGGAAATTTTGGTTAGCTTGACATGGCACTGCTCCTGAACCATAAGTGACAGAGACACCAAACTTGGGGAGCACTGAGAGGGGACCCCTGACTATTACAAGGTAGATTACTTAGGCAAGCTGGCTGACTCCAAAATCGGATATGCTGTAGTCCTAGGCCCCCTCTCGGTGCTCCCCAAGTTTAATGCCCCTGTCACTTATGGTTTGGGAGCAGTGCCATGTCAAGCTGATCAAGATTACCCATAGATGCCAATGTTAAAAACTGGGAGCACTGCCACATCAAGCTGACCAAGATTACCCATGGACTCCAATGTTAAAAACCGGGAGCAGTGCCATGTCAAGCTGACCAAGACTACCCATAGACGGCAATGTTAAAAACCCGGGAGCAGTGCTATGTCAAACTGACCAAGATTTCCCATAGACATCAATGTGTTTGTACTTGGGAGGCACTTTATGTACACTCGCACGGGTATGTCAATATTAGCGAGTGTACGCAAAGTGGGGTATGCCCGTATAGCCTGCTGTCTGCATGCTGGCAGAAGTTGCTTGTGCCCCTCTATAAGATCATGTGCAGGGAAAAACTCACGTGGCTCATTGCAGGTGCTTCGATGTCTCTCTTTCTCTCACCCCTAAGGCTGTGCTCTTCTCTCCATCCTGATCCAGCGGCCAGCACCACTTTCTTCCTGTACAGCTTAGATGTCAAATAAGGCGGCTGAGGAAGGGGGTGGGTACAATGCCCTTCCTATTGGCTGAGGAAGCAGCAGAGGAGTGAAGCATCTGCAGGCTCTGTGTGTTTACTGACACTGGAGTGCATATCAATCCCTGCCGGACTAACTAAGCATCAGTGGCTTTTGGGGCCAGACCTGCTGTATCCCTCCACAAGGAAAAACAGTCCTCAACCTTTGGGTATTAATAAGGGAATTTGCAGATAAAATACTATTAAAAAACAGTTTGGAACGTGCAAGAAGTGGCTTGTGAATTTTGGGGGTGCTAATGGTGGAGCTTAAATAATTGTTGGGGGAGCTTTAGCACACCCAAGCACCCACCTGGCCCCGCCCCTAGACCAACACTTTATGACAACCTGACCATCACATTTGTGTGAGCTTGTTGGACATCCCATGCCAAAGCCATGGGCATTCATGGGGGTGGGCTTCCCTTTTGTGGCTATAATAGCCTCCACCTTTTCACAAGATTTTTAAATATGTCAGCTGGAATTTGTGGTCTTTCAACCAAAAACGCATTGATGAGGTCAGATACTGATGTTGAATGGCTCACAACTGGCATTTCTATTCATCCATAAGGTGTTACAGTAAGTAAGGCTGAGATCAGGTCTCTGTGTACTCTAGTTCCTCCACACCAGACTCATCAAACCATGTCTTTATGGACTTGAGCCAAGCTGGAACAAAAAAGGGTATTCCCTAAATGGGTGATACAAAATTCTGTATGCCTAAATATTAACCATATGCTTCATTGAAAATACCCGAGCCCAATAATTTGGAGAAGTGGCACATGCTCTTGGCCATATAGCGCACTGCCAAAAGTTAGGGTAAATTTAGTTTTTTTTGGCTTCATTGTACTGTGGAGAAATTATCTTTTTTTTTTTTGCTCTGGTCAGGGTTTCTATAAGGCCGGTAATTGATTGCTCCAGTCTTCTTCTGGAGGAAGCTTCCAGAAAATAAATTAAGAGGGTCAACCACTGATTTATGAATATTTATCAGACCCTAGCCAACCCCTGGGAAGGGGGTGCCCAGAAGGTGGCTGTAGAACTAATAAATGTTTGGAAGGCTTGGGCAGAGCGTTCTTATGCTGGGGCTGCCCCCCTTGGGATGCAGCCTTTGTACTGGAGTTGCTGTCTGAGCTAAAAGGAAATTATTTGCATGATCTTGGAGTCTGGTCTGGAGAAGGATCTTTGTCTCCCTCACTGAAGAGTGTCGCATAGAAGCTGGGTGGAAGCGGCTGTCCTAGGGCTTTTGAGTGAGACCTGGTTCTGAACGCTCAGGTGTGCAAGTGCTAGAAGGAATTGTGTGCCAGAGGTTACTGGGTGGATTGGGTCTGCTCTTACAGGGAACTAGAACTACTGTCCATTTCCTATTACCTCCAGTTAAGGCTGTTTCAAGAGGATTTTGTAAATCTTTCAGCCACCAAACAGATTCACACCAACCTTTAAAAAAGACATCTAGACAATGAATGTTTGAGTGATTGCTTTTCGCGTCTTAGAAACAGAGGTAAGTTCAGACCAGTGTCCCTAGCAGTAGAGGTCAAAATAATAAAAGACAAAATCAGAACTCAGGGACAAACGCAAATGTCAGACAGATAAGGTACCAATCCAAATCCATAGAGGGTGGTCAAATTCCAAGGCAAGGTTTAAGGCATTAGGTAAACAAACAAGGCCAAGGTCAAACACAAAGAATATTCAGCAGCACACATATTACCAGGAGCTAAAACATTCTGTACTGAACAAGTATTGAGTCTATCCTCAGAAAGGCCAGCTGAAATGGCAGATAGAGGGGTCCAGTTTGGATAATTATACGGTACTTTTTGAGTCCCTAGTCATGGAAAGGATCTATAAAACAAACTTAAATTTGTGTTTTTGTGGTGAAGTAAAACTCCCCTTGTGCTGCTAGGCTTTGGTTTCTCAGGCTGCTAGATGATCAGTATATTTATCTTAGGCTACTTTCACACTGGGGCATTGTGGGCGCTGACGGTAAAGCGACACTATATTTAGGGGCGCTTTACCGTCGTTTTAGTGGTGCTATGCGGCCGCTATCGGGGCATTTTCAACCCCCACTAGCAGCCGAAAAAGGGTTAAAACCGCCCGCTGCAGCGGTGCTTTGCAGGCGGGTTTGCAGCGCTTCCCCATTGTTTTCTATGGGAAGGGGCACTTTAGGAGCAGTAAATACACCGCTCCTACAGCGCTCCAAAGATGTGGCTTGTAGGACTTTTTGGACTGTCCTGCAAGTGCACCGCTCCAGTGTGAAAGTCCTCGGGGCTTTCACACTGGAGAGACAGCAGCGGCTGTTTCAGGGCACTTTGCAGGTGCTATTTTTAGCGCTGTAGCACCTGCAAAGAGCCCCAATGTGAAAGGGGTCTTATTCTTATCTGCTCAATATTTGATGAAATATCATTTTAAGTCTAAGTTCACACCTATGTAGTTGCGGTTGATGCGTTTTTCAGGCACATTTTGTGGTGCGTTTCTAAATCCATGATTTTAATGCATTTTTGCATGAAGTTTTCATGCATTTTGCATTTGCCACCACATCCTTCACAACTGATGGGTTGCCTGCTGACAGCTGAATGTAAAAAAAAAAAGAATTGCAAAAACATTTGTGAAAAAATCAGCCTGGGGTCCACCTCCAAATCCATACCAGGGCCATTGGGTCTGGTATGGATTTGGAGGAGAACCCCACACCAAAATAAAAAATGGCATGGGCCCCCCCTCCAAATCCATACCAGGCCTTTATCAGAGCATGGTCAGGAAAGGGAGAGGAAGAGCAAGCACCCCCCTCCTGAATCATACCAGGCCACATACCCTCAACAATGCTCGTCTCCTCCCTTTCCTGACCAGGGGCGTTGCATGCTCAAACAAGGGTCTGGCATTTTATTTTGGCGTCAACTTCCCCTTCAAATGGTATGGATCTGGGGCGGGAAACCAATGCTGTTTTTTTCACAAATTGATTTGCCAGCAATTCTTTTTTTTACATTCAGCTGTCAGCAGGGAACCCCGCTGACAGCTGATGACTCATCGGTTGTTAAGGATGTGGCAGTCGCCTTCCCAGCCCACTCCTTAGTAACCAGCTATATACAGTGTTTATAAAGTGTCTTTCATATCTCTCATGTAATGACATAATGACCCTTTAATACCCTGTACACACCGTCGGAAATTCTGACAGAAGCGGTCTGATCAGATTATGTTGTCGGAAAATCCGATCATGTGTGGGCTCTATCGGACTTTTTCCATTGAAAATTCAGAGTTTCAAAAGTTTGAAAGCTGAATCTAAAATTTTTCCACAACAAAATCCAATCGGACTTTTTCCGATCGTTTGTAGAGAATTCCGACGGACAAAGTGCCACGCATGCTCAGAATAAATTACGAGACGAAAGCTATTGGCTACTAGCCTCTACGTAGTCCCGTCGTACACAACGAATGGCACAGCATTAAGAACGATCGGATTTTCCGACAACTTTGTATGCAACACAAGTTTCGGCCACAATCCGTCAGAAAAAATCTGACGGATTTTGTGGTCAGAATGTCCGACCGTGTGTACAGGGAAAAAGACTTCAGGACTCTTGAAAGACACTTTTGTCAGTCAAAGAGAAGCATCAGGATAAAGAAGGGCCAACCAAACTCCAGACCAAATAAAAGAAGATCTGAGGCCAGATCTACTATGTAACAGCTGTTTAAGCCAAGTAACTGAGCTTTTAGTTGCAATTTTTTAAATAAAATTGGAAAATTGCTAGAGGTAGGGGAAACCCTTTGTTTCCACCAAGGTTGAGCTTTAAATTAATACATTACTTACACTTCTATAAGTAGTTAAATCTGTTTTATATTATATTACTTCAATCCACTATGCAGTAGAATCTAGGTTAAAAAATTATATGTCTAATGAATGTTAGACAATAGAAGCTTTCTGATACAAGTAGAGCACAAAGCGATGACCTTACCTTAAAGTACATGGAAACCCTTACCGTGTAAAACAACCCATTCAGTTTAAAATAGAAATGAAAGGCAAAACATCTGTGTGTGTGTGTGTATATATATATATATATATATATATATATATATATATATATAGATCCCATAATTCCTGTTCTCGGAACTGCATAAGGAGCTGGAGAAGGACAAACAGCAGCACACAAATCTTCCAAGTGAATGGCTGTGTCAGCAGTCTGATCATTGGAGGAGAGCAGGCTGAATTCCCAGCACAACTAGAGAACTGACCACACTGTGCTCTCAACTGGCAGGAACACCAGGGATTTCACACAAAGGAAGCCATGCAGAGAGAACAAGATACTTTCCCATACAGGTACATGGTACAGCAGACACATATCAGGTATATGTAATGTGGGGTTTACATATTCTTTAAAGTGGTTGTAAACCCTTACAAACCACTTTGACCTACAGGTAAGCCTAGATTAAGGCTTACCTGTAGGTCCAAGAAATATCTCCCAAACCTATACGGTTAAGGAGATATTTGCCCGAAGACGGGCACCGCTATCTACGGCGCATGCGCCGTAGACAGCGGCGCGCAGGCGCACTGAGAGGGGCATCGTCGATGACGGCAATGCCGCGAGTCTCGGCTACCGTGCGCATGCGCGGGAGTGACGTCATCGCTGCTCCGGCGATTCACAGCGCCGGAGCAGCGAGACCCACGGAGACCCACCAAGAAGATGGACGCTCGGAACTACAGGGGACAGCGGTGACTTCGCTGGCTCCTGTGTCAGGGAAGTGACACATAATGGACTACTATGCGATGCATAGTAGTCCATTATGCTTTGCCTTTACAGGGAATGAAAGAGGAAGTAAACTCATCAGGGTTTACTTCCTCTTTAACAGTGTGGTAATGCTCCTCCAAAGTCAACAGGCTAGGGGCAGGCCAGTGACCAAGCTCTGCTGCTTAAACATATTGGAGAAATATGAGGTCACTGATTTGGCTGTGCAGTCTAAAAGCATTGCCTGGAACGCCAGATTTTTTCAGAATTACATGTCCTTTGTATAAACTGTACATTTGAAAGTGTGCATTCTGGAGTTTATCTTTAAGGAATAGATCCCATTTTAAGGGATTGGAAAATAAATCCCCTCTTTGCTAAACCCACCACTGGGACTCTTTCCTCAACAGAAAAGAAGGAAAGAAGAAAAGGAAAGAAGAAGAAGAGGAAAGAAGAGGAAAGAAAAGGAAAGAAAGAAACGTTAACTAATTAATGTCATTTTTTTTTTGTTGCTATTTAAATCATAATTTATAATAAATTCAAGGGGAGGATGGTGGGAGAGGAGGGGGAAGGAAGGCAAAAAGGTGGGAGAGGAAGGGGGAAGGAAGGCAAAAAGGTGGGAGAGGAAGGGAGAAGGAAAGGAAAAAGGTGGGAGAGGAAGGGAGAAGGAAGGGAAAAGGATGGGAGAGGAAGGGAGAAGGAAGGGAAAAAGGTGGGAGAGGAAGGGAGAAGGAAGGGAAAAAGGTGGGAGAGGAAGGGGGAAGGAAGGGAGGAAGGTGGGAGGGGGAAGGAAGGGAGGAAGGTGGAAGGAAGGTGGGAGGGGAAGGGGGAAGGAAGGGACTAAGGTGGGAGGGGAAGGGGGAAGGAAGGGACTAAGGTGGGAGGGGAAGGGGGAAGGAAGGGAGGAAGGTGGCAGGGGAAGGGGGAAGGAAGGGAGGAAGGTGGGAGGGGAAGGGGGAAGGAAGGGAGGAAGGTGGAAGGAAGGTGGGAAGGGAGGGAGGAAGGTGGAAGGAAGGTGGGAGAGGAAGGGGGAAGGAAGGGATGAAGGTAGGAGAGGAAGGGAGGAATGATGTGTATCTGAATGGCAGAATCCATATTAAGGCCCATACACACGATCAGACTTTTTGACAACAAACATGCAAATTAGCTGTTTTGGAGCAACATCCGACCGTGTGTACGCTCCATCGGACAAACTTTTTCGGTTTTTCATTAGACTTTTGTTGGCTGTGCGAACGGACAAACTTTCTGGCAACAAAAGTCTGATGGAGCAAAGTCTGATCGTGTGTACAGAAAACCATAGGACTTTTGTACAAAGTACAAACAGGCATGCTCAGAACCAATGCAAAAGATCAGACAACAATACAGAAGTTGACCAAAGGTGGTGGTAAAGAGCAGAAAAACCACATGATTTGGTGAAAGTTGGCTGAAAAAGTCCTGCTGTGTGTATGCTTAACAAGTTCAGGGCTGACGCCCTTTGTACAAAAATCCAAGGTAAAGTTTGTACAAAGTCCTATCGTGTGTAAAGGCCCATACACATGATCTGACTTTTTGACAACAAACATGCAAATTAGCTGTTTTGGAGCAACATCCGACTGTGTGTACGCTCCATCGGACAAACTTTTTTGGTTTTCATCGGACTTTTGTTGGCTGTGCGAACGGACAAACTTTCTGGCAACAAAAGTCCGATGGAGCAAAGTCTGATCGTGTGTACAGAAAACCATAGGACTTTTGTACAAAGTACAAACAGGCATGCTCCGAACCAATGCAAAAGATCAGACAACAATACAGAAGTTGACCAAAGGTGGCGGTAAAGAGCAGAAAAACCACATGATTTGGTGAAAGTTGGCTGAAAAAGTCCTGCTGTGTGTATGCTTAACCACCTTCAGACCGAACCATTTTGCTGGTAAATGACCAGAGGTCTTTTTACAATTTGGCACTGCGCTGCTTTAACTGGTAATTGCGCGGTCATGCAATGTTGTACCCAAACAAAATTTGCGTCCTTTTCTTCCCACAAATAGAGCTTTCTTTTGATGGTATTTGATTGCCTCTGCGATTTTTATTTTTTGCGATATAAACGTAAAAAGACCGCAAATTTTGAAAAAAAATGATATTTTCTACTTTTTGTTATTAGAAAAATCCAATAAACTCAATTTTAGTCATACATTTAGGCCAAAATGTATTCAGCCACATGTCTTTGGTAAAAAAAAAGTCAATAATTGTATATTTATTGGTTTGCGCAAAAGTTGTCACATCTACAAACTAAGGTACGTTTTCTGGAATTTACGCAGCTTTTAGTTTACGACTGCCTATCTAATTTCTTGAGGTGCTAAAATGGCAGGGCAGTACAAAACCCCCCCAAATGACCCCATTTTGGAAAGTAGACCCCCTAAGGAAATTGATAAGTGGCATGTTGAGCCCATTGAATATTTTATTTTTTTGCCTCAAGCGATTGAATAATGACAAAAAAAAATTTTTTTTTTTTTTTTACACAAAGTTGTCACTAAATGATATATTGCTCACACATGCTATGGGCATATGTGAAATGACACCCCAAAATAAATTCTGCTGCTTCTCCTGAGTACGGGGATACCACATATGTGGGACTTTTTGGGAGCCTAGCCGCGTACGGGGCCCCGAAAACCAAGCACCGCCTTCAGGCTTTCTAAGGGCGTAAATTTTTTATTTCACTTCTCACTACCTATTACAGTTTTGAAGGCCATAAAATGCCAAGATGGCACAAAACCCCCACAAATGACCCCATTTTAGAAAGTAGACACGCCAAGCTATTTGCTGAGAGGCATTTTGAGTCCATGGAATATTTTATATTTTGCCACAAGTTGCGGGAAAATTACAAACTTTAATTTTTTTTAATTTTTTTTTCACAAAGTTGTCACTAAATGATATATTGCTCACACATGCTATAGGCATATGTGAAATGACACCCCAAAATAATTTCTGCTGCTTCTCCTGAGTACGGGGATACCACATATGTGGGACTTTTTGGGAGCCTAGCCACGTACGGGGCCCCGAAAACCAAGAACCGCCTTCAGGTTTTCTAAGGGCGTAAATATTTGACTTCACTCCTCACTACCTATTACAGTTTTGAAGGCCATAAAATGCCAAGATGGCACAAAACCCCCACAAATGACCCCATTTTAGAAAGTAGACACCCCAAGCTTATTTACTGAGAGGCATGTTGAGTCCATGGAATATTTTATATTTTGCCACAAGTTTGTGGGAAAATTACAAACTTTTTTTTTTTTTTTTTTTTTTCACAAAGTTGTCACTAAATGATATATTGCTCACGCATGCCATGGGCATATGTGAAATGACACCCCAAAATAAATTCTGCTGCTTCTCCTGAGTACGGGGATACCACATATGTGGGACTTTTTGGGAGCCTAGCCGCGTACGGGGCCCCGAAAACCAAGCACCGCCTTCAGGCTTTCTAAGGGCGTTACAGTTTTGAAGGCCATAAAATGTCAAGATGGCACAAACCCCCCCCCAAATGACCCCATTTTGGAAAGTAGACACCCCTAAATTTAGGGGTACACTAGTGAGACTAGGTAATAAATGGCGGGTGCCCTGAAACTATAAAAAAAATAACTAACCAACCAGCGTCACCTGTAACAGTTATATGGTGATCACTGGTGAAAGGGTTAACTAGGGGGCAATCAGGGGGCTTTATGCGGTAGTATATGGGGGTCCCTGGCGCTATAAAAAGCTGCGGCGAACCTAAATACCTACCTGCCTAACTAGCGTCACCTGTGACACTAATACAGTGATCAGAAAAACGATCGCTTATTAGGCTGGGTTCACACTGGAGCGATGTGGGAACGCCACGAATGCGCGGCGGGTTCCCGCATCACATGCCTCCCGGCGGCAGTTCACACTGCCCTATGCGAACTGCTGGGAGTGTCAGTGAAATGTTAATGACACCCCCAGATCAGTTTGCATATCGCAGTGCGATCTGCAAACTCGGATCGCATGGTGTGAACACCCATGCGATCCGATTCTGCTGCGGACCAAAAAAAGGGTCCCGTGCGAGTTTGCGGCGGGTGCGACACGAATTCAGCCATACTATCTGTATGGCTGAACTCGAATCGCACAGAGATCGGATGTGATTTGCACTGCAGTGCGGTGCGAATCACATCCGTTCTCATAAACCGCTGCAATGTGAACCCAGCCTTAGTGACACTGGCGACGGGGGGTGATCACGGGGTTAAACCTTTATTGGGGGGGGTTAGGGGGGTACCTTAGAACTAAAGGGGGCTAACCCTAACTGCCCTAACAGTTATTACAGTCACAAATGACACCCGCCGGGTGATCAGGGGGTTAAACCTTTATTAGGTAATAAATGGCGGGTGCCCTGAAACTATGAAAAAATAACTAACCAACCAGCGTCACCTGTAACAGTTATATGGTGATCACTGGTGAAAGGGTTAACTAGGGGGAAATCAGGGGGCTTTATGCGGTAGTATATGGGGGTCCCTGGCGCTATAAAAAGCTGCGGCGAACCTAAATACCTACCTGCCTAACTAGCGTCAACTGTGACACTAATACAGTGATCAGAAAAATGATCGCTTATTAGGCTGGGTTCACACTGGAGCGATGCGGGAACGCCATGAATCCGCGGCAGGTTCCCGCATCGCATGCCTCCCGGCGGCAGTTCACACTGCCCTATGCGAACTGCTGGGAGTGTCAGTGAAATGTTAATGACACCCCCAGATCAGTTCGCAAATCGCAGTGCGATCTGCAAACTCAGATCGCATGGTGTGAACACCCATGCGATCCGATTCTGCTGCGGGCCAAAAAAAGGGTCCCGTGCGAATTTGCGGCGGGTGCGGCGGGTGCGACACGAATTCAGCCATACTATCTGTATGGCTGAACTCGAATCGCACAGAGATCGGATGTGATTTGCACTGCAGTGCGGTGCGAATCACATTCGTTCTCATAAACCGCTGCAATGTGAACCCAGCCTTAGTGACACTGGCGAGGGGGGGTGATCACGGGGTTAAACCTTTATTGGGGGGGTTAGGGGGGCACATTAGAACTAAAGGGGGCTAACCCTAACTGCCCTAACAGTTATTACAGTCACAAATGACACCAATGCAAAAAAAAAAAAAGCAATTGGTGTCACTGTGACTGGGGGGGCAGGGGTAATTGGGGGGTGATCGGGGGGTAAAGGGGGGGTGTGAGTGTGCCTGGCATGTTCTACTGTGTAGTGTAGTGCTTGTGCAACTCACCGATGCTCTCTCCTCGGTGCCGGAACGAAAAATACCGACACGGAGGAGAGAATACATCACTTCCTCTCCTGTGTTTACATTACAGGAGAGGAAGTGATGTCACGGGACATTTTCATTCGTCGGGAGCGATCGCGAGGGGGTGGCCATGAATGAATGGCCGTCCCCTCGTCCGGGATCGCTCCCGAACGAATACCGACCGCCGCAGGCACCGGGCGGGGGCCCGATCGGGCCCCCGACCCGCGGGCAGGCAAGGACGTACATGTAAGCCCTTATGCATGCCCGTGCCATTCTGTCGACGTACATCGTCGTGCGCCGGTCGGCAAGTGGTTAACAAGTTCAGGGCCGACGCCCTTTGTACAAAAATCCAAGGGAAAGTTTGTACAAAGTCCTATCGTGTGTATGAGGCTTTAGAATCACAAATTTAAAATAAATGAAGGGGTGAAAAGGGTGGGAGAGGAAGCGGGGAAAAGGATGTTATGGAGGTGGAAATAAGTTATGGAAGGAGAAAGAAGGAAAAAAGAAGGAAAGAAAGCAAGCAAGAAAATGGTTAACTATTAATTGTATTTATTTTGTTATTTGAATCATAATTTTAAAATAAATTAAAGGGAATAAAGGTGGGAGAGGATATTATGGAGGTAGAAAGAAAGAAAAAAAAGTTAATGTCATTTTTTTTGCTATTTGAATCGTAATTTTAAATAAACTCAAGGGGAGGAAAATGGGAACAGAAGGGGGAAGGAAGGAAGGATGGATTTGTCACTGTGTATCTAAATGGCAGAAGCTCTGAGGGATGAGCCACTAGACCCACTCCCACTACTAGTACTCTTTTCTGTTGTTGTAATAAAAGAAAAGTAATAAAGAAAAAAATGTAATTAATTCATTCATTTTTTTTTTTGTTATTTGAATTATAATTTTAAATACTGTAAATTCAAGCGGAGGAAGGTGGAGGAGGAAGGAATGAAGGAAGGAAGGAAGGAAGGGGGAAGGAAGGAAGGAAGGAAGGAAGGAAGGAAGGAAAACAGGAAGGATGGATTTGTCACTGTGTATCTGAATGGCAGAAGCTCAAAGGGATGAGCCACTAGACCTAAAGGCTTGCATTTGATTGGTAGCTGTCAGAATAAATCTGCAGATCTTGGCAAGCACACCTTCATTCATAACCCTTAATGTGTTTCAAAAACTGGCTATAAATAGAATCATCTCAAGTACCCAAGGGTCTACTATTGATACAATTTTTTATTACTCACAACAGAATTAATTGACTATGACGACTTCATAGTAATACATAGTCAACTGCGGATGCTGGTCTATGGGGACTGGCTGTTCTGTGGTTCTGTTAGGGTTGGATATTTAAATGGGACTCCATCAGGTCTCCAGGTAGAATCGCTCTTTAACAAGTAGGATTTTTTTGTTGTGTACACACATCATATTTTCTGTACAAATAACATTTCCATATTAGAACATGTAGCATATTTGTTGCGATATCGATTGTATTCCAGTTGAGGCTAGTTTCATCTCAATTTGTTTCACATTGACCTTTCCAGTTAATCTATTCCATCTTTATTTATCACCCTGGAATGCATGAGTCATTCTCATGTTTAGTGATGGACGAACTTCCGACGGGACGTTTCGCGAACGCGAAATGCGAACGGACCCAAACGTTCGCGAAACCGAACGTTCGCCGCGGGCCCCATTGACTTCAATGGGAGGCGAACTTTGCAAACCTTCATGTCGAATTTGCGGCCACGTGGTAATTATTAGGGGGTAAAACGTAGTCCCACCATCTGGACAATGACATAATACATGTATGAGGTGAATTTGGGATCGATAACTACAAGCATTTTTATTTTATTTGGGAAATTGTTCTAACAATTCAGGACTATGGAGCTAATGAAGGCAATGGAGGAGAGGGAAGGTCAGGGACCAGGGTAGGCAAAGAAGAGGGTGCAGGAGATGATCACCAGCAGCGTGACATACCGGAATGACACATGCACCGTGATAGAGGCATCTGACAGCAGCACCGTAATACAGAGCACTGACAGCAGCACCGTGACATACAGCGCTGACAGCAGCACCGTGACATACAGCGCTGACAGCAGCACCGTGACATACAGCGCTGACAGCAGCACCGTGACATACAGCGCTGACAGCAGCACCGTGACATACAGCGCTGACAGCAGCACCGTGACATACAGCGCTGACAGCAGCACCGTGACATACAGCGCTGACAGCAGCACCGTGACATACAGCGCTGACAGCAGCACCGTGACATACAGCGCTGACAGCAGCACCGTGACATACAGCGCTGACAGCAGCACCGTGACATACAGCGCTGACAGCAGCACCGTGACATACAGCACTGACAGCAGCACCGTAAGCAGCCCCAGGAGGAAGTCAGCACAGCACAGGGATGGTGTGATCCCCTCATAATAAGAACCCCCAGGAGGAAGTCAGCACAGCACAGGGATAGTGTGATCCCTTCATAATAAGAACCCCCAGGAGGAAGTCAGCACAGCACAGGGATATCATAAGCAGCCCCAGTAGAAATATGACACCGCTCAACCTCTTCAAAGAGGAGGGTAGGGGCATATAGTACGGTGTGCTTTTTTGGGTCAAGGAAGTGAGCCAAATGAATTAAGAAGGTCTGTGTGCTTGATTAAAAAAATAGTTTATAGACATATACATGGTCTACTGGTCACATGTGTTGAATTCCTCCGAGATCCATGCCTCATTCATTTTTAGAAATGTGAGGTAGTTAACACTGTGGTGAGCTAGGCGAGTACGCTTATCGGTCACAATCCCCCCTGCTGCGCTGAACGTCCTTTCGGACAGGACACTGGATGAGGGGCAAGCCAACAGTTCGATTGCAAATTGGGCAAGCTCTGGCCAGAGGTCAAGCCTGCCCACCCAGTAGTCTAGGGGTTCATCACTCCTCAGAGCGTCCACATCGGCCGTTAACCCAATGTAGTCGGACACCTGACGGTCTAGGCGTTCCCTGATGCTGGATCCGGATGACACCTGTCGATGGGTCGGCTGAAAGAATGACCTCATATCCGAAGTCACCAACACATCTTCAAACCGGCCTCTTCTTGCAGGCGCTGTTGGATTGGTACCCGCAAATCCTTCTCTGGGAGTGGGAATTGCTCCTCTGCCAGCGCACGCAAAAGCAGAATGCAGCATTTCTCGAAGCAAGGCCTGGAAGTGCTGCATTCTGACAGCCCTCTGCGACGGCGGTAACATTTCCGCCATTTTGTGTTTGTACCGGGGGTCTAAGTACGTTGCCACCCAGTACTGGTCCTTGACCCTCATGCTTTTTATACGGGGGTCCCTATTAAAACACTGGAGCATGAAGGCCCCCATTTGCACTAAAGTGGAAGCGGTGTGGTGGCCTGGCTCCTGCTCATCATCCAGGATAATGTCGTCCTCTTCATTCTCCTCTCCCCATCCTCGCACAACAGGGATCCCAGAAAGGTTTAAAGCATGCTCTTCTTGCTCCTGCTCATCCGCCCCGGCACCATCCTCCTCTGACTCCTCATCAGACTCCTGTTGTTGACTTGTCTCAGATAGAGTAGCCCCCCCTGGGAATTCATCCAGCATTGCGACTTCCTCATCTTCCCGCTCCTGCTCCTCCACAGCCTGATCAATGACACGACGCAATGCACGCTCCAGAAAGAAGGCATAAGGTACCATGTCACTGATGGCGCCATGGCTGCGACTGACCAGTTTGGTGATCTCCTCAAATGGCCGCAGAAGTCTGCATGTGTCGCGCATGAGCAGCCACTGGCGCGGTGAAAAAAAAACCAGCTCCCCAGAACCGTTTCTTTCGCAGAGTTCATACAGGTAGACGTTAACTGCACGTTTCTGCTGGAGCAGCCTATCAAGCATATAGAAGGTTGAGTTCCATCGCGTCGGGCAATCGCAAATAAGACGTCTGACCGGCAGATGGTGTCGCCGCTGAATGTCAGCAAGGCGAGCCATGGCCGTGTAAGATCTTCTGAAATGGGCCGAGATTTTCCTTGCCTGCCGCAAGATGTCCTGGACCCCAGGGTATTTGACAAGGAATCGCTGCACGACCAAGTTTAAGACGTGTGCCATGCACGGCACGTGCGTGATTTTGCCCTGTTTCAATGCGCTAAGCAGATTGGCACCGTTGTCACACACCACTTTACCAACTGTCAAATTGAGCGGTGTTAGCCACTCATCTGCCTGTGAACGCAAAGCTGAAAGGAGTGCCGGGCCAGTGTGGCTCTTTGCTTCCAGGCACAACAGACGCAGCACGGCATGGCAACGTCTCACCTGGCATGTGGAATAGGTTCTGGGGAGCTTGGGCGGTGCAGTGGAAGAGACGCTAGCAGCGGAAAAGGAGGAGGCAGCTGAGGAGGAGAGGGAGGAGGATGGAGTAGGAGGAGGAGAAGAAGAGTCAGGCCTGCATGCAATCCGTGGCGGTAAAACCAAATCTACACGGGTGCCACGGGTTACATGCTTGACGGCCGTCAGAAGGTTCACCCAGTGGGCAGTAAAACTGATATACCTTCCCTGCCCGTGTTTGCTAGACCACGTGTCTGTGGTCAGATGTATCTTGGCACCGACACTGTGTGCCAGAGATACATTCACTTGCCGCTGAACATGGCCATATAGCTCTGGGATGCCCTTCTCTGAGAAATACTTCCTTCCTGGGACCTTCCATTGTGGTGTTCCAATGGCCACAAATTTGCGAAAGGCCTCCGAGTCCACCAGTTTATATGGCAGTAGTTGGCGGGCTATGAGTTCTGACAAGCCAGCCGCCAACCGTTGGGCAAGAGGGTTATCCGGCATCATCATTTTTTTACGCTCAAACATTAGGCCCACGGAAGCCTGCCTTTTTGCAGAAAAATGTGAGCTTGGCGTGATGGAAGGTGGAGTGGAGGACAATTGTGAGGAGAGAGGAGAAGGAGAAGTAGAAGACGAGGCTGGACGGTGAGAGCCTGCAGTGTGGCTTTGTGTGTTCCGTTGCTCCCACTGGGCTCGGTGATGGCTGCTCATGTGCCTTCTTAAGGCGGTCGTCCCTAGGTGAGTATTGGGCTTACCGCGACTAACGCGTTGACTGCAAAGATTGCAGATGGCAACGCTATTGTCAGCAGCGGACACGTTAAAAAAAGCCCACACTGCGGAGCCATGTGCCGGTGTCCTGGGAGCGCCAGATGTGACCGTACATGGTCGATGACTCGCTCCTGATACATTTGCAGTCTGCTTTGTCCCTGCTGTGCAATGTAAGTCATTGCTGCTTCTCCTCCCTATCTGCTGGTCCATATCTCCCTCTGAACTCCCCTCCTCTTCCTCTCTTGTGGGCACCCACGTGACATCACTAGACACGTCATCATCAACGTCACCTTCCCCACCGCTATAAGTAGAGATCTCGGAGTAGGCAGCAACACCGGGGACCAACCTCCTCCTTGGGCTGATCTGGGTACTGGCGTCAGACTGCTGAGTAGCGCTTGTTGCTACCTCCTCTTCCTGATCCAATACCAAGAGTGGCTGCGCATCAGAAATGTCCTCTTGATATGGATCGGAAAATAATTCCAGTGACTCAAGCGGAAGGTATGTGGTGGTGGTGGTGGTGGTCGTGTTGTTGGTGGTAGTGTCTTTGGGGGTGCACATAGCAGAGAGTGAAGAAGAGGGTGCAGATCGAGAGGATGAGGAGGGTGCAGAAGAGTAAGGCTGAGCGAGCCACTCAACCAAGTCTGGTGCATCCTTTAAAGTAATTGAACGCACCTTCTGCAACTTCCCACTTTGGCTCAAGCCTGTTGCTCCTGCCCTACCCCTACCACCCCTGCGGAAGGGCCTGCCTCTTCCTCTGCATGTCATTTTTTAAATGACCCTGTGACAAAACTCTTAGTCCCTATACCGCTGAAGGACTGCTGCAGTATAGGTGAGCGGTCAGCAGTGGTGCACGTCAACCCTATCTATTGTGGACCTATAGCGGTCCTTACAGAACAGCAGACTGTACCGCACTCAAGCCTATGTACCGTAGCACCCTATACCAAGTTACCAGTCCTTATAAGAACTTTTGTGGACCAAGCAGGTTGTGTATTAGTGTTTAGCAGACTGTACGTCAGTCCCTATACCGCTGAAGGACTGCTGCAGTATAGGGCAGCGGTCAGCAGTGGTGCACGTCAACCCTATCTATTGTGGACCGATAGCGGTCCTTACAGAACAGCAGACTGTACCGCACTCAAGCCTATGTACCGTAGCACCCTATACCAAGTTACCAGTCCTTATAAGAACTTTTGTGGAACAAGCAGGTTGTGTGTTAGTGATTAGCAGACTGTACGTCAGTCCCTATACCGCTGAAGGACTGCTGCAGTATAGGTGAGCGGTCAGCAGTGGTGCACGTCAACCCTATCTATTGTGGACCGATAGCGGTCCTTACAGAACAGCAGACTGTACCGCACTCAAGCCTATGTACCGTAGCACCCTATACCAAGTTACCAGTCCTTATAAGAACTTTTGTGGAACAAGCAGGTTGTGTGTTAGTGATTAGCAGACTGTACGTCAGTCCCTATACCGCTGAAGGACTGCTGCAGTATAGGTGAGCGGTCAGCAGTGGTGCACGTCAACCCTATCTATTGTGGACCGATAGCGGTCCTTACAGAACAGCAGACTGTACCGCACTCAAGCCTATGTACCGTAGCACCCTATACCAAGTTACCAGTCCTTATAAGAACTTTTGTGGACCAAGCAGGTTGTGTATTAGTGTTTAGCAGACTGTACGTCAGTCCCTATACCGCTGAAGGACTGCTGCAGTATAGGGCAGCGGTCAGCAGTGGTGCACGTCAACCCTATCTATTGTGGACCGATAGCGGTCCTTACAGAACAGCAGACTGTACCGCACTCAAGCCTATGTACCGTAGCACCCTATACCAAGTTACCAGTCCTTATAAGAACTTTTGTGGAACAAGCAGGTTGTGTGTTAGTGATTAGCAGACTGTACGTCAGTCCCTATACCGCTGAAGGACTGCTGCAGTATAGGTGAGCGGTCAGCAGTGGTGCACGTCAACCCTATCTATTGTGGACCGATAGCGGTCCTTACAGAACAGCAGACTGTACCGCACTCAAGCCTATGTACCGTAGCACCCTATACCAAGTTACCAGTCCTTATAAGAACTTTTGTGGACCAAGCAGGTTGTGTATTAGTGTTTAGCAGACTGTACGTCAGTCCCTATACCGCTGAAGGACTGCTGCAGTATAGGGCAGCGGTCAGCAGTGGTGCACGTCAACCCTATCTATTGTGGACCGATAGCGGTCCTTACAGAACAGCAGACTGTACCGCACTCAAGCCTATGTACCGTAGCACCCTATACCAAGTTACCAGTCCTTATAAGAACTTTTGTGGACCAAGCAGGTTGTGTATTAGTGTTTAGCAGACTGTACGTCAGTCCCTATACCGCTGAAGGACTGCTGCAGTATAGGGCAGCGGTCAGCAGTGGTGCACGTCAACCCTATCTATTGTGGACCGATAGCGGTCCTTACAGAACAGCAGACTGTACCGCACTCAAGCCTATGTACCGTAGCACCCTATACCAAGTTACCAGTCCTTATAAGAACTTTTGTGGAACAAGTGAGTTGTGAATGTTTAGCAGACTGCAGCAGAAGGGCAGCAGTCAAGTATAATATCCTTTCTATATTTGGAAGAAAGAATATTATACATGTACAAGCCTATTACTGTACCACTGATACCAGTCCTGAAAAGAACCTTTGTGGAACTAATAATAACAGCAAGTCTTTAAAATTACCCTCACTGCCTGACAACACTGCTTCCTTCCTGTCCCTATACAAATTGGCAAAAAAAGAGAACGATTAGTGGTTACTGGAACAGCTCTTTTGTGGACCTTGATAGTAACAGCTAATGATGATGATGATGATGATGATGATGAAAGACTAATCTGGCTGTCCCTGTAGCATACACCGTCCTTTCCCTTTCTCTAAACTAACAAAAGACACTCAGGCTGCTGCAAGAATCAGCAGCACAGCAAACCTATCAACACCTAACACCTATACCAGTCCTGAAAAGAACTTTTGTGTACCAAATAGCTAGTGGTTTATCTCTCCCTACTCCACACAGGAACCTGTCCCTATCTTAACAGAAGAAAGAATGTAAAATGGCCACCGGATCGGGTGTATTTATAGGTTAGGGGGAATGTACAAGTGTCCATGTGCTGTCATGTCTCAATTGGCTGTCCTGTATCACATGATAAACGTGTCACCAAAGGTTAAAGTTCTTGTATACATTAAACACGTAAGTCCGCCGCGGCGAACGACGGAAAAAGGCGTTCGAACGTGCGGACCGCGAATGTCGGAAATTCGCCGCGAAACGACCGCCGGGCGAACCGTTCGGCCATCACTACTCATGTTTGATATTAGGATGCATTGCTTTCATTCCAGTGGTGAGGATATTAGTCAGGACAGGCCTGCCAATTAGATTAATTATCTAAATTCATTGTTTATTTCATTTTATAAAGCTTTCACTGTGTAATATTTCCAATGACAATTAAATGCCAACATTCCTGTCTTTGTACTGTAACTGGCTATATATTTAATAAGAACACCAAGCAAATCTAAAAAAAAAAAAAAAAAAACACCCGGTTACATATTAAATCATTAATTTAATTGCAATTTGAACTAACTGCCTGCAATGCCCTGCAGATAGATACACTTAAAGTGGTTGTATACTCATTTTTTTTACTTTTACCTACAGGAAAGCCTATAATAAGGCTTACCTGTAGGTAAAAAAAATATCTCCTAAACCTGTACGGTTTAGGAGATATTCCCCTCGGTATGCGCCGCTGATGCGCACAAGGGGATTCTCGGCTGAAAGCCCGGCAGTGGCCGGACCCGGCCGGGATGAAATCTCCCCCGTGCACGCGCGGGAGTGACGATATCGCGGCTCCGGCCACTCACAGCGCCGGAGCCGCGATCCCCAGAAGAAACACAGTTGGAGCATGTCAGCTCCCTCGGCGTGGATCGGGCCAGATGTCGGGGCCTCGTTCTAAGGTAAGTATTTCATAATGAGCTAGTATGCGGTGCATACTAGCTCATTATGCCTTTTCCTTTGCAGGTAGGAAAAAAAAAAACATCTGCGGGTTTACTCCCTCTTTAAAGGCCCATACACACGATCAGACTTTTTGACAACAAACCTGCAAATTAGCTGTTGTGGAGCAACATCCGACCGTGTGTACGCTCCATCGGACAAACTTTTTTGGTTTTCATCAGACTTTTGTTGGCTGTGCGAACGGACAAACTTTCTGGCAACAAAAGTCCGATGGAGCAAAGTCTGATCGTGTGGACAGAAAACCATCAGACTTTTGTACAAAGTACAAACAGGCATGCTCAGAACCAATGCAAAAGATCAGACAACAATACAGAAGTTGACCAAAGGTGGCGGTAAAGAGCAGAAAAACCACATGATTTGGTGAAAGTTGGCTGAAAAAGTCCTGCCGTGTGTATACAATACAAGATTTCGTCCGACGCCCTTTGTACAAAAATCCACAGGAAAGTTTGTACAAAGTCTGATCGTGTGTATGAGGCTTAAAAATGAGAGGCTACATACACTGTGAGTCGGTGGTCCTATGATTTTGCTCAGTGTTGTCAGTCTCGTGTTTTCAGGCATTGGGAGCCAAAATAGTAGCTGCTTTAGGCAGTTTACAGGAGGAGGACACTTGGAGAACCTCATAGGTGCGAAAATGCTAACTTACAGTCCAATGAGCAAACAATAGGGATGAGTGAAATTTAAAGTTTTAGGTTCTCTGAAATTTTGGTAAGAATCAGAAGAATTGGACATTGAATTCAATGAAGTGAATATGGCAGGAGAAATGATAGTGTGTTTTAAAGGTGCAGTAAAGCCTCATACACACGATAGGACTTTGTACAAACTTTCCCTTGGATTTTTGTACAAAGGGCGTCGGCCCTGAACTTGTATTGCATACACACAGCAGGACTTTTTCAGCCAACTTTCACCAAATCATGTGGTTTTTCTGCTCTTTACCGCCACCTTTGGTCAACTTCTGTATTGTCGTCTGATGTTTTGCATTGGTTCTGAGCATGCCTGTTTGTACTTTGTACAAAAGTCCTATGGTTTTCTGTACACACGATCAGACTTTGCTCCATCGGACTTTTGTTGCCAGAAAGTTTGTCCGTTCGAACAGCCAACAAAAGTCAGATGAAAACCAAAAAAGTTTGTCCGATGGAGCGTACACACAGTCGGATGTTGCTCCAAAACAGCTAATTTGCATGTTTGTTGTCAAAAAGTCTGATAGTGTGTATGGGCCTTAAGCTTTAAATTCCTCCTGAGCATTATGAAATCTCCTACCAACTCTCTGGAAGTAATCCTTATGCCAAAACATATTCGCCACATTGTTAACAGTTTTTTCCCCAAATTAAAAAAGGAAATATACTCCCCTGCCACCAGTATTGGCAGTTACTGGCTGTCAAAATGACTGTAAATGCTTAGTGTTTCACAGAAGAAGATGCTGTCAAAATTGTGCTGCTCCTATGTAAAATGTTACTTGCAGATAGTCTTCAAGTGTCAATGAGTACATACAATTAATAAATGTATTGTTTCATTGTATTTACTATTTCATTTGTAGTGGTGTAGTTGCCACTAGTAACAAACATCCACCATATAGCCCTGCTGCCTGACCTCCATATTTAACATCTGAGACAATGAACAGCCATTTGCTTTGTTTTGTATTTTCGTTTATTGGGGGGTATAACTTGGTTGGGTAAAGGGGTATATGGGATGCCCACAGATCAATACTTTGCCATCATATTTATAGATTAGAACTTATTTTGAGCCTGAAGAAATGATGCACATGTATAACAGCTACAGTCTCTCTTCCCTGCATCAACATGCAGATTATTGTTCCTCCTCTATGTAACTCCGGCAGACCATTGCTTCTAGGACTTCCTCATCAATGACCGTGTAAAGATGAGGACTTCGCCCATGACTATGTAAGGGTGAAGTTCCCAGAGATCCTTCCCTCCTGCACAAAACTTATACTGTAGCACATTCATTTCTTGTCCCATCTTCTTCTATGTGCAAAAGATCCCACTCTGAATAGTCTCTTATGCTGACTCTGATTGGTTGCTGCTACTAGGCCAGAGGCCTGCAGTACCTCTCCCCAGAGGCCTAGTAGTTTAATAGCATGTATTGAATGATGGACTACTGTTCCCAGCCAGCTTGCAAATCCTGCGCCCTCGGGCCGCATCAATTTGGCACTATTCCCCACAGTCTCTTCTCTGATCCAGGACTCCTCATCAATGACCGTGTAATGATGAGGACTTCACTAATGACGTGTTAAGGTGAAGTTCCCTCACAGACTTCTTAGCATGTCTCCACATCAAGCCCTTCACTGTGGTACACTCACCAACCTTTCTCTGCCCCGAGTCCATGATGGAGAACTTAACCGGACCACACGTTCCGACAGCTTCACCTGCCCCTCTACTCCAGGAATTCCTCATCAATGACCATGTAATGATGAAGACTTCACCCATGACCGTGTAAAGGTGAAGTTCCCTCACAGTTCTCCCCGGGCCACCTGATGGGTGCCCTCCTGCTGCTGTCTGGTACTCCTGTCTCCACTTCTCCCAGCCGACAACTCCACCCAGTGGCCTGGTACCTGAGCTTATATAAGAGGCCCGCTCCCTGCCAATTCAAGTAGGGGTTGGTCAGTGCTCCCACATGAGCCACCTGCCACTCCAGTTCCAGGACCTGCCCCTCTTCCAGAACATTCTCCCTGGAAGCAGGGGAGGCACCTCAGAACTAGAGCACATGGGGTCACACCCACTGCTACACTAACCACTCCCTGCCCCCAGATCAAAACAAGCAGCATAGGCCTGCCTAAATTTACCTGTACTGACAGTTCTAGAAAAAATCCTATGCTAACACCTACCTAAGGTAGAGGGTGCTACACATTTATATGTAGATCTAAGGACCATTAATCTGCCTTTGACATCACTTAAAGTGGAACTACACTGCTTCTGAGCACCAGAAACCATTTCATTTTCATTCATCTATCCATATCTCCATGTTTTATTTTGCTGAAAAATCATCATCTGCCCTTAGCTTAGGCATGCATGCAGGAAGGTGTTAATACCTGAGAAAATCCCTCCTCCCCTCCTGAAGATTCCTGGGATTTATACCATCATTTGCTCAGACCTGTAAACCATGAAGAACTGTAGAAATGTAAAAGAAAAGTTTAAAGCAAGCAATCAACTCCTTCTTTTTCTCTCAATGTATCTATTATTTTTCTGCAGATTTTTTAGTTATTTCCATTTTTTACTATTAATATACATTTACTTATTTATTTATATCATTTTTTAATTTTAAATTTTTTAAAAACTAGGGTTGCATCACAAGAAAGGGTACATTTTTTTTTTCACTGGAAATAATGTTACCATTCTTTTTACCAAAAACATCATGTTAGAGTCATTTTAAATGGGAGAAATTGGAATATAAACTGTATACATTTTATTTACAGTAAAATTACTTTTTCAAAAAAAATTAACACTGGTCAAAACTGGAATTTTTTTTTTGTCCTCACTGCATTATAGCAATTAAAAGGGATGAGTTGAGTTCTAATCATTCCAGCCTTTCTTTGGTCTATTAGGGAACCTTTTGGAAAGTTTATAGTCAATGTATGCACTCAGACAAGACCCTAAGAGGAACCTGGAAAGTATTATAATCACAAGTAAAAATACCAAAATCCAAGACTCCATGTTTATAGATGACTATAATTTTATGGGTATGACATAAGGAAGTCTCTTGTCCGCGCATATGATGGTGGCAGTTTTGTAATTTGGAACCGATGGTAGAAATCTGAAAAGTTATGGTAATTTCTCAAGCCAGCAGTTGACAGTCAATCACCAGATTTGGCTTGTACAGTACACTCAGGATTTACGCCAAACAGCCTCCGGTTGTCAGACTTAGCGTATCGAAAGAAGTCTGAATTTCTCACAAAGGGGTCAGCGCCTGGATTATAGTTCTTGATGCTTTGTCCACTGGCACTAGAAATAAAAAAAAAGGTGGCATGTGTTTTAGAGTTCAATTTTGTCCATCTACATCTTGGATTTTTCCATAGCATTATTTTTCACTAAAGACTTGTCTAACTGAGAAGAAGGATGGAAGGGTGAGATCGGGTTATTACAAATGGATTTTGCACCAGATGAGGCCGGTTTCCCACACGCTACCTATTTGCCTGGAGAAAAACACATTTTTGTAAACTGTTCAAGAGAACCCTTACCAGTTCATTATGTTGCAGATATTATCACCTCCAGTGATATCACCTTACTAAGCCCTTGTACACACGGTCGGAGAATCTGTCGGAATGTGTCCTATCGGACCGTGTCGTCGGATAATCCGACTGTGTGTGGTATGCATCGGACTGATTCCGTCGGAATATCCGTCGGACCCAATTTTCCAACATGTTGGAAATATTTCCTGACCAACTGGTTCGATCGGACATACTCCGATCATGTGTAGAGAATTTTGATCGGACCAAGTGCCATGCATGCTCAGATCAAATTCTTACATCAAAGCTATTGGCTACTAGCCTGAACGTAGTCCCATCGTAACGAAATTACGTCATCACGTTCTGAATGATCGGATTTTTCGACAACTTAGTCCGACCGTGTGTATGCAACAGTTTCGGACAAGATCCGACGGGCAAAATCCGACGTATTTGGTTGTCGAAATCTCCGACCGTGTGTACAGGGGCTATGACATTATCGTCTGCAATGGCAATATCCCACAAAGGAAGTACTATGCTCTTTCCTTAAGCCCCATTTACACTGCAAGGTTCAGCAAGAATCCGGCAAATATTTTTCTGTTTCCAATAGTTTTTATTGATGTTTTGAAAAGAACGGGTAAGTACAAAACAGTACAATAATTTTCTTTGGTCCATCTCAGAGTACAGTACTGGTTACAAAAGATAAGATGTTATCAATCAGTAGCATAAAACCCATAGGTAACTAATTATGAGGTCCGATAGCCAAGTCATCATTTACATGGATACGTGACAGGGTATGAACTACTTGAACATGTTCTTCAAAGAAAAAGAAACCCAAATAAGAACAAAACCCATATCTGTGTATATATATATATATCAACATAAGATAAACATCAACCTATTTGACTCAGTAGGCCTCTTCAAAACCCCTCAACATTTTATCTGGTGATGAGGCCACACCAGATCAATGATTGCGTAGGAGTATTACCAGCATTTGAAAAGAAGAGATGGAAAGCGAAAAGAAAAGTGAAAAAGAAGACACTAGTAAAGCAAAGGACTAAGTACAAGACGTGTATCCGCGATCCATTGTATAAAAAGGTCCCTCCGACCAGTTCAGGGGGGTCCCAAAAGGTATTTTATCCATGGATCCCTTGTCTTCTCAAAATAGGTCAGCTTATCCCTGAGAGTAGCCACCATGCATTCATTGATCATGATCCACGTCAGAATCCAGCGAATTCTTGCGGCTGATTGTACAGGTGGATGTGGACAGTTGAGCCCGCTACATCTGTATAAACCAATGACAGTGGCCGCAGCTGTCCGCTGGTGTTCCGATGTAACTGCACAGCCAGAGATTAGCTGTGGTTAGAGACAGATGATCTCCTCTGGATGCAAATTGCTTGCTCTGCATCCACCTTTAGACCCCTTTCACACTGGGGTGTTTTTCAGGCGTTTTTTCAGGCGCTTTAGCGTTAAACAAAGCGCCTGTAAAGCGCTTGAAAGAAGCCTCATCTACAGTCCCAATGTGAAAGCCCAAGTGCTTTAAGAGCCCTTTCACAATGTCAGCGCCCGAAAAACGCTCGTACAGCACCACTTAAACTAGCAGCGCTTTACCAGTGTTTTTCAAGCGTTATTTGGGCGCTTTTAACCCCGTGCTAGTGGCCAAATAAAGGGTTAAAAGCACCCACAAAACACTGCTGCCAATATCGCTTTTCAGGCGCTTTTCAGGCGTTTTACATGCGCTTCCCATTGATTTCAATGGGAAGGAGTGCTTTAGGAGCGTTGTATTCACCGCTCCAAAGAAGCTGCTTGCAGGACATTTTTTTGCTGCCAGCGCAGCGCCTCAGTATGAAAGCACTTGGGCTTTAACATTGGGATTGCAGTTGCGGCCTTTTTCAGGCGCTTTTTTTTAAAGCTAAAGCGGCTGAAAAACGCTCCAGTGTGAAAGGGATCTCAGTGTGAAAGCACTCGGGCTTTTACAATGGGATTGCAGTTGCAGCTTCTTTCAAGCGCTTTATAGGCGCTTTTTTTTAACGCTAAATCGCCTGAAAAATGCCCCAGTGTGAAAGGGGTCTTAAATTCCACCCCAAGAATCTGCGAGAATCTTGCAACAACTTACACTTTTTTGCAGCATAAATGAGGCCTTATTACGACTGTGATGTCACAGGTGCCAGCACTCATTCTGTTCCTCACCCCTTTGCTAGGAATTAAAGCATTCAAGCTTGATCTTTATGTTTGCCATTACGAGGCTGCATAAATCCACTGGTTTGAGACCAGCAGAAAAATCAGCATTATGTAATTATCTCTCCAAAATGACAAAAGCAACTTTATTTGTGTTTAGTGGTCCTTTAATTGGCTTCCGTGAATAGTGACCAGGAATCTCCTATGTATAAGGCTGCCTCTTTCATGTGAGCTATTGGATAAACAGGACGCTGATTATATAAACCATTACCCCCCGCTTATGTTACAGCCAGAGGACTCTTAATTCACATTATTGTTACACATCAGAAGATTCCGTAATGCGTACAATAACTGCAAATAAATAAAAAGCAAAATAAAATAAATTGTCTTTGATAATGCACTTTACAGATGTAGGTGGCCTGTTCTCATGATAACCACTTTAAGACCCAGCCTTTTTCTGACATTTGTTGTTTACAAGTAAAAATCTGTATTCTTTTGCTAGAAAAATATTTGAAACCCCCAAACAGTATATATTTTTTTTAGCACAGACCCTAGAGAATAAAATGGCGGTCGTTGCAACATTTTATGTCACACTGTATTTGCGCAGCAGTCTTTCAAACGCAATTTTTGGGGAAAAAATACACTTAAAGGGGTTGTAAAAGTAAATGTTTTTTCACCTTAATGCATTCTATGCATTAAGGTGAAAAAACATCTGACAGTGCCGGCGCCCCCAGCCCCCCCCGTTTTACTTACCTCACCCCTCGAAAGTCCCGCGCTCGTCCCCCGACATCCTTTCCACCGTTCAGCCTGGCCGCTGATTGGCTGGAGTGGATGGATGGAAAGCAGCGCAGCCATTGGCTCGCGCTGCTGTCAATCACATCCACTGACGCGGAGCGCCAGGGGGCGGGGCCGTGTGATACAGCGAGCGGCTATAGCCGCCGGCTGTATCACGGGAGCGCGCCCGCAGATGCTTCTCACCATGCGAGGGAGCTCACATGAACGTGAGAAGCATCTGAGGGAGGAAGCAGAGACAGCCGCCGAGGGACCCCAGAAGAGCAGGTTCGGGGCCACTCTGTGCAAAACGAGATGCACAGTGGAGGTAAGTATAACATGTTTGTTATTTAAAAAAAAAAAAATAATTCACTTTACAATCACTTTAAAGCATAACTCCACTTTTTTTGAGAAAAATACATCCCTCCTGGATGATCTATGTGCATTCAGAGCTGTCTTAATAGCATCATGGGCCCCTGAGCCCAATATTGCTCTGGGGCCCCTACAATGAAGACAGCAGGTAAACAGACATCAAGTAGGTAGGAGGCAGACAAGCGGAGCGTCCCCTTTTGGCTGGAGCTCCGCATTAAATACATGAACAATTATTCTGTACAGCAAAGAAACAGTGGGAAAATACTACATACATAAAGTAACAAAGCTGTCCTGTGCATGTAATGTAAGTGATAGACTGATGCCTCCCCAGCACTATGGATCCTCTACATCCTAGATATTCCCCCTCTGATCCCTTTACACCCCAGATATCCTCTGAGCACTCTGACCCCTCTACATCCCAGATACCCCCCCAGCACTCTGACCCCTCTACATCCCAGATACCCCCCCAGCACTCTGACCCCTTTACACCCCAGATATCCCCCCCAGCACTCTGACCCCTCTACATCCCAGATATCTCACCAGCACTCTGATCCCTCTACACCCCAGATATCCTCCGAGCACTCTGACCCCTCTACATCCCAGATATCCCACCAGCACTCTGACCTATCTACACCCCAGCACTCTGACCCCTCTACATCCCAGATATCCCCCCCCCCAGCACTCTGACCCCTCTACACCCCATATCTCCCCCCAGAACTCTGACCTCTTTACACCCCAGATATCCCCCCAGCACTCTGACCTCTTTACACCCCAGATATCCCCCCAGCACTCTGACCCCTCTACATCCCAGATATCCCCCCCCCCAGCACTCTGACCCCTCTACATCCCAGATATCCCCCCCAGCACTCTGACCCCTCTACATCCCAGATATCCCCCCAGCACTCTGATCCCTCTACACCCCAGATATCCCCCCAGCAGGGCTGCTGTTAGAAATCACGGCCCCATACAGCTTACCTGACAGGCCCCCTTCCCCCATCCGAAAGTGATTGAGGATAGATTTATCAGTCCCTTTCTCTGTAGCCTCAAACACGAAGCTCTCTGCAACTCATTCACAAGCTGAACCATAATAAACACAATTTACTATGCTTCACTGATGAATAAAGTTATTGGTAACAATCGCTCACTGTTCATTCAGTCAGGAAAGGAAGGGGCCAGTAAATGACCGGTATATTTACCGGCCCCTTCCCTCGTTCTCCATCTTGAAACATCCCCCTGTGTGCCTGTAGCAGTGCTGGCGAAAGAGGAGATGAGGGAAGCTGCGGGGGGAAAGTGGCACACGGAGGAACCAGACAGCAGATGGAAGGGGCGCATGTGCTAGAACCAATCCCCCTGCAGTGCAGCCAGAGGGGGAAAGAAGAGGAGAAGCTGGCAACACTGCAGTGGGAGGCAGAAGTGGATCAGTGTCTGCATTAAGACAGTACAGCCAGACCTCCTGCTCAACAGGTGCACAGGCCCCCCTTTGAACTGATGGGGCCTGGGCCCAGTACAGGAGGGCTGGCTGTACTGCCTTATCAGCGGCCCTGCCCCCCAGCACTCTGACCCCTCTACACCCTAGATATTCCCCCCGCACTCTGACCCCTCTACACCCTAGATATTCTCCCCAGCACTATTACCATATACCATAAGATACCCCTTGTATTGTGGCTCCACTACAGCCCTGATACCCCCTACACTGTGGCCTCTCTACATCCCGGATACCTCTAGCACTATAGTCACCCAAGCTACCCAAAACATTGCTACCCCCTATACACCCCAGATCCACTCTCAGCATTGTTTTCCCCCATAAACACTTGATATCCCCAGCACCATTATTCCATCCATTTAGTATGCTCTTTTCCAGTGGAGATACAGTGCATGTAAACATTTGGCTATGTGCCAACCTCCAGCACTGGACTCACCTATACCAATCAAGCAGGTAGAAGGAGGGGTGGAGGAGGGAGAATTAATTTGGTGCAAACAGTGTTGGACAGCTGGGCTCACCATGACACCATCCACAATGATACTTCCGCAGGTGGGCTCTTAGTGTTGCCGACTCAGCAGCTCTAATTCCAGCTCCTACCCTGCAGCTGCATGGGGCGGGGTCAGAGCATCACTGGCACTCCGGCCCTGCTCCTTCCCGCTGGCTGTAAAATAATAGGTATCATTCTGCACAGCATGGTGCACCGATGCCAGCCTGCCTCCCCTGTGTATCCATCAGCTGCTTTGGGGAAAGTGCAGGGGCCCCCCATGCGGCTGGGGCCCCTGGGCAGTGCACAGGTGTGCCCACTCATTAAGACAGCCCTGTGTGCATTGCAAGGATTATAACAAATTTTGTTGCAGATTTCTACCTTTTATTATTCTGAAGAAATCCATGGGGGTAATTTACCAACATGAATGCGCTGCGCCGGTTCATACCTTAATTTGTGCACCAGATAAATTATTAATTCAGCGTGTGAATCTGCGCATGTATAAGCACAACAGATAATATGCCGGCGCACTCGTTAATGATATGCCATAGATAATAGCGCACGCCATATCATTAACAGTCCATTCACACAGGGGTAACATGACTTCTAGCACAACTTTGGGAGGCAACTTGGAGACGACTTGATTATGAATAACAGCGCTCCTTGGGCGACTTATAACACAATTTTAAGTCGCCCCCAGGCCAGGCGACTTTAATTTAAAAAAAAACGGCATGGGTTCCCCTCCAAGAGCATACCAGGCCCTTCAGGTCTGGCATGGATATTAAGGGGAACCCCGCACCAAAAAAAAAATGGCATGGGGGTCCCCCTCAAAATCCATACCAGACCCTTATCCAAGCACACAACCTGGCAGGCCGCAGGAAAAGAGGCGCCCGAAAACGAAGCGGGGAAGAAGAGACGCTGTGGAGGAAGATGTGGGACGAGAACACCGGAGCAAGAAGCAGAGGATCGGAGGAAGAAGAAGATGGAGGAAGAAGAAGATGGAGGAAGAAACCGAAGGATGACGTAAGGAAGAAGACCCGAAGAAGATGAAAAGAAGGACTTGTCAAAAACTGGCTCTTGTCATTTTTAACACTTTTGTCACTTTTTTGGTGAAATGGTAGGGTACCCCCTTACCATTTCACACAGGAGGGAGGCTGGGATCTGGGCGTCCCCTTGTTAAAGGGGGCTTCCAGATTCCGATAAGCCCCCCGCACGCAGACCCCCACAACCACCGGCCAGGGTTGTGGGCATGAGGCCCTTGTCCTCATCAACATGGGGACAAGGTGCTTTGATACACTGATTAGTGTATAAATGTCACTGGCAGGGAAGGGGTTAAACACAAGGGGGAGAGCATGGGGTTAAGTGTGTTCCCTGGATGTGTTCTAACTGTAGGGGGGGCTCACTACAACATGATAGAGATCACTGCTCCCGATGACAGGGAGCAGGAGATCCCTGTCGTGTTGCTATGCAGAACAGGGAAATGCCTTTTTTACATAGGCATCTCCCTGTTCTGCCTCTCCTCACTGCAATCACTGGCCCCTGGCGAACACCGAGTTCGCGGGACCCACGTGCAAATGAACTAGGCGTGAATTTCAAAGGAACGTACGGGTACACCCTTTTACCTGCCCATGCCTTTCTGCTGACGTAAATCGGCATACAACGGTTGGCATGTGGTTAAAGGGTAACTCCACTGTCGTGGGGGAAAAAAAATAGCAAATAAAGAAAAAATAATATAGTATATACAATTGCGATACAAGTCATATTATAACTGAATGTTATTAAAAATTACCTTTTCTTTTCAATCTGCAGCCACTGTAAATTTCTGAAAATGCAACATGGCTACCTGGAGGTGTTCTGTATACAGAATGACCCCCAGAAACATAATTTCCTGCTTTTTGATTGGCTGACCGATTTTCCCAGAAGTCTACACTAAGGTACAAGTCAGATATCAGACATCTCCTGCAACAAAAATTTCATTTTTGGTGAGATACTTTCAATAGGAAATCACGTCTAAAGGGATGCAGACCCTGCAATTTTCATCATTAGTGCTGTGCAGGTGCAGCAGCTTATTGATAATTATGAAACCTCTCCCATTAGATTCACTTTCCCACATGGATACAGAGAAACACACAGGGATTTCTTTAGGGCACTTTCACAAAATACACAGCTTGTAAAGGAGGAATGCTCCCATGCACATCAGCAAAAGGGCATTGGGGGTAAAGCGCCACTATTTTTTATCATAGTTTTTGCGGCGCTTTTTGGCCGCTAGCGGTGCGCTTTTAACCCCCGCTAACAGCCGAAAAGGGTTAAAAGCACCCGCAAAGCGCTGCCGCAGCAGTGGTGCTTTAAGAGCGGTGTATACACTGCTCCTAGAGTACCTCAAAGATGCTGCTTGCAGGACTTTTTTGAGCGTCCTGCGATCGCACCGCTCCAGTGTGAGAGCCCTCAGGCTTTCACATTGGAGTGAAAGGAGCGGCGATTTGCAGGTGCTATTTTTAGCGTTATAGCACCTGTAAAGCGCCTCAGTGTGAAAGGGGTCTTAGAATAACAAAAAGTAGGATTCTGCAAAAAAGTTTGTTAAAATCCTTGCAATGTACAGAGATCACCCAGAGGGGAATGTTTTTTTCTGAACAAAAGTGGAGTAGAGCTTTAAGGTAAAAAACCTTCTGCCTTTAGAACCACTTTAAGCTTAAAGGAACACATGAGCTTCTTTGGAGCCAAATTGCCTGTTTTGGGCCAATAGACTTTATTGGGAGTGCATGAAAAACACTTAAAATATGTTTTTCAGGAGTTCCCATTTGAATGTCTATGGGGCTGAAAATGCATGATTTTGCTCCTGTACTACGAATCGCGCTTACACCAAGGGGTCTACTTAAAAAAAAAAAAATCAGGATGAGAATCTATCCCACATTATTTCAGCTGTGATTCCTGTATTATGCCAAAATACGTTTATTTTCTATAGTCAACGGCTCCATCTAGTGGCCAATGCTGCATTTTCCCGATTGAGGTATTTCAGGAAAATATCACATCATGACCACTAGATGGAGCTGACTATCATAGGAAATAAACATATTTGGCAAAAATTATTTGTGACAGCTGAGCAAATGCTTGAGACATTTTTTAAATAGACCCCCCTCCCTCCTTAGTGTGAATAGGAGCCATTTAAGACCCCTTTCACACTGGGGGGCTTTGCATGCCTACAGCACTAAAAATAGCGCCGGCAAAGCACCCTGAAAGAGCCGCTGCTGTGTTGTGTCTCCAGTGTGAATGCCCTCAGTGCGCAGGCAGGACGCTAAAAAAAAAAGTCCTGTTAGCAGCATCTTTGGAGCGGTAAAGGAGCGGCTTATACACCACTCCTGCCCATTGAAATCAATGGGGCAGCGCGGCTATACCACCGGAAAAGAGCTTCTGCAGCAGCGCTTTGCAGTGATTTTTACCCTTTCTCAGCTTTTTTTCAAAAAGAACCAAAAACACTGCGCTATTCAAATGTGTAGACGGTATACAAACAGCAGCTAACACAACATCTAGGTGTACAATTGTGGCATAATAAATTTTGTGAAAAACAGTGTAGCGCTTATTTGTTTTTACCACATTACAATGTGACCAATGTAATCAGTGCATACATTAGACTGTGCAAACAAATAAATACATTTAAACACTCTTTGCTATATATGATAATTAAAGCTAGAATGTCCAAACAAATATATGAAAAAATATATCAAAAATAGGAAAACAACGTGAAAACAAGTGAAAAGTTCTCCAAATTTTCCAAATTTTCTGTGTATGATACAATGAAGTGAAAACAGTCCTACACCTTCTCCAAGGAATGATCGCACAATCACCGCGTGAACCCTCCACCACATAAAATGGGGGCTTACCAGATTTAATGGATCCTACTCAAAATTATATTTGGAGGATCATATATGCTTGTAGATATACATAGGCTTTTTCGGTGTTGTCCTTTTCTGGAAGACTTTCAAGTGTGGCTATTTCCTCTACAGTATGTCTCCATCCACATAAATCATCATAGGTAATGGGATAGATATAAAAGAAGAAAGCAGGGACCACAATACTGTAACTCCGTTTTTCGTTTCAAGTAATTTAATAAAAAATTATCAAACTCACGTGTACAAAGAACATAAGCGCTTTTTCAATAAAATCTCAGGCTGCAGTGAAGTCCCGACGCGTTTCGTCTTAAGCAGACATCATCTGGGGTACAACTTCAAGGCAGCCCTCCAGTTTATATAGCCAGACCCCCAATCAGGCCTAGATTTCGTCCATCAGTGTCACCACACATCACTTCTGGTATCCAATATGGCCGCCGGGCGATTATTACATCGTGACACCCTATATAGATAATGACCTACGCAACATCAATCCAAAAAGATTTTTAATCTAATTTAAAAATTGAAAAAATTTAAAAAATATAAAACTTATAAAAATCAAATGTAGTCATACGTTTTGAGATATATATGAAGAGACTTAACCAAAAAAAAATATATATATACTCAAGAATGGCGCTCTATTGATATTGTGGCCCAATCGAAAAGAGACCGAAAGTCATATGTGTTGACATATTAGGTGGACCAAACCCAAATGGCCTTTAACCATCTATTAATACTCACAAAATACATTTTCCCCACATATTTCTACCATGTATAACCAAAAGAGAGGAAAAGAGGAGAATAAAATAAAATAAAGATATAGATGTAAGAGATAGACAGACCTCAACCATCATCAATAAATACATCCATATCACACACCACGCCCAAGCCAAACGGGGAGTGGGACCCAACGCCATGTGTCAACCATCGTTGATGAATGCATTGATGTCCCACTCCACGTTTAGACCAAACGGGAAGTAGGATTTGATGGTGTATATCCAATAGGTCTCTAACCTGGACCCTTCACACGGCCATATTGGATATCGGAAGTGATGTGTGGTGACACTGATGGAGGAAATCTAGGCCTGATTGGGGGTCTGGCTATATAAACTGGAGGGCTGCCTTGAAGTTGTACCCCAGATGATGTCTGCTTAAGACGAAACGCGTCGGGACTTCACTGTCCCCTGAGATTTTATTGAAAAAGCGCTTATGTTCTTTGTACACGTGAGTTTGATAATTTTTTATTAAATTACTTGAAACGAAAAACGGAGTTACAGTATTGTGGTCCCTGCTTTCTTCTTTTATATCTATCCCATTACCTATGATGATTTATGTGGATGGAGACATACTGTAGAGGAAATAGCCACACTTGAAAGTCTTCCAGAAAAGGACAACACCGAAAAAGCCTATGTATATCTACAAGCATATATGATCCTCCAAATATAATTTTGAGTAGGATCCATTAAATCTGGTAAGCCCCCATTTTATGTGGTGGAGGGTTCACGCGGTGATTGTGCGATCATTCCTTGGAGAAGGTGTAGGACTGTTTTCACTTCATCGTATCATACCCTTTCTCAGCTGCTAGTGGCCGAATACCGCCGCTAAAACAACGGTAAAGCGGCCATTTTACCGCCGACACCGATCCCTAAGAGAAGAGATCTTTATTCCCCTTGTTCAGCTAATTACCTTATGCTAAAATGTAATTAAAGCGGGAGTCCGCCGGGAATCCTTTTTTTTTTTTTTTTTAAAGCCAGCAGCTACAAATACTGCAGCTGCTGACTTTTAAAATAGTGACACTTACCCGCCCAGCGCGCCCGCGATGTCGGCACCAGAAGCCGATCTCTCGATCGTCTCTCGGGTGCTGCCGCCGCCATCTTGGGTATGGGAATCAGGAAGTGGAGCCTTTCGGCTTCATTTCCCGGTTCCCTACTGCGCATGCGCGAGTCGCGCTGCGCAATAAGGATGGACCCGCTGCCTCTGGGATCTGTGTGTTTCCCAGCAGGCAGCGGGGGACTTTCGGAAAGGGGCGTAATCTACGCCCTTTCCGCAGAGAGCTATCCCGGAAGTGGGTGCAGATACCTGTACTGTACAGGTACCTGCACCCCCCTCCCCCCTGAAAGGTGCCAATTGTGGCGCCGGAGGGGGGGAGGGTTCCGATGAGCGGAAGGTCCACTTTAGGGTGGACCTCCGCTTTAAATGAATTAATTAAAATTAATTAAAATTAGAAGGGTCCTGTAGTTAAACTAAAAATATAACTACGGATTTAACTAAAGGCAAAACTTTTTTATTTATTTATAATCTTGGATAGAGTGGAAAGGGATAAGAACACTCATCAGGTTTTTATTGCGCTATGTGCCCCCTGGGAGATTCGCACTCTATATTTTGTCCTATTTAACATTATCACTGAGAGTGAAAGTGAAAGTAAACTCTGATTAGGAACCAGAACAGGAATAGAAGGGAAATCTTCCAATGGAGACACTAATTCTGGTGGCACATCAGGATTCCCTCACTTCCTGTTTTGGCTATGGGACAGGAAGTGAAGGGAAGTCTCCCTAATGGGACACAAAATGGAAAAAGAAGTTTTGCCTTTTGTTCTACTTGAAAATATAAATACATTTCAAGGAAATTGCTAAGAGTTCCCATTAAAGTGTACAGTATGTCTAGGCCGAACATTATTTTCTTACTTTCGGTTAGAGTGTCAGAGTCAGATGATGAGATCTATGTAAATGAATTACAGTATGGATGTGTATTTGATGATCCATTTCTGACTTTTGTCACAACAACCAAATTGGCAGATTTAACACATGAATACATCCTGTATGATCATGTGTATTTAGAGTGACTAATAGAATTTGGCTGACTACATTAGCAGCTCATAAGATTAGAATGTAACTCACTTATGTGTGTGCTGAGGTTTAAAGAGCAATTTAGAAAATTCTCGGTGGGAGAGTCATCTCATTGATCCCAATCTGTGTTCCGGGCATTTATTCCTGGGCGCACACTGCCCTAAATATCACCATCCCTAAGTACATCGTCCAGCATCCTGCAGCCTCTCGTAGAGTTTGACAGGCTGGCAGCGTTGAGGCTGGACAGTTCACCTGCACCTAAATGGGCTAGAGAGGCACAGGGTCAAAGACAGGCTGAAATAAGCAGTGCTTACATACACTATGTTGTCAAAAGTATTGGGACGCCTGCCTTTACACGCACATGAACTTTCATGGCATCCCAGTCTTTGTCCGTAGGGTTCAATATCGAGTTGGCCCACCCTTTCCACAAGGTTTAGGAGTGTTTCTATGGGAATGTTTGATCATTCTTCCAGAAGTGCATTTGTAAGGTCAGGCACCAGTGGCGGCTGGTGCTCAAAAATTTTTGGGGGGCGCAAACAAACTCAAAAATTCTGAAAAAAACCCCATCAATTGCAGCCTCACTTTGTCCATCAAACGCAACCACTGTGCCATCAAACGCAGCCATTGTGCCATCAAACACAGCCATTGTGCCATCAAACGCAGCCATTGTGCCATCAAACACAGCCATTGTGCCATCAAACGCAGCCACTGTGCCCATCACACACTGCCACTGTGCCCATCACACGCTGCCACTGTGCCATCAAATGCTACCACTGTGCCCATCAAATGCTCCAACTGTGCCCATCAAATGCTCCCACTGTGCCATCAAATGCTGCCACTGTGTCATCAAATGCTCCCACTGTGCCATCAAATGCTCCCATTGTGCCCATCAAAGGCTGCCACTATGTCATCAAATGCTGCCAATTTGGCCATCAAATGCTCCCACTGTGCCATCAAATGCTGCCACTGTGTCATCAAATTCTGCCACTGTGCCCATCAAATGCTCCCACTGTGCCCATCAAATGCTGCCACTGTGACATCAAATTCTGCCAATGTGGCCATCAAATGCTCCCACTGTGCCCATCAAAGGCTGCTACTGGGCCCCCCCACCCCGCCTGCCATCTTGCCAGCTCTTACATTGTCTCGGTGGGGCAGCGGGTGACGGCAGCGGGCGGTGTCCTCCATGCTCCTCCATGTCCTTAATGTGTTCTCCCGTCTTCTCCTCCCATCCTCTCCTATGATTGGGCGCCTGATAGGTGTCCAATCGCAGCGCCTGTTGTTTCCGCCAATCAGGCGATGGGTAACAGACCCGAGCACCTGATTGGCGGAGAGGCGATTCAGTGTTAGGAAAATGAATATAAATTTTTTCTATTTATTCTATTTAATATTAAGCTTTTCTAACACAGCTTGGTGAACTGCAAGCACATGGCTGTAGGGCCTATGGCTCTAATCAAGTGCTTCAAAAATACCCCTCGCCACTGTAATTCAAGTGGCCAGTGCTCGAAAATGGGCCGGGCCCCTAAATAGGGGGTGGCAGCAGCGGCCATGGATAGATTCATGCAATGCATGAATATATCTATTAGTGATAGAGGGGGTAGCTGGAGAGAGGGGGCGGCCCTTATGGACACACCACCACTATCAGGCACTGATGTAGGACGAGAAGGCCTGGCTCACAGTCTACACTCTAATTCATCCCAAAGATGTTCTATTGAGTTGAGGTCAGGCCAGTCAAGTTCCTCCACCCAAACTCGCTCATCCATGTCTTTACGGACCTTGCTTTGTACACTGGTCCAAATCATTTGGTAGAAGGAGGATTATGGAGTGAGTTTGTTTTTCAGGGGTTGAGTTTGGCCCCTTAGTTCCAGTGAAGGGAACTTTTAAGGTGTTCCGCATACCAAGACATTTTGGACAATTTCATGCTCCCAACTTTGTGGGAACAGTTTGGGGATGGCCCCTTCCTGTTCCAACATGACTGTGCACCAGTGCACAAAGCAAGATCCATAAAGACATGGATGAGTGAATATATTGGCAGAAGAAAGGAAATGGGATTTTTATGGTGCCCAAGAAAATATAATAGTCAAATATATAAAAAATATATTGAATTTATTGATACAATATATATATATATATATATATATATATATATATATATATATATATGTATATATATATATATGTATGTATATACACAATATAAATATCTAAAAAACATCACAGTGTCATCATACAATAACCATAATATGAGTAACCAGCAGTAGCTTCATGCTCTACATGTTTCGCCATGCAATGGCTTTCTCGGGAGACTTCCAATAAGCACTATATAATGCAGTCACTATATGTAAAAGACAATTTGTTAGAAGATCGATATTCACTAATCTTAACAAATTTAAACAAATCAAAACAAAATGTAATTTTCTCGCAAATGCCTTAAACCAAAGGAAGCCTCCCTGCAGGACATTGAGAGATGCAGAGAAATCTGGTGTATCACAGAGAAGGACATACAGGCTCCAAAGGTAGAGTTCTTTCTGGAATGGGATATATT
Organism: Lithobates pipiens; assembly: GCF_037356315.1. NCBI lineage: Eukaryota > Metazoa > Chordata > Amphibia > Anura > Ranidae > Lithobates > Lithobates pipiens. The sequence goes on along the minus strand of NW_027507686.1, from coordinate 225,318,677 downwards.
GTGAGCTCAAGCTAAAAAATCAACAAAAAAATTATCAAGGGAGAATAGACATGTTCTAACCTAAGAACACAGATTTCAGAACTAGTCAGTCAAAGGTGGATGATATTTTAGCAAATCTTAATCCCAGATGGTTAACAAATTTGAAGGCAGACTTTCCCAGAAAGGAATTTCCAAGCAGTCATGTATCCTAATCAATAAGCAACAAGCAGGAGAAAAACATTCAGACCAACTTGCTAATTTCCAATATGGCAGTCCTTACTACTATCAAAATAACTTTACCTTGAAAGGACTTGAAGCATCACATCCCACTTGATCCACGACTTCACCACTACCATATCTGCAGAAAAGGAGAATCTTTTATGTCCCCTCCACCTCCTCGGCATCCAATGGCACCTAAGGAGGCACGGATGCCCAAAATATGCCACATGCATGCGCGAACGGTGCCAGAAATGACCTCACGCGCAAGTGCTATAGTCATACATCGCCAATGCGCCAGAAATGACATCAGCGATAGTCTTACAGCGCCAAGATGGAAAATTTGCCCGTAACTGGGTGCGGCCTCTGGTTAAATGGACCAGTGCATGCCAACTCTATGCCCATTTCCCAACCCTGAGGCTGGTATCCAGTCAAGGGAATGCAATGCGCAGGTGGCCAGTGGCGACCACGCCACAAACACATACAGGAGAAATCCCCCTATATGGCTGGCGGAGAGGACGCCCTGGGCGTCCGTATGATCACCTATCTACATATCAATTTGCTTCCAAGTAACTTAAAACGGTTGTATACCTGAACAAATATTTTTTTTAAACCTGTAAGGCAAAATGCATAATGAGCTAGTATGTACCGCATACTAGCTCATTATGAAATGCTTACTTTAGAACGAGGTGTCGGCAGCTGTTCTTAGTCCACACCGAGACATTTCCCCTCGGCGTGTCTTCCAGGTTGTGCTGGGAGTGGCCGGAGTCGCAATGTCGTCACTCCCCCTCATGCACGCTGGAGACTTCTTTCCGGTAAGGTCCGGCAGCCGGACCTTCATAGTGCATGCCCTGCTGACATCAGCAATGTGCATATCTCCTAAACCATACAGGTTTAGGAGATATTCATTTTACCTACAGGTAAGCCTTATTGAAGGCTTACCTGTAGGTAAAAATACAAAAAAAGGGTATACAACCGCTTTGATTAAATCATGCCATCTAGAACTCTACCTCTTGGAGCCTGTATGTCCTTCTCTGTGATACACCAGATTTCTCCACATCTTTCAATGTCCTTCAGACATCAGAGTCATGACCTCCATTTTACAGCTCAGGTGGGGATGCAGGGAGGCTTCCTTTGGTTCAAGGCATTTGCGAGAAAATTATATTTTGTTTTGATTTGTTTAAATTTGTTATGATTAGTGAATATCGATCTTCTAACAAAATTTATTTTTACCTATAGTGACCGCATTATGTAGTGCTTATTGGAAATCTCCTGGGAAAGCCATTGCATGGCGAAACATGTAGAGCATGAAGCTCCTGCTGGTTACTCATATGGTGGTTATTGTATGATGACACTGTGATGTTTTCTAGATATTTTGTATCAATAAATTCAATATATTTTTTATATATTTGACTATTATATTTTGTTGGGCCAAATATCCCATTCCCTTTCTTCTGCCAATATAGGCATTCATAGGGATGTTGTGCCCTTTTGATTATCCAACTTTCAGCAATGCACAATATTTACATGAATGAGTGAGTTTGGGGTGGAGGAACTTGACTGGCCTGCACAGAGTCCCGACCTCAACACGATAGATCACCTTTGGGATGAATTAGAGTGGAGACTGCAAGCCAGGCTTTTTCATCCAGCATCAGTGCCTGACCTCACAAATGCGCTTCTGGAAGAATGGTCAAACTTTCCCATAGACACACTCCTAAACCTTGTGGACAGCCTTCCCAGAAGAGTTGAAGCTGTTATAGCTGCAGAGGATGGGCCAACTCAGTACTGAACCCTACAGACCAAGACTAGGATGCCATTAAAGTTCATGTGCATGTAAAGGCAGGCGTTCCAATACTTTTGGTAATAAAGTATATTCTATTATATCCAAAATTAAACACTAATGCCCTGTACACACGGTCAGACATTCCGAATACAAAATCCGGCGTATTTTTTCAGACGGATTTTGGCCCAAACTTGTCTTGCATACACACGGTCGCACAAAGTTGTCGGAAAATCCGATCGCTCAGAATGCGGTGACGTAGAACACGTACGACAGGACTATAAAGAGGGCAGTAGCCAATAGCTTTCGTCCGGTAATTTATTCTGAGCATGCGTGGCACTTTGTCCGTCGGAATTGTCTACAAACAATCGGAATTTAAACGATCGGATTTCGTTGTTGGAAAATTTTAGATCCAGTTTTCAAACTTTGTGTGTCGGGAATTCCAAAGGAAAAGGTCAGATGGAGCCCACACAAGATCGGATTTTCCGACAACAAGATCCGATCGCACATTTTCCGTTGGAAAGTCCGACCGTGTGTAGAGGGCATTAGACTTTAAACTTGCATGCTATGTACAAAAAGCAGTTGCGGCTGTAACAGTAGCACTAATCATAATACAAATATGGTCATTATAGGTCAGTAGGGTTCAGTATATGGTCCAAGGCAATGGGCCGGATCTTGTGATACAGTCAGATGGTACTGGAGATCAAAGAACGTAATATTGATCAATGTTTCCTTGGTCACATATGACATTCATTTGTTAGACATAAAGATAATATTGTATACCTTTCATGACCCAATACACTGACCCACTTTGGCTATTAAAAGGCCCCATGACTGGGCTATTCACATCACAGCAGGTCGCCCCATGCTATAGTTAAGCCAAATAAAATTAGTTTTACTCACTTATTCGGAACACTTTCTAAGCCAATTGCATCTTCTCCATATTAGATCTCAGCTGAAAGTCACAATGAGAGGGGCAGTAGATGACTTTATGCAAGTTCCCATGATGCACTGCCCAATGATTAGAAGTTAAGAAAAGAATCAAAGTGACAAGCTAAGTCAACAGTATACCTTTTTCTTCTTTACATTTGATAGCAGGTGTCACCTTGAGACTTTCTCTGTGGTGAAAGCATAAAGTGAAATTATCCATGTTAGAATGAGAAGTTAGAAGTTACCAATACATACGATATATACAATGGGCATCACACTCCCCCCCCCCCCCCCGCTCTCTCCACCTCCATGCCCCCCTTCTCTCACCACCAACATCTGTACCCCTTCCAAATGTGTGTGCAGGGGGTGTGCCAGGTGTGCCTGGGCACACCCTATTACTACTATGTGCATTGGCGATTCCCCCTATTTCCCAGACCCCCCACCCCCCGTCCTCCAGTATAATCCATCCCTGGTCTGTTTGTCCCCAGTACATCCCCCCCAGGTCAGTGGGTACCCCAGTACACCCCCCAGTATAATCCCACCCGAGTCAGACTCTCCCCCAGTATAATCCCCCCCAGATCAGTCTGTACTCCAGTACATCCCCCCTGGCCAATCTGTCCTCCAGTATAATGCCTCCTTGGTCTGTCTGTCCCCCAGTACATCCCCCCAGATCAGTCTGTCCCCAAGTACATTTCCCAGGTCAGCCTGTCCCCCAGTATAATCCTCTCAGGTCATTCTGCCCCCCAGTATAATCCCCCAAATCAGTCTGTCCCCCAGTACAATCCCCAAAGTCTGTCTGTCCCCCAGTATGAATAATCCCCCCCGTCAATCTGTACCCCAGTTAAAGCATCACCGCTAACAATATAATTAAATGAACGGGAGGGGAAAGGGGGATAGGAGGACTGGTGCTGCATGGTTGCCACTATTGCATCTGGGTTTCAAGTATACTGAAACCCAGACACAGGGTTTAAAACCCGGACTGTCCGGGTGAAACCCTAACATGGGCCCCCCTTTCTCTCACCAACCTCCACCCATGCACATGCCCCCCCAATCACTCCATACCTCCATGGCTCCTGCTTACACCCAGGATATTCCTCCGCATTTTCCCTCAATCTTATCTACCTCCCCCTGCTCTCCCCACTGCACCTGCAACCCCCCCCTTCCCCTATCTAGACCACCTTCCCTCGTTTGATTTTCACATAGTGTGTACACAAGTAACACAACTGACAAAATTCAAAATTTTTCTCAATAATGAACAGAAGGGACGATTTTCATTTAATGTGTACCGTCTTTGTATGATTTCCGTACGAGAAATATCGAATGATACGAATGACTGTACATGAACAGAAAACAAAAGCCTTTGTCTATCAGAATTTTCGTACATTATATTTATACTCGGTTCCGAGGCAAACCGGCCGATCATTCACCTAATTTTCTTACAGTGTGTACCGCCCTTAATTCTACTTTCTTCACCACCCTTCACACCTGTTCTCCCCTTCCCTAAACATTCTCAGCACCTTTTCACACCTTCCTTTACCCCCCCCCCTTTGTGCCTTAGACCCCCTACCTTTACCAGGCATAGCACCTGGGCCCCCCTTCACCACAAACTGTACTTGCACTCACTCCCGCCATCACCCCGACTTTTGGTTGTCCGATGTAAGCAACCAGCCTGAAGTGATATGCATTGCATAATTCCCAGGTTACTCCACCACTTTCTCCAGCCACTATGCTCCATTAGCTTCAGTGGAGGGCAGGTGAGACATCAGGGGTCCAAAAGACCCCTGATGACTTATTAAAAAGATACAAAAATCAAAAAGGTTGCGCTCCTAAAAGTAATTTGTGAATAAATAAATAAATTGATTAATTAAGTGAATAAATAAATCAATTAAATAAACGAAATAAATAAATATTATCTCATATATTCCAATACCAGTGAAAAATAGCTCATGAACAGGTTCATGTAAATGGAAAAAATGTCCTGTGAAAAAATGTATATATATAAGTCCACAATCCGCGAATAATCAAGTGACAGCTTGTGATGATTTCCACTATATGGTAACTTGTGCTGAATGAATCCCACCACTGAGTGAAATACACGCTTACCAGCTGTAAGAGTTTAAACACATATAGCCATTGCCCAGCCAGGGCCTTTCCCTCAGAAGGTTTTCACCGGACGATCCGGTCGCCCAACGATCTAATCGGCACCTCTTCCGCTGATCGCCGCCATTACTAGTAAAAGTTAAAACAACATGGGCAGAAGATTTAATAGATGGAAAGATGAAAAAATTACTGAAGGTCCACTTTAAGGACGCAGCGGCTCTGCTCCTTAACAAATCATAGTTCCCGTTTTTTTTTTTTTTTACATTTCAGCTGCCAGAGAGGGAATCCCGCTGACAACTGAAAGAACTGAGCCTGAAAGTATCAGTTTCAGGTATCGAAGCATGTGCATGAGTACTGATACTCATGCAAATGCTTTGTATCGGCACCATTACCGGTATTGGTGCAACCTTAATTAAGATTATTATAAAGTTATTTCAAACCTTTACTACAACTGCCTATTTCTGTCATGCCACAGGGGCTTAGAGGACATAATTAGAGGAAGGTTACATAAAATGTTCTCATTTATCGTAACTGTGACATTTTGGTGGACACATCGGACAATTTTGACACATTTTTGGGACCATTGGCATTAATACAGAGATTGATGCTATAAAATTGCATTGATTACTGTAAAAATGTTACTGGCAGTGAAGGGGTTAACCACTAGGTGGCAGTTTGGGGTTAAGTGTTCCTAGGGGCGTGTTTCTAACTGTATGGGGGCGTGGCTGTGTGTGACACGACACTGATCGCTGCTCCCGATGACAGGGAGCAGATGATCAGTGTGCTGTCACTAGGCAGAACGGGGAGATGCTGTTTACATCGGCATCTCCCCATTCTTGAGCTCCGTTACACGATCACGGGTATTCCTGTGGCGATCGAGTCCGCGGGACCCGCGACCACGGTCATGGAGATCTCGGCAGGCGCTCGCACTGCGGGGAATTCAAAGTACGGGTACATTACTTTGCCCAGCCGCGCCATTCTGCCAACGTATATCTGCAGGAGCCAGCCGGGAACAAATTAATATTAATTATGTAATTAATATTACATAAACTACTTTTATTTTTAAATATTATGAGTCATATTATTACAAAACTCTTTCCAAACTGTACCAAAGCTGGCCATTTCTGGGGCTTCACCGAAGTCCATAGAGGAAGGTTACTTTGAGTTTGCGCATTGCTGTTGAGAGTACTATTAATAATACTTCTTAAATATTACAAGTTAATGTTAAACTGCTATTAATATTACATAAACTACTTTTATTTTTAAATATTATGATTAATCTTCTTGTTAAAAAAAATATATATTATGATTAATATTATTACAAAATTCTTTCCAAACTTTACCACAGCTGGCCATTTCTGCGGTTTCACTGGAGTCCATAAAGGAAGGTTACTTTGAGTTTGCTCATTGCTGGTGACGAGTACTATTAATATTACTTCTTAAATATTACATATTAATGTTAAAATGCTATTGATATTACATAAACTACTTTTATTTTTAAATATTATCATTCATATTATTCCAAAATTCTTTGCAAACTTTATCACAGCTGGCCATTTCTGGGGCTTTACCGGAGTCCATAAAGGAAGGTTACTTTGAGTTAGCTCATTGCTGGTGACGAGTACTATTAATATTACTTCTTAAATATTACATATTAATGTTAAAATGCTATTGATATCACATAAACGACTTTTATTTTTAAATATTATGATTTATATTATTCCAAAATTCTTTCCAAACTTTACCACAGCTGGCCATTTCTGGGGCTTCACCGGAGTCCATAGAGGAAGGTTACTTTGTGTTTTTTCATTGCTGGTGACGAGTACTATTAATATTACTTCTTAAATATTACATATTAATGTTAAAGTGCTATTAATATTACATAAACTTCTTTTATTTTTAAATATTATGATTTATAGTATTACAAAATTCTTTCCAAACTTTACCACAGCTGGCCATTTCTGGGGCTTCACCGTGGTCCATAGAGGAAGGTTACTTTGAGTTTGCTCATTGCTGGTGACAAGTACTATTAATATTACTTCTTAAATATTACATATTAATGTTAAAGTGCTATTAATATTACATAAACTACTTTTATTTTTAAATATTCTGATTCATATTATTACATAATTTCTTTCCAAACTTTACCACAGCTGGCCATTTCTGCTGTGCCACTGGGGCTTCACCGAAGTCCTTAGAGGAAGGTTACTTTGAGTTTGCTCGCTGTCGGTGACGTAATGCCCATGGCTTTTATCAGCAAGTTTAGAAAGAAATTTGAAGACTCACTTGAGCGTGAAAATACATTGCACTATCGGTTTGTTATAGTTAACAACTGTTCCCTCATTGTCAGTGTGGCATTCGTATTAAAATAATCAAATCAGCTTTATCCAGGATTTAAATGGACCCTCTGCGAGGGCCCCCCATGCCTGCCGTCATTTCCAAGGTGCACAGTTGCTTTTTAAGCCATTAGCCGAGGCTATTCTTGTAGCCCCAATGTGCCCCAACATACAGCTCTTGTAAAGTTTTACTGCCAGTGAATAGGCTGGAGTCCAGGCGTCATTAGGTATGAGAAATGAGGAATACATGGCTGTTCAGGGGGAATTTCACAGACCATTGATCACAGGCTGCTCCAGTGGCTTCTAACACCAGCTGCAAGGCTCGTGCGGCCCAGCGAAAACAAAAGCACAAAGCTTGGCGCTAAGAAAATGTTGACAGCTTGTTGGTAGTGGCAGAGACGAGCTGTGTGAGGCTTGGCACAATAACAACATGTGGAAGTACAAACAGGTTTTTGTAGGATTTTTTTTTATTTTAATTTTTTTTATTTCAGACTGGTTGGATTTGGTTATCTTTATTGGATAAACAGAAAAAAAAATACTTATTTTCTCAGTATATTTTAAGAAGTTGCAATTTAAATTTAAGAATATTCATGTAGAGGAAAAGTTAATTTATTTTGTCCTCTTCAATAATATGGTTGGTTTAAATAAAAATTGAGTCCTGGTGTTTATTGCAATCTATGTATGACCAGACATTTGCACTTGTAGTAATTTTCTTTTTTTTTTACCTATCAGGGGTTACATAAAACGAGTCACATCAGTCACTGTCACAGAGAAGCTTACAGTCCAATGCTTACAGTCCAATGCTTACAGTCCAATGCTCGTAGCGCGGTAATACACATTTACATTCTAAATTGCTGGTTCTTGTGCCAGGTGGCCAGGGCAAGCCAAGTAAAAATAAACAATTAAATCAGTAATTATTTATGTTCTCTAGCTCCATGCCCCATGCCGGTGATACGTTACTAAACATCACACCTTTGAGAGTCACCAGTCAACACTTGTAGCTTTCAACCTGAGCGCCATGCCCCACACTGGGGATATGTTACTATTCATCCTAACTTTCAGAGTCACCAATCAACACCTGTAGCTTTCAATCCTGGCTGTCTCTTACAGCTCTGGTCCTCAGTTGGGAACCAATCAGAGAGATTCATGTGATCAATATGCTAAATATTATACAGCCCGTATTAATAAAATGAGGCTTAGGTGGCAGTGTTCACCTGTTTAAGACTGTTTAAAGCCTTGTATACACGGTCGGAGAATCCGTCGGAATGTGTCCTATCGGACCGTGTTGTCGGATAATCCGACTGTGTGTGGTATGCATCGGACTGATTCCGTCGGAATATCCGTCGGACCAAATTTTCCAACTTGTTGGAAATATTTCCCGACCAACTGGTTCGATCGGACATACTCCGATCATGTGTAGAGAATTTTGATCGGACAAAGTGCCACGCATGCTCAGATCAAATTCCTACATCAAAGCTATTGGCTACTAGCCTGAATGTAGTCCCATCGTAACGAAATTACGTCATCACGTTCTGAAAGATCGGATTTTTTGACAACTTAGTCCGACCGCGTGTATGCAACAGTTTCGGACAAGATCCGACGGACAAAATCCGACGGATTTGGTTGTCGAAATCTCCGACCGTGTGTACAGGGACTAAGACTGTTTAAGACTGTAATTGTCAGATACAATTATAGAAGTAAAATAATAATAATATAATATAAAAGGCTACTATTAAATATATATATATATATATATATATATACACATACTGTATATATCATTATGAAAATTAGTCATAGCATGGTTATCATGCTTCCTAATTTGGTTAGGCCAAAAAAGAATTAAACTGTCTTCTGCTAGATAAAGGAGAAGATTGGAGTTGATAAAGAAACAAATATGCATACTCATCTCCATGCTGCAGCATCGAACTGATGCTGCAGTTGTCCCTCACTGGTTATAAGGCCGAGGTCTTAGCAATCACATGACAGTAATTTTTAAAGGGACTATATAGAGCATAAATACAGGTGCACTGATTTGTAAAAGGGTGGTAACAACAGTGATCTGTAGCAGTCTCATGTAAGATGTCTGTGGTTCCTGACCATTTTTGCCCAATCTCCAAACATTCCTGTGACATTTTCACGGCCTCTGACCATGTCTCCTAGCATGTTACATAGTCCATACTTGAAGCCCCCTGCATCAGGTAAGTTGCCATGCAGACCAACACAACAGCCCTCATTTTGCATATACTCATCTTCCGATTGCTTACCTGCTGCTCCATTTGGATGGCAGGTATAAAGTGATGCATAGTATGGTATTTCAAAGTCCACAAAAGTACTGTGAATGCAATTTTTTCTAGTCTTTACAATGTACAATCTGCGGCACATTTTCTAACAACACTGGGCACCCTACAGGACTACATTGCTTATTTTTAGCCATGTTAAAAAAAAAAAAATATGAGCCACTAAAGGCAAGCTATAATGTTTTTGTGTCATTTTATGTTCTTCTTTTGTTTCATTTCTGGCTTTTACTCTTTAGAAGCAATCTTAAGTAACAAAAACATTTTTAATACATGATAAAGGATTCCCAAAGCACTGTGTAAAATTTTAGCAGACAGCAGAGCAGATGGCATCTAAGGCACTGCTATGTCTGATTGAGCTGGATGATAACTGAGGAGTCTCTACCTATGAGTCATCACCTACGTAATAATATTTCAGCTAAAGCTACTTTACTGTACTTTACCCGCTAGTGTGAAAAAATGCAAAATTTGTATAAGCATTATTCCATAAAAGAAAGAAGAATATTGTGTGTGTGTATATATATATATATATATATATATATATATATATATATATATATATATATATATATATTTTTTTTTTTTTTTTTGTCTGACCACAAAATTATGTATAAAACCACTTTACATTCACTTTACAGAACAGGTTCACTTAAAAATAAAAACAATCCAGCAACTTCCCATGGACTTGAATAGGACCTTAACCAATGGTACAGTCTATTAAATCTATGGGTAGTTACTGTGCAGATGTGGACAGTGCTGTAAACACCATAGGAGTCCACCATTCCCAAAGGAAAGAGATAAGCTGGCATCTGTGTGGAAGGAATTTAGCCTAAAATGTTAGGGGGCTTGGGGATTTTTATTTTAAAGTGAACCTATCCTTTAATAAAAGGCATGTCATTGGTTTGCTACATTATTTTGCAGGCTCAACACTGATGTCTTCTCTTCAGATCACCTTTTTTGAAACATTTTCCTATGCATAGAAAAAGTATTTACTTTTATTTATTATGGGTACTTATATAGCTTTGTCAATTTACACAGCACTTACACACACACACACACACACACATACATATATATATATATATATATATATATATATATATTGTACATTCACATCAGTCCCTTCCCCAGGAAGCTTGCAATCTAAGGTCCCTAACTCACATCCATACATATACTAGGGCCAATTTAGACTGGAGCCAATGAACCTACCAGCATGTCTTTGGAGTGTAGGAGGAAACCGGAGTACCCAGAGGAAACGCACACAGGCACAAGGAGAACATGCAAATACCAGGCAGGTAGTGTCGTGGTTGAAGTTTGAACCAGCGACCCCAGTGCTTTTGGACTTTAGGTCCACTTTTAGCAAGTTTTGATATTGCGCAGATTTCAGTGTGGTGGAAAATCCTTTTCCAATTCTGATGGCAGGAAGCTTCAATTAAAAAAAGGCATAGAAACACTCCAAGTGTAATTATGTATATACACTGACTTATTCACATGCCAAATGTGATTGAATCATAAACAGGATTATCCAGAAGAAGGCAAAAAAAAAACTAATAAAGCCTCATTCAATTTGCTGCAACAGGAAAAAATGCAATCTTACCTATTACCTAAGCAATTGAATACCACCTGGGAGTATTATTGTACAAGGTATACCTTATAAATATAATAGTGGTCATTTTGGTACATATTTTTTGCTCAGAAGGTGGATTTTACATATTAATAACACCTTCTCCATTCTACACCATTCTGCCTTCCCAGGTTAGTTCCACCTATCGTATTTTTTCACTCTTCATCTGATGCCATCATTAGTCCATAGCTCATCTATTGCCTTGGCACACAACCAGAGCAGGCAGCAATTTAAGCACCAGGAAATTTAACGATACGTCTTTTCTGGCAGCGGCATCAGTCCAGGATCACGGCACAATGCACAAAGTGTCCAGCAATAGCCTCTCCAATTCCTTAATAGCCTGCCAATTAGAGACGAGAATGGCACATGTCTAGGAAAACAAAAAGCTTGTCATTGCATACATTATGCTTGGCACAGAGAAATGGATTTGTCCTATTACCTCCCCCACTATTTGCTTTGGTGTCAGAGCCAGCAGTAAAGTGCCGGGTGGCAAGTGCCAAATTAACATCTTTATGTGTGTCCTTGAACCACACTAGGCTCGGGGCTTTCATGTAGTAACGATGGCAAGCCCCACACAGTCTTATGGTTCATGCCACTCGATACCAAGGTGACAAATAGGCATATTATTGATGGTTGTTAAAGCTTTCTCCAGGCAAGCAATCCAATCCAACGCTCGTCAAAGTCCCTTCTGTGTGCCTTATAAATATTTCAATTTTATTTTTTAATTGCTTTTTTAGACCCAGTGACCTTATCATTGGGTACATTTCATGTGCTCTACCACCAGTGGGAAGGGTCAGCAAGGCACCTTATGTGTTCAAACATTTTTGTTTGATTTCCTCTTGATTTTTTATTTTTTTATTTTTTTTGCAGCCTTCCTCATATACCACACCATTTATTGACTATAAAAACACAATATTATTGGTGTGGTATATGACGAAGGCTGCAATAATGGAGACGAGTAGCATTTACTCTACCTCGTTACTGACTGGTGGCACCTTATGCGTTTTCCTTCTGATGTAAGTCCACTCTGTTAGACTACAACTAGGCATTGCCCGTAACATTGTGGGCTGGCATATGAGTGAATACATAGGCAGTGATAAGGGAGTAGAGATATCATTGCTGCAGCTTCAATACCTGCCACGGACCAGTGCCGTATTGACCAACGCCCTGTGGTCCAGAGGAAGAAAAGTAAGAAAAAGAAGGAAGGGCATTGTTAAAAGTGCTGGATGATGCTGGATGTCATTCAACATCCATAGGCTGAACAAGGAGGTTTTCACAGCACAGATTATAAGTGCAATTATCTGTAGAAATAACAATACCGTATATACTCGAGTATAAGCCGAGATTTTCAGCCTCTTTTTTGAGGCTGAAAGTGCCCCCCTCGGCTTATACTCGAGTCATCACCATCTGCCTGCCCGATCAGCGTGTCAAGCAGACAGACGGCGACCATTCTACTATTCAAAAGCCGCGCCTCCCTGTCTGTGATAGGCGGAACACTCAATTTCCCAGCAGTCAGTGGTCCGCCTATCACGGACATCCGCTCATCCTCATACTACGGACGAGGATGAGAGGATGTCCGTGATAGGCGGAACACAGACTGCTGGGAAATTGAGTGTTCCGCCTATCACAGACGGAGGCGTGGCTTTTGAACAGTGGAATGGCCGCCGAGGCGCCGACGCCGTCTGTCAGACGAGAAGAGCGGCGATCCTGGCATGGCAGAAGCACACAGGCTCGGGACGCAGGCGGGACGCAGGCTCGGGACGCAGGCTCGGGACGCAGGCTCGGGACGCAGGCGGGACGCAGGCTCGGGACGCAGGCTCGGGACACAGGTAGGCTGGACACATAAGGCTGCACACACAGGGATGGACGGACACACAGGGATGGACGGACACACAGGGATGGACGGACACACAGGGATGGACGGACACACAGGGATGGACACAGGGATGTCTCACCCTCGGCTTATACACGAGTCAATAAGTTTCCCAGTTTTTTTGTGGTAAATTGGGGGCCTCGGCTTATATTCGGGTCGGCCTATACTCGAGTATATTCGGTAATCAGCACATATATTAAAACTAAGATCCTTACTTCCTGTAAAGAGTACTATGTTCATACTACATTTCATGTCATGTAACTGCTCTTATATGACTTGTATTCTACTACAAAAAATTCTTTGTCCTTACGATGTGGTATTTTTTGTCCTTTTCAATAAAATTTTTGTATAAAAAAAAAAAACTAAGATCCTTCTTGTGAAACTTGGGCTTGCTTGTTTCGGCACAGATGCTCTCTTCTGGATTGAATTTTAGATAAGCGCACACAAATGTAATCTTCAACTGAAATTTGATTATTTCATCCTTTCTTTTGATGCATGTTAGACATGAAAAAGCTGGCTCACATGTGTCAGAAGTGTCGCTGCTTTTCTAGGAATAGCGAGATGCTCTTCTTTCATAGAAATTCTGAATTTATTCAGGAGCAGGTGTGTACATTTCATCTTGAGGGTAGGATCAGACTGAAGTTCACAAAGTTCTTCCAGTTGCCTCAAAGTCAAGTTTTCAGACCCGGAGAAATGGTCCCTCAGCCAGCCATACATTGGTGTTGAAAGGGAAGGAAAGTAATACTCAATTTGGTTCTCCACGTGGTTTTCAATTAGACTTGAAATGTGCTGATAGCCTTCTTCACTTCCAAACCCAAGCAAAAGGGGGAATAACTCAAGATTTTCATATGCAGGATGTTTTATCCCAAGCATGCAGTTGCCTTTTAAATCAAAGAATATTGTGGCATGAAGTTTTATCTCCAGGGCCTTTCCGAGACGTATTCAACTGGTTCATGTAATGAAAATTGTCAGCTAAGTAGGCAACATTTCTGCAGCTATTTTCATCCTCAAAGCGCTCAGCCAAATGTGGCCTATTATTTCCTTGAAAGTACTTCTTCAATTCTTCTTTCAGCTCACTCTAATGAGAACTCGTCCTCTGCCGAGCCACATGATTTCTGTATGCAGCAGTAGACTTTCGTGCTCTTTGTTCATGTTTTCACAGTTTCTTTGAACATTCTTGAGTTTAATAAAGTTAACTGTTTTTTGTACGCCAACTATTTGTACTAAGGTGTCTTTTTAATTTTTAATAGAGCCATTGCCGTATTTGTAAGTTGTTTGCCACAGACAGGGATCAATGGATTTGGACAATTTGGATCACCTGTTCATGTAAAACCCATGGATAGTGTTATTTCTGAAGACAGAGGTTTTTTTGTGTCCAATATTGTATTTTTCTTTAATAATGGAGCATCACTGGCACACTGAATGCTCAAAAAAGAGCCCTTCTATTGATCAGTAACTGTTTGCCTAATGAAGGGGCTGATTCATAGGTCTGAACCTTTGCATCTTTAGTGATGTTGTCTGAGCTTACAATGTGTCAGTGATGATCCATTATTAAAGTTTTCCACTAGTAGCGCCATCCACTTTCTCATTGTAGCACTTGGTTCATATAGGCCACTTTAACTGTTTTAGAGTACACCCTGTGGAAATTATTTATGGGAAATTAGTTATGGAAATTAAAAATAGAAACATTTAGTGAATGGAAATTGCCCACAATGTCACAGGACAGCCAGACCCTTTCCAGCTTCCAACGGGCACTCTTCAGTGAGCTCTCCAGACTAGGTCTATAATCCTTTGATTATCTCCAGAAAAGGACTTTCAGAAGTAGGCCCCCCTCCTTTGCCACAAATGGGAACTCCATGAACATGCAGCAACCTCCAGTAGTCTGCTGAGAGAGGTAGAACTCTACTGGGAGCTCCTTCAATAGAACAAGAAGAACCTCTGCTCCAGGCCTCAGTTTATGTATGTGCTGTCCAGCCATCTACTGGACCCGCCTCCCCAGGGATTGGCTGAAGCACAATAAATATTCAGGCTGCCCATTTTCTTTTGCCAACCTCCTATGTTCCAGAAGCAGTCTAGAGCAATCAAATCTGCAGCCTGTGAGATCCAAAACATCTAAAAGCAATCAACACCTGCTCCACTGATTACAGGAGAGCCAAAAATATCTACATTTGCCTAATATCCTAGCAATCTAACTAGAAGGGTGCTACAACAGATAACACTAAGTATTCATCAGTGGTATGATTGGTTCCCAGTGCAAATCTCTACATTAATTCTCAGTGTAAATCCCACATTAGTTCTCAGTGCTAAACTCAGCACTGGTGCTCAGTGCTAAAGGTACATCACTGCAGCTCATGGTATAGAAAGTACACTGCTATTTTTCAGGAGCAATTCCAGACATAAAGTACTTTTTTTTCCAGGGCATTGCTTTGGCTCAATTACCATTTCTCAAAGTTTCTTGTGTTATAGAAAAACTTCACTTTTTGACCTCAGATCTCCATAAATATTATTTAAAGGCATTATAAACCCTCGTACCTATCATGAAAATTACTGACAGAGCCACAATTTTTACTGACACCGCAAAAAAGTACCCTTAATTACAGTTTTCAGTGCTAAACAGTGCAAATATCAATATTTAAACTATAAACACTTAGCTAGTGCTAATAGCAATGTGTTTAAGTTAAACAAAAATTGAAAAACATATTTCTCAATTTACATGAAGGTCAGGATACTATAACCCAGCCAGCACAGAGTTCTCCCTTACATCAGAGTCTGCAGGATCCCCCCTTACAGTGAAAGGGAACTCTTAGGTAAAGGGTAACACTGCAGATCATGATCTAAGGGGAACTCTGATGTAAGGGGGAGGGGCTCTGATGACTAGTAGAGACCATCTTCCGCAGAGTGAATACACTAAGATAAGGAGGTTTACTAACATAGGGGGAACCTTTATATCAGTGCCCCCTTACATTAGCACCCGCCTCACACTGGCCTGGTGGCGCTTTCACTCACCTCCTCTCAGGTGCACTGTGCAGGGCTCCAGCTTGGCAGCTCTTTTTTTCCCTATAGTCTCCTCTTCACAGTCCACACATGTCTGACTCCTATGACCCTCATCCCGGTGGCACTCCCACTCTTGACTCCTCTCCAGACTCCCCCTCAGAGACTGCAAACATGATAAAATACGAGAGATTATCAGAGGCTGCACACATGATACAGGAGGTGGACAGAGACTGTGGACATGATACAGGAGGTGGACAGAGGCTAAGGACATGATACAGGAGGTGGACAGAGGCTAAGGACATGATACATGAGGTGGACAGAGACTGCAGACATGATACAGGAGGTGGACAGAGACTGCGGATATGATACAGGAGGTGGACAGAGGCTAAGGACATGATACATGAGGTGGACAGAGACTGCGGACATGATACAGGAGGTGGACAGAGGCTAAGGACATGATACATGAGGTGGACAGAGACTGCGGACATGATACAGGAGGTGGACAGAGGCTAAGGACATGATACATGAGGTGGACAGAGACTGTGGACATGATACAGGAGGTGGACAGAGGCTAAGGACATGATACATGAGGTGGACAGAGACTGCGGATATGATACAGGAGTTTGTTAGAGACTGCAGAAATTATCCAGGAGGTGGATAGGGGCTAAGGACATGGTAGTGTCCTCACCCCCTCACAGTAGCTTCCTCCTCTGTCCACCTTCACATTACCTCTCCACACCAGTGAGTACTCCTCCTGTGCCCCTTTCACCTCTCCACAGGGCAGCACATCAGTGTCCTTCTCTGTCTCTGCATGGCTTCACTCCTCCCAATAATGTCCTCCTCTGCCCCCTTTTTGCTATCCCTCCACACACAGTGTCATTCTCCTCGCCACCGCTTGGTTCTGCCAAGAACAAGTGGACTGGCTTCTATAAAAAAAAATTGTCAAGCGGCGCCATTACGTTACTACACATGCACCGCCTTGCCGAGCGTGCATGAGCTTTCCCGAGCCTGGCCGGCTTCGGATCGGCGCATGGGCAGCTGCATGGTCGGCCCGTGGCCATCTTTTCTATTGGCACCACTGCTTGCAATGGACATTTACGGGCAGCACGAAAATAGGCTTAAATTTATGGGCTGCCCGTAAATTAACGGGCGGTTGGCAACACTGTACCTGCATCTTGATCATGTAGTCGTATCATGCTACTTGTTGCACATCCTATAGTAGAGTAAATCTTCACATTCCGGTGTAGATCATTTAGTAGAAGTGTGGCAAAATTTTACATTTATTGCATGATCCATAAATGACATACAGGTGCTAAATGTTGGTAGATTTTTTTTTTCCCTCACGTATATTAATAGTATACATGGCATTAATGAGATTAAGTCAGCAAAGAAAACCCATGCTGGAAAAATAGTGCTGTATAAGTGACCCCCAGCTAGGGCTGCTTATTGTGATTCTTATTATGGTGGAGGAGGTAGTTAATCATTTTGAAAAAGATGTTGCCTCACTATTGTACTTACTTTCTGCTGGCTTTGTAAACGGCTCTTCCCATCCCACACCGATCTCTTCTGTGGCATCATTCAACGATTGTTTCTCATTGGTTTAAAGCAGACAATACCACACTTGGCCACTAGGCGGAGCTAAGTATTATAGGAAATGAAATTAGCGCCACCTACAGTCCAAATGTGGTATTTTCCAGTATAAATCATTGGGGGAAAAAACAGCACAGGAAATACCCTAAAAACTAAATTTTTTTGCCTCATTCACATAGCATAAATGTGCATACATTATTACTGGGCGAATTGCTATACTTTTTTTTTTTTAAATAAATATACACCTTTGGCCAAAAGCAGCCTTAGCATATCAGCACATTGTTATGTTTGTTGCAGTGCACAGCGTTCTGGTATTAAGGGGGGCCCTAATGTGGGATTTTTTGAGCACGTTAAATGTTGTTTTTAAATTGGGGGGGGGGGTGCTAGGGGGGTCTAAAGAATAAGCATCAAAATAAAAGGTTTGTGTTAACAAGCAGAAGTACTCCTTAATCAAAAGTACCCAGAGAGAATCTGTGCATTAATCCTACAGATCAGTATATATATATATATATATATATATATATATATACTGTAAGCATGAAGAATAAATTAAATTTGCCGTTAAATTTACAAAAATGAACTTACATTTTCTTTAAATTTTTTGCAATCAGGTGGAAATAGACAATTAAAGTCATCATGGTATTTCTTTCTGTCATTGTATATAACAGAGGGATTGTAACATTGAGGGTCTCACTTGGTCTCTTGGTAACTACACGGTTAATCGGATTACAGGATTGAGATAGCTAGTGGCTGTATCAGATAAAGGAACAGGTGCCTGTCAGCTGCCAAACATGACCTTACCCCCTCTAGTGGCGATTAGAAGTAATACAGCCTCATCTAGAGTCATCCTGTTACAACTGTTACTAATAAAAAAAATATTACTACACTGATATCAGATCATGTCACAGTTTAGAGTTGTTTAACCATTTGTCTACCAGAGCATTTTTTAATTTTTCACACACGTTAAAATCGATTTTTTTTTTTTTTTTTATTGAAATTACTTTAAACAATTATATTTTGTTAATAAAAAAAAAAAATGTTTTACTCTCCGGAGGCCCAGGAGAAATATAAAATGAGGGTAGTTGAATGTTTTGTGTGACACAATATTTGTACAGCTGTTCATCAAATAAATATTTTCAGGAATAATAAACTAAAATTAATTTTAGTGCAAACACAACATTATACCCATTTTTGTAAAAATATAAATGATGGGGTTGCATACAGTAAATACATACCAAACATGTCAACCCGTACAATTGCACGTACAACGAAACCGTAAAAAAACTATGATAACTGAAAATCTCCTTAGGCGATACTTTAAAAACCTTTACATTGTAGTGTAAATCATGAATTATGACCCCCAGAATCATTGTTCTCACTCATTGGCAGCAATACCTTATGTACCAATATACCAATTTATGTTTATATGCATGCCCTTGCATTTGGGCACATACAAAGGTGCTTTTAATTTTTTTTTACTATTTTTATTTATTTTGTCACAATTTTTTAAAACACTTTTTTATTTTTTATTTTACTGCTATCACAAGGGGGCTAAGAAGCCCTTTATGTGATTGCATGGGCAGGTGTCAAGTACTCTTTTTAGAGGCATCTATTGGACCGCAATGCTTCCCTCTGCCCTCCACTGCAGCTAATCAAGCACAGGTTGCTTGATCAGCTGCGTCCTCAGCTACAAAAGACATGGAAATCACAGCTCTGAAACTGGAAGTGATATAATACACATCGCTTCCAGATTCATTTGTTGTGCAGGGGTTGGTGGCGGAATGGATGATCTCCGATCTCCTCCTTGCCATTTATCGTGGTTCTGGGCTCCCCCCCGTAAAAGTGATCGGCACCCAGATCACTGTTCCTTGAAAGCCCTTTGCTGACTCTCAAAATGATTACCAAGTTCTCAGCAGCAGTCATGAGTTGCTTTAACTCATTGAATTCCAGGATGTTTATAAACATACTTTGATAGACAAGGGGTTAAGGTGTTCCAGAACTAAAATGTGTATTACTGACCATTACACTAGATTCACAATTGTGTGGCTTCTGTGGCTTCTCAATCAGAGCAGTGCAGATCTCGGACTGAGCGTATCTAAACCCAAAGAAACGAAAATGTAATTTGTAGTCAGAGTCTTCCTTTAGAAATGCGATACCCTAACTACCAAGGCATGAGGTGTGCCTTGGCCTGGCTGGTCAGTACACCTGAAAAAGAGGGTAAAAAGACACAAAAGTAGGTGTGATAAGAAACCTAAATGAAACGTAGATAACAAAACCGTCTAAGCCCTTGTACACACGGTCGGAGATTCCGACGGAATGTGTCCAATCGGACCGTTTTGTCGGATATTCCGACTGTGTGTGGTCTACATCGGACTGTTTCCGTCGGAGTATCCGACGGACCAAGTTTTCCAACTTGTTGGTAAAATTTTCCCACAAAATGCTCCAATTGGACATACTCCGATCATGTGTAGAGAATTACGATCGGACAAAGTGTCACGCATGCTCAGATCAAATTCCTACACCAAAGCTATTGGCTACTAGCCTGAACATAGTCCTGTCGTAACGAAATAACGTCATCACGTTCTGAACGATCGGACATTCCGACAACTTTCTCCGACCGTGTGTATGCAACAGTTTCGGACAAAATCCATCGGACAAAATCCGACGAATTTGGTTGTCGGAATGTGTACAAGGGCTTAAAGGGTAGCGCACACTCGGAAAGGCTTCATTATACGGTTCCGGTATGTATCAGCTATAACAGGATGAACACCAACGCCCCATGGATTAATGATAATCAGAGACCCCCTGTTTGGAACCTGCAACTGCCCAGAACCCTAAATACATAACCTGGGAATGATTTGGATTAAGCCCAATTCCCGAGAAACCCAAAACGAAAAAACAAACTGCTTGTAGCGAGAGGATGCATGGGGGGAAAGGGAGCAACTGCTGACGTGAGGATCCCTTGTGAAATAATAGCAGAGAAGATCGAGCACTTCAAACGGACACCAGTTAAATAGCTCCGTTAAATCCCCACAAACTCCTGGCCTGTCTATACTTGGTATGGGAAAGTTTGAGAGGGTGAGCTGCAAAAATGGATGACCTGACAGGAGTTTGCAGGTGTCTGAAGTGCTGGATACCTGATGGACGTGTTTGATAGAGTTGGCGAATAAGGCCAATACGCTGTGGCAATATGCACCATTAAACATGGAGACACCAGAAACTGGTCCCACACTATATGAATCGGGTCGTGCTTCTGCTTGCAACCTGCCAAATAAGTCCTGAACAGGGGAAGGAGGGCCAGACTCCATCCTGGGGAATGAGCCTTGTGGCATGATACATTATGCCCCAAAGTGACTGTAAGCCCCTCTTTTTTGTAACAGGGTGGGGGTCGGACAAAAGATGACTGGTCTGAAATACCTGAGCAGTTCTCCAGGCAACATCATAATCAAGAGATTAGGGCCGAGAGTGGAACCCAGAATAATGATGACGTTTGACCCGAACCTACCACTTGTGGGCCATCAAGGGGACGTTGGCTAAGCACACACTCTAAGAGAGACTATAGATCCCTGGGTGGTAACCAGGGTCTCCATGCCATGCCACAGGACATTGACTGAATGAACTAACCCCTGACCCCCCCGCTTTTGACCCAAGGGTAAACCCAGTGGTGAAACAACATCTGCACCCTTTATCTTGCCCCACCAATGGGTAGGTCTGATGGAAGTGAGTTCAAGCTTTGTTGATATCAGTTTGGATGCCAATACCCAACCCCCCCCCAACTGTAGCAAGTGCTTAATCTTCAAACCATGGACGAGTACCTTGATGAGAAATGTTCCCACAGGAAAGTGAGCAGCCCAAATGTAACAACCGATATTAGACACTTGCAGCTGGCACCCTGGTGGTCTGCCCTCCCTCCACCTTCAGAACGAAGGTAAAGAACCAGATAAAGCACCCCTGGAAATTACTGCCTCCAGTACCTTGGTTGGCAATGAAGCATGACTGTCTGCTGAAGCCAAGATACTACAAACGAATATGATGAGATGGTGATGAGGCCTGCGAACAAGCCAGGCTGGAACCCACCATGACCGGAATGCCATGACTGGCATGTGCCCTGACTGAATGCGCTAGATTGAAACCCGTTAGATGAAACATGCTGTGACTGAACACGCCAGATTGGAACACGCAATGACTGGAACATACTATGACTGAACCCCCTGTAATTGGAACACGCTGTGGTAGAACACACTGACTGAAACACGCTATGACTGTACATACTATGACTTACACACGCTATAACTGGACACACGCTATGACTGGACACACGCTACCAAAGCACACAGATAAAATGTTACTCGAGCATCTGAAGTAATCCTACACGACTACCTCTTTAAGCAATCATGTTCTTCCAGGAATTGATGATATTCTGCAGGTTGGAGAAATCTGTGTGTAATCTGGGTGATCTTATGAAATGTTCCTCATCTGGCACCAGAAAGGGAGCCAAATATGGAGCTGTATATGGAAAGCAGGTGAGACAGACGAGAGAAGAGCCAGGGAATGTGACAAGCACCATCAATTAGATCTGGTTTCAGGAACCTCTTTAAACTTTGAAGATTAAGTTGAGGGAAAAGAGGAAGAACACAGCAGAGATGTACGGGAGAGATGGTGTAGAGGCAATGGTGGCGATGAAAAGTGAGCATAAAAGGCATAAATTCTGGAATATTGAAGAGCACAGGAAGGAAGATACATAGGAACAAGATAAGGGAGACAAAAGGTGCGCCCTTATTAAAAGCTTTGAGCGCGACAATCAAAACTGTTTAGTGAATCACCAAGGAAACTTCTACGGCCGTCAGCTGCAAATTGCATCAGATACCAGTACCAAATTACCAAATAGTACATCACCTATGGGATGGATTCAAAAAGCAAATATATATTTGTGCACTGGGAGAGGTGAGCGGGCGTCCAAACACCCCCCCCCCCCCACCAGCGTGATCACCAGGAGAAGCGGGCGGGCGGCCCCCTCGTGATTCCAGATCTGCACTGGGAGAGGTGAGCGGGCGGCCGATGAGTACTGTGATAAGAGGGTGGGCGGGTGGGCAGTCTCCCCGGTGGTTGTCTGGCGTGATCACCAAGAGAGGAACCGCTACAACTGCTGCAGCTGACCACCGCTCAGCAATGACCCGGAAGTGACATGCATCGGCTGTGACCCTGAATGCGCGTTGACGCAGGATCAGGCAGAGGAAGAGGGATATGTACCCCTCAGACTCCCCCCACAAATACAGGCTAGCCTTCTAACATATTGCTGTTTCCCAGTCCTTAGGCTTGGTTCACACCTATGTTTTTTTTTTTTTATGCTTTTTACAGAAACGCACTACAATTGGTGGTTTCCTGTGGGGCACGTTCACATCTATGCTTTTTTCAGCCGCTGCGTTTTTGGAAAGGGTTAGGGACTTTTTAAAAAGCAAAACAGTGCATTTTTGGTTCAATAACTTCAATGAAAAAGCTGCAGAAAAGCATGTAGTGTGGTTTTGCTGCAATTTTGCTGCGATTTGCGGATTTTAATCCACCCAACAAGAAATTGGACAAAAAAAAAGATTTAAAAAATGCACAGAAAATGCGTAAAAAACGCATGTGCAAAAACAGAACCAAGCCTTAGATCTGGTGGCTGCATTAGTCAAACAAGAGGAAAGAGCTATGATATTTGCAGACTGCCCAGATTAATGCTGAACTCTAGGTATGTATAAAGTTTTATTTTATGTTATTTGACACCACTATGGAAGGGGGTTTTAAAAAAAGCCGGTGAACTTAAATTTTTGCCATAATGGCTAGATTTTATATGCTTCCTCCTGCCTATTTTTGAAACTGTATGAATTGTAGTTATATAGATGAGCCACTAGAGGCAGAGTAGATACGCTACTAACAGAATTTACCATTAGCGGGTAGTGTCCAAGCTCCGCCCAATCATTTTAACTGGCCCATTTGTTTGATGGGAAGCTTCACTGACCTATAGGAATGTAGAAAGGCACAAGAAAGTTTTGGCAGCATTGGAGATCTAGAGGCTGCTGCAGGTAGTTGCAGATACTGCTAGGGCAATGATTTTTTTTTTTATACCTGAAGCAGATTTTTTTTAATCCCGCCCCCCCACCCCCACCTCCTAACAGAGTATCTATAAAGTATATCAAAACATAATCATTACTCTCATCTGAGATTTATCATAATGAATAAGTAATGTAATAATGTAGAATAATGTCATTCCAAAGGTTTTTTTTTGTTTTTTTAAATATAAAACACTTGGTGATCCTGCCATTAAGGTCCTCGTTCAAATAATTCCGGTGTTGGGGGGGGGGGAGGCTGTCTCACATTTGCACTCCTATGTTATCAGCCTGTCACGTGTGCCCCTTGCAAGACTGTGGCCTCTTTTGCGTGGGGCCTGAGGCTCATAGATAGTGAATGTGTTTATGCAGCACTAGGTGTACTAGGTGCTGTGTGCAGGTAGCCCATGTAGGTGTATTGGGCAGCCTTTTTCAACCTTTTAACCCAGAGGAAATCTTAAAAATAATGGGAACTCAGGGAACACCTGCTTAAATTCATAGAAAAATGGCAACTTACATTGGCAGTGTGTTGGAAGAATGTCCCTTACGTTGGTCAGTGGGAAGAATGTCCCTTACATTGGTGGTCAGTGGGAAGAATGTTCCTTACATTGGTGGTCAGTGGGAAGAATGTTCCTTACTTTGGAGGTCAGTGGGAAGAAAGTTCCTTACATTGGTGGTCAGTGGGAAGAATGTTCCTTACATTGGGAGATTCAGAGAGAAGAATGCTCCTTATATTGATGGTCAGTGGGAAGAATGCTCCTTACATTGGTGATCAGTGGGAAGAATGTCTCCTTACATTGGGAGATTCAGAGAGAAGAATGCTCCTTATATTGGTGGTCAGTGGGAAGAATGCTCCTTACATTGGTGATCAGTGGGAAGAATGCCCCTTAGGTTGGTGGTCAGTGGGAAGAAAGTTCCTTACTTTGGAGGTCAGTGGGAAGAAAGTTCCTTACTTTGGAGGTCAGTGGGAAGAATGCCCCTTACATTGGTGGTAATTGGGAAAAATGCCCCTTACATTGGTGGTCAGTGGGAAGAATTTTCCTTACATTGGTAGTCTGTGGGAAGAATGTGCCACATACCTTGTGGCAGAGCTTGATGTGTAGAGGGAGACCTCTCATACAGCCCCAGCTCAAGGGCCACTGGAGTTGTGACAGTGGCGTGAGAGCACGGTGAGGTAAGAGTGCCTGCCAGATCTTCCGTTGGCTGCAGAGGTGTGTGGCAGGTGCATCACCATGGCTGGGTTGGATGGCTGCAGCCATATATTGGCCATTTGCTACAAGCATTAATGGCTAACAGGCGTGCACATTTTACTGCCCACGCATGTGCAGATGCACGTCTGCGCATGCGTATCTGCCTCTGCCTGTGAGCTTCAGTTGCACTATGGCCAGCATGTCTCTGACAGCATGCCTCTTGTATTGGTGGTCAGTGGGAAGAATGCCCCTTACATGGGTGGTAATTGGGAAGAGTGCCCCTTACACTGGTGATCAGTGAGAAGAATGCCCCTTACATTGGTGTTCAGTGGGAAGAATGCTCCTTACATTGGTGTTCAGTGGGAAGAATGCTCCTTACATTGGTGATCAGTAGGAAGAATGTTCCTTACATTGATGATTAGTGGGAAGAATGCTCCTTACATTGGTGTTTAGTGGGAAGAATGCCTCTTTCATTGTTGGCCAGTGGGAAGACTGTATTCTTTACAGTGGTGGTCAAATGCCAAACTTACAGACAGACAGAAAAAAAATGCCAAGTGGCTTTGGGCAAGTAATTATGTAGGCATTATAAGATAGGAGGTCAATCAGTCATATTTCAAGGAACCCCTGGCAACCTCTGGAGAAACTCTAATGCCGCGTACACACGAGCGGACTGTATGGCGTACTTAGTCCGTCGAAACACATTTCAGCGGACAATCCGCTCGTGTGTGGGCTTCAGCGGACTTTTTCAGCGTGCAGTCTGGCGTACTAAGTATTTCGGTTTTTTCGAAATTCTGTCCGTCGTACTTTGGTTTCAGCGGACAGTACGGTCGTCAGTATGCTAGTTCGACAGACTAAGAATGGCGCATGCCCAGAAAGGATTTACACGGCGGAAGGGTGCTTTGCTGTGTCTTGGACTTCCTATTTCTAGTCCCGTCGTACGTGCTGTACACGTCATCGCGCAAGCTTTCGACGGACTGTTTGTGCATCCGTGTGTGGTCAAGTCCGTTCAGTGGAAAGTACGACGGACTGTCCGTCGGATTGTATGACGAACTAAGTACGCCATACAGTCCGCTCGTGTGTACGCGGCATAAGATTCCACAGAACTCTGGTTGAGAATGGCTGGTAAAGGGACACAATGGATGCATGGACATGGCCGTTTGTCCTACTTTGACAGTGTGCATTCAGGGCCACTCACCTACACCTGCACGCCTATCAAATTGGCTGTGTCCTTGCAGCCGCTGCATCCCCACACACAACCATGGGCTGCCTGCACGCAGCACCTGGTGGCTCAAGCCCATTCAACGTCTACGGGCCTTAGTGCCCATTTGAATGGGGCCTACAATAGTCTGTGCTGGCCCACATTGCACAGGCATTGTCCATTATTTTCACTATTGGAAAACCCAGTCCCGAGCAATGATCTGTGTGGTCGAGAAGTGGCTGAAATGAAAGTGGAGATCAGCAACATGAAAATGGAAAAGTTATACAAAAAAAAAAAGTATTTGAGGCACTCATTTATGATACACATGTCGTACAGTTGGGTTTACGTCTTCATTCTGGCTCTAATACACATATATTACTGGGTGCGCACTGCCACATTTTCCCACGTAGATACTCTTTCATATGTATGAAAATAGAACAAAGCATGGCAGGTTTTGCATATTTGCCGGTGGACGCAGTACAGTGCAGTCTGGCAGACGTTATCTATCATTGTTCACGAAAGACACTCCTTGGTAAAATATGTTCATTTAACCTGGACCAGAATAGCTGAGCATGTAGCAATGAACAATTCTACACGCTATTTGCAAAGAGATTAGGATTAACATTTTATTGCATGTTCCCCCTGCCGGCCCCACCGTGCAGCTCTGCAGTCCTCTTCTTACCTGCCTGCCATCAGTGGGAAGGAACTGGCAGCGGGTCCAGGTATTCCTTTTTTTTTTTTTTCCAGCAGCAGACCTTGAAATGCTGAGAAGCCGGAGATCAATGTGAATGCTGTTTTTGGCAGAGGACTCAGATATTGTCTCAGCGCCGTGGGAAAATCTTTAATGCCCAAACGTTTACTAACAGCAAGATTACAAAGGAACCTTATAGATCTTTAGAAAGCACTTCCGTGTTGCGCGATTCATGCAGCTTTGTGTTCACCAACATTTCTGGACATGGCAAAGGCCAAATCTAGCCAGAACTTTATTTTATTATTTATTGATATATACTGTAGATACAAGTACATCTCATAAAATTTGAATATCAAAAAGTTCATTTATTTCAGTAATTACATTTTAAAAGTGAAACTCATATTTTATATAGCTGCGTTACACACAGAGTAATATATTTCAAGCATTTCTTTCTTTTAAATGTGATGATTATGGCTTACAGCTAGTGAAAACCCAAAATTCAGTATCTCAGAAAATTAGAATATTACATAAGACCAGGGCTCAAGTCCTGCGGGAAAGCATGGGAACGGAGTTCCTGTACTTTTTCCACAACAGGAACTCAGTTCCCGTTAGCAGCTGCGTCCTGCAAGACTTTGTAGTATGCGAGGTGTGTGGCAGGTGCTACACCAGCAGCCGCCGACACAGCTCGCAATAGTAAGTGCCGCACACCTGACCATTCAGGCATTTCCAATAGGGGGCCCCAATGACAGCTTCCTCTTCGATCTACCTGTCAATCACAGCTAGCTGATGGGTAGATTAGGTCCCTGCTGCTAAGAGATTGTATTTAGTCAGACCTCTCATGATGAACTCCTCCCCATCGGCCCCTTCTGATTTTCTGTCTCCTCATCTCTCCCCCCCCCCCACAGTCTCCTGCATACTTGCTCTGTATGTCCCGCTGAATCCCCCCCTCCTCTATCTTCAGTGTAATATGATGAGAGAACCCAGAGGAGAAGCACGGCTATTCTGCTCACAGGACATGCAGGGAGAGAGGTGATCTGAGGGAGGAACATCAGTTTGGGGTGGTAAGCTGAGCACAATACCTGGCAAAGTTTAATGCCAGGGGGGAAGTTTATGTGGAAATATGTGAAGGGTTGGAATAGCAGCGAGTGTGTGTTGGAGCCCCTGCAGAGTTTGCAGCCCCCCCAAGCTAACATACATCTCCTAAGCAGAAACACATCACTATCTCCCCAAGCATTCTGTCCAGATAATGTGCAGTTCATTTATGACCTTTCCATTTAACCCTGTGTTATCCAAACTCTGTTCAATGAAAAGTGTAAACTCACCACATAAACACTCTATATACAAAATAAAATTCCCCAATAAAGATCAGAACATGATGTTCACATTTGCATGGAAGCGCAATTGAATGAATGCGGATTATTCAGAGAAGTACCGTATTTATGTTTATTGAGGATTTTTTTTTATGTACTAACAGTTAAGCTTCATACACACAATACAAAAACTGGATGAAAAATACCACTTTTGAAGTGTTCGTGCATATGAGTGTATAATTTTATTTTTTTTGCTGGGGGAGTGGATCTTGGGTGGGGGTTCCCATACTTTTTTCTCCAGGACTTGACCCCTGCATAAGACCAAAGAATTTGTAATACAGAAATATTGGCTAACTGAAAAGAATGTCCATGTACAGTATAATATGCACTTAATACATAGTCGGGGCTCCTTTTGCATGAATTACTGCAATAATGTGACGTAGCATGGAGATGATCAGCCTGGGGCACTGCTGAGGTGTTATGGACACCCAGGTTGCTTTGATAGCGGCGTTCAGCTCGTCTGCATTGTTGGATCTGATGTCTGTCATCTTCCACAGATTCTCTATGGGGTTAAGGTCAGGCGAGTTTTCTGACCAATCAAGCACAGTGATACCATGGTCATTAAACCAGGTATTGGTACTCTTGGCAGTGTGGGCAGGTGCCAAGGCCTGCTGGAAAATGAAATTAGCATCTCCATAAAGCTCAGCAGGTCAACAGAGGGAAGCATGAAGTGCTCTAGAATTTCATGGTAGGGGGCTGATAAAACACAGTGGACCAACACTAGTGGATGACATGGCTCCCCAAATCATCACGGACTGTGGAAAAATTTGCATTTCATTAGGAAATCAAAGTCCCAGGGTCTGGAGTAAGAGTGGAGAGGCACAGAATCCAAGTTCCATGAGGTCCAGTGTGAAGTTTCCACAGTCAGTTTGGGGAGCCATGTCATCTGCTGGTGTTGGTCCACTGTGTTTTATCAAGTCCAAAGTCAGTGCAGCCCTCTACCAGGGAATTCTAGAGCACTTCATGCTTCCGTCTGCTGACCAGCTTTAGGGAGATGACTACAGGGAGTAAGTATTGTTCTAGAAGGGGAAATTGAAGGGGGGTGCTAAGAGTGGTGATTTACGGGGGTTTGTTTTGGGGGGGTGGGGAAGAAGGTTTGTGTTAGGAGGGGGAATTTGAAGTGGGGGGAGAAGATATGTCCTAGGAGGGGATTTTTTAGGGGTAGAGGATTAGTGCTGAGGGGGTGAAATTCTTTGGGGGGGGGCAGTTGAGCTGGGGAATTAGGGGGATGTGGGGCAAATATTTGTGCTTAGAGGGGGATTTCAGCAGGGGGGCCGATTTGTCCTGGGAGGAGAGGGAATTTATGCTTAATGGGTAAGCATGCAGATTAGCTTTTTTTGCATGCTAATCTCATATAAAAAATGAAGGTTACTAAACTTACGAAAGTTCTCATAAGACAGAAAAAAAATTGGAAGTGATGTAATTTGTTGTAGTGTATCTGAATTGCATTTTCAGATGAAAACTGTACTGATTAAACTAAAATCATATGATCTGGTATCATACAAGAACAATTTTCGTGTTTCTCCCATCAGATAATATCAGATGAACAGATCGGCTCTCGAAAGCTTTGTACCAACAATCAGATTATCATACGATCGCTTAGAAAGCGGTATTATTCTTACTATTCTTTTTGATTGTGTGTCTCATGATCGTGGACCTTAAGAAAAAGCTCTGCACTATTGTACAAATATTATAGCTAAATGTGCAAAAACAATATATAAATATAACACATATGGTAAATACATACAATGATGGTGAAATTTTGTGATACAAGTGATAATATCCAAAGTACTTTATAATGAAAGTCAACAACAAATGAGAAATCCATCAAATCACCTTGGAGCTGACCCCCACTACAAAGTCAAAAAAGCATAGACAGATATCTCCAAGGTAAACACCTCTTGAATACTCCCAAACATAATGCAGGCACTTTCCACTTTCAAATAACACTTAGCACCACATGGGTTAATCAGCCAGCTGAAAATACACATTACAACTCTGCAGCGCTGTGTGTGTCCAAGGCTCAAAGAAAAAATCAATTCATGGTGCACACTGCTGAAAATATTTTTTTTAAACAAAAGAATATGAAATGCACTCTCATAAAAAAAAAACATAAAGAGACACTGTGTGGCTATTTCACCACTGCAGGCTCGGGATCGCTCTTATATTAATCCACTTAGGGATGGACCAGATGCTGGCAGCCCTCACCACTAGTCTCTTCCGTATCGCTGTAGCTCCACCCACGGCTAAACAGAGTGTGAGTCTAGTGGTGAGGGCATCTGATCCATCCCTAAGCAGTTCATTATGGGAGAGATCCCAGGCCTCCACCTTATTTATTATTTTAATGTGAGTGCATTTTATCATTATTTTGTTTTAAAAAAATATTTTCAGCAATGAGCACTATGAATTTCCCTTTTTCTTTGAGCCCTGTACACACATGGCTGCAGAGATGTGATGTGTATTTTCAGCTGACTGATTAACCCATGTGGAGCTGAGTGTTATTTGAAACCAGTGGAAAGGGCCTCCATTATCTTTGGGAATATTCAAGAGGGATTTACTTTGGAGATATCCCTCTGTCCATGCTTGTAAGGCCCCTTTCACACAGGACGGATCAGTAATGATCCGCCCCGTGATGATCCGCTCGCTCAGCGGGGATCACTCCGTTGTCCCCGCTGAGCGGGCAGCGGACAGGGCGGTCTCCGCACACTGTGCAGGGACTGCCCTGTCAGCTCTCCGTTCTCCTCTATGGGGATCGGATGAGCATGGACCGTCTGTCTGTGTTCATCCGATCCGCTCTGCAGACGGATAGAAAAATAGGATTTTCCTCCGTCTGCAGAATCGGACAATTGCGGAGGCGGACAATAGCGGGTGTCTGCGGATGTTCATCCGTAGACACCCGCTATCCCATAGGAATGCATGTATGTCCGTATTTCATCTGCAAACGGATGGATGAAATACGGACATACTGTCCGCATGTGTGAAAGGGGCCTTAGCCCACGTACACACGGTCGGAGATTTTGCCAACCAAATCCGTCGGATTTTGCCCGTCGGATTTAGTCCGACGGATTGTGTCCGAAACTGTTGCATACACACGGTCGGACCAAGTTGGCGAAAAATCCGATCTTTCAGAACGTGATGACGTAATTTCGTTACGATGGGACTACATTCAGGCTAGTAGCCAATGGCTTTGATGTAGGAATTTGATCTGAGCATGCGTGGCACTTGGTCCGATGAAAATGCTCTACACATGATCGGATTAGGTCCGTCCGGCCCAGTTGGTCGGGAAATATTTCCAACATGTTGGAAAATTGGGTCAGACGGAGATTCGGACGGAATCAGTCCAATGCATACCACACACAGTCGGATTATAGTACTTTGGACATTGTCACTTGTAACACATAATTTTACCACATAATTGTGTTTAACTTACATTATTGCACATTTAACTATATTATTTGTACAACAGTGCAGCACTTTTCTTACATTGCATTATCACTTTTACACCTGCTAATGCATGCAGCTCAATTGTTGAGGGCTCATGCACAGATACGTTTTCTCTTTATTGTGTAGGTTTGCATTGTAACTGAACTGATAAAAAGAGAAAAAAAAAGAAAAATGTCTTAAACAATCAACTGACTTGGATGATTATTATGCAATTATATTAAAATTCACATAATTAATCATGGTATTAAACCTCATTAATCTTTCAATATATGTTTAGCTTTAGAGTTTAGATTTGATCAATGATTTATCAGGTTTAATGACCAGGACGTATTAGGTGTCCACTTTGGAGAGGCAAGAGAATATTTTAATTTATTTTAACCTATTATTCCCAAAACTGACTCATTTTAAAGGACATCTGATCAAAATGAATTCAAAATCCATCACCTGTAAATGTAGGCATAAACAGATGCCAGTCTGTTCTGCAACCAAACTATTTCAATTTTATGGGCAGCTATAGAGGGCCATTGTATGTTATAATTATTCCGCAAAACCAGATTTCACCTCCAGGCTGAAAAGAAAAATCAAACTACATATCTTTGTCTGGCCTTTCTCAACCTTTTTTTTAACCATGGAGGAACCCTTAAAATAATATTTCGGTCTCGGGAACCCCTGCTAAAAATTTATAAATCTACAGGTCATAATACATTAGCCAAACCACATTGGTAGTTGATCAGGACTTCTTTGAACATTATTGTTAGCGGAAAGAATGTTCTTTTACACTGGTGGTCGTGGAAAAAAATTAAATTTTAGTGGTAGGGCATCTATACATTGGTGGTCAATGTAGGGCCTCTATACATTGGTGGTCAATGTAGGACCTCTATACATTGGCGGTCAGTGTAGGGCCTCCATGCTTTGTGTAAGAAATCTTCTCCTTTCAGAGAGTGAACATGATCACTGGTGTCAATATTTACTTACCTGAGAAACAAGAGCAGTAGCTCAACTAGGCACATTCCAGTGGTTCTACTGAGTGGTGTTGGTACCAGAATTTTGTGGGCAGTGGGCACCATCAGGCAAGAGAGCAATCCATCACTGCTCAAAGAAAGTCTACCAATCTCTGGAGGATTCCAGGGTTTCAAAGAACCCTGCTTGAGAATATCTGGTCTGGAGAATGCCCTGGATGTGTGGGAAGGAAACCCCAGTGACCCCAGAGTGATCTTGAGTAAGCATGATTTCTTGTTTGTTTTGCCCTTTTATCAGTTATACTAATACCTTATGTTTTCTTTTACTGAATTTAGAAAAGGAGACTTGCGTACATGAAGATCATTGTTTATTGTCAAAATATAACCTTCAATATGACACCATGCTACTGAGCATGCCAGCTTATATTTCATGGTCACCTTTGGTGACACAGTTGTCTTGCAGACCTTGAAGAGGCATTGTAATAGGTAAGATTAATTCAATAACATTTAAAGCTGAAGTTTAGGTATAGCAAATTTTTACATAAGTACATTGGTTCAGCTTGGACCAATGTAAGTATGTATGTTCCATACCTGTGTGATCCCTCTAGAACAGGCATTCTCAACCAGGATTCCATGGAACCCTAGGGTTCCTGCAGAGGTTGCCAAGGGTTCCTTAAGCTGTGACTGATGGACCTCTCTATCTGATGATGCCTATAATGCATCTGGAAAGTATTGACAGCCAGTGCAGGAATTAGGGTGGTGGGGACCCCTGGGCTTGAGTCACGTTCGGACCCTACCTTTCATACATTACCATGTTTATCGGCGTATAACACGCACTCCAAGTTTAGGAGGGAATTAAGGAAAAAACTTTTAGGAAGGAAGTTTAATGCCCCGTACACACGAGCGGACTTTTCGACATCCAAACTCCGACGGACTGAGTCCGGCGGACTATCCGATCGTGTGTGGGCTGCAACAGACTTTAGCGAAGCTAAAGTCTGACGGACTTTAGAAATGAAGCATGCTTTAAATTTTCCCGACGGAACTCCGCCGGACCCGGTCCCCTTTGAAAAATCCGCTCGTGTGTGTGCTACTCCGACGGACTAAAACCGACGCTAGGGCAGCTATTGGCTACTGTCTAGGAACTTCCTACGTCGAATCCAGTCGTACGTCATCACGTTCGACTCCGTCGGAGTTTGGTGTGATGGTGTGTGGTCAAGTCCGTTCGGTCGAAAAGTCCGCCAGAACTCCGTCGGAACTCCGGCGGAACTCCGGCGGAACTCCTTTGGAGGTCTGTCAGACTTAATCCCTCTCGTGTGTACGGGGCATTAGGAAAAGAACGTACATTTAAATGCCCATCAATGCAGCATTATCAGTGTCCATCTGCAGCCTTGCCCCAGTGTCATTTGCAGCCTTGTCATTGCAGTCTTGAATTTTAAAAATGGCGCTGCCGAGATAGAGTCCTATGTATCTCAGCGGCTCTC
Organism: Lithobates pipiens; assembly: GCF_037356315.1. Taxonomy (NCBI): domain Eukaryota; kingdom Metazoa; phylum Chordata; class Amphibia; order Anura; family Ranidae; genus Lithobates; species Lithobates pipiens. The sequence goes on along the minus strand of NW_027507686.1, from coordinate 225,284,539 downwards.
GGGTCCTATTGGCGGCTCTTGGCAGTTCTCGGGTCCTCTCGCAGTCCCGAGTGGAGCTGAGCGGAGCCAAGAGTAGCCGAGTGTACTCAGCTCGGCTCACAATCACACCCAGTCCCTGTGTTATGTCCATCATAGGGCAGGACTGGGCGTGACTGTGAGAGGAGCTGAGCCGAGTACACTTGGCTATGTATCTCGGCAGGGCCCCATATTGGGTGGGGCCCATGGGCTTGAGCCCAGTCAAGCCCAATGGTAAGTCCTGCCCTGTTGACAGCACTTCATTTTTTCTACATTTTGCAATGTTACTGCCTTATTCCAAAATGGATTAAATTAATTATTTTCCTTCAAAATTCTACAAACAATACCCCATAATGACAATGTGAAAGAAGTCTGTTTGAAAACTTTTATTAAAAATAAAAAAAGGAAAAAAAATCCCATGTACATAAGTTTTCACAGCCTTTGCTCAATACGTTATTGAAGCACCTTTGGCACCAATTACAGCCTCAAATCCTTTTGCATATGATGCTACAAGCACACCTATTTTTGGACAGTTTCTCCCATTCTTCTTTGCAGGACCTCTCAAGCTCTATCAGGTTGGATGAGGAGCGTCGGTGCACAACCATTTTCAGATCTCTCCAGAGATGTTCAATCGGGTTCAAGTCTGGACTCAAGGACCTTCACAGAGTTGTCCCGTTTAGACTTGTTGTCCTGTTGGAAAATTAACCTTTGCCCCAGTCTGAGGTCCAGAGCACCCCGGAGTAGGTTTTCATCAAGGATGTCCCTGTACATAGCTGCATTCATCTTTCCCTCGATTCAGACTAGTCTCCTAGTACCTGGTGCTGAAAACCATCCCCACAGCATGATGCCACCACCATGCTTCACGGTAGGGATGGTATTGGCCAAGTGATGAGCGGTGCCTGGTTTCCTCCCCACATGATGCTTGCCATTCAGGCTAAAGAGTTCAATCTTTGTTTCATCAGACCAGAGAATTTTGTTTTTCATGGTCTGAGACTCCTTCAGGTGCCTTTTGGCAAACTCCAGGCAGGCTGTCATGTGCTTTTTACTGCGGAGTGGCTTCCGTCTTGAGAGATGGTTGTTCTTCTGGAAGGTTCTCTTTTCTCCATAGAGAAACATTGGAGCTCTGTCAGAGTGATTATCAGGTTTTTGGTCACCTCCCTGACTAAGGCCCTTCTCCCCCGATCGCTTAGTTTGGCCCAGCGGCCCGCTCTAGAAAAAGTCCTGGTGGTTCCAAACTTCTTCTATTTATGGATGATGGAGGCCACTGTGCTCATTGGAACCTTCAATGCTGCAGAAATGTTTCTGTACGCTTCCTCAGATCTGTGCCTCCATACAATCCTGTCTCAGAGGTCTACAGACAATTCCTTGGACTTCATGGCTTGGTTTGTGCTCTGACATGCATTGTTAACTGTGGGACCTTCTATAGACAGGTGTGTGCTTTTCCAAATCATGTCCAATCAACTGAACTTGAGTCCAACCAACTGGTGGACTCTAATTAAGTTGTAGAAATACCTCAAGCATGATCTGAGGAAACAGGAGGCACCTGAGGTCAATTTTGAGTGTCATGGCAAAGACTGTGAATACTTATGTACATGGGATTTTTTTTCCTTTTTATTTTTATTCAATTTGAAAAGATTTCAAACAAACCTCTTTCACGTTATTATGGGGTATTGTTTGTAGAATTTTGAGGAAAATAATGCATTTAATCCATTTTAGAATATGACTGTAATATAACAAAATGTGGAAAAAGTGAAGTGCTGTGAATACTTTCTGGATGCGCTGTATATAGTTTTGGGTCTAAAGCCACTTGGCATAGCCAGTGGCATAACACTAAGGATGAGCTGAACACCCCCCTGTTCGGTTCGCACCAGAACCTGCGAACAGACCTAAACTTCATGTGAACTTTAGAACCCTATTAAAGTCTATGGGACTCGAACGTTCAAAATCTAAAGTGCTAATTTTAAAGGCTAATATGCAAGTTACTGTCCTAAAAAGTGTTTGGGGACCTGGGTCCTGCCCAAGGGGACATGTATCAATGCAAAAAAAAGTTTTAAAAGCGGCAGTTTTTTCGGGAGCAGTGATTTTAATAATGATTAAAGTGAAACAATAAAAGTGTAATATTCCTTTAAATTTCGTACCTGGGGGGTGTCTATAGTATGCCTGTAAAGGGGTGCATGTTTCCCGTGCTTAGAACTGTCCCTGCACAAAGTGAAATTTCTGCAGGAAAAAAGTCATTTAAAATCACTTGCGGCTATAATGAATTGTCGGCTCCCGTAATACAGAGAACACTCATTGAAAGTCATTGATTAAAAAAAAAAGCGCGGGGTTCCCCCAAATTCAATTACCAGGCCCTTCAGGTCTGGTATGGATATTAAGGGGAACCCCACATCAAATTTAAAAAAAAAATGATGTGGGGTTCCCCCTAAAAATCCACACCAGACCCTTTATCCGAGCACACAACCTGGCAGGCCGCAGGAAAAGAGGGGGGGACTAGAGAGCACCCCCCCTCCTGAACCGTACCAGGCCACATGCCCTCAACATTGAGAGGATGCTTTGGGGTCCCCCCAAAAGCACCATGTCCCCATGTTGATGAGGACAAGGGCCTCATCACCACAATACTGGCCGGTGTTTGTGGGGGTCTGCGGGCAGGGGGCTTATTATAATCTGGAAAGCCCCCTTTAACAAGGGGACCCCCAGATCCCAGCCCCCCTGTTTGAAATGGTAAGGGGGTACAAAAGTACCCCTACCATTTCACAAAGACAGTGTAAAAGAATGTTAAAAAAAACAAACACACTTTTGAAAAAGTCCTTTATTAAAAATAAAAAAAGATTCCAGCGGTGGTAATCCACTCTTGCTATCCAGCGACGGATGATCATCTCTCCGGGCTCCAGCGATGGCTGATCTGATCCAGCGACAGGTGATCTCTCCGTCCAGCGCAGCGCAGTCCATCCATCCTTCCTTTGTCTCCACTGGCGGAGACACTGTGGGATCCCGGCAGCCTGACATTTCTTATATGAGGAGGGCGGAGCCACCCGTCTCCTGACCCCGTCCCCCTCTGACGCAAGTGGGGAAGCCTGATGTATGGGTGACCCCGCCCCCCTCTGATGTAACGCAGGTTTCCGTTACATCAGAGGCGGGGTCACCTACACGTCATTGGGGAAGCCAGGCTTCCTCACTAGCGTCAGAGGTCCCCGCCCTCCTCATGTAAGAAATGTCAGGCTGCCAGGATCCAACAGTGTCTCCGCCAGTGGAGACAGAGGAAGGATGGATGGACTGCGCTGTGCTGGATGGAGAGATCACCCGTCGCTGGATCAGATCAGCCATCGCTGGACCCCACCCCGGAGTTATGATCATCCATCGCTGGATAGCAAGAGTGGATTACCACCGCTGGAATCTTTTTTTATTTTTTTATTTTTAATAAAGGACTTTTTCAAAAGTGTGTTTGTTTTTTTAAACGTTCTTTTACACTGTCTTTGTGAAATGGTAGGGGTACTTTTGTACCCCCTTACCATTACAAACAGGTGGCTTCCAGATTATGATAAGCCCCCCGCCCGCAGACCCCCATAATCACCGGCCAGGGTTGTGGGGATGAGGCCCTTGTCCTCATCAACATGGGGACATGGTGCTTTGGGGGGGACCCCAAAGCATCCTCTCAATGTTGAGGGTATGTGGCCTGGTACGGTTCAGGAGGGGGGGGTGCTCTCTCATCCCCCCTCTTTTCCTGCGGCCTGCCAGGTTGCATGCTCGGATAAAGGGTCTGGTATGGATTTTTAGGGGGAACCCCACGTCATTTTTTTTTAATATCCATACCAGACCTGAAGGGACTGGTAATTGAATTTGGGGGAACCCCACGCTTTTTTTTTTTATCAATGACTTTCAATGAGTGTTCTCTGTATTACGGAAGCCGACAATTCATTATAGCCTCGAGTGATTTTAAATGACTTTTTTTCCTGCAGAAATGACACTTTGTACAGGGACAGTTCTAAGCATGGGAAACATGCGCCCCTTCACAGGCATACTATAGACACCCTCCAGGTATGAAATTTAAAGGAATATTACACTTTTATTGTCTCACTTTAAGCATTATTAAAATCACTGCTCCCGAAAAAACTGCAGTTTTTAAAACTTTTTTTGCATTGATACATGTCCCCTGGGGCAGGACCCAGGTCCCTAAACACTTTTTAGGACAGTAACTTGCATATTAGCCTTTAAAATTAGCACTTTAGATTTATCCCATAGACTTGTACAGGGTGTTCCGTGGCTTTTCGAATTTGCCGCGAACACCCCAAATTTTGCCGAACAGGCAATGTTCGAGTCGAACATGAGTTTGACTCGAACTCGAAGCTCATCCCTGCATAACACCAATGATCTTTTTTGCTGTCTGTAAAGATGGCATTCTTACCACTACTGTAAGGGGGGGGGGCATCACCTTTGCAATAAAATTGCCCATGCATTCCAGCTTCCCCAGTATAATAAAAAGCACTGCTCAGGTTTTGAAAACAAAGCATGTTTTCAATGTCATACCTGCAGGCTGTACGTGACCTCTTCCAAGCTTGTCTGAAACCTGCATTGCACACAGGTGTGGCATGACCCCAATCAGTACTGCCCACTGTATACATCAGGGGGTGTAATTCTAGCCTTAAAGCAAAGCCATGTGGCCATGCCATGTGTACAACCCAGTCTGCTACCTTTGCAGCTTTATTGGGTTGTAGTTTGGGGGCAGCAAATTGTAGGGAGGGTGCAGTGTGTGCGGCAGCAAGAATTCACACAGTCAGGTGTATAGCGATACCCTCACTTAAGAGGGCCGCAAGTTTGGTTTGGGTCCTGAGCACAGCTCCGCCAACCCCCCGGCAATCTGCACTACCCACTTTGGCACAGTTAGTATCTAGCAATACACATTAAATCGCTTATACTCTAAATATGTGTGTGTGCGTGGGTGGATAACTCAAGCTCATAGACAATCCTTGAAAGTATATAACTGACTTTACTTATTGTTTTTATAAAAGGAATAACATGAATCAAACATTTGGATTGCAACACATAATCAGGTCCCTGCAGTAACCAGTAATAAAGATAAACAGAGTAATCAGCATAATAAAGTATTGCTATGCAACTCTAGCGCTGCCCTTTTTCAGCTACTTCCCCACATGGGTAAACTAACACCCAGCACTGTCTACCTATGCAGTCAGGCCTGACTGATCTAAATGGAAGTCCAGTAAAACAATATTCGCTAGCAATCTTTCGGTGGTGCACTTGAAGAACAACTTTGTAATCCAAACGTATAATAAAGATAAAGCATCTGTCTTTAAACAGCTCTCACCACTCGGACAAGTCCAAGTCCGGTTTCTCTGCCTTTTCGTCTAGGAACAGGAATCCACCGACCTCCCAGTCTTCAATCCTTCTGGTGTACTGCAGCAAAGATGAGAAAATGTCTCTCAGGTGCAACTAAGCTGGCAGAGAGCTCTTTGGAAAAGAGCACAAGGCCCAGGCTTCAGGCCTTGTGCTTTCAGCAGTTCAGCACAGACCTCCTCTTGCTAGGAGAGAGGGGGGTGTCCAAAGAGAGCGAACTAGGCCTCTCCCCCTCCTTATATTTCCTCCCCCATAAGTCTCTGGGGCGTAATTCAAAGCATCCTGGGAACCAGCGGGGTTCTGGGAACAGTAGTTTTATAGTTCTTAAAGAGACCCCGCTACACACTCCCCCCACTTAAACTCTTTGGTCCCCAAAGATAAACTTTTAACACATATCCTGTACCAATTTTGAAAGTGCTGAGTATGATGTTGGTACAGGGAATTTCCACCAGAACTCAGAGGTGGGATTCCCTGTCCCACAGGTCACACTGACATGAGTGGCCTGCCTAACTGTGCCAGAGAGTGAGCTGGGGTTGCCCTCCACCAAATGGTCAGTGGAGCGTTCAGCACTTCTTCTAGCAGTCACAACAGAGTCCTCAGAGCTCTCCCCCATTTGAGAGTAGGTTAGCTTCTTGGGGGGTCTCACAACTCGGCGAGCTCTCTGTTCTCTTGGGACTTCAGGCTCTAGTGCCACAGGCTCTACTTCAGGAACACATTCTGACCGCATCACTGGTTCTGGAACATCGGTTCCTTCCTCTTCTGAGTAAATGCTAGGGATATCTTCCCAGCCTTCAGGCACACCACTAGATGGAATGAACTCTGTAGCTTCTGGGTTCAGTGTCCCATCCTGTGTATCCTCAGTAGGTGGGAGATCTATGGCAGAATTTTCTGGAGTTGATGAAGGCCATAGCCACTCAAGCTCTCCTCTTCCACCTTCACCTCGTTGGGGATCTTGTCCATCTCTAACCCGGGAGGTCTGAGACCGAGTGCTAGGTCCCGGGGTATCCAGAATGGAAACAGATTCAGGTGGACTTCTCACTGGAGGTATTCTGACTGCTTCAGTAAGCGGGAGCAAATGATTCCTGTGCCAAGTCTTCAAGGGCCCCACTTTCCCCTCTGGTTTTAGCTTATACACAGGCAATCCAGGTAGCTTTCTGCAAATGACATAGGGCTCCGATCTCCATCTATCAGCAAGCTTGTGCTTCCCAGGGATCCCCAGATTGCGTAGCAGTACACGGTCCCCAGACTGCAGGTCTTGCACTCGAACCTTCAGATCGAAGTTCCTCTTGTTGCGGTCTCCCCTTTGGTCCGAGGCCGCCTGAGCTCGTTCATGGGCCACTTTCAAATTGTGTCTAAGTCGGTCCACATATCCCTTGTGGGAGGTAGCAGAGGCATGGTCTAGGGAAATGCCAAAGGCCAGATCCACCGGCAATCTTGCTTCTCTCCCAAACATGAGCCGGTAGGGGGAGTAACCCGTCACATCACTTGTGGTGCAGTTGTAAGCGTGCACCAGAGCTGATATGTGTTGGCTCCAGTGTTGCTTCTTCTCTGTCTCTAGAGTTCCAAGCATGTTTAGTAAGGTCCGATTAAACCTCTCAGGTTGGGCATCTCCTTGTGGATGATAAGGTGTAGTCCTGGTCTTCTCTACTCCCAATGAGTCCAGTAGGTTCCGGATCAGACGACTCTCAAAGTCCCTTCCTTGGTCTGAGTGGATTCTCTGTGGTAATCCATAGTGGACAAAGTATTTTTCCATGAGCACCTTGGCCACAGTGGAGGCCTTTTGGTCTTTGGTGGGGAAAGCCTGGGCATAACGGGTGAAATGATCGGTTACCACCAGAACATTTCCCAATCCACTCAAATCGGGTTCGAGGCAGAGAAAGTCAATGCACACCAGATCCATTGGACCCTGACTCTGTAGGTGGCCCATTGGGGCAGCTTGATGGGGTAGAGTCTTCCTCTGGATGCATCGTGCACAAGAACGGCAATATTCCTCCACTTCTGCCCTCATACAGGGCCAATAGAACCGGCTTCTGACAAGCTGGAAAGTTCTCTCCGCCCCTAGATGGCCATGCTGGTCATGTAAGGCAATTAGTACCGTCTCTCGGTGCTTCTCTGGGAGAAACAACTGCCACTTATCTTCTGAGTTATCAGAGGGGCCCCTTCGGTAGACCACTCCCTGATGTACTTGTAGCTTATCCAACTCTTTCCTCAGCAGGCGAGCCTCCTTGGAAGGGTGATGTCGAAGTCCCTCTGGATTCTCGTTCTCCAAAGCTTCAAGGACCAATCTCCCCATGGGGTCTTCCAATTGGTCATAGCTCAGCTCCTTTCTGGACAGCTTTGGCAGGAGTTCCTCTGCTAGTTGAATTACCCCACAGTAGGGTTGAGGGACTCCCACTGCGGTGACTCCTATCTCCTCTGCTCTGGAGCCCCCTCTTGCTTGAAACTCAGCACCCTGACAGAGTGCTCGCACTCCTTCCGGTGCTACCTGAGTCCAGTCTTCCCAGTCATCGACCATGACATGAGATCTTCGGGACAGGGCATCTGCATCCCTATTTCCAGCCCCTGGTCTGTATTTTAGACTGAAGTTGAATCCGGATAATGCAGCCAACCATCTGTGTCCGGTTGCATCTAACTTTGCAGTAGTGAAGAGATAGGTCAGAGGATTGTTATCTGTCTTTACGGTAAACTCCGCCCCATAGAGATAGTCCTTCAGTTTGTCTACTACTGCCCATTTGAGGGCCAAGAACTCCAATTTATGAGTGGGGTAGTTCTTCTCCGAGGGAGTCAGGCTCCGGCTCACATAGGCCACTGGTCGCAGCTGCTCTTCATACTCTTGATAGAGCACTCCGCCTAGGCCCTCATGACTGGCATCGACATGTAGCTCATATGGTCTGGTGGGGTCGGCATAGGCCAGGACTGGGGCCGTGGTAAGGCTCCTCTTCAAGGTTCGGAAAGCCTCTTCACACCTTGGGCTCCACTGATCTTGAACCGACTCACCGGCCCTCCTAGGTCCCAAGCCATCCTCTTCTCCTTCAGTCTTGAGAAATTCGTTTAGTGGCTTGGCAATCCGGGCAAACCCATCCACAAATCTTCTATAATAGGAGCAGAACCCCAGGAAAGATCTGAGCTCTGTGACTGTTGTCGGTCTTGGCCAAGAGGTAACTGCCTCCAACTTCTCAGGGTCTGTAGCCACTCCCTTTTCAGACACTATGTGTCCCAGATAGTTCACAGAGGATTGGTAAAACCGGCACTTCTCGGGAGAAAGCTTGAGTCCCTCTTCGCTGAGTCTTCTCAACACCTTCTCCAACCTGGCCTCATGTTCTTCCAAAGTCTTCCCGAAGACAATGACATCGTCCAAGTACACAAGGACTTCTATGAGGTTCATGTCTCCAACGGTCTTCTCCATGAGGCGTTGAAAGGTAGCAGGGGCTCCAGACAGGCCCTGAGGCATTCTGTTGAATTCAAAGAATCCCACTGGGGTTATGAAAGCTGTCTTCTCTCGGTCTTCCTGGTGCATGGGGATTTGGTAGTACCCACTCTTGAGGTCCATTACACTGAACCACTTGGCACCAGCCAAACTCTGTAGGGCATCCTCTATTCTCGGTGTGGTATACTGGTCAGGGATGGTCCTCCTGTTGAGAGTCCTGTAGTCAATACAAAGCCTCAACGACCCATTCTTTTTCCTGACCACCACTATGGGGGAGGCATAGGGACTTCTAGACTCCCAAATCACACCAGTCTTCTTCAACTCCGCAAGCTGCTCCCTCAGATCCTCCAGGTCAGCAAGAGGGACCCGCCTAACCCTTTCCCTGAAGGGTTTGTCTTCTTGGAGGCGGATTCGGTGGGTGGCACTCCTGGCACATCCCACATCAAACTCATCCTTTGAGAAAATCCTCTCCCATCTAGTCAGCTGGGCCTTGGCTCTCTCCTTCCAGGCTCCAGGTAGGTCCGGGTTCTCCATGGAAAGTTTTTCCCAAACATCTCCTCCTGCACCCGTTCCTTTTACTTCTGACCAGCTGACTGGGGCCGCAGGACTCACCTGCCCCAACAGCATTCTGGCAGGGATCTCTATGGGTCTCTCCGTAGGGTTTCTCACACTCACTGGGACTCTTCCTCGAGCCTTCTTCAGGGCCTTGATTGAAATCACTTCCAGGATCACTCCCAGGCCAGAGTGATCCTCCCTTGGATCGGATTCCAGCATGACAAAGGGGCCAGGCTGCTCCCAGGTAAGCTTCACCGTGGCCCTGAGGCAGGCTACCTCTCCGGGCTGCAGCACCACTCCCTCTCTCCCAAGTCTCCACACCTTCCCTATCCCCTCTCCTGGGGTCTTCTGCTCTAGGACCAACCGTTGGTAGGCTGTCTTCAGCATGGGATGGATATTGGGATCTTGATGGTTACTCGTCTCCACTAGAGGGGTCAGAAGTCTTCGCGCCGTATTGGTCCCTATGATGAGGGACATCTTGCCGGCCCCAGGCGGTCTAGGACACACAACTGCCAGGGTGTCAAACACCTCTGTTTTCCCCGCCACAGATGGATCGAAGGTCAGCTTTATGGGCAGGTAACCATCGTAGGGGAAACTCTGAGTTCCCAGGCCCCATATCTCCAGCTCTTCTATCTTCTGTATAGGCAAATGGCTCAAGTGCCTATCATAGAAGTCTCTGTACAACAAAGTCACTTGAGCTCCAGTGTCCAGGAGGGCCTTCGTGTAGACGCCTTCCACCTGGATGGTGACAGTGGGGGATGGGCCGACCAATTCTTCTGGGTAGGGCCGGGTTGAGGCCACTCTCTTCTGGGGACCCGTCTTCATCCAGTTGGTTTTAGACTTTATTCTTTTTCGAACCTGGTATGCATTGACCCTCCCCACAGTAATGGGAGTACAAACCCGCTGAGGGATGTTATTGTCTCTTATTTGTAGGCATTCTATCTGAGGGGTCTGGTTTTCTCTCTCTCTCTTCCTTCTATTCAGTTTGGAGTTCACTGAAAGACATGGGCACCCGGTTGACTCCCTCACCGGGGCCCTCTGAAGTTTCCCGCCGGCTGTCGGTTATCTATCTTCTTCTTCTTGGGACTGGAACATCTACTGGCGAAGTGGCCACTGCCCCCGCAGTTGTAGCATAGCATCTCTTCTTGGTCTCGAGTGGGGCTTGGTGTTGGTGTATCTGGAAACAACTCCTTTCTAGGACTTGGTTTCTCGGCTCCCCCTTGACCTTTCGCCATCATAGCAGTCAACATCTCCATCACCTGGGACATCTGTAACTTCAAAGTGTCCAGCTCCTTATCTCTAGCGGGAGTCATGGCCGGTGTAACTATTGCTACCGGTTGGTTGACGGGCTCGGTGAGATCTTCTTCCCTTTTCTCTTCCAGTAGGGCCTCTTCCTCTCTGATCATTCGGATGAGGTCAGTGTACTCCAGACTCTTCCCATCCTGTCGGGCACGCAGTGTCCATGCAATAGGATCCATGGGTTGAGCTCCCCTCAGTACCTGTTGAGTACGGGCCTCATCTACTTTTCCTGGGCTGATCCCCTTCTTTAGGATCATCTTATGCAAGATTTTATCTAAACGTCCCATGTAGTCTGATAGTTTTTCACCTTTCTTCTGGTAGCAATGCTCTAACTGATAAGCAAGCTCAGAGATTTTCTCTGTCCCATCAAACACAGTCCGTAGTACATCTAGGTACTCCTGCGCATTACAGTCTGTCCTGCTCATCTTCAGGTTGCGTATGGCCTCTAGAGCAGGCCCCTTTAGACTTTCCACAATCCTCTGCTTCTTTCTGCGCTCTGGAACTTCCCATTCCTCTAGTGCCTGAGTTGCGCTATCTAACCAATCTTCAAATCCCTCTTCTTCCAAAGGTACAGGTTTCCTCCCTGAAAACATCCAGAGTTTCCTGTACCCCGACATCGGGTAATCTGTGGGATCCTTCTTGCACTGGGCCACAATCTCCCCCAGGACAGCACACAGTTCTGCGCTAAGGGTGGCCGGTGCTGATCTGGGACTCTCGGGTGAGGTACGGGCCGCAGCCTGCGGTGATCCCGTTGGCGATGGCTCCTCCCCTGGGAGGCTAATGACCACTGACTGACTTGGGTCGGCCTTAGCCGCTTCACACCACGCTCTGACTCCCTGTGGGTCCATGCCGGTACCTCTGGAGTGTTCACCGCTGTCTCAGAAATCCCGGATTTACGAGCCCCCACGTATAGCGATACCCTCACTTAAGAGGGCCGCAAGTTTGGTTTGGGTCCTGAGCACAGCTCCGCCAACCCCCCGGCAATCTGCACTACCCACTTTGGCACAGTTAGTATCTAGCAATACACATTAAATCGCTTATACTCTAAATATGTGTGTGTGCGTGGGTGGATAACTCAAGCTCATAGACAATCCTTGAAAGTATATAACTGACTTTACTTATTGTTTTTATAAAAGGAATAACATGAATCAAACATTTGGATTGCAACACATAATCAGGTCCCTGCAGTAACCAATAATAAATATAAACAGAGTAATCAGCATAATAAAGTATTGCTATGCAACTCTAGCGCTGCCCTTTTTCAGCTACTTCCCCACATGGGTAAACTAACACCCAGCACTGTCTACCTATGCAGTCAGGCCTGACTGATCTAAATGGAAGTCCAGTAAAACAATATTCGCTAGCAATCTTTCGGTGGTGCACTTGAAGAACAACTTTGTAATCCAAACATATAATAAAGATAAAGCATCTGTCTTTAAACAGCTCTCACCACTCGGACAAGTCCAAGTCCGGTTTCTCTGCCTTTTCGTCTAGGAACAGGAATCCACCGACCTCCCAGTCTTCAATCCTTCTGGTGTACTGCAGCAAAGATGAGAAAATGTCTCTCAGGTGCAACTAAGCTGGCAGAGAGCTCTTTGGAAAAGAGCACAAGGCCCAGGCTTTAGGCCTTGTGCTTTCAGCAGTTCAGCACAGACCTCCTCTTGCTAGGAGAGAGGGGGGTGTCCAAAGAGAGCGAACTAGGCCTCTCCCCCTCCTCATATTTCCTCCCCCATAAGTCTCTGGGGCGTAACTCAAAGCATCCTGGGAACCAGCGGGGTTCTGGGAACAGTAGTTTTATAGTTCTTAAAGAGACCCCGCTACAGGTGCAATTCAGAACTTGTAATAAAGCAATGTAGGAACAGTTCACAACTAACCTGGTGGGAAGGCTGCCCAACCAGGTGCACTCACAGTTTCCAGCAACATGAAAGGAAAAAATTCCAATGAATGTTGAGATGGGCAAAGTGGCAAAGTGAGGCCTGGCTATCACGTGCCAATCAGGGAGGTGTCCAGCAGAGATGCAAACCCTATGCTTTCCCTCCTCGCCAAAAACCTTTCCCTAGCACTAGTACTGTCCCTACTCTACCAACTCGCAAAAACATGCCAAACCCAGAAGCCAGGTCTTGAATAGGCTCTGCCTGACCCAAGATGGCTTCTAGAGTTATATGGGGCAGCAGCAGCACCCAATAGGATAGCTTCCCAGTGACTCAGATAATCACAGAGGAACCTTGTTCCTCTTCTTGACTTTCTCCCCAACAGTGGAAGAGTGCCACCTGCAGTGGAGAAAGTGATTTGCGCCTGCCTACAAACGACATACATGAACTGTGTGTTTTTACCACCCCCAACTGCTAGTGTAAACAAGCCTAGCAAGTCTTTGTGCACTAAATTGGCCATAAAGTGGAGCAGTGCTGCAATTCTACTGGATCCACCGCAGGGCAGTTGCGGCAGCACACAGTAGTCTAGCAGCCACATAGAAGTCATAGGGGCAGCAGCTTTATCTTGGAACTGATGACAAATTGCAGATGATTATCTGCAGCGCCCATCTTGTGATCTTTCATCGTATTCTTTTTGGGCTTTAAAGAAGATGCTTTCTGTAGAATATTTGAAAAAAGTTCTGTAATAAAATGATTAGATATTGAAATATATCTACCAAGTATAGAAACAGCTTTACATTCAGCAAATGTAATGATTATTTTAATGTAACGCGTTATACGCTTGACTCTTGTTTGGTGGTGTGGAATGAGTGTCATGGAAGAAGCTTGCCTGGTGGAAATATTCCATTCCATTCACAGATAATGTGAGATTTTCTTACCTCGAGCTGTATTTCTATACTGCAAATACCACTGTCACAAGTATTGACCAGACTATGCGAGCAATGACAGAGATATCTCCACAGGCCGAATCCTTTGAATTCTGCAGCCTACACACTGATATTCTGAAAAAAACATGTGTTTAATGACCTTTGAAATGCTTACAACATTCGTGACAAAATATGTAACCATGAACTTCCCAGAAACTACAAAATCTAATTTCATAGAGTTAACTGCTTCAGCCCCAGAAGATTTTTCCCCCTTCCTGACCAGAGCACTTTTTGCGATTCAGCACTGAGTCGCTTTAACTGACAGTTGCGCGGTCGTGCGACGTTGCACCCAAACAAAATTGACGTCTTGTTTTTTCCCACAAATAGAGCTTTCTTAATTTTTTGCGCTATAAACAAAAAAAATGCGACGATTTTGAAAAAAAAACGAAACTTTTTTACTTTTTGCTATAATAAATATCCCCCAAATATATATATATATAAAAAACTATTTTTTTCCTCAGTTTAGGCTGATATGTATTCTACATATTTTTGGTTTGCGTAAAAGTTATAGCACCTACAAAATAGGGACTAGTTTTATGGCATTTTTAGTATTTTTTTTTTATTAATAATGGCGGCGATCTGCGATTTTTATCGGGACTGTGACATTATGGCAGACACATCGGACACTTTTGATACTATTTTGCGGACCATTGTCATTTAAACAGCGCACAGTGCTATAAAAATGCACTAATTACTGTGTAAATGATGCTGGCAGTGAATGGGATTAACCACTAGGGGGCGATGAAGGGGGTAAGTGTGTCCTAGGGAGTGATTCTAACTGTGGGGGGGTGGGCTACTAGTCACATGACAGCGATCACTGCTCCCAAAGACAGGGGGCAGTGATCTCTGTCATGACACTAGGCAGAATGGGGAAATGTCTTGTTTACAACATCTCCCCCGTTCTGAGGCTCCGTGACACGATTGCAGGGAGACCGGCGGCACGGTCAAGCGGTACATGGTGGTCAGGTGAGCGTGCCTGCTATCCCCGCCTCATAAAGGGGACATACAGGTATGCCCATTTGCCCACCGCTGCCATTGTGCCGACGTATATTGGCGTGCAGCAGTTGGCAAGGGGTTAAAGACGTCCTCCAAGCACTGGATATGTTTAAAGGCCATCTCCAGGAAACTCTCCCTGTGTCTGTATGAGGGTAGGAGGGCAAATGGGTGACAGTTGCTTGTCAAGTCCTCCATGTCTTCCTCCTCGTTGGGCACCAAGCAAGGGTCACATGAGAGGCCTACCCTGGGGTGGGTCCTTCTAGGCTATGTTAGGCACCTTATACAGGGTCATATTACTACACATGGAGTACATTTGCTTTGTACCATCTTCATCAGTGCCCTCGGACAAGGCTGAGGCTGCCGTGGGGGAATATGGTACCTTAAGACGGGCCTCTACTCTTATAGATGAACATACACCATGTACACTTGCCATGACAATATACATCTTCTCTGTAATCTGAATTTAGGTGAGACATGCTGAGCCTTGTCCACATCCACCTGTCCAACGTTTTCCACTACCATTCCCCGGTAGCGGTGTGGGCCCCGTCGTGCACTCAGCACGGGCTCTACACGTGTACTTAACTTAACTCTTGAACCTCCGAATCTCTGTATATGATGGGAATCTCTGCGGTGAGAATCTGCTCCTGTTGGTAGACCGCTGGCACAAGGAGCGCACAATCTCTCTTGCTGATAGAGGCCATTCCACATATAACATGTACACACTATCAACAGGCTGGTGCAAAACATCCATTACCCTAGGAAACCACTTGATGATAAGCAGCATTTTTCTGTTCTTTGATATTTGCCGCCTCTCTCCCTTACGACCACCGGTCTTAACTCTCTACTCGGGAAAATGCTGTTGGAGATAACTCGAACCCGATCCAACATTAGTTTTGACAAAGCACGCTAGTCGTGTAAAATGCGTCACCTTTTATTCCCTGCCTGCATGCCACATGTCATCTGTACTTGTTTTTATATCTGCTAAATGAACTACATTGCATCGTATGGGAGTCCAACCATCCTCTTCTTTATTCGTCCGAACTAACCTTAGCCGCCTCCCTCAGGGGCTCTGGGCCCCACACTTCTGAGCTCTGTCCCAATTTATATATTACAGGATTAGTGGGCTGGACCCAGAGAAGAACCCGCCAAAAGGCCAAAGAACCAGGAAAGGCATTACCTCCTACCCTGGGACAGCGCCTAACTGGCAATTTTAAACAGTTTACACCCCTACTGCAAAGGCTAACTGCTCATTTAGGTCTGGGTGCATGCAAAAGTAAATTTACCTACCAGATCCTCCATGCTGATAGACTGTTCTCTGCAGCGTCTTCTCCCCTATATTCCAATGGAATATGAGGACACTGAGGGGCAGACCTCTGCTGGAGCATAGGGGAACATTATCTGCCAGGGGAGTGAAGGATCAGGTAAGTAAAAGTGCTTGAATTCTTCTCTAGACCTAAACTAGCAATTTCCTGCAGTTGAATGTGTAGACAGGTTGCTTACAGACTTAGTTAATGCAGTTGGCTGGCCTAGGCTGGGGAAGGAGTTAATGTTCCTGGGCTTTTTGGACCCAACCTATGTGCCCTGTGATATAAATAAGAGGGAAGACCAAATTCCAGAGGTTCAGCTCACTCAGGAAGATGCTATGATTTCTGCAGACGACCAACAGGGCTTTAGAAGGCACCACGAGTTCGGAGAACCGCCAAGCCTTGGGAAACACCATTAATGGAATACTACCTTGCTGAGGTATGCCTGGGCTGCCTAGTATAGTTTGGGAATGTTCCAGTGAAATGGTTCATGTTGAATTGTACCTCAAAAAGTTCAAGTAAAGTTGCATCAACTGTCCTACGCCTGGTCTGAAATCCTTTAAAGGGGTGCATGGAGGTTCTTGGCGTATGAAAGAACTAGGGTCAGTAAAGCACATGTGTGGGGTATGAAGCAAAGCCACTATGAAGGGTCTACTTGGCAAGACAAGCAGGAGGAGTGCAGTTGCTATGGGAAACCAAGGACTAGCACAAGGTACATTGCAGCCAGTCATGAGGCGTGGTACCTGGTGTAGGTGATGTGTCTTGCGGCAGAGAGGGGGTCAGTGATCTAGCTCTCTTTCCAGTGATCGGTTCCCTAAGCAACTGGGACTGTACCCTCATTACGGAGACCCATACCCTGGCCATACGGCATGGGACAGAAGGAGTTAACGAGTGCATGCCGGAACCCCATTCTGTCCCTGGGAGTGAGGTGGTGGCGTGGTGGAGGTACGCAGGACTGGGGGAGAGGGGATGGGCTCAGCGGTGTCCTTCCTAAATGCAATTGTAGCAAGATCCCAGGCCTCCTTTAGTCTAACGAGAACCACCAGTGCCAAGAGCTGTTGACATCCTTCCGTATAGAGTAGGTTGTAAGGCATAGTGGGTGTAATTCAAGGTAGATTCATGGGCGCCAGACACTTCTTGAATGCATAGAGATTTTATTTCTCTTGAACAGAACTTTGGAGGAGAGAGTTATGGCCAGGACACCCTTAGCCCTTGTACACACGGTCGGATAATCTGTCGGAATGCGTCTTATCGGACCGTGTCGTCAGATAATCCGACTGTGTGTGGTATGCATCGGATTGATTCCGTCCGAATCTCCGTCGGACCCAATTTTCCAACATGTTGGAAATATTTCCCGACCAACTGGGCCGGTCGGACATATTCCGATCATGTGTAGAGAATTTTGATCGGACCAAGTGCCACGCATGCTCAGATCAAATTCCTACATCAAAGCTATTGGCTACTAGCCTGAACGTAGTCCCATCGTAACGAAATTACGTCATCACGTTCTGAAAGATCTGATTTTTTGCCAACTTGGCCCGACCGTGTGTATGCAACAGTTTCGGACAAGATCCGACGGACAAGATCCCACGGACAAAATCCGACGGATTTGGTTGTGGAAATCTCCGACCGTGTGTACAGGGGCTTAGGCAGTTGCAATTTGAATTGGCAGACTCCGCGACTTCTACAGGTAGACAGCCATGCAGGGAAAGGTATCCAGCAAGACACCACATCTGTATGCGTAGCAATGCTGTCTCCTATGGCAACAGTCTTAGAACAGTTCCTAACACAAATTATAACAAACTCCTTTACTTTCTCTACAGTCACTTCTTGTAGGTTCTCAACCCACTGAGCTCCCAGTCTCTCTCACTAGACTTGCTGATTCATTGCCACCGAATCCCTTGAGCTCTTCTAATCTTCAGTATCTTCCTCAAGTGTCACCCCCACTTCTCTGCTGGGTCCCTAGCTTGGCACTCCAGTTACTTCTCAAGCGCAACCCCACTGGCCTGCTCAGTCCCTGGCTTGACACACAAGGCTGCTCTGCAAGCGTCACCTCCGCTGGCTGGGTCCCTGGCTTGACACCTGCTGAAGTTTCCCAATTCTTCACTGCCCCCGGTTGGTGAGAATATTGCTCCGTTACTTGCTTCAGCTACTCACTGTGGTCCCTGGTAATAAGGTGGTTGGTCCCTTAGTGGCGACAGCTTCCCCTCTACCTCCGACCACGTCAGGTTCTCCTGCCGGCAGAACCGTCACTTCTGGTTGGACTGCAAGCCAATGAGGTGGAGTGGAAGGTACTGGGAGGTATATAGTGAGGTGGAGTGGAGGGTTCAGGGAGATTTCTAGTGAGGTGGAGTGGAAGGTAGTGGAGGGTTTATAGTGAGGTGGAATGAAGGGTACTGGGGGGTTTATAGTGAGGTGGAGGGTATTGGGGGGTTTATAGTGAGGTGGAGTGCTGGGTACTGGGGGGCTTATAGTGAGGTGGAGTGGAGGGTACTGGGGGTTTATAGTGAGGTGAAGTGGTGGGTACTGGGGGGTTTATAGTGAGTTGAAGTGGAAGGTACTGGGGGGGGGGGGGGTTATAGTGAGGTGGAGTGGTGGGTACTGGGGGGTTTATAGTGAGGTGGAGTGGAGGGTACTGGGGGGTTTATATTGAGGTGGAGTGGAGGGTACTGGGGCGTTTATAGTGAGGTGGAGTGGTGGGTACTGGGGGGTGTACAGTCAGGTGGAGTGGAAGGTACTGGGAGGTTTACAGTGAGGTGGAGTGGAAGGTACTTGGGGGTTATAGTGAGGTGGAGTGGAAGGTAATGGGGGGCGGGGGGTTATAGTGAGGTGGGGTGAAAGGTACTGAGAGGTTTACAGTGAGGTGGAGTGGTGGGCACTGGGGGGGGGGGGTTATAGTGAGGTGGAGTGGAGGGTACTGGGGGGTTTATAGTGAGGTGGAGGGTACTGGGGGTTTTATAGTGAGGTGGAGTGTACTGGGGGTTTATAGTGAGGTGGAGTGGAGGGTATTGGGGAGTTTATAGTGAGGTGGAGTGGTGGGTACTGGGAGGTTTACAGTGAGGTGGAGTGGAAGGTACTGGGGGTTATAGTGAGGTGGAACGGAAGGTACTGGGGGGGGGGGTTATAGTGAGGTGGAGTGAAAGGTACTGGGGGGGGGGGGTTATAGTGAGGTGGAGTGGAAGGTACTGAGAGTTTTAGAGTGAGGTGGAGTGGTGGGCACTGGGGGGGTTTATAGTGAGGTGGAGTGGAGGGTACTGGGGGGTTTATAGTGAGGTGGAGGGTACTGGGGGTTTTATAGTGAGGTGGGTACTGGGGGGTGTACAGTGAGGTGGAGTGGAAGGTACTGGGGGGTTATAGTGAGGTGGAGTGGAAGGTACTGGGGGGGGGGGTTATAGTGAGGTGGAATGAAAGGTACTGAGAGGTTTACAGTGAGGTGGAGTGGTGGGCACTGGGGGGGGGGGGGGTTATAGTGAGGTGGAGTGGAAGGTACGGGGGGGTTATAGTGAGGTGGAGTGGAAGGTACTGAGAGGTTTACAAGTGAGGTGGAATGGTGGGCACTGAGGGGGTGGGGGGGGCTTTATAGTGAGGTGGAGTGGAGGGTACTGAGGGGTTTATAGTGAGGTGGAGGGTACTGGGGGGTTTATAGTGAGGTGGAGGGTACTGGGGGGTGTACAGTGAGGTGGAGTGGAAGTTACTGGTGGGGTTATAGTGAGGTGGAGGGGAAGGTACTGGAAAGTTAAGAGCAAGGTGGAATGAAGAGTGCTGGGAGGGTCTGAGAAGGATGGAGTGAAGGATGCTGGAGGGTTCAGAGTGGGTTGGAAAGGAGGGTGCAGGTAGGTTCCTGGTGGAGTGAAAGGGGCAGAGAGGCTTAAACCCTGTAGCAATGATATACTGAATATGTTTTTTCCTATTTTGCCATGACGTACATTCAACCAGAGAATGTATAGCAATGCTCACACTGGTTATGTATTAACTAGCTGCTATTATCTGCCAAAGTGTCATCCATCAAACTCTAAGAAGAACAAATAAATAAAAAAGAGCAGGTGCCCTTTCTGCTGAGGCAGCCGGTAGCATTGATTGAGTTACATAAAGACTTGTAGTGTTTTCATTTTTTTTCCCTGTAATCTGATTTTGCGAATATAAAAGGCGCTCCTTGCTCGAGGTGGTAAAGTTTATTAAAGGACAATCTGCCCCTCTCCTGGCATTCTGTCCATCACTTTGATCTGAGACTTTTCTTATGTGGTCTTAACACCTTCGTGCTTTGTTATCGGCCAAGCTGGCTTTCTTCTGCAAGTTGATTGTTCTTGCCTCCTCACAGAAAAAAACAGCAATTATCTGGGATACAGGAAACCAAATCCATTCAGTGTTGGTGTAACTGGAGAACACACACATGGGGGGGATTGGGTAGGCAGAATACCGGGGAAAGGTTCACAGACTTCATTCTGGGAATGCTACTGGTTACTGTATCTAGTCATTGTTTGCATACAGTATGGAGAAATAAGTTAGCTATAACGCGGTAAGGGGCTGGTGCTCTGGGTTGACTTTTTCATCCTCCCTCCTCCAATAAAATAAATGTCAATAGGGAAAGCAAAAGTGAATGACTAGGAACCGGGAAATCTGAATTCCAGGCATTGCAACTTTACATATTTATGTTAGTACAGCTTATGCCGTGTACACACGAGCGGAATGTCCGACAGAAAAAGTCAGATGGAAGCTTTTCATCGTATATTCTGATCGTGTGTGGGCCCCATCTGACTTTTTACGTTGAAAATTCTGACGGACCTAGAAATGGAACACGTTCTAAATATTTCCGACAGAACCAATTATTGGGAAAACTGGTCTGGATGCTGTTCCGAAGGACCACAAACGACGCATGCTCTGAAGCATGTCCCGAGACGGAAGCTATTGGCTACTGGCTATTGAACTTCCTTTTTCTGGTCCCGTCATACGTGTTGTAAGTCACTGTGTTCTTGACGGTCGGACTTTGGTGTGCCGCAAGACAGTTTCAGCGAAAATCTGTCGGAAAAACCTTCAGAGTTTATTCCGACAGGAGAACCGGTCGTGTGTACAGGGCATAAGAGTGACCAATATAAGTATGTATCCGCCATACTGATGGGATCCCTGTGCTGCCCTGCTGCTTGCTGAACACAGGGGGTCACCTGCTGGGCATGGGCACCATACTGGGAACATTGCATTTTCTCAATTATTGCAAAGTGTTCTCTGTCTGATTGGACAAGGTGGAGATTGTGACATCACCTCTCCGCCATGTCCAATCAAAGCACGATTTGTATCCATTGAGAAAATGTAAATCATTCCCTGAATAGTGCCCACACCCAGGGCGTGACCCCCTGTATTCACAATGAAGCAGGGCAGCCGCTCAGCACAGCAGCCAAAGCTAGTGGAGATCGCTGTAGTAAATATGCTGATTACAGTGATTTACAGCTTCCACATGAATTCCACAGGCATAGTACATGTGTAGCGCTCACCCCCGGAGGGGCCACTGGGAATAGACAGGTTCTCCCAATGTAGTATAGAGCAAGCATAGTTCCGCGCATACCAAAAATGTAGGCTCACTAGAGCATGGGTACTCAACCTGTGGCCCTCCAGCTGTTGCGGAAATTACATGTCCCATGAGGCATTGCAAGCCGCTGACAGTTGCAAGCATGACTCCCAAATGCAGAGGCGTAATGGGACTTGTAGCTCCGCAACAGCTGAAGGGCCACAGGTTGAGCACCCATGGTCCAGGGGATGCCTTTTTAGAATTTATTGATGAAGAACTTTAGTAGGAGAGAGGTTTAGGGTCACCCTAAAGGATCAAGGATCAGTAACAATGATGGGATTACAGAATTCTGTCTAATTTTTCAACAGCGGCTCTCTGGAGGGAATGGCCACTTTATCTAGGACCCTACAGCAGCAGTCCACATAACCACTTCCAGCAATCATTTACCTTCTGGCACTTGCACAGCTATTAGACCGTAGCAAGGTATTTTCTCACAGTGTCCCGGGAGCTGTCTGCCACCCAGCATCCGTTGGTAGATCCTTGGTGAGGGAGATAACAAGATCCAGACTTCAGGGCAATGCCATCCAGAACATGTAACCCTCTTCAATATTCTTCATAGACTAAGACTTCAGTGCAATGCCGTCCAGAACATGTAACCCTCTTCAATATTCTTCATAGACCAAGACTTCAGTGCAATGCCATCCAGAACATGTAACCCTCTTCCCCAGGCCCTCAGCCCAACAGCTGCTGAGGCCCAGACTGCAAATTCTTGTCTTAGTAGAGTTGTTTCTGGGGGCAGCAGCCCCAAAAGAACTGGGAACCCTCTCTGGAGGGAAAAGAACACTTTGCTCAGGCCTTCTGCACATTTGACACCTCCAACGCCAACTTCCGGATGCCTCCTTCCAAGGATTGGCTTGGACATGATAAATATTCAGCTAATCTCCCTCCCCAATGCTCTGGAAACTTCTTTCAGAGGTAGGTGGGCAGAATCAAACTCTCTATTGATCGACTTGTGTACAGCCAGCCTGTCAGGTCTTTCCTGAACAATCAGTGCAACCGGCTATAACCAGTAGCACTGATTATAGTATACTGCCAGCAGAGAACATAATAGTGCTGGGGGAGGGATTGGCAAATTGAGTGTGTGGATGGGGAAATGGCACAGAATCATTTATGGCCAGCCTTAGGCAGCTGTCAGAAGAACATTGGAAGAATATTCCTCACCTCTTGTAAGGATGACAACTCTAGAATTTTGAACTTTACATTTCTTCAACTTTCTGTTTCAGTGGCAATGGTCACCAAGACAAATAAAGAGGCAAATCTAACTAGCGCAAACATAGCAATAGAAACCAAAATGTCTAGAATAGCCTTTCTCAGTTTATTTTTTTTTTTAAAGCAGAGGAAACCTAGAAATTACATTTTGATCTGAGGGAACTCCTGCTAATACTATATCTACATCTCACAATACAATAGTGTGATGATCACTGGGAATAATGCTCACTGGTGGTCATTGAGAAGAATGCTCCTTACATTGAATGCTTCTTCTATTGGTTATCAGCGGGCAGAATGATCCTTTTATTGGTGGTCAGTGGGAAGAATGATCCTTATATTGGTGATCAGTGGAAAGAATACTCCATACATTGGTGGTCAGTGGGAAGACAGTGGGAAGAATGCTCCTTCTACTGATGGTCAGGGGGAAGAATGTCCCTTACATTGGTGGTCAGTGGAAAGAACAGTTATTACATTGGTGGTCAGTGGGAAGAACACTTCTTACATTGGTGGGCAGTGGAAAGAATGCTTCTTACATCGGTGGCCAGTGGAAAGAATGTTCCTTACATTGGTGGCCAGTGGGAAGAATGTTCCTTACATCGGTGGCCAGTGGAAAGAATGTTCCTTACATTGGTGGCCAGTGGGAAGAATGTTCCTTACATCGGTGGCCAGTGGAAAGAATGTTCCTTACATTGGTGGCCAGTGGGAAGAATGTTCCTTACATTGGTGGCCAGTTGTAACAATGCTCATTACAGTGTTAGTCAGTGGGAAGAATGCTCCTTATATTGGTGGTCAGTGGGAAGAATAGTCCATACATTGGTGGTCAGGGGAGGAATGCTCATTACATTGGTGGCCAGTGGGAAGAATGCTCCTTACATTAGTGACCATTGGAAAGAATACTCCTTACATTGATGGCCAGTGGGAAGAATTCTCTTTACATTGGTGGCCAGTGGGAAGAATACTCCTTACATTGGTGGCCATTTGTAACAATGCTCATTACAATGTTGGTCAGTGGGAAGAATGAGCCTTATATTGGTGGTCACTGGTCAGTGGGAAGAATACATTGGTAGTCAGGGGAGGAATGCGCCTTACATTTTGTGGCCAATGGGAAAAAAAATTCTTTACATTGGTGGGCAGTGGGAAGAATGCTCCTTAAATTGGTGGTCAGTGGAAAGAATGCTCCTCATGTTGGTGGTTAATATGGGAGGAATGCTAATTTACATTTGTGATCATTGCGAAGAATGCTCTTCTCACGTATAGCTAAAAAGATTGTTGATGTCAGTGGGAATTTATTTGAGAGGTAGAATTTTCTCCTTGATCAAGGGACTCCTAGCAAGGTCTTTAGGAACTCTAGTTGAGAAAGGCTGCTCTAGGAGCACAAAATGAGTGCCACACCAATTTTTATAGAGTCCAAAGATATATGTTTACAGTATATACAAAGACAGAGTACTATAGCATAAAACTTGTATGCATACCAACAACAGTACACTTATGTAATAAGCGATGAACACGGCTGATCGGAGTATTCACATGACCCAAGTCAGTCGGAGAGAAAACATCAGTCCTTTGAGGAATTTACATTGGATAGCTCACAGAATGTCATGTCTATTCAGTAATGTATATACCTAAAAGTCCCTTCTGTTGTACGCTTGTTATTAGTGCTATTCTGCATAGATGACTGACAATATTGTCATCATACTTTTAATTTACACACTGGGACATCTTTGGATATGTAAAGCATTCACATTTTTAACCTTGTGGATGTATAAAGTATTTTGGCAGTGTACCCTTATACTATTTCTTTTTTCTATTGTTGACTATTGGCCCTCAATTAAGATGACACAAGATTTAATCTCCCTTCCCCCTTCTTGGAAGCCTGTGCAGGACTGGGTGGCAGGACTCTCAAGAAATTATGAAGATTCAGAGGCTAAATGGCCTTTTATACCTGGAAGTGTTACAGCAGTCTAGTTTTGGATTCTTCTCTGGGGCGCTGCCCGGAGCCCCCCTGGGGTATGTAAGCTGCTTTAGCCAGAGAATTATGCTCCATGAATCAAGCTAGTTCTCTTGCTTATTGAGTAAAAACAACAACAGATCCAGTGCCTTAGTATTTGGAGGTCAGTGGGCAGAACTGATGCCGATGCAAATAAAAATGCAAAAGTTTTATAGAGGTGTGTGTTTCTCTATTTGGCCAAGGTGGAGAGATTGCCATCACCACCTCTCTATCTTGTCCAATCAGAGAACAATTAGCATTTCTTGATAATATGCACAGCGATCTGTGAATGGGGCCCATACCTAGCAACTGACCTCCTATATTCACAATGCAGGGCAGCCACTCGGCATGGGACCCGGAAGCCAGGGCTGGACTGGGACAGAAATTTGGCCCTGGACTTCATCCAGACCGGCCCACTTACATTTTGACTGTCCCACCAGCACTCCCCTACATCAGAGTGTCCCATCAGCACCCCTTACATCAGAGTGACCCATCAGCAGCCCCCTTACATCAGAGTGTCCCATCAGCAGCCCCTTAGATCAGAGTGTCCCATCAGCAGCCCCTTAGATCAGAGTGTCCCATCAGCACCCCTTACATCAGAGTGTCCCATCACCAGCCCCCTTACATCAGAGTGTCCCATCACCAGCCCCCTTACATCAGAGTGTCCCATCAGCACCCCTTACATCAGAGTGTCCCATCAGCAGCCCCCTTACATCAGAGTGCCCCATCAGCAGCCCCCTTACATCAGAGTGTCCCATCAGCACCCCCTTACATCAGAGTGTCCCATCAGCAGCCCCTTAGATCAGAGTGTCCCATCAGCACCCCTTACATCAGAGTGTCCCATCAGCACCCCTTACATCAGAGTGTCCCATCACCAGCCCCCTTACATCAGAGTGTCCCATCACCAGCCCCCTTACATCAGAGTGTCCCATCAGCACCCCTTACATCAGAGTGTCCCATCAGCAGCCCCCTTACATCAGAGTGCCCCATCAGCAGCCCCCTTACATCAGAGTGTCTCATCAGCACCCCCTTACATCAGAGTGTCCTATTAGCAGCCCCCTTACATCAGAGTGTCCCATTACCAGCCCCCTTACATCAGAGTGTCCCATCAACACCCCCTTACATCAGAGTGTCCCATCACCAGCCCCCTTACATCAGAGTGTCCCATCACCAGCCCCCTTACATCAGAGTGTCCCATCAGCAGCCCCCTTACATCAGAGTGCCCCATCAGCAGCCCCCTTACATCAGAGTGTCCCATCAGCACCCCCTTACATCAGAGTGTCCCATCACCAGCCCTCTTACATCAGAGTGTCCCATCAGCAGCCCCCTTACATCAGAGTGTCCCATCAGCAGCCCCCTTACATCAGAGTGTCCCATCAGCAGCCCCCTTACATCAGAGTGCCCCATCACCAACCCCCTTGCATCAGAGTGTCCCATCAGCACCCCTTACATCAGAGTGTCCCATTACCAGCCCCCTTACATCAGAGTGTCCCATCAGCACCCCTTACATCAGAGTGTCCCATCAGCACCCCCTTACATCAGAGTGGCCCACTGAGCCATCGGCCCACCGGGAAACTCCCGGTAGTCCCGATGGCCAGTACATGCCTGCTGGAAGCTAGTAGAGATCATCGGAGTAGCAGTGTCTTCTAGAGAGATTTCCAGCTTCTAGTATCCCACAGGTATGTTATATACATAGTTACATTGGTCCAAGCTGGACCAATGTAACTGTTAAAAATTGCATACCTTGAATTCTGCTTTAAGCATGCCTATCCCTGCAGAGGTTTACTTTAATGCAGAACACCAGCATCCAAATATCTATGAATGTGTTGGGTATTTCCTAGCAAACCTGCCTACATCTGAATGTTGAGGACAAAGGTAAGTCAGCAGGTTCACAGAACATGGCCTTTTCTTGAGAAAGGAATGGAAGTGACTCAGGTTGGGCTGGATGTTGATGTTATGGCAGCTGTATACACTGCTCTACAAATAGCAGGTGAAGAGACAATATCCGGGTAGTATAGATAAGCCTTACCTGACAGCTGCTTGTGTGTTTTCCGGCAAAATACTGCAGATAGAGAGCCAAGAAAGAGGCTGGTTTGATAAGTAACCCTAATCCCACGCAATTAAGGATAAAAGGCTTTTATAATGCTGGATGCTGTTGTATCAGCACTTTTACTAGACTTCATCATCAACAATATAATCATATCCCAATTTGACACATTTAGTATAATACTTGAGTGAGGACTGAACCATATACGGAAGCCTCAAGAAGGTAACAATGGGAGCTTCCAACACTAAAAGTGCTCATTATCGCATGGGAAGGTTTTTCAACTTGTTTCAACTAGACTGATCATGAGTGCCAGACCACATATGGGTCGCTGCTTTCCATAGGCCAGATTATAAATTGGATCACTGGTAGTTGGGAGGTAAGGTAGGAGACTCTTCATCCATTACCTCATATGTCCTTGTCTGTCTATGCCTCAAAACATAAAAAAAAATACATATTGAATAAAGTCTAAAGATTTAAGCACACTAAGTTGTATATATGTGTAGCGGCCATAACCCTTGGCAGGGCGGCCTTAACTTTTGGGCTTACCGGTTACCTCCGCTTGGCTTGTTCTTCCACGTCTAGGGGTTCCCAGGGTTGATACCCAACAACTTTGGACGCTGACACCAATAAAGTCCTTTTGAAAGGTTTTTATTTGCAGGGGTAACGTCCAACAAACACAGTCTCGTATGGGAACAGAGGGCAAGGGTGAAGAACTGGGGCACCTTGAACTGCAAATATCACAAAGTCTCTAGTACCACCCAGAGAGTAGCCACTCGCAGCTGGGCACTTCAAGGCTGAACAAATCTCTAGCCAGAGATTATGGCAGTCAGCACTTTGACTCAGAACTTGTGAAATCTCTGACCTTGAACAAGTTGTAACTGAAAGTAAACAGGAACCTTTTTTCTCAGTACCTGGAACGTTCTCTGTCTCCTTGACGATACTGGACAAAGCGTGGATTCATCAATGTCCTTCACAACTCAGTAACCAGGCACTTCTTAGGGTGCCAGCTTGTTGGACCTCCTCCGAAGAGTCCTCCCCCGGTCACTTACACGAGCTGCGGTGCCCCTCCAAGCCGAGAGCACACCCGGACGCCTTGAATCCTCCCTCAGTTACTGCACCTCGCACCAGCCGGTTCCGAGACTCGGAATCAGGAACAGACCACTAGGGCCTCACCAACAAACCACATGTAACACGTGACCTCAACATCTTAAGTACCCCTCCCCAGACTCCTCAGTGGGGCCCGGCACACCCACTGATTGGCTCCGAGGAAGTTGATACCCAAAACGTCCAACCAGGCCTGGTTCTGGCCTGTCATGTGCATCTCACTGTACACATGACCAGGCAGAACTCTAACACAGCCCAGCCAAAGTAATGTCAAAGTTAACCTACATAATTAACTCTCAGAACCCCATTACCGTTCTGAGGCAAAAATGAAATTTACATATGAATGACACTCCAAAGTGTCACCGCTACATATGGATATATAAAATTACCAATTAAAAGTTACCTAGTGGGACCTTCTATGCCTTGAGCAGAGTTCTTTAGAAACTGCTGGTTCTCCTTTTTCTTCTCACACTGATAAATATTGTAGCAGTTACCTTCAAAAGCTGCAACCACAATATGATGTTATAAAAAGAGGGGATAGCCAATAAATGTTGGACCCTATGAGAGCAGTTCCAGTTCTTTGCAGCAACTTCTGACATCTCACCGTCAAGAAGCATACCTTCCATACCTGAAGCTATGGGCGAAAGGCAACTCTCCAGCTGAGCTTCCACAGGCAAGTTTACTATGAGGCCCTCAGTCCATAGCACAAGCTAAATCCTAGTAGCAGTAGTTCTCTGGAACATGCACAGGCAGGGCAGGACTTAGGGTGGTGGGGGCCCCTGGGCTTGAGTCACTTTCGGGCCCTACCTTCTATACATTATCGGATTTATCGGCGTATAACACGCACCCGAAGTTTAGGAGGGGATGTAAGGAAAAAAACTTTTAGGAGGGAAGTTTAAGGAAAAAAACTTACATTTAAATGCCCATCAATGCACCCTTATCAGTGTCCATCTGCAGCCTTGCCCATCCATCTGCAGCCTTGTCCAGTGTCATTGCAGCCTTGTCAGTGTAGCCTTGTCATTTGCAGCCTTGCCCCAGTGTCATTTGCAGCCTTGTCATTTGTAGCCTGGTCATTGCAGTCTTGAAGTTTAAAAATGGCGCATCTCTGGGACTCTCAGGTCCTCTTGGTGGCTCTCGGGTCCCGTCGCAGTCCCAAGCAGAGCAGAGAGTATCCGAGTGTAATCGGCTTGGCTCACGTTCACACCCGGTCCCTGTGTTATGTCCATCATAGGGCGGGACTGGGCGTGACTGTGAGCCGAGCCGAGTACACTCGGCTATGTATCTCGGTGGGGCCCCCTATTTGACGGGGCCCATGGGCTTGAGCCCAGTCAAGCCCAATGGTAAGTCCTGCCCTGTGAACAGGAACACCTCCCAGGGTAGAAGCCCCAGAGGGATAGAGCTTTGATCAGATCCTCCCAAATATTTATCTTCTCCCCAGCCTCACTCTCTGGACCAGCTTCCCAGGGACTAGTTAAGGTCAGATAACTTCATAATTTCATAATCCAGTGTCTGACCCTCCCACACTATTTATGGAATATTATTCCAGAAGAAGGCAGCCACCAGGTGTGTCCATAGCTATGACTTTGTATTGAAGCTATTGGATCAGTATGACAGTCAGTACTGAAATCATTTCAGCACCAAGAGGTCATCAAAGGCAGCCCACTCCACATATTTCTTTCAGTACTGGTTTTCTAGAATAAGATACAAAAGTTGTACACAGACCAGGAGCTCCAACTTCATGGGCCCCAGGTCTGTTTCAAGATACTCCCTAAGTAGGAAAGGAAGGATGAGGACTTACAACTTCAAAACGTAGTCAGCAATTGTGGCTCCTACTTTTATTCCTCATATTTCCTTAAAACAGCTTGAAATGTCTATTAATTGAGCATTTAGTGATTTCCTAAGATCTTTTCAGTATGCTGGAGGCCTTCTAAGCATAACAACTGGTACAAAGAAAGCATTACAGCTACTTACCCTACAGGCACTATCAGATTCAAACATCCACACCCCAGAGACCTGGAATATGATAGGTGGCAGCAGGTAATACAGCATTATTCAGTGATGGGAAACCGATGTTGGTAATTATCTGCACAAATATCAATGCCCAACCTAGGACTTCACTCAAACATACCTTGCAGTAGCCTTCACACTAAAACGAATGCACCAAAAGTTTACCGCCTATAACCCTAAAATGAACTCTCCCTATAGCCCTCAAACTAATAATTGCTTTTACTTTGCCTGTAACCCTCACACTAAAACACAAATCCTTTGTCTCAGTTCACACATGCGGTGGCCGCGGCTCCCAACATGGGGTCCGGCGTGTCACTGTTCACCAATTCAGGTGCGAATCAGGTCTGAATTTTTGCCTGAATTTGCACATGAATTGGACCAGAAGATGCACAGGACCGCGGCCGCTCTGGAGCTGTGTGAACCGGCTCTATTGAGAGGTTGTCACGCTCTCCTGTCATGCGAATTGGATGTGGGGAAACCCACATCCAATTCACATATGTGTGAACGAAGCTTCCAGCAACTCTAAAATGAACCTCTCTATATATTCCTCACACGCTTTAACTTTGCCTATAACCCCAACACTAACACCCCTTTCACACCAGGGCGTTTTGCAGGCGCTATAGCGTTAGAAATAGCGCCTGCAATCTGCCCTAAAGAAGCTGCACCATTGTTTGTAGTGTGAAAGCCCCTAGGGCTTTCACACTACAACGGTGCGCTGGCAGGACATCAGGGAAAAGTCCTGCCAGCAGCTTCTTTCGAGCGGTAAAGGAGCGGTGTGTTTACCGCTCCTACACCGCTGCTCCCCATTGAAATCAATGGGGCAGCGCTGTAATACCGTCGGCAAAACGCTGCTATTGCGGCGTATTGCCGGCGGTTTTAACCCTTTCTTGGCTGCTAGCGGGGGGTAAAAGCGCCCCCACTAGCGGCCGAAATGCACCGCAAATCCGGCGGTAAAACGCAGATAAAAATAGCAGCGTTTTACCGCCCACGCTTTGGGCGGTGTGCTGTGAAAGGGGTCTTACCCTGAACCTAATAATCACTTTAACCCTTTTTCGACTGCCCAACACATATGTGCAGCAGCAAAAGAATGGGCTTTAACACAAACATGGCGCACACATATGCGCCACAGAGAAGCTGGTGTTTATGCGCTGTGTGCTTGTAAGAGGGTGCAGCGACAGTAACTTACACACAGTCCAGATGCAACAGAAAGAACTTGTATTGTAGTCAAAATATAACCATTCACAACAATCGGGAACACTCACAGATGAATAGCAAATTGTAGCAGAGTAGATCTCAGCAAAACTAAGACGCGTTCGTCTTGGGTGGAATGTGGCCATGCTGGTCCCTGCCCAAGCAGGGAAGTTCCCAGGAGAAGTGGAGAATTCTAGACTTTCCCTACTTGTCTGGAACAAGTACAATCTGATCACCTCTCGGGGGATCAGGAAGGAATTTTTTCCCCTGCTGTTGCAATTTAGATCATGCTTTGCTGGGTTTTTCGCCTTCCTCTGGATCAACTGTGGGCATAGGATTGTATATATGGGATTGTAGTTTTTTTTTTGTGGGTTACTAGACTACTTTTTTCAACCTATGTAACAACCACAGCGCTGTGGTAGGTCATTGAGAACTACAAGCTGATGCTAAGGATGTCGGGGCTTGTAATTCATTCAAACACACAGAGCTGTGTGTGTGAATGATGTGGTCGTACTGTTTTCAGACAGTGACAGCTAGTACGGGGTTCTTTTCCCCATATTGGGGGGGGGGATCAGCTGCAGCACTGAGAACATGATACATGTTCCACCCTAAAATGGGGTGGAACAAGTAACATGTTCTAAAAGGTGAACTTCTTTAAATAGACTCTCCCTGACCCAAGATGGCTGCCATAGTCACATGGGCTTGTAAACATCCAACCGGATCGGATTCAACTGCCCCAGTGACCCAGGAAACCATAGAGGAACCATGCTCCTCTTGACTTCTCCTCCTCCACTGCTGCTGTGGTTGAGCACAACCTACACTGGAGAATATAGACTACATCTCCTACGCACTCACTGTGTTCTTTCAGCACAAAGACCAAGCTGTCAGAGTCCAGGCTAAATATCGGTAGCTGGTGGGACAGCCTTCTGGCCATGTGACTACCGTGACAGTGGTCACATGATCACCAATCTTGTTTAAAGGGACACCAGGACAGGCAGGAAGGAGTTAACCCTAACACTAACCCTCACTATAACCTCCACACTAAAACACTAACCTTCAGCCTAATAACCACTTTAAAGTTTAACTAAAGACTTTTTTTTGTTTTGGATAGAGTAAAGAGGGATTAGAACACCTATCAGTTTTTTTGTGAAGTCTGTGCCCCCTGTAATTCTCCCTCTCTATTTGTCCTGTTTAATGCTATCAATAAAAGTGAAAGTAAAACAAAATCTCAAATTTTGGGTTGTCCCCCAGATTTGTAATAGAGGGGAATTTTCAATGGGGACGCTGGTTCTGGTGAAATGGGAGACCCCAAGGGATTTCCTCCCACTTCCTGTTTTGGCTATGGGGAATCTTGCCAATGGGACACATGGGTCGAAAACAATATCCAACGGTGTTATAACCCTCCCTTACTCATAAATCCCCCAAAAAAGAGAAGCACGGATTATGAATGCAATGATATAAGGAGTGCTGGACATGACAGTGTGGATGAGGGACACAGAGGGTTAAGCTTTATGGGTGGAGCTGAGTAAAAAAAAAGGTTTGCAGGAAGCAAGTTCAGTGTAGGGGAGGGGTCATATAAAAGGGAGGGGTGTGGCTTTAGGGGATCATTCGGATCCCAGCGTGACACAGAGGAGGCAGTTTTTCTCTGCTCCTCTGTAATGGCCGACCTGGATGGGATTTTCAAGAGGCTGAGACGGGCGGCGGAGGCAAGCGGAGCGGAGTGGCTGCGGGACCGTGCGGGGACCAGGAGGACACCGCGGAGGATGTCGGTGATGCAGGTGAGGCGCTGCTGCATGCGCGGAGGTCTCGGCCTCCGGCGCGTTTTTTCCCCGGGGCCTACCCCTCGTCCACCTCGTGACTGTCGGAGCCCGGGGGCCGACCGCTCGGTCCCCCCGGCGAAGAGGAAGGTGCCTGGCTCTCCCTGGTCTGGGTGGTCATTGCGCCGCCGACCGGAGGGGGGCGGGACCTCGCGGAAAAATGGCGCCGGGTACGGGGGGGGGGGAACGGGCGGGGGGCTCTGGGTCTAGCCGCCTTGGGGGTGTGGCGGAAGGGGGGATCCTCGGACTGGGGGTTTCAGCGTGGGGACACGCGCGGTGGGGGGCAGGGTTTGGCATGGGGGGGGGGGTCGCTGCTCCCGGGATGGGGCGGGTGGGATGCAGAGAGCCACCGAGGTGCCTGGCAGGGCTGGTCTTGGACGCCAGCATGCCGGGGGTGGTCGGGGGCCACAGGCACTGCGGGATGCGCCTGACCGCGCTGACCAGGAGGTCTGCGATTCGCCCAGGGGGATGGCGGTGCCCCCGGCGCGCACCGCGGAGGACAAGTCCGAGGGTGAGCTGTCGCAGGAGGAGGAATTTTCACATGCAGCGCACGGAACCATGACTGTCGGCAAGGCCCCGGTGCGGCCAGGTAAGTCACGTGATCCTTTGGTTCTGACGGAAGCCTTGGGGGGATTTCCTGGGGGACCCGGTATCCCAGAACGGCAGGGGATGGGGGCAGAGGGCCGGTCGGCGGGGGTGGGGCATGTCGCCCTGGGGGGGGGGCCCACGGACAGCTGCAGGACCTTCTTGGAGGGGCTGCGGGCCCTGGTGGGTAAGTTTGCCGGGGGTTCGGGGGCACCGCAAGTGGGTCCCTGGATGGCTGCGGGCCCAGGGTCGGGGGGTGGGGGGTCCGGGACCACGCCGGTGGTGGACCCCCCGACCGCTGCGGCTTCTGGGGGGGTGGTAGACATGGGGCCTGGGGGCACGGGGGTCCCCCCGGTGGTCACGGAACCTGGGGCGTGGTCCGATGTGGTCAGGGTTGCGGATGCTGCCCGGTGCGCAGCATATGTTGATTCGATAGCCCGGTGGGGGCGTGCCTGAAGCAGGAGGTGCGGGAGAATATTGGCATGGGTGAGTATGTGGAGATTTTCTCGTTGCTCCCCCTTGAGAAGTTCAACTTGGATAGGGTCAAGCCGGACGGTTCCAAAAGGACGACGAGGAGAAGCGTAGGTATCGGCTGATTCTGCGCACTTTCTCCATTTGGCTTCAGGCGTTCGCTGGCTTAGCTAGCATGATTGGGGAGACGAACCCCGAGCATGGCTCGGCGTTGTTCTGCTATATGGACACGATTGGAGGGGCTTATCGGGTGTATGGGGGGGGTGGCATGGCTGCGTTATGACGAACAGTCCGGGCAGCGGTAAGCGGTGCGGCCGGAACTATGCTGGGACCGCAAGGACATCAGCCGCTGGATGAGGCTTATGTCTGCGGCTCGGACTCCTGCTCCGTTTCTTCAGGGGGGGGGGCGGGAGTGTGTTGTCCTCAGGGCTGCCGGCCGGGAAAAAGTGGGGTGTGTGCTGGCCCTTTAACGGGGGGCTTGTAAATTCGGGAAAGCGTGCCGATTTAAGCACGAGTGCTGCGGCTGCGCCCTCGCACTGTCCCGCTGTTTCAGGAACGGAAAGCGTTCCGGCGATGTTGCTCACGTAAGGGATGACGCCGGTAACCCTGGGAAGGATGCTTCCTTTCCTGAGTGAGTATCCGGATGGTGAGGCGGCGCTGGGGTTGATTTCGGAGTTTCGGGATGGTTTCAGGATTCCTTGTTCATTGGCGGAGGTGCCGCCAGTGGCCCGGAACTTTCAATCGGCTTTGGTATACCCTGGGGGTGGTAGGCGAAAACTTGGGCAGGGCAGTGGCGTTGGGCCGGATGGGTGGGCCTTTCGAAGTGCAACCGTGGGGCGACCTGGTGGTGTCCCCGCTGGGTGTAGTTCCTGGGAAAGAGCCAGGGAAATTTCGCTTGATTCATCACTGGTCCTTTCCTAAAGGGGGGTCGGTCAATGACGTCATCGGCCCTGATGCGTGTACGGTCTCATACGCGTCTTTTGATGCGGCGGTGAGGTGGGTCAGGCTTTCTGGATGCGGGGCTCTTATGGCCAAGGCAGATGTGGGGTGCCATTGGCGGGGCCAGTTCTATATGAGTAAGTGCCTGCCCATGGGTTGTTCCATTTCCTGCGCCTACTTTGAGGCGTTTAGCTCATTTTGGAGTGGGTGGTGAGTGACGTTTCGGGCCTGGAGTCGGTCGTCCACTAGTTGGATGACTTTCTGTGCGTGGGCCCCGCCTGCCTCCAGTGTGGGTGCGATTTTTCTGTCTACGTTGCAGCACATTGCAGGTAAGTTCGGGGTACTGTTGGCGCGGATAACACGGAGGGACCAGTTACGGACTTGAGTTTTTTTTTGGGGGATAGTGATCAATTCGAGGGCAATGGAGTGTCGATTGCCCGAGAATGAATTACTTGATCGGAAGATGGAATTGGCGGAGATGCAAGGATAGTAGAAGGTCTGGTTGAGGGCCCTGCAGTCTCTGTTGGGCTAGCTAAATTTTGCTTGCCGGATCATCCCTATGGGGGTGGGTGTTCGGCAGTCGGCTGTCGGCAGCCTCGGCCGGGGTGAGTGTGCCTAACCATTTTGTGCGTCTGCGGGAAGGAACACAGGGAAGATTTGCGGGCGTGGCTTGAATTCCTAGCCTCTTGTAACGGGCGGGACATGTGGATGTCGGGGCCAGTGAGCAATTTCGATGTGGAATTGGTCGCTGCCGCGGCTGGGTCGGCGGGTTATGGGGCGTATTTTCGGGGACGGTGGAGTGCTGAACCTTGGCCGCGATCTTGAGAGGTGGCGGGGTTGTTGGGCAACCTGGTTCTGCTCGAACTATTCC
The DNA here is from genome assembly GCF_037356315.1 of Lithobates pipiens. Taxonomy (NCBI): domain Eukaryota; kingdom Metazoa; phylum Chordata; class Amphibia; order Anura; family Ranidae; genus Lithobates; species Lithobates pipiens. Next base: position 225,248,949 of record NW_027507686.1, on the reverse strand, counting down.
TGGTGGTGTTGGTATTGGAGCTGTGGGGGGAGGAGTTCCGTAATATGAAGTTGCGCATTAGTTGAGACGACATGGGGGTGGTTCAGGTCCTCAACCATTTGGCTGCTACGGCAGCTGGTGTTTCGGTGTTTACGGCTCAATGTTTACGTTTCGGCAGTGCACATACCTAATTATTTGGCTAACTCGCTCTCTCGTTTTCAGTGGGACGAGTTCCGGGATCTGGCGCCGAGAACGGAGGAGTCGAGGGCGTCTTGCCCTGGGTGGATGTGGGGGATGCCCTTGTAGTCGCCGCAGGTTGGATTCAGGGGTCTTTGAGTGGGTCCACGATGGCGGCCTATTCTGGGGTGTGGTCAGAATGGTTGGGTTGGAGCGGTTGGTCGGGGCTCCGACCAGCGCTGGTTGGTGCTGTATTGGGTGGCAGGGAACATTGAGATGGGATTGGCACCTGCGTCGATTGATCGGAAATTGGCGGGGTTGGCATTTTTGTTTAAGCTGTGGGGAGAGCCGGACGGGAATGCAGATTTTTTGGGTGCGGCAAACCTTGAAGGGGTATAGGAGGGAACGGAAAGGTCGGGAGGCGCACAGGCTGGTGAAGTGTGATAACTTGGTGGCGATTTGTTCCCGGCTTGTGGAAGTTTGTTCTTCCGCTTACAAGGCCATCCTGTTCACAGCGGCTTTTTCATTGGCGTTTTATGGGGCGTTTGGGACTGGGGAGTTGGTGTGTCGGTCTAAACGGGGTGCTGTGGGGCTGTTGGATCAGGATGTACAGGTGGCTGTTGATCGGGTGAGTATACGGTGGCGGAGGTCCAAGCCTGACCAGCTGGGCAGGGGAGTGGTGATTATACTGTTTGCCTTGACCGGGCTCGGCAGTGGGCCCGGTGGTGGCGGTAAGGGCCTTTCGGGCGGTGCGGCTGGAGGGGGGGGGCCTTTCTTGCTGCATGCGGGGGGCTCTTTTCTCTCTAGGTTGCAATTCGTGTCAGTTTTCAACGGTGCCTGCGGACTGTGGGTTTGGACGACCGGGAGTACTCGTCGCACTCCTTCCGTATTGGGGCGGCCACTGAGGCTGCCCGATGTGGGCTGGCTGAGGCGATTGTTCGCCGGATCGGTCATTGGGAATCTAAGAGGTTCCGTTCGTATGTCCGGCCGCAGTTGATCCTGGGGTGAGCTGGGGCGCGGCTGGGAGTGTTTTGCAGTATGGGGTTGGGAGTTACAGGTGTTATGGTATATTACGTTGGTTGGTTGTTATGTGTTCTGTGTTATGTTTTTCGTTTCAGATGGAGGTTCCTCACGCCTCGTTTGGATCCTAGGGCACTCGGACGTGTGCTGGGGGGCCGGGAGAGGTGATGCTCAGCCGGCAGGCGGGCCGTTGGGAATTCCTGGGGGGAGGCTAGGTTGATGTGGTTGGGATTCCCGGGCATGCGGTGGGAGCGTGTGATGAAGGAAGTTGAGCGCTTTGCAATGAGGGACAGGCCCCCGGATGTGTTGGTCATTTACGCAGGGGGCAACGACCTGGGCATACGGAAGGAAAGGGACATCTTAGCTGATGTTAGGGCGGATGTTTTGCACTTACGAGTCCGCTTCCCGGGTACCATTTTGGTTTGGTAGGTCATTGCGGGCAGATCGGTGTGGAGGTGGGCTAGGTCCATGGTAAGCATCAACAAAACCAGGATGGGGGTCGGACGTGGGTATTGACCTTTGGTCATTGGGTCTGCAGGAGGGTATACAACATAGCTCTTAGGGTGTGGGGTGGCCCTCAAGGTTGAGGGGGTCACCCTTTCGGGCTGTGGCGGTGTGTTTTCTGGTGGTTTCTGACGGTAGACAGGTACTCAGAAGGGATCTGAGGGTGTGGGGGGCTCATCTAACGATCGGCCCCTCTGGGTATTCCTGAACGTTGGAGGGAATACGGTTATGTTCACTGGCGGAAGTTGTCTCCGACCGGTCACAGGTGGAGGCCTTTGGGAAGTTGGTGAGGTGTACCGCAGTGATTTGGTATTGGCTTAAGTGGGGTCACCGTCAGAGATCACCAGAATGGGCAGTTAATGTTATTTAATGTGGTTTAATGGTAATAAAGTTATTTATATTTATATATCTATATATATTTAGATATTTTCATATTTACAAGTTATTGGAGTGAATTTTGAGTTATGTTTAATAAAGGCTGTTGTGGCCAGTTTACTCCAACCTATGGTGTGGTCTCGTTTCTAATAGGGGAAGATATGGGTAAGGAATAATATAAGGGGAACATTCAGACTACACTAGTCAAGAGAAGCACGGATTATGAATGCAATGATATAAGGAGTGCTGGACATGACAGTGTGGATGAGGGACACAGAGGGTTAAGCTTTATGGGTGGAGCTGAGTAAAAAAAAAGGTTTGCAGGAAGCAAGTTCAGTGTAGGGGAGGGGTCATATAAAAGGGAGGGGTGTGGCTTTAGGGGATCATTCGGATCCCAGCGTGACACAGAGGAGGCAGTTTTTCCCGCCCTCCCGCCCTACTGTTATGTGTTTGTTTTGTTGTGTCGTTTGTTGCTGGTCTTTTCTTCTTTTGCAGGTTTCGTCGGTTGTCACGGCAGCTGAAGGTTTTCCTGTGTTGGCGGTGTGTTTTCTGGTGGTTTCTGACGGTAGACAGGTACTCAGAAGGGATCTGAGGGTGTGGGGGGCTCATCTAACGATCGGCCCCTCTGGGTATTCCTGAACGTTGGAGGGAATACGGTTATGTTCACTGGCGGAAGTTGTCTCCGACCGGTCACAGGTGGAGGCCTTTGGGAAGTTGGTGAGGTGTACCGCAGTGATTTGGTATTGGCTTAAGTGGGGTCACCGTCAGAGATCACCAGAATGGGCAGTTAATGTTATTTAATGTGGTTTAATGGTAATAAAGTTATTTATATTTATATATCTATATATATTTAGATATTTTCATATTTACAAGTTATTGGAGTGAATTTTGAGTTATGTTTAATAAAGGCTGTTGTGGCCAGTTTACTCCAACCTATGGTGTGGTCTCGTTTCTAATAGGGGAAGATATGGGTAAGGAATAATATAAGGGGAACATTCAGACTACACTAGTCATGTGCCTATAGTTCTATGTTAACCCTGCCTTTAATCCCAACACTAATCCTCTCTAAAACCCCACTGTAACCTTCCTTATAACCCTCACACTACAACCAACCCTCCTTTATGTAAATTAATCCACTTATTAATATTCTTACTGAAGTTTGATTTACCCGGACTGATGATACCAGCATCATCTTCTATCTGTGAAATTTGCTACTTCATACTTTTGGTCAACGTCACTCCCATCCTAGAAGGAACTTGGTTAACCTACCATTATGTCTTTAGACCAGCCTTTCTCAACCATTTTACCCCAGGGGAACCCTTAAAGTAATTTTCAGGTATCGAGAAACCCCTGATAAAACCCATTAATTGGGGGTCAGTGGGAACAATGCCCCTTAATTTGGTGGTCAGTGAGAAGAATGACCCCCTTACAGAGAGCTATAAATATCATTGGTGTCATACCCCTGGTTCCTCCAGGTGGCATTGGCTCAAAACTAGGCACCATCAAAAAAAACGGTAAATCAGCCACAGCTCAAGGAACCCTTAGCCACCTCTGGAGGAACCTTAGGGTTCCACGGAACCCTGGTTGAGAATGGCTGCTTTAGACAGTAGAAGGACACTAGAGCACCCAAATAAAAAGCTCTGGGGAACAGACATACTCCATGCAAATTGCTTATCTGGGAGAAATTAAACCAAGAGCACTGTTTTTAAATGTATCAGTGTTGGGCACAATACACTCTAGCCATTCCAGGGTTTTGCAGGCGTTGCTATCTGGTGAAGTCAGTGCCAAACTTTGACTAATTCATCACATGTCACATCTGGGTTTCCAGCTTCCTACTAAATATTTGGGGGATATTTGGGTCATGTTGTCTGGGTTTACAAGAATGCTCCTATTATACCAGCATTTCATGAATTCCTGCCCATAGGATCGGAAACCGATGACCAAACGCGATCAGCTGATTCCTCGCCGAGTTTGTCTACTACAAATGAGCTTTTGTGGAGATGCTTCCTGTCTGCAGGCCATAAGCTGATGATTATGATACGGAGAAGACATGGTACACCACATAAGGAATTCATGGACACAAATATTTCAAGGAAACCTTCTACTGAGAGAGACCTGGAGCCTGCCAATGCTGACTTCTTCTGAAAAGCACTATTGCCAGACTAGGAACATGTATGCAAGTGAAAACATCTGACCCTACCTGGACTTTCCTGATCTGTATACTTGTTCTGGGTCAGGAGCTTAGAAAACATTAAAGTCAGTGGGGTCACCATAATAGCCAGGCAAGTAGCATCTTCACAAGCTGGTCAGCAGTGGCAGCTTCTAAAATTCTTTGGGGGTGTCAAGCAGCAAGTTGGACTGCAGAGGTTTTTAAATTCAGCCTGGTTTAGCCCTGGTTCACACTGCTGTGACTTGCCGTGCTGCTTGCGACACAAAGTGGCATGACAAGTGGAAACACATTTATTTCAATGGTGGCCATTCCAATCAATGCGACTTTTTAGTTTAATTCAGCTAAATACATTTCAGGTGGTTCCAACAAAATGTGAGTTAACACTCTAGTTGGTTTTCTTTGGAAAGCAGCCACAGCCTGTTTAGAAAAATGCCTGTACCCTGCCAACATACTGCAGAAAATTACCCCTGCTCTCTGTGTTGAAGCAGCGGTCTCTCTGCAAAGGTCTGACACATCCCCTGTTTAGAGTCAGGACTAGAACTCTTGTAGCATACGTTTTTCTGATTGTAGTGTTCTAGATCTGACTCAGCAGTAGGTGTGTAAGGCCTCTGCACAGAGACCACTGTGTCCAGGCAAAGAGAAAGGGTCCTTCTCTGCAGCATTCTGGCGGGGGACAGGCTTGTCTACTCCGGCTGTGGCTGCATTTTAAAGTGGTTTCTAAAGGCAGTTTTTTTTAACCCTACTGCATTCTATGCATTAAGGTGACAAAAAAAACCTCTGCACGCAGCTCCCTCCACAGCCCCACATACAGTAAATACATTCTTAAACCATATTTCTATCCGGTGATGTGCACAAGAGCAGATGCTCTCTCCCTCCTCATTGGCTCAGATACAGCAGTGGTAGCCATTGGCCCCTGCAACTGTCAATCACAGCCAACGAGGAGGAAGCTGGTGGTGGGGCCAAGCCCCACTCTGTGTCTTATGCATACATAGGGCAGGGCTGAGGAGCGAGCGCACGATTGCCCCCATAGCACATGATGGAGGACTCGAGAATCACTTTAGGGAAAACCAACTGTTAGACTTTGCACAGCTTTTTCTTTTGATCGATTTGGATTAATCACTTCAATACTGGGTACTTTTGCCCCCTCCCTGTCCAGGCCAGCTTTCAGTTTTCAGCTTTCAGTGCCATCGCACTTTGAATGACAATTGAGTGGTCATGCTACACTGTATACAAATGACATTTTTGTCATTTATTTAAGACAGATAGAGATTTCTTTTGGGGATATTTATTCACCACAAGGTTTTTCATTTTTTTGTGAAATTAAAAAAAAGACCCAAAATTTTGAAAATGTTATGCTGCGTACACACGGGCGGACTGTATGGCGTACTTAGTCCGTCGAAACACATTTCAGCGGACAGTCCGCTCGTGTGTGGGCTTCAGCGGACTTTTTCAGCGTGCAGTCCGGCGTACTAAGAATTTCGGATTTTTCAAAATTCTGTCCGTCATACTTTGGTTTCAGCGGACAATACGCTCGTCAGTATGCTAGTTCGACGGACTAAGAATGGCGCATGCCCAGAAAGGATTTACACGGCGGAAGGGTGCTTTGCTGTGTATTGGACTTCCTATTTCTAGTCCCATCGTACGTGCTGTACACGTCATTGCGCAAGCTTTCGACGGACTGTTTGTGCATCCGTGTGTAGTCAAGTCCATTCAGTCGAAAGTACGACGGACTGTCCGTCGGATTGTATGACGAACTAAGTACGTCATACAGTCCGCCCGTGTGTACGCGGCATCCGTGTCTGCTATACAATTTTGCAAATAAATAATTTTTCTTCTTCACTGATGGGCAGGGCAGGACTAACCATTGGGCTTGACTGGGCTCAAGCCCATGGGCCCCGCCAAATAGGGGGCCCCGTCGAGATACATAGCCGAGTGTACTCGGCTCCGCTCCGTTCACAGTCACACCCAGTCCCGCCCTATGATGGACATAACACAGGGACTGGGCGTCAACGTGAGCCAAGCCAAGTACACTCGGATACTCTCTGCTCCGCTCGGGACTGCGACAGGACCCGAGGGCCACCAAGAGGACCCGAAAGCCGCCGAGATGTATCTCAGCGGAGCCATTTTTAAACTTCAAGACTGCAATGACAAGGCTACAAATGACACTGGGGCAAGGCTGCAAATGACAAGGGTACACTGACAAGGCTGCAATGACACTGGACAAGGCTGCAGATGGATGGGCAAGGCTGCAATGATGGACAAGGCTGCAGATGGACACTGTTAAGGGTGCATTGATGGGCATTTTAATGTAAGTTTTTTTCCTTAAACTTCCCTCTTAAAAGTTTTTTTCCTTAAAATCCCCTCCTAAACTTTGGGTGCGTGTTATACGCCGGTGCGTGTTGTGACTCAAGCCCAGGGGCCCCACCACCCTAAGTCCTGCCCTGCTGATGGGCACTGATAAGCTGAACTGATGAGGCTGCCCTGATTATCAGTGTAAACAATGTACTGACAGTCGTGCCGGTTAACGGCTCTCCTTTCCTCATACAGGCACAGAGGGGGTCATTTACTAAAGGCAAATCCACTTTGCACTACAAGTGCACTGGGAAGTAAAGTCGCTGCAGATCCGAGGGGGACATGCAAGGAAAATAAAAAACAGCATTTAGCTTGCACATGATTGGATAATAAAATCAGCAGAGATTCCACTCATTTCAGATCTACCCTTCAGATTTAAAGCGACTGCACTTCCAAGTGCACTTTCAGTGCAATTTCAAGTGCACTTTGCACTTGTAGTGCAAAGTGGATTTGCCTTTCATAAATAACCCCCAGGGTGTGATAAAAGGAATGCCAATAACTGGCAAGTCTGTTTACTTGTGATCAGCTGTGATTGGACACAGCTGATCACATGGTAAAGGGCCGCTGTAATTGCCGTGTTCAAAGGACAGCAGTCACAGAGTGCGCCCGTAGCATGCCCCAGGGAGTGTCCAGGGCGCAGGTTCTGGGAGGACATAAATGGGCGCCCTCCCAGAGGTGGATGACCGTGCTGTGGCCATCTTTCAGCTATAACGCAGTTGGAAAGTGGTTAAACTGAGACTTCCATCAGGCTTGTACAGCTAGATTCTTACTAGAAATGTGGACACTGTCATCTCCACTGTGAACCAGCAGAAGTGTAGTGGCAGTAACATGTAAAATGCAGTGCGGTAACAGCGTATCTGTAGGTCATCACAATACAGACCACAGAACACCATTGCTAAGTGCTCACCATGCTTGCAGTACTGGACCCGCTCTTTTCTGTGCTGACCAGTCCATAGCTCCCAACTGTCCCTGATTTCGAGCAATGTCCCTCTGTCCCTCATTCCTCCTCATTTGTCCCTCATTTTGGTTTGATCTATATAGTTGTATATAAAACGCACTTTTTATCTTTCAAAAAGTGTTTTCCAGTGCTAAACCTTTCATTCAAATTCTAAATTGCTGCATTTGTAATTTTAAAAGCCAATATAATGGAATAGTAGTGGTAAAAAAAGCACTTGTGGATTTAATTAACCTTTTTTTGGTTAATTCTCCTTTAAGGGGGTGTGGCAGGGGGCGTGTCCTATGCCTACATACATTTGGTAGTAGGTGTCCCTCATTCCCATTTCAAAATGTTGGGCGATATGCCAGTCCATGAATTTAGAATAAAGTTTGTATGTCCTCCCCGTGTCAATGTGACTCTCCCAGATGTGCTCGGGTTTCTTTCCAAAATCGTTCTAGAGATTTAACCAGGCTCCGTCCTGACCAAATTGTTCCCAAAGTGAGATTGCTCATATCACTGTAATGGGGACATCTGATTGTAAGCTTCATTGGGCAGAGCCTGATATGAATGCTTCTATTTATACTCTGCAATACACCGCGTGATAGTTGGGCTCTATTTAAAAATGAGACATTGGGGGTTATTTATGAAAGGCAAATGCACTTTGCACTGCAAGTGCACTTATAAGTGCACTTATAAGTGCACTTTCAAGTGCAGTCTCTCTAACTCTAAGGGGAAGATCTAAAACGAGGGGAAGCTCTGTTGATTTTATCATCCAATCATGTGCAGGCTAAAATGCTGTTTTTTATTTTCCTTGCATATCCCCCTCGGATCTACGACTTTACTTCCAAGTGCACTTGCAGTGCAAAGTGGATTTTCCTTTCGTAAATTAACCCCATTGTTTACCTTTTGTGATTAAAAATCCAGCACTCATATATTGTGACACATAAATCTGTAAAGAGAAGAAGTGCATTGCAATGATGGGGAAATTGTTGAGGAAATATGAGAATAGTGGATAAAGTTGGCAGGACAATGAATAAACTGGTTAATACTTAAAGTATGCTTCCCTCTTGTGGAGATTAAGAAGAATACATTGTTAAATTGACTAGGCAGTTTTCAATTACAATCCAGAAACCAGTCAGTTGAATTCTGTAGCAAATATTCAGAAATAAACATATTTATTAGTCAGAGTTCCTACTTTAAAAATATTTAAACTAGTAAGCACTAAACTAAGTATATTCCTGTACACATACACATATGAACATTATAGGGAAAACTATACTGTTTTGGTTACTTCTATATATTTTTGCACTATGCTGTTTTTGTAAATAACCACCGATGTTTTGCTTTGCTTCACCTCAGAAAGTATACCCCAGGTCACTTTCTTGGCACTTCAAAGAGTCTTCAAAGAGCCTCCATAGAAGTCTATAACAATGCTTGCTTACAGAACCTGACGCTCTTGAGAGGCTTTTAATCAGCATTAGCTTTATTTATTTTTTGATGTATTGCAGGTATGAGATATCCCAAGATGCACTGAGAAACCAACAAGCAGACCAAAAAGATGTCTGCAGCAGTCACTTCTGCTTCATCAGTATTCAGTATATTTCTGGAAGTGTCAGACGCAAATGTCACATCTGGTGTGTAGTGTGGAGTAGTAAGAAGGTGAGCAGGGACTGGAGAGAGAGGAGGATCAGCAGAGTTGGGGGTTACTACTGAATGGGGGGTCAGCAGAGTTGGGATTTAGTACTGTGTGGAGGATCAGCAGAGCTGGGAGTTATTACTGAGCAGGGGATGAGCAAAGTTGGAGGTACTACTGAGTGGAGTATCAGCAGAACTAGGCGTACTACGGAGCAAGGAATCTGCTGATCATGGGTACTAATGAGCTGGGGATCTACTGAGTGGAGGTGCTACTAAAGCCGCGTACACAGGTAGCCGTCTGTCCGATGTACTTAGTCTGGCGGACTTCCCGCCAGACTGTCCGTCGGACTTTCCGAATGGGCTACTTGCCCACACACGCCACTTTTTCAGCGGACTAATACGGCGTACTAAGTCCGCCATACTATCCGCCCTACTTTTGAAATGAACGGATTCGATCACACACGTGGAGGAAAGTCCGCTCATTTCGAGTGCGTCTCCATGTAGGCGGGGCCCGCGAAGGATACGTCGCTGGCCCGCCGCCTGGTATGGATTTAAAGGGGAACCCCAACGCCGAAAAAAATTGGCGTGGGGGTCCCCCCCCAGGTCCACATCAGACCCTTGTCCGAGCACGCTACCCGGCAGGCCAGGAAAGGGGGGACGAGCGAGCGTCCCCCCCTCCTGAGCCGTACCAGGCCGCGTGCCCTCAACATGGGGGGTGCCTTGGGGAAGGGGGGGCTGCGCGGCCCCTCCACCCCAAAGCACCTTGTCCCCATGTTGATGAGGACAAGGGCCTCTTCCCGACAACCCTGGCCGTTGGTTGTCGGGGTCTGCGGGCAGGGGGCTTATCGGAATCCGGAAGCCCCCTTTAATAAGGGGGCCCCCGGATACCGGCCCCCCCACCCTATGTGAATGAGTATGGGGTACAATGTACCCCTACCCATTCACCTGTAAAATAAAGTACAAAAAAAACACAACACACAAGATAAAATAGTTTATTGCACAGCTCCGGGGGTCTTCCGTCTTCGGGGGTCTTCTGGCCGGACTCCTCCGCTATCTTATTGTACTAGCGGAGGAGCCCGGCTTTCTTCCTCGCCGCCGGCCTCTTCTTCCGACTTCGGGGGTCTTGTCCCCCTCTTCGGTTCTTCTGCCGGGCCACCGCGCCTTCTTCTAGCTCTTTTACAGGCAGTGGCCCGGTCTTCTGTCGCCGCCGCTGCCGCCGCTGCCTTCCGTTCTTCTGTTCTTTTCACGCGGGCACGCGGCGACTTATGTAGGGACAAGGGGCGGGGTCTTCGGTTGATGTCACATGGGTTGTTGTCACATGGTGACAGTCCCAGCATCCTCCGGGACTGTGACATCGTAAGGGGGCGGGGTCACCATGTGACAACAACCCATGTGACATCAACCGAAGACCCCGCCCCTTGTCCCTATATAAGTCGCCGCGTGCCCGGTCCCCGTCATTGTGAGCGGAGGACTCGGCGAGGCAACATCTGAAGAAGAAAAGAACAGAAGAACGGAAGGCAGCGGCGGCGGCGGCGACAGAAGACCGGGCCACCGCCTGTAAAAGAGCTAGAAGAAGGCGTGGTGGCCCGGCAGAAGAACCGAAGAGGGGGACAAGACCCCCGAAGTCGGAAGAAGAGGCCGGCGGCGAGGAAGAAAGCCGGGCTCCTCCGCTAGTAAAAGAGCTACAAGAAGATAGCGGAGGAGTCCGGCGAGAAGACCCCCGAAGACGGAAGACCCCTGGAGCTGTGCAATAAACTCTTTTATCTTGTGTGTTGTGTTTTTTTTGTACTTTATTTTACAGGTGAATGGGTAGGGGTACATTGTACCCCATACTCATTCACATGGGGGGGTGGTATCCGGGGCCCCCTTATTAAAGGGGCCTCCCAGATTCCGATAAGCCCCCCGCCCGCAGACCCCGACAACCAACAGCCAGGGTTGTCGGGAAGAGGCTCTTGTCCTCATCAACATGGGGACAAGGTGCTTTGGGGTGGGGGGGCCGCGCGGCCCCCCTTCCCCAAGGCACCCCCCATGTTGAGGGCACGCGGCCTGGTACGGCTCAGGAGGGGGGGGCGCTGGCTCGTCCCCCCCCTTTCCTGGCCGGCCGGGTAGTGTGCTCGGACCAGAGTCTGATGTGGACCTGGGGGACCCCCACGCCGATTTTTTTCAGCGTTGGGGTTCCCCTTTAAGTCCATACCAGGCGGCGGGGCCAGCGACGTATCCTTCGCGGGCCCTGCCTACCTGGAGACCCGCTCGAAATGAGCGGACTTTTCTCCGGGTGGGAAAAGTCCGCTCATTTCAAAAGTACGGCGGACTGGCATACACACGGCCAGATTGTCCGCCGAAATGCGAGTCCGGCGGGAAGATTGGAGTGTAAAACTACTTTCTAAGTCCGCTGTACTTTCGGGTCAAAAAAGTATGCCGGAGGCTACACACGGGGGGATTATGTGGCGGACTTGAGTTTGCCGGACTTTTCCACCCGCTTGTTTGATCGTGTGTACGCGGCCTAAGCCAGGCTTCTACTGGACCCATTTAACCTCCCTGGCGGTATGATTATTTCGGATTTTAGGTGCTGAAAATTTGGCATTTTATATTGTAGTCCTGTAATTCTTAGGAATAACTCACTTAAAGTGGTTGTAAACCCTTACAAACCACTTTGACCTACAGGTAAGCCTAGATTAAGGCTTACCTGTAGGTCCAAGCAATATCTCCTAAACCTATATGGTTTAGGAGATATTAGCCCGAAAACGGGCACCGCTGTCTACGGCGCATGCGCCGTAGACAGCGGCGTGCAGGCACACTGAGCGCGGCATTTCCAAGAATGGAGCTGCCGCGCGTGTCGACTCCCGTGCGCATGCGCGGGAGTGACGTCATCGCGGCTTCGCCGAATGACAGCGGCGGAGCTGCGAGACGCCACCAGCAAGATGGATGCGGCGGACTACAGGGGACAGCGGCGACTTCGCTGGCTCCTGTGTCAGGTAAGTGACACATAATGGGCTACTATGCGATGCATAGTAGTCCATTATGCTTTGCCTTTGCAGGGAATGAAAGAGGAAGTAAACCCATCAGGGTTTACTTCCTCTTTAAATCTGTCCAAACCAGAGTAAATAATTATACCAAATAATATAACAATAATAAAAATTATTCAATAATGTAATCAAATCAAAAACACAGAAATTTGCTCAGTTGCAGAATTGTCACTGTCATTACTTTTCAGTATTTGATGACGGATCTCCCCACAAATCACTATCGCTCAATTCTGCGAGTGATTCCAATTTATTATCGCTGTTTTCTAGCTGGTCTAAAACCACTTTTGATGTAAAGGGACAGTTTTGGTTGCTATGGACAATCTCCAGTTTCCAGGCATAAAGAACAGTTTTTATAATATAAAACTGCATGCAGGACACTGGGCAGAACACTAGGGACAAAGGGGATGTGAAATAATTACATACAGCAATGTAATCTGTAAGATTACATTATACTGTATGTATACTGTGTGTTTCACTTTTTGAATTTGGTGATCTCCATGCCCGTGCGTCGCAACGCTCCGTGATGAATCGAGCGGAGGACGAGACGCTCGTACATCGCTGGATCCAAGGGAGAAGGTACGTAAACCTCCTCCTGCATTCAGCGATGCGGTCCCGAGTCTGGCTCGGGGTTACCGCTTTTGGTACAAAACTTCCACCCCGAGCCAGACTCGGGAACACCGCCACCGCCAGAAATAGGAAAATCGACACACACGTGGCATTTGCCAAGCTTCATTAAAGCTTCAAAAGAGCATCACCAAAGAATCATAAATGCATGTTGAAGTGGTATACACTTTAATGTGTTAAAGTGGAAGCAAATGTAAATGAGCCCCTTTCGTGCAGGCCCAACCTTACCCTACGCTTCCCCTGTTCTACACCCACTGTCCACTTTTTAAACTCTTCATTATTGCATCTTCTTTCAACTCTCTTTTATTGGATGGATCAGTGGTGCACTGACCTCTTTCACTCTAGGCAGGGGCAGACTGACAACTCATGGGGTCCCCAGGCAATCAGACATTATGGGGCCACACAGTATACACAAACACATACACACAGTATACAATCACACAGTATACACAGACATGTTTCTATTGGCTGAGAATGTACTGGAGAGGTGGGGCAGCTATAATCTCTGGATTTTTAGACCAGAAGGATGTCAGTAAGGGACATTTCAGAGACAGATGTAAAAAAAAAACCACAGATTTTCACATACTTTCCTTGGTTTTACTGAGGCTAGCAACCCTGATGGGGCCTCCTAGTAGCACGGGGCCCTCGGGCAGTGCCCGAGTGGCCCAATGGTCAGTCCGCCCCTGACTCTAGGTATCTTCTATATAATTGCTGCCCCCCCCCCTGTTCTTCATTCTCCTTCATTCTTTCCTAGGAAATAACTTCTATTCTTGTTCTTATTCCCAGATTCATCACGAAGTACGCCTTCTGACTGTCAGTGGTCTCCTCTAGTTTACCAACTCCTCTCGTCTCCCAAATGTTTGTCAAAATGTCCCTTCTCTGCACTTTCCAATTCTTCTATCCAAAGTTCTCAGCATTCCCAGTCTCTCCATCTTTGCTTTTGCTGCTCTCTTTCATCTAATTTATGAAAGCAGAGGTCAGTCCTTCTGAACAAGGTGTACATTACAAGAACATAAATGAACATCACCTGGGGTAAGGAACCCAAATCGTATGAATTGCTCTAGCTGGAGATTAAATAGGGCCAGGGCCTCTTTTACAAAGCTGAGTTAACAAGCATCATACTAGTGCATGAGGGGAAAAAGGAGAAAACAATATGCTCCTCAATACTCAAGCACTCCCCTGTTGCTATGTTCAGCCACAAGAAGCAAAGAACTTAAGAAAATTTTGATTTTTTGTTTACCTGTAAAACAATTTTCTTGAAGTACATCAAAAAATATACAGCACTTCATATTTATGATTACCTGGGTTATGCTGCCACCTTCAACTTAATGCATACTGGCCAAAAATAAGAGGCAGGATCCCCCCCCCCCCCCCCCCCCCCACAGGAATAACGCCTCCCGGTTCAGCCAAGTGTTGGTTTTCTAGCAAGCAATGAGTAGCACAAAGAGGGGAAACAAACTTTAATTCCTTAATCATAGATCACAGGGCACTTTGTATTTATGATTACATGGACTATCCTGAAAAATATGAGAAACCACAGAGACAAGAACATCTGTCTTGAAGAACTTAGTAAATGTGTGAAGGGAAGCCCAGGTTACAGCTTTACAAACTGAAAAAAAGAAGCCTGATGCTGAACCTAGAAGCACCGACGCTAATGGTGGAATGGGCTTGGCTGGAAAAGAGGGAATCTTGCCCTCGATACCCTAGGCCTGAGAAACGAGCTGTCTAATCCACCTAGAAATATTGGTTCTAGAAGCATCCTGGAACAAAAAAACACCTTCAGTAAGGAGGACAAAGGCCCCAACAGCATCTTATCCTGAAGAACCAGGAAAGGTTCTCTGCAAGAAAGTGCAGCCAACTTAGAGACCCTGTGAGCCAAAGTAATGGCATCCAAACAGACAACTTTGCGCAAGAGGTGTGACAAGAAAATCTCTCAAAGAGTTGCAAAAGAAGTCTGCATAACAGACAAGATTGAGTTAAGTTCACCACAAAGACCAGGGTTGGGGGGGGGGGGGGGGGGCGCACACTAAACAATTCATGAGTCACCCAGCATAAAGGCTTTTACAAAGGAATGAGATGTGATAGATCTCTGAAACAAAATGGTCAAGGCCAAGATCTGTCCCTTGATACTTAAAGCCAGAGACATCTCCACACAAGGCTGGAGAAAATCCAGAAATGTGCCCACAACATACTGTTAGGGAAGAAACTCACAAGCCTCACACCAGGTGGAAAAATGCATTTTCCATGTACAGTTCACCTTCTTGGAGATCAACTTTCTTGCTTTGAGGAAGGTAGGGATTACAGAGTCAGAAACACTCCTATCCCTCAGGATTTGGGCTTCTACAGCCATACCATCAAAACCAGGGTCTGTAAAGCAGAATTAGGGATCGGATCCTGTGATAGTAATCTGGCTGATCTGACTTGTTTGCCAAGAGATTTATGATGTCTGCATACTGCGTTCTTCTTGGCTAAGTAGGTGTGATAAGAATCACTGCAATATTCTCCACCTATATCCTACGCACAACAGGCAAGGAAGAAGTTGCAGTTGAGAGAAGGTACAGATTAAGGAAACAGATCCCAAGTAGTTCACAGGGCATCCATTTAAACATCTGAGGATCCCTGGTTTAGGACACACACCTGTCTAGTTTGTTGTTGAATCTGGATGCCAAGAGATTCATATCTGGTGTCTCCCCCCCCCCCCCCCAGACAACCATCTAGGTGGTCAAGGGCCTGTTTTCCCAAATTCAGCAGCCAATGACTGAGAAAGTCCACCTGCCAATTTTCCACACTGGAAATGTATACGCAGAGGACAGGAACGTAAAGTCCTGAACAGCCCAACTTCCTGTCCTTCCTTGATGTATGCCACAGCCATGGCATTATCCAACTGCACCCTGATGAGAAGACCCAAAAAGTAGACCGACCAGTTTTTGAGAGCTAGCTAAAGCACCTGAAGTTCCAGGGTGTTGGATCGACAAATTCTGGTTCTCTTACGATTACATTCCCTGAAATTATATATTCTCTAGCACAGCTCCCCAGTTCAACAGGCTGGCATCCATTGTGACAATTTTCCAATTCACTGCAAGGATTCCAGAATCCGTGTGGATATCCACTATTCCAAAGCTTTCCTAGTCTTGGGAGGCAGATCCAAGGATGCTTGTCCCATACCAACAGGATAATGAGCTGAAGAGCTCTGGAGTAAAGCACAGCATAGGGGATCGATTCAAAGGCAGCTAGTATGTACCCCAACAGGCCCGCAACAAGGGACTTTCCAATGACCTCAGGGACTCCACCTGGGATTAAAGAGACATGCATTTCTCCTGCAGAAGCAGTACCTATGTCATGCTTAGGATTAAACCCAAGTCCTCCAGATGTTGAGTCGGAACCAAGGCCAACTTTTGAAGCTTCTACACTCAACCAAACCTTTCTCCAAACTGCTGGTGGGATCAGAAAAAATTGTAATGTGTAGGTTGGCATCCTTGATATCCATATTTCCAAACTTTCAGTAACTTGTTGAGAGCCTCAAGGTCCAGAATAGGCCAGAATTCACTATTTGGCTTAGGAGCCATGAACAGGTTGGAATAGAAGCCATGACTTTGCCCTTGCCATAATGCTTTTAGTGCAACTCATCAGAAACCATCAGGAGATCAGGTCTCAGTAAAGCAGGATGTCCTTACATGTTGAGTCTGTTTGCAGACAATATTGTGTTGTTTGTTACTAAACCCATTATCATGCTTCTCAACTTGATTGCTTTAATTAACCAATTTAGTAAAATCTCCACCCTTTATATTAATCATTCCAAGTCCCAAATATTAAACTGTTTCCTATCACGGAAACAGGTAGGTATATTGCAAAATTATTTTCCTTATCACTGGGAATCTACATGCCTCTCCTACTTAAGGATCTATCCTACTCCCTCTTATCACTCCCTTTATACTACTAACTATACATCTGTTCACAGTAAACTCAAAACCATGTGATAACTGCCTAAAAGAACTATCCACTCTCTTGGCGGTATAGTGGCAATTAAGATGACATATTTGCAGAAAATCCTGCATCTGTTTCTGAAGTTCCTATGGGAACTTCAGCAACAGCTCCTAAAGTATATTTGGCATTGCCAAAGACCAAGAGTAACCGAACATACCCTCAGTCAGTAGGTTTCAGGATGATTTGTGGGTCCAATATTTGCAGAAGTATTATCATTCTGCCCAATTGGCCGTTCTCACCAGATATCATGCGACAGCTGAAGTACCCACCTGGAAGTGGTGGATTTTGCCCCTATACCAATAAATGTTATGGCTACTTCCATGTGATAGATCCTCCCTGCGGAACCCATCACACTGCATTCCCTCTCTCTCTCTGGCACAATTTAAAAAGCGGTGATTTACTGCTGTTTAGATTGCACTTTTTGTCCACTAATGAGGTGCTTTTAACCCCAAAGAAGGGGTTAAAAACTCCTGTGTTGCGGTGCTTCGGAAGAGCTGCCCATTCATTGCAATGGGTAGGGGTGTTTTGGGAGCGCTGTATACAGCACTCACCAAAGATGTTGCTTGCAGGACTTTTCCGAACGTCCCGCAAGAGCACTGCCCGGGTGTGAAAGTACCCATTACAGAGAATGAGAGGCAGTTTTGAGGCATTTTACAGGTGCTATTTCTAGCACTAAAATGCCTGAAAACTACCTCAGTGTAAGAGGTCTTATACTGAAAACATGTAAGAGCCTCAAGATCATATATGGTTCTCTTATTAACACACTGTAATATCTTGAACTGTTTGGAAGACGATCATTTTTGTCCAGTTGGCCTGCAATTCCATACTTATATGTATTAGGTCTCAACAGCTTTGTATTTGCAGTTTAAAAAACAAAAACAAAGAAAAAACCTAATGAACAGGAAGAATAGAAGATGCGAGACCTCTCCTCCTCTAATACTGGTGCAATGATCCCTCGGGACAATGGTCTTTCTAAGAACACCCTTTAAGCCGATTCCCACCTTTCCTGTCACTTTAATTAGTTTATCTGGGCCAAGCTGGTTGACAGGTGTGCCCACCGTCAAAAAAAAAAAAAAAGAGTGTAGCCTCCACTACATACAGTATATAGCGCTGTGTTTTAGCAGTGAGATTGGAACTCCCTCTTCCACGTCCGGAACAAAATACAGCTGGGCCGAGCACTGCTCGGCCATTCATAGGCAGCTTTGTATTCTGAGTACAAAGCTTCTTTTGATTGGCTGAGGTGGAGAGGCGGATGGATGTCAAAATGACAGTTTGTAGTGTTTGGACAGCATGCTGCAGACCCAGTCATCTGATTTCCTGGGTCCAGCCGGTCATGAGGGCCAATAAAAGCACCGAACCCCAACCCGTGTGATTCCCTTCACTGTGAAGAGGATTTGCCTCTGGAACCTGAGAATTTGGGGGCTCGGGATGGTACTTACAGTCCCTGCACCCCATCATCCTTCTCCCCCACCTCTCTGCCGGAGGGAAGCTATGACTTGCTGAAGGCTAATGGGCTTGTGAAACCCAGAAGGATGTGGCCACCCAAGTCTCTACAATAAGAAACTGCTTTCGATTCAAACAAGGAAGACGCCAAACCAAGGAAGGTTTGAAGAAGCACTGAGGTCAGTGTGAAACGCACACATCACCTCCTGGGTTCGGACACTCTGTCTTTGTTGGCTGTTTATTGCCATTTTTTGGAATAAAATCGTTGGAATGTTCCTGTGGTGTGCAGCCATTCTTTTCTTCCAATAAGAAACTGCTGCTGACAGGTGATGTTTGCTGGCCATAATGCTCAGCCTACACAGCAATTGAGGTGCACGCCCTGCCACTGCTGCAGCCTCTTAGGCATCTGAATGATTGGATGGCTGCACGCTCAATACTTGCAAAAAAAACGGCTTTATTGAAGAACAATGCCCATAAAAACAACAACCGATTTCTGTGGTATTGCAAAAGCACAAACTTCCATGTGAAATGCGCCTACCTGCCTTTTTTCCCTCCCCTGCCTGATCAGTTGTGGTTGTTGCTATGGACATTTTTCTACAATAAAGTCTTTTTTTTTCCCCCCCAAGTATTGAGTGTGCAGCCATCCAATCATTCCTATACCGATGTTGTCACCCAGCTGAGAAGTGTCAGACTATGCCTGAACACGTCAAGTCACCTCAAGACCCGTGTCCAAATACTTGCGGTGCCTTGTGTCTTAAAAACCAGAGGCTGCTGCAGCTGTGCAGAGCTGAAACAGTATGTCGCTGGATTGCCAAACTGTCCGTTGTTGTGTAGGGATACCAGGAGCTCTGAACGCATTTGCTTCCATGTTCGAAAAATGGTAAAATGGACCATGAGCTGGCCTGTCCCTTTTGTGCTGTGCCACATGTCGCTCCACAAGGAAAAATGCCCTCCCACACAGGGAGCACTGCCCCATAATCTATCATATCAAAGGCACTCACTGGTCTATTTCAGCAGGGCCAGAAAGCCCAATATCCACCCCCCACAATGGGTGTGTCCCACAGGGACTCGCTGTCCTGAACCTGTAGAGCACTCTGCCAGCAAGGGCACCGGATGCATTGAAACCTGACTGGCATCATTATAGGCTGTCCCTACTCTTGTGCGTGGGGGCCGGGTAATTCTTTTGGTTACAAGAAAAAAATTGGGGAAATACCTGCGCTAAACCAATACAAGAAGGAAGCTGTTGACACTGGTAGGTAAAGGCTCAGTCAAACAAACATCCCATGGCACTAATTCAGCTATTACACCACCCCAACCTGCCTCATCTTGGAAGGTTGGAGTGGTGTAATAGCTGAAGCTGAATAAGTGGCAGCGGATGTTTGTTTGACTGAGCCTTTGCTACCACCGGTCGCCAGACGCTCTCCCATTGGGTGGCAAACCCTTGGTACCTGGAGAGTTATCAGAATTTTGGCCTTTCGGTTATATCCATACAGATGAAGAGTGGACCTAACCCATCACAGAGTGGCCATATTCTGGGTCCCAGCCTTACTTGAGTCAGTACAACTCTCAATCTCGAGGCATTCGGCCTATTTGAGCCTGATTGACCCACTGCCGCTGGCAAGCATCTCCACCTTTTCCAGCAAGAGTACCCATCTATATCTTTGTAACAAAAGACCTCCCCGTCCTTACAGGCCCACAGCTTGCTTCATCTTGTTGCACCATCATCCTCTCTATAGAAGAACTACAAGTCATCTATTCGATGGACACACTTCTTAGGAAGTTTATTCATTTGATGCATTTCCATTTGAATTCTATATTTTACCATTTTTACTGATTTGTAATTTTTTCACATATGAATATTTTTGCTCGTATTTTACATGTCTATATGTTCCACATATTAACAATTCCAGTTCACTGCTGTTGTATTGTTTTTAACTTAACGCAACACTTGTTTTTTTTCAAATTCTTTTGGGTTGCAGGCCGTAGCAGAATTCTTCCGTTTCCCCATCTTGGGTGTTAGAAACAGGCCAGGAAATATGGGACCTAAAGCCTGCAGAAGGAAATCTTCAGAGAGACATCTCAGGCACATCCATACCCCAAGTACACTAGCCAAAGACTGAGGGCTTAGCGGACCTGAGGGGTTTCTGGCCTTTTAACTGAAGGTGGCAGCATATCCTAAGTAGTGATGAATTTGAAGCCCTCTGTGTCCTGTGATTAAGAAATATGAAATTGTGCAGTTTGTCTTGCAAAAAACAATCAAACTATAAAATGTGTTCTCTGAAAAGATAAGAGGATAAGGCTCTTTCAAATCGGACACTTCCATGAGTGTCAGAATTTTTGGGACCTCTGCCGTATGCAGTGGTTTCTTTGTTAGTCTCTACGCCACAGTGTTTGTATAACTTTTTTTTTAGCCCAGGTTCACACTGAGCTGCGGGAATGAAGCCGCGCGAGTTCAACACCCGCATGTCAGTCACGATTTCAGAGACATCTGTGCAGGTTGTCAATGTAAACCGCAGCCTGAAAAAAATCTCAAAAAGTACTACAGAGACTACTTTTTGAAATAAGTGCGGTGCCACAAATGCAGCATCGCACCGATTAGGACAGTGTTATTGCCAGCAATTGCAGCCGATTTGACATGTCAAAAACGTACCAATGTGAACCAGGGCTTAAAGAAGAGTTCCCCTTAAAAAAAAAATAATTTTAAGTCAGCAGCTACAAATACTGCAGCTGCTGACTTTTAATAATCGGACACTTACCTGCTCCAAGGTCCAGCGATGTGGGGGGGGGGGGGAGACGAAGCCCTGCTCGTGCCCCCCTCCTCTTGGCGGCGCCGGGATTGCAACTGTGGGCACCTGGCTTCACAGCCGGGCACCCACTGCCCATGCGTGAGCGGCACTGTGCACCGTGATTGGCCGCGCAGCCATCTGGGAGCCATCACGTGTCCCAGATGACTGACAGGAGGGAGGGGGCAGAGCTGAGCCCTTCCTGCACCGAGGGGAAGTGATGTCACCAGCCCAGGCACTGAAGGAGGCAGACTACGAGGGACCCCCCTAGCAACAGGCATTTAAAGGGGAATTGAAAAAATAATAATAATTCCTGTGTGTTTAACTTTAATGTCTAAAATCTTCAGGCTAGGCATCATTTTCCCATAGGACCTGGACTGCATTTATTTAGGAGCCTTCTTCAGCATTAGCATGCAATGCAACGAGAATGAAAATTGAAGTGCCACACCACTGCTAAGAGGTCCAGATACAACTTTATTTCATTAAAAAAAGTCAGGGGTACAATCCAAAAATTATCCAATGCGTTTTGGGAGTCCAAGAAAAAAAAAACATGAGTGAACTGGACCTACAATGGTATTTTTTCCAGTGTGAATTACATGCACAGGCCTGATCAGCAGCTTGTTTGGCTGCCAAGTCTGCGCTTGTAAGTTGAGAGACTTGTGTACAACCAGCCTCCATATACATGGATCACAATTCAGCCAGTCCCTGCTGAATTTTCATCCATGGATGGTAGCCCTAACACTCTATACATAACATCGCTGATGTATATTGAGTGTATTCTAATTAAGATAAAGGGTTAGGAAGGAAAGGATTGCACTTGGGTTCAAGGCTAGAGTAGGAGAGCAAGCGTTACAGTGGTTCTAAAGGCAAGACTTTTTTTTACCATAATGCATTCCCTGCATAAACTTAAAAAATGTCTCAGTAGTAGTATCGGCCCTCCAACCTCCCTATATACCTATACGACGTACCTCAATCCAGCCCCGTGCTCGTGTGCAGCAGCACTGGTCTGTGTTGCTCTCCTCACAGGACACAGAGGAAGCCGTTAGCTCTTGCCACGGTCAATCAAATCCTGAGGGTGTGCAGGGGGTGTGGACAAGCTGGGCTGTGTGTGTCTATGGATGCACACTGCCTGGTACGGAAGCAAGCCCACAGGAGTGCCCCCATAGCAAGCGGCTTGCTAAGGGGGCACACACAGAAGTGGAGGAGTTGGGAGTGCCAGTGGGAGACCCTAGAAGAGGACATATGGGGCTGCTCTGTGCAATACTATTGAACAGAGCAGGCAAGTATAATGTGCTTATTTTAGGAAACAATAAGCCTTTGCAATTGTTTTAAGATTAAGCTGCAGATCAGTGTCAGCATACACCGTGTGAGCATATAAAAATTACCAAAGATAAACTGCAATGTGTGAAATCAAAATATAGTCAGTATCCCAGTAAAACTTTGAAATGTTTTATTTATCCTTTTGGTTAAAAGTAAAAAGTGCAAATAATGATTCTTTTAATTCCTTCTGCAATGTATTGGTCCAAAACTATTCCATTTATAAACAATTCAAAAATACAACATTCATCCCTGGATAAGAACTATGACTTCCGCAAAACAACCTCATTGTGTAAAAAGTGCTTCTCACAAATTTAAAAAGGTAAGAAAAAATGGTTTAAAGTGCTACAAAAACATGGCTTGTTAAATGACAAAATGCATGATGGCCAAGTCTAAAAGGCAATAAAATAGAATTCATACTGAAGAGAGTCCACCCATAACTGGATTCTAAAAAATGATTGGGTGGTGGAATGTTACTTTTTTTTTTTTTTGCATTAATGTGGAATGACCAATAAGAACCCAGTTTTCCCCATCATAGATGGACAGATGACTTCTTTATAGCGGCAGTGCATTTCTAGTTATGCTAGTTTCAGGGCAGTCCAGTGATGACACCAAAAAATGTGACAATTTAATCCACATGGCACATCGTCCACTTAAAATATAACTTGAGGCAACATTTTTTTTTTTTAGTTTTGGATAGAGCTGAGAGGGATTCAAATTCACCAATTAGATTCACCCTCCTCCCCATTTGTCTGGTTTACCATTTTTATTTATACGTAAAAGAAAATCCCAAATTTTGGGTTGTCCTCAGAAAAAGTAATAGGGATCTTCCAATGAGGGCACTAGTTCTGGTGACCTGGGGGTCCCCAAGGGATTCCCCTAATTAGCGGGGATTTCCTCTCACTTCCTGTTTTGGTTATGGGACAGGAAGTGAAGGTGAATCTAAAAAATGCCAAAAATAAACCTTACAGGGGTTAAACCTCCCTTACTTTATTCAAAATGAAAAAAAAAAAAAAAAAAGTTTTATCTATAGTTCTACTTTAGCGGTAAACATATAGGCCTACCAGCATGTAAACAGAGCTGTGCTGCGCCCTACGTGCTCCCGGCACAGCTACCGACAGCTAACGGAAAGCCAACGATCTCTACTTGCGAGCGGGAGCTTTCCAATCATGTGACTGCTGAGAAAGCCAATAACGGCGCTCGCATGATCAAAAATCTCTTAAAAGGGCTGGGAGGTGCCGGCATTAAGGAGTTAAAAAGAGACACCGTCACCTGCTAATTCAGGGCAAAATGACAGCACTTCTCTTTTATCCCTGATCCAGCAAGGCGCATTTACTTATCCTTTGCTCCTTACTCCTTCCCACTCCAGAGATCTCTACCTTCCATGCTTCCACGTATTGAGGAGCATATGACCCCAGTGTGCCAGTGCTAGGGGCCTGAGCAGTCAATCGCCAGGCCTGAACACAGGTACGTATGGGGAGGGGCATCGACATCATCTGCCCAGGTAAGCAGTAATAGCTTACTAAGGCTGGACTGCAGTGGGGAAGAAGCGTGGATCAGTGATTAGAACGTGCTGTCCTTGAAAAGGAGAAGTGACAGGGTCTCTTTAAAGCCCAAATTACGAAATGATAAAAGATCTACCTGCACCATGGTGCCCCCTGCACTGCATGGGTTAAGTGCTTGTTATATCTAGGGGTTCTGGAATAAGAAAATAGTTACCTTATTCCGCACTCCAGCGGTGCGACCGGTCCTCTGCAGCCTCTTCTGTAAAGCGCTGCTGGACACCACCATGTACAACAAAGGGTTAAAGGCCCTACGCTGTACGTGATGCTGAAGGGCCGCTCACAAACTGGATCTTCAGAGAGAAGATAGCAGCGTCAGACACTAGATAGAACAAGCATTTACCCATGCAAGGGTAGATTTTTTTTTTTTCTAATTCTTGTAGTTGGGCTTAAAGAGAAGCTTGTAATGACATGCATGGAGGCTGGCATTGCCGATTGCATGCCAATTACTGGACCGTCATCCTGTCCTCAATCCTTGGGGTCACAGACTGTGTAAACATGCAGATCAGTATTTAGATCAAGATTTATTACTTAATGCCACCTTTACGTGCTGCATGCTTGTCCTGGGATCAGCGACAAAGACTAGAGCCAAAATCGGCCAAGCAATTAGCATTTTCAGAAGGATGCACGGGACAGCAGCTTTTCGCATGATGGGTTCCCTTTAAGGCATCTCCTATTGGCTTGGTTTCAGAATATTGTCAATTAATAAGGCACAACAGAGAACAGTGACAATGTGAATAATTCTGTAACCCACAGCAACCAATCAGGTGTTCATTCCTTGGAGTCAGAAGTAGGAAACAAAATAGGTTGGCTACTAAACTTTGCACATGACCCCTTCCCCTATGCCCACCATAAAATACAATTTAATACATATATTTTAAGGAAACTATGTAAAGAAAAAGAAAAAAAAAAATATCCAAAAGGCAATAAAAAATAAACTCTGAAATACAAACTCTTTGAAGTGGAAATTCCCTTTAAATATTGCTGAAAAATATACTCAATGAGCTGATTAATGGCATTAAAACGTGTTTGGAACTAAGGAATATTGTTTGAATGACGATCCCTGTATTAAATCTGTAGAGGTCTACATAAAACATGAATATTTGTAAATGGAGTTCATCCAAATGTTTTTTTTTTTTTTTTTTTAAATAAATATTGGATAAATCTGAATTCACTTAAAATCCGTGTCCAGGGGCAAATCCTGGAACCTGTGCACATTCTGTAGTTATAGCTGAACCTGGATTCCTAAAAAAAAAAAAAAAAAAAAAATGTACCCTTGCCCGTCTAGGAGTAAAGGGATAAGGTGAAATACCTACCTTTTTCCTCATCCTGGCAGGCACCATTTGTAAATCCAAAGAACAAAGGTTGACAGCAAATGTTAACGCGTTTCATTCTGTATGAAACGCACTAACAACTGCTGTCATCCTGCATCTGGAAACTGATGTCTTTGTGACATGGATTTTATACAATAAAGTTTGGATTTCCCTGGCCATTGAAGTGCGGTCAACCTTTGTTCTCTGGATGCTCAGATTATGACAATCACGGATAGGACCACCACCTAATCGCACAGTGGAGGGGGCCAATGTATGGCGAGTCCACCTAGAGCGGTGCTTGTCATTTGAAGATTTAAGGCACCATTTTGTGTGATTAGTCCCCCAAAGCCTCTTCTATAAGGTGCTACAGCTGGAGGTCAAATGCTGGCATCATCCAGTACAATACAGGACCAGTGGCCCTACACTGGACATGAGGACGGCAAGGGGGGAGTAAGAGGAAGTGTAGCTTTTTCAAGAATCCTGGCATTTAGCTTTAAATAGACATTTTTTTTATATGATGCTAATAGATCAGGAGATAATGGACATAAATGAGAGATGGCACCCACATCCCCTAAAGCACATATACCAACTTGAACCAATATGGTAGCTTTATCTCTAAGTAGCCATGTTAAAAGGTCAGTGGTTTCCACATCTGTTGCATCAGGTTCAAGAGGGTCCCACTATCCTTGCAGGATTGTTAATGGATTTAGTTTATGGAAACTACTGTATGGGGTCGAGAACACTAATGAAAAAGGTACTGGAACAGCAGGAAATGATAGTACCAAAGCTCAGAGATATAGGAGTCATCTGGTGGACATGGCCAACTGCTGACTTATCTTAACTGGGTTTTGGTTGGAGGACTGACCTGTCAAATGGCTATACCTGCTGTACACGGGTGACCTGTATGCCAGTTCCCCTGAGACATTGAGTTAAAAGAAACAATGAACTGAAAACATAAAATACTTAAGAGGAAAAATGAAGGTGCCTCATCGCTCCTGGGGTAAAATCAAAGTCTTGTCTGCAGTAAAGCACCCCCCAGGAATGAGAAAGGTCCATAAGAATGGTCCGTGGGGGGGGGGGGGGGGGGCAGAATAAGGCACTAGTGTGTACTGGGGAGTCTTTAGTCATTATACCGGAGAGCACATTGTAGGTGTAACCACTTCTATGATCACATCACTTCCACATCAATAAAAGCAGCAAGTGGTTTTCTTGGTATGGCAGCTTAGACTGGAACTCCTCATCTCCAGTTCTGGTCCCTCTTATCTGTACACAATGGAGGTCATCTGGATAGATGAAGGTGAGGGTGATGATGTAACCTGTCCATGAGTTCTTCATCTGTTGGTTCTTCCAAGTCTTCCCTGTCAATTCACACAGAATATACATATTTATAATAAGTAAAAGCATTGCAAAGAAAACATTTTTGGCTTTTCTTCAGTTTTGGATTAAATTTGGAAAGGTTAGACCCTCTGACAGGTTTAATCACTGGAAAGGTTCTACTCCTTTCATAACCAGATCAATTTCTTTGCTATTCAACATTGAGCTAATTTAACTGGCAATTGCACGGTCATGCAACACGGTACCAAAATTAAATTTATATATATTTGGGCCTGTGTCCAGTTACCTGAAGGTGGCAGTATAATAATGAATATAAAAATTGCTGGCTATACAAATCCTGAATAATAATAATAATAATAATAATGTCCTCTGTGTCCTGTGATGTACGAAATACAACATTTGAGTTGTCAGTGGTACAGTGCCTTGCGAAAGTATTCGGCCCCCTTGAACTTTTCAACCTTTTGCCACATTTCAGGCTTCAAACAAAGATATAAAATTTTAATTTTTTGTGAAGAATCACCAACCAGTGGGACACAATTGTGAAGTGGAACGAAATCTATTGGATAATTTAAACTTTTTTTAGCAAATAAAAAACTGAAAAGTGGTGCGTGCAAAATTATTCGGCCCCTTTACTTTCAGTGCAGCAAACTCACTCCAGAAGTTCAGCGAGGATCTCTGAATGATCCAATGTTGTCCTAAATGACTGATGGTGATAAATAGAATCCACCTGTGTGTAATCAAGTCTCTGTATAAATGCACCTGCTCTGTGATAGTCTCAGGGTTCTGTTGAAAGCGCAGAGAGCATCATGAAGACCAAGGAACACACCAGGCAGGTCCGTAATACTGTTGTGGAGAAGTTTAAAGCCTGATTTGGATACAAAAAGATTTCCCAAGCTTTAAACATCCCAAGGAGCACTGTGCAAGCGATCATTTTGAAATGGAAGGAGTATCAGACCACTGCAAATCTACCAAGACCTGGCCGTCCCTCTAAACTTTCAGCTCAGACAAGGAGAAGACTGATCAAAGATGCAGCCAAGAGGCCCATGATCACTCTGGATGAACTGCAGAGAACTACAGCTGAGGTGGGAGAGTCTGTCCATAGGACAACAATCAGTCGTACACTGCACAAATCTGGCCTTTATGGAAGAGTGGCAAGAAGAAAGCCTTTTTTCAAAGATATCCATAAAAAGTCTCGTCTAAAGTTTGCCACAAGCCACCTGGGAGACACACCAAACATGTGGAAGAAGGTGCTCTGGTCAGATGAAACCAAAATCTAACTTTTTGCCCACAATGCAAAACGATATGTTTGGCGTAAAAGCAACACAGCTCATCACCCTCAACACACCATCCCCACTGTCAAACATGGTGGTGGCAGCATCATGGTTTGGGCCTGCTTTTCTTCAGCAGGGACAGGGAAGATGGTTAAAATTGAGGGGGAAGATGGATGCAGCCAAATACAGGACCATTCTGGATGAAAACCTGTTGGAGTCTGCAAAAGACCTGAAACTGGGACGGAGATTTATCTTCCAACAAGACAATGATCCCAAACATACAGCAAAATCTACAAAGGAATGGTTCAAAAATAAACGTATCCAGGTGTTAGAATGGCCAAGTCAAAGTCCAGACCTGAATCCAATCGAGAATCTGTGGAAAGAGCTGAAAACTGCTGTTCACAAACGCTCTCCATCCAACCTCACTGAGCTCAAGCTGTTTTGCAAGGAAGAATGGGCAAGAATTTCAGTCTCTCGATGTGCAAAACTGATAGAGACATACCCCAAGCGACTTGCAGCTGTAATCGCACCAAAAGGTGGCTCTACAAAGTATTAACGCAAGGGGGCCGAATAATTTTGCACGCCCCACTTTTCATTTTTTTATTAGTTAAAAAAGTTTCAAAAATCCAATAGATTTCGTTCCACTTCACAATTGTGTCCCACTTGTTGGTGATTCTTCACAAAAAATAAAAATTTTATATCTTTATGTTTGAAGCCTGAAATGTGGCAAAAGGTTGAAAAGTTCAAGGGGGCCGAATACTTTCGCAAGGCACTGTATATGAGAAGGGAAATCTAATGAATTAGCAAACCTTGTCTTGAATAAATATCTTCCTACTTTCAGATGCCTCTCTGGGACAGGAAGGAAAAACTCCCCCCCCCCCCCCCCCCAAAAAAAAAAAAAAAAAAAAAAAAAAAATCTTGTCTGCCCCCTGCTGGCTCTACAATGAGAACTGAAGCGCCGGGCTGTAGTGGGGGCCAGAGTGGCTCAAGCTCTCAGTGGTACGATGAGAGGCTAAGGCAACTGCTGGTCAGAATTCTGGCCAGATCCGGACATTGTTGACGGGAGATCTGCAGAGCCTAGACATCAGTCTGCTGTCAGATGAATCTGCGTGCCAGGAGTGCAGAGCCAAGTTCACTCCTCTGACCCACAGGAGAAGATTGACCAACAGGAGCTTTGGCCATACTTCTCCTTTAACCCCTTTCCACCCACGCTTTAGCAAAATAACACCAGTCACCAGTGCCAGGAGGGCATCAGTAGATGTCCTACCGTGATGTCGCATGAGCGGAACGCTCTGTGACTGCCGACTCCTTCCGACTCGGCTGAAGACAGAGCAGGGTAAAGGGCCAATCACAGCAGGCCCTTTACCACATGATCAGCTGATCACAGAAGTAAACAAGCCGGTTATCTGCTTTTTTTCCCCCCTCAAGATCAGTGTGAGGAGAGAGGCAGAAAGCCGGTAACCGGCTTCTGTTACAGGGACATCGGTCCCTGCCTCAGTGTCGCCTCATAAGTGCCTATCACTGCAGTCTCACCAGTGAAGGAGAAAAAATTACCTGTTTGCAAAATTTTATAACAAAACTACAAAAAAAAAAAAATTATATATGTTTTTTCTTAAAATTTTTTATCTTTTTTATTTCTTTAGCAAAAAATAGAAAAACCTAGTAGTGATTAAATACCACCAAAAAAAAGCTCTATTTGTGTGAACTAAATGATAAAATGTCATATGGGTGTTGCATGACCACGCAATTGTCAAAGTGTGACAGTGCTGAAAGTTGAAAATTGGCCTGGGCAGGAAGGGGGTTTAAGTGTCCAGTAGGTAAGTGATTAAAGCAGAACTTTCTGAAAGTCCTCTCTCCTGCTGTAGAGAAGGACTCCTGCCGTTTTTTGTGGAAGCAGTGGTCTCTGTGCAGAGTTTCGACATACTCCCTTCAGAGTCAGAGCTGGAGCTCTCGAATCAGCAAGGTGTATATGAGCTTTGCTGATTGAAGAGATCCAACTTTGAGCTAGCAGGGGCCGGGCAGACACCTGCAGAGAGACCACTGCTTCCACACAGATAGCTGTTTTTTTTTTAAATTTATTTAAAGCGGGAGTCCACCGGGACTCCGCGTTTTTTTTTTTTTTTTTTAAAAGCCAGCAGCTACAAATACTGCAGCTGCTGACTTTTAAATAGTGACACTTACCTGTCCAGCGCGCCCGCGATGTCGGCACCCGAAGCCGATCGCTCGCTCGGCGGCCGGGTCCCGCCGCCATCTTGGGTATGGGAATCAGGAAATGGAGCCTTTCGGCTTCATTTCCCGGTTCCCTACTGCGCATGCGCGAGCCGCGCGGCGCAATCCGGACGGTCCCCGCTGCCTCTGGGAGCTGTGTGTTTCCCAGCAGGCAGCGGGGCACTTCCTGAAGGGGGCGGGCGCTTGCGGAACGGGGGCGTAACCTACGCTCGTTCCGCAGGCAGCTAGCCCGGAAGTGGGTGCAGTTACCTGGATTATCCAGGTAACTGCACCCCCCTCCCCCCTGAAAGGTGCCGATTGTGGCGCCGGAGGGGGGGAGGGATCAGATGAGCGGAGGTCCATTTTAGGGTGGACCTCCGCTTTAAGAAAACCAACTTAGTCTTTGCACAACGTTTGCTTTGAAGGACCTTAACTTATGTCCAACCTCATAGTAGAAATGCCTATACGCTAGTTCTCCTGCACCCCTAAAGTACGCTGAGAGAAAAAGCACTGTATTTAGGCCATCATGCTTCCCCTGTGGGTGATGTACAATCTGAAGCAGCAGGATTTCCACTTTATTTTAAAGCTAATACTACACTGTGCAAAAGAAATGAGAGATGGTTTTATATTTTCAGATTCTCAATAGCCTCTGCACGACTGTTTCCTCACTAATCGTTTGCTGAATTTTTTTTAAAAGACTAAAAAAAATAAAACTATTTTTGTTTTTTTAACCACTTCCACTCCAGAGCAATTTTTTTTTTTTTTGACGCATACATGTAAAAATCAAAATTTTTGGCAATAAAATTACATAAACCCCCAGAACATTATATATTTTTTGAAAGCAGTGGCCCTGTAGAATAAAAAGGCGATAGTTGTTGTTTCACGTGATATTTTCACAACTGTTCATTAAATGCAAATGTTCCAGAAACAAATATAAAATGAGTTCTAGTGCAAAACCACACCATATAATATCCATTTTTGTTTAACCACTTAAGGACCTGGCCCAAGTTAAAATCATTTTTTTTGTTAGAAAATTACTTAGAACCCCCAAACATTACAAGAAAAAAAAAATATAACACCCTAGAGAATAAAATGACAGTCATTGCAATACTTTCTTTCACACCGTATTTGCCCAGCAGTCTTACAAGCGCACTTTTTTTTGGAAAAAAATATACTTTTTGAATAAAAAAAATAAGACAACAGTAAAGTTAGCCCAATTTCTTTTTATATTGTGAAAGATGATGTTACGCCCAGTAAATTGACACCCAACATATCACGCTTCAAAATTACGCCCGCTCATGGAATGGCGACAAACTTTTACCCTTAAAAAACGTTCAAAAAATTCTACAGGTTGCATGTTTTGAGTTACAGAGGAGGTCTAGGGCTAGAATTATTGCTCTCGCTCTACCAATTGCGGCGATACCTCACCTGTGGTTTTAACAGTTTTCTAATGAAGACGCTACTCATGTATGTGTTCGCTTCTGCGCGCGAGCTCGGCGGGAAGGGCGCATTAAAAAATATTTAATTTATTGTCTTCTCTTATTTTACTTTTTTTTTTTAAATAAGATTGTGTCACTTTTATTCCTATTACAGGGAGTGTAAACCTCCCTTGTAATAGGAAAAAAGCATGACAGGACCTCTTAAATATGAGATCTGGGTTCAAAAAGACCTCAGATCTTATATTTACACTAAAATGCAACAAACTAACAACCAATTAAAAAAAATGGGCCTTTAAGAGCTATGGGCGGAAGTGACATTTTGCTGTCGCTTCCGCTCTGCAATGGTATGGAGTAGGGAGGGAATCTTCTTCCCCTCACTCAGATCCATTCCATACCACAGAGGGGACAGTATCCAATCACCTCAGCCAGCGACTCTAGTAAGCTGCTAAGGGGGGGAGGGGCCTCTCCAACCACCGATAAAAGTGATCTCAAAGCAAATCCGCTGCTGAGACCACTTTTATCTGAAAGCGGACCGCCCACTAAAGAAGTGGATACTGGGGTTATGGCAGCTAGCTGCTGCCATAACAATGATATTCCACTTCAAAAAGCCACTGTATAATGACGGCGGGCGGTCCGGAAGCGGTTAAAATATAAAAGACAATGTTGCATCAAGTAAATAGATACCTAACATTCCAAGTTTTAAAATTGAGGGTGCCCGCGATATTGCCAAAAAATATGGTGCCCAAAAATCAGCATAGGTGATGCTTTAGATTAGAAGCTGTCACAGCTCATCATTTAGAGTTAACTAGTAACTCTTTTGCTAGAATTCTTGTCCTCAGTCTGACATTCGTTGCGATAGGTCACATGTGTGGTGTGACTGCGGTTTACATACTTGCATGCACTCAGGGCTTGCGTTTGCGCCGGTGTGCAGGGCAACGGGGGGTTTTGGCAATTTTTTTTTTTTTATTCAACTTTTTTCCTTTATTTTTACAAGATTGCTATCACAAGGGTTTAATAAATCCCTATGTGATAGCACTGGGAAGGAGACAGGTACTCTTTTTGGAGACATTAGGGCTCTAATGGACCTCAATGTCTCCCCAGCTCTTCACACCATCTAACAAAGCACAGATCTGCTTGGTTAGAAGTGTCCCCTGGCTGTACTGGCCAGGAAATGGTGCGTATGAAACCGGAAGAGACATCACTTCCAGTCTGTTTGCATGTGAGATCGAGGCATGGATCTTCCTCAGCCTCACTGCAGAGTCTCTCTCCCCTGCCGGCGGATATGTTCCCGGGTGTCAGTAAGCACGGGACGGCCTGGGAACCACGGGAGGAGGGCAGCCGGCTGCGTGAAAGTGATCACAGTTATGAGGCTGCTGCATCACTTTGAAGATATGTCATAAGCCTGTATGGGCATAATACAGCAAACAGTATTCCACATGATTTGTAAAACAAATTATCTCACAGCCTTGCTTTACAGCATCAGACAGGAAATGACAGAACTGGTACCCATCTTACCTGAACATGAGCTGGACTGTCATGTGGTACTCTACTTGTTGGGCTGCAGAAAGTGAGTGCCTGTAACTGCGATCCCATTTGTGGATAAAGTTCTAAAAAAAAAAAAAAAAAAAAAAAATTTGAGTGTATATATATATATATATATATATATATATCCTATATACCTGTATAAGAAGTGTTATGGTTGAAAAATGCAAAGAAATTCAACTGTAGAGCTATAAAAACTCATTGGCATTACCCAAATACAGGGCATCCGGAAAGTATTCACAGCACTTCACTTTTTCCACATTTTGTTACAGCCTCAATCGAAAGAGGATTAAATTCATTATTTTCCTCAAAATTCTACAAACAATACCCCATAAATGACAAGGTGAAAGAAGTTTGTTTGAAATCTATTAAAAATAATAATAATAAAAAAAGAATCTCATGTACATAAGTATTCACAGCCTTTGCCATGACACGCAATGTTGAGCTCAGGTACATCCCGTTTCCACTGATCATCCTTGAGATGTTTCTACAACTTGATTGGAGTCCAGTTAAGTTAATTGGACATGATTTGGAAAGGCACACTCCTGTGTATAGAAGGTCCCACAGTTAACAGTGCATGTCAGAGCACAAACCAAGCCATGAAATCCAAGGAATCGTCTGTAGACCCCCGAAACAGGACTGTATGGAGGCACAGATCTAGGGAAGGGTACAGAAAAATGTCTGCAGCATTGAAGGTGTCAATGAGAACAACGGCCTCCATCATCCGTAAATGGAAGAAGTTTGGAACCACCAGGACTCTTCCTAGAGTGTGCCACCTGGCCAAACTGAGCGATCAGGGAGAAGGGCAGGGAGATGACCAAGAACCTGATGGAGCTCCAGCGTTTCTCTGTGGAGAGAGGAGAACCTTCCAGAAGAACCACCATCTCTGCAGCATTCCACCAATCAGGCCTGTATGGTAGAGTGACCAGACAGAAGCTACTCCTCATTACAATCAAAATGACAGCCCACCTGGAGTTTACCAAAAGGCACCTGAAGGGCTCTCAGACCATCAGAAACAAAACTGTCTGGTTTGATGAAAAAGATTGAGCTCTTTGGGCTGAATGACAAGCGTCATGTCTGGAAGAAACCAGGCACCGCTCATCACCTGACCAATACCATCCCCTACAGTGAAGAATGGTGGAGGCATCATGCTGTGGGGATGTTTTTCAGCTGCAGGTACTGGGAGACTAGTCAGGATCAAGGGAAAGATGAATGTAGCAATGCACAGAGACATCCTTGATGAAAACCTACTCCAGAGCGCTCTGGGCCTCAAACTGGGGCAAAGGTTTATCTTCCAACAGGACAACGACCCTAAGTACACAGCCAAGATAACAAAGGAGTGGCTATGGGACAACTCTGTGAATGTCCTTGAGTGGCCCAGCCAGAGCCCAGACTTGAACTCGATTGAACATCTCAGGAGAGATCTGAAAATGGCTGTGCACCGACGCTCCTCATCCAACCTGATGGAGCTTGAGGGGTCCTACAAAGAAGAATGGGAGAAACTGCATAAAATAGAATATATAGGTGTACCAAGCTTGTAGTATCATACTCAAAAAGACTTGAGGCTGCAATTGGTGCCAAAGGTGCTTTAACAAAGTATTGCGTAAAAGCTGTGAACTATGTACATGGAATTTTTATTTTTAATTTTTTTAATAAATCTGCAAAGATTTCAAACTTCAGTCACGTTGTCATTATGGGGTATGTTTTGTAGAATTTTTAGGAAAATAATGAATTTAATCCAATTTTGGAATAAGGTTGTAACATAATGAAATGTGGAGAAAGTGAAGCGCTGTAAATACTTCCTGGATGCACTGTATACCCCGAGCATTTCTCTTAGGAGCATCCCAGCAATTTTTTTTTTTTTTTTTTGTGAATTTCTCCTATAGGAAGCTTTTATTACTACCTGTGACATCACCAGGCTTGTACAATTCTAGCAGACACAGCTGCTGGAAAGTCCGTTCCTACTGACATAGGCACACCCCCAAAACTGTACATTCACTGGCCACTATATTAGGTACACCTGTTCAGATTGCTTGGTAACACAAATTGCTCATCAGCCAATCACATGGCAGCAACTCAATGCATTTAGGCAACTAGATATGGTGAAGACGACTTGAAGTTCAAACCAAGCATCACAATGGAGAAGAAAGGGGATAAAAGTGACTTTGAACGTGGCATGGTTGTTGGTGCCAGAAGGGCTGCCCGATTAATTCAAAAACTGCTAATCTACTGGGATTCTCTCGCACAACCATCTCTCAGGTTTACAGAAAATGGTCAGAAAAAAGAGAAAAATATCCAGTGAGCGGCAGTTGTGCGGAAGAAAATGCCTTGTTGATGTCAGAGGAGAATGGGCACACTGGTTTGAGAAGATAGAAAGACAACAGTAACTCAAATAACTACTTGTTACACCCAAGGTATGCAGAATACAGAATCTCTGAACGCACAACACATGGAACCTTGAAGCAAATGGGCTACAGCAGCAGAAGACCACACAGGGTGCCACTCCTGTCGGCTAAGAGTAGGAAACTGAGGCTACAATTAGCACAGGATCACCAAAATTGGACAATAGAAGATTGGAAGAATGTTGCCTGGTCTGATGAGTCTCGGTTTTAGCTGCAACATTCAGATGGTGGGGTCAGAATTTGGCGTAAACAACATGAAAGCATGGATCCATCCTGCCTTCTATCAATAGGTCAGGCTGGTGGTGGTGTAATGGTGTGTATTTTCTTGGCACACTTTGGGCCCCTTGTTACCAACTGAGCACTGTTTAAACGCCCTGAGTATTGCTGCTGACCATGTCCATCCCTTTATGACTACAGTGTCCCCATCTTCTGATGGCTCCTCCCAGCAGGATAATGCACCATGTCACAAAGATCAAGAAACCAGTGGTGAGATGATTTGAACATAACAATGAGGTCACTGTACTCCAATGGCCTCCAGTCACCAGATCTCATCCAATAGAGCACCTTTGGGATGTGGTGGAACGGTAATTCGCATCATGGATGTGAAGCCCACAAATCTACAGGAACTGCGTAATGTTATGTCATTATGGACCAAAATCTTTGAGGAATGATTCCAACACCTTGTTGAATCTATACCAGGAAGAATGAAGGCCGTTCTCAAGGCAAAAGAGAGTACTAGCAAGGTGTACCTATTAAAGTGGTCTAATTATATATATTACACACACACACACACACACACACACACACACACACACACACACACACACACCTCTGTACCGGCTTTTAGTTAGCTGAAGGAAGTGTCAATGAACTACAAAAGCACTGATAGACCATAGACCATTGAGAACTACAAGCTTATTTATTTACAGATCGCAGAGAACGAATGTCCTGTGCAGGCAAAGCCACAATGATGTTAAATGTGCCAATGGCTGTAGAGGAGAGGAACCTGGTCAGGGGGGGCAGGGTTGGCGAGGGGGCTGGTGCTTAGCAACATGATGCACCCTAACTTTTTGGTGTAACATGTTGCTAAAGGCGCACCTATCTTTTAACAACAACGAATCAGATGCAATCATTTGAAATCGAAAAAAAAAAAAAAAAAAAAAAAAAAAAAAGATATCCGGTTCCCGTTTGTTACGCTGCACTTTCAGGCAAGAGGTCATTTTCATTTTTTTACCTTTCAAGAAATGCCAGATTTAAGCTTTAGGCTCCATGCACACTGGAGCTCAAACTGCAGTTTGGGCTTTTTTTTTTTTTTTAAAGTCCATAAACTCCATTCTATGTTAGCCTGTGTGTCCATGCACACATGGACTTTTTTCAGCTTTAATGAGCAGTGGAGTTTATGGGCTTTTTTCTAAATGCCAGAAATTCGCGTTCAAAGTGCAGTTTTTCACCGCCAAAAAACGCCAAACGCCAATAAACGCTCATAAACCCGCGTTAATTAGTGCTCAGCATCCTATTTTTTTCAATGCATTGTGGGAGTTTGGAATGCACTGTGGGATTTTTGGAGTGTCCTCTTATGGGCATTTTCAATAAAAATACACAAACGCCAATGCTAATAAACGCTCATAAACGCTAGTACAAAACACTGTTAAAGCGGAGGTCCACCCTAAAGTGGACCTTCCGCTCATTGGAATCCTCCCCCCCTCTGGCGCCACAATTGGCACCTTTCAGGGGGGAGGGGGGTGCAGGTACCTGTACAGTACAGGTATCTGCACCCACTTCTGGGATAGCCCTCTGCGGAAAGGGGCATAGATTACGCCCCTTTCCGAAAGTGCCCCGCTGCCTGCTGGGAAACACACAGATCCCAGAGGCAGCGGGTCCTTCCTTATTGCGCAGCGCGACTCGCGCATGCGCAGTAGGGAACCGGGAAATGAAGCCGAAAGGCTCCACTTCCTGATTCCCATACCCAAGATGGCGGCGGCAGCACCCGAGAGACGATCGAGAGATCGGCTTCGGGTGCCGACATCGCGGGCTCGCTGGACAGGTAAGTGTCACTATTTTAAAAGTCAGCAGCTGCAGTATTTGTAGTAAAAAAAAAAAAATAATAAAAAAAAAAACAAAAAAAAAACGCGGACTCCCGCTTTAAAAGCACGTTTTTCAACCAGCGTTTTCTGCCAGCAATCTGGCGTCCAGAAAAAGATTTTTTGAGATTTAGTGTGCATGGAGTCTTAGAAGTACCACAAACATAAGTACAAATAACAACTTACCTCTAAAATCAGAGCGACAAAGAGGTTAATCCAAATGACAGAAGACACCAGCCACCATGCCACAAAGTACAACTTTGACCATCTGAAAATAAAACAATACACAACACATAGTTGACCACTAAATGAAGAATAAAGAAAGTTTGTATTTGCATTGTATACAGATGTTCCAGTCACTAAAATTCTCAATGACAGATGAAGGACGATCCTCATTTTCAAGTTTCTGAAGGAAACAATCTTGAGGCCATGGAAAGGTATGGAAGATAATGGATCCTCCGATCTACATTGTACTGTGTGTGGGGGGGGATGGGGGTGTAAGTAATGCAGGAAGTATGTGTCAGGTAGGTCAATGTATATTGCACAGTGCATTCTGAGTGCAACGCATTCCTGAATCCTGCATTATGAGCGCAACGCACCGCTGAACCCTGAATGCTGAGTGTAATGCACCCCTGGACCCTGCATTCTGAGCGAATCTGGCAGAATCGTATGATTTTGGTCCCTTAGGGCTCATTCAGAGGGATGATCAGTCGCATTCCTCTGTACGAAGCCTCTGGTAGGTTTAATTCTGTGTTGGCACTTTGAAATAATTAGTTTTGTGTTGCCGTTTGGGCACCCGGGCTCAAAAAGGTTCGCCATCGCTGCTTTAGTGCAAGCATAATCCAATTTTGGCTTTATTATGAAGCAACTTCCTGTCTGTGGCTACTTACGGATTTGTATATCTGGAAAAGGCATCCAAGAACACCTGCCAGTTATTCACCACCATCACATTCCACAGCGTCACAAGAGCAGCCTGAAACACAAAGTAAAGATGATAAACAAAGTGAAACAATCACTGCTACAGAAGAGGAGCTGCTTGCAGGACTTACAGCGAAATCATCAAAATTATTCGGCCAATACTCGAGTTGCTCAAAGGTCCCGCATTGTGAGGTCTCGTTGGTGGAGTTCTCATTAGCTGGAGAACTAAAGAAATTACACAAGAAAATAGGAGTTTAAGTTTTTATCCAAGAAGGTAAATGTATTAAAATATTTTAAGCCCAAACGATTATTTTTGGAACCACAATTTACCTTGTGTTCCTTGGATTCGGCAGGACACCTCTAAACAGGTCAATACCAATGATCGCAAAAACATAGTATACCACCTAAATACAAACACAGAGAGTCAAAAAGTGTAATAAGGATAAGGATAAGGCAATTGGCAGAGCACGTCCGATTTGTGTTTTCTCTTGATGCCCCAACTAAAGCATCAAGCTTAGACAAAGCAAGGGAAATTACAGCAGACTTAAAGGGGTTCTGCACTCATAATAAAACATTTGCCCATTCTGTTGCCTCTAGTTCATATATTTCATAATGCCACCTGTTTTTTTTTTTTGGATTCACCTACCTTTTGTAATCTGTAGTAGTTTATTTTAAACCCCTGCGGCGATGGGCGGTCTCTTGCGGGGATCAGCGTAATTTCCTGCTGAAGCCCGCACTGTCTCCTGGGATCTCGTTGAAGTAATCCCAGGAGACATTGCGGCTAATGCACCCGACATCTCACGAGATCTCGGCTGTAATAACCGAAATCACGCGAGATGTCGGCTGTAGCACCCGAAATCTCGCGAGATGTCGGGTGCATTAGCCGCAATGTCTCCTGGGATTACTTCAACGAGATCGCAGGAGACAGTGCGGGCTTCAGCAGGAAATGACGCCGATCCCCGCAAGAGACCGCCCATCGCCGCAGGGGTTTAAAATAAATTACTACAGATTACAAAAGGTAGGTGAATCCAAAAAAAAAAAAAAAAAAAAAAAAAAAAACAGGTGGCATTATGAAATATATGAACTAGAGGCAACAGAATGGGCAAATGTTTTATTATGAGTGCAGAACCCCTTTAATATTCAGCTTTCATAAACCCAACTTGATTTTTTCAGTTTTTTTTTTTAAATCCACCAATCCAGTTCACCATTTGAAATTTCCGATAAGTTGAATCCGAAATTAGAGTCATTCAGCAAGTACTAAAGCCGGCCGGACTGAAATTCGGTGGGTTTAGCAGGACCAGTCAAATTTCAATCCATGTATTGGTGCAGGCTTGATCCACCAATCCAAAATGTTTTAAAAGGACTTTGAGCATTTTATTTTTATTATAATCCACTTGTGTACAATTAGCCTGACGTTTTTTCCCCCCTGCTCCATCTGTGCCATGGGCGACAGGCTATTAGCAGCACTGAGTATTCTGGATGGTGGGTGGGGGGAATCTCCCCACTGTCACACAATAACTCAGCAGGGAGGATTCCCCATCCATATCAAAATGTGTGGATGGAGGAATTTAGTGCTTTTTTGTTTAACCCATTAAATGGGGAAAAAAAAAAAAAAACACAACACCAACCTATGGGCTGCTTAAAGGATAAATTCACCTTTTGAAACCTGGTACACCCATATTCAGGGTGTAACCTACAATATTGCAAATGCACCAGCCCTTGCACCCCTCACTGATCCCCACTGTGCAAGCAAGCGGAGGATCTTCTTCCACCCACATCATTCATTCAGTGTTCCGTGAATGGGAAAACGACAAGTACTGTCAGCCTTCACGGCTGTCGGGTTGTAGGTTCTCACTGAACTACCAGAATGCTATGGATTGCTCTAGGTAGTTAACTGAGCTTCCTGTCTGTGGCTACTTTCACACCGAGGTGCTTTACAGGAGCTACAGTACTAAAAAATAGCACCTGTATAGAGCCTCTCCTGTGTGAAAGCCTGAGGGCATTCACACTGGAGCGGTGTGCTTGCATGGCGGTACAAAAACTCCTGCAAGCCACATCTTTGCAGCGCTGTAGGAGCAGTGTATTCACCGCTCCTAAAGCGCCCTTTCCCATTGAAAACAATGGGGCAGCCCCTCTAAACCGCTGGCATCGTTGTAACCCTTTTTCGGCCGCTAAAACTACGGTAAAGCTGCACTAAATATAGTGCCACTTTACCACCGATGCCCGCAACACCCCAGTCTGAAAGTAGCCCATGTGTAACTGCCTGCCCATATCAGATTCGGGCAGACAGCTACACAGGCAGTCTGCAGCACCATGGCATTACACCCATGGTCTGCTGGTCATGTGTGCACTACTTTACAGATCCTCAACAAAAGAAAATCCATTTTTTTTACCTGCAAAAAAAAAAAAAGTGCATTTATTTTTTTGCAAAATGTGAACTTCCTTTAAGAGTGGATTGGGCAGGTATTTAAAGCAGAGCTCCACCCAAAAGAGGAAGCCCTGCTTGTTTGCACCCTCCACTGCCACATTTGGCACTTTTGGGGAGGGGGGGGTACCTGGTTTTGAAAAAAAAGGTACCTGCTCCCACTTCTGGGTAAGATCGCAGCGGCAATCTCTGAGTATGGCCAGCCCCCCCTCTCCTCTCCCACCGCTGCCTTCTCAGACACACAGGTCCCATAAGCCAACAAGACTATTCAGAAAGTGCAGCATGATTCACGCATGTGCAGTAGGAAACCAGCTGTGAAGCCTGAAGATGGCTGTATGGCACCTGTATCCGAAGCCAACTGAAGAATTGGCTCAGGGTGCGGACATCGCTGGATCCCTGGACAGGTAAGTGTCCTTATATTAAAAGTCAGCAGCTGCAGTATTTGTAGCTGCTGCCAATTTTTTGTTTTTGCTCAGACTGGAGCTCCTCTTTAAAGTGTACCTGTCAAACACGCACAAAAAAGAAAAAAAGTAAGGCATGCTAACCAATGCTGCTGTTCGTGTTTCAATGCATATCTGCCATCTGCAGTAATCATCTTTTTGCATTTTCATGCAGCAACCAACTTTAGCTATACAGATGGTTGGTGTTCTGGCCGTGGCAAGCTCAGTCATTTCCCCAGGCCTAAAGTCACCATGGTTGCATTCTGTCGTCCTCAATTGTTAGCGATTATTAGGTTATGAGATCAGAGCAACGCTCTACAGTACATTGAAGCCTCTGCTTGATCTGGTGAATGTGCTGTAAAATAAACCACCACTAGGATCCCATTTACAGCTCTTTTGACACATTCACCAGATCAAGGAGAGGTCTCAACACAGCGGGCTCTTCCTGCTGATCACCTAACAGTATTGCTAATAAAGCAGGGTGAAGGCAGCAAGTGTGTATAACCCCACCAAATAACCCCACCTACTCCGTGAGAATTTAATAAAAAATTTTTTTAGCAAGCAATAAGGACAACAGGAAATAGAGGGGAGCGTCCTGTGCCCTCTACTGTACTCCAAGACAGGGAATTCACAGACAAGTCAAAGTTCCCTTTATCTGAATCGCACAGTGGCTTGTATTCATAGATCATCAAGAGGCCCACAAAAAAGGGTCAAGGAAACCAAAAATAAGAATCTTTACCAGAGGCAAGGCATAAATCAGCATGAATGTAGTCCAAGGAATCACCAGGGGATATACTGTGAAGGGTGGAGGATCTCTGGATCTGGCTAAATCTGTGCAGTTTGTTGCTTGAAGGCCTCTGTCCTCTGTTTTTAGGGTGAAACGCGCAACATATCCTGCCACTGCCCGATTCTCCCCTCCCCATGACAGCAGTACTGGGAGCAGGTCCCCGTAACAGGTGTCACTTTTTGAAATGAGCGTAGCCGTGCGGGGCGCTGCCCATATGACCGCATCAATCATCCACAGAGTTCTGTGAATGAATGAACTACAAGTACCAACATCCTTTTGGCTTGTAGTTTTTTTTTTACCTAAATGGACTGGCCTCTTCCTTCTCTTAATGAATAGAGACAGTGTATACAGATAACTGACTGTTCATTCATAACAGAGAAATAGTAAAAAGTGTGTTTACTATGCTTCAGTTTGTGAATGAACGGGAAGCTCTGTACAGAGCTATTTCTGTCCATTCATTCTGTGTAGCTGAGGCTGCAGAGAAGGAGATTGAGGGCAATGACCTCAATCTCCTTTTTTCGCTCTCTAAGGTGAAACATCCGAGGTCTGTTTAAATCGCTGATAATTCAAAGAGACTGCTAAAAAGACTGTAAAAACAAAAATGTCACACGACACTAAAAATAGGTAATGGTAATCGGTATCGTAGAGTACTTGAGAAAAGGTATCGGTACGCGGTCTTAAAAACTAGTACCGATGCATCCCTATTTTCATCCCACTGATGTAAGAGACACTATTCCTCCCGCCGACACCAACTATGGGGCACTATTCCTCCCGCCAACGCCAGCCAACTATGGGGCACTATTCCTCCCGCCAACGCCAGCCAACTATGGGGCACTATTCCACCCGCCGACACCAACTATGGGGCACTATTCCACCCGCCGACACCAACTATGGGGCACTATTCCACCCGCCGACACCAACTATGGGGCACTATTCCACCCGCCGACACCAACTATGGGGCACTATGCCACCCGCCGACACCAACTATGGGGCACTATGCCACCCGCCGACACCAACTATGGGGCACTATGCCACCCACCGACACCAACTATGGGGCACTATGCCACCCACCGACACCAACT
Organism: Lithobates pipiens; assembly: GCF_037356315.1. Classification (NCBI taxonomy): domain Eukaryota; kingdom Metazoa; phylum Chordata; class Amphibia; order Anura; family Ranidae; genus Lithobates; species Lithobates pipiens. The sequence goes on along the minus strand of NW_027507686.1, from coordinate 225,205,818 downwards.
ATGGGGCACTATGCCACCCGCCGACACCAACTATGGGGCACTATGCCACCCGCCGACGCCAGCCAACTATGGGGCACTATGCCACCCGCCGACGCCAGCCAACTATGGGGCACTATTCCTCCCGCCGACGCCAGCCAACTATGGGGCACTATTCCTCCCGCCGACGCCAGCCAACTATGGGGCACTATTCCTCCCGCCGACGCCAGCCAACTATGGGGCACTATTCCACCCGCCGACGCCAGCCATGGGGCACTATTCCACCCGCCGACACCAACTATGGGGCACTATTCCACCCGCCGACACCAACTATGGGCCACTATTCCACCCGCCGACACCAACTATGGGCCACTATTCCACCCGCCGACACCAACTATGGGGCACTATGCCACCCGCCGACACCAACTATGGGGCACTATGCCACCCGCCGACACCAACTATGGGGCACTATGCCACCCGCCGACACCAACTATGGGGCACTATGCCACCCGCCGACACCAACTATGGGGCACTATGCCACCCGCCGACACTAACTATGGGGCACTATGCCACCCGCCGACACCAACTATGGGGCACTATGCCACCCGCCGACACCAACTATGGGGCACTATGCCACCCGCCGACACCAACTATGGGGCACTATGCCACCCGCCGACACCAACTATGGGGCACTATGCCACCCGCCGACACCAACTATGGGGCACTATGCCACCTGCCGACACCAACTATGGGGCACTATGCCACCCGCCGACACCAACTATGGGGCACTATTCCACCCGCCGACACCAACTATGGGGCACTATTCCACCCGCCGACACCAACTATGGGCCACTATTCCACCCGCCGACACCAACTATGGGCCACTATTCCACCCGCCGACACAAACTATGGGGCACTATTCCACCTGCCGACACAAACTATGGGGCACTATTCCACCTGCCGACACAAACTATGGGGCACTATTCCTCCCACTGACACCGTCTATGGGGCACTATTTTTCCACTGACATTAGCTATAAAAAGGCACTAATCCTCCCCTTAATGCCAATGATACACGGTTTACTCCCCATGACACCAGAACAATTTCAACTCCCAATGGCCACAGTCTGACTCCCTAAGGTCTGAAGTAAACCATCCCTTTGTTTAGAAAGTTTGGAGACCCCCTGTTGTAGTCAGTCGAAAGAGCACCCATTATAAGGCCCCTTTGTCCCAGAGTTTACCTTATCCATGTCATCGAGCCCGTTAGGGATCCAGAGTCACCCATCATGGTGGTCATACCCACCCAAGAATCATCAGGGGACAAAGAACCATGGGGATGGACCACAGCCTTGGATATGTAAAGCACCATAAAGTGGCTAACTACATGTATTGCTACAGTGTGCCAAGGTGAGCACCTAATGCAGGACACAGAGCCTGAAGCAAACATTACAGGGTGGCCCTCACAGCCTAGTGTCTAGGTACAGTCCCCAGGGTAAACACAGAGGGTTACTGATCAGTAAACTTCTACATAGCCCAGCACAATAAGCAGTAAGATCTTGATTAAAATGCCTTAAGGGAAAGTTCCATCAACTTAAGACAATGGCAAAAAAACCTGGGAGTATCAGAGTGGGCAAGATTATATGAGCATGCACCAGGGACACCCTAGCCAAGATTTTTGCCAGCGTCCAATCACCTGAAGGTGGCCAGCATAGAACCCATGAATGTCTATGATTACAGTACAAGCTTTGTGTCCTCTACTGTATGACTAGGATAGGAAGGTGGCAATGGCAAGTGGCTTTGCTCACTTCTTCAGGGCTACTCTTACCTCATAGTACATTTGCATTTTATGCAGCTTCAAATCTGAGAGTTTCCAATCATTTTCATAGAAAGATATTGTTCATTTACATTAAAGTATAAACAGCCAATACTGGAAAATGCATCAGCATAAAAAAGGTACTTACCACAAGGATTCCAGCAAATGCCCGAAGATTCTTCACTAAATCCAGCAATGTGCCCGCTACTAGAGCCATCATCTACAAAAAGGTAAAACGACTTGGATGTTACACCATGAAAAGCAACCAAGGACATGCCGATACAATCTACCACTGTCTTTATACAGCAAGCCAAACAATAAATGTCAACTCCTGTTATTATTTCAGGCATTTATAGAGCGCTGATAATTTATGCAGAGGTTTACATGTATATTGTACATTCACATCAGTTCCTGCCTCAAGGAGCTTACAATTTAAGGTCCCCAACTTACATTCATGCATACTAGGGACAATTTAGACAGGAGCAAATTAACGGTTTTAATGTTATGTCTGTTGGCATTTTCACCTGAGAGATGGGGAAACCGTGGGGAACTTTCTACTCGATGTCATGAAGTACCGTATTTATCGGCGTATAACACGCACATTCATTTTAAGAGGGAAGTTTCAGGGAAAAACGTAAATTTTTGTATTGGCGTATAACATGCACACGCTATTTGCACCCGATTTTTATGGTGAAAAAGTGAGAGTTATACGCCAATAAATACAGTATTATACTTGCCTGTCTCTTGAAGGAAAAGTATTTCTACATGTGCGATATGTTGAACATTTATCAGCATTATGGTTGTAAAAAAGTTATTTGTATTACCTTGTGTGGAACTTTCAATAAAAAAAACAAAAAAAACAAACACACTACTGAAAGTGAAATATTGCGGTCTAAATATCTGTCTTGCGAAAGATTTCTTCTGCTTCAGTGAGGAACTGTGGGGTGGATTTACCGTATTTATCGGTGTATAACACGCACATTCATTTTAAGAGGGAAATTTCAGGAAAAAAGCAAAAAATCTTTTAATTAGGAACGAAGGGTCAGTGCCCATCTGTAACCTCACCATTGCCATCAATGCAGCCTCATCAGTCCACATCGATGCAGCCTGATCGATGCCCATCTGCAGCCTAGAGGGAGGAGGGCAGGACAAATACCAACAGATTACATACAGTGAGAATCTCCTATGATACAGTGGTCCAATGGTGGCCCAGGAGACGGGACTTCCTATTACAGAGGCCGCCAAGTAAACAGGAGATTCTCACTGTATGTAATCTGACAGCGCTCAACCCACCCCCCCTCCCCGTCCCCTCCGAGGCAGCTAAAAAGTATTGGCATATAACACACACACGTGATTTCCACCAGATTTTCATGCTGAAAGAGTGAGTGTTATACGCCAATAAATACAGTACTAAAGGCAAACAGACTATAAGATTTGCAAGTGCAGTTGCTCCAGAGCTTCATAAACCTCCACTTTACAAAGAATACCTAATCACCCGCAAGGGGAAAAAAAATGATTTTTGCTTGCACATGATTGGATGGTGGAAGTCAGCAGAGCTCCCCCTCATTTACTAAACTCAGGAGCAACTGCACTTTGTTAAGTGCACAGTCTATTTGCCATTAGTAAATCAACCCATGTGGCTTTTTGTCAATTTTTTGTTTTTTTTGCACCCAACTTTGCAAGAAGTATTAGGAAGTGTAGATTAGGGGGTGAAAATCCTAAATACGATGCACCGACCTTCATGTTTGGGATGATTCTTAGAAATCGGAAAACGATAAACATGTTGACAAGACGAACCATCTCCCAGAGAGACAAGAGGCCCTGCATGTCCGGTTTCCTGGAATACACAGTAAAAAAGGACGGGATATCATAATCCAGCTTTCAATGTAAAATCAGTTTATATGTTGGAGCTCACAGAGGGATACTGTATGTTCTCCAGCCCTCTGGCAGCCCCGGGGCATTTAAAAGGAGCACGGGACTATCAAATATGGAGATGAGTGCGTCGCATGCGTGCCTCCCCTCCATATCCAGAAAGGGCGAGTATTTCCCATAGGCTTAGCAGAGAGACGTAGCAGTAAGGTATGCGTTTTTTTGCTGCTGAATGTGTAAAGGAATGGTTTGCTTTCAGAACAAATAGAACAAACCTTAAAAGGAACCCACCATAAAAAATACTGTATGGGAGCTCCCACTGCTGGCAGTTTTTGAAAGTGCAAGCAAAAAATAAAAATAATAAACCAGCTTGGGTTCACTGCTTCTCCTAAAACTTAAAGCAGATCTTAAACTATAAAATTGAAAGGACCTCCTGTCCACTCCCTGTATACCGGCTTTTATTTTCCTTTTTTTTTTTAACCAAAAAGAGTTCAGTGTCGCCTCCAATACACATCATTGCCCTGCTGTGCCTTCTGGGATATGTACAGCACTCATCCCAGGAGACCTTAGTGATTCACAGATGAGGAGGGGGGCAGGCCTAGCAGCACATCAGGCCTCATGCACACTGGACGTTATAGCTGCTCCTAGGGGCAGTCTGTTTTCTTTTTTCCTGCCTCTAAACGCCCCTATGCACACTATGGCTTTAATCAGCAGGAAAAGAAACCCACTGCCAGTGCATCCAGGAGCAGCATCATTTTGGCAAGAAAAAAAAAAAAAATGCACGACGCTGCTAAAAGCGCCTAAATGTGCATGAACGCTAGGCACGGTTAGCGCTCAAGCATTAATTTCAATGAATACATTATTCTGGCCAAAATGAACACCCAAGCTGTTGATGCCTGTGAATGCACCTAAAAGCCTGTAAGAGCTTTAGAAATACACTTTTACAAGCGCCAGGTTTTTTTTTTTCTGCCGAGGGAAAAAGGCTTCTCGGAGAGTTTGCAAAATGTCCTGAGTGCTAAGGCTTCATGAGGAGGTCCGACGGCTTAAGCAAGAAGAGCTGTTGGGAATCCTGATGATGTCACAAACATGGTGGCTCGGGACCTGAGCAACAGCTGCTAAGAAGAGGATCTTGGCAAGACAACGTTGGATGTGTTGGGTGGACGGGTTATAAAATAAAAAAATAAATAAAAAAGCGGAGGTGAACTGGCACTATGGGACCAGATATTCAATTGTTTGGAGGAGATTCTCAACTTTATGGTGACAAAAATCCCTGAGGTTGGCCTGCTTGGTTTGGTTGACAATTTTAAGTCAACATCCAAAAAAAAATAAAAAATAAAATGTAATCTGGTCCATATTGTTTTATGCCAGAAAATTAATCTTGGTATGTTGGAAGAGTACATCCTCATTCTAGAAGATCTCATACCTGAATTTAAAATCTTGTATAATGACAGGGCTTGTAAAAAAATAAATAAATAGTACAAAATTTGGCAACTTTGGACCGTTGCACTTGGAGACCCAACCTGGAAGGCTGACACTAACCCTATGGGGGTCATTTACTAAATGTAAATAGACTGTACACACGAAAATGTATATGCGGCGGTCAGCAAGCGGTTAAAGGCAAATAGGCCACGCACTTTGCAAAGTGCAATTGTACTTTGCATGTGCAGTTGCTCCAGAGCTTGGTACATGAGGTAGAGCTTCACTTTGCAAAGAATATCCAATCACGTGTAAGGAAAATTAATACAAAAAACAGCATTTTTGCTTGCACATGACTGGATGATGAAAGTCAGCAAAGCTTCTGCTCATTTACCAAGCTCTGGAGCAACTGCACATGCAAAGTACAATTGCACTTTGCAAAGTGCGTGGCCTATTTGCCTTTAACCGCTTGCCGACCGCCGCATATACATTTTCGTCGGCAGAATGGCACGGCTGGGCAAATGGGCACACTTGTATGTCCCTTTCAATTTCCCGACATGCCAGTGTGCACGCCCTGGTCGCATGCTCCATGATCGTGCCCACGGGTCCCATGGAATCGATATCCGCCGGTCTTCCAGCGATCGTGTCATGGAGAAGTAGAATGGGGAGATGCTTTTGTAAACAAAAGCATTCCCAGTTCTGCCTAGTGACAGGACAGTGATCACAGCTCCCCGTCATCGAGAGCAGCGATTACTGTCCTGCGTGTTGTAGCCCGGCCCCCTCACAGTTAGAATCACTCCCTAGGACACAGTTAACCCCTTCACTGCCAGAGTCATTTACACAGTAATCAATGCATTTTTATCACACTAATCTCTGTATAAAATGACAATGGTCCTAAAATAGTGTCGAAAATGTCCGATATGTCCTCCATAATGTCGCAGTCACGATAAAAATTGCAGATCGCTGCCATTAAAAAAAAAAGGTTGCTTTTTTTTTAAAAAAAATAGTCGACTTTTTGTTTATAGCGCAAAAAATAAAAACCACAGAGATGATCAAATACCACCAAAAGAAAGCTCTATTTGTGGGAAAAAAAGGACGTCAATTTTGTTTGGATACAGCATGGCATGACTGTGCAACTATCAGTTAAAGCGATGCAGTGCCGAATTGCAAAAAAATGGTCTGGTAGTTCTGCAGCCAAATCCTCCGGGGCTGAAGGGTTTCATAAAATCACCCCCTATGCCACTTCCTACTTCATTAGTTGGCTAAATTGTTTAATGGGGTTGTTACTTGCCAATATGTCTTCTTTACCTATGGCAGTGTGGTATGAACCGAAGAGCATGAACAGGTATATGCTGGTATAATGTGCATTTGTTGATATGCGATTTTATTTGTCTTGCCAGCAACTTTGTAGCTTTCCTTAAAAACTCACCGTAAATAAAACCCCTCTAAAAAAAAAAATGAAGGTTTAGGCTGGGTTCACACTGCAGCGATGCGGGAACGCTGCAAATCCGCGGCGGGTCCCCGCATCGCATACCTCCCGGCGGCAGTTCACACTGCCCTATGCGAACTGCTGGGAGTGTCAGTGAAACGTTAATTGCACCCCCAGATCAGTTCGCATATCGCAGTGCGATCTGCAAACTCGGACAGGAATCGGATCGCATGGTGTGAACACCCATGCGATCCGATTCTGCTGCGGACCAAAAAAAGGGTCCTGTGCGAGTTTGGGGCGGGTGTGATGCGAATTCAGCCATACTAACTGTATGGCTGAACTCGCATCGCACAGAGATCGGATGTGATTTGCACTGCAGTGCGGTGCGAATCACATCTGGTTCTCGTAACCGCAGCAGTGTGAACCCAGCCTAAAGAAAGAAAAATTAGAGTTACGCTTACCGGTAACGTCTTTTCCAGTAGTCTTTCAGGACAGCCACTATGAGAGATAGACTCCTCCTCTTCCTCTGGAAACACTGCGCCAGCCCATAAATTCTTACTTCCCCTGCCGGACCTCAGTTTATATCGAGAATACCTCCGGCCAGCTGGGGAGACACAAGAACACATTAATAACATATTTATCAAATACCATTATCTTGCTGCGCTCTGGTCTTTTGTAAGACTCCCCCCAATTTTCGGGTGGGAACTAGGGCTATCCTGAAAGACTACTGGAAAAGACGTTACCGGTAAGCGTAACTCTAATTTTCCCTAATCGTCTTTCAGGACAGCCACTATGAGAGGATAAGCGAGCACTTACCAGTTAGGGTGGGACTACAGCTTGCAAGACCTTTCGCCCAAAGGTCTGCTCACCTGCCGACACCAGATCCACTCTGTAGTGTTTTACAAAAGTGGAATAGCTGGACCATGTTGCTGCTCTGCAAATCTGCTCTGGCGTTGCTCCCGCTCTTTCTGCCTGGGAGGCTGCCATAGCTCTAGTGGAGTGTGCTTTAATACCCACTGGGATTTCTTTCCCTGCAACTAAATAAGCCTGCTCGATGGCTACTCTGAGCCACCTAGCAATAGTGCGCCGGGACGCCTTACAACCTTTCCTGGCCCCGGAAAACAAAACAAATAAGGAATCTGACCTTCTAAATGACTTGGTCAGTTCCAGATAGTGTAGGATACATCTCCTAACATCCAAATAATGGAATTTTAGTTCCTTCTCACCGGAGGGATTGGGACAAAAAGAGGGCAAAACAATTTCCTGGCTTCTATGAAAGCTGGATGCCACTTTCGGCAAAAAGGCTGGATCGGTCCTCAAAACTATCCGATCCGGAAAAATAACGCAAAAGGGAGCCCTGACTGATAAGGCCTCCATCTCACTGACCCTCCTGGCAGTTGTCACTGCTACCAGAAACACTGTCTTTAGAGTAAGCTCTCTCAGAAGACACTCCATTAAAGGCTCAAAGGGGGGTCCAGTTAAGCTCTGCAAAACTAAAGATAAATCCCATCTGGGAAAGGACAGACCCTGGACCGGTCTCTGTCTGGACAGGGCTCTAAAGAACCTGACTACCCATGGGTTGGCAGCCAAATGATCCTCTAAATAAACACTGAGGGCTGATACTTGACCCCTAAGGGTACTAATGGATAAGCCCTTATCTGCCCCACATTGTAAAAATTCCAACACTGCGGAGGAGCTCCGTACTGGGAAAGAGTTCTCTGCGCACCATTTGTTGAAACGCAACCAGACCTTTTCATAGATCTGGCGAGTTTCCTTTTTCCTACTGTCCAGGAGGGTAGAAACTAGTCTCTGTGAAAATCCCTTAGATTTTAATAAACCCTCCTCAGTAGCCAGGCCGCTAACTTCCACTGGCGTACCTGTGGGCATAGGACTGGCCCCTGAGAGAGGAGATCTTCCCGAGGGGGCAAGAGCAGGGGAGGTTCTACCGCCAATTGCTTTAGCACTGAGAACCATGCTCTCTTTGGCCAATGTGGAGCCACCAGAATCAAAGATGTGCTTTCCATCTGAAACTTTCTCAGAACTGCTGGCAACAACACTGGAGGTGGGAAGGCATAGCAAGTTCTGAAATGCCAATTCTGGCTCAAAGCGTCCACCCCTAGAGCTCCCTCTCCCCTTTTTAGGGAGAAAAAACAGTGGGTTTTTGCATTGTTTTTGGACGCGAACAGGTCCACCTCTGGAGACCCCCATCTCTTTACTATGAGATTGAAGACCTCCTGGTTGAGAACCCAATCGCCCTCCCTCAGCCTCTTTCGGCTGAGAAAATCTGCTACTACGTTTTCCTCTCCCCTCAGGAAAACGGCTGAGAGCGAAAGGGTGTAGGTTTCGGCCCAGGACAGAATCTCTGTCGCTAAAGACAACAGGGCTCCGCTTCTGGTGCCACCCTGTTTGTTCACATAGGCCACTACGGAAGAGTTGTCCGACCGCACCTGAATGTGGTGACCCCGGAGCTCTACTTTGAAGAATCTGAGGGCTAGTCCCACTGCCCTTAGTTCTTTCCAATTGGACGATCGAGTCAACTCGCCGTCCTCCCAAGTGCCCTGGGCTAGAAGGGAACCCAAATGTGCCCCCCAACCTTTTCCACTTGCATCTGTGGTTACTACCCGAGAAACCGGGATGAGCCACAGACGACCTTGCGACAGATTTGTCACTTTCCTCCACCACCAGAGGGATCTCTTTACCTGGTGGGGAATATGTACTAGGGTGTCTAGGGCCTCCTGACTGTGGTCCCACACCCCTAGGATGAAGGTCTGTAGGGGACGAAAGTGTAACCCTGCCCACTGCACTGCTGGAAGGGTGGATGTAAGAAGACCCAGTACTGACATCAGAACCCTTATGGAAACCAGCTGGTTGCTCTGAAGAGAGGCCACCGCACTGTCCAGTTTTCGTACCTTTTCTCTTGGCAGAAAAACTCTCAACAGTGTTGAGTCCAACAGGAAACCTAGATAGGAGATCTGTTGTGAGGGGATCAGGCTGGACTTTTCCAAGTTCAGAAGCCACCCCAGGTCTGTAAGGACCCTTTTGGTTAGATCCAGATCCTTGCCCAACTGTGTTGGGGATGCTGCAAACAGAAGCAGGTCGTCCAGGTAGGCAATTATACATACCCCCTGGAGCCGAAGAAAGGCCATGGCTTCTGCCAGGACTTTGGTAAAAATGCGGGGTGCAGAGGATAGCCCGAATGGCAGGGCCTGAAACTGAAAGTGTACTGTTTCTCCGCCCAGATCTATGGCAAGGCGTAGAAACCTCTGCGAGGCCTCCGCTATAGGGATGTGTAAATACGCGTCCCTTAAGTCCAGAGATACCATGAAGCAGTTGTGGGGGAGAAGCGCTTTTACTGAAAAGATCGATTCCATGCGGAACCTTTTGTATGTCACAGAAGCGTTCAGGGGCTTTAAGTTCAGGATCAACCTGAACTTCCCTGAGGGTTTTTTCACTATGAAGATGTGAGAATAAAACCCCCTTCCCTCTTCTGCTTTTGGGACCCTGAGAATAACATCCTGATTCTCCAATTCCCTCAGAGCTTCTAGCAAGGCCTCGGCCTTTACCATGCACCTGGGAAGATGCGTGACAAGGAGCCTTTGAGGGGGTGGTCTTAGGAATTCCAAGAGGTACCCCCTTCTTATTACCCCTAAAATAAATTGATTGGGGGATATTGTCTCCCACTGTGGAAGAAAGGCCCCCAGTCTTCCTCCCACTGTAGCTGGAAAGTCACTGGGTTTTACGGGGCTGGATAGGAGGGCGAAAAATCGCCCCTCCTCTGCCCCTGCCTTTTTGGGGCCAGGTTTTCTTTTTCCCCTCTGGTTTAGAGGTTTCCCTACGCCCCTGCGGGCGAAACCCCTTTTTTGTTGGTACGGGGGTTTTCCGTTTGAGAGGAAAGGACTTTTTCCTGTCCGCTGTCCGGTCTAGAACCGTCTCTAGCCCTGGGCCAAACAGGAGGTCCCCCGTCAGGGGTATCCCACATAGCTTTATCTTGGAGGCATTATCCCCTGGCCATGTTTTTAACCAGAGGGCCCTTCTGGCCGAATTGGCTAGAGCCGCCGTTCTGCCCGACATGCGGACGGACTCAGCAGAGGCATCAGCTATGTAAGTGATCCCTCGCAGCATAGTAGGGAAGGATGACAGAATGGTTTCCTTATCTGTGCCTGCCTCAATATGTTGTTGGATCTGTGAGAGCCAGTGCTCTAAATTGCGAGCCACAACTGTAACTGCCATTTCAGGCTTTAAATTGCCGATAGCCGAGTCCCACGTCTTTTTAAGCAGGGAGTCAATCCTTTTGTCCATGACCTCTGCCAAGGCCCCCATGTCTTCAAACGCCAAATCTGTGTGTCTGGAGATCTGGGAGAACGCGGCATCCAATTTGGGACTTTTATTCCAAAGGCATGCCGGGTCCTCTGAAAATGGGAACCTTCTTTTGAGGGATCTAGATAAAAAGGGTTTTCTCTCCGGATCCTGCCACTCTTTTTTAACTGTTTTCATTAAAACTTTGTGTACTGGAAACACCCTTCTTTTTGGCTCCCCTAAACCTGAATACATTTGGTCATGCAGGGTTAGGGGCTTTTTATCCGTCTGGATACCGAGGGTTGCATAAATTGCCTTTAAGAGGTCCTCTACCTCATCAAGGGATAACATATCTGGAGGCTTTCCTGGACCCGTCCTGGTCCTCCCCCTCGGAACCCTCCTGGGAATCGGAAGAGGAACTGTCTGGAAGTTCCCTACCTGTCCCTGAAGGGCCTGCAACCTCTGTCCCCCCTGTACTAGCAGGTTGGACTGGAGCAGAACTCTGTGCTAGAGGTGGGGTTGTATCCTGGGGAGATGGACCCGTGGGAAGCTGAAATTTTTCAAAAAGGGACCTAAAAGAAGAGAAGGTGGACGAGAGCTCCTTGACTGAAGCTGCTAGTCCTGACTCCTGTTCAGATTCCCTTTCCCTAACGAGGGAGTCAATACAGCCTTTGCACAACACTTTGGTCCAAGATTCCCCTAAAATGTCCCTACAGGAGGCACACTTCTTTTTAGAGCTATGCGTAGACCTAGCTTTTTCCGTAGCTTTCTAAAAAAAAAGGAAAAAAGAAAAAAAACAGAAAAGACAAAGTCAATCAAAAGCTCGGGATACAACCCTGGGAGTGCACTAGACCCTTTTTTAAAACGAAGGGATCTGAGCCTCCCCTCCCCCCTGGCCACCCAGGGGGTCTGCCCCCCCCCACCCATGATCGAACCATACATTGGGGTGGGGGGATCCTAGATAGAGAGTACCCCTCCCCAGGGCGCTCTTACCTTAGGAATGCTGGAGATAGAGTCTGTCGTTTGAGCCTCAGCTTCCGACATGACTGCAGGTGGCTGCTTACTACAGAGTTCCACGTTGCCTGTGCACGTTCTGAACTCATCTCCAGCTTGTGCCCGGCCCTCCTATCAGCTCCACGACCCGGAACCGGAAGTCGATCGTATTTCGAGGTCAAGCCTTCGTTTCCGCCGGATACGACGTCGCCCGTCGTTCGGCCCGCTCGGTTCAAAGAAAAAAAGGGGCGGACTGTACCCATGTACAGGGAAATCTTCCAAACGGCTTGCCAGCTGCGTCCCTGTAGACGCGATAGGAGTCCCCCACGACCTGAAGCCGCGCTCGACTCGGAAGGGGTGGCAGTACCTGGTGAGGTAAGTAAACCGTTCGACCCGTCCGACACGCGGACGTTGGTTTCGAACGGTTTGAACCCAGCTTTCTCCAAACGAAGCCCCTGCTTCTTTCAACCGGGTTCTTTTAACGAAAAAACGGCCACAGCCTCCCCAGCTGATCGGCCTGGTTCCTTGCACAGTGTCTCCCCGCCGGAGGAAACACTAATAACTGAGGTCCGGCAGGGGAAGTAAGAATTTATGGGCTGGCGCAGTGTTTCCAGAGGAAGAGGAGGAGTCTATCTCTCATAGTGGCTGTCCTGAAAGACGATTAGGGAAATATTACATATAAATACCACTATAAATCTGAATTCCTTTCAATAAAGGATATAAGACTACAGAGAACAGCAGCAGATAATAGTAGCTCAATTAACTGTACACACTTAGGCTTGTTTCACATGGGCTTCAGCTTATACAGTGCCTTGAAAAAGTATTCATACCCCTTGAAATTTTCCACATTTTGTCATGTTACAACCAATAATATAAATGTCTTTTACTGGGATTTTATATGATAGAGCAACACAAAGTTATTATTGTGAAGTGGAAGGAACATTTTCACAAATAATATCTGAAAAGTGTGGTGTGCATTTGTATTCAGCCCCCTTTACCCCAATACCCCTAACTAAAATCTACCGGAACCAATTGCCTTTAGAAGTCACATAATTAGTAAATAGAGTCCACCTGTGTATAATTTAATATCAGTATAAATACAGCTGTTCTGTGAAGCCCTCAGAGATTTGTTAGATAACCTTAGTGAACAAACAGCATCATAAAGGCCAAGGAACACACCAGAAAGTTCAGGGATAAAAGTTATGGAGAAGTTTAAAGCAGGGTTAGGTTCTAAAAAAATATCCCACAGATCACTGTTCTCGCCATTTTAGGATGATGGATTGAGGATGGCACAACTGCAAACCTACCAAGACATGGCTGTCCACCTAAACTGACAGGCCGGGCAAGGAGAGCATTCAGAGAAGCAGCCAAGAGGCCCATGGCAACTCTGGAGGATCCACAGCTCAGGTGGGAGAATCTGTCCACAGGACAACTATTAGTCGTGCTCTCCACAAATCTGCCCTTTATGGAAGAATAACAAAAAGAAAGCCATTGTTGAAAAAAAAAGCCACAAGTCCTGTTTGCAGTTTGCGAGAAGCCATGTGGGGGACACAGAAAACATGAAAGTGCTCTGGTCAGATGAGACCAAAATTGAACTTTATGGCCTAAAAGCAAAACTTGTTGGCGGAAAACTAACACTGCACATCACCCTGAACACTCCATCCCCCACTGTGAAACATGGTGGTGGCAGCTTCATGTTGTAGGGATGCTTTTCATCAGCAGGGACAGAGAAGCTGGTCAGAGTTGATGGGAAGATGGATGGAGCCAAATACAGGGCAATCTTAGAAGAAAACCTGTTAAGAGTCTGCAAAAGACTTGAGACTGGGGCAGAGGATCACCTTCCAGCAGGACAACAACCCTAAATATACAGCCAGAGCTACAATGGAATGGTTTATATCAAAGCATATCCATGTGTTAGAATGGCCCAAAGTCCAGACCTAAATCCAACTGAGAATCTGTGGCAAGACTTGAAAATTGCTGTTCACAGATGATCTCTATCCAATCTGACAGAGCTTGAAATATTTTGCAAAGAAGAATGGGCAAAATGTCCCTCTCTAGATGTGCAAAGCTGGTAGAGACATCCCCAAAAAGACTTGCAGCTGTAATTGCAGTGAAAGGTGGTTCGACAAAGTATTGACTCAGGGGGGCACCATACAAATGTACACCACACTTTTCACATATTTATTGTGAAGTGGAAGGAAAATGATAAATGGTTTTCAACATTTTTTACAATGTGCCACTTTGTGTTGGTCTATCACAGGGGTTGGGAACCTATGGCTCGCGAGCCAGATGTGGTTCTTTTGATGGCTACATCTGGCTCTTGCAATTCAATCAGCGGATCGCGTGGTGTGCCGATCTGCGGATTGAGCCCATAGGAAAGGCCGCGGCTTTGGCCTAGCTCCGGAGCCGTGGCCATCTTGGTACACCTGGCGGCGGCCTAGGTGAGCGGCGAGCTGACACCATCATCACCGCCCGCCTCATCTGCTCCTGGATCTGCCTGCTAGTGGTAAGCAAGCAGAGTAAGAAATATTACAGTGGGGGGAGAGATGACGTGGATATTACAGTAGGGGGGGGGGGGGGGAGATGACGTGGATATTACAGTGGGGGGGGGGAGATGACGTGGATATTACAGTGGGGGGGGGAGATGACGTGGATATTACAGTGGGGGGGGGAGATGACGTGGATATTACAGTGGGGGGGGGAAGATGACGTGGATATTACAGTGGGGGGGGAGAGGGCGTGGATATTACAGTGGGGGGAGAGGGTGTGGATATTACAGTGGGGGGAGAGGGCGTGGATATTACAGTGGGGGGAGAGGGCGGGGATATTACAGTGGGGGGAGAGGGCGTGGATATTACAGTGGGGGGAGAGGGCGTGGATATTACAGTGGGGGGAGAGGGCGTGGATATTACAGTGGGGGGAGAGGGCGTGGATATTACAGTGGGGGAGAGGGCGTGGATATTACAGTGGGGGAGAGGGCGTGGATATTACAGTGGGGGAGAGCATGTGGATATTACAGTTATAATTAATCAAAATTAGTCGATAAAAAAAAAAAAAAAAAAAAGAAAAGAACATTAAGACCAACCTACGATCACGATTAACGGATGGAAGTCTCTTCGCCTGCATGAAGCGTAACCTCACCGCGTATCAACCAGACTACAAAGCCATCAGCAATACCATGCAGCACCAGAAGTCGCATTAACGGTAAGAAGTACTTTATTCATCATTGGTTAGCAACAGCATAACAAGGTTATTAAAAAGAATTCAGCGGTCATGTCATGTTCGGCAACTTTGCCGTATTTCTTTGTTCTGTGATTTATCTCTTAATAAAGAACACCTGATTGTTTAATTCAGAGACTTATTGTACTTTAAAAGTGTTGGTCTTACATAAAATGCACACATTTACTTGTATTTAGTTTTAGTTTTAAACATATTGTATGGCTCTCACGAAATTACATTTTAATACATGTGGCGTTCATGGCTCTCTCAGCCAAAAAGGTTCCCTACACCTGATCCATCACATAAAATACGTTTTTGGTTGCAACATGACAAAAACGTGGACAATTTCGAGTTGTGTGAATACATTTTCAAGGCTCTGTATAAGCAGTGTGAACAGCAAGCTTTGACAAAGTATTTGGGGACCTTTCAGCAAGCTTTGTTGAAGCTTTTAAAGTGAAATTCAGCTATCATTTTGTTCCCACGTATACAGCTTTCTTCTTTCGGTGGTATTTGATCACCTCTGTGGTTTTTATTTTTTGCTAAACGAATAAAAAAAAAGACCAAAAATTTTGAAAGAAAAAAAAAGTTTGTTATAAAATTTTGTAAATAAGTAAGTTTTCTCCTTCACTGATGGGCACTGATAAGGCGGCACCCATTAGGTGGCACTGTTGGGCACTGATAGGGGGCACTGGTGGGAATTGAAAGGCTGCACTGATGGTACTTATAGCGGTATGCCGCTGCAGTTTTTTTTTTTTTTTACCTGTGTCATTGGTGGGCGATTCCTACTGTGTCTTTGCAGTCACGATCAGTGTCTTTTTAACCCCCGGCCTGACGATTTCATTGCTAAGGAAAACTTTTAAAAAAGCAGTCCGGCGGTTTCCATTTTCACTGTGGGCGTTTGAAGCCCACAGGCATTTACTTCCTGGATGCGATGACGCCGAGCTCCCAGCATTCACCGCTCCATCTCGCACATTCTCCTTGAGTGTCCTCTTTGTTTTCCTTCCTCTTGCCTCGTGTGCTATAGTGGTAATGGCAATTAGAGCTGCCTGCCCACTTTCAAAATGGCAATTTCGGACATGCCCTCGTCACGTGACTGGCGTCCTCCTTCCGAAATCTCACAAGATTTCGGCATGACTGTGTCCCCTATTGATTCCTGGGAAATAGCTAAAAAAGTTCCCAGGGACCATTGCGAAGCCGATAAACACGCCTACTCCCACGGGAGGAGAGCCCGGAAGTCGGCATAAACATAAAAAATAAAAAAGGTAAATACTGCATATTATTTTATTTCAATGGTCATAACTGCATCTATGTTCCAAAGCCATTTGAATAAGACGAACTTGCAATTTTCTGTACAAAACCGCTTTAAGTGTGGCACTAATAGACATCACTGGTGGCACTGGCAGGCATTTTACTTTGACATTGATTGGCATTTCCCTGGTGGTCTAGGGTGGCATACCTGGTGGTCCAGTGTGGTGGCCATACCTGGTTGTCCAGGCAGCATCCTGGTGGTCCTGGGTGGGCATCCGAGGGGCAGCTGCATTGATAAACAATCAGCACAGACACCCCCCCCCCCCCCAGGTCAGGAGAGCAGCCGTTCAGCTCTCCTCTACTCATGTCTGTCAGAAGTGAGTGAGGAAAAGCCGATCAATGGCTCTTCCTGTTTACATCATGACCAGCTGTGATTGGGCACGGCTCATCACGTGGTAAAGAGTCTCCGTCAGACACTTTACCTAGATAGGAGTTGCGGTGTGTCAGACTGATCGCTGTGCTGTGCTCCCCCTGCGGGGGCACAGCAGCTTGATATCCTGAAAGACGTCATATGAAGTCCGGTCAGGATATTGCAACCACTTTGCCAACGTTATTTTGATATATGGCGGACAGCAGGTGGTTAAGGAGGCTGCTTGCAGGCTTCAGCACTTGACGCCTGTTGAAAGCCTGCTAGCAGCTTGCTTAAAGTGGCAACCAACGCCCCCATTAGGATCTAATGTTCAACATTTTACAAACTGGAGCTGAATGGCAAATCTTGCTGAAAGCTCTACAAATGCTTTGTCAAAGCTTGCTGTTCACATTGCTCTTATACCAGCTAAAGCCCATGTGAATCAGGCCTTAGAGTCACTTCATTCTAATCATTGTAGTAGATTGTGTATTGGTGAAAAGTAAAGAAAACAGTTTAACTCACCAGCCAGGATGTGGGAACTTGTATATAGCAAATGTAGCAATTTCCAACACCTACAAGAGAATGGATTTAATGATCGAAGATGGAAAAAGCCATATGTACCAAACCTGCGATGCAAGACAAGTCGCCTGATGCGTTTTGGAGCCCAGTTATATCTCACATAATCAAACAGCAATCCCCCCCCCAGCAGAAAAAAAAATAAAAATAAAAAAAATCAATCCTCCACCCCTAACATTTTCCCTCCTAGTACACATCTTCTCCCCCCCCACCAACTTCAATTCTTCCCTACCAGTACAAATTCCCTAAATCCCCTCTCCTAGCACAAACTTCTTCCCCTTGTCCCCCCTCCCAACACAAATCCCCCTAAATCACCACTCTTAGCATTCCCCCTCCCAAATTTCCTCTCCTAGAACAATAGTTACCCCCTGCCGCCCCCAAAATTCTCCCTTTCAGCACAAGTCCCCTCCCCCCAGTCTCCTTGTGGCGCCCTCCCAACTCACATGATACCACAGTGACCAGGGCAGCCACCCCTCCTGCCCACCCCTTGTCCCGGCCCTGCTCACATATCTAGCATTTTAGAACTGGCTTATATGCTTTTTAACTACATCAGTTCTCACACCTGTACACCCTTGATGGACCAGAGCAATTTTTACATTTCTGCTATCGATTCGGAAAGAACTTGGTCAATACTAAAGTGGTTCTAAGCCTCTCCGTCACAGGTACCTATAGGTAAGCCTATAATAAGGCTTACCTATATGTACTGTAAATATCTCCTAAACACGATGGAGATATTTGCTGTACACTGCGCCGATGATGCAATCAACGCAAGTGCCGTGACCGACGGCTCCTGTGCTCATATGTGGGAGTGACGTCATGTGAATCCACTCAGTCACAGAGCCGGAGTCCACGGCCCCGGAAGGAAGAGGGGCGAAGATGGATGTGGCCACTGGGGACAGTGCAGGCTTCGTTTGCAGGCAAGTGCCACATAATGGGCTAGTATGCAATGCACATTAGCCCATTATGCTTTTACTTTGCAGGGAAAAAAAATAAAATAAAAGTACGTAAAACCCATTAGGGTTTACTTCCTCTAAGTTCACCTTTGAAAAAAGAAAAAAAATGTTTTTTTTATAAAAGCACATCATTTTTATTTATTTTTTTCTGCAAAACGATGTGCTTTTATGAAAAAAAATTATTATTTTTTTCCTCTGCAAAAGTGTGCATTTATTTATTTGTTTGTTTACTAGAAGCCTGTAAAGCATTGCACCCACAATGAGCAGAACACGGGTAGTGATGGACGAACTTCCGACGGGACGTTTCGCGAACGCGAAACGCGAACGGACACAAACGTTCGCGAAAACGACCGTTCGCCGCGGGCTCCATTGACTTCAATGGGAGGCGAATTTCGCAAACCTTTAGGTCGAATTTGCGGCCACGGGGTAATTATTAGGGGGTAGCACGTAGTCCCACCACCTGGACAATAGCATAATACATGTATGAGGTGAATTTGGGATCGATAACTACAAGCATTTTTTTTTTATTTGGGAAATTGTTCTGACAATTCAGGACTATGGAGCTAATGAAGGCAATGGAGGAGAGGGAAGGTCAGGGACCAGGGTAGGCAAACAAGAGGGTGCAGGAGATACAGAGCACTGACAGCAGCACCGTAATACAGAGCACTGACATCAGCACCGTGACATACAGCGCTGACAGCAGCTCCGTGACATACAGCGCTGACAGCAGCTCCGTGACATACAGCGCTGACAGCAGCTCCGTGACATACAGCGCTGACAGCAGCTCCGTGACATACAGCGCTGACAGCAGCACCGTGACATACAGCGCTGACAGCAGCTCCGTGACATACAGCGCTGACAGCAGCTCCGTGACATACAGCGCTGACAGCAGCTCCGTGACATACAGCACTGACAGCAGCTCCGTGACATACAGCGCTGACAGCAGCTCCGTGACATACAGCGCTGACAGCAGCACCGTGACATACAGCGCTGACAGCAGCTCCGTGACATACAGCGCTGACAGCAGCTCCGTGACATACAGCGCTGACAGCAGCTCCGTGACATACAGCGCTGACAGCAGCTCCGTGACATACAGCGCTGACAGCAGCTCCGTGACATACAGCGCTGACAGCAGCTCCGTGACATACAGCGCTGACAGCAGCTCCGTGACATACAGCGCTGACAGCAGCTCCGTGACATACAGCGCTGACAGCAGCTCCGTGACATACAGCGCTGACAGCAGCTCCGTGACATACAGCGCTGACAGCAGCTCCGTGACATACAGCGCTGACAGCAGCACCGTAAGCAGCCCCAGGAGGAAGTCAGCACAGCACAGGGATGGTGTGATCCCCTCATAATAAGAACCCCCAGGAGGAAGTCAGCACAGCACAGGGATGGTGGGAGCCCCTCATAATAAGAACACCCAGGAGGAAGTCAGCACAGCACAGGGATGGTGGGAACCCCTCATAATAAGCAGCCCCAGTAGAAATATGACACCGCTCAACCTCTTCAAAGAGGAGGGTAGGGGCATATAGTACGGTGTGCTTTTTTGGGTCAGGGAAGTGAGCCAAATGAATTAAGAAGGTCTGTGTGCTTGATTCCAAAAATTGTTTATAGACATATACATGGTCTACTGATCACATGTGTTGAATTCCTCCGAGATCCATGCCTCATTCATTTTTAGAAATGTGAGGTAGTTAACACTGTGGTGAGCTAGGCGAGTACGCTTATCGGTCACAATCCCCCCTGCTGCGCTGAACGTCCTTTCGGACAGGACACTGGATGAGGGGCAAGCCAACAGTTCGATTGCAAATTGGGCAAGCTCTGGCCAGAGGTCAAGCCTGCCCACCCAGTAGTCTAGGGGTTCATCACTCCTCAGAGCGTCCACATCGGCCGTTAACCCAATGTAGTCGGACACCTGACGGTCTAGGCGTTCCCTGATGCTGGATCCGGATGACACCTGTCGATGGGTCGGCTGAAAGAATGACCTCATATCCGAAGTCACCAACACATCTTCAAACCGGCCTCTTCTTGCAGGCGCTGTTGGATTGGTACCCGCAAATCCTTCTCTGGGAGTGGGAATTGCTCCTCTGCCAGCGCACGCAAAAGCAGAATGCAGCATTTCTCGAAGCAAGGCCTGGAAGTGCTGCATTCTGACAGCCCTCTGCGACGGCGGTAACATTTCCGCCATTTTGTGTTTGTACCGGGGGTCTAAGTACGTTGCCACCCAGTACTGGTCCTTGACCCTCATGCTTTTTATACGGGGGTCCCTATTAAAACACTGGAGCATGAAGGCCCCCATTTGCACTAAAGTGGAAGCGGTGTGGTGGCCTGGCTCCTGCTCATCATCCAGGATAATGTCGTCCTCTTCATTCTCCTCTCCCCATCCTCGCACAACAGGGATCCCAGAAAGGTTTAAAGCATGCTCTTCTTGCTCCTGCTCATCCGCCCCGGCACCATCCTCCTCTGACTCCTCATCAGACTCCTGTTGTTGACTTGTCTCAGATAGAGTAGCCCCCCCTGGGAATTCATCCAGCATTGCGACTTCCTCATCTTCCCGCTCCTGCTCCTCCACAGCCTGATCAATGACACGACGCAATGCACGCTCCAGAAAGAAGGCATAAGGTACCATGTCACTGATGGCGCCATGGCTGCGACTGACCAGTTTGGTGATCTCCTCAAATGGCCGCAGAAGTCTGCATGTGTCGCGCATGAGCAGCCACTGGCGCGGTGAAAAAAAACCCAGCTCCCCAGAACCGTTTCTTTCGCAGAGTTCATACAGGTAGACGTTAACTGCACGTTTCTGCTGGAGCAGCCTATCAAGCATATAGAAGGTTGAGTTCCATCGCGTCGGGCAATCGCAAATAAGACGTCTGACCGGCAGATGGTGTCGCCGCTGAATGTCAGCAAGGCGAGCCATGGCCGTGTAAGATCTTCTGAAATGGGCCGAGATTTTCCTTGCCTGCCGCAAGATGTCCTGGACCCCAGGGTATTTGACAAGGAATCGCTGCACGACCAAGTTTAAGACGTGTGCCATGCACGGCACGTGCGTGATTTTGCCCTGTTTCAATGCGCTAAGCAGATTGGCACCGTTGTCACACACCACTTTACCAACTGTCAAATTGAGCGGTGTTAGCCACTCATCTGCCTGTGAACGCAAAGCTGAAAGGAGTGCCGGGCCAGTGTGGCTCTTTGCTTCCAGGCACAACAGACGCAGCACGGCATGGCAACGTCTCACCTGGCATGTGGAATAGGTTCTGGGGAGCTTGGGCGGTGCAGTGGAAGAGACGCTAGCAGCGGAAAAGGAGGAGGCAGCTGAGGAGGAGAGGGAGGAGGATGGAGTAGGAGGAGGAGAAGAAGAGTCAGGCCTGCATGCAATCCGTGGCGGTAAAACCAAATCTACACGGGTGCCACGGGTTACATGCTTGACGGCCGTCAGAAGGTTCACCCAGTGGGCAGTAAAACTGATATACCTTCCCTGCCCGTGTTTGCTAGACCACGTGTCTGTGGTCAGATGTATCTTGGCACCGACACTGTGTGCCAGAGATACATTCACTTGCCGCTGAACATGGCCATATAGCTCTGGGATGCCCTTCTCTGAGAAATACTTCCTTCCTGGGACCTTCCATTGTGGTGTTCCAATGGCCACAAATTTGCGAAAGGCCTCCGAGTCCACCAGTTTATATGGCAGTAGTTGGCGGGCTATGAGTTCTGACAAGCCAGCCGCCAACCGTTGGGCAAGAGGGTTATCCGGCGTCATCATTTTTTTACGCTCAAACATTAGGCCCACGGAAGCCTGCCTTTTTGCAGAAAAATGTGAGCTTGGCGTGATGGAAGGTGGAGTGGAGGACAATTGTGAGGAGAGAGGAGAAGGAGAAGTAGAAGACGAGGCTGGACGGTGAGAGCCTGCAGTGTGGCTTTGTGTGTTCCGTTGCTCCCACTGGGCTCGGTGATGGCTGCTCATGTGCCTTCTTAAGGCGGTCGTCCCTAGGTGAGTATTGGGCTTACCGCGACTAACGCGTTGACTGCAAAGATTGCAGATGGCAACGCTATTGTCAGCAGCGGACACGTTAAAAAAAGCCCACACTGCGGAGCCATGTGCCGGTGTCCTGGGAGCGCCAGATGTGACCGTACATGGTCGATGACTCGCTCCTGATACATTTGCAGTCTGCTTTGTCCCTGCTGTGCAATGTAAGTCATTGCTGCTTCTCCTCCCTATCTGCTGGTCCATATCTCCCTCTGAACTCCCCTCCTCTTCCTCTCTTGTGGGCACCCACGTGACATCACTAGACACGTCATCATCAACGTCACCTTCCCCACCGCTATAAGTAGAGTAGGCAGCAACACCGGGGACCAACCTCCTCCTTGGGCTGATCTGGGTACTGGCGTCAGACTGCTGAGTAGCGCTTGTTGCTACCTCCTCTTCCTGATCCAATACCAAGAGTGGCTGCGCATCAGAAATGTCCTCTTGATATGGATCGGAAAATAATTCCAGTGACTCAAGCGGAAGGTATGTGGTGGTGGTGGTGGTGGTCGTGTTGTTGGTGGTAGTGTCTTTGGGGGTGCACATAGCAGAGAGTGAAGAAGAGGGTGCAGATCGAGAGGATGAGGAGGGTGCAGAAGAGTAAGGCTGAGCGAGCCACTCAACCAAGTCTGGTGCATCCTTTAAAGTAATTGAACGCACCTTCTGCAACTTCCCACTTTGGCTCAAGCCTGTTGCTCCTGCCCTACCCCTACCACCCCTGCGGAAGGGCCTGCCTCTTCCTCTGCATGTCATTTTTTAAATGACCCTGTGACAAAACTCTTAGTCCCTATACCGCTGAAGGACTGCTGCAGTATAGGTGAGCGGTCAGCAGTGGTGCACGTCAACCCTATCTATTGTGGACCTATAGCGGTCCTTACAGAACAGCAGACTGTACCGCACTCAAGCCTATGTACCGTAGCACCCTATACCAAGTTACCAGTCCTTATAAGAACTTTTGTGGACCAAGCAGGTTGTGTATTAGTGTTTAGCAGACTGTACGTCAGTCCCTATACCGCTGAAGGACTGCTGCAGTATAGGGCAGCGGTCAGCAGTGGTGCACGTCAACCCTATCTATTGTGGACCGATAGCGGTCCTTACAGAACAGCAGACTGTACCGCACTCAAGCCTATGTACCGTAGCACCCTATACCAAGTTACCAGTCCTTATAAGAACTTTTGTGGAACAAGCAGGTTGTGTGTTAGTGATTAGCAGACTGTACGTCAGTCCCTATACCGCTGAAGGACTGCTGCAGTATAGGGCAGCGGTCAGCAGTGGTGCACGTCAACCCTATCTATTGTGGACCGATAGCGGTCCTTACAGAACAGCAGACTGTACCGCACTCAAGCCTATGTACCGTAGCACCCTATACCAAGTTACCAGTCCTTATAAGAACTTTTGTGGAACAAGCAGGTTGTGTGTTAGTGATTAGCAGACTGTACGTCAGTCCCTATACCGCTGAAGGACTGCTGCAGTATAGGTGAGCGGTCAGCAGTGGTGCACGTCAACCCTATCTATTGTGGACCGATAGCGGTCCTTACAGAACAGCAGACTGTACCGCACTCAAGCCTATGTACCGTAGCACCCTATACCAAGTTACCAGTCCTTATAAGAACTTTTGTGGACCAAGCAGGTTGTGTATTAGTGTTTAGCAGACTGTACGTCAGTCCCTATACCGCTGAAGGACTGCTGCAGTATAGGGCAGCGGTCAGCAGTGGTGCACGTCAACCCTATCTATTGTGGACCGATAGCGGTCCTTACAGAACAGCAGACTGTACCGCACTCAAGCCTATGTACCGTAGCACCCTATACCAAGTTACCAGTCCTTATAAGAACTTTTGTGGAACAAGCAGGTTGTGTGTTAGTGATTAGCAGACTGTACGTCAGTCCCTATACCGCTGAAGGACTGCTGCAGTATAGGGCAGCGGTCAGCAGTGGTGCACGTCAACCCTATCTATTGTGGACCGATAGCGGTCCTTACAGAACAGCAGACTGTACCGCACTCAAGCCTATGTACCGTAGCACCCTATACCAAGTTACCAGTCCTTATAAGAACTTTTGTGGAACAAGCAGGTTGTGTGTTAGTGATTAGCAGACTGTACGTCAGTCCCTATACCGCTGAAGGACTGCTGCAGTATAGGTGAGCGGTCAGCAGTGGTGCACGTCAACCCTATCTATTGTGGACCGATAGCGGTCCTTACAGAACAGCAGACTGTACCGCACTCAAGCCTATGTACCGTAGCACCCTATACCAAGTTACCAGTCCTTATAAGAACTTTTGTGGACCAAGCAGGTTGTGTATTAGTGTTTAGCAGACTGTACGTCAGTCCCTATACCGCTGAAGGACTGCTGCAGTATAGGGCAGCGGTCAGCAGTGGTGCACGTCAACCCTATCTATTGTGGACCGATAGCGGTCCTTACAGAACAGCAGACTGTACCGCACTCAAGCCTATGTACCGTAGCACCCTATACCAAGTTACCAGTCCTTATAAGAACTTTTGTGGAACAAGCAGGTTGTGTGTTAGTGATTAGCAGACTGTACGTCAGTCCCTATACCGCTGAAGGACTGCTGCAGTATAGGGCAGCGGTCAGCAGTGGTGCACGTCAACCCTATCTATTGTGGACCGATAGCGGTCCTTACAGAACAGCAGACTGTACCGCACTCAAGCCTATGTACCGTAGCACCCTATACCAAGTTACCAGTCCTTATAAGAACTTTTGTGGAACAAGCAGGTTGTGTGTTAGTGATTAGCAGACTGTACGTCAGTCCCTATACCGCTGAAGGACTGCTGCAGTATAGGTGAGCGGTCAGCAGTGGTGCACGTCAACCCTATCTATTGTGGACCGATAGCGGTCCTTACAGAACAGCAGACTGTACCGCACTCAAGCCTATGTACCGTAGCACCCTATACCAAGTTACCAGTCCTTATAAGAACTTTTGTGGACCAAGCAGGTTGTGTATTAGTGTTTAGCAGACTGTACGTCAGTCCCTATACCGCTGAAGGACTGCTGCAGTATAGGGCAGCGGTCAGCAGTGGTGCACGTCAACCCTATCTATTGTGGACCGATAGCGGTCCTTACAGAACAGCAGACTGTACCGCACTCAAGCCTATGTACCGTAGCACCCTATACCAAGTTACCAGTCCTTATAAGAACTTTTGTGGACCAAGCAGGTTGTGTATTAGTGTTTAGCAGACTGTACGTCAGTCCCTATACCGCTGAAGGACTGCTGCAGTATAGGGCAGCGGTCAGCAGTGGTGCACGTCAACCCTATCTATTGTGGACCGATAGCGGTCCTTACAGAACAGCAGACTGTACCGCACTCAAGCCTATGTACCGTAGCACCCTATACCAAGTTACCAGTCCTTATAAGAACTTTTGTGGAACAAGCAGGTTGTGTGTTAGTGATTAGCAGACTGTACGTCAGTCCCTATACCGCTGAAGGACTGCTGCAGTATAGGGCAGCGGTCAGCAGTGGTGCACGTCAACCCTATCTATTGTGGACCGATAGCGGTCCTTACAGAACAGCAGACTGTACCGCACTCAAGCCTATGTACCGTAGCACCCTATACCAAGTTACCAGTCCTTATAAGAACTTTTGTGGAACAAGTGAGTTGTGAATGTTTAGCAGACTGCAGCAGAAGGGCAGCAGTCAAGTATAATATCCTTTCTATATTTGGAAGAAAGAATATTATACATGTACAAGCCTATTACTGTACCACTGATACCAGTCCTGAAAAGAACCTTTGTGGAACTAATAATAACAGCAAGTCTTTAAAATTACCCTCACTGCCTGACAACACTGCTTCCTTCCTGTCCCTATACAAATTGGCAAAAAAAGAGAACGATTAGTGGTTACTGGAACAGCTCTTTTGTGGACCTTGATAGTAACAGCTAATGATGATGATGATGATGATGATGATGAAAGACTAATCTGGCTGTCCCTGTAGCATACACCGTCCTTTCCCTTTCTCTAAACTAACAAAAGACACTCAGGCTGCTGCAAGAATCAGCAGCACAGCAAACCTATCAACACCTAACACCTATACCAGTCCTGAAAAGAACTTTTGTGTACCAAATAGCTAGTGGTTTATCTCTCCCTACTCCACACAGGAACCTGTCCCTATCTTAACAGAAGAAAGAATGTAAAATGGCCACCGGATCGGGTGTATTTATAGGTTAGGGGGAATGTACAAGTGTCCATGTGCTGTCATGTCTCAATTGGCTGTCCTGTATCACATGATAAACGTGTCACCAAAGGTTAAAGTTCTTGTATACATTAAACACGTAAGTCCGCCGCGGCGAACGACGGAAAAAGGCGTTCGAACGTGCGGACCGCGAATGTCGGAAATTCGCCGCGAAACGACCGCCGGGCGAACCGTTCGGCCATCACTAAACACGGGTGCAGTGCAGAGCTCTTGCAGGCGGTCTGTGTAAGCTGTCTGCCCAGCAGTTACAATCTGACAGGAAGACTCCAAGAACTAGCAGAGTGCGCTCAACAGCACTGTGGTATTTCATTGAGAACTACAAGCCGACCGGCCCACTGGTACTTGTAGTTCTCATATTCACAGAACTCAAAAAAATGAAGGACACGGCCGGGTGGGCAGAGCCCTGCACATACACGGCTTTTTTTAAATTAAGACAGCGAGTGGGAGAATTGCTCGCTGTCACAACAGGGAATCAGGGAAGGGGGGTGTGGGGCTGATGCATCTGTTCCTGAACTATTCTTTAAAAAAAACATACACATATAGGGGGAGATTAAAGCGGAGGTCCACCCTAAAGTGGACCTTCCGCTCATTGGAACCCTCCCCCCCTACGGCGCCACAATTGGCACCTTTCAGGGGGGAGGGGGGTGCAGGTACCTGTACAGTACAGGTATCTGCACCCACTTCCGGCGTAGATTCTGCAGAAGGTACGCCCCTTTCCGCAGAATCTACGCCCCTTTCCGAAGGTCCCCCGCTGTCTGCTGGGAAACACACGGATCCCAGAGACAGCGGGGACTATCCTTATTGCGCAGCGTGACTCGCGCATTGCGCAGTAGGGAACTGGGAAATGAAGGCGAAAGGCTCCACTTCCTGATTCCCATACCCAAGATGGCGGCGGCAGCACCCGAGAGACGATCGAGAGATCGGCTTCAGGTGCCGACATCGCGGGCGCGCTGGGCGGGTAAGTGTCCTTATTTTAAAAGTCAGCAGCTGCAGTATTTGTAGCTGCTGGCTTTAAAAAAAAAAAAAAAAAAAAAAAAAAAAAAAAAACGGCGGAACTCCCGGCTTAAAAAAAAAAAAATTAAAAGTCAGCAGCTACAAATACTGCAGCTGCTGACTTAATAATCGGACACTTACCTGTCCCAGGGTCCAGTGATGCAGGGGAACGAAGCCCCCCCTCGTTCCCAGCGTACTGTGGGCACCCGGCTGTGGCTTCACAGCCAGGCACCCACTGCGCATGCGCGAGCGGCCCCGTGATACGCCGCACAGTCATCTGGGACACGTGACCGGTCCCAGATGACTGAGGTGGGAGGGGAAGTGATGTCACCAGCCTGGGCAAGGAAGAAGGCAGACTACGAGGGACCCCCTAGCAACAGGTATTTATAGGTGAGTAAAAAAAATTTGTTTCCCAATAATTTTTTTAAAGAATTTTAAGCACTTTATTTTTTGGTGGCAACACCACTTTAAGGCTTCATGTACACAGGATGTTTTTACAACTTCCCCTGAACGATTTAACTTTACATAGAGTAACAGACGTTTAAAACGTCTGTTTTGGTGTCTTTACATAATAAATTATATATATATATATATATATATATATACATACACACACACACACACACACACACACACACACACACCACACACATATATATATATATATACATATACATATACACAGACATATACACACACACACACACACACACACATACATACATATACTTCTTTTTTTTTTTAAAAGATAGCCAAAAATGAAAAACGCCTGTAAAACGAAACGTGGCTAAACACCAGTTACAATTTGTAGAAATGCCTTGGAATGCCTCTAAACTCAGCTTCTGAACCCCCTTTTTTTTGCGTTACAAAAAAAGCCTCTAAACTCAACTGCCTAGAAACTACTGTAAATGACCCTGTGTACATGTACTGATAAGTTAACAGAGGAGAGCTCAGGGGCAGCTGAAAAAAATGCCCAACTGCTCCTAAATGTCTGTTTAGCACCCTTATTCCTCATGTACAATGCTGCTGGTAAGCAGACATTTAGGAGCAGTTGGGCATTTTTTTTAGCAGCCCCTGAATTCTCCTTTATGTTATCTTATCAGTACATGTACACAAGGACGTTTATAGTCATTTGCCAGTTGAGTTTAGAAGCATTTTTTGGAAAGCAAAGAAATGCATTCAGGACAGATGTTCAGATGCCTGTAACAGCTTGTAAATGCGGTAAATCGCATTTAGCCGCAATTCATTTACAGGCGTTTTTCATTTTTGACTATTTGCACAAAACAATTTTTTTAAACGCTTACAAACGTGGCAAAATTGATGTTTTTAAAGATAGTAAACTATCTGTCAAGTCAAATCATTCAGGGGAGGTTGTAAAACGTCCCGTGTACATAAAGCCTTACTAAATCTGGTGCACTCAGAATCTGGTGCAGCTATGCAAGGTAGCCAATCAGCTTCTAACTTTAGCTTCTTCAATTAAAGTTTGGCAAATAAATCCTGGAAGCCGATTGGTTTCTATGCAGAGTTGCACTAAATCTTGCACTCTCCAGCTTCAGTAAAGAACCCCCATATTGTCCTTTTTAGGATAAAACACTTAAACTTTCTTTTGTGACATGGTCTTGTAAAAATGATTTTTTAATGCATTCCATAGACTGAAAAAAATCAAAAAAATATAAAATTACATTTAGGCTGGGTTCACATTGCAGCGGTTACGAGAAGCGGATACGGTTACGAGAAGCAACTGCAGTGCAAATCACATCCGATCTCTGTGCGATGCGAGTTAAGCCATACAGATAGTATGGCTGAATTCGCATCGCACCCGCCCCAAACTCACACGGGACCCTTTTTTTGGTCCGCAGCAGAATCGGATCGCATGGATGTTCACACCATGCGATCCGATTCCTGTCCGAGTTTGCAGATCGCACTGCGATATGCGAACTGATCTGGGGGTGTCATTAACGTTTCACTGACACTCCCAGCAGTTCGCATAGGGCAGTGTGAACTGCCGCCGGGAGGCATGCGATGCGGGAACCCGCCGCGGATTTGCGGCGTTCCCACATCGCTGCAGTGTGAACCCAGCCTTATATTGTTTTAATCAGCTTAATAGAAATGAAAAGGTTACTGTAGATAAAAAGTATATACACTTATTCCATTTTTTTCCCCCCCATCCAAAAGGACATTAAAAATGATAATGCTGGTACATTTTTTTTTAACGCAACAGTAAAAAATAAAAGAAAATAAAGCAATAAAAAGGATTTAAAAAAAAGAATAAAAAAAAAAAAAAAAGGATCAATTAAAAAAAGAAACAAACATTCTGTTGAGCTGATGCGGTCTGCCTGCTGTTATAATTTACATTGTTCTCCGCTTTCTCCATGCCCCCCCCTCCCCCCAAAAAAAGTTTATGGAGACAAGGAGAGGGGAGGTGTTCTGTAGTTGCTGACCCACAATAAGTATGGAGATCAGGATTTCCAACTTTTCTATGCCTGACTAAGAAACTGCTAGACCCTGCGACAGCTAGAAGAAGATTCTTAGGAAATGGCTTCCTCTGTATTTGTGTCAGCACAGGTTTCCGGTAACTTCTCCATGCCTGTGACCTCACCCTTAACCACACCACAGCTGAGAAAGCCACAAGTCTGCCGAGAGCGGAATGGCCCAGTTCCCTTGCGTCATGTGCATACTCCATGCGGCTGCACCCCTTACCCAATAATAGAAGAAATGGCTGCACTCTGTAAATCGATCAAAAATAATTTTATTAGAACATCCCAAGTGTTGACAAAAACAGAGAGCTGCTAGACGCGTTTCACACACACTTCAGGTGTGCTTAGTCGTTGGTAATGACTAAGCGCACCTGAAGTGTGTGAAACGCGTCTACCAGCTCTCTGTTTTGTCAAAACTTGGGATGTTCTATTAAAAGAATTTTGATCGATTACAGAGTGCAGCCATGTCTGTTATTTATCGCATGCGGAGGCACCTGTTAGATCCTCAGGCTTCCCGTCTGACCTGGAGCAGCCTTCTTGTTTGGATATGCACCCCTTACCCACTTTGTTCAAAACTAAAAAATCGTTTTGGAAGGAATTGGGATTGAACGCCAGAAAACATGCACAGCACACACAATGACTCCAGCCAAGAAGAATGTCCTACCAGTAAGATGAATGTTAGAAATCCATCAAAAATGTTGCTTGGATAGGAGAGGTAGTTCTTTATTCCCAGGGAAAAGATTTTCAGGCTCATCTCCAGAACGTAGTACAGGATGAAGAAACAGTTGATGGCCTGCGGATAATGGAGTTGACAGTTACAAAATACCAAGTGCTTTAACAACTAGGATGTAGATTAAATCCCAAATCCAGGAATTTGTCTCGTCTACAAGAAAAACAAACACACAGGAGGGTGCAAAACCCTAGTGCAGGGACGCTCAACCTTTTTAAGAGCGAGGAACACTTTAGTGATTTATGAACCGTTCGCTGGCCACAATGTAATGTAAACAAGCCCTTGCTGTCCTCATCCCTCTATCAAGCCCCTTTCACAGAGGACAGAATGTACTTGCTCAGTAGGGGATCTGTATGCAGAGCAGAACGGGGAGATGACAGGTCCGTGTCCACACCGCATATGGAAAGCGGACACAGACTGCTCTGCTCGATGGGCCTGCCGATCCGATCATCCCAGATGGAGGGGAACAGATACCCCTTTTTTTTTTTTTTTAGTAGATGGGATTGGAGGTGGGAGGGTGTAAATGCACACCAGTAGGTTTACATACGCCACTCCATAAAAGGTGAACAGAGAGTCCGATTAGGTCCACCTGAAAAAACGGAAAGGAGGACCCAATTAGACTGATCATGTCAAAGAGGCCTAAAGGATGCTTCTCACCGATTCACTGCAGTGTAGCCACACCGCGGGAGCAGCGCAGTGCACCCATGGCTTTCCTGCTTTGCCATAGACTTCTATTATATCTTGCAGGTGTGGTGCACTTTGTAAAAGCACACCAAACCCACGGGATATAATAGAAGTCTATGGCTCAGTGCAGGTAACCCGCAGGTGCGCCGTGTTGCACCCTGCAGATCAGTGTGTGGGCAGCCTAACAACAATTGCAGACCTCCGATATTATGCCCATTGCTAAACTGCAATTTCATAAACTGATCTTTTTTTAATCCTTTAATCCACTTTCTGCAGGCAGCTGGCTGTAGAAAATCTTGCTGTCTAATGCATTGTACACACGGTCCGACTTTCTGGCAGAAAAGGTCCAACGGAATAATTTGGATACCGCATACAGCATACCGCTGTGACAGATGTGAGCAGGTTGCCCTTCTAGAAGCTCGCATTAGAGATCTGGAGGAGCAAGTTGCAACACTGGGTGGAAAGGACAACCTTGAAAGGGGTCCTCTGCTCGCTGAGCAGGTGGTCAGTAGGGTTGATGTGGAGGGTGGAGGGGCAAGTCAGGATTATCACGTAGGAAGATGGGTTAATGTAGTTAGAGGGAGTGGAAGGGGCTCGCAGAAAAGGAAGGCCAGTCCTGTGTTTGTGCATCAAAACAAATTTGCCGAGTTGGGTGAAAATGTGGAGGTGACAAACACAGAGGTGGCAGCCCTAGATGTCACTGCTCCCCCTAACAGCCGGGAGAGCAGCCCATCTAGTAGAGGAGGTGAAGGGAGTGCAGAAAGGCCTAGACAGTTGGTGGTTATAGGGGATTCTATAATCAGAAGGACTGATAGAATAATTTGTCGCCAGGATCGCCTCAACCGAATAGTTTGCTGTCTCCCTGGTGCTAGGGTTCGGCATGTGGTGGACCGGGTGGATAAATTACTGGGAGGGGCTGGGTATGACCCAGCAGTCTTGGTCCACGTTGGAACCAATGACCGTATACATGGAAGGTGGAGGCTCCTCAAGAATCAATTTAGAGAACTAGGCTGCAAGTTGAAGGGTAGGACCTCCAAGGTGATATTCTCTGAAATATTGCCTGTGCCATGCGCAACACAGGAAAGGCAGGGGGTGATTAGAGAGCTGAATGCATGGCTAAAGACCTGGTGTAGGGAGGAGGGATTTGGGTTTCTAGAGCACTGGGCTGACTTTTCATTGGGGTGCAACCTATATGCTAATGATGGTTTGCACTTGAATGGAAGGGGGTCTGCTGTGCTGGGGAAGAGGTTTATGGGAAGGCTGGAGGAGTATTTAAACTGGGTTTGAGGGGGGAGGGTGAACCAGAAGTACATTGGGCAGACAGGTCAGTTAGGGGTCAGACATTAATGGAGGGTGGAATGGGGATAGATGGGGGGTGGGATATGGCAGGTGTCAAGAAATTTCCCATGTTGCAAACAGCCATTGAAAACTATAGTGCAATTTGTACTACTAAAAATAATATGAAACACACTAGAGCAAAATGTAATAATGCATTAAAGTGTTTATTCACCAATGCCAGAAGTCTGCCAAGCAAAATAGGTGAGTTGGAAGCTGTGGTGCATCAGGAGAGCTATGATGTAATCGGTATTGCTGAAACTTGGCTTCAATCCTCACATGACTGGGCTATTAATATTCCTGGCTATGCACTCTTTCGGAGAGACAGGGTAAAAAGGAAAGGTGGCGGGGTCTGTCTCTATGTGAGAAGTGATCTCAAAGCAAGTGTGAAAGAGGACCTGGTGGATGGAGAGTGTGATGAGTCCGAAGCATTATGGGTGGAACTGCATTTAGATGGGGGTAGTTCAAAGTTAATCGTTGGAGTTTGTTATAGACCACCCAATGTGAATGAGGAGGTGGAGACTCAGCTCCTTGCACAGATGGAAAGGGCTGCAAGGGCTGGGACAGTGATAATAATGGGGGATTTTAACTACCCAGAAATTGACTGGAGTAATGGCACTGCTGGGACAGTTAAAGGGCAAAAAATGATAAACCTATTACAGGACAATTTTATGGTCCAGTTTATTGAGGCCCCAACTAGGAATGAAGCTCTGTTGGACCTGGTAATCTCAAACCATGCAGAGCTTATTACTAATGTCCAGATAAAGGAACACCTGGGTAGCAGTGATCATAACATGATTTCCTTTGATGTTAGCGCTAAACAAGAAATACATACGGGTAAGATAAAAACACTTAACTTCAAGAGAGCTAATTTTCCAAGGATGAGGGCTACTCTCCAGGACTTAGACTGGGAGAGAATATTCGCTTCAATGGGCACAGAACAGAAATGGGAATTCTTCAAAAAGACTGTTGGGGACCTCACTGCAAAGTATATTCCCATGGGCAATAAGTTTAAAAGGCTAAAAACAAAACCTATGTGGCTCACGGCCAAAGTTAAAAAAGCTATAAACTGTAAGAGAAGAGCTTTTAAAAAATATAAAAATGAAGGATCACTAGTGTCATTTAAATGTTACAAAGAAATTAACAGTATATGTAAAAAGGAAATCAAGGATGCAAAAATTCAAAACGAACGACAGATTGCAAAAGATAGTAGGACAAACCCCAAAAAATTATTCAAATATATTAATAGTAAAAAGGTCAAGTCTGAGCATGTAGGCCCTTTACAAAACAATCTAGAGTTGGTGACTGGGGACAAAGAGAAGGCTAATTTATTAAACACTTTCTTCAGCTCTGTGTACACAAAAGAGCATGGGGGAGCTCATGTCCATAATGGGGGTGATAGTGACACAGCCCCAAATGATCCACAATGGCTCAAAAGGGATATGGTCCAGAAATACTTAGACAGAATAAAGGTGGATAAAGCACCTGGACCTGATGGCATCCACCCACGGATCCTAAAAGAATTGAGCTCTGTAATTTCAGAGCCATTGTATCTAATTTTTAGGGACTCATTAATGACGGGAATAGTCCCACTGGATTGGCGCAGGGCGAACGTGGTGCCTATATTTAAAAAGGGATCAAAGTCTTTACCAAGTAACTATAGACCTGTTAGCTTAACTTCTATAGCTGGGACGATACTGGAGCGTTTAATAAAAGACCACATCGACGAGTTCTTGCTGAACAATAACACTTTAAGCAACAGACAGCATGGATTCATGAAAGACAGAAGTTGTCAGACAAATCTGATTTCTTTTTATGAGGAGGTAAGTAAAACCTTGGACAGAGGGGTGGCGGTGGACGTGGTATACTTGGATTTTGCAAAAGCATTCGATACAGTTCCCCACACACTGCTCATGTGTAAGGTAAAGTCTACAGGTTTGGAAATATCAGTTTGTAAATGGATAGAAAATTGGCTAGAAGACAGAATTCAAAGAGTCGTGGTTAATGACTCTTACTCTGAATGGTCTAAGGTTATCAGTGGTGTACCCCAAGGTTCAGTGTTGGGACCCTTACTTTTTAACATCTTTATAAATGACATTGGGTCTGGCATCAAAAGTAATATTTCTGTCTTTGCAGATGACACCAAGATATGCAGTGGAATAACGTCTTTACAGGATGTCTCCAATTTACAAGCCGACCTCAATGCTCTGTCTAATTGGGCGACTATGTGGCAGATGAGGTTTAATGTTGATAAATGTAAAGTTATGCACTTGGGGCCTAAGAATATGCATGCATCATACATGCTAGGGGGAGTACAACTGGGGGAATCCATAGTGGAGAAGGATCTGGGGGTTTTGGTAGACCATAAGCTCAATAACAACATGCAATGCCAAGCTGCTGTTTGCAAAGCGAGCAAAGTCCTTTCTTGTATTAAGAGAGGTATGGACTCCAGAGAAAGAGATATCATTTTGCCCCTGTTCAAATCATTAGTAAGACCTCACCTGGAATATGCCGTTCAGTTTTGGGCACCAGTTCTCAAAAAGGATATCGGGGAACTGGAGAAAGTGCAGAGAAGGGCAACCAAACTGATAAGAGGCATGGAGGAACTCAGCTATGAGGAGAGATTAGAGGAACTAAATTTATTCACTCTTGAGAAGAGGAGATTAAGGGGGGATATGATTAACATGTTCAAATATATTAGGGGTCCATATAGTGAACTTGGTGTTGAGTTGTTCTCTGTACTGTCAACCCAGAGGACACGGGGGCACTCTTTACGTCTAGAGGAAAAGAGATTTCAGCTTCAAGTACGGAAAGGTTTCTTCACAGTTAGAGCAGTGAAAATGTGGAATAGACTCCCACCAGAGGTGGTTCTGGCCAGTTCAGTAGATTGCTTTAAGAAAGGCTTGGATACTTTCCTGATGGTACATAATATAACTAGGTACTAACATAGGTAAAGTTGATCCAGGGAAAATCCGATCGCCTATTGGGGGATCAGGAAGGAATTTTTTTTCCCCTGCTGTAGTAAATTGGAGCATGCTCTGCTGGGTTTTTTTCGCCTTCCTCTGGATCAATTGTGGGCATAAAATTGGGTATCTGGATTGTACGATTATTTTTTATTTTATTTATTTGTTTTTAAGGTTGAACTGGATGGACTTGTGTCTTTTTTCAACCTGGCTAACTATGTAACTATGTAACTATATTCCGATCGTGTGTGGGCTTCATCTGACTTTTTTTTTTTTTTTTTTTTTTTTTATTCTGACAGACCTAGAAATAGAACATGTTTTAAATCTTTCCGACGGAATCAATTCCTATCGGGAAAACTGTTTTTCTGTATGCTATTCCGATGGACCAAAATGACCCAAGGGCAGCTATTGGCTACTGACTATTGAATTTCCTTTTCTAGTCTTGTCGTACGTCACTGCCTTCTAAACAAACAGACTTTGGTGTGATCGTGAGTAGGCAAGTCCGTTTCTGCGGAACTCCATCGGAAAGACCGTCAGTGTTAATGCTGACAGAAAGTCTGGTCGTGTGTATGTGGCATTAGGAGTGCATTTGGCATCATGCCGCCAGGGACAAGAGCCGGATCGGCTTATGCGGCTCTGCTCCTTCTGCAGCAGCTTTCTTCCTCTATCGCTGGCTCCATCCACAACATTAATGCTCTGGGATAGCGGGTCATCAACCCGTGATCTTGGCTTGCTGACCCACCATCCCAGAGCAGGAGGTCATGGGCCACATCCGAGGGCTTTGCAGGCCACCGGTTGGGCACCCCTGACCTAGCGCATTACCAGAGATTTATAATAAATAATTAAAATGTAGACAAATGAGTAATCACAAGAGTAGAGGCAACAAAGGCATAACAACATGAGATGTGCCCCTGAAACGCATTAGCACAATGGTACCGTTTAGTAGGCAACACGATTCCTGCTCCTGGAGTATATCTTATGTTCTTACACCTTAATTTCCTCTACTTTTGCGAGTGCTCATCGATCTACATTTTTATAATAAATCTCTGGCAATGCCTTTGTGCCCTCCTGTGTGTTTTCTACTAGTTTTTACTGGATTCCCCAATCTGAGAAGGGCTGCATTGGCTGAGCGTTCTTGATATATGTTATCCTTGCCATTTATGGTCGATGACAGGGGTAGGCAACCATTACACAGAACAGGTTAGTATAACAGGTTTCTTATTTCAAAAAATTTAAATAAAAAATAATTAAACCTTTACAATCACCTTAACCCTTACAATGCGTGTGTGTGTGTGTGTGTGTGTGTGTGTGCGCACTGCAAGGATAGACTGTAATACACAATCGCTTCCAACACTCAGATCCACCAAAGACCAGGTATATATCATAGACCAGGGGTAAGCAACCTGGGGCCCTCCAGCTGTTGTGGCACTACATTTCCCATGAGGCATTGCATGGCTGGCAGGTACAATTATTCCCAGAGGCATGATGGGACTTGTAGTCTATCTTTACAGTGCCACCCACCCCCCCCCCCCCACACACACACACACACTGCAAGGTCCTTTTTTCATGCCAGGATTTGGGCTGTAATGTTGATAATCTACGCGTCAGCTGTGAACTAGGAGACATAACTAATCTGAGACCATGACAGCCACAGGTCTCAGATAATGATCTGGAACAAATCAGTTTGGTTCCCAAGCACATAAACACCATGACAATCAATCATATGTATCCTTGGGTTTAGAACAGTGGTGGTGAATTTAAGAAAGGATATAGGGACTCATGTGCAATCCCTGACATTGCCAGAGGGCCGCGCAATAGCAGCGCATATTTTGTATCGCAACGTCCAAAAAATGTCCTACTACAGCGTATTACAATGTACATCATAGAAGTTGGAGTACAATAACCCCCCCCAATGTTGGAGTCAGTGGCAGCAATAAAACAGCAGCATTGGAGTCAGCAGATGCAGTAATAACTCCCAACATTGGTGTCAGCGAGTAAAAAAAAAAAATAAATAAAAAAATAAAAAATAAAAAAAACACAACCCGCAGGATTGAGGTGGATGCAAAAAAAAATAACCCCGTGTGTCAGTGACCATTAACAACCCCCGCCGCCCACTCATTGGTAGAGACACCGCAGTTAGAGTCACTGGCTCACTGCCCGTCAATCACAGGCAGTGAGCCAATGACCATTTAACCCCCCTCTCTATTGCAGGGCATTGCGGTGAAAGTTACCCCCTCTTACCTGATCACAGGCTCCAGCGATGTTCTCTCTCTCTCTCTCAGTACTGGCATGGGAAAACAAAGCATATTCCAGCACTCTGCTTTCTATTTGGTGCCCAACAGCCTGCGGGCTGCACACAAAGGGGTGGTGGGCCACGTGTTGGGCTCCAGGGGTTTAGTCACAATCTAAATAATTATATCACGTTAAAGCCATGTTATGTAACAAACAAAAAGGAGGTACCTACTCCTAAAGAGAAGTCATCGCGGTCACTCCCAGCTTTCTCTGCATCGATCATCAAGACAACCTAGACAGACATCAGATAACAAGAAAATCATATTCTAGGTGCTCACCAACTCCCCCAATGAGGTCAAACACAAAACCAACAATAATAAGCACATTGCAGTAACCGCACAGCCAGACTAATTTTACAATTTAACATTTAAAGCATTTAGAAAAGTCTATTATAATTTGTGGTTATGGCTTCTATGGTAGGCTGCATCGCTGAATGCAATACCCAAGCACTATTGCTGGCGATGCTATCCAAGGATGAAAACTAGTGCTCGTGGCTGGGATGTGCAGTCCCTCAATACATTTTAACATTGATCGATAGATACAAGCTGGCAACTTTGGGGACTCAAATGTTGAAAATCTCCATCAGCTACACAAGTACATCCAATAAAACAATGCCAACGTGTTTCGGCCGCTGTGGCCTTACTCATAACATGCTAGGAGTAAGGCAAAGTCGGTCGAAACACGTTAGCATTGTTTTACTGGATGTACTTGTGTAGCCAATAAAGATTTTCAACGTTTCAGTCCACTGAGTTGCCAGCTTATATCTATGGCATGCTGCATGAGAAATTCCTTGTATGTAAATAAATAAGATATATCATGTATATCATGTAAATCAGTGAAGGTTTACTAAACATAATATAATCCTTTTGGATTATATTATTAGGTCTCATTAATAGAAAATGCTAAGCTGATGCAGAACTGCGCTATAACAAATAGGATTGGATAATTGGACCTCAGGTTTATGAAAGCAAGCAGAGAAATGTGAGGTTTTTGGTTGACTAACTGAAATCAACATATAGACAAGTGGTAGGCAACCTCGGCCCTCCAGTTGTGGACAGCGGTGCCTGTCTTTCAGCAAATATCTCCTAAACCAAGTAGGTTTAGGAGATATTTCTTGGACCTACAGGTTAGCATTAATCTAGGCTTACCTGTAGGTCAAAGTTAGTTGTAAGGGTTTACAACCACTTTAAGAGCTCAGTGAGGAGAGGTCTGAAAGCTGATTGGAGAGAAGGGACACATCCCCTTCACACAGCAACAGAGCTGAAGCTGTCAATCACAGGCTATGTGCTGGAGATCCATACCCGGTCACCTTTTTTTCTCTTGGCGTCAGGAAAACTTGTCAGAAGCGATTCATGCTAATAGCAGAGGAACAAAGCAGCAGACAGTGTGTAGTTATCTCTGGATTGAGACAAGTACACACTATAAAACAAGACTCTCCAAACTTTGTAAGGAAAGGGCCGGTTTACTGTCCTTGAGATTTTAGGGGGGCCAGACTGTGCCCAGTGGGAGTAAACAATGCCCAATCTTTGGTATTAGGGAGGAGAAATATAGTTGGTGCCAGTGGAGGGAATAGTACCCCATTGCTGGTGTCAGTGGAGAGAATATAGTGCCCCATTGCTGGTGTCAGTGGAGAGAACAGTGCCCCATTGCTGGTGTCAGTGGAGAGAACAGTGCCCCATTGCTGGTGTCAGTGGCAGGAATTATGCCTCAAGTGCCAGATGAAGGAAAGAAAAGGGGCGCAGTTTGGAGACAGCTGCTATAGAGGGATAAGCTTTGTTCACATTTCATGTCTGAGTTTTACAACCACTTTAGGTTGGCTACACTTCTGTTTAGCTAAGCCCTTTTGGATGACTGTAAGGCCGCGTACACACGGGCGGACTGTTCGCCCAACTTAGTTTGTCAAACAATCCGACAAACAGTCCGCTCAAAATTTGCATGAGCGGACTTGACCACACACGATGAACGAACAGTCCGCTGAAAGCGTGCGCGATGACGTGAACGGCACGTACGACGGGACTCGAAAAACGACGTCCTATACACTGCAATGCAACCTTCGGCGTGTAAATCCTTTCTGAGCATGCGCGGAACTTAGTTTGATGAACAAGCCTACACACGAGCGGACTGTCCGCTCAAACCAAGTTTCAGCGGACTGTCTTACGGGAATTCCGAAAAAAACTTTGTTCGTCAGACTGTCCGCTGAAACTGTCCGCTGAAGCCCACACATGAGCGGACTGTCCGCTGAAACACTGTTCAGCGGACAAAGTTGGGCGAACAGTCCGCCCGTGTGTACGCGGCCTAAGAGGAGATGGGTGAGGATCCTAAGCAAGCAGGCATGCAGTACAATAAAATGACAGGTTGTGAGGAGGAGGCCTCCCCCTGTTATACTTGTATTCTGTGTCTGCTACTTACACAGATAGAAATGAGATTGGCCAAAGCCACAATGTTCCCCAGATAGTCGAAGTACCGATGGCTTCCAACGATCTGCAAAATCTGCAAGAATCTGGACTGGTACACAGGCTGGGGCGGGTGCTGCAAAAAAACAAAACAAAAAAAAAAAACGTCACCACATTTCTTCATTTCTTACAGGTACATTTCAGAAAATAATTTGATTTCTCTCCTTTGCGAACATGGCAGCAGTTATCCAACTGGCAAACAAGATATGGCACACCGTACAACGTCCTTGCATTTATTGTGAGATTTAGCAAAACTGCGTTGCCCATCTTTAGCAATGCCTAAGATGCATGGTTTGGTTTCTCAATAAGGAATTAGGGCTGATTAAACACCAGAAAAAGAAAAAATATATAAGCTGCGCTAAACCATACATATACCAAGGCTGAAGCCTACCGTGCATATACTTCACAAATAATAAAATTGGGGCGGTTTGTGGTTACCTTGCGGGCCAGTGTTTGCCTCTATTGACACAGAATGCTGAACTCAGCCCTGCCCCCCGCGTCATTGATTTGATTGATAGCAGCGGGGGCTACTATCAATCTATCCAATCAAGAGCCGAGAACCCCGGGCAAAGAGGAAGAGTGCGTCTCCGCTGAGGAATCGAAGGGCTTAGGTGAGAAAAATGGGCGGGGGGAGCGGGATTTAGGAGGCTGGTCAGTGTCAGAAGTTTTTTCAACTTAATGCATAGGATTATAACATATAAAAAGAGCATTACCAGGTAGTTTTGACCCTCATCAATTGGCGTACAGAGCCTATAGAAGCACTGAGGACGCTCTTGCTTTTGCACTACATGTGGCTTGAGGTCATCTGGAACACTCTGCCAACTACGTCAGAATGTTGTTTATTGACTATAGTTTAGATTTTAACACCGTTGTCCCAGATCTATTGGTGGAGAAGATGTTGAAGCTGAATTTGCCCCGTTCCCTTTGCTTTTGGATAAAGGACTTCCTGGTAGACCGCCCACAGCTGGTCAAACTGGGTAAGCATGTTTCTTCCCAGCGTGTGGTCAGCATAGGTTGTGTACTGAGCCCCCTTCTTTACGCTCTATACACTTGTGATTGTACTCCTTGCTTTTTTACAAATAGCATCAAATTCACATATGATACCACCATAGTAGGTTGCATCACAAGAGGAGATGAGAAGCATAGAGAAGAGGTAACCAAGTAGAGTGATGTGAGGCAAACAATTTGTCCCTAAACACTTGGAAGACCAAGGAATTAATAATGGATTATAGGAAGAGCAAGACTGACATGGTTCCATTTACAGTGAGAGAATTGGTAGAGCGGGTATGTTTTGAAGCATTAATATTTCAGAACATTTATCCTGGTCAACCATGACAGCTGTCACCAAGAAGTGTCAGCAATGGTTATATTTCCTGAGACTTCACAGTAAAAATGGCCTAGGGAAAAAAACATCTTAGAGTCAGTCTATCACATGCTGATATATTGTATTTTAGCCTGGTATGCCAACTGCACACTAGCAGAAAAAGCTTCCCTTCAAAAAAATAATAAATACTGCGCAGAAGGTTGTGGGGTGTAGTTTAACTTCTATAAAACTGAAAGTCTCGTTGTATCAGCAGGGCAGGCAAAATAGTGAGTGACCCGTCCCAGTCTGGAAACTATCTTTTTGAGCTCCTGCTGTCTGGCAGGAGGTTCAGAAACATAAAAGGAGAGGACAAACTGATTTAAGGAAAGTTTCTTCCCAAGAGCTATAAAGGCCCCAAATCAGGGGTCTCAAACTGGCGGCCCTCCAGCTGTTGGGAACCTACACGTCCCATCATGCCTCTGCCTGTGGAGTCATGCTTCTAACTGTCAGCCTTGCAATGTCTCATGGGACATGTCGTTTTGCAACAGCTGGAGGGACACCAGTTTGAGACCCCTGCTCTAAATGGACATTTTGAATATTATCCAACTGCAGTTCACTTGACTTTGCTGCGGTGGCTCCTTTTAGGCTTTTTATATGGGGGGGAGCAAACTTTTTACATGTGTGTATGTTGAGGATGTTATAGGTTTACATACATGTGGAGCTTTTATAGAAGTTCATTGTAATTTGTGTTGCAATGACAAAGTATTTATCTTCTCATTTGCCTTTATTCACTAATAAAATGGTGTATTATGATAATGCGTTGGGAAAATCCAAGACCTGCAGTATCAAATGTTTGCGGCTAACATCCCAAGAACATAGAGAAAAAAAAAAAAAAAAACAAACACACACACACACACACACACACACACACACACACTTGGGACTTTGAAAGTGACCAGAAAATGATTCTATCATATAAAAAACATGTTACAAAAGCAATCTGTTCAATAAAAGAACCAAGTCATAAAAGACAAAAAAAGGTATACAATGACATTTATATAGATTATGATACAGACACATGTAGGCTCTCTGATAACGCATAAGGCTGCTGTGCCCTCGCTTTGTTGTTTTGTAGTGCTGTACATAAACAAATATCCACAGTCCCTGGAGGCCTGCAATGCATGTTAGCTTAAAGTTTTTTTTTGGTTTTTTTTTTTTAAAACAAATAAAAAATAAAAAACATGTTATACTTTCCTCCTCTGTGCAGTTGGTTTTGCAAAGAGCAGCCCGGATCCTCCTCTTCTCAGGTCCCTCTTTGCTGCTTCTGGCCCCTCCCTGCTATCGAGTGCCCCCACAGCAAGCAGCTCTCTATAGGGGCACCCAAGCCGAGTCAGAGCTCCATGTATCCATTCAGACACGGAGCCCCGAACTGGTCCCGCCCCCTCTCCCCTTATTGTCTGACTTAATTTGAGTGACAGACG
Source organism: Lithobates pipiens (assembly GCF_037356315.1). Lineage (NCBI taxonomy): Eukaryota > Metazoa > Chordata > Amphibia > Anura > Ranidae > Lithobates > Lithobates pipiens. The sequence continues at coordinate 225,162,682 of NW_027507686.1, read as the reverse complement.
CGGGAGCCAATGGCACCGCTGCTGTGTCTCAGCCAATCAAGAGGAGTGTCCCAGGCGGCTTAGACACTCCTGGGCATTGCTGGAGATATGGGGCTCAGATAAGTAATTGGGGGGTGCCGAGGAGCCTGCTACACACAGAAGGTTTTTTGTTTTTTAATCCTAATGCATAAATTGCAGTAAGATAAGAAAAACATCTGTCTTTACAACTCCTTTAAAGCGGAGTTCCACCCAAAAGTGGCACATTTGGCATGTCATTTTCTATTTATTTTGGGGGGGGGGGGGGGGGGTGTAATGCAGGACTGTGGGACAGGCAAGTGTTGGTTTATTAAAAGTCAGCAGCTATTCTTTTTGTAGTTGCTGACTTTTAATAAACTAAAAAAACAAAAAAACAAAAACAACAAAAAAAAGGTGGAACTCCGCTTTGAGCTGGACCATTAGACCCTTGGCGCCACTTTCGAGCGCAGGAGATTGAGTATACAGTGCGACAACCAGGTCATGCTTTGCTCTCATGAATGAATGAAAGTTAATATGGTATCTTGTGGGAGAAGGACAGGGACCCTTGTTGCTGCACCACTAAGTAAAAGCAACACCAGAGGTACAGCTTAAAAGAAGGAAGAAACTTTTCTAATGTCTTCCCTCTCACAGGCAGGGCATATATCCAAAAGTAATATGGTGTCCCTAATGAATAAGAGAAAATCAGGATTGCATGCGTCCTCCCAAACCTATATACAACTCACCTGTCTGACCGGATCCTTATCGAGTTCATCAAATAGTTTCTGAAATTGCTCTGCAGAGAGGACACCGCTGGGGCAGCATCTTGCTTTCTACAATGAAATTAAAAGCACGTTTTTTTTAAATAAAAAACAAAACAAAAAGAAAACATTACTGCCAATCATACCCACCCACCCACCTCTTGATTTTACCTCGGTGATTGCTAGTTTGCAGTAGCCATCCATTTTAACATCCTGTAAGACTTTAATGAAGGTCACACAGTCGACAGAGGCCCTAAAGAGAAAGTTTATTTAGATCACGGATTCAGTTTAAGCTGAACTTCATCCAAAACATTTTTTTGAAAAGTAGGGATATATAAAAAAAACAAAAAAAAAAAAAACAAACATACTCGCCTCAACACTAGCTCCAAGACCAAGAACTGAGCAATCACATAACAGTTGATCTCTCAGTTCTTAATCAGCTCGGAATGGAGAGCAACGAGCCGATTAAGCATGCTAGTTGTAACTTAAGTGATTGTAAAGTCTTGTTTTAAAAAAAAAAAATTTTTTTTTAAATATAACAAAACATGTTATACTTGCCTTCTCTGTGCAGTTGGTTTTGCAAAGAGCAGCCCTGATCCTCCTCTTCTCGGCTCCCTCATGGCTGCTCCTGGCCCCTCCCTGCTATCGAGTGCCTCCACAGCAAGTAGCTCTATAGGGGCACCTAAGCTGAGTCAGAGCTCCGTGTATCCATTCAGACACAGAGCCCCGAACTGACCCTGCCCCCTCTCGCCTGATTGACTGAATTTGAGTGACAGCCGTGGAAGCCGTCAGGTCCATAAATGATGGGACACCAACACAATTCTAATCTTTTTGGCTCTATACACCACCATAATGGATTTGAAATGACACGAACAAGATGTGCTTTAACTGCAGACTTTCAGATTTAATTTGAGGGTATTTACATCCAAATCAGGTGAACGGTGTAGGAATTACAACAGTTTGTATATGCGCCTGCCACTTTTTAAAGGGACAGATTAACAATCATCCATCAAACTTTCCCTTTTTAATACTCGGTTGCAAATCCTTTGTAGTCGATTAGTCTGAAATGCATAGACATCACCAGATGCTGGGTTTCATCCCTGGTGATGGTCTGCCAGGCCTCTACTGCAACTGTCTTCAGTTCCTGCTGGTTCTTGGGGCATTTTCCCTTTAGTTTTCTCTTCAGCAATGCCGGCTCAATCGGATTCAGGTCAGGTGATTGACTTGGCCATTGCATAACATTCCACTTCTTTCCCTTAAAAAACTCTTTGGTTGCTTTCGCAGTATGCTTCGGGTCATTGTCCATCTGCACTGTGAAGCTCTGTCCAATGAGTTCTGAAGCATTTTGTTGAATATGAGCAGATAATATTGCTGGAAACAGAATTCTTCCTGCTGCTTTTGTCAGCAGTCACATCATCAATAAATACAAGAGAACCAGTTCCATTGGCAGCCATACATGCCCATGCCATGACACTACCATCACCACCATGCTTCACCGATGAGGTGGTATGCTTTGGATCATGAGCAGTTCTTTTCCTTCTCCATACTCTTCTCTTCCCATCACTCTGGTACAAGTTGATCTTGGCCTTATCTGTCCATAGGATGTTCCAGAACTATGAAGGCTTTTTTTTAGAGGTTTGGCAAACTCTAATCTGGCCTTCCTGTTTGAGGCTCCCCGATGGTTTACATCTTGTGGTGAACCCTCTGTATTCACTCTGGTGAAGTCTTCTTTTGATTGTTGACTTTGACACACATACTCCTGGAGAGTGTTCTTGATCTGGCCAACTGTTGAAGGGCGTTTTCTTCACCAGGGAAAGAATTCTTTGGTCATCCACCACAGTTTTCCGTGGTCTTCCGGGTCTTTTGGGGTTGCTGTGCTCACCGGTGTGTTCTTTTGCCATCTCTCCGATGGGTTGGTTTTATTTTTTTCAGCCTAATGATAACTTGCTTCACCGATAGTGACAGCTCCTTGGATCTCATATTGAGAGTTGACAGCAACAAATTCCAAATGCAAATAGCACACTTGAAATGAACTCTGAACCTTTTATCTGCTCCTTGTAAATGGGATAATGAGGAAATAACACTCACCTGGCCATGGAACAGCTGAGCAGCCAATTGTCCCATTACTTTTGGTCCCTTAAAAAGTGGGAGGCACATATATAAACTGTTGTAATTCCTACACCGTTCACCTGATTTAGATGTAAATACCTTCAAATTAAAGCTGAAAGTCTGCAGTTAAAACACATCTTGTTCGTTTCATTTCAAATCCATTGTGGTGGTGTATAGAGCCAAAAAGATTAGAATTGTGTCGATGTCCCAATATTTATGGACCTGACTGTATGCGATCACTCAGTTCTCTGGCTTGGAGCCAGTGGGGAACAGCTGCAACATCAGATGTCTAAAGCAGATGATCAGCTGCCTAGAGCCAAATCCAGATGTCAATAAGGCAGCTGGGTGGCTCCCTACAATATGGTTGGGATCTTTCCAGAGCATGGAGCTGCTCGGTGACATCAGCTGACACAGGCAATATGAAAATCAGAATATAAAAGCACTACCCAATGCTAAATGCCAACACATCATTACCACAGCGTAATAAATTGCTGTAAATAACAATACATAACTAATTAATAGCCCGCTATTAGCTGATTCTGGGTCACAGGAGAGCAAGTGCACTCCTGTGACTCAGAAGAGAAGCGTGACCTAAAAAGCTTTGGCCATACTTCTTTTAATTTTCTAAAGACAAGAGCGTGGAAGGCTAGAACCTACATCAGATTGTACCTCATTTCCCGTCTGAGTGATTGGAAATCAAGGGGACAGGAAGTAACAGAAAATCTCTACAATGGGGATGGATACAACATCAGCAACAGTGTAGTGCGCTGGGCATCCCCATCTGTGGCACCGGGCGCCCCCAAGCCGCCTACCACTCTGAGGGCCACGGAAAGCCTAACCGCTGACTAGTCATCAGTTTGCATTTCCAAAGGCAAAGCAAGTCTACGATAAGGAGTTAAAAATGTAATTTCTTACGCCTGATCACAATTGTGCGATGTGATCTCTCTGTGGAAGGAAAGAATTTCGAAGGCAGCTCTAATTCCTAACCGTCGTCTAAGCAGGGAGGCCTGAACAGATTTCTGAGGGAGAGAAAAGAAAAAGAAAAAAAGAATCAATGTGAACATAAATTGGCTGACTGAAAATAAAAACTGAAATTTCACACAGTGTGCCCAAAGCAAACAAACATACTATGGGGTTGATTTACTAAAACTGGAGAGTGTGAAATCTGGGCAGCTCTGCATAGAAACCAATCAGTTTCCAGGTTTTATTGTCAAAGCTTAAAGCAGACCTCCACCCTGAAGTGTAAGTTCCGCTCATCTGATCCCTCCCCCCCCCCCCCCCCCCCTCCAGTGCCACAATTGGCACCTTTCAGGGGGGAGGGGGGTGCAGATACCTGGATAATCCAGGTATCTGCACCCACTTCCGGGACAAGCTAGCCGCAGATGCCCCCCCATTGTGTTCTGGGAAACACACAGTTCCCAGGACACAGCGGGGACCAGTAGAGACGCGCAGCGCGACTCGCGCATGCGCAGTAGGGAACCGGGCAGTGAAGCCGCAATGCTTCACTTCCCGATTCCCTGACAGAGGATGGCGGCGGGGGCAGCAGACAGACGAGCGATTGCTTATTATCTGCCGCCGACATCGCTGGACCCTGGGACAGGTAAGTGTCAATTTATTAAAAGTCAGCAGCTGCAATATTTGTAGCTGCTGGCTTTTAATATATATATATATATATATATTTTTTTTTTTTTTTAAAGGTGCAGCTCCTCTTTAACTGAACAAGCTGAAGTTAGAAGCCGATTGGCCACCATACACAGCTGAATCAGATTTTGCACTCCAGCTTTAGTAAATCAACCCCAGTGTACAGCCTAAGGTTTGTGGACACCTGACCATCACACCTAAATGAGCTTGTGGGACAAAATCATGGGCCCTCACCTACACACACCTAACTTTGAAGCTTGAAAAGCCTTCACTATTCTGGAAAGGCTTTCCAACATCCACCATTCCATTCACCCTCCGCATGCATGCGCACCCCAGTTCTTTTAAAAAAAAAAAAAAAACGCAAAGAATTGCATTTTCATGCAGTAAAATTAATGCGTTTTAATGAAGAAAAACAAACAATTGTGAATAGGCCCTGTTGGGTAATCACAAGCCATTCCTGCTCTATTCTACAAGGTTGTTGAGCACCAGATCTGCAAATGAATACTGTGGCATGAACCTTCAGATCACATTTTAGCGCTTGCTCAGTAATCTATTATAATACAAAATTATTTTTTTTCTTAGTTACAGTTTTCATAAAATTTGTAACACTAATCTCACCAATAAATAGCCCCGGAACTGATTGTAGATTATGGCTGTCAGCAAGTTCATCAAAATAAGACTGCCTGTGTAATACAGAAAGCAATGGGAAAAAAAAAAAAAAAAAAAAAAATTAAAAAAATTAAAGCCAGGTAACAAAGCAGAAAGTGGTTATAAGACGTTTTACTTTGGATCAGCCAAGAACACTTAAAAGTGGATGTAAACCCGAAAAAAAAAAAATTACCGTATATACTCGAGTATAAGCCGAGATTTTCAGCCTCTTTTTTGAGCGGCTTATACTCGAGTCATCGCTGTCTGCCCGCTCGATCAGCGTGTCGAGCAGACAGACAGCGGCCATTCTGTAATTCAAAAGCCGCGCCTCCGGCTCCGCCTTCGCCTGTGATAGGCGGAACACTGAATTTCCCAGCAGCCTGTGTTCCGCCTATCACGGACATCGTATCATCCTCGTACTACGGACGAGGATGATACGATGTCCGTGATAGGCGGAACACAGGCTGCTGGGAAATTCAGTGTTCCGCCTATCACAGGCGAAGGCGGAGGCGCGGCTTTTGAATTTTACAATGGCCGCCGAGGCGCCGACGAAGAGGGCACGGGACGGAGGCAAGGCAAGGCAAGGCACGGCACGGGACGGGACGGGACGCGACGGAGGCAAGGCAAGGCAAGGCACGACACGGGACGGAGGCAAGGCACGGGACGGAGGCTCGGGACAAAGGCTCGGGACACAGGTAGGCTGGACACACACACACACACACACACACACACACGGATGGATGGATGGAGACACACACACACACAGGGATGGATGGATACACACACACACACACAGGGATGGATGGATGGATGGATGGATGGAGACACACACACACAGGGATGGATGGATGGATGGAGACACACACACACAGGGATGGATGGATGGATGGACACACACACACACACAGGGATGGATGGACGGACACACAGGGATGGACGGACACACAGGGATGGACGGACACACAGGGATGGACGGACACACAGGGATGGACGGACACACAGGGATGGACGGACACACACACAGGGATGGACAGGCATGTCTCACCCTCGGCTTATACACGAGTCAATAAGTTTGCCAGTTTTTTGGGGGTAAATTGGGGGCCTCGGCTTATATTCGGGTCGGCCTATACTCGAGTATATACGGTATATATATATATATATATATATATATTTTTTTTTTTTTTATGTCATAATGTAGAGTATAAGATTTCCTATCATTTGAGCCCAGTCTTGTCACAAAATTAATCCAGCTCTTAGCAATCCTCTTATTGTTCAGTGAGATAAATCTTGACAAACAGAAAAACTTTGTCAAATCCTCCCCCTTGCCGTGAGTGACAGGTGATTTACATATCTCGTGCACTGGCCTAAGAGACATGCTTTATTTTTTAATTCCCTCCCACTCCTTTCTTCTGCTGCTCTGCGAGGATTGGTTGTTCAACACCTCAGCACGATTTGACATGCTGAAGTCATGTGGGGACTTTTCTGGGTTTTGACTGGATGTTAGAGATCATAGCAGAAGTTCAGTGTAAGAAATACACAGAAGAAAATGCATGTTGATTAGGGGAGTGTAGAGGTGGGCAGGAGTCTACTGACATCACAACTCCACCCACTGAGCCCTGGAAAACAGACCCACCCACAAAATCTGTGTTTTTTTGGGTCCCATAGCAGACAGAGGGGAGACATTTGACAGATAAGTATACATGCAGGAGGCATGTATATCCTTCTAGATTACCAATATTGCAGTAGTTTAGAAACAATGAGAGTGGGTTTACATCCATGCAATCCATCGGGCAGGCTGGTAGTACTAAAATAGATTGGCTTCAGTACAACCAGCCTGCCGATTATTTTTTTGTTTTTGTTTTTTTTTGTTTTACGGATTACTGCTGCTGGCTATAGACAGCAGCACTGATCATTGTGTTCTGACAGAGGGAGGTTTCCCTGCTGTCAGAATACAAATAGTGCAGTGGGAGGGATTCCCTCATCAACAATGATTGTGTTGATGGGGGAAGCGAGCAATTTTCTTTAACCACTTCAATACTGGGCACTTATACCCCCTTCCTTCCCATGCCAAATTTTTAGCTGTCATTGCTGTTGTATTTTAAATGACAATTGCGCAGTCATGCTACGCTGTACCCAAACAAAATTTTTATAATTTTTTCCCAAAATTAAGCCTTCTTTTGGTGATATTTGATCACCAGCGGGGTTTCTTTTTTGCTAAACAAATAAAAAGATAAAATAAAAAAAGAATTTTGTATTAAAAGTTTGTAAATAAGCAAGTTTTCTCCTTCACTGATGGGCATGCATAGGCGGCACTGATGGGCATCTCTAATGGGCACGCGTAGGCAAACCTGATGGATCTGCACCGATCATCGCAGACCCCTCCCTGTAAGGATAGCCCCCCGATCGGTTCTCCTCTACTCTAGCCCTGTCAGTGTGAATAGAGGAAATGTCGATAAATGGCACTTCCTGGTTACAATGTGACCAGCTATGATTGGACACAGCTGATCACATGGTAAAGAGCCTACGTCATAAGCTTTTTACCAAGATCGGACATGCGGTGTCAGAGCAACACACCAAACTACTGATCGCCGCACTCACGGCTAGTTCTGCTTGACGTCTTAGAACGCCAAATCAAGATAACTTAACTTTGCGGACGTCATTTTCCTATATGACGGGTAGGAAGTGGTTAAGAAAATTGCATAATGTATGGCTAGGCTTAGAGCACATTTGAAACACTCTCTCCCCCGTCTTTGGGAAATAGAAGTAAGAGTGTTGCCAGCATTGCTGCTGAGGTTGAAGGGGTGGGGGTCAGCCTGTCAGTGCTCAGACCACACGCCGCACACTGCATCAAATTGGTCATCCCAGAAGGAAGCCTCTTCTAAAAGATGACGCACAAGAAAGCCCACAAACTGTTTGCTGAAGACAAGCAGACTAAGGACATGGATTACTGGAACCATGTCCTGTGGTCTGATGAGACCAAGATAAATGTATTTGGTTCAGATGGTGTGAAGCTTGTGTGGCAGTAACCAGGTGAGGAGAACAAAGACAAGTGTGTTTTGCCTACAGTCAAGCATGGTGGTGGGAGTGTCATGGTCTGGGGCTGCATGAGTGCTGCCGGCACTGGGGAGCTACAGATCATTGAGGGAACCATGAATGCCAACATGTACTGTGACATACTGAAGCTGAGCATGAGCCCCTCCGTTCGGAGACTGGGCCGCAGGGCAGTATTACAACATGATAACGACCCCAAACCCACCTCCAAGACGACCATTGCCTTGCTAAAGAAGCAGAGGGTAAAGGTGATGGACTGGCCAAGCATTGACCTAAATTGAGCATCTGTGAGGCATCCTCACAAAGATGTCTTTACTATTTTTTGTACAAAGGTAAACGTATCCTTTAACCTTTAGCCATTAGATCATTCTTTGTAGCTTTAAAGATGCTAGCCTTAAAGTGGGGGTCTGCCCATCCACCAACTGAAGGAGTGGTACTCAGAATTAAATATGTCTACTCTATTTGAAAAAGCATACAGACAGTACCTCCTTCAAAAACACCATGCATGCATTTGATGTAATATGGTCCAGATGGATAGAGGTGATGTACCCCTCTATTGCTTACTGTTGAGAATCTCCTCTTAAAAGAGAAGTTCAAGTTTAAAAAAAAAAATAAAAAAAAAATAAAATGTATATTTACCTAGGTGGATCAATGCTGCATCTGTCCCCTGCCTGATCACACAGCCACCCCCCCCCCCCCCTCCGCCCAGTGTGGAGAGCAGTGCCAAATAGTTAGTGGCTCTCTGCCCCTCCAGTGCTTACTGGAGAGCTGGGCTGTGGAGGGGGCAAGAGTGGCTGGCTGAGTCTCCCAGCACCTTGCTGAGGGGCTGAGCCAGCTGCTGGTTCAGGCTTATGGGTGGATCCTGACTAACGTTGGGATTGATCCAGTGCCTTATGACAACATCCGGAGACTTTAGCTCGCTGTCGACTGAAAATGGGTCACAGGAGCGCAGAGGGAATTACACTCATGCGATCCACAGGAGAAGTAGGGCCAAAACAGCTTTGGCTATACTTCTCTGTCAATACGGATTGTGGTTAAAATGCTTATTAATGGCCTCTCTCCTGGGTAACAATGTGGTTTTGGTCCTACCTCATTTCCCTCTTTTTATGGATCATCTGTATCCTGTGACAATTTGTTTCTATGTTACATTGTAAATGAAAAACTCTACATTTAAATAAAAAAATAAAAATAAAAAAAAAATAAAAACCAGAAAAGCTCACATTTACTTCTGTGCATTATAATGAAAAGAAAAAGGACATTATAGATAAGTTGATGGCCGTTGGTTCTAACCACATTTTTAGCCCAACAAAATATGCATCCACGGGACATTCCTGATAATTCTTGCTACAAAAAAATAAAAATAAATAAAAAATAAAACACCCACACACTACATTGTTATGCACTTTCACCTTTTGATTGGCTGGATATGTATTAATGTTAAGCGGTAGAGGGGAGTGCGTGACAAGATTTCATCAACATTTCAGAACACCCTTCTGCATTCTAATTTACAAGGAAATACGTGCCTCTTAACATCAATTTTTTTTTTTTATATAAGTGGCGTTACTGGTTTAGCCGGTTACCTATATGTCACATAAATGGCAGGGTGTAATTGTAGCAACATTAGCAGCACAGCAATAAAACCTCCCAATGCTGTGATTCCACCCTGAACACTCACCTATAACTGTGAAGATGATGAAGAACAAGGAATAGGCTCTGTTGTAGGAATAGGCTGGAATCATCACTGTTATAAAAAGAAGACAGAAACATTTTACATTCTCAGTACTAATGCAAACAAAAATCGCAGGTCAATGATGAGACTATAGTATGCTAGAATTAGGTGTGCTGTAAAGCCAAAGTTCACCTTAAAAGGTTCATAGTAAGAATCTAAAGTAGCTTCTGCTGAAAATAAATTTTATTTCCTAAATCATTTATTTTTTTAAGTCATAGCATTCAAAAAAAAATAAAAAATAAAATGTATTAATAAAACTCTTAATACTGTAATTGTCTCAGGCAATTACAGTATTAAACAGAGGCACCCCTGTCAGCTACAAGCTGCAGTGGCTTCTGCAAGCTGAAACAATGTTTTTCTAAATAAAGCCTCCAGCATGTATATGATCTGTGTCATAGCCGCCATAGTTCTCATATTATGGGGAACCACGCTAATGGCCCGTACACACGAGCGGATTTTCCGTTGGAAAAAACGTGGATGTTTTTTTCCGACGGAATCCCACTGAAACTTGCCTTGCATACACACTGTAACACAAATGTTCTCGGAGCTTTCGACTGTCAAGAACACGGTGACACGCAACACTAAGACGAGCCCGAGAAAATGAAGTTCAATGCTTCAGAGCATGCGTCAAATTGTTTCCGAGCATGCGTAGGAATTTTGCGCGTCGGAATTGGTACAGACGTTTGGAATTTCTGATCGGAACTTTTTCCAACCAAAAAATTGAGAACCTGCTCTCAATCTTTTGCTGGCGAGAATTCCGCCAGCAAAAGTCCAATGGAGTATACACACGGTTGGAATTTCCGACCAAAAGCTCACATCCAACTTTTGCTGGCAGAATTTCCGATCGTGTGTACGGTTGACAGATTAAAAAAAAAAAAAAAAAGAAAGAAAAAAGGGACAAAGACACACATCCATTTACATCCGCTTCCTTCAAAATCTGTTTTTTGGAAGGGATCAAAGCCCTTTTTTTCTTCTGTTAAAAAAAAAAAAATGGAACGAACAAGGGATGTAAAAACAGACAAGCTGTCCATTTTACATTGGGAGTGGATGTAAAAAAAATAAAATACAAAAAGCAAAGCCTTGTGGCTTCACAGCCAGTTCCCTACTGCACATGCGCATTGCTCTTTGTGACTGGGTCGGCGGCGAGGGAAGAAGGGGGCCGAACGCCCGGAAGACCTTTGCGGCACTCCGAAGTGGGGATGGGTACGTGTCAGAAACAGGTACCCCCCCGTAAAGGAGCCAAATGTGGCAGCGTGGGGGAGGAAGGGGAAGTAAACAAGCAGAGGTACCCCTTGTGGGTGGAGCTCCGCTTTAACTGATGAAACAAACAGAACACTTGTGTGAAAGGACCCCATTGGTTCCTGATGGTTTGTGCATAAAAGGAGTGGACTTGACATTTAGGAGATGTGCAAAGAGTGGACTGGTAAGTATGAAAGAAGGAAATGTATTAGAAAAAAAAAAAAACAGATTGTGGAGATTGAAGGGGGTTCAGGCCCTTTTCACATGGGACGGGATCCCTGCTAAGCAGCTGGATGACAGATCCATGTCCGCTCACTGTGCAGACGGACAGAGTCTCGCTCTCCTCTATGGGGAGATTGGATGAAAATGGACCACCTGTCCATTTATAAGCCGATCCGCCTGACGGATGGAAAATAGGACCACTATCCGTCTGCATTTGGCAGACAGGATTGGTTAGCAGCGGGTGTCACCACTGACATCCGCCGCTCCATAGGGATGAATTGAGCATCCGATCAGGTCCGCCTGTCCGTTTTTCAGGCGCATCTGATTGGATGCTCAAGCCCTTGTGAAAGGGGCCTTCAGGTATACAGCGATTCAAAAGCAAATGCCAACAGTATCCTACGTCTCAGTTTTACATGAATCTATGCCTCTTGCACATAATTATTCTGAATTTGTTCTACTGTCTCAGATCGTTGAGACATGAAAAATAAGACCGTACCGTCTGGATTATTGGCGGTTGTCAGCAGCACCAGGAGTGACGTAAGCGAGTCGGGCAGATTGCGGAAATATCTCAGCCACTCCACGTCCAGACTGGAATCCTGCAAGCAATACAGAGCATAGAAAGGTCAGACATCGTACTATTCACAACACGTCAGCACCGTAAATAAGGGAGTGTGCAAACTATTCTAGACACCGAAACAGACTATATTGTTTGCCATTCTTCAGATGGACCAATTAGAGACAACACCTAAACTTCGACAGTCATTTCCACAAGAAGGAAACCTCGGCTTTAAACAAGGATCCCGGATTCAGGTTTCTCAGTAAACTTACACTTACACTTCAAACATTCTTACTCTTTAATACAGATTTCCTTCTATTTAAAGTGTATGTAGTCCCTTATATTGCCTTTAGGTCAGGGGTCTTCAAACTGCGGCCCTTTGGACACTATTCTATCCACTGGCCCCAACAATAGGGAAAACTTCCTGTTACCAACATCAACAGGATACTTATTTTGCCCATTGACACCATCAACAGGGCCCAATACCCCAAATGATATTGCGATAGCGATAGGGCACAGTACCTCCCAATGACATCAATGTTGAGGCACAATTCCCCCCAGTGACACCAACGATGGGGCACAATTTTCTGTCCACTGACACTTAAGCTGGCCAAACATTAGGGGTGCAACAGATTAAAAAAAACTTGTGGATCGGATCATTTTTCGGATCAGCAAATAGAATTTTCAAAAACCTGTGAAAATTCCACCACCATATAGTCCCCACTGTAACATCCACAATCTCCCCCAATGTAATATTGGCTGAGCATCGCCGAGTATGGGCAGAGTATGGAGGGATGGCTGTTACTGCAATTGTCACAGACCAGCGCTGTGGGCACTACAGATGTAGCCCACAGCGCTGCTTCCATCCGATCTCTCCCCTCCACTGTACAGATCTGTACACAGGGGAGAGAGGAACCAGCGTCATCATGACGCCGGTTTACAAGTGATCGCTCTGTCATTTGATGGAGTGATCACATTGTAAACACCGACAGGTGCACCAAGATGGCCGCCGCTCCGGAACTAGGCCGAAGCCGCGGCCTTTCCTAAGACCGTGGAGTGCGGCATGTGCCGATCTGAACGGGGTGACCCATTCCAAATGACACCAACGATCGCTTACACTTCCTTCCACCGACACCAACGATCAAACGTCCCTCCACTGACACCATCAAAACGTGTTCATCCAGGAGCAAAAGGAACCAAGTAGCTGTTTGGTTCCTTTGCTCCTGGAGATACATTGTGATCCATGCCAGCCGGCTTCTCAATCCTTTCCAGCTATGCAGAACAGCAGTGGGACCCACAGAGCCATGTGAAATGCCAGGATTGCACTTTACTTTGACGAGCATGCAGCTTCTATCATCTTGTAAGCGTTTTTAATCTTATCCTATTAAAGTCACCATTTTAATACAACAGTCAGGTTGGCAGCAGCGGAAGGTAAGCTGGCCGGGGGAAGCAGTGTGATCCGGGCCATCACATTCATTAACGTAATTGACGGCCCCCAGTCTCCGCCACAGATTGAACAACGTGACGGTTATTGATTGCCTCTCTTCGTTCGTTTATCCCGCCAGGCTGCCAACAATTGCCCATGCAATCAGTGCTGCATTTCATTGTCACTGCCTGCCCATCAGTTCCACCCATCATTGCCCATAAGTGCTGCATTTCATTGCCACTGCCTGCCCATCAGTTCCACCCATCATTGCCCATAAGTGCTGCATTTCATTGCCACTGCCTGCCCATCAGTTCCACCCATCAGTGCTGCATTTCATTGCCACTGCCTGCCCATCAGTTCCACCCATCATTGCCCATAAGTGCTGCATATCAAAGATATCATTAGTCTGTATTGTGTTTTGAAAACTGTCACAAAACATAAAACGTATCAGCGAGTACTTGGAAAAAAAGTATCGGTACTTGTACTCTGTCTTAAAAAAGTGGTATTGGTGCAATCCTAGTCTTAACCTACAATTCACACCTGGTAGCTTATGGCATTTTTTTTTCTTATGGGTCAGCAATAGGCCATCATCCTAAAACTGTAGTAGAACGTAGGAGCTTATATCTCATTAGTAAGTTGGTTACCTTTGCATGAGCAAACAGCAGCATACCAAACATGGTGAAAAGGCACAGATGCAAAGCCAGCAGCAGCATCACACTATTCAGAAACAAATCTTTGCATTAGTCTCATTACAAATAACACACATGCATAATTACACCGCTCACCAATGAAAAGCATTACCTTCAGCTAAGCAAGTCTATAACCATATAAACAAAAAATTACCTTGAAAACATGCAATACACCTTGAAATTCATATTGTGGGGGCAAAAATCTGAAGCATTATATCGCCTAATCCCTCTGGACACCAGGAAGCTGCAGTTTAACAGGGAACTTCAGCTCCCTCTTCAGGGGGGATTATGGATACTGCAGTATATCTATTTACCTAGATCAGTGATGGTGAACCTTGGCACCCCAGATGTTTTGGAACTACATTTCCCATGATGCTCGTCTACACTGCAGAGTGCATGGGCATCATGGGAAATGTAGTTCGAAAACATCTGGGGTGCCAAGGTTCACCATCACTGACCTAGAAGGACACCTCCATAACATTTAGCAATGAGTGGTCTAATCAAAAAATTTAAGAGACAGTATGGCAGATGTTTTTTTCCTGCATCTCTGAAAACACCTTTTGCTGAATTCAGTCGTCACAAGCAAGGGGATTTAGGAACAGTTATATGAAGAAGTCAGAGTTTAAGATTTCAATTACACTGAAAAAGCCTCCCTTGACATAAACAATACTGATTTACCAGAATGGTATGCGTTTAGTCCCACTGCAGCAATTCATTCCTAGCACATTTGAAATGCTAAGCAACATCTAAAAAACGCACAGCCCCCAAAGTCTTGCTCCCTTTCTGCTAAGCCCCACCCTTCTACCCATAATGCAGTTGTAGAACTTATTCACATTAGGTGCTTACACCTGTAGTCTGTGGGCCATGTCTTTAGGTGTCTGGAGCCACCAGGTGCTGTGTGCAGGCATGACATTCAGGTCTATGGGAAAACAACAGCTGCTTCCCCCAATTTGATAGCCACGTGGGTGGGCAGCCTAACACATGGGTGCTCAACCTGTGGCCCTCCAGCTGTTGTGGAACTACAAGTCCCATTATGCCTCTGCGAGTCATGCTTGTAACTGTCAGCCTTGCAATGCATCATGGGACTTGTAGTTCTGCAACAGCTTGAGGGCCACTGGTTCTCAACCCCATCCTCAAGTACCCCCAACAGGCCATGTTTGCAGGTTTTCTTTTATCTTGCACAGGTGCTTTAAATCAGAGTCAATGGCTTGGTGTTTTGGACAGCTATTTCATCTAAGAGAAATTCCCAAAACCTGGCTTGTTGGGGGTACTTGGACAGGGTTGAGAACCCCTGGCCTAAAGCATATCTAAACCTAAAACCAAAATTTAATATATTGCAGCTTACCAGTGTCCTAAAATCTGGGGGCTGCATTCATTTTTGCTTTTCTTCCCCAGATTTTTTTCTGGTAGTCCTGAAAATGGCACACTTCCCATTCTATAACAATTCCATTTTTTCTCTACTGTATCCACGGAGGGAGCCATGGTTGTCACCCAGGCTGGACTACAAAACATGTACAGGCCTTGTGCATCTCCATTACAAATGGGGGTGATGGGATTAGTAGTTTACACAAGAAAGAGAACATTATTTTCCTGTACATGCTAAACATTTTCAGAGTCTGAGGAATGGTAAGCTGCAATATACCACTACATTTTTGTTCTTGTGTTTAGATATAATTGAACATGCAAATCAGATTCATGTGTGTATAAAGCCAAGGGCTTGTTTTTTTTTTGTTTTTGGAGGAAATGGTTAATACCCTGGTCAGTATTTTTCCTGTCCATGTGAGAACAGGGGGATTTCTCTTCACTTCTTTTCCTAAAGACACAGTAGGAAGGAAGGGAATATCTGCAAAAATGAAGGGGGAAATCCCCTCTTATACAGCTGGCATCGGAATGTGTCCCCATTTCAATATTTCCACTCTATTCCTGTTGATGGTCCCCAACCAATTGTTTTAAAGGACTATCTCGGTACCAACTAATATACTCAAGGCTTAATAAAAACATTCAATTCTTTATTAGTAATAAATAAAAAAAAAAAAAAAAAAAAAAAAACAACAACACACACACACACACACACACACCCCACCCTCTTCCTTTTTTCCGCCCCCCTTTCTCTCTTCCCAATTGTCCCTTCATGGTTATATATTATCTACTGATACACCATCATTATTTAATATAGACGTCCATTCATTTTTGCACGCCCCCCTTAGCTGCCGTGGGGGAACCCCAGTGGTGCAGCGACTCTTGGGTCACGGGTAAGTGATGTTGTGTTGAATAGCAGCAGAAGGACAACGTCACACCAGAACCTTTCCCAGCTACCCGGGATAGTGCAAGGAGCCCATGGGACACAGTAGAACTGCCAGGACTACATACTTATGAGCATGACTCCCACTTAGTCTGGGATTCACACCTATGGCATTTTTAGTGCTTTTTGCATATTTGCACTACAGAATGTGCGCCATAGCAAACCATGGTAAATGGACTTCAGTGCAAATCTGCAAAATGCAAAAAGCGCTAAAAATGCATAGGTGTGAATCCAGCCTTATATCTTAATTTGGAGAAAGTTATGTCTTATGGAGAAGTCCTGGTAATCTTGGAGCCATGAGCTGAAAACCTGTGTACAATCGAGCAGATTCTAGTGTGGATTACTACTGAATGTGCCAATAGACCCAAACGGGGTCTTTGAGGTGAACAGGCATTGCACACGGAGGTGGTGGTGATTATCTGTCAGCACTTATTCCTTGCAGAGACTGTCGCGGAGCACGGATTGAGTTTATTCACATCTCTTTCAGCATCCAAGAGCTGTACATTTATGTTTATTATTGTGCATGTGGACTTTTTTTTTAAACATATATATATTTTTTTTTTTTTTTTAAGATCACGATTTGTCACTTATTCATTGGAGTTTATTATGAAGCATATATTTGAAATCTAGCACATTATTTGTTTTTATTCATAAGTTTACATACCCTGGCAGAATTTTATGATTTATTTTTTCATTTTTCAGAGAATATGAATAACACAAAAATATTTTTCACTCATGGTTAGTGTTTGGCTAAAGCCATTTATTATCAACTGCGTTTACTCTTTTTAAATCATAATCACAATAGATACTACCCAAATGACCCTAATCAAAAGTTTACCCTGGTGATTTTGGCCTGATAACATGCACACAAGTTGACACAAAGGAATGGCTATTAAATTTAACCATCCTCACCTGTAATCTGTTTGCTTGTAATTAGTGTGTGTGTGTGTGTGTGTGTGTGTGTGTGTGTGTGTGTGTGTGTGTGTGTGTGTATATAAAAGGTCAGTGAGTTTCTGGACTCCTGACAGACCCTTGCATCTTTCATCCAGTGCAGCACTGAGGTTTCTGGATTCTGAGTCATGGGGAAAGCAAAAGAATTGTCAAAGGATGTGCGGGAAAAGGTAGTTGAACTGTAGAATACAGGAAAGGAATATAAAAAGATATCCAAGGAATTGAGAATGCCAATCAGCAGTGTTCAAACGCTAATCAAAAAGTGGAAAATGAGGGGTTCTGTTGAAACCAAAACCACGGTCAGGTAGACCAACTAAAATTTCAGCCACAAATGCCAGGAAAATAGTTTGGGATGCAAAGAAAACCCCACAAATAACTTCAGGTGAAATACAGGACTCTCTGAAAACATGTGGTGTGTGGCTGTTTCAAGATGCACAATAAGGAGGCACTTGAAGAAAGATGGGCTGCATTGTTGAGTCACCCAGAATAAAGCCATTACTACGCAAATACCACAAAGTATCCCACTTACAACACGCCAAACAGCACAGAGACAAACCTCAAACCTTCTGGCACAAAGTCATTTGGAGTGATGAGACCAAAATTTAGCTTTTTGGCCACAACCATAAACACTACATTTGGAGAGGAGTTGACACGGCCTATGATGAAAGGTCCACCATTCCTACTGTGAAATACGGAGGTGGATCGCTGTTTTGGGGATATGTGAGCTACAAAGGCACAAGAAATTTGGTTAAAATTGATGGAAAGATGAATGCAGTATGTTATCAAAAAAGCCAGGAAGCTGCACATGGAACGTACTTGGACATTCAAACATGAAAATGATCCAAAACACAAGGCCGAATCGACCTGTCATTGGCTACAGCAGAATAAAGTGAAGGTTATGGAGTGGCCATCTCAGTCTCCTGACCTCAATATCATTAAGCCACTCTGGGGAGATCTCAAATGTGCAGTTCATGCAAGACAGCCCAAGAATTTACAGGAACTGGAGGCTTTTTGCCAAGAGGAATGGGCAGCTTTACCATCTGAAAATATAAAGAGCCTCATCCACTAATACCACAAAAGACTTCAAGCTGCCATTGAGGTTAAAGGGGGCAATACACTGCATTAAGATCTGGGGTATGTAAACTTTTGATCAGGGACATTTGGGCAGTTTTTTGTGATTATGATTTAAAAAGAGTAAATAGAGTTGATTGATAATAAATGGCTTCAGCCAAACACTAACCATGAGTGAAAGAAAAGTTTGTTGTTATTGATATTCTCTGTAAAATGGCCAAGAAAATCAAATTCTGCCAGGGTATGTAAAAACTTATGAGTATAATTATATATATATATATATATATATATATAAAATAAAAATCTGTGAGACATGTTGAGAACAAATGGCATCAGTGGAAACCCACCATATCCTGATCCTCCCTAGCAGGGGACATGCATACTGGTGATATACATGGATTGTTACCATGCATATTTTATGATGTTTATCATTAAGTATTTGAATATTCAGTTTTTTTGCATTAATAAAGAATGTAATATTGTTATTAAACCTCAAGTATATGCTGTATAAGTTGGCACCAAGATAGTCCTTTAAAACTCCCCTTATGGGTGATCGGTTGGGGACTGACCTCCCAGTTCTTTTCCCTTCTAAATTGGATGATGGTACACCATACTTGGGCTGTATGTAATTTATCATCAATAGAAGTTTTAGTTTCCTATTCCTGTGGACAATGGTCACCAAGATAAAAGAGAAAGAGGGAATATACCCAGTGAGGACAGACAGCAATAGTAACCCGACAGAGGTTTACATATACTTTAAACAGTAGAGTAGGAGAGCAATGTCTGGTTTTATTACCTCCCCATCTCTGGAAGGGTTCTCTTAATGCACTTCAGAGTCTTTTTCATGAGAGATGAATTCTGGAGAAGGAAGAAAGGCCTCAGGAGTCTTCTAATTCTCACTCCCTGAGAATGATAAATCCCGAACATAAAGAACATGGCAGAGAGAAATGTATTATTCAAATAACAAAACCACTTTAACATAACAGTGTGACCCATAATACTGATGTGCTTCAGATACACTAGTGGTCAACATGGGATCACAGAACACATTTTGCGATCCAATGCATTTTAAGTAATTGATTACAAACGTTTAAAGTGACATTAAAGTCATGTCTATAGACACACACAGCACCAGTAAGTCATGCCCCTGCTGCCACCTTACAGGGGTTTGACTGACGGCAGCAGGAGCTTACGGCTCTGCTGTCTTTAGTTTCTCCAGCAAAAGCAGGAAGCAAGGAGAGCGACGCTGCAACGGTGACATGGAGCCAGGTGTTTTAATGCAGAGATTGCATAAAAAAAAAAAAAAAAAAAAGTAAAACACATTTATACTTTATTACTACTATAAACAGAATGTGAGAATGCTGGAACCTTTCGTTTCTAAGTGGCTTTGACATACTAAAAAGCACAACTCCAAGTGTAATATAGATATAGATAGACATCTCTCAAATAATGCACTTATGTTATAATCTAGAGTATAGTTGAACAAATACCTAGCAATTGCCTGGTATTCGTACTCGGGCAAATGCTCCGATGCTTAATCCGATAACTGGGCAGTCAGGGGATGATCGGTGCGGTGCAGGGGTGGGGGGGGTTTACAATCACCGATCTCCCTGTATAGATTTTAATAAAGCAAAAATCTATACAGGGAGATCAGCGATTGTAAACCCCACCCCCCCCCCCAGTGCTGCACCGATCATCCCCGACTGTCAACCTCCGTGCTTGACCTTTCAGGAAGTAGAGCAGAGGAAGGAGCCGGTAAATCTGTCATTTACCGTCTCCTTCCTTTTCAGTGATCACTGACTTTGTTCATTCATAGCGGTCACTGAGCATCGTAAATTGTGTTTATGAAAGAAGAAGTCTCTACTGAGGGTGAAGATTCCCTTTAAAATTATATTGTAAATTGTAATACAGTAAAAAGTGCCAACATTTGAATTGGCACCATCCTCCTGCAAACCTCTGCACAGTACAACATAGGCTGGGAGAGGGAGGGGTAGCATTAGAGGCCAATTAGGAGTGTGCTGACAAAGAACTTGCGGACAGGAGGAGAGAACAAAGATGAACTCAGTCTACCGCTGCTCCTTCTCGGCCCAATCACATGCTTGTAGTGGGGAGGGGACAAAGCTTTATTGCTTTGCTGCAGTACATGAATGTCAGGACACCAACTTGTCTAACAGGGCTGCATCTATCTCTGCATCTAACAGATACAAATCATCTTACTGTGTATTTAACAGTTTGTCTGGAGATCTACTTTATAAAAAAAAAAATAATAATACTTTCAAGATAAGAAATTATAGTTTGATGCAGTTTTTATGTCCATTACCTCTCTGCACATGAAGCATAGAGACACTGTCCAATCTACAACGGAAACCGAGAGCGCCAGGATGTAACACAGCAGCCACTTGTTCTTGATAAACTCATTCCAGCCAATTAGATAACTCTAAAAAGAGACATAGATGGAATTAAATTTTACGTAAAAAAATAAAAAATAAATAATAATACATAAACTACAAAGCCAGACATTTGTAGGCACCCCTTCAAAATTAGTTTTCAATGATGGGTACAATTAATGCTCCAGCACACAAAGGCATTTTAGAGAACTATGAGGTTCCAACCTTGTGGTGAGTTTGGGAGGGTTCTTTTCTGTTCCAGCATGACTGTGACCCGGTATACAAACCCAAGTCCATAAAGACATGGTTTGATGGGTTTGGTGTGGAAAACTTGAGTGCACCGAGCCCTGACCTCAACCCTACTGAACACCTTGGGGGAAGAATTGGAACACCAATTGTGAGCCAGGTCTTCTCATCCACCATCAGCAACTGAGCTCTTTTGGCCCAACAGGCATAAATTCCTCAAGTACACTCCAGAATCTTGTGAAAAGCCTTCCCAAAAGAGTAGAAGCTGGTGTTATCACAAAGGCAACTCCATATTAATTTTAATGCCCATGGTTGCAGCAGCCAAGCTCAAGCACTGCAACTTGAGAAGGCAAGAGCGCACTGCACATGCGCATAGTCTGACCACTACAAAACGCATGCCTGGACATGCGGCATCCAGCTTGACTTGCAAATGGCATGAGGGAGGAAGATTGAGGGGCCATCTCTGTGGAATACCCCCCCATGACTGCATGTTTAAAAGGAAACCAGGAGCAAATAAAGGACGCTGGTATGTACTGTTGGGATCTGGAATTGCATAGGGGGATTTTTGTACAAAGTTACTAAAGGTAAACTTTCACTTTAAATGGACTTTCATTATGATGACAAGTTCACTTTAATAACCCATTGCTGTTGTAAAGTTATAAATGTATGTATACATTACATAGTTACATAGTAGGCGAGGTTGGAAAAAAAAAAAAGACACAAGTCCAACCTATGTGGATTATGTCAGTATTAGATTGTATATCCCTGAATGCTGTGGTCATTCAGGTGCTTATCTAATAGTTTCTTGAAACGATCCCTGCCCCCCGCTGAGACCACCGCCTGTGGAAGGGAATTCCACATCCTTGCTGCTCTTACAGTAAAGAACCTTCTACATAGTTTAAGGTTAAACCTCCTTTCTTCTAATTTTAATGAGTGGCCACGTGTCTTGTTAAACTCCCTTTTGCGAAAAAGTTTTATCCCTATTGTGGGGTCACCAGTACGGTACATTCTAGGCGAGCCAGACAGGAATGGTTATTACCTTTACAGAAAAGTCAGCAATAAATACAAGAAAAGTCACAAATTCCACGCTTTCAGTCACTCCGCAGGGTGGTTCCCAGGCTGCTTTGCGGTAACGAACGTCTGAGGTTACAGTTAGAGATGAGGGCTTCTCAATGAAGGCAAGAGCCAAATTCACAAATATGGTCACATTCAGTATCCTAAAAAAGTAAACAGAAATGTCAAAATCTAAAGTTTAACTTAAATGCTTAATTTGAAAGTGGTTGTAAAAGGCAGAAAGTTATTTTTTATCTTAATACATTCTGTGCATTAAGATAAAAAGCCTTCTGTGTGCAGCCCCCTAATACTTACCTGAGCCCCATCTCAATCCAGTGATGTCCACGATTGCCTTGGTCATCCAGGATTCTCCATCCTGATTGGCTGAGACACAGCAGCGGCACCATTAGCTCCCAATGCTGTCAAACTCAGTTAGCCAATCAGGAAAGAGGGACGCGGCCAAACTGCGGCTCTGTGTTTGAATGGATACACAGAGCTGCAGCTCGGCTTGGGTGCCCCCATAGCAAGCTGCTTGCTGTGGGGGGCACTCAAAGGGAGGGAGGGACCAGGAGCTCAATCTGAAAAGGAGGGTCTGGGCTGCCCTGTGCAAAACCACTGCACAGAACAGGCAAGTATGACATGCTTGTCATTTTAATAGAAAAAATAAAAAATAAAAAGATTTTACAATCACTTTAACTTTACAGTAGGGATCGACGGATAAATTGTTTTTCCAGTGCCGATATTTTTTGCCGATCTGTTCATTTAAACAATTTTTTTTTTACACTATTTTACATTGTTTTTTTATCACTGTTATTGCTGTTACAAGGAATGTAAACATCCCTTGTGACAGTACTAGGTAGTGACAGGTACTCTTTATGGAGAGATCGGGGGGGGGGGTCTATAATACCAAAAACCCCTCCTCTGCACTTCAAAGGATTCAAAACGTCAAGATCGGCGTTTTTAAATACTTTATTTTTTAAACTGGCGCCTTTAAGTTGCCAGTAATCGGGAAAGTGATGTCATGACATTGCTTCCGGATTACTAGATCCGAGACCCGAACGAAGTCTTCGGCCAGCTGGTTGACGTGCCGGCTGGTTGCTCTGTCCTCTTGGTGGGACGGGAAAGCCCTGGTGAGCGGCAGAAGGCGGGGGGAGAAAGGGTGTCCCCTCTCGTTGTTTGTAATAACAGCCGAGCCGCATCGTCCCAGTCACTGGTGGTCACTACTTAGCAGCAGTGGGTGTGGAGTGTGTGGGACCGATGTCCTGTTTGCACAAGCTGGTAATCAGCTTTTTTTTTTCTCACCTCAAGCTACTGGCTTCTGTTTCCGTGGTAAGGGGCTGACAGCTGATCATATAGTAAGGGGCTCACTGATCAGAGAGTGCGCCGCCCGTGCCACACAGGGGGCCGCACAGGCAGCGCAAGCTTGGGAGGTTGTACATGGACGCCCTCCCAGCAATTTAGGTCCGCACTGTAGCTGTCTTTCGGCTGTAGCATGGAAGCAGAGAGATTATGCAACCTGCTAGCAGGCTTTCAACAAACTTCAAACAGGGCTGAGTTTTGCCAGCAGCTTTCTTAAAGTGGCAATCAGCACTATTACAAACTGGAGCGGAATGGTATTTTAAAACAGGTCTTGACAAGTTTTCTTTGAATCTAGGAGCCAGGTTTTTTTTTTTGGTATGACTCCATGACAACCAGCTGGGGGGAACTGTCAGATTCAACGTCTTTAAAATGGACCCCCCCCCCCCCCCCCCCCCCCAACATGGTCAAAGAAACAGGAAGCGATTGAGATATCTCCATGATTTTTTAATTTTTTTTTGCTGTCCATATTGTGGATGGTTAACCTCCTAACTTCCTATGTGGTTATGGAACGGGAAGTGAAATTTCTGTGGTAAAACGTTAATAGAAACTCAACAGATGTCTTAACACTTCTATGTAAAAAAAAAAACAAAAAAAAAAAAAAATCTGTTTGAAGATATACTTAAAACCCATCTTCACTTATTACTGTGCCGAAACATACAGCCCACAGAGCATGCCCAGTGAATAATGGGGAAGGAGACACAATGGGACCGTAAGTAAGATAGATAAGAAGCAATAAATGGAAAACAAGAGCTACTTACCACTGGCACAGATCAGAATAATACCATCGATAGAGCTGCAGAGAACACAGATCAACACGATGGTCTATGGAGCGATACTGCGAGAAGAAAGAACACTTACAGGTCACAAAATAAATACTAAACAAAGCATTCCCATTCCAGCAATACAAAGCAGTCCCCTCATGCACACATTCTATTAATCGCTCAATACTGTCATCTCTCTCATCAGTTTATAATATTTATTGTTGGTTCCCTACATAAGACAACCAGCAATTAGACCCCTGATGTCTCCCCAGCTCTACATGGTGGTGGTTGGTCGGTCGCACTAACAGGGACCCGTGGAAGCGATCCAGTAGCTGTACAGCCACCAGATCGCTTCCACCTGACAGATGTTCTCTACAGCAGCCAGCAGGGAGTATATTGCTACAGACGTATGTCATAAATTAGTGGCAGCTACGGGGTTAAATAAAGCGTGAAAGGTTTAGTTTATCTTTCTGACCATATTTCATATTATAACTATATTGAGGGTGTAACATAAAACAAGGACACATTACCCAAACCCCCCCCATCATCTTGGAACTGCACCCCCACTGATTCAGGGTGCTACTACCTGCATCCTCCTGTCCGTTTGATTTTGGCACACAGCTGCATGATCCATTCACAGGGATCTGAGAATGGAAAAACTACAAGTCCCATCTTCCACTACAGCAGAGGAACTCACGGATCTAATTAGAACATTATGTGGTGGTGTCACTGTACTTGTACTCCATTCATTTCATCCTCCAGCCTCACAATAGGTGCTTACCTCTGTACAGACCTGGGGCTCGTATGTAAACAATGCATTGCAACAGTGATAACACTCTGCAGGGTTCAATGTAAAACAATTAATGCACTTTTTTTTCCTTACATGGGTGCATTTATTGTTTTTTTTAACAAAAGGCTTATCCTATGCAGTTATCAAAGAGCCATGAGGATAAGTAGTTTAAGTGTAACTCACTTTTGTTGAGAAAAAAAAATAAAAAAATACACTCCCTCTGGGTGATCTCTTTATATTGCAAGGATTATAACAAGCTGTGTTGCAAATTCCTACCTTTTGTTATTCTGAAGTGATCCATGTGTGTTTGTCTGTGCCTCTGTACTGAGTGGGTCTAATGGAAGTGGTTTCATAATGATCAGTCAGCTGTGGCAGCTGCAGGGCACTAATGAGGAAAGCTGCTGGGCCTGCATCCCTTTAGACGTGTTCCTATTGGAAATATCTCACCAAAAATGAAATTTTTGTCGCAGGGGATGCCTGAAATCTGACTTGTATCTTAGTGCAGACTTCTGGGAAAGCTGGTGAGCCAATCACACAAGCAGAAAATTATAAGGCAAAAATTAAAAACAAGAGCTGGGCGGGACTTTATATGAAGTACGGGGTTAAAAAGAGAAAAAATGGCTATTGAAAAGATTATTTATTAGTTTTTTTATCTAGCAAGGCATGATTACATGTATATTGGAGAGGTACGCGGGCAGACAAATCGTTGACATCAACATTTCACTTTATACATATTGTAATGACAGATACAGAATAAGTTATAAAAGCGCACCTCAATTATATTCATAAAATAACCAATAATAATAATAATAGAATGGACAATTCATAAAGTATGGCAACTACAAGAATCTATGACTTCTTGGTTGTTGCAGTGAATTAATGAAAAAAAAACATGATTTGTACAGTATTTCAAAAATCAATGCTGTTGGAATTGGGGTACCAGAATACACGGCAACTAGTAGCTCTACGCGTTTAGCGGCTTACTGCCGCTCATCAGGAGCAAGCTCGTGATTGGTCTGAAAATACAGAGTAGTAGTAAATTAATAATTGCAATAATGGAACATAGGGAGGTTGAAAAACCCACCTAATAGTCACTTACACATAACCATGCAGTCGTAGGCGCCGTATCGGAAGCCACAAAGCACCCATAATCTTTTCAATAGCCATTTTTTCTCTTTTTAACCCCGTACTTCATATAAAGTCCCGCCCAGCTCGCTTTTAATTTTTGCCTTACATTTGATAGGGATGGAGGCTATGACCTCATTTAAAGTTCCATATTTTCCCCTTTCCCATTATGTGAAGCAGGAAATGATGTTTCTGGGGAGAGGTCAGTACACATTCTGTGTGCAGAACTCCATGCAGCCATATTGCATTGCATTTATAAAATATTACAGCGGCTGCAGATTGGAAAGGAAAGGTAATTTTTTAATAACATTCAAGTACAATATGACTTGTATCGCAATAGTACACGCTGTATTATTTTTTCTTTATTTGCAATTTTTTAAGTGGACCAAAGACATTGAATTGTAGCTGGCCCTGCGCTTCACATCACTAAATAATCCTGATTCCAGCGATCAGAGAGATTCCATGTAGACCCAAAACAGGAACTGTAATCTGTGCAACACAAAAGAGCATATTTCATACTCCTATCCTTACCTGGATTGCATCTTCAATAAACACAACAGCTTGTTTTAAATAAAGACGATCACACACAACACCTGGGGGGGGGAAAGAAAAAAAAAATAAATAAATAAAAAAGGGGGGGATGCATTAAAGTGAAAAAAAAAAAAAAAAACCCATGAAGGCTTACAACTCCTTTAACCACTTGCTTACTGGGCCCTTAAACCCCCCTCCTGTCCAGGCCAAGTTTCAGCGCCGAGGCACTTTGAATGACAATTGCGTGGTCATACAACACTGTACTCAAATTACATTTTTATAATTTTCTTTTTCCCCACAAATAGAGCTTTCTTTTAGTGGTATTTGATCACCTCTGCGGTTTTTATTTTTTGTTAAAACGACCGAATTTAAAAAAGAAAGAGAAAAAAAAATTACATATTTTTAGATTTTTTTATAAAATTTTGCAAACAGGTAATTTTTCTCCTTCATTGATGTACGCGGATGAGGCTGCAGTGATGGGTTAAACTGAAAGACCATAATGCTAGGTGGCACTGATAGGTGGCACTCATGAGCATTGATAGGTGGCAGTGGTGGGCACTGGCAGATGTGCCTCCTTCCTCTTCAGGACCGATGCCCCTTGAGCATTTTTTCTCCTCACGCAGAGAAAAAAAAAAGCCAGTTACCAAGCTTTTGTTTACACACGTGATCAGCTGTCATTGGCTGACAGCTGATCATGTGGTAAGGGGACGGGATAGGCTCCTTACTCGGATCGGTGATCACCCGAGTCTCTGTGGCTCGGTCATCACAGCGTGCACTGTGCGCGACCCTGCAGGGGGCACATGGAGAGCGTGTAAAGGGGAGGACGTCCTATAGTGGCCTCCCGGAAATTCAGGTCGGCACTGTGTGACATTCAGCTATAGCGCGGACCGCAAGTGGCTAAGATGTGTCCATTCTTCTTTTAGTAGAAATCCTCCATGCCTCCCCCTCACCCCACCTATGTAATCTTCGGGTGTGATGGTGGTGGGGGGGGGGGGAGGGGTAATACAAAGAAGGAGCTGTCATATGGTCTCTTTATTCTTTAAAAAGTGTTAATGCTGCAGCTGCTGAATATTGATATTAGGACACTCACCTGTCCTGGAGTCCAGCGATGTCGGCACCGCAGGTGACGTTTCCATTAGCTATCCGGTGCTGCCACCGCCATTCTCGGTAGGGGAATCTAGCAGTGAAGCATTGAGGCTTCATGGCCGGATCCCTACTGCGCATGCGCGAAGCCCGCTGTACTCTCTTACTGGCCTGACAGCGGGGGAAGGAGGGGGGGGGGGGTTAGGTTACAGATGAGCAGAAGTTCCACTTTTGGGTGGAACTTCGTTTTAAAGTATGTTATGCAGCACAGTGTTTGTGCTGTGTAATTTGCTCCCCCCCCCCCCCCCCGTATCACCTGAAATACCTGGTTTTGCCCTCCCTTTTTTTGCCCTCCCTTTTGTGAAACAGATCATCAGTTTACATGCCTCCGTTATCCGCAGCTCCTGACAGTGCCACTCCTGTCGCTATAAAACTATCATACTATCATGCCATCCCCGGTTTCAGATCGTCTCCCAGCACTCCCATGACTCCTCGGCTCTCTCCTCCTGGTCAACATCAGGAGTTCTTGACCGTGCCCGCTGGAGCTGTCAGCCCCTTAGAGAAGAGAGCCGAGGAGTCAAGGGAGTGCCAGGAGATGATCTGAAATCGGGTAGAAATGGGCATCTTTTTTCTAAAACACATATCGGGCGGCGCATGTACTTATTTAGCAGAAGGGATGGCAGGATGGTATGATAGTGGCTTTACAACCACTTTAAGAGTGCCCAATTATGCCCACCCCTTCTACCCAGCTCCTCCAATCACAGAAGCCATACTACAATTTCTCTGAAAAGGTATAGGCTCTATGAATGGAGGACAGGCAGATTGATTGATAGGTCTGTCCCCTCCATTCATAGATCACGTTTCAATCACAGAAGCTGTAGTACAGCTTCTATGATTGGAAGAGCTGGGCTGAAGGGGAGGGCATAGTCGGCACTCTTGGAGCCTGTAATGCCCTGTTCTTAGTCTGTATTCAGAGACCCGCACGCGTACGTCTGTACCCCAATAGACATCAGTGGGACTGCCTACCCGGGGATGTGTAGAACATCTGTGCATCCCTGCATGGGCGAATATGGTCCCCAGCATGGGTGTACTCATAGGCTCGGATCACACTGTACTCAAATCTAAAATAAAGGATTTGACTGGAACCTTTAAAGTGGTTGTAAACCCTTACAAACCACTTTGACCTAAAGGTAAGCCTAGATTAAAGGCTTACCTGTAGGTCCAAGCCCTTGTACACACGGTCGGAGAATCTGTCGGAATGAGTCTTATCGGACCGTGTCGTCAGATAATCCGACTGTGTGTGGTATGCATCGGACCGATTCCGTCCGAATCTCCGTCCGACCAAATTTTCCAACATGTTGGAAATATTTCCCGAAATATTTCCCGACCAACTGGGCCGGACGGACCTAATCCGATCATGTGTAGAGCATTTTGATGGGACCAAGTGCCACGCATGCTCAGATCAAATTCCTACATCAAAGCTATTGGCTACTAGCCTGAATATAGTCCCATCGTAACGAAATTACGTCATCACGTTCTGAAAGATCGGATTTTTCGCCAACTTGGACCGACCGTGTGTATGCAACAGTTTCGGACACAATCCGTCGGACTAAATCCGACAGGCAAAATTCTACGGATTTGGTTGCCAAAATCTCCGACCGTGTGTACGTGGGCCAAGAAATATCTCCTAAACCTATATTGTTTAGGAGATATTTGCCCGAAAACAGGCACCGCTGTCTATGGCGCATGCGCCATAGACAGCGGCGCGCAGGCGCACTGAGCGCGGCATTCTCAGAGACGGAGCTGCCGCGCGTGTTGGCTCCCGTGCGCATGCGCGGGAGTGACGTCATCGCGGCTTCGCCAAATGACAGCGGCGGAGCTGCGAGACCCCACCAAGAAGATGGATGCGGCGGACTACAGGGGACAGCGGCGACTTCGCTGGCTCCTGTGTCAGGTAAGTGACACATAATGGACTACTATGCGATGCATAGTAGTCCATTATGCTTTGCCTTTACAGGGAATGAAAGAGGAAGTAAACTCATCAGGGTTTACTTCCTCTTTAATATGTAGAGAGCACGCAGCATTTCACATACAAGACATATCTGTGTCCCAATATATAGTCGTTCTGTCTGATCGGTGGAAATCGCAGTGCTGAGCCGTCGCTCCATGGGCCCCTCCTCAGTATACAATATAATTATATTCATTTGATGAGAGCTGTGCTCATGTGGAGATAATGATTCAGCGTTTGTGTATAATTATAATCAGCCAGCAGACATACATGTCATAACCACTGTCATATGATAAAGGAAGGGTGGGGATCCATCTGTCCTAAAACTGCATTAACTACACTACTGTCTATGTGTCAGGTGCCACAGAGGACGACACTGTTGGCCAAGCGATCTGTATTTTTCCCATGGAAAAAAAGCACTCTGGAGGGACTACTTGAGGCTGCCATATAGGAATGAATGGGGCTGCAGGACAAACATGCAGTACAGAGCCGCCCATTCTGCAGGACAGGATGTGTGGTGCTGTGCAGTGAAGGTTGCTGGCGAGTATAAAGCTGGTCATACACGAATTGAAATTGTTCCTGCTGAAATCAGCCAAGGTCTGATCCATGTATGAGCAGGCTGATTGTACCCAAGTAGGGCTGCAACTAACGATTATTTTTATAAATCGATTAGTTGGCCGGTTATTGTTTCGATTAATCGATTAATAACCTTAACAAAAAAATAAAATAAAAAAAGTGGGTAAAATTGATGTTCATTTTCAACCACAGTGATGGGAAAATTTAGAAATAATAGAAAACTTCTTAGTCAAAGGAATTTTCAGACAGTGTATGTGGTTTTTGTTCAGATATTACGTTCATTTTAAAAACAAGTGAAAATTTCAAACAAAATTCTTTCATTCAGCGAATGTACAAAGATTTTTCGTCTGAATATTCTCATCCGAAAATTGATCTGTGAGGCCAGAATAAGGCTCGGTACACACCTATGCAGTTTGCTTCTGCCGTGCGTTTTGATTTTTGCGCACGTGATTTTACTGCAATTTGCATTTTTTTGGGCAGATTAAAAAACACAAATTGCTGCAAAAACGCATTACATGCTTTTCTGCAGCTTCTCCATTGAAGTATATTGAACCAATAAAGCACCATTTTGCGTTAAAAGTCCCTGACCCTTTCAGATGTGAATGTGTCCCATAGGAAACCATGTAAATGAACTGTAGTGCATTTCTGCAAAAAGCAACAAAAAACACATAGATGTGAATCAGGTCTAAGATGTTTAGTAACATACCCTTTATGGTAGAAAAAGCAGATAATCACTACGTAAAAGGGGTTCATTTTTTTAATGTAGAACATGAAAGTAATATTTGCAGTAGCGATTATTTGCTATTTTTGTATTTTAAAGGGCTCACTTTAGGTTTTTTTTAACCCATTATGTTACTGGCCGATTAATCGATTATGAAAATAGTAATCGATTAATTGTCAATTAATCGATTAGCTGTTTCAGCCCTATACCCAAGTCAATCCATCCATCAAATTGGGTACAACTAGATTCGATTACTGCTGGTGACTACAGCCGCTACCAGTAAGCGCTGGTCTGCTGGATGGGAAGGCTCCCCGCGCCCCCTGCTGGCAGAATACAATAGCTCTGTGGAAGGCATTCCCTCATTAACACAGACTGTGTTGATGGGGGAAATAAAGAGATTTTCTAGAAAATTTAATCATCTATGGGCTGATTAAAGTGTTACTAAACCCACAACATTAAAGTCAGTCTGTATATGCAGCAGAGCATGCTTGTTCTACTTGCTGTGGATTCTAAAAGGTGATCATCCTCTGCAAAAGGATGTTTGACCCTATTTTTTCTGATCCTCCACTTCTTACACAGTCCCCAATCCATCGGCTGATAGAACAGAATTATTTTTCTTGGGAGAGTTCATGTGATCAGCACAGGGCCAATCAGCACTGGCCAGACAGAAGGTCAGAGGTCTTGCAGCCTCATAGGACAGTCAGAGCCAAAAGAAAACTCCTCCTATAAAAAACTTTAACCAGACACTGATAGAAGTCACAAGACTGCTATATACTGCTAATGAGAAAAGGTACTTAGCAGTTCATATTTACAGAAATAATTAAATTTCCATTCTCTGTGTACTGCGGGAGACCAGATATAGTGAATACAGGCTCCTGGGTTTAGTAACATATTAAGACCAAGTGGACAGCACTTGGCTAGGGGCTAATAACCAAGTAAATAAAATAATTGAAAGTACAAATTGATAGACAGCAAAATCCCTTGTCTTGTTAAAGCGGTGTTCCAGCCGAAATGTTGTTTTTTTTTTGTTTTTGTTTTTAAGTCAGCAGCTGCAAACGCGGTAGCTGCTGACTTTTAATAAGGACACTTACCTGTCCAGGGAGCCCGCTATGTGACCCCCCCCTCCCCCCAGGCTGATCCGTCCATTGGATTGGGTGCAGGTGCCACCATTCCAACTAAGGGAAACCTTGCGGCTTCACTGCCAGTTTCTGCATGTGCGCAGCGCTTTGTGAATGGCCAGCTTGCCTTCTGGGACACACACAGGTCCTAGAAGAGGATGCGACATCCTTGGCCACGGCCCGGCGGCTGGATTGGAAGTACACTTAGTACTTCTAAAAACGATTCTCTGGGAAGAACCATTGTGGAGACAAAACTCCAGTTGTTGTCACTGTCCCAATATGGTATATATAAAAAAGTAAAATATATATATATATATATATATATATATATGTATGTGTGTATGTATGTGTGTATGTGTGTGTGTATGTATGTGTGTGTGTATGTGTGTGTATGTATGTATGTATGTATGTATGTATGTATGTATGTATGTATGTATGTATGTATGTATGTATGTGTGTGTGTATACTCCCCTGGTACTTACCTTTTTTTATACACACACACACATACACTTATAAAAGGGTACGAGAGAAAGTAAAACAAATGTTAAATATCCAAAAACGAGGGGTGGAGGAGGTCTTTCGGTAAAGACCACTTCTCCAAATTGGGTGGAACTCCGCCTTAAAGGAACTTTAGCCGCAGCAAAATAAATTATTCTCTGGAGTAGAGCGATTTTCAGAAAATTGATTCTGGGAGCCGTGAACAATAGTTTCTGTATGACTATATTTATTTTTCCCTATCCCCCCCCCCCCCCCCCGTGGGTAAAATTGAAAATAAATAAAATACACCCCTCTAGGTTAAAGCCTATGCAAAATTAAAAATATACACAAATTGGTGTAATCAGCCAAAACTTTATGACCGCTCTCCTAATACTGAATAGGTCCATTTGCAGCCAAAACCGCCCTGACCTGATCCAACAGATTCCACTAGACCTCTGAAGGTGTGCTGTACAGATGCTCAACCTGCGGCCCTCCAGACTTGTAGTTGGTTGGGCACCCATGCTGTGTGTCCAGCACTGAGCCATCAGTAGCAGATCCTGTAAGTTGTGCTGTATGGCCTCCATGGACTGGGTTTGTTTTTCCAGCACATCCTACAGATGCTCAGATGTCATTGTAACAAGATAATCAGTGTTATACACCTTACCTCTCAGTGGTCATAATGTTATGGCTGTACAGATCACATTATTTATGTGTAAGAAACTGTGCAAAAGCAACATTATATTGTGTAGCCCATTATAGAGTATTATATTACATATAGATGACATTATAGAGTATTATATTATATATAGATGACATTATAGAGTATTATATTACATGTAGATGACATTATATAGAGTATTATATTATACATAGATGACATTGTAGGAGAAATAAAATGATATATAGAGCAAGATCATAGTGTATTAAATATAGATGAGATTATAGTGTATTGTATATAGATGAGGTTCTAGAGTATATTATTATATATAGATGACATTATAGAGTATAATATTACATATAGATGACATTATTGTATGTACTATTATATCTCTAGTATAATAGGAGAGGAATAGAGAAGTCATGCAGTGTGTAGATGGTCTGTCTGGGATCGCACAGCCTCCAATCACAGGGCGGCTCTCACCATTACTGTCCCGGGACTCCCCATGTCCACAGGAAGAAGCGGATCCGCTCCGGTCTCGGTGATTCTTCTCCAGGGAGGCGATGAAGTCCGGCTCCGCACACCAACTCCGATGCAAAGGACCGAGCAGAGGGTCCGACTCCATCCCGGCACAGCGACACTAATCCTTTCCCCAATTGCTGCCTATGTGCCTAATACAGAACACGGGGCGGCGCGCTGCACTCTGGGAGATGTAGTCCTCCGGGCTCAGATCCTCTTCTGTGTGGGGGGCGGCCGGCACAGCTGCGAACTACACTTCCCAGAAGGCAAGAGCTTGTATCAGGAAAACTTTATTGAAACCCATAAACTTTCAAGAAGTTTGTGAGTGGCTTGTTCAGCTGAAGGGGCGGGGTGTCACGTGTCAGGGAAGAACTACTATTGGCCAGATGTCAGAGACAGCCTGGGAGGAGGGGGCGGAGCCTGGAGGTTCCCCGGGAGAACGAGAAGTACAGAAGACAACTGACTGCATGGAGTGTGCTGTGAGTACAGCGGGGTGTATGGGGGATGCATGGGGTGTGGTATACAAGAGTGTATGGGAAGCACATGAAGCATAGGAGAGTCTATAGGAAACCTATGGAGAGTGTATAGTGGGCGCATGGAGTGCACTATGGGGTATAGGTGAGTGCATGGGGGACACATGGAGTGTGCTGTAGAAGAGTGTATGGGGAATAGGAAACATGGTGTATAGGAGAGTATATAAGGAGCACACAGGGGGTGCAGTAGAGGAGATGGGGGGGTTCGGGTTTCCTATGAGCCCCCATACTATATATAGGTGAGGGGTCAGTGTGGTGTGATGGGGGAGGGGAATGGATGGAATAGATCCCAGGATTAGTATGGAATGTGGTGTATATGAGGAGAAATGGATGGGGGGGGAGACTATCACAAATTACAGAAATGTAATTACCATTCACAGATATCATAAGGAAATCATTGTCAGGGAAAGCACTGCGGCTTTTTAAAAATGTAAGCAGTATTGTGTAGGGATGCACCGAATGGGTTTTTTGGTGCCGAAACCGATACCGAAAATGAAAAATACACTAGGCCGAAAACCGAAACCGATACCGAAAATGACTGTTTTTAAAAAATATTTTTATACAGGAGGTGGCCAGAGACTGGGGACATGGTACAGGAGGTGGTCAGAGACTGGGGACATGGTACAGGAGGTGGTCAGAGACTGGGGACATGGTACAGGAGGTGGTCAGAGACTGGGGACACGGTACAGGAGGTGGTCAGAGACTGGGGACACGGTACAGGAGGTGGTCAGAGACTGGGGACACGGTACAGGAGGTGGTCAGAGACTGGGGACACGGTACAGGAGGTGGTCAGAGACTGGGGACACGGTACGGGAGGTGGTCAGAGACTGGGGACACGGTACGGGAGGTGGTCAGAGACTGGGGACACGGTACGGGAGGTGGTCAGAGACTGGGGACACGGTACGGGAGGTGGTCAGAGACTGGGGACACGGTACGGGAGGTGGTCAGAGACTGGGGACACGGTACGGGAGGTGGTCAGAGACTGGGGACACGGTACGGGAGGTGGTCAGAGACTGGGGACACGGTACGGGAGGTGGTCAGAGACTGGGGACACGGTACGGGAGGTGGTCAGAGACTGGGGACACGGTACGGGAGGTGGTCAGAGACTGGGGACACGGTACGGGAGGTGGTCAGAGACTGGGGACACGGTACAGGAGGTGGTCAGAGACTGGGGACACGGTACAGGAGATGGTCAGAGACAGAGGACGTGGTACAGGAGGCATCCCCCATTGCAGGCCAGTGTCCCCCATTGCAGGCCAGTGTCCCCTATTGCATCCAGTGTGTCCCTTTGTGTCCCCTTTTGCATCCAGTGTGTCCCCTTGTGTCCCCTTTTGCATCCAGTGTGTCCCCTTGTGTCCCCTTTTGCATCCAGTGTGTCCCCTTGTGTCCCCTTTTGCATCCAGTGTGTCCCCTTGTGTCCCCTTTTGCATCCAGCGTGTCCCCTTGTGTCCCCTTTTGCATCCAGTGTGTCCCCTTTTGCAGTCAGTGTGTCCCCTTTTGCAGTCAGTGTGTCCCCTTTTGCATCCAGTGTGTCCCCTTTTGCATCCAGTGTGTCCCCTTTTGCATCCAGTGTGTCCCCTTGTGTCCCCTTTTGCGGCCAGTGTGTCCCCTTGTGTCCCCTTTTGCGGCCAGTGTGTCCCCTTGTGTCCCCTTTTGCGGCCAGTGTGTCCCCTTGTGTCCCCTTTTGCGGCCAGCGTGTCCCCTTGTGTCCAGCGTGTCCCCTTGTGTCCAGCGTGTCCCCTTGTGTCCAGCGTGTCCCCTTGTGTCCAGCGTGTCCCCCTTTGCAGCCAGCGTGTCCCCTTGTGTCCAGCGTGTCCCCCTTTGCAGCCAGCGTGTCCCCCTTTGCAGCCAGCGTGTCCCCCCTTTACAGCCAGCCTGTGTGTCCCCCCTTTACAGCCAGCCTGTGTGTCCCCCCTTTACAGCCAGCCTGTGTGTCCCCCCTTTGCAGCCAGCCTGTGTGTCCCCTTTTGTTGCAGCCAGCCTGTGTGTCCCCTTTTGTTGCAGCCAGCCTGTGTGTCCCCTTTTGTTGCAGCCAGCCTGTGTGTCCCCTTTTGTTGCAGCCAGCCTGTGTGTCCCCTTTTGTTGCAGCCAGCCTGTGTGTCCCCTTTTGTTGCAGCCAGCCTGTGTGTCCCCTTTTGTTGCAGCCAGCCTGTGTGTCCCCTTTTGTTGCAGCCTGTGTAGGGAAGAGAGCCGCCTCCGCCGCTTGTTGGATCACAGCGCCGGGAACATCACAGCTTTCATTTCAATTGCTGTGTGTTCCCGGCCGCACGCCGTCACACGCAGCCCCTCCCCCTTGTCCGGGCACTTTGATAGACAGATCATCCGTCCAATCCTGCGGATGATCTGTCTATCTAAGTGCCCGGACAAGGGGGAGGGGCTGCGTGTGACGGTGCGCGGCCGGGAACACACAGCAATTGAAATGAAAGCTGTGATGTTCCCGGCGCTGTGATCCAACAAGCGGCGGAGGTGGCTCTCCTGCGCTTCACACCCCCCATGATGGGCGTCACCAGGGCGGGGGCGGAGCCCCGCCCCCACCCAGGCCACACCCCATTTTCGGCTCCATTATCGGCCGTTTTTCTCTTTCGGCAAATTGCCGAAAAGGGCATTTTCGGCCGATATGTTTCGGCGGCCGAAATTTCGGTGCATCACTAGTATTGTGTTATGCGGTTATTACAAATAAACCATCAGAGACTATTGGAGTTTTATTTCTATTTGAAATGCAGTGTCTGCCTGAAAGCAAAGGTCACTTTTACTGTCACCATGGCAACAAGCCCACTGTGACAGTTGGTGATGACATCATAGTAGGAAGCCCACTGTGACAGTTGGTGATGACATCATAGTAGGAAGCCCACTGTGACAGTTGGTGATGACATCATAGTAGGTCTGTGGCTATAAACAGCTGTGCAGGAGAGCCACTAGAGCAGATCAGCAGTGACAGGAGAAGGAGTTAGCAGCATATTGTTAGTTCTGAACCTTGGCGAGTTGGTTATTTTGCAATTTCTTTGTTATTTCCTGAAAAGATGGGAAACTGCTGTAGAAAAAAACGCACTTGTGTTGATGAGACAGCTTACTGTCCCAAGTCACAGGCAAAATCTACATCTAAGCCTTTAGTGACTGGAACACAACAGACATATCAGTCTGCTGTCTCTCTCCACCATGATGTGCCCATTGTGCCCAGTGGCGCTTGTCCAACTGTCACTAATGGCAAACCAGAGGAGTCACTTCAGCTGGAAACACTTCCAGTGATCTATACTGATGTAAAGGAGTTTGTTCATTCTGAGAGAGGCAGTAGTCCTCAACTGAACACTCCTATTACCGATGAAGACACATCTGTTCAGTCTGATGGAGCCAGCAGCCCTCAGCTAAACAGTCCTATAAGCTATTCTGATGAAGAGGGGTCAAAGCCTGAAATTTCTCAGCTGAAAACTACAGTGACCTATTCAATTGAAGACACATCTGTTCGGCCTGATTCCTCCAGTAGCTCGCAGCTTAGCAGTCCTGTAAGCTATTCTGATGAAGAGGAGTCCTTTCAGCTTGAAACATCTCAGCTGAACACTACAGTGACCTATGCCTTTGAAGACAAAGCTGTTCAGTCTCATGGAGCCATAATCTCAGAGCTGGACAGTTCTGAAACCCTTTCCGATGGAGAGGTGAGCTTTTCCGATGGAGAGGGGACCTTTTCCGATGGATGGGTGAGCCTTTCCGATGGAGAGGTGACCTTTTCCGATGGAGAGGTGACCTTTTCCGATGGAGAGGTGACCTTTTCCGATGGATGGGTGAGCCTTTCTGATGGAGAGGTGAGCCTTTCTGATGGAGAGGGGACCTTTTCCGATGGAGAGAGGACCTTTTCCGATGGAGAGGTGAGCCTTTCCGATGGAGAGGTGACCTTTCCACTTTTAACACTTCAGCTGAAACCCGGAGTGACCTATTCTGATGAAGACGCAGTTGTTCAGTCTGATTCCTCCAGCAGCTCACAGCTTAGCAGTACTGTAAGCTATTCCGATGGAGAGGAGGTCACATCTGAACTAGAGGAGTTCACTCAGCCAAGCAAAAGAAAAGTGGATGACAGAGGAGCAATTAGCCAGTCTAGTTCTCCTGTTGAACCCGCTTTCAAAATGCTGAGTCCCTATGAATCACCTATCTGCACAATGAACCCATGTGTGGAACCATATAACCTCCATAGTCTGAGAAGAGACCTGCAGTACCTTATGGAATATGGAAATGAAAGCTATGCCTACAATCGGAGCATTGAACACTACTTCCTACCTGACAACTGTCTTCGTTATACAGAACTGGATGAAGAAGACCGAAGGAAGATGGTGCTCAGACTGATCAAATCACACTCAAAGAAATCCCTGAGCTTGGAGTCCCTGTGTCTGGCCATAAACTACATGGACAGGCTCCTACTTAACCTCACGGTGAATCAGTCCACCTACAACATCATGGCCGTCACCTCAATGGTACTTGCCTTGAAAATATCAGAAACATATACCAACGAAGTGCACCAGTTGATTCGGAATTTTCGCACATATTACACGTATTACACCAACACCACTATGTGGACTATGGAGGCAATGATCATGAGGGAACTCCAGTACCGGCTAATTGTTCCAACCACCAACTTTTTCTTGGAGCATCTCATCATGAAGCGGATGGCCAGTGCAGAGCTCACCGCACAGACAGTGAAGGAGAACCATATGCTGATGGGATGTGCAAAAGCAGTCGTTAAACTCTGCCTGACAGAGTACTATTACTGCTCTATCCCTCCATCACTGCAGGCCATCTGCTGTGTCAAAGCTGCTGAATGGGTGCTCTCCCCAGACAAGACTGTCACCATCACTGGTGTACAAGGATACCCAAATGAAAGGGTGCAGGAGGTGCTAGAGTACACGATTACTCTCATCAAAGACAACCAAGACTACTTCTGCAGCCTCATAGAATTTGAAGTTTTCTACCTATATCACTACTGAGTGCTCCACACAGAGAGTGTGTGTGAGAGAGGGGGTGTTAAGAGAGAGGAGGGGAAAGAGAGGGGAAGACGGGGGGGGCAGAGAG
The DNA here is from genome assembly GCF_037356315.1 of Lithobates pipiens. Lineage (NCBI taxonomy): Eukaryota > Metazoa > Chordata > Amphibia > Anura > Ranidae > Lithobates > Lithobates pipiens. The sequence continues at coordinate 225,123,296 of NW_027507686.1, read as the reverse complement.
AGCTAGAGGGGGGACAGAGAGAGAGAGAGAGGGGAACAGAGAGAGAGAGAGGGAGGAGATAGAGACGGGGGGGACAGAGAGACAGGGAGGGGGATAGAGAGGGAGGGGAAAGAGAGGGGAAGACAGGGGGGGGCAGAGAGAGCTAGAGGGGGGACAGAGAGAGAGGGAGGAGATAGAGAGGGAGGGGGACAGAGAGGGGAACAGATAGAGGGGGAGGAGGGGAGGGGGGAACAGAGAGAGGGAGGGGAGAGGTCTTGCTGAGAGAGGGAGTGAGAGAGAGGGGGGAGGAGGGGGGCTGAGAGGAGAGTGAGGGGGGAGATTGGAGAGAGACCTCTTCAAATCAGTTTCACTGGCTGTGTGGGCAATGACAGCTATTCACCCTCGGGGCAAGTGCAGGGGGTGGAAGGAGGGCAGGTGGGGTGAGAGTATAGGGCATTGGTTTACATTTTAAATTTAATTCGGAAAGTGCCAGCGGGTCTCAAGTGAGCACTCCAGACCAGACTACAAAATGTGATCACAAATTCAAATTATAACAGAAAAACACTCACCGTTATCTATTATATAAAATGACAACCTTGTCAGAAAAAATGAAGAGGTAAATGAACACCCAGCACCCTCCCCACTGTACTTACCTCCATGGGTGATGGGCTGATAGCGCTCACTCAGCAAGTGTAGCGGTCTGGGGGGGTTCGATATCCTCGGTCTCCTTCACCTTCTTTTTGAAGTACTTCTGGGACAGATCAGAGAAGTGCCAATTTCTCAGGGCTGTACCATCCAAGAAGCAGACAGAATGACAATGACAGCTAATCATCCATGGAGGAGCAGAGTACAAAATATAGCCACAAACTCAAAATATAACAGTAAAATAAACATATATGCAAGTTGCGCGCTGCCACCTAATGGTACGTGATATATCTGTATCTATCAACAAAAACAAATATTATATAATAAAATAAAATGTAAACGTAAAAGAGGAAAGTGAACAGAGAGTTGCTGCTATCACCTATGTGTTCTCACATCAACAACAGAAATGTTATGAATATGTAACATGTGATGGCGCTGCTTAACTACCTCCGGACCGGCTCACGCTGATATACGTCGGCATTTTGAAGAGGGATATTGTTGTTATGGTAGCAGATAGCTGCCAAAAACCCGTATCTTCTTCTTCAGTGAGCGGCCCGGTTTCCGATAATAGTGGTCTCTGTGGGCGGATTCGCCGCTCTCCGGTGGTCTCTGCCACTTACCAGAGCCGTCGGTACCGGTGGAGACGATGGAGTCCTCCTTTTGGCTTGGCATGGAAACGAGTGAGGGGAAGATGGCCCCCACCCATCTCCATACCATTGCTGGGCAGAAGCGACGTCAAAACGTAATAGCAATATTTTTTTTTTTTTTTTTATTTTTTTTTTATTTCATTTTTTTTATTGCATTTTAGTGTAAATATGAGATCCAAGGTCTTTTTGACCCCAGATCTCATATATAAGAGGTCCTGTCATGCTTTTTTCCTATTACAAGAGATGTTTACATTCGACTTACATTTTCATTCGCTTCTGCGCACGCAAGGCAGGTCACTTTATATTTTGAGTTTGTAGCTACGTTTTATAGTCCTGGTCTGGAGAAAATAAGAAAAAAAATGAAATGGCAAAACACATTATTTTTTTTAAACCAGAGTTTGATGTCATTTATTTAACATCTTACAAAGAAGGAGAGGTATTGGCCGACTATAAGGGGAGGAGGAGGTCGGATTTTCTTTTTTGCAACGCTAAACAATATCCTTATTTTATAGTAAAAATCAATACACATCCACTAGGAAATGGCCCTGTTATCTAGTTTACAGAAAAACAAACAAAAAAAAAAAATGGAGATTTTTGGGTTAACAAACACATACATGAATTGGATGATTACATTCCTTGTAATAGGAAAAAAAGGTGATACCATTTTTTTTTAAAGAACAGTTTAAAAATAAAAAAGGTAAAATAAATTAGAAATATATATATATATATATATATATATAATATATTGAAACGCACCCTGTCCCGCCGAGCTCATGTGCAGAAGCGAACGCATACGTGAGCAGTGCCCACATATGAAAACAGTGTGCAAACCACACGTGTGTTATTGCTGCGATTGGTAGAGCGAGAATAATTTTCAGGGGTAAAAGTTCCACAAGCGGGCGCAATTTTGAAGCGTGACATGTTGGGTATCAATTTTCTCGGTCTAACATTATCTTTCACAATATAAAAAAAATAAAAAAAACATTTGGGCTTTACTGTCGTCTTATTTTTTAATTCATAAAAGTGTATTTTTTCCAAAAAAAGTGCGCTTGTAAGACCGCTGCGCACGTACTGTGTGACAGAAAATATTGCAATGACCGCCATTTTATTCTCTAGGGTGTTAGAACCCCCAAACAATATAAATTTTTTTCTAAGTGGTTATGCGATACTGTACCCAAAAAAAAAATTAAAGTCCTTTTTTTTTACCACACATAGAGATTTCTTTTAGTGGTATTTGATCACCTCTGCGGTTTTTATTTTTTGCACTATAAACCTAAAAAAGCGACAATTTTGAAAAAATGACAATATTTTGATGGTCAGAGAGTGTGCTGAAATGGTTCAAAAGATGGTCAGAGACTGCAGACATAGTACAGGAGATGATCAGAGACTGCAGACAAGATAAAGGAGATGATCAGAGACTGCCGACATAGTACAGGAGATGATCAGAGACTGCCGACATAGTACAGGAGATGATCAGAGACTGCAGACAGACTACAGGAGATGATCAGAGACTGCAGACAGACTACAGGAGATGGTCAGAGACTGCCGACATAGTACAGGAGATGATCAGAGACTGCCGACATAGTACAGGAGATGATCAGAGACTGCCGACATAGTACAGGAGATGATCAGAGACTGCAGACAGACTACAGGAGATGATCAGAGACTGCAGACGGACTACAGGAGATGGTCAGAGACTGCAGACATAGTACAAGAGATTTTGATTTTGTGTATTTAATTGAAGCTTGGACCCCTGCGTGGGATTCCTGGATGGACCTTTGTTTTGTTTTTCCCTTTAATAAACATGGGCTACCAGGCCCTTAACTATAAATGCCTGTCTGATGTGGACTCACTTGCACCAAAATGCATCTTTCCACTTGAACTAAACACCCCAATATCACAGTCTATAAATCATAATTAATATTCTGCCGTCTTCATAGCAATCATTGAATATTGCCTCTTTTTTCAAATATTTATTGCACTGTAATCATCACCTAAAGTGGTATGGATTGTATTATGAGTTCTCACGTTTTTATATATTTATTTGCTCAATGTCACATTATTTGAATTACCATTATTTACATCCTTGCACACCAATGTTAAGTTAGCTTTCTTGCATAAATTAATTTGACAGTCACTACAGCAGTGCAGCCCCACCAATCACATTTAGATACGGATAAGCTATAAGGTGCCTGCAGCAGCGAGTCACTTGGCATCAGTATATCCAATTCAAAAATTCAAAGTGATAGTATACACTACAGATATGTCCCCCAATCCTGCCTCCCAACTCACATCCCACTCCTGTAGTAATTTCTAAATTTCGCCTATGGAGATTTTTTAAGTATCAAAATTTGTCGCCATCCCACAAGCCGGCACAATTTTGAAGCGCGGCAAGTTGGGTATCAATTTAATCTGCGTAACATTATCTTTCACAATGTAAAAAATTGGTCTAACTTTACTGTTGTCCTATTTTTTTTTTTTTTTTATTCAAAAAGTGCATCTTTTTTCCAAACAAAATTGCATTTGTAAGAGCACTGCGCAAATACGGAGTGACAAAGTATTGCAACGATTGCCATTTTATTCTCTAGGGTGTCTGAAAAAAAAAAAAAAAATATATATATATATATATATATATATATATATATATATATATATATATATATATAAAATATCTTTGTATATATCCTCCTGTCTCTTTGATTTTGGCACACAGCTGCATGATCCATTCACATTCTGAAGAAATCCCATGTGTGTTTGTCTGTGTTCCTGTACTGAGTGGGTCTAATGAAAGTGGTTTCATAATTATCAGTCAGCTGTGGGGCACTAATTAGGAAAGCTGCTGGGCCTGCATCCCTTTAGATGTGTTCCTATTGGAAATATCTCATTAAGGCTAGGTTCACATTGCAGCGATGCGGGAATTCCGCAAATCCGCGGCGGGTTCCCGCATCACATACCTCCCGGCAGCAGTTCACACTGCCCTATGCGAACTGCTGGGAGTGTCAGTGAAATGTTAATGACACCCCCAGATCAGTTCGCATATCGCAGTGCGATCTGCAAACTCGGACAGGAATCGGATCGCATGGTGTGAACACCCATGCGATCTGATTCTGCTGCGGACAAAAAAAAAGGGTCCTGTGCGAGTTTGGGCTGTGTGCGATGCGAATTCAGCCAAACTATCTGTATGGCTGAACTCGCATCGCACAGAGATTGGATGTGATGTGCACTGCAGTGCGGTGCGAATCACATCCGTTCTCATAAACCGCTGCAGTGTGAACCCAGACTTAAAATGACATTTTTGTTGCAGGGGATGCCTGAAATCTGACTTGTATCTTGGTGCAGACTTCTGGGAAAGCTGGTGAGCCAATCACACAAGCAGGAAATGATGTCTCTGGGGAGGGGTCAGTACACATTCTGTGTACAGAACAACTCCATGCAGCCATATTGCTTTGCATTTATAGAATATTACAGCGGCTGCAGATTGAAAAGGAAAGGTTGTTTTTAATAGCATTCAAGTACAACATGACTTGTATCGCAATAGTACACGCTGTATTATTTATTGTTTTTTTTTGCTTTTTTTTCCCCCACAAAAGTGAAGTTACCACTTAAAAGTGGACCAAAGACATTGAATTGTAGCTGGCCCTGCGCTTCACATCACTAAATAATCCTGATTCCAGCGATCAGAGAGATTCCATGTAGACCCAAAACAGGAACTGTAATCTGTGCAACACAAAAGAGCATATTTCATACTCCTATCCTTACCTGGATTGCATCTTCAATGAACACAACAGCTTGTTTTAAATAAAGAAGATCACACACAGCACCGGAGGGGGGGATAAATAAATAAATAATTAGGATGCATTGAGGTGAAAATAACACAAGAGATTACAACTTTAAGATGTGTCCATTGTGCTGATTCTTCTTTTAGTAGAAATCCTCCATGCCTCCCCCACCTCTGTAATCTTCGGGTGGGGGAGGGGGATAATACAAATAAGGAGCTGTCATAATCGCTCTTTAAAAAGTGTTAATACTGTAGTTGCTGACTTTTGATATTAGGACACTCACCTGTCCTGGAGTCCAGCGATGTCGGCGCCGCAGGTGACATTTCCGTCAGCTATGGGGTGCTGCTGCTGCCGCAATTGCTGGTAAGGTAACCCAACAGTGAAGCATTGCGGCTTCAGGGCCTGGTCTCTATTGTGCATGCGTGAAGCACGCTGCACTCTCTTACTGGCCCGGCGGTGGGGGAAGGAGGAGGGAGCCCTTGCCTTACCTTGAGCGGAAGTTCCACTTTTGAGTGGAACTTCAGTTTAAAACATGTTATGCAGCACAGTGTTTGTGCTGTGTTATTTGGCCCCCCCACCCCCCATATCACCTGAAATACCTTGTTCTGCCCTCCCCTTTGTGAAACAGATCACGGTTCATCGTGGCTGCTGAGCCCTGACACCCTGGTCAGTTTACTTGCCTCTGTCATCCGAAGCTCTCCTCTCCTCTGTCCTCCTGCCTGTCTGCTCGTGACAGTGCCACTCCTGCTGCTATAAAACGATCGCAGCCACTGTACCCATAAATTTCCTCCATGTCTTCCATCCTCTCTCAGGCATCCAATCACAGCGCCTGACGTTGCTCCTGATGTTTCAACCAATCAGGTAACAGACCCGAGCACCTGATTGGCTAAGAGGCGGTTCCGTGTTAGCAAATCAAATTCCTTTGCTTTGCTAACACAATTCTAAATGAACAGCGAACGCACAGAATGACGCCCCCTGTTCACCTTTTTTGGAATCTTATTAGAGCCTATGGCTCTAATCAGGTGCTTGAAAAAAATACCCCACCACTGTAATTCAGGATTACAATGCAATGCATGAATCTATCTATGCATAAAGAGTGGTGCCAGGAGAGATGGGGCTGCACCCCTTATGGACGCAACGCCACTGTTCTGTGTACTCTTTGTTCTTTTGAAAAGTGTGCTGTAGATAGAGCATGTCAAGCTGTAGCTGTGCTCCCTGGGGATATGCTGATCTCCTATCCGTGCTGCTGGAGGGAGCCCAGACAACCATAAATGAGGGACCTGCAGACTTGGTCATGGTGAGTCCACCCAATATCACACTCTATCTTTCACGAGGACAGGGACTCCCTTGAGGACTGGGGCCCTCTTGGCTACTCACCTGGGGACAGGGACCCCCTGGTGATTAACATAATAAACCACCTTTTTCCCTTTATTCCCCCTGACTTGGCACCCTGCAACTTTTGATCATTTCCAAAACAAGCCCCCCAGTCTAACCCTTCCTCTACCCAACATGCCCGAGATTGTTATTGTTCCATTTCTTCTGGTTGCTCAGCTTTTACTGACTCGGGGTTGGTTTCTGGCCACGTTTACCTCTGGGGGTTACCATCTCTATCCTGGTCTGGAGCATAAGGTTGATCCTCAATACTCTCGCGCCTGTGGTAGTATTGGCACCCCACCTCATCCATTCAGATTCGGGCATTGGTAATCCAAATAGACCCTGGGCTGCAGGCAGTTCCTAGTCTTTTTTTTTGTTTGTTTTTTTTAAGCTGTTTCCAAATGCCCAAGTTTGACTGCTTTTGGATGTATCATATACATTATATTTATATATATATATATATATATATATATATATATATATATATATAAATATTATATTAATATATATATTTTTTTTACATGCCATAAAATCAATTTCTTGGGGTCCATTGGGGCACACAGTTCCAGCCCTATGTTTTTGTTCATGCCCTTGGTATTTTTTTACCACAGGACTGGGGCATGTTGGGTAGAAGAAAGGCTGGGGGGTCCAATCTTCCTTGTAGGCAATAGTACGGTGTAATTCCTGTGATAATCAAGGCTCACAAAAATAAGGAATATCCAAAGGCCACCCCTTTTAATAGCGTGAAAGGTAAACTGCTGTTTTTTTGGGGTTTTTTTATGTTATTTTTTGCCATGTGTGTCTCATTGGGGAGATTTCCTTTCACTTCCTGTCGGCAAAACAGGAGGAAATCTCTACAAAGCAAGGGGAAAATCCTCCTATTCGTTGTCAATAGAAAAAGTATTCCCATTGGAAAATGTCACTATTCCTGTTCTGGTGACAGCTCGTGATTTAGAATTTTCCTCACTTTCAATCCTGGTGTAAATGGTTACCAACACACAGTGTAAATCTGCCCACCAGGGACAGAGAGAACATTAGAAACCAGACCCGGGTTCCAAACACTCACCACTTTATCCAAAAGTTTTTTGTTTTATCTTGTCAGAGCATGCACATCTCTCAGAAAAAATAGCTATTGATCTGACAGAATTCCAGATTTCCCAGCTTCCTTCCTCTGCTGCACTAAAAATCCCAACCAGCATTGTCAGCCCCGCTTGTGTTGCAGAACTCCACCTAACCCCACCAGTCTATCCCTCTCTACATGTACTGTAAATTCATACACCCAGGCGGAAAAATTCTTGTATGACCCGTCTTTCATTATATTATCCGCCTATGGATATAAAATGCACACAAACAGGGCCAACTTGTGGATGGTCACCAAAAAAAGAACCTTTTGCTTTGTTTTGCACGGGTTCACCTTAGTTGAAGTTTAACCACTTCAATACAGGGCACTTAAACACCTTCCTGCCCAGACCAATTTTGAGCTTTCAGCGCTGTCGCACTTTGAATGACAATTGCGCGGTCATGCTACACTGTACCCAAATGAAATTTTTATCATTTTTTTCCCACAAATAGAGCTTTCTTTTGGTGGTATTTGATCACCTCTACGGTTTTTATTTTTTGCGCTACAAATAAAAAAGTACCGAAAATTTGGAAAAAAAAAATGTTTTTTTGTTTCAGTTTCAAAACTTTGTAAATAAGTATGTTTTCTCCTTCACTGATGGGCACTGATGGGGCTACACTGATGGGCACTGATGGGCACCAATGTGGCACCAATGAAGTGGCACTGATAGGCGGCACTGATGAGCGACACGGATGGGCGACACGGACGGACACTGATAGGTGGAACAAATTGGCACTGATAGCTGGCACGGATGGGCGGCACGGATGGGCATGGATAGGCGGCACAGGTGGGCATGGATAGGCGGCACAGGTGGGCATAGATAGGCGGCACAGGTGGGCATAGATAGGCGGCACAGGTGGGCACTCATAGGCGGCACAGGTGGGCACTCATAGGCGGCACAGGTGGGCACTCATAGGCGGCACAGGTGGGCACTCAGGCGGCACAGGTGGGCACTCATAGGCGGCACAGGTGGGCACTCATAGGCGGCACAGGTGGGCACTCATAGGCGGCATCGGTGTTATAGTAATGGATGCCAATCAGTGCCAAACAATAATGCATGCCAATCAGTGATGCCCATTGTGGCCACTGATTGGCATCCATTATGGGCACTGATTGGCACCCATTGTGCTGACTGGCACCCTGGTGGTCTAGGGAGGATTATGAATTGTTATTACCTTTTCCCTGGTGGTCTAGTGGTGTCCCTGGTGGTCCAGTGTGGGCATCCTCGGGGGGGGCTGTGCTGATAATCGATCAGCACAGACCCCCCCCTGTCAGAGGAGCAGCCGATCGGCTCTCCTCTACTCGCGTCTGACAGACGCGAGTGAGGGAAAGCCGATCACCGGCTCTTCCCATTTACACTGTGATCAGCCGTGATTGGACACGGCTGATCACATGGTAAAGAGTCTCCGTCGGAGACTCTTTACCGAGATCGTAGTTGCCGGGTGTCAGACTGACACCCCGCAACAACGATCGCCGCGATGCGCGCCCCCGGGGGCGCGCAGCGGCTTATTATCCTAATCACGTCATATGACGTCCGGTTAGGATAATGAAACCACTTTGCCGCCGTCAATTTGTAATAGGGCGGGCGGCAAGTGGTTAAGAAGAAATGTTCCATGTCATTGGGGTTGCACATTTCTTCAGGTGCAGTGGGCCCGTCAGAGGAAGGAACAGCCCATGTTGTATCCACAATGTGCATAAAGGGAGTGGTTGCCGGTGCTCCTGACACATGGTGAGCAATTGTCAATTTGCGGAGATTTGTATAGAACCAGGTCTAAGGGGAGCCTCATCATCTTAAAATGATGGTCTAAATCAAAGCAATGTCATTGAATTTCATATCTGTCTGGATTTTCATGTCCCCTGTTGTATGTTAAGCATTTAATTTCCATGTAAGTATTCAACTGCCTGTTGATATTATTATTATTTTTTGCACAAAGGTATTATTGGGTAAACAGTAACATACAATGGAAAAGTTCCAAGTACAGAACAAAGATTGCAAATTAGGTACAACATGTGGCATCATCGTTTCCCACAAGAAAGCAGGGAAGAATATACAGTGCAAAAAAAAGTGATTTACATCATGTAATGTAGCTTAGATCTGGAATTATGTACTTGATTAAACCTATGTGGTATAGGAGTGTGTGTAGGGATGCATTGAGTGCGCTATAGGGTATAGGAGAGTGTATGGGGCATGCATGGGGTGCACTATGGGGTATTGGAGAGTATATGGGGGATGCATAGAGTGTGTTTTGGGGTGTAGGAGTGTGTATTGGGGAAGCATGGAGTGTGCTATGGAGAGTATATGGGGACACATGCAGTGTGCTATGGGGTACCAGCTATGAGTAAGCACTAGCCTTAGTGCGAAACGCGTCAACTGTTAGCATCTTTTGCTGTGATGTAATTTGCTGTGTCCTAAATATTATTTGAACAAAGCATCATTTTAGCATTGGAGTGCGGCCGTCCAGAGTCCTGTCATTATCCACGTTATCTGCATGCTGTGGCTCGCACCCGGATCCCTTCACCTGGAGCAATTATCTCTGAGTTCCCAGGACCTGCGTTTGAGCAGTGGTGTATATCTCTCTTGTGATTCTCTGGACTAAAAGAAATCTCTATTTGTGTGAAGAAAATGATTTAAAAATTCATTTGGGTACAGTGTTACATGACTGCGCAATTGTCGTTCACAGTGCGACAGCGCTGAAAGCTGAAAATTGGCCTGAGCAGGAAGGGGGTGAAAGTCCTCGGTATTGAAGTGGTTACTGTATGACCTGCTGTAGGGCTTAGAATTTATTTTATAAAAAAAGTTAGTGTATGGATGTTAAATATTTTAGTATTTTGTTCTGGAAACTCCTCGCAGTTTAGTCTTTGGTGTATGTGTTGAAATGCTTGAAGTCATTTTATAATTATGTTATATAAAAACATTTTATATCTATGTAAGCTCTTTTAATGAAGTATTTTGACACAAATAGGTTTCGTTTTTTTCTTGGTTTTCATGGAAATTGATGCGACAATCCTACAAGCCCCAGGAGTCCTGAGGATGAGCTCTTTGGAGTGGGAGGAAGTGCTGTGTACAGGTGTGTGAATGGTGACAGAAGAGTGGAGAACTCCCCTGTCATTGCTGATTTCTCCAGCGTCCCTGTATGGAAAGGTCAGTGATTGTGCCTGCATAACAGTGATACATTTACTTACTGCAATGCTGTGGGCTAGTAAGCATTGGCAATGAGCGAGTTCTCATCCAGGGGTGCAATGTGCTAGTCCAGGTAAAACCCCCATTCCCCCCTGTCTATGGAAGCTGTAAAGGAAAGATGCAGACGAAAGCAAGCTGAGTGGCTCAGTTGAGGCCACCCATGGGTGAGCCACTCAACATGCACCACCTGTGACCCACCCTTTACAGGCAGCATGTTTGAAGATTGGCTCCTCTTTTATTTAGCAGAGACTTAAGCCCCATACACACTATCAGATTGTCTGCTGATTTTTGTCATCAGATTTACCAAAACCATGTAGTAGAAGGGCCTGCCTGATTGCATACAAATTGAAACTCCTAATGTTTGACCTCATATTACATGGTTTTGGTAATTCTGAAGGAAAAAAAAAACTCAGCAGAAAATCTGATAGTGTGTATGGGGCTTTAGAGGAACTTTAAAGGTAAGCAGATCAATGGATTCTGTTGCTTGGACCCGCTTGCTGTAGCTCAAGGTGACCCCTGCTGTTCCCCAATTTGGGACAACTCCACGCCATGTGATAAAGAGTGCCTATCTCAGTCTGATATCTGCTGCAGATAGGGGAGACAGTAGGGTTGCAATCTCTGGGGGTTTAGTTAATCTTTGGTAGAAAGTTCAACTGAATAATTTTTTCTTTAGCAGAGATGATCAGTTTGGTTTATTGTGAGTACAAGAGGCTTCATTGTCATAATCAAACAGTGAAATGCCCCCACCCAACCCTCAGGAGACTTCACAAGGCACTCAGGAGGTCACCGTGGACCATCTGGCAATCTGAGACTCCATCTCCATCCTAAATTCTGGGCAGTCTGCGACTCCTGCTCCTCCTCCTCACCATCCATAAATATTCAGACTATAAGTCATTGATAAGATAAAAAGGTTTGGGGGAGAAGACATATCGAGAGCGACTTCAGGAACTTAATATGTACAGTCTGGAGTAAAGAAGTGAAAGGGGAGACATGATTGAGGCCGGATTCTCATATGTGTGGCTGCAGGTTTCTGCCTTTTCACCGATTTAGGTGCGGACTTTTGCCTGAATTTGTACCTGACTTGGACACAAACACGCACAAGACCCTTTTACAATCCGCTCCCCGGCCAACCAAGACCTGTCTAAACCTGCTCCATTAAGAGCCAGTCTTACTCGCATTTCATGCAAATTGGATGCGGAGAAACACTCACATATATGAAGCCAGCCTTAAACCTTTAAATACATTAAAGGGAGTGTGAACAAGGTTCAGAAGGGCAGTTTTCTCAATAAAAAAACAAAAGCAAGCAAATGGGGACATGACGGCAAACTAACTGGAGTAAAGTTCAAAACCAATCTTAGAAACTAACATTTTACTGAACGGGTAGTTGATGCTTGGAATAAACTACCAGCAGAGGTAGTGAGACAGTCAACAGTAAATGGCTTCAAACATGCTTGGGACAAACCTAAATCTATACTATAACATAGCAAAACAAAAAATATGGACTGTTTCAATAAGTTTTATTAGTTTTACAAAAGACAGTAATACAATTTAATAAACATGTTTACATTACTGGGGCCTATCAAGAATGGTGAAGGCCTGCCTTCACTTTTTTTACGTAGCTAGGAATGAGCACCTCCTAATCTGTGATGTTCACCCCCCTCCCCTTACCTTTCTTAAGGATCACCCTCCAAACTGTGACTCCATCTTACATCCGCACCTGTACCCAATAACCTGCAATGTACCGGGCCTATCATAAGGGGCACCTCACAACCCTGTAAAGTAAAACCACCATTCCCCGATACCAGACAGCTGACAATCTATGTACTTGTGTAAGATGTAGTAGATCTGTTTTTAATATCAAATAGTGCAGGTGACCCATTCAGATAATCATGCCAATTGGCTTCAGAGGTGGTCTCATATGGCACAACAATCCCACTTCCATGAGGGTCCTGGAAGAAATCCAAAAACATAAGAAAAGCAGTTAGTGCCACACCAATGTTTGTAGAGTCCAGAAAGAATTAGAGCATTATAGAGAATTACACCAAGCATACAGGACAAGAGAAGTGGTACTGTGCTGATTCCTTACATGCCGAATAAGAACAGATACTGAGAAATATACCCAGCACAGGGGGCAAGAGAAGTGGCACTGTGCAGTGTATATACAGACAGAAAAAGAATGATGTGCTCAGGAGGCGACACTTATGGGCACTGAGGTGGCACCGATATGCAGCATTGATAATCAGTGCCCTGATTATCTGTACAGGTCTCACCTGCGAGGCTGCTGATTGGTTCTCCTCTCCTCAGACACTGTCAATGTGAGGCGAGGGGAATCGATGAACGGAACTTCCATATTTACATGTGATTGGTTGTGATTAGACACAGCCGATCACATGTTTAAAGAGCCGTCATTGGCTCGTTACAGTGATCGGGGTCTCGCCTCCAAGCCCAGACTTCTCCTTCATCTGGCACAACTTTCTTTTGGGACTTGTAGTACCACCAAGTCACTCAGTTTAATGTCTCCAGATGGGGACTACATCACCCACAAATCCCTATAGTTCCCAGCAGCCCTACGTGGTTCCCTGGGTGAACTTTCCCTTCCCAGGATATTCCTGCAGCCAATCCTTGCCCTCCTGCTGTCTGAGTGTTAGGTGGGACCGTCATCCAGAACCCGCAGAGTCCTTTTTCTCCTCTTCTCTAGCCCAGCAGCTCTGGCAGGGAGAAGTAGAGAGTCTGCAGGGTAAGCTGTGTGATGACCCATCATGCAGAGGGACAAAGCAGCACCACTGCTCAGGCTGCAAAAGCACTTATGTATTCAAATAACACTACATGGATTTAACCACTTCAAGACCAGGCTTTTTCTGACACTTGGTAAAGTCTGAATTTTTTTTTTTTTTTAAGTCTGAATTACTTGGAACCCCCAAAAACATTATATAGTTTAGCAGAGACCCTAGAGCATAAAATGGTGGTTGTTTAAATATTTTATGTCACTATTTGCGCAGTGGTCTTTCAAATGCAATTGTTTGAAAATAAATACACTTCAATACAGTACTTAAAAATCTCCATAGGTGATGCTTTAAAAATATTTTTACACACACACACACACACACACTATATACAGTACTTCTATAAGGGTGTGAGAGAAAGTAAAACAAATTTTAAATATCCAAAAACGAGGGGTGGAGAGGAGGTCTTTCGGTAAAGACCACTTCTCAAAATTGGGTGGAACTCCGCCTTAAAGGAACTTTAGCCACAGCAAAATAAAAGTTATTCTCTGGAGTAGAACAATTTTCAGAAAATAGATTCTGGAGCAACAATAGTTTCTGTACGACTATATTTATTTTTCCCTGCCCCCCCCCCCCCCCCATGGGTAAAATTAAAAATAAAATATAAAAAGCACCCCTCTAGGTTAAAGCCTCTTCAAAAGTTTAAATTAGTATATACATACACACACCAATCAGCCATAACTTTACAACCGCTCTCCTAATATTGAATAGGTCCATTTGCAGCCAAAACCACCCTGACCTGATCCAACAGATTCCACTAGACCTCTGAAGGTGTGCTGTACAGATGCTCAACCTGCGGCCCTCCAGACTTGTAGTTGGTTGGGCACCCATGCTGTGTGTCCAGCACTGAGCCATCAGTAGCAGATCCTGTAAGTTGTGCTGTATGGCCTCCATGGACTGGGTTTGTTTTTCCAGCACATCCTACAGATGCTCAGATGTCATTGTAACAAGATAATCAGTGTTATTCACCTTACCTCTCAGTGGTCATAATGTTATGGCTGTACAGATCACATTATTTATGTGTAAGAAACTGCGCAAAAGCAACATTATATTGTGTAGCCCATTATAGAGTATTATATATAGATGACATTATAGAGCAGGGATATGCAATTAGTGGACCTCCAGCTGTTGCAGAACTACAAGTCCCATGAGGCATTGCAAGACTCTGACAGCCACAAACATGACACCCAGAGACAGAGGCATGATGGGACTGGTAGTTTTGCAACAGCTGGAGGTTCACGAATTGCATATCCCTGTTATAGAGTATTATATCATACATAGATGACATCGTATGAGAAATAAAATGATATATAGTGCCCATATAGAGTATTATATATAGAGGAGATTCTAGAGTATATTATTATATATAGATGAGATTATAGAGTATAATATTACATATAGATGACATTATTGTATGTACTATTATATCTCTAGTATAATAGTAGAGGTATAGAAAAGTCATGCAGTGTGTAGATGGTCTGTCTGGGATCGCACAGCCTCCAATCACAGGGCGGCTCTCACCATTACTGTCCCGGGACTCCCCATGTCCACAGGAAGAAGCGGATCCGCTCCGGTCTCGGTAATTCTTCTCCAGGGAGGCGATGAAGTCCGGCTCCGCGCGCCAACTCCGATGCAAAGGGCCGAGCAGAGGGTCCGACTCCATCCCGGCACAGCAACACTAATCCTTTCCCCAATTGCTGCCTATGTGCCTAATACAGAACACGGGGCGGCGCGCTGCACTCTGGGAGATGTAGTCCTCCGGGCTCAGATCCTCTTCTGTGTGGGGGGGCGGCCGGCACAGCTGCGAACTACACTTCCCAGAAGGCAAGAGCTTGTATCAGGAAAACTTTATTGAAACCCATAAACTTTCAAGAAGTTTGTGAGTGGCTTGTTCAGCTGAAGGGGCGGGGGTCAGGGTAGAACTACTATTGGCCAGATGTCAGACAGCCGGGGAGGAGGGGGCGGAGCCTGGAGGTACCCCGGGAGAACGAGAAGTACAGAAGACAACTGACTGCATGTAGTGTGCTGTGAGTACAGCGGGGTGTATGGGGGATGCATGGAGTGTGGTGTACAAGAGTGTATGGGAAGCACATGAAGTATAGGATAGTCTATAGGAAACCTATGGAGAGTGTATGGTGGGCACATGGAGTGCACTATGGGGTATAGGTGAGTGCATGGGGGACACTTGGAGTGTGCTGTAGAAGAGTGTATGGGGAATAGGAAACATGGTGTATAGGAGAGTATATAAGGAGCACACAGGGGGTGCAGTAGAGGAGATGGGGGGGGTTTCGGGTTTCCTATGAGCCCCCATACTATATATAGGTGCGGGGTCAGTGTGGTGTGATGGGGGAGGGGAATGGATGGAATAGATCCCAGGATTAGTATGGAGTGTGGTGTATATGAGGAGAAATGGATGGGGGGGAGACATTCTATCACAAATTACAGAAATGTAATTACCATTCACAGATATCATAAGGAAATCATTGTCAGGGAAAGCACTGCGGCTTTTTAAAAATGTCAGCAGTATTGTGTTATGTGGTTATTACAAATAAACCATCAGAGACTATTGGAGTTTTATTTCTATTTGAAATGCAGTGTCTGCCTGAAAGCAAAGGTCACTTTTACTGTCACCATGGCAACAAGCCCACTGTGACAGTTGGTGATGACATCATAGTAGGAAGCCCACTGTGACAGTTGGTGATGACATCATAGTAGGAAGCCCACTGTGACAGTTGGTGATGACATCATAGTAGGTCTGTGGCTATAAACAGCTGTGCAGGAGAGCCGGTAGAGCAGACCAGCAGTGATAGGAGAAGGAGTTAGCAGCACATTGTTAGTTCTGAACCTTGGCGAGTTGGTTATTTTGCAATTTCTTTGTTATTTCCTGAAAAGATGGGAAACTGCTGTAGAAAAAAACACACTTATGTTGATGAGACAGCTTACTGTCCCAAGTCACAGGCAAAATCTACATCTAAGCCTTTAGTGACTGGAACACAACAGACATATCAGTCTGCTGTCTCTCTCCACCATGATGTGCCCAAGGTGCCCAGTGGCGCTTGGCCAACTGCCACTAATGGCAAACCAGAGCAGTCACTTCAGCTGGAAACACTTCCAGTGATCTATACTGATGTAAAGGAGTTTGTTCATTCTGAGAGAGGCAGTAGCCCTCAACTGAACATTCCTATTACCGATGAAGATACATCTGTTCAGTCTGATGGAGCCAGTAGCCCTCAGCTAAACAGTCCTATAAGCTATTCTGATGAAGAGGGGTCAAAGCCTGAAATTTCTCAGCTGAAAACTACAGTGGCCTATTCAATTGAAGACACATCTGTTCAGCCTGATTCCTCCAGTAGCTCGCAGCTTAGCGATGGAGAGGTGACCTTTTCCGATGGTGAGGTGACCTTTTCCGATGGAGAGGTGAGCCTTTTCTCCGATGGAGAGGTGACCTTTCCGCTTTTAACACTTCAGCTGAAACCTGGAGTGACCTATTCTGACACAGCTGTTCAGTCTGATTCCTCCAGCAGCTCACAGCTTAACAGTACTGTAAGCTATTCCGATGGAGAGGAGGTCACATCTGAACTAGAGGAGTTCACTCAGCCAAGCAAAAGAAAAGTGGATGACAGAGGAGCAATTAGCCAGTCTAGTTCTCCTGTTGAACCCACTTTCAAAATGCTGAGTCCCTATGAATCACCTATCTGCACAATGAACCCATGTGTGGAACCATATAACCTCCATATTCTGAGAAGAGACCTGCAGTACCTTATGGAATATGGAAATGAAAGCTATGCCTACAATCGGAGCATTGAACACCACTTCCTACCTGACAACTGTCTTAATCATACAGAACTGGATGAAGAAGACCGAAGGAAGATGGTGCGCAGACTGATCAAATCACACTCAAAGTACTCCCTGAGCTTGGAGTCCCTGTGTCTGGCCATAAACTACATGGACAGGCTCCTACTTAACCTCACGATGAAGCGGTCCACCTACAACATCATGGCCATCACCTCAATGGTACTTGCCTTGAAAATATCAGAAACATATACCAAAGAAGTGCACCAGTCAATTCAGGATTTTCGCACGTATTACACCAACACCACTATGTGGACTATGGAGGCAATGATCATGAGGGAACTCCAGTACCGGCTAATTGCTCCAACCACCAACTTTTTCTTGGAGCATCTCATCATGAAGCGGATGGCCAGTGCAGAGTTCACCGCACAGACAGTGGAGGAGAACCATAGGCTGATGGTATGTGCAAAAGCAGTCGTTAAACTCTGCCTGACAGAGTACTATTACTGCTCTATCCCTCCATCACTGCAGGCCATCTGCTGTGTCAAAGCTGCTGAATGGGTGCTCTCCCCAAACGACACTGTCACCATCACTGGTGTACAAGGATACCCAAATGAAAGGGTGCAGGAGGTGCTAGTATACACGATTACTCTCATGAATGACAACCAAGACTACTTCTGCAGCCTCATAGGATTTGAAGATTTTTACCCAGTTCACTACTGAGTACTCCACACAGAGAGTGTGTGTGTGAGAAGGGGTGGTAAGAGAGAGGGGGGGGGGCAGAGAGAGGAGGGGATAGAGAGAGGGGAACAGAGAGAGAGAGAGAGAGAGAGAGAGAGAGGGGCAGAGAGAGAGGGGGGAGATAGAGACAGGGAGGGGGGCAGAGAGAGATAGAGAGAGAGAGGGCGGGGACAGAGAGAGGGGAACAGATAGAGAGGGGGGAGAGGGGGGGGGAAGAGAGGTGGGAGGGAGGGGGAAACAGAGAGAGGAAGGGGAGAGGTCTTGCTGAGAGAGGGGGGGAGGAGGGGGCTGAGAGGAGAGTGAGTGGGGAGATTGGAGAGAGACCTCTTCAAATAAGTTTCACTGGCTGTGTGGGAGGTGGGGTGAGAGTATAGGGCATTGGTTTACATTTTAAATTTAATTCGGAAAGCGCCAGCGGGTCTCAAGTGAGCACTCCAGACCAGACTACAAAATGTGGTCACAAATTCAAATTATAACAGAAAAACACTCACCTTTATCTATTATATAAAATGACAACCTTGTCAGAAAAAATGAAGAGGTAAAGAACACCCAGCACCCTCCCCACTGTACTTACCTCCATGGGTGATGGGCTGATAGCGCTCACTCAGCAAGTGTAGCGGTCTGGGGGGGTTCGATATCCTCGGTCTCCTTCACCTTCTTTTTGAAGTACTTCTGGGACAGATCAGAGAAGTGCTAATTTCTCAGGGCTGTACCATCCAAGAAGCAGACAGAATGACAATGACAGCTAATCATCCATGGAGGAGCAGAGTACAAAATATAGCCACAAACTCAAAATATAACAGCAAAATAAACATATATGCAAGTTGAGCGCTGCCACCTAATGGTACGTGATATATCTGTATTTATCAACAAAAACAAACAAATATAATGTAATAAAATAAAATGTAAACGTAAAATAGGAAAGTGAACAGAGAGTTGCTGATATCACCTATGTGTTCTCACATCAACAACAGAAATGTTATGAATATGTAATATGTGATGGTGCTGCTCAACCACCTCCGGACCGGCTCACTCCGATATACGTCGGCATTTTGAAGAGGGATATCGTTGTTATGGTAGCAGATAGCTGCCAAAAACCCGTATCTTCTTCAGTGAGCGGCCCGGTTTCCGATAATAGTGGTCTCTCTGGGCGGATTCGCCGCTCTCCAGTGGTCTCTGCCGGTAGCGGTGGAGACGATGGATTCCTCCTTTTGGCTTGGCATGGAAATGAGTGAGGGGAAGATGGCCCCCACCCATCTCCATACCATTGCTGGGCAGAAGCGACATCAAAACGTCACTTCCACCCATAACTCTTAAAGCAATATTTTTTTTTTTTTTTATTAATTTCATTTTTTATTGCATTTTAGTGTAAATATGAGATCTGAGGTCTTTTTGACCCCAGATCTCATATATAAGAGGTCCTGTCATGCTTTTTTCCTATTACAAGAGATGTTTACATTCGACTTACATTTTCATTCGCTTCTGCGCACGCAAGGCAGGTCACTTTATATTTTGAGTTTGTAGCTACGTTTTATAGTCTGGTCTGGAGAAAATAAGAAAAAAAATGAAATGGCAAAACACATTATTTTTTTTAAACCAGAGTTTGATGTCATTTATTTAACATCTTACAAAGAAGGAGAGGTATTGGCCGACTATAAGGGGAGGAGGAGGTCGGATTTTTTTTTTTTGCAACGCTAAACTATATCCTTATTTTATAGTAAAAATCAATACACATCCACTAGGAAATGGCCCTGTTATCTAGTTTACAGAAAAACAAACAAAAAAAAAATTGAGATTTTTGGGTTAACAAACACATACATGAATTGGATGATTACATTCCTTGTAATAGGAAAAAAAGGTGATAACATTTTTTTTTTAAAGAACAGTTTAAAAATAAAAAAGGTAAAATAAATAAGAAAAATAAATATATATATATATTTTTTTTGAAACGCACCCTGTCCCGCCGAGCTCATGTGCAGAAGCGAACGCATACGCGAGCAGTGCCCACATATGAAAACAGTGTTCAAACCACACGTGTGTTATCGCTGCGATTGGTAGAGCAAGAACAATAATTCTAGCTTAGACCTCTGTAACTCAAAATATGCAACCTGTAGAATATTTTAAACATCGCCTATAGAGATTTTTTTCAGGGGTAAAAGTTTGACGCCGTTCCACGAGCGGGCGCAATTTTGAAGCGTGACATGTTGGGTATCAATTTTCTCGGTCTAACATTATCTTTCACAATATAAAAAAAAATAAAAAAAAACATTTGGGCTTTACTGTCGTCTTATTTTTTAGTTCATAAAAGTGTATTTTTTCCCAAAAAAGTGCGCTTGTAAGACCGCTGCGCACATACTGTGTGACAGAAAATATTGCAATGACCGCCATTTTATTCTCTAGGGTGTTAGAACCCCCAAACAATATACATTTTTTTCTAAGTGGATATGCGATGCTGTACCCAAAAAAAACATTAAAGTCCTTTTTTTACCACACATAGAGCTTTCTTTTAGTGGTATTTGATCACCTCTGCGGTTTTTATTTTTTGCACTATAAACCTAAAAAAGAGCGACAATTTTGAAAAAAAGACAATATTTTGATGGTCAGAGAGTGTGCTGAAATGGTACAAAAGATGGTCAGAGACTGCAGACATAGTATAGGAGATGGTCAGAGACTGCAGACATAGGAGAGGAGATGATCAGAGACTGCAGACATAGTACAGGAGATGATCAGAGACTGCAGACATAGTACAGGAGATGATCAGAGACTGCAGACATAGTACAGGAGATGATCAGAGACTGCAGACATAGTATAGGAGATGGTCAGAGACTGCAGACATAGGAGAGGAGATGATCAGAGACTGCAGACATACTACAGGAGATGATCAGAGACTGCAGACATACTACAGGAGATGATCAGAGACTGCAGACATAGTACAGGAGATGATCAGAGACTGCAGACATAGTACAGGAGATGATCAGAGACTGCAGACAGTACAGGAGATGATCAGAGACTGCAGACAAGATACAGGAGATGATCAGAGACTGCAGACAAGATACAGGAGATGGTCAGAGACTGCAGACATAGTACAAGAGATTTTGATTTTGTGTATTTAATTGAAGCTTGGACCCCTGCGTGGGATTCCTGGATGGACCTTTGTTTTGTTTTTCCCTTTAATAAACATGGGCTACCAGGCCCTTAACTATAAATGCCTGTCTGATGTGGAGTCACTGCACCAAAATGCATCTTTCCACTTGAGATAAACACCCCAATATCACAGTCTATAAATCATAATTAATATTCTGCCGTCTTCATAGCAATCATTGAATATTGCCAGATGAATGCCTACATATATTTATTTTCACCTTCTTTTTCAAATATTTATTGCACTGTAATCATCACCTAAAGTGGTATGGATTGTATTATGAGTTCTCACGTTTTTAGATATTTATTTGCTCAATGTCACATTATTTGAATTACCATTATTTACATCCTTGCACACCAATGTTAAGTTATCTTTCTTGCATAAATTAATTTGACAGTCACTACAGCAGTGCAGCCCCACCAATCACATTTAGATACGGATAAGCTATAAGGTGCCTACAGCAGCGAGTCACTTGCCATCAGTATATCCAATTCAAAAATTCAATGTGGTAGTATACACTACAGATATGTCCCCCAATCCTGCCTCCCAACTCACATCCCACTCCAATCCCTCCTTTCAGCCCAAATCACTTCTAGCACAACCCCTCCCCCCCATCCCTCATAGAGTTAAAAGCCAAAAATGACCTATGGATTTTGATAGATATAACCGATAAATGGAAATATTTTAGCATTGAAATCAGTGGGCAGCGCCGTGGCAGCAGCGCTTTGAACCCTTTATTTGGCTGCTAGCAGGGGTTAAAAGCGCACCGCTAGCGCCCAAAAAGCACGGCAAGGACGATGGCAATGCGTTTTTAAAAAAAAAAGTTAGAAATGGATTTACATTTAGTGAAATAAGCATTTGACCCCTTTGCAAAACATGACTTTGCAACCACAGAGGTCAGACGTTTCTTGAAGTTGGCCATCAGGTTTGCACACATCTCAGGAGGCATTTTGTCCCACTCCTCTTTGCAGATCCTCTCCAAGTCAATAAGGTTTCAAGGCTGACATTTAGTAACTTGTACCTTCATCTCCCTCTATATATTTTCTATGGGATTAAGGTCTGGAGAATGGCTAGGCTACTCCAGGACCTTAATGTGCTTCTTGAGCCACTCCTTTGTTTCCTTGGCCGTGTGTTGTGGTCATCATTATGCTGGAAGACCCATCCACGCCCCATTTTCAATGCCCTGGCTGAGGTTCTCACCCAAGATTTGACAGTACATGGCCCCTTCCGTCATCTCTTTGATTCAGTGAAGTTGTCTTGTCCCCTTAGCAGAAAAACACCCCCAAAGCATAATGTTTCCACCTCCATGATGGTGAGGATGGTGTTCTTGGGATCATAGACAGCATTCCTCCTCCTCCTCCTCCAAACACGGCGAGTTGAGTTGATGCCAAAAAACTTGATTTTGGTCTCATCTGACCACAACACTTTCACCCAGTTCTCTGAATTATTCAGATGTTCATTAGAAAACTTCAGACGGACCTGTACATGTGCTTTCTTGAGCAGGGGGACCTTGCAGGCACTGCAGGATTTCTGTCCTTCACAGTTTAGTGTGTTACCAATTGTTTTCTTGGTGACTATGGTCCCAGCTGCCTTGAAATCATTGACAAGATTCTCCCGTGTAGTTCTGGGCTGATTCCTCACCGTTCTCATGATCATTGAAACTCCATGAAGTGAGATCTCGCATGGAGCCCCAGACCGAGGGAGATTTACAGTTATTTTGTTTTTCTTCATTTGCAAATAATCGCACCAACTGTTGTCACCTCCTCACCAAGCTGCTTGGCGATGGTCTTGTAGCCCATTCCAACCTTGTGTAGGTCTACAATCTTGTCCCTGACATCCTTGGACAGCTCTTTGGTCTTGGCCATGGTGGAGAGATTGGTATCTGATTGCTTCTGTGGGCAGGTGTCTTTTATACAGGTAACAAGCTGAGATTAGTTGCACTTCCTTTAGGAGAGTGCTCCTAATCTCAGCTTGTTACCTTATAGAATAATCCTGGGAGCCAGAAATCTTGCTGATTGATAGGGGATGAAATACTTATTTCACTCATTAAAATGCAAATCCATATATAAAAATTTTTTCAAATGTGTTTGTTTTTATTTTGGATATTTTTGATATTTTGTCTCACTGTTAAAATAAACCTGCCATTAAAATTATAGACCGACCATTTCTTTGTTAGTGGGCAAACGTACAAAATCAGCAGGGGATCAAATACTTTTTTCCCCTCACTGTAGAGTACATACCGTATATACTCGAGTATAAGCCGAGATTTTCAGCCTCTTTTTTGAGGCTGAAAGTGCCCCCCTCGGCTTATACTCGAGTCATCGCTGTCTGCCCGCTCGATCAGCGTGTCGAGCAGACAGACAGCGGCCATTCTATAATTCAAAAGCCGCGCCTCCGGCTCCGCCTTCGCCTGTGATAGGCGGAACACTGAATTTCCCAGCAGCCTGTGTTCCGCCTATCACGGGCATCGTCTCATCCTCGTACTACGGACGAGGATGAGACGATGCCCGTGATAGGCGGAACACAGGCTGCTGGGAAATTGAGTGTTCCGCCTATCACGGACATCCGATAGGCGGAACAGCAGTCAGTGGGAAATTGAGTGTTCCGCCTATCACCGACGGAGGCGCGGCTTTTGAATCCTAGAATGGCCGCCGACGAAGAGCTGAAGGACGGAGGCTCGGCTCGGGACGGGACGGGCCGGGCCGGGCCGGGACGCAGGCTGGATGGGACGCAGGCTGGACGGGACGCAGGCTGGACGGGACGCAGGCTGGACGGACACAGGCAGGCTGGACACAGGTAGGCTGCACGGACACACACACACACACACACACACACACACACACGGATGCATGGACACACACACACACACACACACACACGGATGCATGGACACACACACACACACACACACACGGATGCATGGACACACACACAGGGATGGATGGACCCACAGGGATGGACGGACACACAGGGATGGACAGGCATGTCTCACCCTCGGCTTATACACGAGTCAATAATTTTTTCCAGTTTTTTGGGGGTAAATTGGGGGCCTCGGCTTATATTCGGGTCGGCCTATACTCGAGTATATACGGTATACTGTATATTTTTCTAGGTTTTCACATGGGATTAGCGCTTCTCTCCATTTTTTTTATTATGGGGCTAACATTAAAATTGACTGTATCCACTTCCCTACCGCAAAAGGAAAATAACGAATGAACAATGCCATAAAGTCTGGAGGACTACCAGACTCAGCAAGCCTACTATGGGGAAAATGTTGAATATGATATAGCAAAGGTAAAAAGAAAAAATATCGAACAGAAGTTCTGCATCCAAATGATAAATAAAATAAAAAAATCAATTTGCTGTGTGCAGTGTGTGCCCGGGCTGGACATCCTGGTCTGTGGGCTCTCCAGCATTTCTATGAACTGCCCCCAGCTCAGCACCCCTTCTCCCCACTCAGCCTCTCCTCCAGCCAGAGGAGCAGGGTGCTGTGGTGCTGGGAAACCACTGACTCCAGATCCCCCATGTTCCTGATCCAGGTTGATGTCTTCCTGAGCAGAGCCACCACCTCCCGCAATACCCTGGGGGGGGGGGTGGCAGCAGCAGTGGGGGTGACAGGCCACCATGGATCCCCAGCTGGACTTCACTCTGCTGGCCGCTCGCCCCTCCCGCAGTGTCAGCAGCTGCTCCACCACTCTTTTCCTGCTCCATCTCTGCGCCGTTGATCATGTTCACTAATGTTGGTGGTGCCAAGCAGCACTCTGTCCAGAGGGCCTGTGATGCCTGACCCGCCTCCACCTTCCTGGCCAAGACCCCGCAGCCTGCCCTGTAGCAAAAGCACCTGTCACTGACAAAAATCACAGGTGCCAGGGTGCAATTTCTAGTCGCCGTGGTGGTCCTGGCACCTGGGATTTGTCAAGCCACAATTTAAAAGCTTAAAAAAAAACTTGCCGAAAGCTCTAGAAATCCTTCATCAAAGCTCGCTGTTCACACTGCTCTTATACAAGATAATCACTTCTGGACTGCCCGCCGCCATTATACGTCAGTACTTTGACATTGAATACCGTTGTTATGGGAAGTAATATCTGCAATAACCCCAGTATTTTTAGAAATGGCAGGTGGTTCGCTCCCAGATAAAAGTGGTCACCACCAGATCACTTTTATCAGCGGCGGGAGAAGTATGGAGATTTTTAAGTATCAAAATTTGTCGCCATTCCACAAGCCGGCACAATTTTGAAGTGCGGCAAGTTGGGTATCAATTTAATGGGCGTAACATTATCTTTCACAATGTAAAAAATTGGTCTAACTTTACTGTTGTCCTATTTTTTTTTTAATTCAAAAAGTGCATTTTTTTTTTCAAACAAAATTGCGTTTGTAAAAGTGCTGCGCAAGAAGGGCGTGACAAAGTATTGCAGCAATTGCCATTTTATTCTCTAGGGTGTCTGAAAAAAAAATTATATATATATATATATATAATATCTTTGTATATATCCTCCTATCTGTTTGATTTTGGCACACAGCTGCATGATCCATTCACATTCTGAAGAAATTCATGTGTGTTTGTCTGTGTTCCTGTACTGAGTGGGTCTAATGGAAGTGGTTTCATAATTATCAGTCAGCTGTGGCAGCTGCAGGGCACTAATGAGGAAAGCTGCTGGGCCTGCATCCCTTTAGACGTGTTCCTATTGGAAATATCTCATTAAAAATTAAATTTTTGTTGCAGGGGATGCTCCATGCAGCCATATTGCTTTGCATTTATAGAATATTACAGCGGCTGCAGATTGAAAAGGAAAGGTTGTTTTTAATAGCATGGAAGTACAACATGACTTGTATCGCAATAGTACACGCTGTATTATTTTTTTCTTTATTTGCTATTTTTTTTCCCCACAAAAGTGGAGTTACCACTTAAAAGTGGACCAAAGACATTGAATTGTAG
The DNA here is from genome assembly GCF_037356315.1 of Lithobates pipiens. Lineage (NCBI taxonomy): Eukaryota > Metazoa > Chordata > Amphibia > Anura > Ranidae > Lithobates > Lithobates pipiens. The sequence continues at coordinate 225,097,177 of NW_027507686.1, read as the reverse complement.
CTGGCCCTGCGCTTCACATCACTAAATAATCCTGATTCCAGCGATCAGAGAGATTCCATGTAGACCCAAAACAGGAACTGTAATCTGTGCAACACAAAAGAGCATATTTCATACTCCTATCCTTACCTGGATTGCATCTTCAATAAACACAACAGCTTGTTTTAAATGAAGAAGATCACACACAACACCGGAGGGGGGGAATAAATAAATAAATAAATAATTAGGATGCATTGAGGTGAAAATAACACAAGAGATTACAACTTTAAGATGTGTCCATTGTGTTGATTCTTCTTCTTTTAGTAGAAATCCTCCATGCCGCCCCCACCTCTGTAATCTTCGGGTGGGGGGGGGGGGGGGGGGGGGGTATAATACAAATAAGAAGCTGTCATAATCGCTCTTTAGAAAGTGTTAATACTGCAGCTGCTGACTTTTCATATAAGGACACTCACCTGTCCTGGAGTCCAGCAATGTCGGCACCGCAGGTGACGTTTCCATCAGCTATGGGGTGTTGCTGCTGCCGCAATTGCCTGTAAGGGAACCCAACAGTGAAGCATTGCGGCTTCACGGCCTGGTCTCTATTGTGCATGCGTGAAGCACGTTGCACTCTTACTGGCCCGGCGGTGGGGGAAGGAGGAGGGAGCCCTTGCCGTACCTTGAGCGGAAGTTCCACTTTTGAGTGGAACTTCAGTTTAAAGCATGTTATGCAGCACAGTGTTTGTGCTGTGTTATTTGGCCCCCCGCCCTCCATATCACCTGAAATACCTTGTTCTGCCCTGCCCTTTGTGAAACAGCTCAGGGTTCATCATGGCTGCTGAGCCCTGACACCCTGGTCAGTTTACTTGCCTCTTTCAGCCGAAGCTCCCCTCTGCCCTCCTGCCTGTCTGCTCGTGACAGTGTCACTCCTGCTGCTATAAAACGATCGCAGCCACTGTACCCATAAATTTCCTCCATGTCTTCTTCCGTCCTCTCTCAGGCATCCAATCACAGCGCCTGATGTTGCTCCTGATGTTTCAACCAATCGGGTAACAGACCCGAGCACCTGATTGGCTAAGAGGTGGTTCAGTATTAGCAAATCAAATTCCTTTGCTTACACAATGCTAAATGAACAGCGAACGCACAGAATGACGCCCGCTGTTCACCTTTTTTGGCATCTATTAGAGCCTATGGCTCTAATCAGGTGCTTGCAAAATATACCCAACCACTGTAATTCAGGATTACAATGCAATGCATGAATCTATCTATGGTGAAAGAGTGGTGCCAGGAGAGACGGGGCTGTGCCCCTTATGGACGCAACACCACTGTTCTTTGTACTCTTTGTTCTTTTGAAAAGTGTGCTGTAGATAGAGCATGTCAAGCTGTAGCTGTGCTCCCTGGGGATATGCTGATCGCCCATCCGTGCTGCTGGAGGGAGCCCAGACAACCATAAATGAGGGACCTGCAGGCTTGGTCATGGTGAGTCCACCCCATATCACACTCTATCTTCCACGAGGACAGGGACTCCCCTCTTTCCTGGGGACAGAGTCCCTCCTTCTCCCCTGAGGACAGGGGCCCTCTTGGCTACTCACCTGGGGACACGGACCCCCTGATGATTAACATAATTAACCACCTTTTTCCCCTTATTCCCCCTGACTGGGCACCCTGCAACTTTTCCAAAACAGCCCCCCAGTCTAACCCTTCCTCTACCCAACATGCCTGAGATTGTTATTGTTCCATCTCTTCTGGTTGCTCAGCTTTTACTGACTCGGGTTGGTTTCTGGGCATGTTTACCTCTGGGGGTTACCATCTCTTGATCCACAATACTCTCGTGCCTGTGGTAGTATTGGCACCGCACCTCATCCATTCAGATTCGGGCATTGGTAATCCAAATAGACCCTGGGCTGCAGGCAGTTCCTAGTCTTAAACAAAGTAAAAAGTCCTGCGCAAAGGGTGCCACTAAAAAATAAATATATAAAGAAATATAAATGTATAAAAAAATATAATATAAAAAGTCAATAAATCAAGGTGAACACACCGATGAGTGAAAAATAGGAGAAAAGGCGGGACCAGCTGTTCCAAAATAGATAAATCCAGGCTCTCAGAACTCTCACCTCAAAGATGGAATAATCAGGCAAAGTAACATAACCCCAGAGGATTCTCCTTAACCACTTCAGCTCCGGACCAATAAACCCCTTAAGGACCAGAGGTCTTTTTGCAATTTCGCACTGCGCTGCTTTAACTGGTAATTGCGCGGTCATGCAATATTGCACCCAAACGAAATTTGCGTCCTTTTCTTCCCACAAATAGAGCTTTCTTTTGATGGTATTTGAGTGCCTCTGCGATTTTTTTTTTTTTTCGATATAAATGGAAAAAGAGCGAAAATTTTGAAAAAAAAAAGATATTTTCTTCTTTTTGTTATAAGAAAAATCGAATAAACTAAATTTTAGTCATACATTGAGGGCAAAATTTATTCAGCCACATGTCTTTAGTAAAAAAAAATGTCAATAAGCGTATATTTTTTGGTTTGCGCAAAAGTTATAGCGTCTACAAACTAGAGTACATTTTCTGGAATTTACACAGCTTTTAATTTATGACTGCCTATCTCATTTCTTGAGGTGCTAAAATGGCAGGGCAGTACAAATCCCCCCCCAAATGACCCCATTTTGGAAAGTAGACACCCCAAGGAAATTGCTGATGGGTTGTTGAGCCCATTGAATATTTATTTTTTTTGTCCTAAGGGATTGAATAATGACAAAAAAAAAAAAAAAAAATTTTTTTTACAAAAAGTTGTCACTAAATGATATATTGCTCACACATGCCATGGTTATATGTGGAATTGCACCCCAAAATATATTCCGCTACTTCTCCCGAGTATGGGGATACCACATGTGTGGGACTTTTTGGGAGTCTAGTCGCGCACGGCACCCCGAAAACCAATCACCACCTTCAGGATTTCTAAGGGTGCAAATTTTTGATTTAACTCCTCACTACCTATCACAGTTTCGAAGGCCATAAAATGCCAAAATAGCACAAAACCCCCCAAAATGACCCCATTTTGGAAAGTAGACACCCCAAGCTATTTACTGAGAGGCATGTTGAGTCCATGGAATATTTTATATTTTGCCACAAGTTGCGGGAATATTACAAACTTTTTTTTTTTTTGCACAAAGTTGTCACTAAATGATATATTGCTCACACATGCTATGGGCATATGTGAAATGACACCCCAAAATACATTCTGCTGCTTCTCCCGAGTATGGGGATACCACATGTGTGGGACTTTTTGGGAGTCTACTCACGCACGGCACCCCGAAAACCAATCACCACCTTCAGGATTTCTAAGGGTGCAAATTTTTCGGGTGGGGGATCGGGGGGGGGGGGGGGGTTTGTGTGCCTGTGTGTACCTACATGTCAGTGTAGTGTTGGTGCACACTTACTATTAGTCTTCTCCTCGTAGTCCGGTCAAAAAGACCGCCCCGAGGAGAATGACATCACTTCCTCCCCACTGTGTATTGTTTACACAGGAAGAGGAGCTTCTCATTGGCCAGGAGCGATCCAGAGGGGGTGGCCGAAAACCAACGGCCATCCCCTCATCACGGAGCGCTCCCGGAGGGAAACAGACCGTCGTATCCAGCGGGAGGGGGTCCGATCGGACCCCCCACCCACTGGAAGGCATTCACGTACATCTACGTGATTGTGCCTGCCTGTGCCATTGTGCTGACGTACATTGGCAATACGGCGGTCCTGAAGTGGTTAATATTTCTCTATGTAATAACCAGGGAATTATAGATGAAGCCTGTAGTACATCCTTCTGCCACTAGAGGGCCATTTCCAATACTTGAATACAACACTGCAGCTTGTAATTCCGTGGTATAGAGCTTGAAAAAAACACAGAGGAGAGGGGGAGAGGGAGAAAGAGAGGGGACTCCAATAGTGTAGTAGTTGAATGAATGGACAAATTTATTAAAGCATAAAAAATGGACTCTCACATAAGCAAAAAAAGGTAACACAGAGAAGATAAAAATGAAGACCTTGCGTTTTCAGCCAGTCTTACGCTGTTTCCGGTTGTCCTACGGCCACTCCCTACGCGTTACGTCACGTCATGTGACTTCTTCGATGGGGATGACGTGACGTAACGCATAGGGAGTAGCCGTAGAACAACCGGAAACAGCGTAAGACTGGCTGAAAACGCCAGGTCTTCATTTTTATCTTCTCTGTGTTACCTTTTTTTGCTTATGTGAGAGTCCATTTTTTATGCTTTAATAAATTTGTCCATTCATTCAACTACTACACTATTGGAGTCCCCTCTTTCTCCCTCTCCCCCTCTCCTCTGTGTTTTTTTCAAGCTCTATACCACGGAATTACAAGCTGCAGTGTTGTATTCAAGTATTGGAAATGGCCCTCTAGTGGCAGAAGGATGTACTACAGGCTTCATCTATAATTCCTTGGTTATTATATAGAGAAATATTAAGGAGAATCCTCTGGGGTTATGTTACTTTGCCTGATTATTCCATCTTTGAGGTGAGAGTTCTGAGAGCCTGGATTTATCTATTTTGGAACAGCTGGTCCCGCCTTTTCTCCTATTTTTCACTCATCGGTGTGTTCACCTTGATTTATTGACTTTTTATATTATATTTTTTTATACATTTATATTTCTTTATATATTTATTTTTTAGTGGCACCATTTGCGCAGGACTTTTTACTTTGTTTATTCTTATGTGATAGTTGGTGTTAACTATTTTGTCCCGCTGCATTTTTTAGCAACACTTGCACTTTTGTATCACTTTCACTGTGGATTTTGTATTGCTATAATTTTTACTTTTCCATTTTTTGACACGTATTTAGTCACTTCTGCACGTTTGAGCACTTAATAGCGCGAGGGTCCATCTTTCACAGTTCCTAGTCTTGTTTAGTGAATTTTTGTTTTTGTTTTTTAAGCCGTTTCCAAATTCCCAAGTTTGACTGCTTTTGAATGTCTCAAATGTATCATATATATCTATATATATCTATATATAGATATATATATCATTTTTTTGTTTTTTAAGTGCCATAAAATTAATTTCTTGGGGTCCATTGGGGCACACAGTTCCAGCCCTATGTTTTTGTTCATGCCCTTGGTATTGCTTTACCACAGGACTGGGGCATGTTGGGTAGAAGAAAGGCTGGGGGTCCAATCTTCCTTGTAGGCAATAGTACGGTGTAATTCCTGTGATCCTCAAGGCTCAAAAAAATAAGGAATATCTAAAGGCCACCCCTTTTTAATAGCGTGAAAGGTAAACTGCTGTTTTTTTTTTTTTTGCCTTGTGTGTCTCATTGGGGAGATTTTCTTTCACTTCCTGTAGGCAAAACAGGTGGAAATCTCTACAAAGCAAGGGGAAAATCCTCCTATTCGTTGTCAATAGAAAAAGTATTCCCATTGGAAAATGTCACTATTCCTGTTCTGGTGACAGCTCGTGATTTAGAATTTTCCTCACTTTCAATCCTGGTGTAAATGGTTACCAACACACAGTGTAAATCTGCCCACCAGGGACAGAGAGAACATTAGAAACCAGACCCGGGTTCCAAACACTCACCACTTTATCCAAAAGTTTTTTGTTTTATCTTGTCAGAGCATGCACATCTCTCAGAAAAAATAGCTATTGATCTGACAGAATTCCAGATTTCCCAGCTTCCTTCCTCTGCTGCACTAAAAATCCCAACCAGCATTGTCAGCCCCGCTTGTGTTGCAGATCTCCACCTAACCCCACCAGTCTATCCCTCTCTACATGTACTGTAAATTCATACACCCAGGCGGAAAAATTCTTGTATGACCCGTCTTGCATTATATTATCCGCCTATGCATATAAAATGCACACAAACAGGGCCATGTTGTGGATGGTCACCAAAAAAATAACCTTTTGCTTTGTTTTGCACGGGTTCACCTTAGTTGAAGTTTAAGAAGAAATGTTCCATGTCATTGGGGTTGCACATTTCTTCAGGTGCAGTGGGCCCGTCAGAGGAAGGAACAGCCCATGTTGTATCCACAATGTGCATAAAGGGAGTGGTTGCCGGTGCTCCTGGCACATGGTGAGTAATTGTCAATTTGCGGAGATTTGTATAGAACCAGGTCTAAGGGGAGCCTCATCTTAAAATGATGGTCCAAATCAAAGCAATGTCATTGAATTTCATATCTGTCTGGATTTTCCTTTCCCCTGTTGTAGGTTAATATGCTGCATGTTAAGTAAGCATTTCATTTCCATGTAAGTATTCAACTGCCTGTTGATATTATTATTATTTTTTTGCACAAAGGTATTATTGGGTAAACAGGAACATACAATGGAAAAGTTCCAAGTACAGAACAAAGATTGCAAATTAGGTACAACATGTGGCATCATCATTTCCCACAAGAAAGCAGCGAAGAATATACACTGCAAAAAAAAAGTGATTTACATGATGTAATGTAGCTTAGATCTGGAATTACGTACTTGATTAAACCTTAGTGCCCTTTGTGGTATAGGAGTGTGTGTAGGGATGCATGTAGTGTGCGCTATAGGGTATAGGAGAGTGTATGGGGCATGCATGGGGTGCACTATGGGGTATTGGAGAGTATATGGGGGATGCATAGAGTGTGCTTTGGGGTGTAGGAGTGTGTATTGGGGAAGCATGGAGTGTGCTATGGAGAGTATATGGGGACACATGCAGTGTGCTATGGGGTAGCAGCTATGAGTAAGCACTAGTCTTAGTGCGAAACACGTCAGCTGTTAGCATCTTTTGCTGTGATGTAATTTGCTGTGTCCTAAATATTATTTGAACAAAGCATCATTTTAGCATTGGAGTGCGGCCGTCCAGAGTCCTGTCATTATCCACGTTATCTGCATGCTGTGGCTCGCACCCGGATCCCTTCACCTGGAGCAATTATCTCTGAGTTCCCAGGCCCTGCGTTTGAGCGGTGGTGTATATCTCTCTTGTGATTCTCTGGACTAAAAGAAATCTCTATTTGTGTGAAGAAATTGATTTAAAAATTCATTTGGGTACAGTGTTACATGACTGCGCAATTGTCGTTCACAGTGCGACAGCGCTGAAAGCTGAAATTTGGCCTGAGCAGGAAGGGGGTGAAAGTGCCCGGTATTGAAGTGGTTACTGTATGACCTGCTGTAGGGCTTAGAATTTATTTTATAAAAAAAGTGTATGGATGTTAAATATGTTTGTATTTTGTTCTGGAAACTCCTCGCAGTTTAGTCTTTGGTGTATGTGTTGAAATGCTTGAAGTCATTTTATAATTATGTTATATAAAAACATTTTGTATCTATGTAAGCACTTTTAATAAAGTATTTTGACACAAATAGGTTTAGTTTTTTTCTTGGTTTTCATGGAAATTGATGCGACAATCCTACAAGCCCCAGGAGTCCTGAGGGTGAGCTCTTTGGAGTGGGAGGAAGTGCTGTGTACAGGTGTGTGAATGGTGACAGAAGAGTGGAGAACTCCCCTGTCATTGCTGATTTCTCCAGCGTCCCTGTATGGAAAGGTCAGTGATTGTGCCTGCATAACAGTGATACATTTACTTACTGCAATGCTGTGGGCTAGTAAGCATTGGCAATGAGCGAGTTCTCATCCAGGGGTGCAATGTGCTAGTCCAGGTAAAACCCCCATTCCCCCCTGTCTATGGAAGCTGTAAAAGGAAAGATGCAGACTTATGCAAGCTGAGTGACTCAGTTGAGGCCACCCATGGGTGAGCCACTCAGTTTGCACCACCTGTGACCCACCCTTTACAGGCAGCACGTTTGAAGATAGTCTCTGCTAAATAGAAGAGGAGCCATAGAGGAACTTTATAAGTTAAGCAGAAGATCAATGGATTCTGTTGCTTGGACCCGCTTGCTGTAGCTCAAGGTGACCCCTGCCGTTGCCCAATTTGGGACAACTCCACACCATGTGATAAAGAGTGCCTATCTCAGTCTGATATCTGCTGCAGATAGGGGAGACAGTAGGGTTGCAATCTCTGGGGGTATAGTTAATCTTTGGTAGAAAGTTCAACTGAATAATTTGGTCTTTAGCAGAGATGATCAGTTTGGTTTATTGTGAGTACAAGAGGCTTCATTGTCATAGTCAAACAGTGAAATGCCCCCACCCAACCCTCAGGAGACTTCACAAGGCACTCAGGAGGTCACTGTGGACCATCTGGCAATCTGAGACTCCATCTCCATCCTAAATTCTGGGCAGTCTGTGACTCCTGCTCCTCCTCCTCACCATCAATAAACATGCCGACTGTAAGCCATCGATAAGATAGAACGAGTCTAGAGACGGGTAACAAAAATGGTGAAAGGTTTCGGAGAAAAACCATATCGAGAGCGACTTCAGAAACTTAATATGTACAGTCTGGAGGAAAGAAGAGACATGATTGAGGCCGGATTCTCATATGTTTGGCTGCGGGTTTCTGCCTTTTCACAGATTTAGGTGCGGATTTTTGCCTGAATTTGCACCTCACCTGGACACAAAACACGCACAGGACCCTTTTGCAATCCGCTCCCCGGCCAACCCAGACTGGTCTCAGCCTGCTCCATTAAGAGACGGTCTTACTCGCATTTCATGCAAATTGGATGCGGAGAAACACATATATGAAGCCAGCCTTAAACCTTTAAATACATTAAAGGGAGTGTGAACAAGGTTCAGAAGGGCAGTTTTTTCAATAAAAAAACAAAATCAAGCAAATGGGGACATAACCGCAAACTATCCGGAGAAAAGTTCAAAACGAAAATTAGAAACTAACATTTTACTGAACGGGTAGTTGATGCTTGGAATAAACTACCAGCAGAGGTAGTGAAACAGTCAACAGTAAATGGCTTCAAACATGCTTGGGACAAACCTAGATCTATACTCAGGTAACATAACAAAACAAAAAATATGGACTGTTTCAATCATTTTTATTAGTGTTACAAAAGACAGTAATACAATTTAATAAACATGTTTACATTACTGGGGCCTATCAAGAATGGTAAAGGCCTGCCTTCACTTTTTTTTTTTTTTTTTTACGTAGCTAGGAATGAGCACCTCCTAATCTGACGTTCACCCCCCCCCCCCTTACCTTTCTTAAGGATCACCCTCCAAACTGTGACTCCATCTTACATCCACACCTGTACCCAATAACCTGCAATGTACGATTCCCCATCCATTCCTATCATAAGGGGCACCTCACAACCCTATAAAGTGACCCACCATTTCCCGATACCAGACAGCTGACAATCTATGTACTTGTGTAAGATGTAGAAGAACTTCTGTTTTTAATACCAAATAGTGCAGGTGATCCGTTCAGATAATCATGCCAATTGGCTTCAGAGGTGGTCTCATATGGCACAGCAATCCCACTTCCATAAGGGTCCTGGAAGAAATCCAAAAACATAAGAAAAGCAGTTAGTGCCACACCAATGTTTGTAGAGTCCAGAAAGAATTAGAGCATTATAGAGAATTACACCAAGCATACAGGACAAGAGAAGTGGTACTGTGCCGATTCCTTACATGCCAAATAAGAACAGATACTGAGAATTATACCCAGCACAGGGGGCAAGAGAAGTGGCACTGTGCAGTGTACATACAGACAGAAAAAGAATGATGTGCTCAGGAGGCGACACTTATGGGCACTGAGGTGGCACCGATATGCAGCACTGATAATCAGTGCCCTGATTATCTGTACAGGTCTCTCCTGCGAGGAAATTCCACCAATTGGTTCTCCTCTCCTCAGACACTGTCAATGTGAGGCGAGGGGAACCAATGAACGGAACTTCCATATTTACATGTGATTGGTTGTGATTAGACACAACCGATCACATGTTTAAAGAGCCAAGTCATTGGCTCGTTACAGTGATCGGGGTCTCGCCTCCAAGCCCAGACTTCTCCATCTGGCACAATTTTCTTTTGGGACTTGTAGTACCACCAAGTCACTCAGTTTAATGTCTCCAGATGGGGACTACATCACCCACAAATCCCTATAGTTCCCAGCAGCCCTACGTGGTTCCCTGGGTGAACTTTCCCTTCCCAGGATATTCTGCAGCCAATCCTTGCCCTCCTGCTGTCTGAGTGTTAGGTGGGACCGTCATCCAGAACCCGCAGAGTCCTTTTTCTCCTCTTCTCTAGCCCAGCAGCTCTGGCAGGGAGAAGTAGAGAGTCTGCAGGGTAAGCTGTGTGATGACCCATCATGCAGAGGGACAAAGCAGCACCACTGCTCAGGCTGCAAAAGCACTTATGTATTCAAATAACACTACATGGATTTAACCACTTCAAGACCAGGCTTTTCCTGACACTTGGTAAAGTCTGGATTTTTTTTTTTTTTTTTTTAGTCTGAATTACTTGGAACCCCCAAAAACATTATATAGTTTAGCAGAGACCCTAGAGCATAAAATGGTGGTTGTTTAAATATTTTATGTCACTATTTGCGCAGTGGTCTTTCAAATGCAATTGTTTGAAAATAAATACACTTCAATGAATTAAAAAAAAAAACCTAAGCAGTAAAGTTATCCCAACTTTTTGCATAATATGAAAATGATGATGTTACACCGAGTAAATAGATACCCAACATGTCATGATTTGAAATTGCGCACACTCATGGAATGGCTACAAACTACAGTACTTAAAAAATCTCCATAGGTGATGCTTTAAAAATATTTTTACACACACACACACACACACACACATTATATACAGTACTTCTATAAGGGTGTGAGAGAAAGTAAAACAAATTTTAAATATCCAAAAACGAGGGGTGGAGAGGAGGTCTTTCAGTAAAGACCACTTCTCAAAATTGGGTGGAACTGAGCCTTAAAGGAACTTTAGCCACAGCTAAATAAAGTTATTCTCTGGAGTAGAGCAATTTTCAGAAAATAGATTCTGGAGCAACAATAGTTTCTGTACGACTATATTTATTTTTCCCTGTCCCCCCATCATGGGCAAAATTGAAAATAAAATATAAAAAGCACCCCTCTAGGTTAAAGCCTCTTCAAAATTTAAAATTAGTATATACATACACACACCCATCAGCCATAACTTTACAGCCGCTCTCCTAATATTGAATAGGTCCATTTGCAGCCAAAACCGCCCTGACCTGATCCAACAGATTCCACTAGACCTCTGAAGGTGTGCTGTACAGATGCTCAACCTGCGGCCCTCCAGACTTGTAGTTGGTTGGGCACCCATGCTGTGTGTCCAGCACTGAGCCATCAGTAGCAGATCCTGTAAGTTGTGATGTATGGCCTCCATGGACTGGATTTGTTTTTCCAGCACATCCTACAGATGCTCAGATGTCATTGTAACAAGATAATCAGTGTTATACACCCTACCTCTCAGTGGTCATAATGTTATGGCTGTACAGATCACATTATGTGTAAGAAACTGCGCAAAAGCAACATTATATTGTGTAGCCCATTATAGAGTATTATATTATATATAGAGCAGGGATATGCAATTAGTGGACCTCCAGCTGTTGCAGAACTACAAGTCCCATGAGGCATTGCAAGACTCTGACAGCCACAAACATGACACCCAGAGGCAGAGGCATGATGGGACTGGTAGTTTTGCAACAGCTGGAGGTTCACGAATTGCATATCCCTGTTATAGAGTATTATATTATACATAGATGACATCGTATGAGAAATAAAATGATATATAGCGCCCATATAGAGTATTATATATAGATGAGATTCTATAGTATATTATTATATATAGATGACATTATAGAGTATAATATTACATATAGATGACATTATTGTATGTACTATTATATCTCTAGTATAATAGGAGAGGAATAGAGAAGTCATGCAGTGTGTAGATGGTCTGTCTGGGATCGCACAGCCTCCAATCACAGGGCGGCTCTCACCATTACTGTCCCGGGATTCCCCATGTCCACAGGAAGAAGCGGATCCGCTCCGGTCTCGGTGATTCTTCTCCAGGGAGGCGATGAAGTCCGGCTCCGCACGCCAACTCCGATGCAAAGGACCAAGCAGAGGATCCGACTCCATCCCGGCACAGCGACACTAATCCTTTCCCCAATTGCTGCCTATGTGCCTAATACAGAACACGGGGCGGCGCGCTGCACTCTGGGAGATGTAGTCCTCCGGGCTCAGATCCTCTTCTGTGTGGGGGGCGGCCGGCACAGCTGCGAACTACACTTCCCAGAAGGCAAGAGCTCGTATCAGGAAAACTTTATTGAAACCCATAAACTTTCAAGAAGTTTGTGAGTGGCTTGTTCAGCTGAAGGGGCGGGGGTCAGGGTAGAACTACTATTGGCCCGATGTCAGACAGCCGGGGAGGAGGGGGCGGAGCCTGGAGGTAACCCGGGAGAACGAGAAGTACAGAAGACAACTGACTGCATGTAGTGTGCTGTGAGTACAGCGGGGTGTATGGGGGATGCATGGAGTGTGGTGTACAAGAGTGTATGGGAAGCACATGAAGTACAGGATAGTCTATAGGAAACCTATGGAGAGTGTATGGTGGACGCATGGAGTGCACTATGGGGTATAGATGAGTGCATGGGGGACACTTGGAGTGCACTATGGGGTATAGGTGAGTGCATGGGGGACACATGGAGTGTGCTGTAGAAGAGTGTATGGGGAATAGGAAACATGGTGTATAGGAGAGTATATAAGGAGCACACAGGGGGTGCAGTAGAGGAGATGGGGGGGTTTCGGGTTTCCTATGAGCCCCCATACTATATATAGGTGAGGGGTCAGTGTGGTGTGATGGGGAGGGGAATGGATGGAATAGATCCCAGGATTAGTATGGAGTGCGGTGTATATGAGGAGAAATGGATGGGGGGAGACATTCTATCACAAATTACAGAAATGTAATTACCATTCACAGATATCATAAGGAAATCATTGTCAGGGAAAGCACTGCGGCTTTTTAAAAATGTCAGCAGTATTGTGTTATGCGGTTATTACAAATAAACCATCAGAGACTATTGGAGTTTTATTTCTATTTGAAATGCAGTGTCTGCCTGAAAGCAAAGGTCACTTTTACTGTCACCATAGCAACAAGCCCACTGTGACAGTTGGTGATGACACCATGGCAACAAGCCCACTGTGACAGTTGGTGATGACATCATAGTAGGAAGCCCACTGTGACAGTTGGTGATGACATCATAGTAGGAAGCCCACTGTGACAGTTGGTGATGACATCATAGTAGGTCTGTGGCTATAAACAGCTGTGCAGGAGAGCCACTAGAGCAGACCAGCAGTGACAGGAGACGGAGTTAGCAGCATATTGTTAGTTCTGAACCTTGGCGAGTTGGTTATTTTGCAATTTCTTTGTTATTTCCTGAAAAGATGGGAAACTGCTGTAGAAAAAAACGCACTTGTGTTGATGAGACAGCTTACCGTCCCAAGTCACAGGCAAAATCTACATCTAAGCCTTTAGTGACTGGAACACAACAGACATATCAGTCTGCTGTCTCTCTCCACCATGATGTGCCCATTGTGCCCAGTGGCGCTTGGCCAACTGCCACTAATGGCAAACCAGAGGAGTCACTTCAGCTGGAAACACTTCCAGTGATCTATATTGATGTAAAGGAGTTTGTTCATTCTGAGAGAGGCAGTAGCCCTCAACTGAACACTCCTATTACCGATGAAGATACATCTGTTCAGTCTGCTGGAGCCAGTAGCCCTCAGCTAAACAGTCCTATAAGCTATTCTGATGAAGAGGGGTCAAAGCCTGAAATTCCTCAGCTGAAAACTACAGTGACCTATTCAATTGAAGACACACCTGTTCGGCCTGATTCCTCCAGTAGCTCGCAGCTTAGCAGTCCTGTAAGCTATTCTGATGAAGAGGAGTCCTTTCAGCTTGAAACATCTCAGCTGAACACTACAGTGACCTATGCCTTTGAAGACAAAGCTGTTCAGTCTCGTGGAGCCATAATCTCAGAGCTGGACAGTTCTGAAACCCTTTCCGATGGAGAGGTGAGCCTTTCTGATGGAGAGGGGACCTTTTCCGATGGAGAGGGGACCTTTTCCGATGGAGAGGGGACCTTTTCCGATGGAGAGGGGACCTTTTCCGATGGTGAGGGGACCTTTTCCGATGGAGAGGGGACCTTTTCCGATGGAGAGGGGACCTTTTCCGATGGAGAGGGGACCTTTTCCGATGGAGAGGGGACCTTTTCCGATGGTGAGGGGACCTTTTCTGATGGAGAGGGGACCTTTTCCGATGGAGAGGGGACCTTTTCCGATGGAGAGGGGACCTTTTCCGATGGTGAGGGGACCTTTTCTGATGGAGAGGGGACCTTTTCCGATGGTGAGGGGACCTTTTCCGATGGAGAGGGGACCTTTCCGCTTTTAACACTTCAGCTGAAACCCGGAGTGACCTATTCTGATGAAGACACAGCTGTTCAGTCTGATTCCTCCAGCAGCTCACAGCTTAGCAGTACTGTAAGCTATTCTGATGAAGAGGAGTCCTTTCAGCTTGAAACATCTCAGCTGAACACTACAGTGACCTATGCCTTGGAAGACAAAGCTGTTCAGTCTCATGGAGCCATAATCTCAGAGCTGGACAGTTCTGAAACCCTTTCCGATGGAGAGGTGAGCTTTTCCGATGGAGAGGTGAGCTTTTCCGATGGATGGGTGACCTTTTCCGATGGAGAGGGGACCTTTTCCGATGGAGAGGTGAGCCTTTCCGATGGAGAGGGGACCTTTTCCGATGGAGAGGTGAGCCTTTCCGATGGAGAGGTGACCTTTCCACTTTTAACACTTCAGCTGAAACCTGGAGTGACCTATTCTGATGAAGACACAGCTGTTCAGTCTGATTCCTCCAGCAGCTCACAGCTTAGCAGTACTGTAAGCTATTCCGATGGAGAGGAGTTCACATCTGAACTAGAAGAGTTCACTCAGTCAAGCAAAAGAAAAGTGGATGACAGAGGAGCAATTAGCCAGTCTAGTTCTCCTGTTGAACCCACTTTCAAAATGCTGAGTCCCTATGAATCACCTATCTGCACAATGAACCCATGTGTGGAACCATATAACCTCCATATTCTGAGAAGAGACCTGCAGTACCTTATGGAATATGGAAATGAAAGCTATGCCTACAATCGGAGCATTGAACACTACTTCCTACCTGACAACTGTCTTAGTCATACAGAACTGGATGAAGAAGCCCGAAGAAAAATGGTGCTCAGACTGATCAAATCACACTCAAAGTACTCCCTGAGCTTGGAGTCCCTGTGCCTGGCCATAAACTACATGGACAGGCTCCTACTTAACCTCACGATGAAGCGGTCCACCTACAACATCATGGCCGTCACCTCAATGGTACTTGCCTTGAAAATATCAGAAACATATACCAACGAAGTGCACCAGTTGATTCAGGATTTTCGCACGTATTACACCAACACCACTATGTGGACTATGGAGGCAATGATCATGAGGGAACTCCAGTACCGGCTAATTGTTCCAACCACCAACTTTTTCTTGGAGCATCTCATCATGAAGCGGATGGCCAGTGCAGAGTTCACCGCACAGACAGTGAAGGAGAACCATAGGCTGATGGGATGTGCAAAAGCAGTCGTTAAACTCTGCCTGACAGAGTACTATTACTGCTCTATCCCTCCATCACTGCAGGCCATCTGCTGTGTCAAAGCTGCTGAATGGGTGCTCTCCCCAAACGACACTGTCACCATCACTGGTGTACAAGGATACCCAAATGAAAGGGTGCAGGAGGTGCTAGAGTACACAATTACTCTCATCAAAGACAACCATGACTACTTCATCAGCCTCATTGAATTTGAGGTCTTCTACCTAGATCTCTACTGAGTGCTCCACACAGAGAGTGTGTGTGTGAGAGGGGGTGGTAAGAGAGAGAGGGGGGGACAGAGAGAGATAGAGGGGGGGGAGAGGGGGACAGAGATGGGGGGAGCGAGGGGGGAACAGAGAGAGGGGAACAGAGATGGGGGGGGGGGGGCAGAGAGAGGGAGGGGATAGAGAGGGCAGGGACAGAGAGGGGGGAACAGATACAAGGGGAGGAGGGGAGGGGGGAACAGAGAGAGGGAGGGGAGAGGTCTTGCTGAGAGAGGGGGGGAGAGGGGAGGAGGGGGGCTGAGAGGAGAGTGAGGGGGGGAGATTGGAGAGAGACCTCTTCAAATCAGTTTCACTGGCTGTGTGGGCAATGACAGCTAACCACCCTCGGGGCAAGTGCAGGGGGTGGAAGGAGGGCAGGTGGGGTGAGATTATAGGGAACTGGTTTACATTTTAAATTTCATTCTGAAAGCGCCAGCGGGTCTTAAGTGAGCACTCCAGACCAGACTACAAAATGTGGTCACAAATTCAAATTATAACAGAAAAACACTCACCTTTATCTATTATATAAAATGACAACCTTGTCATAAAAAATGAAGAGGTAAATGAACACCCAGCACCCTCCCCACTGTACTTACCTCCATGGGTGATGGGCTGATAGCGCTCACTCAGCAAGTGTAGCGGTCTGGGGGGGTTCGATATCCTCGGTCTCCTTCACCTTCTTTTTGAAGTACTTCTGGGACAGATCAGAGAAGTGCTAATTTCTCAGGGCTGTACCATCTAAGAAGCAGACAGAATGACAATGACAGCTAATCATCCATGGAGGATCAGAGTACAAAATATAGCCACAAACTCAAAATATAACAGTAAAATAAACATATATGCAAGTTGCGCGCTGCCACCTAATGGTACGTGATATATCTGTATTTATCAACAAAAACAAACAAATATAATATAATAAAATAAAATGTAAACGTAAAAGAGGAAAGTGAACAGAGAGTTGCTGCTATCACCTATGTGTTCTCACATCAACAGAAATGTTATGAATATGTAATATGTGATGGCGCTGCTTAACTACCTCCGGACCGGCTCACTCCGATATACGTCGGCATTTTGAAGAGGGATATCGTTGTTATGGTAGCAGATAGCTTCCAAAAACCCGTATCTTCTTCAGTGAGCGGCCCGGTTTCCGATAATAGTGGTCTCTGTGGGCGGATTCGCCGCTCTCCGGTGGTCTCTGCCACTTACCAGAGCCGTCGGTACCGGTGGAGACGATGGATTCCTCCTTTTGGCTTGGCATGGAAACGAGTGAGGGGAAGATGGCCCCCACCCATCTCCATACCATTGCTGGGCAGAAGCGACATCAAAACATCACTTCCGCCCAAAGCTCTTAAAGCAATTTTTTTTTTTTTTTTTTTTTTATTAATTTCATTTTTTTTATTGCATTTTAGTGTAAATATGAGATCTGAGGTCTTTTTGACCCCAGATCTCATATATAAGAGGTCCTGTCATGCTTTTTTCCTATTACAAGAGATGTTTACATTCAACTTACATTTTCATTCGCTTCTGCGCACGCAAAGCAGGTCACTTTATATTTTGAGTTTGTAGCTACGTTTTGTAGTCTGGTCTGGAGAAAATAAGAAAAAAAAATGAAATGGCAAAACACATTATTTTTTTTTAAACCAGAGTTTGATGTCATTTATTTAACATCTTACAAAGAAGGAGAGGTATTGGCCGACTATAAGGGGAGGAGGAGGTCGGAATTTTTTTTTTTTTTTTGCAACGCTAAACAATATCCTTATTTTATAGTAAAAATCAATACACAGCCACTAGGAAATGGCCCTGTTATCTAGTTTACAAAAAAAATGGAGATTTTTGGGTTAACAAACACATACATGAATTGGATGATTACATTCCTTGTAATAGGAAAAAAGGTGATAACATTTTTTTTTTTTTTTAAAGAACAGTTTTAAAATAAATGAGAAAAAATAAATATATATATTTTTTGAAACGCACCCTGTCCCGCCAAGCTCATGTGCAGAAACGAACGCATACGTGAGCAGTGCCCACATATGAAAACAGTGTTCAAACCACACGTGTGTTATCACTGCGATTGGTAGAGCGAGAGCAATAATTCTAGCTTAGACCTCTGTAACTCAAAATATGCAACCTGTAGAATATTTTAAACATCATCTATAGAGATTTTTTTAGGGGTAAAAGTTTGTTGCCGTTCCACGAGCGGGCGCAATTTTGAAGCGTGACATGTTGGGTATCAATTTTCTCGGTCTAACATTATCTTTCACAATATAAAAAAAACATTTGGGCTTTACTGTCGTCTTATTTTTTAATTCATAAAAGTGTATTTTTTCCAAAAAAATGTAATGCTTGTAAGACCGCTGCGCACATACTGTGTGACAGAAAATATTGCAATGACCGCCATTTTATTCTCTTGGGTGTTAGAACCCCCAAACAATATACATTTTTTTCTAAGTGGTTATGCGATGCTGTACCCAAAAAAAAACATTAAAGTCCTTTTTTTACCACACATAGAGCTTTCTTTTAGTGGTATTTGATCACCTCTGCGGTTTTTATTTTTTGCACTATAAACCTAAAAAAGAGCGACAATTTTGAAAAAAAGACAATATTTTGATGGTCAGAGAGTGTGCTGAAATGGTACAAAAGATGGTCAGAGACTGCAGACAAGATACAGGAGATGATCAGAGACTGCAGACATAGTACAGGAGATGATCAGAGACTGCAGACAAGATACAGGAGATGGTCAGAGACTGCAGACATAGTACAAGAGATTTTGATTTTGTGTATTTAATTGAAGCTTGGACCCCTGCGTGGGATTCCTGGATGGACCTTTGTTTTGTTTTTCCCTTTAATAAACATGGGCTACCAGGCCCTTAACTATAAATGCCTGTCTGATGTGGAGTCACTGCACCAAAATGCATCTTTCCACTTGAGCTAAACACCCCAATATCACAGTCTATAAATCATAATTAATATTCTGCCGTCTTCTTTGCAATCATTGAATATTGCCAGATGAATGCCTACATATATTTATTTTCACCTCCTTTTTCAAATATTTATTGCACTGTAATCATCACCTAAAGTGGTATGGATTCTATTATGAGTTCTCACGTTTTTAGATATTTATTTGCTCAATGTCACATTATTTGAATTACCATTATTTACATCCTTGCACACCAATGTTAAGTTAGCTTTCGTGCATAAATTAATTTGACAATCACTACAGCAGTGCAGCCCCACCAATCACATTTAGATACGGATAAGCTATAAGGTGCCTGCAGCAGCGAGTCACTTGCCATCAGTATATCCAATTCAAAAATTCAAAGTGGTAGTATACACTACAGTTATGTCCCCCAATCCTGCCTCCCAACTCACATCCCACTCCAATCCCTCCTTCCAGCCCAAATCACTTCTAGCACAACCCCTCCCCCCCCCATCCCTCATAGAGTTAAAAGCCAAAAATGACCTATGGATTTTGATAGATATAACCGATAAATGGAAATATTTTAGCATTGAAATCAGTGGGCAGCGCCGTGGCAGCAGCGCTTTGAACCCTTTATTTGGCTGCTAGAAGGGGTTAAAAGCGCACCGCTAGCGCCCAAAAAGCACAGCAAGGACGACGACAATGCGTTTTTCAAGAAAAAGTTAGAAATGGATTTACATTTAGTGAAATAAGCATTTGACCCCTTTGCAAAACATGACTTTGCAACCACAGAGGTCAGACATTTCTTGTAGTTGGCCATCAGGTTTGCACACATCTCAGGAGGCATTTTGTCCCACTCCTCTCTGCAAATCCTCTCCAAGTCAATAAGGTTTCAAGGCTGCCATTTTGTAACTTGTACCTTCATCTCCCTCCATATATTTTCTATGGGATTAAGGTCTGGAGAATGGCTAGGCTACTCCAGAACCTTAATGTGCTTCTTGAGCCATGTGTTATGGTCATCATTATGCTGGAAGACCCATCCACGCCCCATTTTCAATGCCCTGGCTGAGGTTCTCACCCAAAATTTGACAGTACATGGCCCCTTCCGTCATCCCTTTGATTCGGTGAAGTTGTCTTGTCCCCTTAGCAGAAAAACACCCCCAAAGCATAATGTTTCCACCTCCATGATGGTGAGGATGGTGTTCTTGGGATCATAGACAGCATTCCTCCTCCTCCTCCTCCAAACACAGCGAGTTGAGTTGATGCCAAAAAACTTGATTTTGGTCTCATCTGACCACAACACTTTCACCCAGTTCTCCTCTGAATTATTCAGATGTTCATTAGAAAACTTCAGACGGACCTGTACATGTGCTTTCTTGAGCAGGGGGACCTTGCAGGCACTGCAGGATTTCAGTCCTTCACAGTGTAGTGTGTTACCAATTGTTTTCTTGGTGACTATGGTCCCAGCTGCCTTGAAATCATTGACAAGATTCTCCCGTGTAGTTCTGGGCTGATTCCTCACCGTTCTCATGATCATTGAAACTCCATGAAGTGAGATCTTGCATTGAGCCCCAGACCGAGGGAGATTTACAGTTATTTTGTTTTTCTTCATTTGCAAATAATCGCACCAACTGTTGTCACCTCCTCACCAAACTGCTTGGCGATGGTCTTGTAGCCCATTCCAACCTTGTGTAGGTCTACAATCTTGTCCCTGACATCCTTGGACAGCTCTTTGGTCTTGGCCATGGTGGAGAGATTGGAATCTGATTGCTTCTGTGGGCAGGTGTCTTTTATACAAGTAACAAGCTGAGATTAGGAGCACTTCCTTTAGGAGAGTGTTCCTAATCTCAGCTTGTTACCTTATAGAATAATCCTGGGAGCCAGAAATCTTGCTGATCGATAGGGGATCAAATACTTATTTCACTCATTAAAATGCAAATCAATATATAAAAACTTTTTTGAAATGTGTTTGTTTGTTTTTTTTTGGATATTTTTGTTATTTTGTCTCTCACTGTTAAAATAAACCTACCTAAAATTATGCATCCAAATGATAAATAAAATAAAAAAATCAGTTTGCTGTGTGCAGTGTGTGCCCAGGCTGGACATCCTGGTCTGTGGGCTCTCCAGCATTTCTATGAACTGCCCCCAGCTCAGCACCCCTTCTCCCCACTCAGCCTCTCCTCCAGCCAGAGGAGCAGGGTGCTGTGGTGCCGGGAAACCACCGACTCCAGATCCCCCATGTTCCTGATCCAGGCTGATGTCTTCCTGAGCAGAGCCATACAACAACAATATTGCGCAAATGGAAATAAAAAGTGAAAGAGGTAAAATAAAAAAATGAAAAATAATATGAAGATATAAGCGACCAGCTGCTGACACGCTAAAATTAGGGACCCTTTAGCTGAAAGACATGTCAAAAGTGTAGTGTAAGCGCTCTACTTATATATATACATATACCTTAAGGTGATACAAAATGATATGTGCTCATGTGTATCAAAATATATAAAAATATATAAAAATACCCCAAAGAAACGGGGGTAGTGCTACGTGGCAACAAAACTTGAAAGTACATATGAAGTGACTTCCAAATGTGTGTGTAAACAAGAAAAACAAAAATTATTGTATGGAAGCTGTGTGAATATTTGTCCCAATGGTGAAACAACCGGTAACTACAGATAAATAATCACAGTGATGAAGTCCATATATAAATATATAATCCAAATAAGCGTGCAAGATGTCAATCCGGATGTGTTATGATGACAACCAGAATTCTGTGATATTGTGATCGAGGAAAATAATATTTCACCCTGTGACGATCCCACCACCTTATAGGGCACGAGCTTACCAGATCTATATGACCCTAGTAGACATACGCCTCAGGGGTCAATCAAAGCTTGTGATCTCAGCCAGTATAATGGACGTATCAATCATGGCATTTACGATCCCAACAAACGACTAGATGTAGTCACAGTTCTTCGTGTACAAATCCGACAACAACTCAGGCATGGAAGATGAAGAAACAAGGCCAACATGGCATAATAACGTTTTTTTTAAAAAACTCTTTAATAAAAAAATATTGCTAAAACTCACATTTCCAAGATGGGCAATAACAGCATGTCAGAGAGAAAAGGTGGCAGTAGCGAAGTCCTCCCGACGCGTTTCGACCCACCGGTCATCATCTGGGGTGGGCTACCGCTACTGCCATACTGCCTTATATAGGTACTCACACCATAAAATGAAGTCATTCCCCCATATGTCGCAATTATGCCCACTTCCGGTATTTCCAAGATGGCGGACGGGCGTGCGTTCCACGCCTCGATAATTATGCATTCCACCTATATGTCTAATCTGTTTAAAATTAAAGTTGGAATTGGAAACAGGAAGTAATGATAGCCCCACTTCCGGTATGGGTGAAAATGGTGGCCTAGCGTGCGTTCCACGCCACGGCTTGGCGTGCGTTCCACGCCTCACATTATGTGCGTTCCGCCCATTTACATCAGTGTATGGAGAAAAAAGGAAGAACCACTTCATACAATGCGGTGTTGAATAACAAGAAAAGGGGGAGACCAATCCTCTATATAAGTTTTTTTGCCATTCGAATGGACATAGAGGGATGTCACCAACTCTTTCCCCAATTGTGAACCGGAACCGGAAGTGCGCATCAGCGAACACCGGAACCGGAAGTGAGTGAACATCACTTCCGGTGCATAAAGGGAATGAAAACAAAGCCTGAGTCTCGAGAGAGAATTATCTCTGGTACTCTTAAAAGGTGGCGTGATGACACCTAGTGGCCATTAATGAAATGAAACTTAGTAATACAAAATCAACACTTAAAATATATCGCATTGTACATAATATACCATACAATAGTGATTGTGTGATCTAAATAACTGTTTTACCATAGAACATAAAAATAAAAAAATATAAATAAAATAAGAATAAAATAAAATGAATCAGGTCATAAAATGAGTAAATGAGATGAAAAATAAAAAATCTGATAAAGTACTTATAAATATACATATGTGATGCCAGATAGCAAATTACCAATAATGCTACAAGATCCTATGAATCGTCTATGAAAGCGTTAATGTCCCACTCCACATTCATCCCGAATGGGGAGTGGGACTGAAGCTCATAGATCCAGAAAGTCTCAAGTCTAGAAACCCCACGAGTAAGAGGCCCCCCTCTCCAAGGTGGGGTATATCTATCTATCGCAATGAAATGTGTGCCACGTAAATCATTATTATGACACTCCCTGTAATGTTTCGGCACCGTGTGCTTGGACAATCTACTTCTGATCAAGGAGATATGTTCACCGACCCTTGTGGAAAAAGTTCTAGTAGTACGACCGACATACTGCTTCCCACAAGGGCAGGTTATTAAATAAACCACATATTTGGTTTTACAGGTGCAGAAACATGCTGTATTGCCCATCTTGGAAATGTGAGTTTTAGCAATATTTTTTTATTAAAGAGTTTTTTAAAAAAAACGTTATTATGCCATGTTGGCCTTGTTTCTTCATCTTCCATGCCTGAGTTGTTGTCGGATTTGTACACGAAGAACTGTGACTACATCTAGTCGTTTGTTGGGATCGTAAATGCCATGATTGATACGTCCATTATACTGGCTGAGATCACAAGCTTTGATTGACCCCTGAGGCGTATGTCTACTAGGGTCATATAGATCTGGTAAACTCGTGCCCTATAAGGTGGTGGGATCGTCACAGGGTGAAATATTATTTTCCTCGATCACAATATCACAGAATTCTGGTTGTCATCATAACACATCCGGATTGACATCTTCCTGAGCAGAGCCACCACCTCTCGCAATACCCTGGGGGGGGGGGGGGGGGTGGCAGCAGCAGTGGGGGTGACAGGCCACCAGGGATCCCCAGCTGGACTTCACTCTGCTGGCCGCTCGCCCCTCCCGCTGTGTCAGCAGCTGCTCCACCACTCTTTTCCTGCTCCATCATCACTGCGCCGTTAATCATGTTCACTAATGTTGGTGGTGCCAAGCAGCACTCTGTTCAGAGGGCTTGTGATGCCTGACCCGCCTCCACCTTCCTGGCCAAGACCCCGCAGCCTGCCCTGTAGCAAAGGCACCTGTCACTGACAAAAATCACAGGTGCCAGGGTGCAATTTCTACCTGGCATCTGGGATTTGTCAAGCCACAATTTAAAAGCTTAATCAAAGCTTGCCGAAAGCTCTACAAATCCTTCATCAAAGCTCGCTGTTCACACTGCTCTTATACAAGATAATCACTTCTGGACTGCCCGCCGCCGTTATATGTCGGTACTTTGACATTGAATACCGTTGTTATGGGAGCTAATATCTGCCATAACCCCAGTATTTTTAGAAATGGGAGGTAGTCCGCTTTCAGATAAAAGTGGTCACCACAAGATCACTTTTATCAGCGGCGGGAAAAGTACCCATCCCCCTCCCTCCACGTTTTCGGTTATCTCCGCCGATTACAGGAGCCATCGGTAGCAGCGGAGACAATCCGATCCTTTCCCCTCTGAGGCTGGAAGTCGAGTGAGGGAATGATGGCCGCCACTCCACTCCATACCTTTGGATGACGGAAGAGACATCAAATGTCTCTTCCATCCAATGGTCTTAAAGGGTGGAATTTTTTAAAGTGACCCGTCCCGCCACGCTCGCGTGCAAAGGCAAACACATATGCAAGTCACACGCACATATGTAAACGGTGTTCAAACCACACATGTGAGGTATCGCCACAACCGTTAGAGCGAGAGCAATGTCTAGAAAAAGACCTCCTCTAACTCAAAACTGGTCACCTGTAGTAATTTCTAAATTTCGCCTATGGAGATTTTTTAAGTATCAAAATTTGTCGCCATTCCACAAGCCGGCACAATTTTGAAGCGCGGCAAGTTGGGTATCAATTTAATCCGCGTAACATTATCTTTCACAATGTAAAAAATTGGTCTAACTTTACTGTTGTCCTATTTTTTTTTTTAATTCAAAAAGTGCATTTTTTTTCCAAACAAAATTGCATTTGTAAGAGTGCTGCGCAAATACGGCGTGACAAAGTATTGCAACGATTGCCATTTTATTCTCTAGGGTGTCTGAAAAAAAATATTTATATATATATATATATATATATATATATATATATATATAAATAATATCTTTGTATATATCCTGTCTGTTTGATTTTGGCACACAGCTGCATGATCCATTCACATTCTGAAGAAATACATGAAGAAATACATGTGTGTTTGTCTGTGTTCCTGTACTGACTGAGTGGTTCTAATGGAAGTTGTTTTATAATTATCAGTCAGCTGTAGCAGCTGCAGGGCACTAATGAGGAAAGCTGCTGGGCCTGCATCCCTTTAGATGTGTTCCTATTGGAAATATCTCATTAAGTACATTTACATTCGCCCACTCCTTCAAATCATCAGATGCTCAGATCTCTGCTTCCACTCTTACGCTGACGACACGCAACTTTATTTCCGGATCAATGGAAAAAAAGATCACCAACAACAACTTGAAAACTGCCTCAAATCAATAGAGGACTGGATGACCACCAACTCCCTCCAGCTGAACCAATCAAAGACAGAGCTTCTTATCTTACACCCAAATCATAAGCCCGCAACCAAAACCTCCTGGTCTCCACCAACCGTCTTTGGGCAGACTATCTCCCCAAAGACCAAAGCGAAGAGTCTCGGGGTTATTTTAGACGCACAAATGTCAATGGATGCGCAAATAGGAGCAGTAGTCAGTCGATCTCACCATCTGCTGCGCATGCTTCGCAGACTCATCCCTTTTATCCCAAAGAATGACAAAGCAGTGGTAGTTGGAACAATCATTAATTCACGACTGGACTACGCAAACTCGCTTTACATAGGATTACCACAATATCAACTTGCGCGATTACAACTGATCCAAAACATGGCGGCAAGGCTGATAACAGGAAAAAAACCCTGGGAATCCATTTCTCCTTCACTGAGGAGCTTACATTGGCTAACCGTAAAAAATCGGATCACGTTCAAGACCCTTTGCCTCACCCACAAATGCGTGCATAGAGAAGCTCCGCAATACCTAATGGAGAAAATAAATCATTACACACCAAACCGCAGTCTTCGATCAGCCAACAAAAACCTCCTCCTCGTGCCCAAAGCCCGGTATAAATCCAAGGGGGATCGGAGATTCGCTGTCCAAGGGCCTCGGCTATGGAATGCTCTACCAATCAACATCCGCCTGGAAGAAAATCACCTGGCTTTTAGGAAAAAACTCAAGACCTTCCTCTTTTAGCAGATGATCAAAGCTCGCCACAGCGCCTAGAGGCGATTCAGTTCGCATTGTGCGCTATATAAGTATTTCATTCATTCATTCATTCAAGGCTAGGTTCACATTGCAGCGATGCGGGAAAGCCGCGAATCCGCGGCGGGTTTCCCGCATTGCATACCTCCCGACGGCAGTTCACACTGCCCTATGCGAACTGCTGGGAGTGTCAGTGAAACGTTAATGACACCCCCAGATCAGTTCGCATATCGCAGTGCGATCTGCAAACTCGGACAGGAATCGGATCGCATGGTGTGAACACCCATGCGATCCGATTCTGCTGTGGACAAAAAAAAAAGGGTCCTGTGCGAGTTTGGGCCCTGTGCGATGTGAATTCAGCCATACTATCTGTATGGCTGAACTCGCATCGCACAGAGATCGGATGTGATTTTCACTGCAGTGCGAATCACATCCGTTCTCATAAACCGCTGCAGTGTGAACCCAGACTTAAAACAGGGGTTGACAAATTTGCTTGGAATCTAGGAGCCAGCTAAAAAAGTTAGGAGCCAGGTCCGTGACGGCGATCTGGACCTGTCCCTGGCCTGACATGGAGACGAGTGAGGGGAAGATAGCCCCCAGCCCCCCACATATGAGATCACCTCTCATTGGACACACCGCTCGAGTGCTTAATGGCCGCTGTGATTGGCCATTTAGCATGATCTGTGATTGGCTGTATCCAAGGGACACGGCCAACACAGAACTTCCCCGATGCTCGCCCATGGCGGCGTGCAGAGGGGAAGTAAACAGGAGGATGTCTAGGGACGCCCTCCCAGCAATTGGTGTCCGCGCTGTAGACATCTTTCGTCTATAGCGCGGGCACGAAGTGGTTAACAAAAGAATGTGACTATTATTTCCGACATATTCCCGCTCATTTACTGCCATTTCCCTGCTAAGGGTTCGATCAGGTCCGGCTGAAAAACTGACAGGTGAACCTGATCAGACAGCCCTTGTGAAAGGGGTCAAGCAGGGAGGATTACAAATAATATTTTTTTTTTCCTTAATTAAAATAATTTTTTTTTTTACTTTTTACAAAAAAAAAAAAAAAAATTATATATATATATATATATATATATATATATATAATTAAATTAATAAATAAATTAATAAATTTAATAATATATATATAATATAATGAGAAGCCATTTACCAGCCACCACACTCACCGTTGGGCAAAAAACAGGCAGGGGAGCTTCACTCCATTAGGAATTAGCATTATTGGAATAGGGTGTAATTTCTACATCCACCACAAGATGGCGCCAGACTACCGAAAGATTTTAGAAGGCCGCATAGCCGCGGCCTCAATTACTGGCCGGCGCGGCCCGATGGAATTGCGCGGCGGAGTTCGGGGTCCAAATGGAGACAGGTACCCCAGCAGCGTTGCCCCAGTCGCCAGGACACGAAATCTAGGCGCAAATGCGACCTGGCGACCGGGGTTTGTCGAGCCCTGCCTTAAAATGACATTTTTGTTGCAGGGGATGCCTGAAATCTGACTTGTATCTTGGTGCAGACTTCTGGGAAAGCTGGTGGGCCAATCACACAAGCAGGAAATGATGTTTCTGGGGAGAGGTCAGTACGCATTCTGTGTACAGAACAACTCCATGCAGCCATATTGCTTTGCATTTATAGAATATTACAGCGGCTGCAGATTGAAAAGGAAAGGTTGTTTTTAATAGCATGGAAGTACAACATGACTTGTATCGCAATAGTACACGCTGTATTATTTTTTTCTTTATTTGCTATTTTTTTTCCCCACAAAAGTGGAGTTACCACTTAAAAGTGGACCAAAGACATTGAATTGTAGCTGGCCCTGCGCTTCACATCACTAAATAATCCTGATTCCAGCGATCAGAGAGATTCCATGTAGACCCAAAACAGGAACTGTAATCTGTGCAACACAAAAGAGCATATTTCATACTCCTATCCTTACCTGGATTGCATCTTCAATAAACACAACAGCTTGTTTTAAACAAAGAAGATCACACACAACACCGGAGGGGGGGATAAATAAATAAATAAATAGGATGCATTGAGGTGAAAATAACACAAGAGATTACAACTTTAAGATGTGTCCATTGTGCTGATTCTTCTTCTTTTAGTAGAAATCCTCCATGCCGCCCCCACCTCTGTAATCTTCGGGTGGGGGAGGGGGATAATACAAATAAGGAGCTGTCATAATCGCTCTTTAAAAAGTGTTAATGCTGCAGCTGCTGACTTTTGATATTAGGACACTCACCTGTCCTGGAGTCCAGCGATGTCGGCACCGCAGGTGACGTTTCCATCACCTATGGGGTGTTGCTGCTGCCGCAATTGCCGGTAAGGGAACCCAACAGTGAAGCATTGCGGCTTCACGGCCTGGTCTCTATTGTGCATGCGTGAAGCACGCTGCACTCTCTTATTGGCCCGGCGGTGGGGGAAGGAGGAGGGAGCCCTTGCCTTACCTTGAGCGGAAGTTCCACTTTTGAGTGGAACTTCAGTTTAAAGCATGTTATGCAGCACAGTGTTTGTGCTGTGTTATTTGGCCCCCCGTCCCCCATATCACCTGAAATACCTTGTTCTGCCCTCCCCTTTGTGAAACAGAACACGGTTCATCATGGCTGCTGAGCCCTGACACCCTGGTCAGTTTACTTGCCTGTCATCCGAAGCTCTCCTCTCCTCTGTCCTCCTGCCTGTCTGCTCGTGACAGTGCCACTCCTGCTTCTATAAAACGATCACAGCCACTGTACCCATACATTTCCTCCATGTCTTCTTCCGTCCTCTCTCAGGCATCCAATCACAGCGCCTGACATTGCTCCTGATGTTTCAACCAATCAGGTAACAGACCTGAGCACCTGATTGGCTAAGAGGCGGTTCAGTGTTAGCAAATCAAATTCCTTTGCTTTGCTAACACAACGCTAAATGAACAGCGAACGCACAGAATGGTGCCCGCTGTTCACCTTTTTTGGCATCTATTAGAGCCTATGGCTCTAATCAGGTGCTTGAAAAAAATACCCCACCACTGTAATTCAGGATTACAATGTAATGCATGAATCTATCTATGGTGAAAGAGTGGTGCCAGGAGAGACGGGGCTGCGCCCCTTATGGACGCAACACCACTGTTCTTTGTACTCTTTGTTATTTTGAAAAGTGTGCTGTAGAAAGAGCATGTCAAGCTGTAGCTGTGCTCCCTGGGGATATGCTGATCGCCCATCCGTGCTGCTGGAGGGAGCCCAGACAACCATAAATGAGGGACCTGCAGACTTGGTTATGGTGAGTCCACCCCATATCACACTCTTATCTTCCACGAGGACAGGGGCTCCCTTCTCTCCTGGGGACAGGGACTCCCTTCTCTCCTGGGGACAGGGACTCCCTTCTCTCCTGGGGACAGAGTCCCTCCTTCTCCCCTGAGGACAGGGGCCCTCTTGGCTACTCACCTGGGGACAGGGACCCCCTGATGATTAACATAATTAACCACCCTTTTCCCCTTATTCCCCCTGACTTGGCACCCTGCAACTTTTCCAAAACAGCCCCCCAGTCTAACCCTTCCTCTACCCAACATGCCTGAGATTGTTATTGTTCCATTTCTTCTGGTTGCTCAGCTTTTACTGACTCGGGTTGGTTTCTGGGCACATTTACCTCTGGGGGTTACCATCTCTATCCTGGTCTGGAGCATAAGGTTGATCCTCAATACTCTCGTGCCTGTGGTAGTATTGGCACCCCACCTCATCCATTCAGATTCGGGCATTGGTAATCCAAAAAGACCCTGGGCTGCAGGCAGTTCCTAGTCTTTTTTTTTTTTTTTTTTAAGCTGTTTCCAAATGCCCAAGTTTGACTGCTTTTGGATGTCTCAAATGTATCATATATATTTTATATTAATATATATATATTTTTTTTTTACCTGCCATAAAATCAATTTCTTGGGGTCCATTGGGGCACACAGTTCCAGCCCTATGTTTTTGTTCATGCCCTTGGTATTGCTTTACCACAGGACTGGGGCATGTTGGGTAGAAGAAAGGCTGGGGGGTCCAATCTTCCTTGTAGGCAATAGTACGGTGTAATTCCTGTGATCCTCAAGGCTCATAAAAATAAGGAATATCTAAAGGTAACCCCTTTTTAATAGCGTGAAAGGTAAACTGTTTTTTTTTTGTTTGTTTTTTATTTATTTTTTTGCCATGTGTGTCTCATTGGGGAGATTTCCTTTCACTTCCTGTAGGCAAAACAGGTGGAAATCTCTACAAAGCAAGGGGAAAATCCTCCTATTAGTTGTCAATAGAAAAAGTATTCCCATTGGAAAATGTCACTATTCCTGTTCTGGTGACAGCTCGCGATTTCGAATTTTCCTCACTTTCAATCCTGGTGTAAATGGTTACCAACACACTGTAAATCTGCCCACCAGGGACAGAGAGAACATTAGAAACCAGACCCGGGTTCCAAACACTCACCACTTTATCCAAAAGTTTTTTGTTTGTTTTTTGTTTTATTTTGTCAGAGCATGCACATCTCTCAGAAAAAATAGCTATTGATCTGACAGAATTCCAGATTTCCCAGCTTCCTTCCTCTGCTGCACTAAAAATCCCAACCAGCATTGTCAGCCCCGCTTGTGTTGCAGATCTCCACCTAACCCCACCAGTCTATCCCTCTCTACATGTACTGTAAATTCATACACCCAGGCGGAAAAAATGGAATTACGTACCGGTAATGTCCTTTTCCAGGAGTCTTTCAGGACAGCCACCTTAGAGAGACACCGGCTCCTCCCCTCTGAGGAAACACCGCCTTCAATTTCATAATTTAAGCCTCCTCCTCCCTTCGTTCCTCAGTTCTTCCAGAGTACCTCCGGCCAAACTGGGGAGACACAAGAACACGTCAAACAAATAAACTTTTTAAGTCTTACCTGACGATCTCATGCAATGAGTTCCCGATGATCTGCAACAATTTGGGTGGGAACCGGTGCTGTCCTGAAAGACTCCTGGAAAAGGACATTACCGGTACGTAATTCCATTTTTCCCCAATCGTCTTTCAGGACAGCCACCTTAGAGAGGATAAGCGAGTATATTACCTTAGGGTGGGACTACTGCCTGTAGCACCTTTCGACCAAAGGCTTGGTCTTTGGCTGACAGAAGATCCAGTCTATAGTGTCTCACAAACGTAGAAAAACTGGACCACGTTGCAGCTCTACAGATCTGTTCCGGAGACGCACCAGCCCACTCTGCCTGAGAAGTTGCCACGGCCCTGGTTGAGTGTGCTCTAATGCCCGCTGGAGGATCTAATCCCCCTGCCACGTATGCCTGCCCAATGGCTAACCTTAACCATCTAGCTATGGTACGTCTAGAGGCTTTGGAACCCTTCCTGGCCCCTGAAAATAAAACAAAAAGTGAATCTGTCTTTCTGAACTGACTTGTGCAGTCTAAATAATAAAGAACACATCTTCTAACATCTAGTCTGTGAAACATGTGTTCCTGTTCTCTAACTGGATTTGAACAAAATGTAGGTAGCACAATCTCCTGCATCCTGTGGAAACTAGAAGCTACCTTAGGCAAAAAGGCCGGATCTATCTTCAAAACCAGACGATCCGGAAAAGCCTGAAAAAAGGGAGCCCTGACAGAAAGGGCTTCGAGTTCACTTACTCTTCTTGCTGTAGTGATCGCCACCAAAAACACCGTTTTGAGAGTGATCAGCTTTAATGAGCAAGATTCTAACGGCTCAAAAGGTTCCCCTGTGAGAACCTGTAAAACTAAAGAAAGATCCCAAACCGGGAAGGGGGAGCTTGAAGCTGGTCTTTGCCTACCTAGGGCCCTGAAGAACCTTACGACCCAAGGATCTGACGCTAGATGTTTCTCTAAAAACACGCTCAAAGCGGAAACCTGAGCTTTTAGTGTTCCAAGCGCTAACCCCTTATCCGCCCCTGCCTGCAGGAACTCTAGAACGGCTATAGGGCTATGCACGTTGAAGGAACCCTCTGAACACCAGCTGTTAAACCGTTTCCATACCTTTAAGTAAATGGACTGGGTTTCCTTTTTCCTACAGTTTAGAAGAGTGGCTACCAACCGGTCTGAGAAGCCCTTGGCTTTTAGCAATTCTTCCTCAGAAGCCACGCTGCCAGGTTCCATCGTCCTACCTGAGGGCAGAACACCGGACCTTGAGACAGAAGATCCTCCTGCACTGGGAGAATCCAGGGGGGTTCTACAGACAGGCCCTTCAAGATCGAGAACCACGGCCTCCTGGGCCAGTGAGGTGCAATTAGAATGAGGGTAGTATTCTCCGCTTGAAATTTCCTTAATACTGCTGGAATGAGCACTGGAGGGGGGAAAGCATAGCACCGGGAGAAACCCCAACTCTGTGCTAGTGCGTCCACCGCCAATGCCCCGTCCCCCCTGTTTATGGAGAAGAACGTTGCTACCTTCGCATTTTCCCTTGCGGCAAAGAGATCTATTGCAGGAATCCCCCATCTCCGGGTGATCATTTCGAATATTTCCTGCTTGAGAACCCAATTGCCTTCTCTCAGAGTTCTCCTGCTGAGAAAATCTGCCACCTGATTTTGTTCTCCCTTCAAGTGGATTGCTGAAAGGGACAGGATATTTGCTTCGGCCCATCTGAGGATGGCTTCCGCTAGGGCCCATAAGGACTTGCTCCTGGTGCCCCCCTGTCTGTTGATGTAAGCTACCACCGAGGAGTTGTCCGACCTTACCCTTACGTGCTTCCCCCGGAGCTCCTTCTGAAAGGTTCTGAGAGCTAGATCTACTGCCCTCAGCTCCCTCCAATTCGAGGATCTCCTCGAGTCCCTCTTTTCCCAAATACCCTGTATTAATTGGGAGTCTAGGTGTGCCCCCCAACCTGAGCTGCTTGCATCGGTCGTGACCACCCTGGAGGTTGGCATGACCCACTCTAGACCTTGGGACAAATTTGCTCCCTTCCTCCACCACCAGAGGAACCTCTTTACCTGATCTGGAATCGAAACCAGAGAATCCAAAGATTCCTGGCTGTGATCCCAAACCTTCAGCACAAATAATTGTAGAGGGCGGTAATGTAACCCTGCCCACTGAACCGCTGGAAGAGCGGATGTCAGCAACCCTAGCGCTGACATGATCTTCCTTATGGAGATCTGGTGGTTGCCCTGAAGACACAACAGAGCCCTGTCTATCTTTTGAATTTTTTCCAAAGGAAGAAAGACCCTTTGTACTGTTGAGTCCAACTCGTACCCTAGGAAAGTGACCCTCTGGGAAGGGATTAAGTTGGATTTCTCCAGGTTCAGGAGCCAACCCAGGCTTACTAACAGGTTTCTTGTGACCTGTAAATCCTGAATTAATTGTGCTGGGGAAGGGGCAAACAGAAGGAGATCGTCGAGATATGCGATCACCGAGATTCCCCTGAGACGCAGAAATGCCAGAACTTCTGCCATCACTTTGGTGAAGATTCGGGGGGAAGAGGATAGTCCGAAAGGAAGCGCTCTGAACTGAAGGTGTAGTACTTCCATTGGAGTTCTCACTGCCAGTCTGAGAAAACGCTGGTGGGACTCTGCGATTGGAATATGCAGGTATGCATCTTTCAGATCTATTGATGCCATGAAGCAGTTCGGAGGTAGGAGTGCTTTTACTGAGTAAACCGAATCCATCCGAAACCTTCTGTAGGTAACTGAGACATTCAGGGGCTTCAGGTTCAGGATGAGCCTGAACTTTCTCGAAGGCTTGCGAATCACGAAGACGTGAGAGTAGAAGCCTCTGCTTGTCTCTCCTACTGGAACCCGTACTACCACCTCCTGTTCTTCCAACTCCTGAAGAGAGGAAAGAAGGGCAGATGATTTTTCTGCGCATTTTGGCAGCTCGGTGACAAGGAACCTCAGAGGAGGGAGTTCCGAAAACTCCAAATGGTAACCTCCTCTGACGATCCCCAAGACAAACTGATTGGAGGAAATCATTTCCCACTGTGGGAGGAAGGCCCCCAATCTTCCTCCCACCGTGACCCTGTCACTGAGATTTTTTGGGCTGTTCAGGAGGGCGAAAAATTGCTCCCCCGGGGCCCTTGCTTTTGGGTCCCCAACTTTTCTTCTGCTGAACCGTACGGGGTGGTACAACCCTTTTCTGGGGACGAGTCTTTCTTTTGGCTTGTTCCCCAATTTTCCTTTTAACAGGAAAGGCCTTTCTTTTGTCTGCTGTGCGATCTAGCACCGCTTCAAGGCCTGGTCCAAACAGTAGATCTCCTGTAAAGGGGATTCCACAAAGTTTAAGTTTGGATGCATTGTCTCCAGGCCAGGTCTTCAACCATAAGGCTCTCCTGGCAGAGTTGGTCAGGGCCAAGGACCTTGCCGACATCCTCACGGATTCCGCCGAGGCGTCCGCTATGTAGGCTATCCCTTTAAGAAGCATGGGAAAGGAGGATAGAATAGTCTCCTTTGCTGTCCCTGCTTCAATGTGTGCGCTAATCTGGGTGAGCCAATACTCCATGTTGCGGGCCACCACCGTGGTTGCCATGGCTGGCTTAAGATTTCCCTGTGACGAATCCCAGGCCTTCTTAAGAAGGTAATCCATCCTTCGATCCATAGGGTTAGACAGTACCCCCATATCCTCAAAAGATAGATCAGTGTGTCTGGACACCTGGGAAAAAGCAGCGTCTAGTCTGGGAGATTTATTCCAGACGAGAGTCTCTTCCTCCGAAAAAGGAAACCTACGTCTTAATGCCCCAGAAAAGAAAGGTTTCCTTTCGGGATCCCGCCATTCCTTCTTGATGGTATCGATCAAGACGTCATGCACTGGGAACACCCGCTTCTTTTGTTCCCCCATGCCCTTGTACATCCGATCATGGAGTGACAATGTCTTAGTTTCTTCTTGAATACCTAAAGTGGTATGAATCGCTCCCAAGAGCTCATCCACCTCCTCCAGGGAAAGCTTATACCGCGAGATTCTGCTGGATTCCCCATCCAGCATCTCTGCGTCAGACTCCCCCTGGGAGTCTGAAACGACACTGTCAATTTCCTCCTCAGCTTCCTCCCTGGGACCCTCTGAATTCTCTCCCCTTGCAGGAGGAACATCCACAGGGCTGGATGGTACACTCTGCTGCGCTGGTGTAGGAGTACTCGGAGGCTGGGGCCACTGAAAACTGGAAAAAAAGTTTTGGAAGGACTGAAAGGTACCAGAGAGTTCCTTCATAGAAGCTACCAGATCTGCACCCTGCTCTACTGCCTGTTCCTTAAGTAAATCCTCAACACATTGTTTGCAAATAGCTTTAGACCAAGAGTCTCCCATAGACGTTCTACACGAAGGGCACTTCTTCTTAGAACCATGGGGGGACTTGCTCGTGGCTTTCTGAAAGACACAAAATACAGGAAGGGGCAGCATGAGCCTAAAAAACTGCAACACCAGCGCTACATAGAGGACCACCGGGAGTGCCCCCCCTAGGATCAACCATCACCAGGATCCCAGACACACTACCCTTCCCCCCGACCACCAAGGAGGAACACCAGTGGAGCTACTGGATACAAGTAAGGGAACACCTCCCCAGGTTTCCTCTTACCTTCGAGTGGCTGGTGCTATTATCTCCAGGAGTTTTTGAAGCCTCTGCCTCGGACATTCTCCCGTTGAGGAAGCGTGGTACGAATGCGCCTCTAACAGCTACCTGTGCAACTGTGAAAAGAGAGGCTGCACCAGCCGAACGCTAGGTTCCCTTTCACGTGCCGCGTCCGGAACCGGAAGACGCGGATCGAACGAAGGGGTCCGCCCCCACCGGAACTGACGTCGCCCGCCTACCGGTCCGGCTTCCAGCTCCCAGCCGGCTGCGTACACAGGGGGGCCCTGGACGCCTTCGTTCAGCACCCCACTGGGCGAAACGCAAGGATGAACCTCTCCAAAGACTTCCTGCTTTCCCCAAGCGAAGATTGGAGTGCGTGTAAAGGTCAGTCGAGTATTCAGCTTCCCCAGCCGACTGGACTGTTTGTTCCGTTGAAACCCCCGCGGGTGAACGAACGGACGACCCCATAAACTTCCCGCTTTCCCCAAGCGGAGTTTAGGGTATATGGACAGTACGAACACTACAGCTCCCCGCTGATAGGACTGTCCTGGACCGACCGATGAACGGTCGGATAGCCGAACGGGGCCAGGGCTCCGCTCGGGTGGCTTCAGTTTCACCAACCGAATTTAGCCTAAGGTTCCTTGGCGATGTCTCCCCGCCGGAGGAAACACCATAACTGAGGAACGAAGGGAGGAGGAGGCTTAAATTATGAAATTGAAGGCGGTGTTTCCTCAGAGGGGAGGAGCCGGTGTCTCTCTAAGGTGGCTGTCCTGAAAGACGATTGGGGAAAATTCTTGTATGACCCGTCTTGCATTATATTATCCTCCTATGCATATAAAATGCACACAAACAGGGCCAACTTGTGGATGGTCACCAAAAAAAGAACCTTTTGCTTTGTTTTGCACGGGTTCACCTTAGTTGAAGTTTAAGAAGAAATGTTCCATGTCATTGGGGGTTGCACATTTCTTCAGGTGCAGTGGGCCCGTCAGAGGAAGGAACAGCCCATGTTGTATCCACAATGTGCATAAAGGGAGTGGTTGCCGGTGCTCCTGGCACATGGTGAGCAATTGTCAATTTGCGGAGATTTGTATAGAACCAGGTCTAAGGGGAGCCTCATCATCTTAAAATGATGGTCCAAATCAAAGCAATGTCATTGAATTTCATATCTGTCTGGATTTTCCTGTCCCCTGTTGTAGGTTAATGTGCTGTATGTTAAGTAAGCATTTCATTTCCATGTAAGTATTCAACTGCCTGTAGTTATTATTATTTTTTGCACAAAGGTATTATTGGGTAAAGAACATACAATGCAAAAGTTCCAAGTACAGACTAAAGATTGCAAATTAGGTACAACATGTGGCATCATCGTTTCCCACAGGGAAGAATATACAGTGCAAAAAAAAAGTGATTTACATCATTTAATGTAGCTTAGATCTGGAATTAAAGTACTTGATTAAACCTTAGTGCCCTATGTGGTATAGGAGTGTGTGTAGGGATGCATGGAGTGCGCTATAGGGTATAGGAGAGTGTATGGGGTATGCATGGGGTGCACTATGGGGTATTGGAGAGTGCATTGGGGAAGCATGGAGTGCGCTATGGAGAGTATATGGGGACACATGCAGTGTGCTATGGGGTACCAGCTATGAGTAAGCACTTGCCTTAGTGCGAAACGCGTCAGTGGTTAGCATCTTTCACTGTGATGTCATTTGCTGTGTTCTAAATATTATTTGAATAAAGCATCATTTTAGCATTGCAGTGCGGCCGTCCAGAGTTCTGTCACTATCTGCATGCTGTGGCTCGCACCCGGATCCCTTCACCTGCAGCAATTATCTCTGAGTTCCCAGGACCTGCCTTTGAGCGGTGGTGTATATCTCTCTTGCGATTCTCTGGACTAGAAGAAATCTCTATTTGTGTGAAGAAAAGGATTTCAAAATTCATTTAGGTACAGCGATACATGAATGCACAATTGTCGTTCACAGTGCGACAGCGCTGAAAGCTGAAAATTGGCCTGAGCAAGAAGGGGGTGAAAGTCCTTGGTACTGAAGTGGTTAATGTATGGCCTGCTTTAGGTCTTAGAATTTATTTTATAAAAAAAAAAGTTAGTGTATGGATGTTAAATATTTTAGTATTTTGTTCTGGAAACTCCTCGCAGTTTAGTCATTGGTGTATGTGTTGAAATGCTTGAAGTCATTTTATAATTATGTTATATAAAAACATTTTGTATCTACTTAAGCTCTTTTAATAAAGTATTTTGACACAAATAGGTTTAGTTTTTTTCTTGGTTTTCATGGAAATTGATGCGACAATCCTACAAGCCCCAGGAGTCCTGAGGGTGAGCTCTTTGGAGTGGGAGGAAGTGCTGTGTACAGATGTGTGAATGGTGACAGAAGAGTGGAGAACTCCCCTGTCATTGCTGATTTCTCCAGTGTCCCTGTATGGAAAGGTCAGTGATTGTGCCTGCATAACAGTGATACATTTACTTACTGCAATGCTGTGGGCTAGTAAGCATTGGCAATGAGCGAGTTCTCATCCAGGGGTGCAATGTGCTAGTCCAGGTAAAACCCCCATTCCCCCCTGTCTATGGAAGCTGTAAAAGGAAAGATACAGACGAAAGCAAGCTGAGTGGCTCAGTTGAGGCCACCCATGGGTGAGCCACTCAGCATGCACCACCTGTTACCCACCCTTTACAGGCAGCATGTTTGAAGATAGTCTCTGCTAAATTGAAGAGGAGCCATAGAGGAACTTTAAAAGGTAAGCAGAAGATCAATGGATTCTGTTGCTTGGACCTGCTTGCTGTAGCTCAAGGTGACCCCTGCCGTTCCCCAATTTGGGACAACTCAACTCCATGTGATAAAGAGTGCCTATCTCAGTCTGATATCTTCTGCAGATAGGGGAGACAGTAGGGTTGCAATCTCTGGGGGTAGAGTTAAAGTGGGATTCCACTGGCTTGATCCTTTTTTTTTTTTTGGCATACCGGCAATCCTTATTAAAATCAAATCTAACACTTACTTTTTACTTTTTTACATCCAGCAGCATGTTGTTTTCTTATTCAAAACGATTTTATAAAACCGTCTCCTGACGGTTGTCATTTTGCCTGTGGGCATGTGAAGCCCACAGGCATCCTCTTCCGGGAGAGTGCGCTGATAAAAGACCAGCATGCACCGCCCGTTCGATTAAATCTCGCGCATGCGCAGTTAGCGCTATATCGAGCGCCGTCTTCTGCTCCTGTTGCCATGACAACGGTTGTTGTCGACGGAAGTCCCGCCCCGTTGTGATGGCAATGAAGATAAACACTGAAACAAAGAGGACAGATGGGACGATCATAGACGAGAGAGCGGCGCGGGATTAAAAGGAAAGGTTAGTACAAAAATGTCTTTTACCTTGCAGTTTTCATCTAAAAAATATTGCTCTTTTAAATTTAAATTGTGCACATTTAATTATATATATAGAGAGACATCTAGGTAGTGTGTGTGTATTTTGTGGGAGATATTGCCTGCCTCTCTCTCTCTCATATATATATATATATATAATCTTGACCTTTTCTTGTCAACACAATGCTTATCTATGTTGCCTTAGCAAAGTGGCAGCCAACCATTTATCTTGCAAGCCGTGGTTGACTATATTTTTAAATGTTTTTTTAATAGGTAAAAACATCTGATTGAGATCTATATATTTTGTATAAGATATCGCAAATATATAGCGAGAGAGAGTTATGTATTGTGCATATATATTGCGAGAGATCGATTTCTATATATAGTGATATAGTATATATATTTATAGATATATATATATATATATATATATATACATACATATATATCTATAAATATATATACTATATCACTATATATAGAAATCGATCACTCGCAATATATATGCACAATACATAACTCTCTCTCGCTATATATTTGCGATATCTTATACAAAATATATAGATCTCAATCAGATGTTTTTACCTATTAAAAAAACATTTAAAAATATAGTCAACCACGGCTTGCAAGATAAATGGTTGGCTGCCACTTTGCTAAGGCAACATAGATAAGCATTGTGTTGACAAGAAAAGGTCAACATTATATATATATATATAGAGAGAGAGAGAGATATGTGTGTGTGTATATATATATATATATGTTGAGAGAGATCGATTTCTATATAGTGATAATATATATAGTGATAATATCTCTCTCTGTGTATATATATATAAATATATAAAATCTAGCTCTTATTTACATTTGTGACACACACAGTCAGATTATTTATTTTTAAAATGTTTTTTGTTTTTTTTTAGCACTTCGCGCCCGCTCTATAGCCAAAAGATGGCTACAGCGCGGACGATTAGCGCCGGGAGGGCATCCCTGGACATCCTCCTGTTTAATTCCCCTCTGCGCCATGTCACAGGCGCGCATCGTGAAGTACTGTGCTGGCCGTGTCCCTTGGACACAGCCAGTCAAAGATCGCTGTAAATAGCCAATCACAGTGGATGTTTACAGCACGATCGGTGTGTCCAATGAGAGATGTGCTCATATATGTAAACATATGAGATCATCTTCCCTCGCCGGGTCTCCCTCCTCACACAGAGACAGCGTGTGAAGAGGGAGAGATGAACCGCTGAGAGATGCAGCGG
The DNA here is from genome assembly GCF_037356315.1 of Lithobates pipiens. Lineage (NCBI taxonomy): Eukaryota > Metazoa > Chordata > Amphibia > Anura > Ranidae > Lithobates > Lithobates pipiens. Next base: position 225,057,109 of record NW_027507686.1, on the reverse strand, counting down.
TTATTTTAAAAAAAAATTATAAAAAGAAAACAAAAAAGAAAATAAAGTGGCCATCTTTCCCCACTGCCATCTGTCATCATTGCCATCTGCCCCCAGTGCCATTTGTCGTCAGTGCCACATGTAATCAGTGCCATTTGTCATAAGTGTCACGTGTCATCAATGCCACATATTAGTGCCATCTGTCATCAGTGCCACCTGTTAGTGTCACCTGCCATCTGTTAGTGTCATGTGTCATCAAAGACAGGTATCAGTGCCACATGTCATCAGTGCCACGTCTTAGTGGCATTCTGTCTTCATTTCCATGTTTTATTGCCATGTATAAGTGCCATCTGTCATTGGTGCCACATATTAGTGCCAGCTGTCATCAGTGTCACATGTCTTCAGTGCCACGTTTTAGAGGCATCTGCCATCAGTGTCACCTGTCATCAGTGCCACGTATTAGTGTCATTTGTTATCAGTCACACGTATCAGTGCCATCTGTCATCGGAGCCACGTCAGTGCCATGTGTCATTGTCCTGGTGCTCCACGGCCTTCAAAAGAGTAATAGGTAGTCACCAAGTTAGATGTGTAATTTATGCCCCTAGAACACATGAAGGTGCTCCCTGAATGTTGTGTCTCTCTGAGTGGCTAGGCTGTGTAAAAGTCCCACACGTTGTATCGTAATACTCTGTATGAGTAACAGAATTTTTTTGTGGCCTTTATTTGTGGTATACACATGCCAAGTGCGAGAAATAACCTATTACACTGAATTTTTTTTTTTAAATGTAATAACATAAAAAAAAATTATTCTTTTTTCATTTTGCTGGAGGCGATAAAATGCGCAAATCAAAATACTCACTATGCCTCTTACTCAATAATTTGTAATGTATACTTTCAATAAAGTTGTCATTTGGGGGGTATTTTTACTTTTCGTGCTTGTTCGGGTCGCAATAAATGAGATAGACCACTAGTACATCAGATGTTAGCATTTTTGAGTAATTCGCAACACAGCTTTTAGACTCCCTAACTTTCACAAAGAACAAATAATATCCAGCAGTTTGGGTTATTTGTACCAAAGAAATTTAGGTACATAGATATACATATACATATATAGATATATATATAGATCGCCAAGATAATATATTTTTCTATTCAGTTACAGATATTCTATATTTACACAATATTCTAAATCAATTGGTTGATCCTTTTATTTTAATCAACTGCCATGGTAAGTAAAATTTAAATAATTAATTTAATTCAATTTTTGTCTACAATTAGTATATAAAAAATAACTAACATGTCAATTGACAATTATTGTTTTAATACATTTTAAGGACAATCCTGCTGTGACCGAACCGTCGACCATTCAAAATACCATGCCCTTGACTCAGGATGAAAAAGTAAGTATAATTAACTGCTTTATGGCCGCCGGCTGTCAAACGACGGCCAGGCGGTGCAAGTATTGTGGCTGGAGGGCGTCATATGACGGCTTCCCCTTTAAATAGGCAGGGTGTCATGGAGACACCCCTCGCCACTGAGGGGGGTTAACAGCCATTGGGTATGGCTGTTAACCACGTGACTTCATCACTGCCGATCACAGATGGTTAGACACACACTGTGCGCGGCGCAAACGCGAGCGCGCTTTGTGTGCACGCCGCTAGCTGCGTGTTCACGGGAACACTGCTTCTCAACGACGCTAGTAAACAGCCATTGGCTGGCTGTTTGCCGACGTGATCGATACACACAGCCGATCAATAACTGTTAACAAACCGCGGTAACGCGATGTTACTGGGTTCTCCTCCTAAGACACCGATCGTGTGTGAGGAGAAGATTGCGTAAACATATTGTTACCGCATACAGTGTACAACAATCGCACTGATTGACCCCCCCCAATAGAGGACCTATAAACAACTATCATAGTACCTGTCACTCACAGTCCATCAGAGTACCCGAGTACCTGTCATCGGCACATCAGAGTACCCGAGTACCTGTCACCAGTCCATCTCAGTACCCGAGTACCATGTTACTTTCAATTTTTCTCATTAAATACTGTAAATAATAACAAGAACCCTTAAAAAGACACATTATGACTCATAGATTATACGTTGAGGTGTTTGCTTTTAAAAACATGGTCATTTTGTGGGCTATTCCATTGTACAGGTACTCCATGGCCTTCCATTGTGTAATAGATGGTTGTGAAATGAGATGTGTCATTTTGGTCATCGAACGTCTCAAGGTGCTATTCAATGTTGGTGCTCTGTTTGTGGCCAGGCTCTGCAAAAGTCTCACACATGTGGTATCGCCATACTTGTGATAAATGTATTTTGCATTGTAACTTGTTGGATGCATATGCTGTAAGTGAGAAATAATGACAATTTCTCTAAAAATTCTTAAAAAAAACATACATTTATATTATTCTTCTGTTTGCTTTGAATTGTGTGTAGAAATTTGGATCACCGTCCGCCACTGGTTCTTGCCAGTGCAGCCAATGAGTCCTGCCTCCTTGTTGAGGATAAGGGCATTCTTTCTGTATACATCTGTGAAGCCTCTTCCAAGTACATTAATGACGCTTAAAGCATCATATTTTTGGAAAAAAAAATTAATAAAAAAAAATTTTGATAAACAAAATCTAAGTATAAGCTACTTTTCTTTTCGTTGTGTACTTATAGCGCAGAATGCTGATAAAGAAAATATGGGCTCGGTATCCAGCAAGAGAAAATGATCCGGCTTTCCCCAATAACCCAACCCTGCCCTCTAGCAGTGATAGATTGTCTACATCAGAAACCCAACCGAGCGAAACCGATCGAATTGGCAATGTCACGTGGTGTTCATGTGAAAGGTGCATTAAAATGCCCACCCAAGTGGAGTCTGTCTGCTGCCGGGAAATATACGCCGTTGACGCCTGCATACCTGAGGGACATCAATGCATTACGCAGGCAGATACCTTTATTTCTCAAATAGTGCACCATGAGCACGTGAGAATTGCGTATATGGCGATTCATATGGATAATCTCCCTCTGGTAGATGCCAACAACAACAGGTGATTACTTTATGCCAATATTTCTTCTAAAGTTTATAAGTCAGAATTATAAGTACCGTATATACTCGAGTATAGGCCCACCCGAATATAAGCCGAGGCCACCAATTTTCTACCCCAAACAAATGTGAAACTTATTGACTCGTGTATAAGCCGAGGGTGAGACATGCCTGTCCATCCCTGTGTGTACGTCCATCCCTGTGTGTCCGTCAATCCCTGTGTGTCCATCCATCCCTGTGTGTGTGTCCGTCCATCCCTGTGTGTGCAGCCTTGTGTGTCCAGCCCAAATGTGTCCCGAGCCTGTGTGCTTCTGCCATGCCAGGATCAACGCTCTTCTCGTCTGACAGACGGCGTTGGCGCCTCGGAGGCCATTCCACTGTTCAAAAGCCGCGCCTCCGTCTGTGATAGGCGGAACAGTCAATTTCTCAGCAGTCTGTGTTCCGCCTATCACGGACATCCTCTCATCCTCGTCCGTAGTATGAGGATGAGCGGATGTCCGTGATAGGCGGAACACAGACTGCTGGGAAATTGAGTGTTCCACCTATCACAGACAGGGAGTTGCGGCTTTTGAATTGTAGACTGGCCGCCGTCTGTCTGCTCGACACGCTGATTGGGCAGGCAGACGGCGATGACTCGAGTATAAGCCGAGGGGGGCACTTTCAGCCTCTAAAAAAGAGGCTGAAAATCTCGGCTTATATTGGAGTATATATGGTAGTAAAGGAATAAGCTAATAATTAATATAAATTAGAAATTTGTGACTTTATTTATAAAATTTCATATTTACACTTTTTATTCTATTTATTCCAGGAGATTACGTAAAACCGCGTATCGCACTTTCATAGCATGGATTTATGGTATTTTAGGAAAGGGAAACCGAAGGGTTATACCTTCCTGTGCAGTCAATGCAGTACGACTTGTTTTTCCAGATCCCAATGGATCATATGTCGGATTTCTTTATGCCAATGATTATGATGCTTCCGAAATGGCTTTATATTAAACGAAATAATGTTTAATGTGATTTTTTTTTGAAATATTTGTGCAATTAAAATAAAAAAAAAAATTTTGAAATACAATAGGTGTGTTACTTTGTTAATGCTAAGTACTATTAATGATGTTGATTTAATGTGTAATTTTAGAAATTAGATGCATATTACTGTTCCTAATACTTGATTCGGAATCAATTATATTAAATTTTTTTATTACAAACTCAAAATAAATACCAAAAATCAGTAAATACATAGATTGCAATGTGCATACACAAACCATAAAAATATATTTCTTTTAGACAGTAATTAACCAATAATTAAAAAAAACATTTAACATTCTAAAGAATAGAATCCAAAATTAGATTTAATATTTTATACAACAGGAAATCGTGTTCTGTGCTTAGCAATAGCAGCACTGGTTTCAGGCCTTTCTTCGGTTGCAATATTTTTTGGAAATTGTACATTTTTGGATTTCCATGTACTTTTTAAAGTACCTTCTGTGATTGACAGCATGTTTGCCAAAATAGTTTTGGCATGTTCGTTCGACATTTTTTCAAAAACGTTTCGAACGATCCATTTTTTACGTCCTCGGGGGAATTCCAAATTTTTACGCTCAACTTGAAAGACTTCTCCACTGTCATCAATTTTAGTTACTGTTGCCATTTTTCTACCAATATTATTGTTGTGCTGCAATGCAGCCAATCGTGTTCTAGCCTCCATAGAATCATATTTATAATGGATTCTCTTCGGTCTATATTTTAACATCATGCTATGGTATGTTTCAATGGTCCCAGTCTGGCAGAAATAAGTAAGATGCTTTAAATCCTTTTCGATTTGTGCGTCCATTATAATTGCAGATAATGAATCGAAGGCAGGTGTGTTTTTTTCAAGCCATGGAATTTTTGGAAAAAGAATACTCTGATCATCATGTAAGCACTGATGTTGTATGTCTCCATCTCGCCATGAATGTTCATTCACTACATGATGTAGCAGAGATTGCCATTGTTGTCTGAAAACATCTTCATTTCCGTCACAAGTTCTGCTACACCAGTAGAAATGCGTCAGTATGGCTCCAATCCACGGTAAAATTGGCCGAAAAGCTTTTTTTTTGGAGATTTGCATCAATTTGCGCTTTAAATTTTTGACATAATGCCATATATCGAATTGATGATTTATATTTTCGTATTTAGTCGTAGTCAATAGTTTTCGAATTCCCGTGTGGCGATCAGTGCCTACAAATTGAACATCATATTCATTTTCCAATATTCTGTCAAGTGCTATGGTAAAGCCCAATTTTTCCATGGCAACTGAGGATGTGGTTTGGGAGACTTGCACCAATTCAAAATCTACAATTTTTTTAGAATAGATATCCATAAAGGTATACGTTGTATATTTTGCACAAAAACCAGGACTATCGCATTGTCCGTCACCAATGAGGAATAGTGGAGTTCCTGTCAATTCCTCCTTTACATTTATACAATTTTGATTCCAGCTGTAATCTATGGAAGGATAAATATACTGTTTTTTAGCACGGTTATAGGAAGATTTCCCAAACATAGAAATTCCACTAAGATCAAACATTTCCTTTACCTTTTGGTAACTACCACCTGACAAACAAATGGCGCCAGCAAGTACAATATTGCCTGCAGCATAATTTTTTATCTTTGGTTGGCTTTCCCAAAGTTTGATGCGGTGCTGTGCATTACATGTTGAAAACACTATCAGCATCGTACCGACTATTTTCTTTTCTATTTTTGTAATTTTCGAAAAGCAGGTCAGGTCGGGGCATCGCATTTTAAAAAGCAATGTATCTAGACTGCTTTCGAAGACAATAAATTTCTTTTCAGTAATCATATTAAGGGGGTCATTAATTTGATCGACAGTTAGTGGCTCAATTATACTGTCATTCAAAGTGAAGTCACTTTTTTGAGGTGTATCAAAATCTGACTCGTGACAACTTGGGTCGTCTTCATATGCCAGTTTTCTTTTTTTTTTAATGATTGGACTCTCTATTTCTAGATCATCAAGTGTACTTTCTATATTTATATCTTCTGATGGAAGATCACAGACTGTAGGTGAAAGTATGATCAACGGATCCACCTCACCTGTATCCGAAATCTGATCAATCGCTGAAGATCGGCGATTCTCAGACTTTGACTTAAAATCTGGTGTTGAGGCTTCAAGTGGCCTCATAAAATCATGTTCACAATAGGAATGATCTAAATGAATACAGCGTTCGTCAGCTATTTTTATGTAGCTTTCCTCCGACTCAAAAGAAGGAAAGTCAAACATGCCAGTCTGCGTACCCACATCAATTTTTAGGACACTTTTTTCAGGACAGTCACATTTGCATTGTCTTTTTGAACCCGAATAAGTAGTGTTCTGCATTGTGGACATAAGCTCTTTACGAGCTAGTTTAGAAAGTCTATTTTCCCATTTTTTGGTGGTATGTTTTGAAGTTGTTGGCATTTCTTGAAAAATGGTCGGTATTGATCCCGTTTTCAATTTTCTTCTATTTCCTTCCATTTCAAAGCAATCTTCTGAGAAATGTTGGGAACATATACGGAAAGAATCTCCCTTTTTGTCTTCCATTATGAGTGTTGTGAATCGCTCAATCTTGTAATGCTCCATTCCTGCCTTTTCTAACCAAATTTTTATTTGATCGCAATCCTTGGGGAATCGAAACAATGTAGTATTATCAGAAGTAACTTGTTTGCCACTGACGTGGCTGCAATGCTGTACAAAGCAGCTCGGCATATCTATGAATAGAAAACTTTCATTAAATACATTGTATTGATTTCATCACAATGTTTTGTGATGGCTATAGTAGGAGTTAAAAAAAAAAAAAAGAAGAAGAAGAAGAAGAAGAAGAAGAAGAAGAAGAAGAAGAAGAAGATCGCAAGATATATATATATATATATATATATATACATACATATATACATATACACATATACACACACATATACACACCCACACAGACACACACACACACATAAACAACAAATATAAAAAAAATTAGAAAATAAAATTTTTGGTATTACCTTCCAATGTCTATTTTAGAATAAATATAAAATAAATTAGTAAGATTTAATATATCCATGACAAATTACAATTATTATTAAAAATAAAATGTATTAATCGATGATTGTGTTTTCATTATGTTAAAACTAAAAAATTCAATTTATAATAATATTGATGTATAATTTTGAAGTGTGAAATTAAATATAGCATTTAGAATATTAATTTATGTGTAATGTTATAAAATAAGAACAAAAAATATAAAATCAAAATAATAAAACCAATAAAAGTGTTTATAAATTAAAAATTTATTGTAATTATAAAAATATTACAAAACATATAAAAGTACAAACAAAGACAAAATCCGATCACTTATAAGAAAATGTCAATAAACAATATTGATACAAATTTTAATCTATAACACTTCAAATAACTTAATTACACAATTTAAGAGAGAGAGAGGGAGAGAGAGAGAAAGAGAGAGAGAGAGAAAGAGAGAGAGAAAGAAAGAGAGAGAGAGAGAAAGAGAGAGAGAGAGAGAAAGAGAGAGAGAAAGAAAGAGAGAGAGAGAGAGAAAGAGAGAGAGAGAGAGAGAAAGAGAGAGAAAGAGAAAGAGAGAGAGAGAGAAAAAGAGAGACCAAGCCAGACAGACAGAGAGCAAGCGCAAGCCAGAGAGAGAGAGAAGGTAGATCAGGCACACGAGAGAGAGAGAGCGAGCGAGAGAGCGCGAGCCAGAGAGCGAGAAGTAAGGTAAATGAAGAGAGAGAGAGAGAGAGAGAGAGAGAGAGAGAGAGAGAGAGAGAGAGAGAGAGAGAGAGAGAGAGAGAGAGAGAGAGAGCGCGCAAGACAGACCAAGCCAGACAGACCGAGCCAGACAGAGAGCGAGCGAGAGAGCGCAAGCCAGAGAGAGAGAAGAAAGGAAGATCAGGCGCACGAGAGAGAGAGCGAGCAAGACAGACCAAGCTAGACAGACAGAGAGCGCGAGAGAGAGCGCGCGAGCCATACAGCAAGAGCGAGAGAGAAACAGAGATAGAGAGAAGTAAGGTAGATGAGGCGCACAAGAGAGAGATAGAGAGCAAGCAAGACAGACCAAGCGAGACAGACAGAGCGAGCGAGAGAGCGCGAGCCAGAGAGAGTGAGCCATATAGAGAGCGCGCGCCAGAGAGCGAGAGCAAGAGAGCGAGAGGGATCGCAAGAGAGCGAAAGACTAACGAAAGATCAAATAGTATGTAGACTTAGCGTTTACAAAATAAAAACTAAGAACAAAATTGATATTGAAAAGTGAAGGACAAAAATAACAAAATGGCACTAGCGCAAAAATATCCATAATAAGAATAAATATAAAAATGGACGAGATTTAAAAAATTAAATAAAGAGCAAGTGATAAATATAAATACCAAAAATTAGTTTGTAAAAAGCTTGATAATTGGACAAATAAAACCTGCAACATAGACAAGAAAGATAAAGATAAAAAAAAAAAAACAGAAAAAGAGAAAGAAAGATAAACAAACAATCGAGATTAATAACAATCAATAAAGGTGATAAATATTCAACATTGTAGATATATAATACACAATTCTGAATAGCTTGGTTTTGAAAAAGATCAAATCCAATTGTCTCTTCAATCTAGATAATAGGAAATAAAAAAAATAAAAAAAAATGATTATTATTTGTATAAACAAAATAAATGTTAAACTAAACAATATTAAAATTACCGTAACAGAAATATCCAGGCTACCTACCTTCAACAGAAAGCGAACCAATGTACTCAACGTCTGATAATCAAATAGGATTACGACCAGTATTACCTAAACATATATAAAAAAAAAAAGTGAGTTTAAATGAGTTTATTATACTTGTAAGATGATCACTTGTGTTAACATGAGAGCCAACTTCCTGAGATGTAATAAGTAGTTTCTGATGATGAAGAGAAGCAGTAAGTATGATAGATCCGTTACTTTTTTTGGAAATATTGAGCCTGACACTGAGTGAGCGGTGGTGAGCATGGTGGTGAGTGTTATTAAGTCGGAAGGTGGGTGGTAGCGAACTTGAAGGTGGGTGGTATTTATCGAGGAGGTTGTAGATAGCGATTGTCTTAGGTTAGTGGAAGTGTGTAGGAAGGTGATTGTTTAAGAACAAAAAACTTGATGGTACTGTGCATGGTGGTTGGCGTTTTTGAGCAAGGAGTTATTACTTAGGGAGATAGTGGTTGTTCTGTAGTTAACAAGGAGGTGGTTGGTGGTGATCATGGAGACGGGTGGTTTTGACCGGGTCGGTGGATGATATTGGGAAAACGGGGATATCTAAGGCCGATAATAGTAAGTGAGAAGACTAGTGGGTGGTACTAGGATACTGGGCGGTAGTGAGAGAGATGTTGGGTGGGAGTGAGAAAGATGCTGGGTGACAGTGAGAGAGAGATGCTGGGTGACAGTGAGAGAGAGATGCTGGGTGACAGTGAGAGAGAGATGCTGGGTGACAGTGAGAGAGAGATGCTGGGTGACAGTGAGAGAGAGATGCTGGGTGACAGTGAGAGAGAGATGCTGGGTGACAGTGAGAGAGAGATGCTGGGTGACAGTGAGAGAGAGATGCTGGGTGACAGTGAGAGAGAGATGCTGGGTGACAGTGAGAGAGAGATGCTGGGTGACAGTGAGAGAGAGATGCTGGGTGACAGTGAGAGAGAGATGCTGGGTGACAGTGAGAGAGAGAGATGCTGGGTGACAGTGAGAGAGAGAGATGCTGGGTGACAGTGAGAGAGAGAGATGCTGGGTGACAGTGAGAGAGAGAGATGCTGGGTGGGAGTGAGAGAGAGATGCTGGGTGGTTGTGAGAGAGAGATGCTGGGTGGTTGTGAGAGAGAGATGCTGGGTGGGAGTGAGAGAGAGATGCTGGGTGGGAGTGAGAGAGAGATGCTGGGTGGGAGTGAAAGAGAGATGCTGGGTGGGAGTGAAAGAGAGATGCTGGGTGGGAGTGAAAGAGAGATGCTGGGTGGGAGTGAAAGAGAGATGCTGGGTGGGAGTGAAAGAGAGATGCTGGGTGGGAGTGAGAGAGAGATGCTGGGTGGGAGTGAGAGAGAGATGCTGGGTGGGAGTGAGAGAGAGATGCTGGGTGGGAGTGAGAGAGAGATGCTGGGTGGGAGTGAGAGAGAGATGCTGGGTGGGAGTGAGAGAGAGATGCTGGGTGGGAGTGAGAGAGAGATGCTGGGTGGGAGTGAGAGAGAGATGCTGGGTGGGTTGTTGGGTGGGAGTGAGAGAGATGCTGGGTGGGAGTGAGAGAGATGCTGGGTGGGAGTGAAAGAGAGATGCTGGGTGGGAGTGAGAGAGAGATGCTGGGTGGGAGTGAGAGAGAGATGCTGGGTGGGAGTGAGAGAGAGATGCTGGGTGGGAGTGAAAGAGAGATGCTGGGTGGGAGTGAGAGAGAGATGCTGGGTGGGAGTGAGAGAGAGAGATGCTGGGTGACAGTGAGAGAGAGAGATGCTGGGTGACAGTGAGAGAGAGAGATGCTGGGTGGGAGTGAAAGAGAGATGCTGGGTGGGAGTGAAAGAGAGATGCTGGGTGGGAGTGAAAGAGAGATGCTGGGTGGGAGTGAAAGAGAGATGCTGGGTGGGAGTGAGAGAGAGATGCTGGGTGGTTGTGAGAGAGAGATGCTGGGTGGTTGTGAGAGAGAGATGCTGGGTGGGAGTGAGAGAGAGATGCTGGGTGGGAGTGAGAGAGAGATGCTGGGTGGGAGTGAAAGAGAGATGCTGGGTGGGAGTGAAAGAGAGATGCTGGGTGGGAGTGAAAGAGAGATGCTGGGTGGGAGTGAAAGAGAGATGCTGGGTGGGAGTGAGAGAGAGATGCTGGGTGGGAGTGAGAGAGAGATGCTGGGTGGGAGTGAGAGAGAGATGCTGGGTGGGAGTGAGAGAGAGATGCTGGGTGGGAGTGAGAGAGAGATGCTGGGTGGGAGTGAGAGAGAGATGCTGGGTGGGTTGTTGGGTGGGAGTGAGAGAGATGCTGGGTGGGAGTGAGAGAGATGCTGGGTGGGAGTGAAAGAGAGATGCTGGGTGGGAGTGAAAGAGAGATGCTGGGTGGGAGTGAGAGAGAGATGCTGGGTGGGAGTGAAAGAGAGATGCTGGGTGGGAGTGAGAGAGAGATGCTGGGTGGGAGTGAGAGAGAGATGCTGGGTGGGAGTGAAAGAGAGATGCTGGGTGGGAGTGAAAGAGAGATGCTGGGTGGGTTGTTGGGTGGGAGTGAGAGATATGCTGGGTGGGAGTGAGAGAGAGATGCTGGGTGGGAGTGAGAGAGAGATGCTGGGTGGGAGTGAGAGAGAGATGCTGGGTGGGAGTGAGAGAGAGATGCTGGGTGGGAGTGAGAGAGAGATGCTGGGTGGGAGTGAGAGAGAGATGCTGGGTGGGAGTGAGAGAGAGATGCTGGGTGGGAGTGAGAGAGAGATACTGGGTGGGTTGTTGGGTGGGAGTGAGAGAGATGCTGGGTGGGTTGTTGGGTGGGAGTGAGAGAGATGCTGGGTGGGAGTGAGAGCGATGCTGGGTGGTAGTGAGAGAGATAGGATGGATGAGAGTATGCAGGATGGTGGGTGGTTTGTGGGCAGGCTGGTGGGTGGGAGTGGACAGGCTGGTTGTGGGAAGGCTGGTGGGTGGGAGTAGGCAGGCTGGTGGGTGCGAGTATGCAGGATGGTGGGTGGTTTGTGGGCAGGCTGGTGGGTGGGAGTGGGCAGGCTGGTTGTGGGAAGGCTGGTGGGTGGGAGTAGGCAGGCTGGTGGGTGGGAGTGGGCAGGCTGGTTGTGGGAAGGCTGGTGGGTGGGAGTGGGCAGGCTGGTGGGTGGGTGCGAGTAGGCAGGCTGGTGGGTGGGAGTGGGCAGGCGGGTGGGTGGTTTATGGGCAGGCTGGTGGGTGGGAGTGGGCAGGCTGGTGGGTGGTAGTGGGCAGGCTGGTTGTGGGAAGGCTGGTGGGTGGGAGTGGGCAGGCTGGTGGCTGGGTGCGAGTAGGCAGGCTGGTGGGTGGGAGTGGGCAGGCTGGTGGGTGGGAGTGGGCAGGCGGGTGGGTGGGAGTGGGCAGGCAGGTGGGTGGTAGTGGGCAGGCTGGTTGTGGGAAGGCTGGTGGGTGGGAGTGGGCAGGCTGGTGGGTGGGTGCGAGTAGGCAGGCTGGTGGGTGGGAGTGGGCAGGCTGGTGGGTGGGAGTGGGCAGGCGGGTGGGTGGGAGTGGGCAGGCAGGTGGGTGGTAGTGGGCAGGCTGGTTGTGGGAAGGCTGGTGGGTGGGAGTGGGCAGGCTGGTTGTGGGAAGGCTGGTGGGTGGGAGTGGGCAGGCTGGTTGTGGGAAGGCTGGTGGGTGGGAGTGGGCAGGCTGGTGGGTGGGTGCGAGTAGGCAGGCTGGTGGGTGGGAGTGGGCAGGCTGGTGGGTGGGAGTGGGCAGGCTGGTGGGTGGGAGTGGGCAGGCGGGTGGGTGGGAGTGGGCAGGCGGGTGGGAGCGAGTATGCAGGATGGTGGGTGTGAGTAGGCAGGCTGGTGAGTGGGAGTAGGCAGGTGGGTTGTGTGTTAGGCCGGTGGGTGGGAGCAATTCTGCAGGATGGTGGGTGGGAGTAGGCAGGCTGGTGGGTGGTTTATGGGCAGGCTGGTGGGTGGGAGTGGGCAGGCTGGTTGTGGGAAGGCTGGTGGGTGGGAGTGGGCAGGCTGGTGGGTGGGTGCGAGTAGGCAGGCTGGTGGGTGGTTTGAGGGAAGGATGGTGGGTGGGGAGTCGGTAGGCTGGCGGGTGGGAGTAGGCAGGATGGCGGCTGGGAGTAGGCAGGCTGGTAAATGGCAGTGGGCAGGATAGAAAAAATAAATAAATGTATAAATAAATTATTAAATAAATACCGTTCAATTGACGAAATTTCTTATTTTTTCACCAAAAATTCGACAGTCACAGAAGAGACTACTAAGAAAATTAATTCTGAAATATAAAATAAAATAAAAAAAAAAATTAAAAAAAATATTATTAAATCAATAAATAAATAAATGAAAAAAAAAAAATATTTCTTAACATTCAAACAGTAACATGGAATTGCTTTTTTTTTTTTTTTTATAATACAAAGGCAAGTAAATGTGATGCAATTAAATTAATTAAATGATATGGAGACTGAAAAAAAAAAAAATACCAAAAAATAAATAAATAAAAGATTAAAAAAATGAATACACCAGAATTAAAAAGATTTATTAATTACCTTTTGTAGTTGTAAGATTGCTGCTGCAGAATCGATAGTCGGTAGTTGGATAGATAAGTGGAGATAGTCGGTGGAGCCCCTCGACGCACGTCCTTCACCTATCCAGATCACTCAGCCTCTGCTAACAAAGGGATTCCCAAATCGAATATGGCGCCAATTTACACATGCAATCGCGTCACTTCCGGTCTCGAAATAACGCGATTGTAGCCCTCGGTGATGCCCAAGGCATCCTGGGAAATGGTGTCATACTTCTCCCAGGAGCCTCAGCGAGCCGGGCTGCCGAGGGAAGTGACGTTCTTAGCCCGGGCAATGGAAGAGGCAGATTTCGTGGGACCACCTAGCAACCGCAAGAAATAGGTAAGTAAAAATTTTTTTATTATCCAATTAATTTTAAGTAGAACATTTGATGCACATACAAATTAGGTTGTATTTTTGGTGGCAACACCACTTTAATCTTTGGTAGAAAGTTCAACTGAATAATTTGGTCTTTAGCAGAGATGATCAGTTTGGTTTATTGTGAGTACAAGAGGCTTCATTGTCATAATCAAATAGTGAAATGCCCCCGCCCAACCCTCAGGAGACTTCACAAGGCACTCGGGAGGTCACTGTGGACCATCTGGCAATCTGAGACTCCATCTCAATCCTAAATTCTGGCCAGTCTCACTCCTGCTCCGCCTCCTCCTCACCATCCATAAACATGCCGACTGTAAGCCATCGATAAGATAGAACGAGTCTAGAGACGGGTAGAAACTAACATTTTACTGAACGGGTAGTTGATGTTTGGAATAAACTACCAGCAGAGGTAGTGAGGCAGTCAACAGTAAATGGCTTCAAACGTGTTTGGGACAAACCTAGATCTATACTCAGGTAACATAACAAAACAAAAAATATGGACTGTTTCAATAATTTTTATTAGGTTTTACAAAAGACAGTAATACAATTTAGTAAACATTTTTACATTACTGATGCCTATCAAGAATGGTGAAGGCCTGCCTTCACTTTTTTTACGTAGCTAGGAATGAGCACCTCCTAATCTGTGATGTTCACCCCCCTTACCTTTCTTTGACCCCTTTCACACCACACCGCCCATTGCGTCGGTGGTAAAACGCCGCTATTTTTGGCAGCGTTTTACCGCCGGATTTGCGGCGCATTTCGCCCACTAGCGGGTCGCTTTTACCCCCCGCTAGCGGCCGCGAAAGGGTTAAAACCGTCGGCAATACGCTGCAATAGCGGCGTTTTGCTGGCGGTATTACAGCGCTGCCCCATTGATTTCAATGGGGAACAGCGGTGGAGGAGCGGTAAACACACCGCTCCAAAGAAGCTGCTGGCAGGACTTTTTTCTGACGTCCTGCCAGCGCACCGCTGTAGAGTGAAAGCCCTCTGGGCTTTCACACTACAGACAATGGTGCAGCTTCTTTAGGGCGGATTGCAGGTGCTATTTCTAATGATATAGCGCCTGCAAAACGCCCTGGTGTGAAAGGGGTGTTAAGGATCACCCTCCAAACTGTGACTCCATCTTACATCCGCACCTGTACGATTCCCCATCCATTCCTATCATAAGGGGCACCTCACAACCCTATAAAGTGACCCACCATTTCCCGATACCAGACAGCTGACAATCTATGTACTTGTGTAAGATGTAGTAGATCTTCTGTTTTTAATACCAAATAGTGCAGGTGACCCATTCAGATAATCATGCCAATTGGCTTCAGAGGTGGTCTCATATGGCACAGCAATCCCACTTCCATGAGGGTCCTGGAAGAAATCCAAAAACATAAGAAAAGCAGTTAGTGCCACACCAATGTTTGTAGAGTCCAGAAAGAATTAGAGCATTATAGAGAATTACACCAAGCATACAGGACAAGAGAAGTGGTACTGTGCTGATTCCTTACATGCCGAATAAGAACAGATACTGAGAATTATACCCAGCACAGGGGACAAGAGAAGTGGCACTGTGCAGTGTATATACAGACAGAAAAAGAATGATGTGCTCAGGAGGCGACACTTATGGGCACTGAGGTGGCACCGACATGCAGCACTGATAATCAGTGTCCCGATTATCTGTACAGGTCTCTCCTGCGAGGAAATGCCACTGATTGGCTCTCCTCTCCTCACACACTGTCAATGTGAGGCGAGGGGAACCGATGAACGGAACTTCCATATTTACATGTGATTGGCTGTGATTAGACACAGCCGATCACATGTTTAAAGAGCCAAGTCATTGGCTCGTTACAGTGATCAGGGTCACGCCCTCAAGCCCAGACTTCTCCTTTCTCCTCCATCTAGCACAATTTTCTTTTGGGACTTGTAGTACCACCAAGTCGCTCAGTTTAACGTCTCCAGATGGGGACTACATCACCCACAAATCTTTATAGTTCCCAGCAGCACTACGTGGCTCCCTGGGTGGGCTTTCCCTTCCCAGGATATTCTGCAGCCAATCCTTGCCCTCCTGCTGTCTGAGTGTTAGGTGGGACCGTCATCCAGAACCCGCAGAGTCCTTTTTCTCCTCTTCTCTAGCCCAGCAGCTCTGGCAGGGAGAAGTAGAGAGTCTGCAGGGTAAGCTGTGTGATGACCCATCATGCAGAGGGACAAAGCAGCACCACTGCTCAGGCTGCAAAAGCACTTATGTATTCAAACAACACTACATGGATTTAACCACTTCAAGACCAGGCTATTTCTGACACTTGGTAAAGACTGAATTTTTTATTTATTTTTTAAGTCTGAATTACTTGGAACCCCAAAAAACATTATATAGTTTAGCAGAGACCCTAGAGAATAAAATGGTGGTTGTTTAAATATTTTATGTCACACTATTTGCGCAGTGGTCTTTCAAATGCAAATGTTTGAAAATAAATACACTTCAAAATTAATAAAAAAAAAAAAAAAAAAAAAAAACCCTAAGCAGTAAAGTTCGCCCAATTTTTTGCATAATATGAAAAAGATGATGTTACACCGAGTAAATAGATGTCATGATTTGAAATTGCGCACACTCATGGAATGGCTACAAACTACAGTACTTAAAAATCTCCATAGGTGACGCTTTAAAAATATTTTTACACACACACACACACACACATATATTATATACAGTACTTCTAAAAGGGAGCGAGAGAAAGTAAAACAAATTTTAAATATCCAAAAACGAGGGGTGGAGAGGAGGTCTTTCGGTAAAGACCACTTCTCAAAATTGGGTGGAACTCCGCCTTAAAGGAACTTTAGCCACAGCAAAATAAAGTTATTCTCTGGAGTAGAGCAATTTTCAGAAAATAGATTCTGGAGCAACAATAGTTTCTGTACGACTATATTTATTTTTCCCTGTCCCCCCATCATGGGCAAAATTGAAAATAAAATATAAAAAGCACCCCTCTAGGTTAAAGCCTCTTCAAAATTTAAAATTAGTATATACATACACACACCAATCAGCCATAACTTTACAACCGCTCTCCTAATACTGAATAGGTCCATTTGCAGCCAAAACCGCCCTGACCTGATCCAACAGATTCCACTAGACCTCTGAAGGTGTGCTGTACAGATGCTCAACCTGCGGCCCTCCAGACTTGTAGTTGGTTGGGCACCCATGCTGTGTGTCCAGCACTGAGCCATCAGTAGCAGATCCTGTAAATTGTGATGTATGGCCTCCATGGACTGGGTTTGTTTTTCCAGCACATCCTACAGATGCTCAGATGTCATTGTAACAAGACAATCAGTGATATACACCTTACCTCTCAGTGGTCATAATGTTATGGCTGTACAGATCACATTATTTATGTGTAAGAAACTGTGCAAAGGCAACATTATATTGTGTAGCCCATTATAGAGTATTATATATGGATGACATTATAGAGCAGGGATATGCAATTAGTGCACCTCCAGCTGTTTCAGAACTACAAGTCCCATGAGGCATTGCAAGACTCTGACAGCCACAAACATGACACCCAGAGGCAGAGGCATGATGGGACTGGTAGTTTTGCAACAGCTGGAGGTTCACGAATTGCATATCCCTGTTATAGAGTATTATATTATACATAGATGACATCGTATGAGAAATAAAATGATATATAGCGCCCATATAGAGTATTATATATAGAGGAGATTCTAGAGTATATTATTACATATAGATGACATTATTGTATGTACTATTATATCTCTAGTATAATAGTAGAGGAATAGAGAAGTCATGCAGTGTGTAGATGGTCTGTCTGGGATCGCACAGCCTCCAATCACAGGGCGGCTCTCACCATTACTGTCCCGGGACTCCCCATGTCCACAGGAAGAAGCGGATCCGCTCCGGTCTCGGTGATTCTTCTCCAGGGAGGCGATGAAGTCCGGCTACGCACGCCAACTCCGATGCAAAGGACCAAGCAGAGGATCCGACTCCATCCCGGCACAGCGAAACTAATCCTTTCTTTCCCCGATTGCTGCCTATGTGCCTAATACAGAACACAGGGCGGCGCGCTGCACTCTGGGAGATGTAGTCCTCCGGGCTCAGATCCTCTTCTGTGTGGGGGGCGGCCGGCACAGCTGCGAACTACACTTCCCAGAAGGCAAGAGCTCGTATCAGGAAAACTTTATTGAAACCCATAAACTTTCAAGAAGTTTGTGAGTGGGTTGTTCAGCTGAAGGGGCGGGGGTCAGGGTAGAACTACTATTGGCCAGATGTCAGACAGCCGGGGAGGAGGGGGGCGGAGCCTGGAGGTACCCCGGGAGAACGAGAAGTACAGAAGACAACTGACTGCATGGAGTATGGGGGGTGCATGGAGTGTGGTGTACAAGAGGTCTTGCTGAGAGAGGGGGAGAGAGGGGGGAGGAGGGGGGGCTGAGAGGAGAGTGAGGGGGGGAGATTGGAGAGAGACCTCTTCAAATCAGTTTCACTGGCTGTGTGGGCAATGACAGCTAACCACCCTCGGGGCAAGTGCAGGGGGTGGAAGGAGGGCAGGTGGGGTGAGATTATAGGGAACTGGTTTACATTTTAAATTTCATTCTGAAAGCGCCAGCGGGTCTCAAGTGAGCACTCCAGACCAGACTACAAAATGTGGTCACAAATTCAAATTATAACAGAAAAACACTCACCTTTATCTATTATATAAAATGACAACCTTGTCAGAAAAAATGAAGAGGTAAATGAACACCCAGCACCCTCCCCACTGTACTTACCTCCATGGGTGATGGGCTGATAGCGCTCACTCAGCAAGTGTAGCGGTCTGGGGGGGTTCGATATCCTCGGTCTCCTTCACCTTCTTTTTGAAGTACTTCTGGGACAGATCAGAGAAGTGCCAATTTCTCAGGGCTGTACCATCCAAGAAGCAGACAGAATGACAATGACAGCTAATCATCCATGGAGGAGCAGAGTACAAAATATAGCCACAAACTCAAAATATAACAGTAAAATAAACATATATGCAAGTTGAGCGCTGCCACCTAATGGTACGTGATATATCTGTATTTATCAACAAAAACAAACAAATATAATGTAATAAAATAAAATGTAAACGTAAAAGAGGAAAGTGAACAGAGAGTTGCTGCTATCACCTATGTGTTCTCACATCAACAACAGAAATGTTATGAATATGTAACATGTGATGGCGCTGCTCAACCACCTCCGGACCGGCTCACGCTGATATACGTCGGCATTTTGAAGAGGGATATCGTTGTTATGGTAGCAGATAGCTGCCAAAAACCCGTATCTTCTTCAGTGAGCGGCCCGGTTTCCGATAATAGTGGTCTCTGTGGGCGGATTCGCCGCTCTCCGGTGGTCTCTGCCACTTACCAGAGCCGTCGGTACCGGTGGAGACGATCGAGTCCTCCTTTTGGCTTGGCATGGAAACGAGTGAGGGGAAGATGGCCCCCACCCATCTCCATACCATTGCTGGGCAGAAGCGACGTCAAAACGTCACTTCCGCCCATAGCTCTTAAAGCAATATTTTTATTTTTATATATTTTTTATTAATTTCATTTTTTTTTATTGCATTTTAGTGTAAATATGAGATCTGAGGTCTTTTTGACCCCAGATCTCATATATAAGAGGTCCTGTCATGCTTTTTTCCTATTACAAGAGATGTTTACATTCAACTTACATTTTCATTCGCTTCTGCGCACGCAAGGCAGGTCACTTTATATTTTGAGTTTGTAGCTACGTTTTGTAGTCTGGTCTGGAGAAAATAAGAAAAAAAATGAAATGGCAAAACACATTATTTTTTTTAAACCAGAGTTTGATGTCATTTATTTAACATCTTACAAAGAAGGAGAGGTATTGGCCGACTATAAGGGGAGGAGGAGGTCAGATTTTTTTTTTTTTTTGTAACGCTAAACAATATCCTTATTTTATAGTAAAAATCAATACACATCCACTAGGAAATGGCCCTGTTATCTAGTTTACAGAAAAAAATGGAGATTTTTGGGTTAACAAACACATACATGAATTGGATGATTACATTCCTTGTAATAGGGAAAAAAGGTGATAACATTTTTTTTTTTTTAAGAACAGTTTAAAAATAAAAAAGGTAAAATAAATAAGAAAAAATAAATATATATATTTTTTGAAACGCACCCTGTCCCGCCGAGCTCATGTGCAGAAGCGAACGCATACGTGAGCAGTGCCCACATATGAAAACAGTGTTCAAACCACACGTGTGTTATCACTGCGATTGGTAGAGCGAGAGCAATAATTCTAGCTTAGACCTCTGTAACTCAAAATATGCAACCTGTAGAATATTTTAAACATCGCCTATAGAGATTTTTTTAGGGGTAAAAGTTTGTCGCCGTTCCACGAGCAGGTGCAATTTTGAAGCGTGACATGTTGGGTATCAATTTTCTCGGTCTAACATTATCTTTCGGAATATTAAAAAAAAAAAAAAAACATTTGGGCTTTACTCTCGTCTTATTTTTTAATTCATAAAAGTGTATTTTTTCCAAAAAAAAGTGCGCTTGTAAGACCGCTGCGCACATACTGTGTGACAGAAAATATTGCAATGTCCGCCATTTTATTCTCTAGGGTGTTAGAACCCCCAAACAATATATATTTTTTTCTAAGTGGTTATGCGATGCTGTACCCAAAAAAATTAAAGTTCTTTTTTTTACCACACATAGAGATTTTTTAGTGGTATTTGATCACCTCTGCGGTTTTTATTTTTACACTATAAACCTATAAAAGAGCGACAATTTTGAAAAAAAGACAATATTTTGATGGTCAGAGAGTGTGCTGAAATGGTACAAAAGATGGTCAGAGACTGCAGACATGATACAGGAGGTGATCAGAGACTGCATACATAATACAGGAGATGATCAGAAACTGCAGACATGATACCGGAGATGATCAGAGACTGCATACATAATACAGGAGATGATCAGAGACTGCAGACAGTACAGGAGATGGTCAGAGACTGCAGA
Organism: Lithobates pipiens; assembly: GCF_037356315.1. Taxonomy (NCBI): domain Eukaryota; kingdom Metazoa; phylum Chordata; class Amphibia; order Anura; family Ranidae; genus Lithobates; species Lithobates pipiens. The sequence goes on along the minus strand of NW_027507686.1, from coordinate 225,036,510 downwards.
CAAGATACAGGAGATGATCAGAGACTGCCGACATAGTACAGGAGATGATCAGAGACTGCAGACATGATACAGGAGATGATCAGAGACTGCAGACATAGTACAGGAGATGATCAGAGACTGCAGACAGTACAGGAGATGATCAGAGACTGCAGACATAGTACAGGAGATGGTCAGAGACTGCCGACATAGTACAGGAGATGATCAGAGACTGCAGACGGACTACAGGAGATGGTCAGAGACTGCAGACATAGTACAAGAGATTTTGATTTTGTGTATTTAATTGAAGCTTGGACCCCTGCGTGGGATTCCTGGATGGACCTTTGTTTTGTTTTTCCCTTTAATAAACATGGGCTACCAGGCCCTTAACTATAAATGCCTGTCTGATGTGGAGTCACTGCACCAAAATGCATCTTTCCACTTGAGATAAACACCCCAATATCACAGTCTATAAATCATAATTAATATTCTGCCGTCTTCATAGCAATCATTGAATATTGACAGATGAATGCCTACATATATTTATTTTCACCTTCTTTTTCAAATATTTATTGCACTGTAATCATCACCTAAAGTGGCATGGATTGTATTATGAGTTCTCACGTTTTTATATATTTATTTGCTCAATGTCGCATTATTTGAATTACCATTATTTACATCCTTGCACACCAATGTTAAGTTATCTTTCTTGCATAAATTAATTTGACAATCACTACAGCAGTGCAGCCCCACCAATCACATTTAGATACGGATAAGCTATAAGGTGCCTGCAGCAGCGAGTCACTTGTCATCAGTATATCCAATTCAAAAATTCAAAGTGGTAGTATACACTACAGTTATGTCCCCCAATCCTGCCTCCCAACTCACATCCCACTCCAATCCCTCCTTCCAGCCCAAATCACTTCTAGCAGAACCCCTCCCCCCCATCCCTCAGAGTTAAAAGCCAAAAATGACCTATGGATTTTGATAGATATAGCCGATAAATGGAAATATTTTAGCATTGAAATCAATGGGCAGCAGCGCTTTGAACCCTTTATTTGGCTGCTAGCAGGGGTTAAAAGAGCACCGCTAGTGCCCAAAAAGTGCAGCAAGGACGACGGCAATGCGTTTTTCAAAAAAAGTTAGAAATGGATTTACATTTAGTGAAATAAGCATTTGACCCCTTTGCAAAACATGACTTTGCAACCACAGAGGTCAGACGTTTCTTGAAGTTGGCCATCAGGTTTGCACACATCTCAGGAGGCATTTTGTCCCACTCCTCTCTGCAGATCCTCTCCAAGTCAATAAGGTTTCAAGGCTGCCATTTTGTAACTTGTACCTTCATCTCCCTCCATATATTTTCTATGGGATTAAGGTCTGGAGAATGGCTAGGCTACTCCAGGACCTTAATGTGCTTCTTGAGCCACTCCTTTGTTTCCTTGGCCATGTGTTGTGGTCATCATTATGCTGGAAGACCCATCCACGCCCCTTTTTCAATGCCCTGGCTGAGGTTCTCACCCAAGATTTGACAGTACATGGCCCCTTCAGTCATCCCTTTGATTCGGTGAAGTTGTCTTGTCCCCTTAGCAGAAAAACACCCCCAAAGCATAATGTTTCCACCTCCATGATGGTGAGGATGGTGTTCTTGGGATCATAGACAGCATTCCTCCTCCTCCTCCAAACACGGCGAGTTGAGTTGATGCCAAAAAACTTGATTTTGGTCTCATGTGACCACAACACTTTCACCCATTTCTCCTCTGAATTATTCAGATGTTCATTAGAAAACTTCAGACGGACCTGTACATGTGCTTTCTTGAGCAGGGGGACCTTGCAGGCACTGCAGGATTTCAGTCCTTCACAGTGTAGTGTGTTACCAATTGTTTTCTTGGTGACTATGGTCCCAGCTGCCTTGAAATCATTGACAAGATTCTCCCGTGTAGTTCTGGGCTGATTCCTCACCGTTCTCATGATCATTGAAACTCCATGAAGTGAGATCTCGCATGGAGCCCCAGACCGAGGGAGATTTACAGTTATTTTGTTTTTCTTCATTTGCAAATAATCGCACCAACTGTTGTCACCTCCTCACCAAGCTGCTTGGCGATGGTCTTGTAGCCCATTCCAACCTTGTGTAGGTCTACAATCTTGTCCCTGACATCCTTGGACAGCTCTTTGGTCTTGGCCATGGTGGAGAGATTGGTATCTGATTGCTTCTGTGGACAGGTGTCTTTTATACAGGTAACAAGCTGAGATTTTGAGCACTTCCTTTAGGAGAGTGCTCCTAATCTCAGCTTGTTACCTTATAGAATAATCCTGGGAGCCAGAAATCTTGCTGATCGATAGGGGATCAAATACTTATTTCACTCATTAAAATGCAAATCAATATATAAAAACTTTTTTGAAATGTGTTTGTTTGTTTTTTTGGATATTTTTGTTATTTTGTCTCTCACTGTTAAAATAAACCTGCCATTAAAATTATAGACCGACCATTTCTTTGTTAGTGGGCAAACGCACAAAATCAGCAGGGGATCAAATACATTTTTCCCCCTCACTGTAGAGTACATATACTGTATATTTTTCTTGGTTTTCACATGGGATTAGCGCTTTTCTCCATTTTTTTTATTATGGGCCTAACATTAAAATTGACTGTATCCATTTCCCTACCGTAAAAGGAAAATAACGAATGAACTATGCCATAAAGTCTGGAGGAGTACCAGACTCAGCAAGCCTACTATGGGGAAAATGTTGAATATGATATAGCTAAGGTAAAAAGAAAAAATATCGAACAGAATTTGCTGTGTGCAGTGTGTGCCCGGGCTGGACATCCTGGTCTGTGGGCTCTCCAGCATTTCTATGAACTGCCCCCAGCTCAGCACCCCTTCTCCCTACTCAGCCTCTCCTCCAGCCAGAGGAGCAGGGTGCTGTGGTGCCGGGAAACCACCGACTCCAGATCCCCCTTGTTCCTGATCCAGGCTGATGTCTTCCTGAGCAGAGCCACCACCTCCCGCAATACCCTGGGGAGGGGGGGGGGGTGGCAGCAGCAGTGGGGGTGACAGGCCACCAGGGATCCCCAGCTAGACTTCACTCTGCTGGCCACTCGCCCCTCCCGCCATGTCAGCAGCTGCTGCCCCACTCTTTTCCTGCTCCATCATCGCTGCGCCGTTAATCATGTTCACTAATGTTAGTGATGCCAAGCAGCACTCTGTTCAGAGTGCATGTGATGCCTGACCCGCCTTCACCTTCCTGGCCAAGACCCCGCTGCCTGCCCTGTAGCAAAGGCACCTGTCACTGACAAAAATCACAGGTGCCAGGGTGCAATTTCTAGTTGCCGTGGTGACCTGGCACCTGGTATTTGTCAAACCACAATTTAAAAGCTTAAAGCGGGAGTCCGCCGTTTTTTTTTTTTTTTTTAAAAGCCAGCAGCTACAAATACTGCAGCTGCTGACTTTTAAAATAATGACACTTACTCGCCCAGCGCGCCCGCGGTGTCGTCACCGAAGCCGATCTCTCGATCGTCTCTCGGGTGCTACCGCCGCCATCTTGGGTATGGGAATCAGGAAGTGGAGCCTTTCGGCTTTATTTACCGGTTCCCTACTGTGCATGCGCGAGTCGCGCTGCGCGATAAGGATTTTCCCGCTGTCTCTGGGATCCATGCGTTTCTCAGCCGGCAGCGGGGGACCTTCGGAAAGGATCGTAGATTCTGCTGAAAGGGGCGTAGCTTCTGCAGAATCTACGCCGGAAGTGGGTGCAGATACCTGTACTGTACAAGTACCCGCACCCCCCTGAAAGGTGCCAATTGTGGCGCCGGAGGGGGGGGAGGGTTCCAATGAGTGGAAGGTCCACTTTAGGGTGGACCTCCACTTTAAAAAAAAACTTGCCGAAAGCTCTACAAATCCTTCATCAAAGCTCGCTGTTCACACTGCTCTTATACAAGTTAATCACTTCCGGACTGCCCGCCGCCGTTATACGTCAGTACTTTGACATTGAATACCGTTGTTATGGGAGCTAATATCTGCCATAACCCCAGGATTTTTAGAAATGGCAGGTGGTCCACTTTCAGATAAAAGTGGTCACCACCAGATCACTTTTATCAGCGGAGGGAGAAGTACCCATCCCCCCTCCCACCGCTTTTTCGGTTATCTCCGCCGATTACAGGAGCCATCGGTAGCGGCAGAGACAATCCGATTCTTTCCCCTCTGAGGCTGGAAGTCGAGTGAGGGAATGATGGCCGCCACTCCACTCCATACCTTTGGATGATGCAAGAGACATCAAATGTATTTTCTGCCCAATGGTCTTAAAGGGGAGGAATTTTTTTAAGTGACCCATCCCGCCACACTGGGGTGCAAAGGCAAACACATATGCAAGTCACACCCACATATGTAAACGGTGTTCAAACCACACATGTGAGGTATCGCCACAACAGTTAGAGCGAGAGCAATGTCTCGAAAAAGACCTCCTTTAACTCAAAACTGGTAACCTGTAGTAATTTCTAAATTTCGCCTATGGAGATTTTTAAGTATCAAAGTGCGCTATAGGGTATAGGAGAGTGTATGTGGCATGCATGGGGTGCACTATGGGGTATTGGTGAGTGTATTGGGGATGCATAGAGTGTGCTTTGGGGTGTAGGAGTGTGTATTGGGGAAGCATGGAGTGCGCTATGGAGAGTATATGGGGACACATGCAGTGTGCTATGGGGTACCAGCTATGAGTAAGCACTAGCCTTAGTGCAAAACGCGTCAGCTGTTAGCATCTTTTGCTGTGATGTAATTTGCTGTGTCCTAAATATTATTTGAACAAAGCATCATTTTAGCATTGGAGTGCGGCCGTCCAGAGTCCTGTCATTATCCACGTTATCTGCATGCTGTGGCTCGCACCCGGATCCCTTCACCTGGAGCAATTATCTCTGAGTTCCCAGGACCTGCGTTTGAGCAGTGGTGTATATCTCTCTTGTGATTCTCTGGACTAAAAGAAATCTCTATTTGTGTGATGAAAATGATTTAAAAATTCATTTGGGTACAGTGTTACATGACTGCGCAATTGTCGTTCACAGTGCGACAGCGCTGAAAGCTGAAAATTGGCCTGAGAAGGAAGGGGGTGAAAGTGCCCGGTATTGAAGTGGTTACTGTATGACCTGATTTAGTGCTTAGAATTTATTTTTATAAAAAAAGTTAGTGTATGGATGTTAAATATGTTAGTATTTTGTTCTGGAAACTCCTCGCAGTTTAGTCATTGGTGTATGTGTTGAAATGCTTGAAGTCATTTTATAATTATGTTATATAAAAACATTTTGTATCTATGTAAGCTCTTTTAATGAAGTATTTTGACACAAATAGGTTTAGTTTTTTTTCTTGGCTTTCATGGAAATTGATGTGACAATCCTACAAGCCCCAGGAGTCCTGAGGGTGAGCTCTTTGGAGTGGGAGGAAGTGCTGTGTACAGGTGTGTGAATGGTGACAGAAGAGTGGAGAACTCCCCTGTCATTGCTGATTTCTCCAGCGTCCCTGTATGGAAAGGTCAGTGATTGTGCCTGCATAACAGTGATACATTTACTTACTGCAATGCTGTGGGCTAGTAAGCATTGGCAATGAGCCAGTTCTCATCCAGGGGTGCAATGTGATAGTCCAGGTAAAACCCCCATTCCCCCCTGTCAATGGAAGCTGTAAAGGAAAGATGCAGACTAATGCAAGCTGAGTGACTCAGTTGAGGCCACCCATGGGTGAGCCACTCAGCTTGCACCACCTGTGACCCACCCTTTACAGGCAGCATGTTTGAAGATAGTCTCTGCTAAATTGAAGAGGAGCCATAGAGGAACTTTAAAGGTAAGCAGAAGATCAATGGATTCTGTTGCTTGGACCTGCTTGCTGTAGCTCAAGGTGACCCCTGCCGTTGCCCAATTTGGGACAACTCCACGCCATGTGATAAAGAGTGCCTATCTCAGTCTGATATCTGCTGCAGATAGGGGAGACAGTAGGGTTGCAATCTCTGGCGGTAGAGTTAATCTTTGGTAGAAACTTCAACTGAATAATTTGGTCTTTAGCAGAGATGATCAGTTTGGTTTATTGTGAGTACAAGAGGCTTCATTGTCATAATCAAATAGTGAAATGCCCCCGCCCAACCCTCAGGAAACTTCACAAGGCACTCAGGAGGTCACTGTGGACCATCTGGCAATCTGAGGCCCCATCTCCATCCTAAATTCTGGGCAGCCTGTGACTCCTGCTCCTCCTCCTCACCATCCATAAACATGCCGACTGTAAGCCATCGATAAGATAGAACGAGTCTAGAGACGGGTAGAAACTAACATTTTACTGAACGGGTAGTTGATGTTTGGAATAAACTACCAGCAGAGGTAGTGAGGCAGTCAACAGTAAATGGCTTCAAACATGTTTGGGACAAACCTAGATCTATACTCAGGTAACATAACAAAACGAAAAATATGGACAGTTTCAAAAAATTTTTTAGTGTTACAAAAGACAGTAATACAATTTAGTAAACATTTTTACATTACTGGGGCCTATCAAGAATGGTGAAGGCCTGCCTTCACTTTTTTTACGTAGCTAGGAATGAGCACCTCCTAATCTGTGATGTTCACCCCCCCTTACCTTTCTTAGACCCCTTTCACACCACACCGCCCATTGCATCGGCGGTAAAACGCCGGTATTTTTAGCGGCGTTTTACCGCCGGATTTGCGGCGCATTTTGGCCGCTGGTGGGGCGCTTTTACCCCCACTAGCGGCCGCGAAAGGGTTAAAACCGCCGGTAATACGCCGCAATAGCTGCGTTTTTCCGGCGGTATTACAGCGCTGCCCCATTGATTTCAATGGGGAGCAGCGGTGGAGGAGCGGTAAACACACCGCTCCTTCACCGCTCCAAAGAAGCTGCTGGCAGGACTTTTTTCTGACGTCCTGCCAGCGCACCACTGTAGTGTGAAAGCCCTTGGGGCTTTCACACTACAGACAATGGTGCAGCTTCTTTAGGGCGGATTGCAGGCGCTATTTCTAACGCTACAGCGCCTGCAAAACGCCCTGGTGTGAAAGGGGTGTTAAGGATCACCCTCCAAACTGTGACTCCATCTTACATCCGCACCTGTACCCAATAACCTGCAATGTACGATTCCCCGCCCATTCCTATCATAAGGGGCACCTCACAACCCTATAAAGCGACCCACCATTTCCCGATACCAGACAGCTGACAATCTATGTACTTGTGTAAGATGTAGTAGATCTTCTGTTTTTAATACCAAATAGTGCAGGTGATCCGTTCAGATAATCATGCCAATTAGCTTCAGAGGTGGTCTCATATGGCACAGCAATCCCACTTCCATGAGGGTCCTGGAAGAAACCCAAAAACATAAGAAAAGCAGTTAGTGCCACACCAATGTTTGTAGAGTCCAGAAAGAATTAGAGCATTATAGAGAATTACACCAAGCATACAGGACAAGAGAAGTGGTACTGTGCTGATTCCTTACATGCCGAATAAGAACAGATACTGAGAATTATACCCAGCACAGGGGACAAGAGAAGTGGCACTGTGCAGTGTACATACAGACAGAAAAAGAATGATGTGCTCAGGAGGCGACACTTATGGGCACTGAGGTGGCACCGATATGCAGCATTGATAATCAGTGTCCCGATTATCTGTACAGGTCTCTTCTGCGAGGAAATGCCCGATTGGCTCTCCTCTCCTCACACACTGTCAATGTGAGGTGAGGGGAACCGATGAATGGAACTTCCATATTTACATGTGATTGGTTGTGATTAGACACAGCTGATCACATGTTTAAAGAGCCAAGTCATTGGCTCGTTACAGTGATCGGGGTCTCGCCTCCAAGCCCAGACTTCTCCTCCATCTGGCACAACTTTCTTTTGGGACTTGTAGTACCACCAAGTTGCTCAGTTTAACGTCTCCAGATGGGGACTACATCACCCACAAATCCTTATAGTTTCCAGCAGCCCTACGTGGCTCCCTGGGTGGGCTTTCCCTTCCCAGGATATTCTGCAGCCAATCCTTGCCCTCCTGCTGTCTGAGTGTTAGGTGGGACCGTCATCCAGAACCCGCAGAGTCCTTTTTCTCCTCTTCTCTAGCCCAGCAGCTCTGGCAGGGAGAAGTAGAGAGTCTGCAGGGTAAGCTGTGTGATGACCCATCATGCAGAGGAACAAAGCAGCACCACTGCTCAGGCTGCAAAAGCACTTATGTATTCAAACAACACTACATGGATTTAACCACTTCAAGACCAGGCTTTTTCTGACACTTGGTAAAGTCTGAATTTTTTTTTTTGTCTGAATTACTTGGAACCCCCAAAAACATTATAAAGTTTAGCAGAGACCATAGAGAAAAAAATGGTGGTTGTTTAAATATTTTATGTCACACTATTTGCGCAGTGGTCTTTCAAATGCAATTGTTTGAAAATAAATACACTTCAATGAATTTAAAAAAAAAAAACCTAAAGCAGTAAAGTTAGCCCAACTTTTTGCATTATATGAAAAAAAGATGATGTTACACCGAGTAAATAGATACCCAACATGTCATGCTTTGAAATTGCGCACACTCATGGAATGGCGACAAACTACAGTACTTAAAAATCTCCATAGGTGACGCTTTAAAAATATTTTTGTGGTTACCCGTTTAGTCACAGAGAAGGTATTGTGCTAGAATTATTGCTCTTGCTCGAACGATCGCGGCAATACCTCACGTTTGTGGTTTGAACACGGTTTACATTGGCGGGTGCGGGCGCGGAGGGATGGGGTATTTAAAAAAAAAAAAATGTTTTTCTTATTTTTTTAATCACTTTAATTGCTGTCACAAGAAATGTAAACATCCCTGTGACAGCAATTGTCACGTCTCAGGTATTTTTTTGGGGGGACCTGACTAAATAATTGATAAAAACACTGGGGTCAATAGTCCAGGATTACCGCTTATCGCAAATCAAAAACCGCCCCATCCAATAGGGTGGGGTCCCTCAACAACAGAAACAAGATACTCAAAAATGTCAATGAGGGTCAAGGGGAGGGTGGGGTAGAGAGGGGGTGTCTGGGGGGGGTGGTGAGGAAGAGAGGGGGTGTCTGGGGGGGGTGGTGAGGAAGAGAGGGGGTGTCTGGGGGGGGGTGGTGAGGAAGAGAGGGGGTGTCTGGGGGGGGGTGGTGAGGAAGAGAGGGGGTGTCTGGGGGGGTGGTGGTGAGGAAGAGAGGGGGTGTCTGGGGGGGGGGGTGGTGAGGAAGAGAGGGGGTGTCTGGGGGGGGGGGTGGTGAGGAAGAGAGGGGGTGTCTGGGGGGGAGGTGAGGAAGAGGTGAGGAAGAGAGGGGGTGTCTGGGAGGGGGGTGAGGAAGAGAGGGGGTGTGGGGGGGAGGTGAGGAAGAGAGGGGGTGTCTGGGGGGGGGGAGGTGAGGAAGAGAGGGCGTGTCTGGGAGGGGGGTGAGGAAGAGAGGGGGTGTCTGGGGGGAGGGAGGTGAGGAAGAGAGGGGGTGTCTGGGGGGAGGGAGGTGAGGAAGAGAGGGGGTGTCTGGGAGGGAGGGAGGTGAGGAAGAGAGGGGGTGTCTGGGAGGGAGGTGAGGGGGTGTCTGGGAGGGGGGTGAGGAAGAGAGGGGGTGTCTGGGAGGGGGGTGAGGAAGAGAGGGAGTGTCTGGGGGGGGAGGGAGGTGAGGAAGAGAGGGGGTGTCTGGGGGGGAGGGAGGTGAGGAAGAGAGGGGGTGTCTGGGAGGGGGGTGAGGAAGAGAGGGGGTGTGGGGGGAGGTGAGGAAGAGAGGGGGTGTCTGGGGGGGTGAGGAATAGTGGGGGTGTCTGGGAGGGGGGTGAGGAAGAGAGGGGGTGTCTGGGAGGGGGGTGAGGAAGAGAGGGGGTGTCTGGAAGAGGGGTGAGGAAGAGAGGTGGTGTCTGGGGGGTGTCCAAAGAATAGAGGAGAGTTGCTGGAGGAGTAGAAAGGGTAGGTGTGAGGTAAGTTGTCTTCCCCCACTCACCTCTTTTGTATTTTGCAGTCACCGTGTGAATGTGAAACGTCCTCTTCCTCCTCCAGTCATGTGACAAGGGGATAGAGGCTGGAGGGAGGAGTAACCCGACTCCTCTCCTGTCTGTACATCGGGGCTGTGAGTGTGAGACAGCCAGCTTGTGCTCTGTGCGGGAGGAGAGGTGGGGGGGACGCGCGCTTCCTGATTGGCGGAGGGGGCGGCGGATGACGTCATCGCGAGTATAAAACAGCTTAGCGGCGCCATTTTGACCATTGGATTGTCGGCTGCGTCACGGAGAGGGGCGTATCTTCTCACCGCTCTTTTGACTGATCAGACACAGCGCCTTCCAGTGGAATAACCGCAAACTACACCCCCCAGCTTTTTTGGAGACATAGTAAGTGTCATTAGCTCTGATCTCACCTTAGCGGGGAGGCGGGTCCAGTGCGGGGATGGGGGAGGGGTCTGTCTCTCCCGAACTGCCCCGAAATCATGTGACCCCCGCTGGCTGTCAATGATCCGTCTCGGTGTTTTCTCTCCTCCTTTCTGGTCTGAGGGAAGAGAAATCCCGGGCAGTGGTCCCCGACACCCTCCGTGACAGGAGCCCCCGACACCCTCCGTGACAGGGGCCCCCCACACCCTCCGTGACAGGGGCCCCCCCGACACCCTCCGTGACAGAGGCCCCCCGACACCCTCCGTGACAGAGGCCCCCCCGACACCCTCCGTGACAGAGGCCCCCCCGACACCCTCCGTGACAGAGGCCCCCCCGACACCCTCCGTGACAGAGGCCCCCCCGACACCCTCCGTGACAGAGGCCCCCCCGACACCCTCCGTGACAGAGGCCCCCCCGACACCCTCCGTGACAGGGGCCCCCCGACACCCTCCGTGACAGGGGCCCCCCGACACCCTCCGTGACAGGGGCCCCCCGACACCCTCCGTGACAGGGGCCCCCCGACACCCTCCGTGACAGGGGCCCCCCGACACCCTCCGTGACAGAGGCCCCCCCCACACCCTCCGTGACAGGAGCCCCCGACACCCTCCGTGACATAGGCCCCCCCGACACCCTCCGTGACAGAGGCCCCCCCGACACCCTCCGTGACAGGGGCCCTCCACACCCTCTATGACAGGGGCCCCCCTGATTTCCTCTATGACAGGGGCCCCCCTGATTTCCTCTATGACAGGGGCCCCCAATTTCCTCCATGACAGGAGCCCCTGACCTCCTGAATGTCAGGGGCCAGAAAACTTCCTCCATGATTAGGGGCCCCCGACACCCTCCGTGACAGGGGCCCCCCCGACACCCTCCGTGACAGGGGCCCCCCCGACACCCTCCGTGACAGGGGCCCCCCCGACACCCTCCGTGACAGGGGCCCCCCCGACACCCTCCGTGACAGTGGCCCCCCCGACACCCTCCGTGACAGGGGCCCCCCACACCCTCTTGGACAGGGGCCCCCGATTTCCTTTATGACAGGGCCCCCCCGATTTCCTCCATGACAGGGGCCCCCCCGATTTCCTCCATGACAGGGGCCCCCGATTTCCTCCATGACAGGAGCCCCTGACACCCTGAATGTCAGGGGCCAGAAAACTTCCTCCATGATTAGGGACCCTAGGATTACAAGAGAGAACAATTTAGGGCACTTTCACACTGGGGGGGGGGGGATGGGGGGATCGGCGGTAAATTGCCGCTATTTTTCAGTGTGAAAGTCGCCTCAGATTTCTCATCTCCCCCTTTACTTCGGAGTCGTCTGTTTATAAATCACTATTAATATTCTGCTGTCTTCATAGCAATCGCTGCACATTGACAGATGAATCCTCCGTATTTTATACATTCATCTCCACCTTCTTTTCATATATTTATTACTGTTATCAGCACCTAAAGTGCTCTGGATTGTATTATATGAATTCTCACGTGTTGGATATTTATTTGCTCATTATTGTCACATTATTGGAATCGCCATTAATTACATCCTTGTACACCGATGTCATGTCAGCTTTGATGCATCAATTCATTTGCCAATCACTACAACAGCCCCTCCATTCCATATATATACCAATCACATTACATACCCATAAGATATCGGGTGCCTGCGGCAGCGGGTCACTTTTCATCATTATATCTAATTCAAAGTGGGAGTATCCACTACACAGTTATATGCCCCCCCACCAACTCACATCCCACCCCTATCCCCCCTCCTAAAAGAAATCTACCCCCCAATCCCTCCTCCTAGAACAAATCCCCCAAATCACTAATCCACCCAGTCCCTCCTCCTTGCAAAAATCCTCCCAATCCCTCCTTCTAGCAATAACCCCCCAATCCATTCTCCCAGCACAAATCCCCCCTCACGACAAGGAAAGGAGGAGGAGGGAGGGGAGCACTCTGGCGCTTGACCGCCCCCCACCTCTGTGGCGCCCGGGTGAACTGCACCCATCTAGGATCGGCCCTGGTTCCCAGTGTCAGTTTCATTCCGGGACACTGTATTGTCCCGGAATGAAGGTGCACGTGACCGGGGACAAAAATGTAAATTACGGGATAATCCCGGGCAATCCGGGACACGTGGGCACCCTATATGGAGCAGAGTGGGGGCATCTTTCCCTCACGTGGCATCCAGCCTCACAGGGAAGAGGACAGGATCGTCTCTGCCACTACAGACGGCTCTGGTAAGCGGTGGAGATGACGCAGCACGGCGGGGGGGGGGGCCCTTCTCCCGCCGACGATAAAAGTGATCTTGCGACAAATCCATTGCAGAGACCACTTTTATCTGAAAACGGACTGCCTGCTGTTGAAGAGGATACCAGGGTTGTGGCATTCCCAACGGTATGCCCACAGGGTGAGCCTGGGCACATCCTAATCACCACGTGCGGCACATATTCCCCTGTTTTACTGACACTGGTCACTGCCCTATTGACACCATCCATGATTTCATGTTTTAATATGTTTGTTTACATTTATTTCTAAACGTCTGTGTATACAAACACTATATTATCAAAAGTATTGGGACACCTGCCTTTACATGAAATTTAATGGCATCCCAGTCTTATTCCGTAGGGCTCAATATTGAGTTGGCCCACCCTTTGCAGCTATAACAGCTTCAACTCTTCTGGGGAGGTTGTCCACAAGGTTTTGGAGTGTGTCTATGGGAATGTTTGACTATTCTTGCAGAAGAACATTGGTGGGGTCAGGCACTGATGTGGATGAGAAGTCCTGGCTCGCAGTCTCTGCTCTAATTCATCCCCAAGGTGTTCTATCAGGTTGGGGTCGGGACTTTTATATATTTAAAAAAAACAAAGTTGTCATGAAATGCCACCAAAATAAGATGTATTAAACCTGTCAGATGTCAGGGGATCAAGGGCACCACATCCCAAAGAGATGTATACAAATGTAGCACTAACCCCCGAAGGAGCTGCTGGTTCGATTGGGCCACGGGGTGTCCCGTGGTAGATGGCCCAGTAACTTGAGAGACTGACGACAGATCCACTTAAATGGATTTTATTTGCAAAAACCGTAGACAATGAACAGTCTCTTAACATGGGATCAGAGGGTTGGAAAGGAAGTTCAGGTACTCTTATGCCGCGTACACACGATCAAACAATCCCCCCGTGTGTAGCCTCAGGCGGACTTTTTTTTACCCAAAAGTACGGCGGGCTTAGAAAGTAGTTTTGCAGTCCAATCTTTCCGTCGGACTCGCATTTCAGCGGACAATCCGGCCGTGCGTGTGCCAGTCCGCCGTACTTTTGAAATGAACGGACTTTTCCCGCCCGGAGAAAAGTCCGCTCATTTTGAGCACGTCTCCAGGTAGCCGGGGCCAGCGAAGGAGGCGTCACTGACTACAACCCCCCCCACTGACTACAACCCCCCACTCTGTCCTCTGTCCATGAGATACTGTTATAGCGCCATCAATTTACACAGCACTTTACATATACAGTAAAACCTTGGTTTGAGAGTGTTTTGCAAGACAAGCAAAATGTTTTAAATAAACTGTTTCCACGCCTATATCCATTGAGGTTCTTCGATCCTTGGTGTGTAATCACCGACAAGCCTGAAAAAGCTGCCACTGTGCCGCCCATCTCCCCAGCACTTGCCTTGTCTCGGGTGGGCATCGGGTGACGGTGATGTCCGGTGTCCCCCATTTCTTCCCTGACCCTGATGTCTTCTCCAGCCTGCTCCTCCTCTGCTATGATTGGACACCTATCACATGTCCAATCACAGAGCCTGTCATTTCAACAAATCAGGTGACAGGTAACACAAACCCTGCGCACCTGATTGGCTGATAGGGGGTTCAATGTTAGCAAAATGAATCCCTTTGTTTTGCTAACATAAAGCTGAGTTTTTGGGTGCCTATTAGAGCCGACGGTGGGGATTAAAGCGGTGCCAGGAGAAGGGGGGGGGGGAGGGTTGGCGGCGCTCCTGTGCCCTTTATGAACACACCGCCGCTGGTGCCATGCAATTATGCTCTCCAACTGCTAGGAGAGCAGCTAGACTCAAAATCAGCTTACTACAGCAGATCAGGCAGCAATTGAGATTGGTTGCCAGAGAATACAGCACATCATTACCACTCAATAACTGGTTGCTAGAGGAAACAGCACACATTACGGCTGCTTTGTTGCTAAAAGTTACTGCACATTACGGCTCACTGATTGGTTGCTATAGGTCAGGGATCCTCAAACTACGGCCCTCCAGCTGTTGGAGCTACGCATCCCATGAGGCATTGTAAAACTCTGACATTCACAGACATGACTAGGCATGATGAGAATTGTAGTTTCTGACCAACTGGAGGGCCGTAGTTGGACGACCCCCTGCTATTGGTTACTGTGCATCATTACCACTTAATGGTTGCTAGAGACAACAGCACATCATTAAAGCTCACTGCTTGGTTGCCTGTGACATCTCCAGTAGGCACTGCAGCAAGGTCTATATCCTGGCAGTGGCTCAGCAACACATCTTCTCACTCTTCCAGTCTCCCCCACATAGTATTCGCTTGGTGGTTTTTCAGCAGCTCAGTCTCTCACAGGGGGAACTGTACTGCTGTACCGCTCACCAACTCTCCCATAACACTGCACCATCCTGGTGAATTTTTGCCTGGACAAATCTTGCTCCCTTTACAAAAAGCAGGGTTGAGTTCAGGCCCCATGGACTTTGGTGAATAGGCCATTCCTTGAGACTACATGTCCCATTCATGCCCCTCAAGTCTCTTCTGATTGGCAGCTCATTCTTCTTAGCTGGAGAGAGGGGGAAGAGGGAGCGAGCAGTGATTAGACAGGGCTGGTGCTGACAGGAGGGGGGGGGCAGGAGGTTGCGAGCGCACAGACAACCTGCAGCTGCGCCTTTTCCCTGTGATAGCACAGCAGACCCGAGACCTGTAATGCCTGTGCAGCGGTGTGAGGGGAGAGCGCTCAGCTACACTGATATGATAGGGAGGCAGCATGGGCCCCTGTAGCTATGAGCAACCCTGGGCTCAAGGGGCAGCTGCTTTGGTCCCCACAAAAATAACTGGGCCCGGGGCAGCTTCTCCTTTTGCCCCGCCTGACTGGATCTCTTCGCACACACCTTAGTCTGCTCAGGCCACATACCTCTGGTACACTTTTCCCCGCTCATACCACACCCTGGCTTGGAGTTAGCGGAACACACTTTCACCCTGAATCTGATGGAGCCAATGCACCTCGTTAATATGTGGCCTGCAGTATACCCTTTTAATGCTGCAGAGGATGCATGAAAAAGACCATTTAAACAGCCTTGCAAATACCACACACAATGTCTGCTGGACTGAATAGAAAATAAATAAAAAAAAGACACATTAACAAAACCATAATTGTGTTTTAATGTTTTTTTTTATTTTTTTAAACAAATATATTATAATGGAGTCAATATCAGCAAATTGAGATATATACTGTAAATAAATGGGAAAAAAAATTCATTTTTCACACACAAGCAGTGGGGGAAAAAAATGAAGAGAGCAAGAAAATAAAGATTAATAAAAGTTGAAAATACTACTGGGGTAATGGGGGGGGGGGGGGGTGTTTGAACCAAGAGTTGCACTATAAACGTTAGTCCTTTAACCACTTTCAGACCGGACCATTTTGCTGGTAAATGACCAGAGGTCTTTTTACACTTTGGCACTGCGCTGCTTTAACTGGTAATTGCGCGGTCATGCAATGTTGTACCCAAACAAAATTTGCGTCCTTTTCTTCCCACAAATAGAGCTTTCTTTTGATGGTATTTGATTGCCTCTGCGATTTTTATTTTTTGCGATATAAACGTAAAAAGACCGCAAATTTTGAAAAAAAATGATATTTTCTACTTTTTGTTATTAGAAAAATCCAATAAACTCAATTTTAGTCATACATTTAGGCCAAAATGTATTCAGCCACATGTCTTTGGTAAAAAAAAAGTCAATAATTGTATATTTATTGGTTTGCGCAAAAGTTGTCACATCTACAAACTAAGGTACGTTTTCTGGAATTTACGCAGCTTTTAGTTTACGACTGCCTATCTCATTTCTTGAGGTGCTAAAATGGCAGGGCAGTACAAAACCCCCCCAAATGACCCCATTTTGGAAAGTAGACCCCCTAAGGAAATTGATAAGAGGCATGTTGAGCCCATTGAATATTTTATTTTTTTGCCTCAAGCGATTGAATAATGACAAAAAAAAAATTTTTTTTTTTTTTTTTACACAAAGTTGTCACTAAATGATATATTGCTCACACATGCTATGGGCGTATGTGAAATGACACCCCAAAATAAATTCTGCTGCTTCTCCTGAGTACGGGGATACCACATATGTGGGACTTTTTGGGAGCCTAGCCGCGTACGGGGCCCCGAAAACCAAGCACCGCCTTCAGGCTTTCTAAGGGCGTAAATTTTTGAGTTCACTTCTCACTACCTATTACAGTTTTGAAGGCCATAAAATGCCAAGATGGCACAAAACCCCCACAAATGACCCCATTTTAGAAAGTAGACACCCCAAGCTATTTGCTGAGAGGCATGTTGAGTTCATGGAATATTTTATATTTTGCCACAAGTTGCGGGAAAATTACAAACTTTTTTTTTTTTTTTTTTTTTTCACAAAGTTGTCACTAAATGATATATTGCTCACACATGCCATGGGCATATGTGAAATGACACCCCAAAATAAATTCTGCTGCTTCTCCTGAGTACGGGGATACCACATATGTGGGACTTTTTGGGAGCCTAGCCGCGTACGGGGCCCCGAAAACCAAGCACCGCCTTCAGGCTTTCTAAGGGCGTTACAGTTTTGAAGGCCATAAAATGCCAAGATGGCACAAACCCCCCCCAAATGACCCCATTTTGGAAAGTAGACACCCCTAAATTTAGGGGTACACTAGTGAGACTAGGTAATAAATGGCGGGTGCCCTGAAACTATAAAAAAAATAACTAACCAACCAGCGTCACCTGTAACAGTTATATGGTGATCACTGGTGAAAGGGTTAACTAGGGGGCAATCAGGGGGCTTTATGCGGTAGTATATGGGGGTCCCTGGCGCTATAAAAAGCTGCGGCGAACCTAAATACCTACCTGCCTAACTAGCGTCACCTGTGACACTAATACAGCGATCAGAAAAACGATCGCTTATTAGGCTGGGTTCACACTGGAGCGATGCGGGAACGCCACGAATGCGCGGCGGGTTCCCGCATCGCATGCCTCCCGGCGGCAGTTCACACTGCCCTATGCGAACTGCTGGGAGTGTCAGTGAAATGTTACTGACACCCCCAGATCAGTTCACATATCGCAGTGCGATCTGCAAACTCGGATCGCATGGTGTGAACACCCATGCGATCCGATTCTGCTGCGGGCCAAAAAAAGGGTCCCGTGCGAATTTGCGGCGGGTGCGGCGGGTGTGGCGGGTGCGGCGAATGGCTGAACTCGAATCGCACAGAGATCGGATGTGATTTGTACTGCAGTGCGGTGCGAATCACATCCGTTCTCAAACCGCTGCAATCTGAACCCAGCCTTAGTGACACTGGCGACGGGGGGTGATCACGGGGTTAAACCTTTATTGGGGGGGTTAGGGGGGTACATCAGAACTAAAGGGGGCTAACTCTAACTGCCCTAACAGTTATTACAGTCACAAATGACACCAATGCAAAAAAAAAAAAAAAAAAAAAAAAAATGACATTGGTGTCACTGTGACTGGGGGGCAGGGGTAATTGGGGGGGTGATCGGGGGGTAAAGGGGGGGTGTGAGTGTGCCTGGCATGTTCTACTGTGTGTGTAGAGTGTTGGTGCAACTCACCGATCCGTCCGTGTCGGAACGGAAAATACCGACACGGAGGAGAGAATACATCACTTCCTCTCCTGTGTTTACATTACAGGAGAGGAAGTGATGTCACGGGGGATTTCCATTCGTCGAGAGCGATCGCGAGGGGGTGGCCATGAATGAATGGCCGCCCCCTCATCCCGGATCGCTCTCGAAGAAATGCCGACCGCCGCAGGCACCGGGGGGGGGCCCGATCGGGCCCCCCACCCGCGGGCAGGCAGGGACTTATATATACGCCCATATGCCTGCCCGTGCCATTCTGCCGACGTATATCGTCGTGCGGCGGTCGGCAAGTGGTTAAAAAAAACGAATAAAAAAAGCAGGGGGGGGGGGGGGCTAGAAATACATCTGGAAGTCCATTTGTTTTCATTGAAAAAAAAATCAAAAATGAATCTCCTGATGTAATAAAGAATATACAAAATCTAGAAATAATATGGCTTTAGTGCCTGCCCCAGATATTTAACCTGAATAGATCCCCAAGCAAAATACAGAATTAAAGTGCTTTGTAATATTAACCCCTTCAGATCTGCATTATAGCCGAATGACGGCTACAGTGTGGACCTACATTGCCAGGAGGCCATCAATAGACGCCCCCCCCCCCCCCCCCCCCGCACTGTGATCACCGAGTCAATGAGAGGAGCGCGAGGAGAAAAAATAGCCAATCACTGGCTTCTGTGCAAAGGACATCAGTCCCGAAGAGGAAGATGCACAGCCATCTCATCTGTGCCCACCAGTGCCGCCTGCCAGTGCCCACAGTGGCACGAATCACAAATCAGTGCCATCTATCAATGCTCACTAGTGATGCCAATCAGTGCCACCTTGCAGTGCTGCCTATCAGTGTCACCTACCAGTGCCACCTATTAGTACCCCTTCTCAGTGCCCACCAGTGTCACCTATCAATGCCCTTCAGTGGGATTCCCTTAAAGCGGTAGTAAACTGCAGTAAAACAAAACAAAAAAAAAACTTCCCGCGTAAGGCAATGTCATAATGTGCTAGTATGTATCGTATACTAGCACATTAATAGAGACTTACCTTAAAACAAAGCCATGCAATGGCGCACTTTCACTGCTGACAGGACTTCCATCTTCATCCGGCCTCCCGGGTTCATGGCCTCCGGGTACATGAGTGGCCAGGGGCGCTATGACGTCACTCCCGCCCATGCGCATAGGAGCCACCATTTATGGCATGGGCTCTGACAGTCTGGCACTGTATGCTTCCTCTCACATCCTGTTTGGATATGAGACAGGAAGTGAGGGAAAATCTCCAAAATGGGACACAGATGGTGAAAACAAATAATAATAATAATAAAAAAAATCTGGCAGGGGTTATAACCCTCTCTTGCTCTATCCAAAAATAAAACGTTTTACCTATACTTCCATTTTTAAATAGGGTTGCCCCAATACCACTTTAAGACGGAGTACAAGTACTGATCCTTTTTTTATAAAATTCTTGCTGATACCGATTGCTGATACTTTTTTTTTATGTCATGTGACAGTGACACTAATATGCAGTACTGATGGGCACTGATAGGTGGCACTGATGAGGTGTGGACTTTGTAGGGCAGCTACAGCACTGGAAACAAGTTACATATTTCACCCTAAAATAAGGCGACCAGATTTTTAAAATGAAATACGGGAACATATTTTTATTTTTTACTAGTAATGGCAGCAATCAGTGACTCATAGCGGGACTGCGATATTGCGGTGGACAAATCGTACACTAATGCCACTTACACACGACTGGTTTTCCCGTCGGAATAAACTTCGAAGGTTTTTCTGACGGAAAATCGTGTGTCTTGCCTACACACAATCACACCAAAGTCCGACCGTCTAGAACGCGGTGACGTACAACACGTACGACGGGACTAGAAAAGGGAAGTTCAATAGCCAGTAGCCAATAGCTGTCGTCTCGTACTTGCTTCAGAGCGTGCGTCGTTTGTGGAACAGCAAACAGACAAGGGTTTTCCCCATAGGAATTGGTTCCGCCGGAAATATTTAAAACTATTTTCTATTTCTAGGTCCGTCAGAATTTTCGAAAAAAAAATAAGTCAGATGAGGCCCACACACGATGGGAATATCCGATGAAAAGATTCCATCTGACTTTTTCTGTCAGACATTCCACTCGTGTGTACGCGGCATTAGTGACACTTTTGACACTTTGTGGGAACCAGTGACACTAATACAGCGATCAGTGCTAACAATATGTACTGAGAGAGAGCCCCATGTAATCTCTTCTGACAGCAGCAATGTGCGGTTTGTTTTTCCCTGCAAAGCAGGAAGTAGAAAACAGCACAGAGCGCACACAGTACCACACGTTGGTCACACATTTAACCCTTTGATCGCCCAAGTTGGTAAACCCTTCCCTGCCAGTGTCATTAGTACAGTGACAGTGCATATTTTTAGCACTGATCACTGTATTGGTGTCACTGGTTCACAAAAATGTGATGTAAGGTGTCCAGTTTTAAAGCTGCAATCTCCCAGTCCCGCTATGAGTCCCTGATCACCACCAT
Source organism: Lithobates pipiens (assembly GCF_037356315.1). Classification (NCBI taxonomy): domain Eukaryota; kingdom Metazoa; phylum Chordata; class Amphibia; order Anura; family Ranidae; genus Lithobates; species Lithobates pipiens. Next base: position 225,015,825 of record NW_027507686.1, on the reverse strand, counting down.
TACTAGTAAAAAAAAAAGAAAATAAAAAAAATTCCATAAATATATCCAATAGTCTGTAAACACAACTTTTGTGCAAACCAATCAATATTCGCTTATTGGGATTTTGTACCAAAAATATGTAGCAGAATTCATATTGGCCTCAACTGATAATAACATGTGATTTTTTTTTTTTTTTTTTTACATTTTTTATCAGATGTGTTTAACCACTTCCAGCTCCGGACCAATAAACACCTTAAGGACCAGAGGTCTTTTTGCAATTTCGCACTGCGCTGCTTTAACTGGTAATTGCGCGGTCATGCAATATTGCACCCAAACGAAATTTGCGTCCTTCTCTTCCCACAAATAGAGCTTTCTTTTGATGGTATTTGAGTGCCTCTGCGATTTTTTTTTTTTTTTTGCGATATAAATGGAAAAAGAGCGAAAATTTTGAAAAAAGATATTTTCTTCTTTTTGTTATAAGAAAAATCGAATAAACTAAATTTTAGTCATACATTGAGGGCAAAATTTATTCAGCCACATGTCTTTAGTAAAAAAATGTCAATAAGCGTATATTTTTTGGTTTGCGCAAAAGTTATAGCGTCTACAAACTAGAGTACATTTTCTGGAATTTACACAGCATTTAATTTATGACTGCCGATCTCATTTCTTGAGGTGCTAAAATGGCAGGGCAGTACAAATCCCCCCCAAATGACCCCATTTTGGAAAGTAGACACCCCAAGGAAATTGCTGATGGGTATGTTGAGCCCATTGAATATTTATTTTTTTGTCCTAAAGGATTGCAGCGGCGCTTTGCGGGCGGGTTTAACCCCTTTTCGGCCGCCAGCGGGGGTTAAAACCACCCCGCTAGCGCCCGCGCACCGCCGCTAAAACGACGGTAAAGCGCCGCTAAAAATAGCGGCGCTTTACCGCCGACGCTGCTCTCGCCCCAGTGTGAAAGCAGCCTAAGGGTGCAAATTTTTGATTTAACTCCTTACTACCTATCACAGTTTCGAAGGCCATAAAATGCCAAAATAGCACAAAACCCCCCAAATGACCCCATTTTGGAAAGTAGACACCCCAAGCTATTTACTGAGAGGCATGTTGAGTCCATGGAATATTTTATATTTTGCCAAAAGTTGCGGGAATATTACAAACTTTTTTTTTTTGCACAAAGTTGTCACTAAATGATATATTGCTCACACATGCTATGGGCAGAAGTCAAATTACACCCCAAAATAAATTCTGCTACTTCTCCCGAGTATGGGGATACCACATGTGGGGGACTTTTTGGGAGCCTAGCCACGTACGGGACCCCGAAAACCAAGCACTGCCTTCCGGATTTAAATATAAAATGCTACCAAAAAACCTGTTAGCGATGGCAGGGATCAGGCCTGACTCTGCGATCGCTGCAGTTATGTGTTTAGTGTTTTGTAAGTGACAGTGATCGATCGATACTGCACTTGGGTGGGCTGGGCAGAGGGGCAAAACGCAGGTGCTAGCGGGTATCTGGGCTGATCCCGCTAACAATGCGTTTTTTTGGAACCCTAAACTGCTGGGGACGCTAGTATAGATCTGATCAGATCAGATATTGATCTGTTCAGATTCTATAGCACTACGGGAGGTGTATGCTTTGCGTGTGGGTGTTAGCGGTACTGGCACTAACCTAGCGCTGCCTGGGGCGACGCAGACCCTGACCCTAAATTGATATCACCCGCTGGGTGATCAGGGGGTTAAACCTTCATTGGGTAATAAATGGTGGGTGCCCTGATGCTATAAAAAACAAACTAACTAGAGTCACCCGTAACACTTATACGGTGATCAGTGGTGAAAGGGTTAACTAGGGGCAATCAGGGGGTTCAAATTTTTATTAGGTAGTATATGGGGGTCCCTGGCGCTATATAAAAACCTGACGGGGAACCTAAATAACTAACTGGCTAACCAGCGTCACCAGTGACACTTATACTGTGATCGCTGGTGAAAGGGGGTGAAAGGGTTAACTAGCAGCAATCAGGGGGTTAATTATTGGGTAGTATATCGGGGTACCTAGCGCTATAAAAACCTGGCGGTGAACCTAAAAAAATAACTAGCTACCTAGCGACACATGCAGCGATCAGAAAAATGATCGCTTAGTTACACTGGCAAAGGGGGGTGAAAGGGTTAACTAGCGGCAATCAGGGGGTTAAAACCATTATTGGGTAGTATATCGGGGTACCTAGCGCTATAAAAACCTGGCGGTGAACCTAAAAAAATAACTAGCTACCTAGCGACACATGCAGCGATCAGAAAAATGATCGCTTAGTGACACTGGCAAAAGGGGGTGAAAGGGTTAACTCTAGGGGCAATCAGGGGGTTAAATCTTTATTGGGGGGTGATAGGGGGCTACCCTGGACCTAACACTAACTGTCCTGACAGTTTTTACTGTCACAACTGACACTGAATGCATTGATCAGTAAAGAAATGATCAATGCAATCAGTGACACTGTGACTGGGGGGGGGGGGGGGGGGGGGGGCGGATCGGGGGGGGTTTGTGTGCCTGTGTGTACCTACATGTCAGTGTAGTGTTGGTGCACACTTACTATTAGTCTTCTCCTCGTAGTCCGGTCAAAAAGACCGCCCCGAGGAGAATGACATCACTTCCTCCTTCCTATGTAAACAATACACAGTGGGAGGAAGCTTCTCATTGGCCAGGAGCGATCCAGAGGGGGTGGCCCAAAACCAACGGCCATCCCCTCATCACGGAACGCTCCTGGAGCGAACCGGACCGCCGTATCCAGCGGGAGGGGGTCCGATCGGACCCCCCACCCGCTGGAAGGCAATCACGTAGATCTACGTGATTGTGCCTGCCTGTGCCATTGTGTTGACGTACATTGGCAATACGGCGGTCCTGAAGTGGTTAAGGCTGGGTTCACACCAGTGCGATGCAGAAACCCTGCGAGTTCCCGCATCGCACCCGACTCGCACAGCACTTCACATTGCCATATGCGAACCACTCTGAGTGTCAATATAATGTTAATGACGCTCGCATACCGCACTGCGAACTGTCAGTTCGGCCATGAATCGGATCGCATAGGTGTGAACACCCCTGCGATTCAATTCTTGTGCAGACCAGCATGCGACTATCTGTATGGCTGAAATCGTATCCCACGGACATTGCATGTGAATTGCACTGCAGTGCGGTGAAAATCACATGCGATCTCACACAGCGAACCAGTGTGAATCGGCCCTTATAGCACAAAGCAAAAAATATTTATTTGTTCCAAAATTGTCTTTTTTTTCTATCTATATTGTTTCTGGAGCAAAAAAACAAAAAGCAGAGGTGATCAAATACCACCAAAAGAAAGCTGTATTTGTGGGGGGGGGGGGACATTTTATTTGGGTACAGAGTCGCATGACCATGCAATTGTTAGTTAAAATAAGGCAGTGCCATATCGCAAGAAATGGCTCGGTCATTAAGGGGGAGGGGGGGTAAATCTTCTGGACCTGAAGTGGTTAATGTCCGAAATATATATATATATAAAAAAAACGTAACTCACACCACATTCAGTCCAGTGCATTTTTCCCCCAAACGCATTGGAAAGTAGGTTATATGATTTCCAATGACATAGGTCCCCCCAGTGCAGTGCCCCGGGGCTTTCCAGTTCCAGGGAAAAAAAATTTGCTACACTGGAAGGCAATAAAACGCATAGAAAACTGCACTGGAATGCATCAAAAATGCACCGGACCCCAGTACAGTGAAAAACTGAAAAAAAAAAGAAAAAAGCATCTGGAAGTGCATCAAACACACACCGGAACGCACCAAAAACGCATTAAACACATTCATGCAAAACACATGCGGAAGGCGTTTTTGCGGAGTGAAGCAGCCCTAAGTGTTCCTGACATCTCCTTACATATGTCACCGTTATTTCCCACTTCAATCGTCTTCTCCATTGGAATATAACATGAAATGTACCTGAAGAGTAAATAAAGGAACTCGGGATGCACACCAACGTTTTGGCCCCTCCCACACGATCGGCGCGCTCTGATCTGTGCGTTTTTCAGGTGGATCTGAGCGGGCCCCCCATTGACTCCTATGGGGAGACGGATGTCAGCAGAGATGTGCCCCCTGACACCCGCCTGCCACCCGAACCGCTAAAAACAGACGTATGGCGACACGTTCAGCCAGCCACCTGATTGGATGTCATCTATTGCAGCTTAACGATCAGTAGATGTGGTGGCTGTATTCGTTTTCTTTTTTAAGGACTCCTTCACATAGACGTGTCCGTGTACGGACTCTGCGATGCTCAGTAGGGATCGCTCCGTTGATCCCCGCTCAGCAGGTGGATGACAGCTCCATCTCTGTACACTGTGCAGGACGGACCTATCAGAGCTCCGCTCTCCCCTATGGGGGATGGGATGAAGATAGACTGTAGAGTTTGTCTTCATCTGATCCGCCAGATGGATGGAAAATAGGGTTTCCATCCGTCTGACTTTAGCGGGTCGGATGTCGGTGGACATGTCACCGCTGACATCCGACCCTCCATAGACCTGTATGGAGCCTCTGTTCAGGTCGCCCCTTAAAAACTGACAGGAGGACCTGAGAGGTCCGCCCGTGTGAACGGGACCGAAGGCTTTTCCCCTTGGTAATCTGGCCAGTAACACACCTCCTGTACTAGATTGCCCCCCTCTGGATGAAGGAGCACAGGGGGCACATCTTAGGACAGAAGCATTGTTGGTCTGGGGGGAGGGGGTATTAGATGTACTAGCAGATTTACATATACTACCAAATTGGAGCCAATCTCCAGGTCACACTTTAGACTCATAAGCAGTTAGAACAACAGATTTAAATAATATAAAAGAGCTGATCACTGCAATCACCTATCAGTGGCACATGGTTTGGCTCAACCCTCTAACTGCTACATCTGCATGACAGCTTGTTTTGCTGATAAAAAAACAGACTTCTTCCAGGAGGATGACATGGAGGGGATAGAAATGTCCAGCTGAACGCATAAAATTTCACACCAACAATTCAAATATCTGCAAAAGTAATACAGGAAGTACTTATTGGGAATTGGTCATCCGATTCAGGTGGTGCTGAACACGGGGGGGATAGTGAGCACTGAGGTGGGTGATGGGGGCAGATGAGTGAATACAGTGGTGTTGATTAGGGAAGGGGGGGTGATGAGTGAACAGGTGGGGGGTGAAATAGATGAGTGAACATGGGGGGTTAGTGAGCATGGATGGGGAGGGGGGTGATGGGGCAGTTGAGTGAATGGGGGGTTAGTGAGCACTGAGGGAGGTAATTGGGGGAGGGGGGATGATACATGAATGAAGATGGGGAGCAGATGAGTGAACATGGAGGGGGGGTGATGGAGGGGTAGATGAGTGAACACGGGGGGGGGGGGAGTGATGGGGGGCAGATGAGTGAACAAGGAGGGGGGGTGATGAAGGGGTAGATGAGTGAACACGGTTGGGTGATCCAGGGTAGATGAGTGAACACAGAGGGGGGGTTATGAGGGGTAGATGAGTGAACACGGGGGGGGGGGGGGTGATGGGGGCAGATGAGTGAACTAGGAGGGGGGGTGATGGAGGGGCAGATGAGTGAACACGGTTGGGTGATCCGGGGTAGATGAGTGAACACAGAGGGGGGGTTATGAGGGGTAGATGAGTGAACACGGGGGGGTGATGGGGGCAGATGTGTCAACTAGGAGGGGGGATGATGGAGGGGCAGATGAGTGAACACGGTTGGGTGATCCGGGGTAGATGAGTGAACACGGAGGGGGGAGTTATGAGGGGTAGATGAGTGAACACAGAAGGGGGGTGATGGGGGTAGATAAGTGAACACAGAAGGGGGGTTATGGGGGTAGATAAGTGAACACAGAGGGGGAGTTATGAGGGGTAGATGAGTGAACACAGAAGGGGGAGTTATGAGGGGTAGATGAGTGAACACAGAAGGGGGAGTTATGAGGGGTAGATGAGTGAACACAGAAGGGGGGTGATGGGGGTAGATGAGTGAACACAGAAGGGGGGTGATGGGGGTAGATAAGTGAACACAGAGGGGGAGTTATGAGGGGTAGATGAGTGAACACAGAAGGGGGTTGATGGGGGTAGATGTTGTTATACCCAACAGAGTTTTGCATTTTAGACGTATTTATAACAGTAAAGTTAGTTTCTATAGTGAAATACAGAACTTAGAACGTCTGACTGCTTAGATGTTGAATTTTAAAAGCAGCGAAGTTCTGTCAGATTAGCAAACCTATGAGCTCCCGTATTTCACTGCGATTTTCAGCGACTGATGGCAAATAACCACAATTTTTATCATTTTTATTGATATTTATCGCTATTACTAACCCTTATTAGAATATTATCATTAATTTTGTAGTTTTTTGCAGGTATACAGACTTTCAACAAGATGCCTCGGCCTTCACGTCCCAGATCCCGGCGAAGGCGCTCACGCCAGGACAGCGACGAGTCACCAATCGCCCACAGGATGCGATTCAGAGCCCCACATCAGCGGAGACAGGAGGCAGACCCACCCAGGAACAGGAGCCGTTCGCTGAGAGACCGCGACAGGGTGGCTGAACATCTTCCAGCACCGCCGCCGGCCATGGAGCTGCGTGGCGAGGAGGAGGTGAGATGTACAATTTGTCTTCTAGGGTATGAACCTGGAGAAGACACGGCCATTCTGACCTGCGGTCACGAGTTCCACATGGGCTGCATCGAACATTGGATCGAGCAAAGGGCAACCTGTCCACTGTGCCGTGCTCTTATTCCCATCCCCCAGCAGGACCAGCAGGACCAGCAGGACCAGCAGGACCAGCAGGACCACGGAATCCGCTTTTTTAACATTGTCATCGATGAGGGGCTCAACGACAGGTTTGAGATTGAGCTTGATGAAAATGAGTATGCGTTGTACTTTAACATGCAACACCTGATGCTTCACTTTCAGAATTTTGAAGAGGACGATGAGGACGATGAGGGCGATGAGTATGCGTATGGGTGGTAATGTGGTAATGATCCCTATAGAGCAGGGCTCAACAAATCCCAGGCGCCAGGTCACCATTGCGACTAGAAATTGTGCCCTGGCGCCTGGGCTTTTGTCAGTGACAGGTGCCCCTGCTACAGGGCGGGCTGTGGGGTCTTGACCGGGAAAGTGGAGATGCCTTGCAGGCCTCGTAGGCCCTCCACACACAGAGCACTGTCCGGTAAAGTTATTAGCGGCAGGAGTGGGGATGGAGCAGGAAGGGAGCAACGCAACAGCCGCTGACATGGCGAGAGCTTCCTCCTCCCTTCTCCACACTCTGTTGGCAGAGCAGCGCCACGGTGTGAAACTGTATGGAGAGAGAGAGGAGCTGTCAAAATTGAGGTTGAATGTCGGGGTGGGCGGGACCCGGGATGGGCGAGACCCAGCTATCCAACACCTGCCCCTTTCTTAAACAGCCCAATCATTGGCTGGATAGCTGCCGGGTCCCGCCCACCCCGTGTCCCGACCACCTCCAACATCACTCTGAATTTGTCAGCGCCTCTCTTTCTCCATACAGTTTCACACACCGCAGTGCTGCAGAGAGCATTCAGTTACACTATCGGCTGTGAAACCCACCATTGCCATCCAGTGCCATCTGCCAATCCCAACTAGTGACACATGCCAATTAGTGCTACCTGCCAGTGCCAACCATTGCCACCTGCGAGTGCCAACCAGTTCCACCTCAGTGCTGCCCAGTGCCACCTTTCAGTGCCACCTGTCAGTGCTGCCCATCAGTGTCACCTGTCAGTGCCACATGTTAGTGCTGCCTATCAGTGCCCATCAGTGCCACCTCAGTGTTGCCTATAAGTGCCACCTATCAGTTCCCATCAGTGGCACATCAGTGCTGCCTATTGGTGCCCATCAGTGCTTCCTGTCAGTGCCCATCAGTTCCAACCTCAAAGCCACCTCATCAGTGCAGCCAATCAGTGCTCATCAGTGCCATCTCATCAGTGCCCAAGGAGTTGCTTCATCCTGATGCAGCTTCAAGCTTTCCATTTGAACGCTTCAGACAATTATCACCGAAAAGGGGTCGCCTCATCCTGATGCAGCGTCAAGCTTTCCAGGTTGGCGCTCCAGACAATTACTACCGAAAAGGGGTCGCCTCATCCTGATGCAGCGTCACGCTTTCCAGGTTGGCGCTCCAGACAATTACTACCGAAAAGGGGTCGCCTCATCCTGATGCAGCGTCACGCTTTCCAGGTTGGCGCTCCAGACAATTACTACCGAAAAGGGGTCCCTTCATTCTGATGAAGTTGAGGATTCCAGACCAGACTACAAAATGTAGTTACAAACTCAACATATAAACAGCAAAACACATTTTTTTTTTTAATCTTACAAAGATGGAGAGGGATTGTTGGGTATAAGGGGTGGAGGAGGCCGGATTTTTTTTTTCCACTAAACAATATCCTTATTTTTCATTAAAAATTCATACACATCCATTAGTTAATGGTCCTCCTACACCCCTTCTTTTTCCCCTCACGTCTGTTTCGAATGAGCAGTGCACGTTAGTTGCAGTCATGTACACTGCTCTATGAACACTACAAAGCCCAGAGCCCAAAGATTATAGGCCAAATCTTATAGCCCAAAGCCCATAGCATAATGTCTAAAGCCCATTGCCCTTTTCAGGAAGTTGGATGATAAAATAAATGAAGGGACCGGAGTTTAGTGTCACTTCTTCTTTACCAAAGTACACAAAAGAAGTGTGATTGGGCGGCTAATTGGGGAGAAAGCCCACAGTCCAAAAGCCCATAGCTACTTTTTTGGGTTAAGAACACATACTTAAATTGAATATATACTTTTAAAACAGAGTTTACTATATGAGTAGTGTGTGACAGGTCCTCTTTATGGACCCCACATCTCTCCTCCAGGCTGGAAAGGCTGAGATCGTTAAAAATAAAAAAATAAAATGAACGCTCTCGGCTTTGTTTACATCCGCCAGCCCGGACGTGACATAACGTCATAAATCTCTACGGTAAACTTCCGTTGGTGACGATTCTTTCTCTGGGTCGCCAATTGTACAGGCAAGCCCATGAAGAGCACCAGAGAGTGGGGGGGGGGGAAGACATCCCCTCCCGCCGCCTGTAAGAACGGTCAAGCGGCTGAGCTGTTGGGATTGTTCTTACGGTGCGCAGTGTCGCTGGCTGAAAAAATACAATACAGGCATCATTCAGATATCCCCCTCAAAGTCTATGACATCATATCACATACTTTCGGCATGAAGTGGTTAAACTACCGGACCTCTCCCTTTCCCCTCACCTCTGTTTGAAAAAAAAAAAAAGTAAAAAAAATAAAAGTAAACATAGATAAGATAGTGATATGATAAGACAGTATGTATGATTTTTGTTCTTGTATAGATTTTTATAGATAAGATGGATATTATTAAGTCAATGTACTTGTAAATTATTTGTCATGAAATTGTTTCTTATGTGCGTTTCCGATTCCTCGTCACATCCTCTGTTAACTCCCAAACCCCTCCCTTTCCCCTCACCTCTGTTTGAAAAATAAAAATAAAAAAAATAAAAAAATTATATATATATTTTGTAAATAGAGATAGGATAGTGATATGATAAAATAGTATGTATGTTTTTGGTCTTGTTTTAAAAAAAATAATCAAATATAAAGATAGACATTTTAGTTAACGTCCTTGTAAACTATTTGTCATGGAATTGTCTCTGTATGTTTGTGCCTCCCTCTGTCATTCTCCATTAATTCCCAAACCTCTCCTTTAGCTCACAGTCCAAAGCCCACAGCCCATATCCCAAAACCTGCAGCCCAAAGCCCAGTGGAGGTCCGTCCATAGGGGGCGCCCAGGAGCTGCCCACTCCCCTCCCATGTAGTAAAAAAAATAAAAAAATACAAAAAAAATATTTTTTTTAAACATGTCCCTTTAAGAATTTTTGTTTTTAAAATTACCCTCCCTATGTGCACTGGCGCCGGGCGCAGTGCAATTAAGGAAACGCCACATCTAAACAATCACAAGATTGCAGACGAGGCGCTTCCTTTGGCCAAAAAAGAGCACTCTGCGGCGCAGCCGATCGCGCCAGAAGCTGTGCAAGTGCATAGACTTGCACATGAGTGAGCAGTGGGCAGTGCTTCCGACGTCACTCAAGGAAGTGACGTTGGCACGGCACTTCTCTGTTCTGCCCGCCTGAGAGGTAAGGGGCTGCCGCATGGCAGCTTAGAAATTCTTGATTATTCATTCATTGTTAACCATCAAGTGCTTAGCAGGTACGTCATTCAGTTGCAGCGCGGATTTATTTATCTTGGCAGCAACAGCGTTTGCTCCCATGATACATAAAGCCGTGACTCCAGCGCTGTAGGAGGTGATTTCACCACCACAGTTAAACAAAAACAAAAAAGAGCATATATGCCAAAGCATGGGGGCAGCAGGGGTGGAGGATCAATTTGCTCCTAACTTTTGGGGCGGATGCCCCCATTAGTGATGGACGAACTTCCGACGGGACGTTTCGCGAACGCGAAACGCGAACGGACACAAACGTTCGCGAAAACGACCGTTCGCCGCGGGCTCCATTGACTTCAATGGGAGGCGAATTTCGCAAACCTTTAGGTCGAATTTGCGGCCACGGGGTAATTATTAGGGGGTAGCACGTAGTCCCACCACCTGGACAATAGCATAATACATGTATGAGGTGAATTTGGGATCGATAACTACAAGCATTTTTTTTTTATTTGGGAAATTGTTCTGACAATTCAGGACTATGGAGCTAATGAAGGCAATGGAGGAGAGGGAAGGTCAGGGACCAGGGTAGGCAAACAAGAGGGTGCAGGAGATACAGAGCACTGACAGCAGCACCGTAATACAGAGCACTGACATCAGCACCGTGACATACAGCGCTGACAGCAGCTCCGTGACATACAGCGCTGACAGCAGCTCCGTGACATACAGCGCTGACAGCAGCTCCGTGACATACAGCGCTGACAGCAGCTCCGTGACATACAGCGCTGACAGCAGCTCCGTGACATACAGCGCTGACAGCAGCTCCGTGACATACAGCGCTGACAGCAGCTCCGTGACATACAGCGCTGACAGCAGCTCCGTGACATACAGCGCTGACAGCAGCTCCGTGACATACAGCGCTGACAGCAGCTCCGTGACATACAGCGCTGACAGCAGCACCGTGACATACAGCGCTGACAGCAGCTCCGTGACATACAGCGCTGACAGCAGCTCCGTGACATACAGCGCTGACAGCAGCTCCGTGACATACAGCGCTGACAGCAGCTCCGTGACATACAGCGCTGACAGCAGCTCCGTGACATACAGCGCTGACAGCAGCTCCGTGACATACAGCGCTGACAGCAGCTCCGTGACATACAGCGCTGACAGCAGCTCCGTGACATACAGCGCTGACAGCAGCTCCGTGACATACAGCGCTGACAGCAGCACCGTAAGCAGCCCCAGGAGGAAGTCAGCACAGCACAGGGATGGTGTGATCCCCTCATAATAAGAACCCCCAGGAGGAAGTCAGCACAGCACAGGGATGGTGGGAGCCCCTCATAATAAGAACACCCAGGAGGAAGTCAGCACAGCACAGGGATGGTGGGAACCCCTCATAATAAGAACACCCAGGAGGAAGTCAGCACAGCACAGGGATGGTGGGAACCCCTCATAATAAGCAGCCCCAGTAGAAATATGACACCGCTCAACCTCTTCAAAGAGGAGGGTAGGGGCATATAGTACGGTGTGCTTTTTTGGGTCAGGGAAGTGAGCCAAATGAATTAAGAAGGTCTGTGTGCTTGATTCCAAAAATTGTTTATAGACATATACATGGTCTACTGATCACATGTGTTGAATTCCTCCGAGATCCATGCCTCATTCATTTTTAGAAATGTGAGGTAGTTAACACTGTGGTGAGCTAGGCGAGTACGCTTATCGGTCACAATCCCCCCTGCTGCGCTGAACGTCCTTTCGGACAGGACACTGGATGAGGGGCAAGCCAACAGTTCGATTGCAAATTGGGCAAGCTCTGGCCAGAGGTCAAGCCTGCCCACCCAGTAGTCTAGGGGTTCATCACTCCTCAGAGCGTCCACATCGGCCGTTAACCCAATGTAGTCGGACACCTGACGGTCTAGGCGTTCCCTGATGCTGGATCCGGATGACACCTGTCGATGGGTCGGCTGAAAGAATGACCTCATATCCGAAGTCACCAACACATCTTCAAACCGGCCTCTTCTTGCAGGCGCTGTTGGATTGGTACCCGCAAATCCTTCTCTGGGAGTGGGAATTGCTCCTCTGCCAGCGCACGCAAAAGCAGAATGCAGCATTTCTCGAAGCAAGGCCTGGAAGTGCTGCATTCTGACAGCCCTCTGCGACGGCGGTAACATTTCCGCCATTTTGTGTTTGTACCGGGGGTCTAAGTACGTTGCCACCCAGTACTGGTCCTTGACCCTCATGCTTTTTATACGGGGGTCCCTATTAAAACACTGGAGCATGAAGGCCCCCATTTGCACTAAAGTGGAAGCGGTGTGGTGGCCTGGCTCCTGCTCATCATCCAGGATAATGTCGTCCTCTTCATTCTCCTCTCCCCATCCTCGCACAACAGGGATCCCAGAAAGGTTTAAAGCATGCTCTTCTTGCTCCTGCTCATCCGCCCCGGCACCATCCTCCTCTGACTCCTCATCAGACTCCTGTTGTTGACTTGTCTCAGATAGAGTAGCCCCCCCTGGGAATTCATCCAGCATTGCGACTTCCTCATCTTCCCGCTCCTGCTCCTCCACAGCCTGATCAATGACACGACGCAATGCACGCTCCAGAAAGAAGGCATAAGGTACCATGTCACTGATGGCGCCATGGCTGCGACTGACCAGTTTGGTGATCTCCTCAAATGGCCGCAGAAGTCTGCATGTGTCGCGCATGAGCAGCCACTGGCGCGGTGAAAAAAAACCCAGCTCCCCAGAACCGTTTCTTTCGCAGAGTTCATACAGGTAGACGTTAACTGCACGTTTCTGCTGGAGCAGCCTATCAAGCATATAGAAGGTTGAGTTCCATCGCGTCGGGCAATCGCAAATAAGACGTCTGACCGGCAGATGGTGTCGCCGCTGAATGTCAGCAAGGCGAGCCATGGCCGTGTAAGATCTTCTGAAATGGGCCGAGATTTTCCTTGCCTGCCGCAAGATGTCCTGGACCCCAGGGTATTTGACAAGGAATCGCTGCACGACCAAGTTTAAGACGTGTGCCATGCACGGCACGTGCGTGATTTTGCCCTGTTTCAATGCGCTAAGCAGATTGGCACCGTTGTCACACACCACTTTACCAACTGTCAAATTGAGCGGTGTTAGCCACTCATCTGCCTGTGAACGCAAAGCTGAAAGGAGTGCCGGGCCAGTGTGGCTCTTTGCTTCCAGGCACAACAGACGCAGCACGGCATGGCAACGTCTCACCTGGCATGTGGAATAGGTTCTGGGGAGCTTGGGCGGTGCAGTGGAAGAGACGCTAGCAGCGGAAAAGGAGGAGGCAGCTGAGGAGGAGAGGGAGGAGGATGGAGTAGGAGGAGGAGAAGAAGAGTCAGGCCTGCATGCAATCCGTGGCGGTAAAACCAAATCTACACGGGTGCCACGGGTTACATGCTTGACGGCCGTCAGAAGGTTCACCCAGTGGGCAGTAAAACTGATATACCTTCCCTGCCCGTGTTTGCTAGACCACGTGTCTGTGGTCAGATGTATCTTGGCACCGACACTGTGTGCCAGAGATACATTCACTTGCCGCTGAACATGGCCATATAGCTCTGGGATGCCCTTCTCTGAGAAATACTTCCTTCCTGGGACCTTCCATTGTGGTGTTCCAATGGCCACAAATTTGCGAAAGGCCTCCGAGTCCACCAGTTTATATGGCAGTAGTTGGCGGGCTATGAGTTCTGACAAGCCAGCCGCCAACCGTTGGGCAAGAGGGTTATCCGGCGTCATCATTTTTTTACGCTCAAACATTAGGCCCACGGAAGCCTGCCTTTTTGCAGAAAAATGTGAGCTTGGCGTGATGGAAGGTGGAGTGGAGGACAATTGTGAGGAGAGAGGAGAAGGAGAAGTAGAAGACGAGGCTGGACGGTGAGAGCCTGCAGTGTGGCTTTGTGTGTTCCGTTGCTCCCACTGGGCTCGGTGATGGCTGCTCATGTGCCTTCTTAAGGCGGTCGTCCCTAGGTGAGTATTGGGCTTACCGCGACTAACGCGTTGACTGCAAAGATTGCAGATGGCAACGCTATTGTCAGCAGCGGACACGTTAAAAAAAGCCCACACTGCGGAGCCATGTGCCGGTGTCCTGGGAGCGCCAGATGTGACCGTACATGGTCGATGACTCGCTCCTGATACATTTGCAGTCTGCTTTGTCCCTGCTGTGCAATGTAAGTCATTGCTGCTTCTCCTCCCTATCTGCTGGTCCATATCTCCCTCTGAACTCCCCTCCTCTTCCTCTCTTGTGGGCACCCACGTGACATCACTAGACACGTCATCATCAACGTCACCTTCCCCACCGCTATAAGTAGAGTAGGCAGCAACACCGGGGACCAACCTCCTCCTTGGGCTGATCTGGGTACTGGCGTCAGACTGCTGAGTAGCGCTTGTTGCTACCTCCTCTTCCTGATCCAATACCAAGAGTGGCTGCGCATCAGAAATGTCCTCTTGATATGGATCGGAAAATAATTCCAGTGACTCAAGCGGAAGGTATGTGGTGGTGGTGGTGGTGGTCGTGTTGTTGGTGGTAGTGTCTTTGGGGGTGCACATAGCAGAGAGTGAAGAAGAGGGTGCAGATCGAGAGGATGAGGAGGGTGCAGAAGAGTAAGGCTGAGCGAGCCACTCAACCAAGTCTGGTGCATCCTTTAAAGTAATTGAACGCACCTTCTGCAACTTCCCACTTTGGCTCAAGCCTGTTGCTCCTGCCCTACCCCTACCACCCCTGCGGAAGGGCCTGCCTCTTCCTCTGCATGTCATTTTTTAAATGACCCTGTGACAAAACTCTTAGTCCCTATACCGCTGAAGGACTGCTGCAGTATAGGTGAGCGGTCAGCAGTGGTGCACGTCAACCCTATCTATTGTGGACCTATAGCGGTCCTTACAGAACAGCAGACTGTACCGCACTCAAGCCTATGTACCGTAGCACCCTATACCAAGTTACCAGTCCTTATAAGAACTTTTGTGGAACAAGCAGGTTGTGTGTTAGTGATTAGCAGACTGTACGTCAGTCCCTATACCGCTGAAGGACTGCTGCAGTATAGGGCAGCGGTCAGCAGTAGTGCACGGCAACCCTATGTATTGTGGACCGATAGCGGTCCTTACAGAACAGCAGACTGTAACGCACTCAGGCCTATGTACCGTAGCACCCTATACCAAGTTACCAGTCCTTATAAGAACTTTTGTGGACCAAGCAGGTTGTGTGTTAGTGATTAGCAGACTGTACGTCAGTCCCTATACCAATGAAGGACTGCTGCAGTATAGGGCAGCGGTCAGCAGTAGTGCACGGCAACCCTATGTATTGTGGACCGATAGCGGTCCTTACAGAACAGCAGACTGTACTGCACTCAGGCCTATGTACCGTAGCACCCTATACCAAGTTACCAGTCCTTATAAAAACTTTTGTGGACCAAGCAGGTTGTGTGTTAGTGTTTAGCAGACTGTGCGTCAGTCCCTATACCGCTGAAGGACTGCTGCAGTATAGGGCAGCGGTCAGCAGTAGTGCACGGCAACCCTATGTATTGTGGACCGATAGCGGTCCTTACAGAACAGCAGACTGTAACGCACTCAGGCCTATGTACCGTAGCACCCTATACCAAGTTACCAGTCCTTATAAGAACTTTTGTGGACCAAGCAGGTTGTGTGTTAGTGATTAGCAGACTGTACGTCAGTCCCTATACCAATGAAGGACTGCTGCAGTATAGGGCAGCGGTCAGCAGTAGTGCACGGCAACCCTATGTATTGTGGACCGATAGCGGTCCTTACAGAACAGCAGACTGTAACGCACTCAGGCCTATGTACCGTAGCACCCTATACCAAGTTACCAGTCCTTATAAGAACTTTTGTGGACCAAGCAGGTTGTGTGTTAGTGATTAGCAGACTGTACGTCAGTCCCTATACCAATGAAGGACTGCTGCAGTATAGGGCAGCGGTCAGCAGTAGTGCACGGCAACCCTATGTATTGTGGACCGATAGCGGTCCTTACAGAACAGCAGACTGTAACGCACTCAGGCCTATGTACCGTAGCACCCTATACCAAGTTACCAGTCCTTATAAGAACTTTTGTGGAACAAGCAGGTTGTGTGTTAGTGATTAGCAGACTGTACGTCAGTCCCTATACCGCTGAAGGACTGCTGCAGTATAGGTGAGCGGTCAGCAGTGGTGCACGTCAACCCTATCTATTGTGGACCGATAGCGGTCCTTACAGAACAGCAGACTGTACCGCACTCAAGCCTATGTACCGTAGCACCCTATACCAAGTTACCAGTCCTTATAAGAACTTTTGTGGACCAAGCAGGTTGTGTATTAGTGTTTAGCAGACTGTACGTCAGTCCCTATACCGCTGAAGGACTGCTGCAGTATAGGGCAGCGGTCAGCAGTAGTGCACGGCAACCCTATGTATTGTGGACCGATAGCGGTCCTTACAGAACAGCAGACTGTAACGCACTCAGGCCTATGTACCGTAGCACCCTATACCAAGTTACCAGTCCTTATAAGAACTTTTGTGGACCAAGCAGGTTGTGTGTTAGTGATTAGCAGACTGTACGTCAGTCCCTATACCAATGAAGGACTGCTGCAGTATAGGGCAGCGGTCAGCAGTAGTGCACGGCAACCCTATGTATTGTGGACCGATAGCGGTCCTTACAGAACAGCAGACTGTAACGCACTCAGGCCTATGTACCGTAGCACCCTATACCAAGTTACCAGTCCTTATAAGAACTTTTGTGGACCAAGCAGGTTGTGTGTTAGTGATTAGCAGACTGTACGTCAGTCCCTATACCAATGAAGGACTGCTGCAGTATAGGGCAGCGGTCAGCAGTAGTGCACGGCAACCCTATGTATTGTGGACCGATAGCGGTCCTTACAGAACAGCAGACTGTAACGCACTCAGGCCTATGTACCGTAGCACCCTATACCAAGTTACCAGTCCTTATAAGAACTTTTGTGGACCAAGCAGGTTGTGTGTTAGTGATTAGCAGACTGTACGTCAGTCCCTATACCAATGAAGGACTGCTGCAGTATAGGGCAGCGGTCAGCAGTAGTGCACGGCAACCCTATGTATTGTGGACCGATAGCGGTCCTTACAGAACAGCAGACTGTACTGCACTCAGGCCTATGTACCGTAGCACCCTATACCAAGTTACCAGTCCTTATAAAAACTTTTGTGGACCAAGCAGGTTGTGTGTTAGTGTTTAGCAGACTGTGCGTCAGTCCCTATACCGCTGAAGGACTGCTGCAGTATAGGGCAGCGGTCAGCAGTAGTGCACGGCAACCCTATGTATTGTGGACCGATAGCGGTCCTTACAGAACAGCAGACTGTAACGCACTCAGGCCTATGTACCGTAGCACCCTATACCAAGTTACCAGTCCTTATAAGAACTTTTGTGGACCAAGCAGGTTGTGTGTTAGTGATTAGCAGACTGTACGTCAGTCCCTATACCAATGAAGGACTGCTGCAGTATAGGGCAGCGGTCAGCAGTAGTGCACGGCAACCCTATGTATTGTGGACCGATAGCGGTCCTTACAGAACAGCAGACTGTACTGCACTCAGGCCTATGTACCGTAGCACCCTATACCAAGTTACCAGTCCTTATAAGAACTTTTGTGGACCAAGCAGGTTGTGTGTTAGTGATTAGCAGACTGTACGTCAGTCCCTATACCAATGAAGGACTGCTGCAGTATAGGGCAGCGGTCAGCAGTAGTGCACGGCAACCCTATGTATTGTGGACCGATAGCGGTCCTTACAGAACAGCAGACTGTACTGCACTCAGGCCTATGTACCGTAGCACCCTATACCAAGTTACCAGTCCTTATAAGAACTTTTGTGGACCAAGCAGGTTGTGTATTAGTGTTTAGCAGACTGTGCGTCAGTCCCTATACCGCTGAAGGACTGCTGCAGTATAGGGCAGCGGTCAGCAGTAGTGCACGGCAACCCTATGTATTGTGGACCGATAGCGGTCCTTACAGAACAGCAGACTGTACCGCACCCAAGCCTATGTACCGTAGCACCCTAGACAGACCAAGTTACCAGTCCTGATAAAGAGCTTTGTGGAACAAGTGAGTTGTGAATGATTAGCAGACTGCAGCAGAAGGGCAGCAGTCAAGTATAATATTCTTTCTATATTTGGAAGAAAGAATATTATACGTGTACAAGCCTATTACCGTACCACTGATACCAGTCCTGAAAAGAACCTTTGTGGAACTAATAGTAACAGCAAGTCTTTAAAATTATCCTCACTGCCTGACACACTGCTTCCTGCCTGTCCCTATACAAATTGGCAAAAAAGAGTAGGCTGGAACGATTAGCTGGAACAGCTCTTTTGTGGACCTGATAGTAACAGCTAATGATGATGATGATGATGATGATGAAGAAAGACTAATCTGGCTGAGCTGTCCCTAAAATAGCAGCATACAGCGCTCTGTCCCTTTATCTAAACTGACAAAAGAAACTCAGGCTGCTGACCTAACACCTATACCAGTCCTGAAAAGAACTTTTGTGTACCAAATAGCTAGCGTTTTCTCTGTCCCTACTCCACACAGGATCCTTTCCCTACAGTGACAGAAGAAAGAATGTAAAATGGCCACCGGATCGGGTGTATTTATAGGTTAGGGGGAATGTCCAAGTGTCCATGAGCTGTCATGTCTCAATTGGTTGTCCTGTAACACATGATAAACGTGTCACGAAAGGTTAAAGTTCTTGTATACATTAAACACGTAAGTCCGCCGGGGCGAACGACGGAAAAAGGCGTTCGAACCCGCGGACGGCGAAAGTCGGAAATTCGCCGCGAAACGACCGCCGGGCGAACCGTTCGGCCATCACTAGCCCCCATGCTCCGGCATATATAAATGGTGCGCGTATGCCCATCATTATGTGCGATTTGCATGTTGTAGATGTGTGCGATTTTCATGCTGTAGATATGTACGATTTTCATGCTGTAGATATGTGCGATTTACAGAATGCAGATATGTCCTATTTACAGGTTGTAGATGTGTGCGATTTAAAGGTTGTAGATGTGTGCGATTTACAGGTTGTAGATATGTGCGATTTGCATGTTGTAGATATGTGCAATTTACAGGTTGTAGATATGTGCGATTTGCATGTTGTAGATATGTGCAATTTACAGGTTGTAGATATGTGCGATTTACAGAATGCAGATATGTGCTTTTTACAGGTTGTAGATATGTGCGATTTACAGAATGCAGATATGTGCTATTTACAGGTTGTAGATATTTGCGATTTGTATGTTGTAGATATGTGGGATTTACAGAATGCAGATGTGCAATTTACAGAATGCAGATATGTGCGATTTACAGAATGCGATTTACAGGATGCAGATATGTGCTACTTACAGGTTGTAGATATGTGTAATTTACAGGTTGTAGATATGTGCGATTTGCATTTTAACCATCATTTGCTTAGCAGGCACGCCATTCAGTTGCAGCGCGGATTTATTTATCTTGACAGCAACAGTGTTTGTTCCCACGATACATAAAGCCGTGACTCCAGCGCTGTAGGAGGTGATTTTACCACCACAGTTAAACCAAAAAAAGAGTATATATGCCGAAGCATGGGGGCAGCAGGGGCGGAGGAGCGATTTGCTCCTAACTTTTGGGGCGGATGCCCCCATGCTTCGGCATATATAAATGGTGCACGTATGCCCATCATTAGAAGTGGGTGGATGAGGGAGGTATCTAATGGTGGGCTTACCCACCGATCAATCTCTTTTTCATTCAGCCCACAGGCTGCATGAAAAAAAAAAAGATTACAATATATGCCCAACAAGGACCAGCAACGTACTGGTATGTTGCTGGACTGAGTGGTTATACCAGAATGATGCCTGCAGGTTTAGGTATCATCCTTTTCAGGCAGCAGTCGGCTTTCATGTAAAAGCAATCCTAGCAGCTAATTGGCCTCTAGACTGCTTTTAGAAGCAGTGGGAGGGAATGCCCCCCCCCTCCATCTTCCATGTTTTTCTCTGGCTCTCCTGTCCCAACAGGGAGCCTGAGAATGCAGCCAGTGATTCGGCCAGCTGACTATAGAGTTCATCAGAGACCAGAATGGCTCCAATCATCTCTATGGTCTAAGAAATCGGAAGCTACAAGTTTTTCATGACTTAGATTTTGCCGGATGTAAACAGCGCCATTAGGAAATTGGGAAAGCATTTTATCACACCGATCTTGGTGTTGTCAGATGCTTTGAGGGCAGAGGAGAGATCTAGGGTCTAATAAAACCCATTTAAAAAAAAAAAAAGCACCCCTGTCCCCCCCTGCTCTCGTGCAAATGCAAGCATCGGTCTGGCGTCAAATATAAACAGCAATTGCACCATGTGAGGCATCGCCGCGAAGGTCAGATCGAGGGCAGTAATTTTAGCAGTAGACCTCCCCTGTAAATTTAAAGTGGTACCCTGTAAAGGCTTTTCAAGGCTTTTAAAAATGTATGTAGTTTGACGCCATTGCACGTTTGTGCTCAATTTTAAAGCAGGTTGTGTTTCGTATCCATGTACTCAGCCAAAGATCATCTTTTTTATTTCATCAAACATTTGGACAATTTAGTGTGTTTTAGTGCATTCAAATTTTAAAAAGTGTGTTTATTCCCCAAAAAAGCGTTTGAAAAATCGCTTCGCAAATACTGTGTGAAAAAAAAATGAAACACCCACCACTTTAATCTGCAGGGCCATTGCTTTAAAAAATATATAATGTTTGGGGGTTCAAAGTCATTTTCTTGCAAACATTTTTTTTTCATGTAAACAAAGTGTCAGAAAGGGCTTTGTCTTCAAGTGGTTAGAAGAGTGGGTGATGTGCGACATAAGCTTCTAAATGTTGTGCATAAAATGCCAGGATAGTTCAGAACCCCCTCAAATAACCCCATTTTGGAAAGTAGACACCCCAATGACCCATTTGCTGAGAGGTATGGTGAGAATTTTGCAGACCGTTTTTTTGTGCCATCTTGGCAATTTATGGCCTTCGAAACTGAGATAGATAGTGAGGAGTGAAATCAAAAATGTACACCCTTAGAAAGCCTGCAGGCGGTGATTGGTTTTTGCGTGCCCCGTACGCGGCTAGGCTAGATATGTGCAATTTACATGTTGTAGATATGTGCGATTTGCATGTTGTAGATATGTGCGATTTACAGGTTGTAGATATGTGCGATTTTCAGAATGCAGATATGTGCGATTTTCAGAATGCAGATATGTGCGATTTGCATGTTGTAGATATGTGCAATTTACAGGTTGTAGATATGTGCGATTTACAGAATGCAGATATGTCCTATTTACAGGTTGTAGATATGTGCGATTTAGAGGTTGTAGATATGTGCAATTTACAGGTTGTAGATATGTGCGATTTGCATGTTAACCATCATTTGCTTAGCAGGCACGCCATTCAGTTGCAGCTCGGATTTATTTATCTTGACAGCAACAGTGTTTTCTCCCACGATACATAAAACCGTGACTCCAGCGCTGTAGGAGGTGATTTCACCACCACAGTTAAAAAAAATAAAATAAAAAGAGTATATATGCCGAAGCATGGGGGCAGCAGGGGCGGAGGAATGATTTGCTCCTAACTTTTGGGGCGGATGCCCCCATGCTTCGGCATATATAAACGGTGCACGTATGCCCATCATTAGAAGTGGGTGGATGAAGGGAGGTATCTAATGGTGGGCATACCCACCGATCAATCTTTTTTTCATTCAGCCCACAGGCTGCATGAAAAAAAAAAGATTACAATATATGCCCAACAAGGTCCAGCAACGTACTGGTATGTTGCTGGACTGAGTGGTTATACCAGAATGATGCCTGCAGGTTTAGGTGTCATCCTTTTCAGGCAGCGGTCGGCTTTCATGTAAAAGAAATCCTAGCGGCTAATTAGCCTCTAGACTGCTTTTAGAAGCAGTGGGAGGGAATGCCCCCCCACCATCTTCCATGTTTTTCTCTGGCTCTCCTGTCCAACAGGGAGCCTGAGAATGCAGCCGGTGATTCGGCCAGCTGACTATAGAGCTCATCAGAGACCAGAATGGCTCCAATCATCTCTATGGTCTAAGAAACCGGAAGCTACGAGCATTTCATGACTTAGATTTCACCGGATGTAAACAGTGCCATTAGGAAATTGGGAAAGCATTTTATCACACCGATCTTGGTGTTGTCAGATGCTTTGAGGGCAGAGGAGAGATCTAGGGTCTAATAGAACCCATTTAAAAAAAAATTGAAAATAAAAAAAAAAGCACCCCTGTCCCCCCCTGCTCTCGCACAAATGCAAGCATCGGTCTGGCGTCAAATGTAAACAGCAATTGCACCATGCGAGGCATCGCTGCGAAGGTCAGATCGAGGGCAGTAATTTTAGCAGTAGACCTCCCCTGTAAATTTAAAGTGGTACCCTGTAAAGGCTTTTCACGGCTTTTAAAAATGTATGTAGTTTGACGCCATTGCACGTTTGTGCTCAATTTTAAAGCAGGTTGTGTTTCGTATCCATGTACTCAGCCAAAGATCATCTTTTTTATTTCATCAAACATTTGGGCAATTTAGTGTGTTTTAAAAAGTGTGTTTATTCCCCAAAAAATGCGTTTGAAAAATCGCTTCGCAAATACTGTGTGAAAAAAAAAAATAAATGAAACACCCACCATTTTAATCTGCATGGGCCTTTGCTTTAAAAAATATATAATGTTTGGGGGTTCAAAGTCATTTTCTTGCAAAAAATTTTTTTCATGTAAACAAAAAGTGTCAGAAAGGGCTTTGTCTTCAAGTGGTTAGAAGAGTGGGTGATGTGCGACATAAGCTTCTAAATGTTGTGCATAAAATGCCAGGATAGTTCAGAACCACCTCAAATTACCCCATTTTGGAAAGTAGACACCCCACTGACCCATTTGAGAGGTATGGTGAGCATTTTGCAGACCCTTTTTTTTGTGCCATCTTGGCATTTTATGGCCTTCGAAACTGAGATAGGTAGTGAGGAGTGAAATCAAAAATTTACACTCTTAGAAAGCCTGCAGGCGGTGATTGGTTTTTGCGTGCCCAGTATGCGGCTAGGCTAGATATGTGCAATTTACAGTTTGTAGATATGTGCAATTTACAGAATGGAGATATGTGCTATTTACAGGTTTGTAGATATATGCGATTTGCATGTTGTAGATATGTGCGATTTGCATGTTCACCATCACTTGCTTAGCAGGTACACCATTCAGTTGCAGCGCAGATTTATTTATCTTGACAGCAACAGCGTTTGCTCCCACGATACATAAAGCCGTGACTCCAGCACTGTAGGAGGTGATTTCACCACCACAGTTAAACAAAAAAAAGAGTATATATGCCGAAGCATGGGGGCAGCAGGGGCGGAGGAGCGATTTGCTCCTAACTTTTGGGGCGGATGCCCCCATGCTTCGGCATATAAAAATGGTGCACGTATGCCCATCATTAGAAGTGGGTGGATGAAGGGAGGTATCTAATGGTGGGCATACCCACCGATCAATCTCTTTTTTTCGTTCAGCCCACAGGCTGCATGAAAAAAAAGATTACAATATATGCCCAAGGACCAGCAACGTACTGGTATGTTGCTGGACTGAGTGGTGGTTATACCAGATTGATGGCTGCAGGTTTAGGTATCATCCTTTTCAGGCAGCAGTCGGCTTTCATGTAAAAGCAATCCTAGCGGCTAATTAGCCTCTAGACTGCTTTTACAAGCAGTGGGAGGGAATGCCCCCACCACCATCTTCCATGTTTTTCTCTCGCTCTCCTGTCCCAACAGGGAGCCTGAGAATGCAGCCGGTGATTCGGCCAGCTGACTATAGAGCTCATCAGAGACCAGAATGGCTCCAATCATCTCTATGGTCTAAGAAATCGGAAGCTACAAGCATTTCATGACTTAGGCCGCGTACACACGGGTGGACTGTCTGTCCAACTTAGTCCGCTGAAACATGTTTCAGCGGACAGTCCGCTCGTGTGTGGGCTTCAGCTGACTTTTTCAGCGGACAGTCTGGCGGACTAAGTCTTTCGGAATTTCCGTAATATTGTCCGTCCAACTTTGGTTTCAGCGGACAGTCCGCTCGTGAGTAGGCAAGTTGGACGGACTAAGTATGGGGCATGCTCAGAAAGGATTTACACGGCCGAAGGTTGCATTGCAGCGTATTGGACGTCGTATTTCTAGTCCCGTCGTACGTGCTGTACACGTCATCGCGCAAGCTTTCAGCGGACTGTCTGTTCATCGTGTGTGTGGTCAAGTCCGTTCATTCAAAAGTAGGACGGACTGTCTGTCGGATTGTCTGACGGACTTAGTTGGCCAGACAGTCCGCCCGTGTGTACGCGGCTTTAGATTTCGCCGGATGTAAACAGCGCCATTAGGAAATTGGTAAAAACACATTTTATCACACCGATCTTGGTGTTGTCAGATGCTTTGAGGGCAGAGAAGAGATCTAGGGTCTAATAGAACCCATTTAAAAAAAAATTGAAAATAAAAAAAAGCACCCCTGTCCCCCCCCGTTCCCGCACAAATGCAAGCAAAGGTCAGATCGAGGGCATTAATTTTAGCAGTAGACCTCCCCTGTAAATTTAAAGTGGTACCTTGTAAAGGCTTTTCAAGGCTTTTAAAAATGTATGTAGTTTGACGCCATTGCACGTTTGTGCTCAATTTTAAAGCAGGTCGTGTTTCGTATCCATGTACTCAGCCAAAGATCATCTTTTTTATTTCATCAAACATTTGGCCAATTTAGTGTGTTTTAGCGCATTCAAATTTTAAAAAATGTGTTTATTCGCCAAAAAATGCGTTTGAAAATTCGATTCTCAAATACTGTGTGAAAAAAAATAAATAAATGAAACACCCACCTTTTTAATCTGCAGGGCCTTTTCTTTAAAAAATATGTTTGGGGGTTCAAAGTCATTTTCTTGCAAAAAAAAGTTTTTTCATGTAAACAAAGTGTCAGAAAGGGCTTTGTCTTCAAGTGGTTAGAAGAGTGGGTGATGTGCGACATAAGCTTCTAAATGTTGTGCATAAAATGCCAGGATAGTTCAGAACCCCCTCAAATAACCCCATTTTGGAAAGTAGACACCCCAATGACCCATTTGCTGAGAGGTATGGTGAGCATTTTGCAGACCATTTTTTTGTGCCATCTTGGCATTTTATGGCCTTCGAAACTGAGATAGGTAGTGAGGAGTGAAATCAAAAATGTACACCCTTAGAAAGCCTGCAGGCGGTGATTGGTTTTTGCTTGCCCCATACGCGGCTAGGCTAGATATGTGCAATTTACAGTTTGTAGATATGTGCAATTTACAGAATGGAGATATGTACTATTTACAGGTTGTAGATATGTGCGATTTGCAGGTTGTAGATATGTGTGATTTACAGGTTGCAATTTAAAAATTGCTTTGGCATATATTTAAGGCACAGATTGCGTTAAAAATGTTTTTTTTTTTAATTCTTTTTTTATTGTATTTGCTTTGCAGGTATGATATGTCTTACTGTTATACTGTAATGTTACTTTGTTTTATTGTTAACCATCATTTGCTTAGCAGGTACGCCATTCAGTTGCAGCATGGATTTATTTATCTTGACAGCAACAGCGTTTGCTCCCACGATACATAAAGCCATGACTCCAGCGCTGTAGGAGGTGATTTCACCACCACAGTTAAACAACAACAAAAAAGAGCATATATGCCAAAGCATGGGGGCAGCAGGGGCGGAGGAGCGATTTGCTCCTAACTTTTGGGGCGGATGCCCCCATGCTTCGGCATATATAAATGGTGCACGTATGCCCATCATTATGTGCGATTTGCATGTTGTAGATATGTGCGATTGTAAGGTTGTAGATATATGTGATTTACAGAATGCAGATGTGTGATTTACAGAATGCAGACATGTCCTATTTACAGGTTGTAGATATGTGCGATTTGCATGTTGTAGATATGTGCAATTTGCATGTTGTAGATATGTGCAATTTACAGGTTGTAGATATGTGCGATTTACAGAATGCGATTTACAGAATGCAGATATGTGCTATTTAAAGGTTGTAGATATGTGCGATTTGCATGTTGTAGATATGTGCAATTTACGGGTTGTAGATATGTGCAATTTACGGGTTGTAGATTTGTGCGATTTGCATGTTGTAGATTTGTGCGATTTGCATGTAGATATGTGCAATTTACGGGTTGTAGATATATGCGACTTGCATGTTGTAGATATGTGTGATTTACAGGTTGTAGATATGTGCAATTTGTATGTTGTAGATATATGCGATTTACAGAATGCAGATGTGTGATTTACAGAATGCAGATATATGCGATTTACAGAATGCAGATATGTGTGATTTACAGAATGCGATTTACAGAATGTAGTTATGTGCGATTTAGAGGTTGTAGATATGTGCGATTTACAGGTTGTAGATATGTGCTATTTACAGGTTGTAGATATGTGCAATTTGAATGTTAACCATCATTTGCTTAGCAGGCACGCCATTCAGTTGCAGCTCGGATTTATTTATCTTGACAGCAACAGTGTTTGCTCCCACGATACATAAAACCGTGACTCCAGCCCTGTAGGAGGTGATTTCACCACCACAGTTAAAAAAATAAAATGAAAAGAGTATATATGCCGAAGCATGGGGGCAGCAGGGGCGGAGGAACTAACTTTTGGGGTGGATGCCCCCATGCTTCGGCATATATAAATGGTGCACGTATGCCCATCATTAGAAGTGGGTGGATGAAGGGAGGTATCTAATGGTGGGCATACCCACCGATCAATCTCTTTTTTTCATTCAGCCCACAGGCTGCATGAAAAAAAAAAAAGATTACAATATATGCCCAACAAGGGACCAGCAACGTACTGGTATGTTGCTGGACTGAGTGGTTATACCAGAATGATGCCTGCAGGTTTAGGTATCATCCTTTTCAGGCAGCGGTCGGCTTTCATGTAAAAGAAATCCTAGCGGCTAATTAGCCTCTAGACTGCTTTTAGAAGCAGTGGGAGGGAATGCCCCCCCACAATCTTCCATGTTTTTCTCTGGCTCTCCTGTCCAACAGGGAGCCTGAGAAAGCTGGCTGAATCACCGGCTGCAGACTATAGAGCTCATCAGAGACCAGAATGGCTCCAATCATCTCTATGGTCTAAGAAACCGGAAGCTACTAGCATTTCATGACTTAGATTTCGCCGGATGTAAACAGCGCCATTAGGAAATTGGTAAAAAAGCATTTTATCACACCGATCTTGGTGTTGTCAGATGCTTTGAGGGCAGAGGAGAGATCTAGGGTCTAATAGAACCCATTTAAAAAAAAAAAGCAAAAAAAAAAAAGCACCCCTGTCCCCCCTGCTCTCGCGCAAATGCAAGCATCGGTCTGGCGTCAAATGTAAACAGCAATTGCACCATGCGAGGCATCGCCGCGAAGGTCAGATCGAGGGCAGTAATTTTAGCAGTAGACCTCCCCTGTAAATTTAAAGTGGTACCCTGTAAAGGCTTTTAAAGGCTTTTAAAAATGTATGTAGTTTGACGCCATTGCACGTTTGTGCTCAATTTTAAAGCAGGTCGTGTTTCGTATCCATGTACTCAGCCAAAGATCATCTTTTTTATTTCATCAAATATTTGGGCAATTTAGTGGGTTTTAGTGTATTCAAATTTCAAAAAGTGTGTTTATTCCCCAAAAAATGCGTTTGAAAAATCGCTTCGCAAATACTGTGTGAAAAAAATAAATAAATGAAACACCCACCACTTTAATCTGCAGGGCCTTTGCTTTAAATAATATATAATGTTTGGGGATTCAAAGTCATTTTCTTGCAAAAAAATTTTTTTTCATGTAAACAAAAAGTGTCAGAAAGGGCTTTGTCTTCAAGTGGTTAGAAGAGTGGGTGATGTGCGACATAAGCTTCTAAATGTTGTGCATAAAATGCCAGGATAGTTCAAAACCCCCTCAAATTACCCCATTTTGGAAAGTAGACTCCCCAATGACCCATTTGCTGAGAGGTATGGTGAGCATTTTGCAGACCATTTTTTTGTGCCATCTTGGCATTTTATGGCCTTTGAAATGGAGATAGGTAGTGAGGAGTGAAATCAAAAATTTACACCCTTAGAAAGCCTGCAGGCGGTGATTGATTTTTGCGTGCCCCGTACGCGGCTAGGCTAGATATGTGCAATTTACAGTTTGTAGATATGTGCAATTTACATAATGGAGATATGTGCTATTTACAGGTTGTAGATATATGCGATTTGCATGTTGTAGATATGTGCGATTTGCATGTTAACCATCATTTGCTTAGCAGGTACGCCATTCAGTTGAAGAGCGGATTTATTTATCTTGACAGCAACAGCGTTTGCTCCCACGATACATAAAGCCGTGACTCCAGCGCTGTAGGAGGTGATTTCACCACTACAGTTAAACAACGAAAAAAAAGAGCATATATGCCGAAGCATGGGGGCAGCAGGGGCGGAGGAGCGATTTGCTCCTAACTTTTGGGGCGGATGCCCCCATGCTTCGGCATATATAAATGGTGCACGTATGCCCATCATTAGAAGTGGGTGGATGAAGGGAGGTATCTAATGGTGGGCATACCCACCGATCAATCTCTTTTTTTCGTTCAGCCCACAGGCTGCATGAAAAAAAAAGAGATTACAATATATGCCCAACAAGGACCAGCAACGTACTGGTATGTTGCTGGACTGAGTGGTTATACCAGAATGATGCCTGCAGGTTTAGGTATAATCCTTTTCAGGCAGCGGTCGGCTTTCATGTAAAAGCAATCCTAAGGGCTAATTAGCCTCTAGACTGCTTTTACAAGCAGTGGGAGGGAATGCCCCCATGCCCCCCCCACCATCTTCCATGTTCTTCTCTGGCTCTCCTGTCCCAACAGGGAGCCTGAGAATGCAGCTGGTGATTCGGCCAGCTGACTATAGAGCTCATCAGAGACCAGAATGGCTCCAATCATCTCTATGGTCTAAGAAACCGGATGCTACGAGCATTTCATGACTTAGATTTCACCGGATGTAAACAGCGCCATTAGGAAATTGGGAAAGCATTTTATCACACCGATCTTGGTGTTGTCAGATGCTTTGAGGGCAGAGGAGAGATCTAGGGTCTAATAAAACCCATTTAAAAAAAAAAGCA
This sequence comes from Lithobates pipiens, assembly GCF_037356315.1. NCBI lineage: Eukaryota > Metazoa > Chordata > Amphibia > Anura > Ranidae > Lithobates > Lithobates pipiens. The sequence continues at coordinate 224,986,593 of NW_027507686.1, read as the reverse complement.
CCTCTGTCCCCCCTGCTCTTGCGCAAATGCAAGCATCGGTCTGGCGTCAAATGTAAACAGCAATTGCACCATGCGAGGCATCGCCGCGAAGGTCAGATCGAGGGCAGTAATTTTAGCAGTAGACCTCCCCTGTAAATTTAAAGTGGTACCCTGTAAAGGCTTTTAAAGGCTTTTAAAAATGTATGTAGTTTGACGCCATTGCACGTTTGTGCTCAATTTTAAAGCAGGTTGTATTTAGTATCCATTTACTCAGCCAAAGATCATCTTTTTTATTTCATCAAACATTTTGGCAATTTAGTGTGTTTTAGCGCATTCAAATTTTAGAAAGTGTGTTTATTCCCCAAAAAAATGCGTTTGAAAAATCGCTTCGCAAATACTGTGTGAAAAAAATAAATAAAATATGAAACACCCACCATTTTAATCTGCAGGGCCTTTGTTTTAAAAAATATATAATGTTTGGGGATTCAAAGTCATTTTCTTGCGAATATTTTTTTTCATGTAGATAAAAAGTGTCAGAAAGGGCTTTGTCTTCAAGTGGTTAGAAGAGTGGGTGATGTGTGACATAAGCTTCTAAATGTTGTGCATAAAATGCCAGGATAGTTCAAAACCCCCTCAAATGACCCCATTTTGGAAAGTAGACACCCCAATGACCCATTTGCTGAGAGGTATGGTGAGCATTTTGCAGACCATTTTTTTTGTGCTATCTTGGCAGTTTATGGCCTTTCGAAACTGAGATAGGTAGTGAGGAGTGAAATCAAAAATTTACACCCTTAGAAAGCCTGCAGGCGGTGATTGGTTTTTGCGTGCCCCGTACGCGGCTAGGCTAGATATGTGCAATTTACAGTTTGTAGATATGTGCAATTTACAGAATGTGATTTACAGAATGGAGATATGTGCTATTTACAGGTTGTAGATATGTGCGATTTACAGGTTGTAGATATATGCGATTTGCATGTTGTAGCTATGTGCGATTTGCAGAATGCAGATATGTGCGATTTACAGAATGCAGATATGTGCTATTTACAGGTTGTAAATATGTGCAATTTACAGGTTGTAGATATGTACGATTTACAGAATGCAGATGTGTGATTTACAGAATGCAGATATGTGCGATTTACAGAATGCGATTTACAGAATGCAGATATGTGCAATTTACATGTTTCAGAATGCAGATATGGGTAATTTACAGGTTGCAGAATGCAGATATGTGCGATTTACAGGTTGCAGATATGTGCAATTTACAATATGCAGATGTGTGATTTACAGAATGCAGATATGTGCAATTTACATGTTGCAGAATGCAGATATGTGCAATTTACATGTTGCAGAATGCAGATATGTGCAATTTACATGTTGCAGAATGCAGATATGTGCATTTTACAGGTTGCAGAATGCAGTTATGTGCGATTTACAGAATGCAGATATGTGTGATTTACAGGTTGCAGAATGCAGATATGTGTGATTTAGAGTTTGCAGAATACAGATATGTGTGATTTACAGGTTGCAGAATGCAAATATGTGCGATTTACAGGTTGCAGAAAAGGTGTCTGATGTGGTTATACACAAGATGGGCACGATTCATCTGCTTTAGTAGAGCCCTGTGTATAATGTGCAGCCTGGTATATGTTGATTTGATTTTGATATGGGGTGTGGCTTGTGAGAAGTGGGAGGGGCCAGATCTGAAGGGGCGGGGTGCCCCCTCGTCCTAAAACTTCACCAGCCGCCACTGCCAAAGCCCACAGCCCAAAACCCATTTCAGGAAGTTAGGAAGGTTCAAGAAGGTGTTTTATTGTTATTATATTTCATCCTGTTTGCTTTTCAGGTATGCAATTTTTTTATACTTTACTGTTTACTGTTTTATGGTTAACCATTTTTTTGTTTTCAGGTGCTCCATTCAGTTGCAGTGCGGATTTATTTATCTTGACAGCAACAGCGTTTGCTCCCAAGATACATAAAGCCGTGACTCCAACGCTGTAGGAGGTGATTTCACCACCACAGTTAAACAACAAAAAAAAGAGCATATATGCCGAAGCATGGGGGCAGCAGGGGCGGAGGAGCAATTTGCTCCTAACTTTTGGGGCGGATGCCCCCATGCTTCGGCATATATAAATGGTGCATGTATGCCCATCCTTAGAAGTGGGTGGATGAAGGGAGGTATTCTAATGGTGGGCATACCCACCGATCAATCTCTTTTTTTTCGTTCAGCCAACAGGCTGCATGAAAAAAAAAAAAAAGATTACAATATATGTCCAACAAGGACCAGCAACGTACTGGTATGTTGCTGGACTTTGGTTATACCAGAACGATGCCTGCAGGTTTAGGTATCATCTTGGTATCATTCTTTTCAGCCAGTGAATGGCTTTCATGTAAAAGCAGTCCTAGCGGCTAATTAGCCTCTAGACTGCTTTTACAAGCAGTGGGAGGGAATGTCTCCCCTCCCGGATATAAACATTGCCATTGGGAAATTGGGAAAGCATTTTCACACTGAACTTGGTGTGGTCAGATGCTTTGAGGGCATTTAAAAAAAAAAAAAAAGTACCTGTCACTACCTATTGCTATCATATGGGATATTTACATTCCCTAAGATAACAATAAAAATGATAAAAAAAAACAAAACTGGAAGGAACAGTTGAAAAATAAATTAAAAAAGCAAAATAAAAGCACCCCTGTCCCCCCCTGCTCTTGCGCAAAGGCGAACGCAAGCATCGGTCTGGCGTCATATGTAAACAGTAATTTTAGCAGTAGACCTCCTCTGTAAAGGCTTTTAAAAATGTATGTAGTTTGTCGCCACTACGCGATTGTACGCAATCAATCGCTCGGCTCTCAGCGGCTACCGCCGCCATTCTCGGTCAGGGAATCAGGAAGTGAAGCGTTGCGGCTTCACTTCCTAGTTCCCTACTGCACATGCACAATTCACGCAGCGTAATAGGAATGGTCTGCGCTGTCTCTGGGACCCGTGTGTGTCCCAGCAGACAGCAGCCGGGACAGGAAGAAGCATAAACTCCTGTGGGAGTCTATGCCCAGAAGTGGGTGCAAATACCTGTCTTAGACAGGTATCTGTACCCCCCCGAATGGTGCCAAATGTGACACCGGAGGGGGGAGGGTTCCGATGAGCGGAAGTTCCACTTTAGGGTGGAACCCCGCTTTAAGGACCAGGCCTCTTTTTCATACTTGGTGTTTACACGTTTAAAACGTTTTTTTTTTCTAGAAAATTACTTAGAACCCCCAAACATTACTGTTTTTTTCTAACACCCCAGAGAATAAAATGGCGGTCATTGCAATACTTTTTATCACACCGTATTTGCGCAGCGGTCTTACAAGCGCAATTTAAAAAAAAAAATCACTTTTTTGAATAAGAAAATAAGACAACAGTAAAATTAGCCCAATTTTTTTTTATATTGTGAAAGATAATGTTATGCCGAGTAAATTGATACACAACATGTCACGCTTCAAAATTGCGCCCGCTCGTGGAATGGCGTCAAACTTTTACCCTTAAAAATCTCCATAAGCGACATTTAAAAAATTCTACAGGTTGCATGTTTTGCGTTACAAAGGAGGTCTATGGCTAGAATTATTATTCTCCCTCTACCGATCGTGGCGATACCTCACATGTGTGGTTTGACTACTGTTTTCATATGCGGGCACTACTCACGTATGCATTCACTTCTGCGCGCGAGCTCGTCGGGACGGGGTGTTTTAAAAATTATTATTTTTTCTAATTTATTTTACTTGAGTTTTTTTATTTTTACAGTGGTTTAAAAAAAATAGATCACTTTTATTTCTATTACAAGGAATATAAACATCCCTTGTAATAGAAAAAAGAATGACAGGTGCTCTTAAATATGAGATCTGGGGTCAAAAAGTCCTCATAGCTCATATCTGGACAAAAAAAAAAAATGGCATTTGAAAAAATGATATTGAACAAAATGTACCTTTAAGAAGTATGGGCGGAAGTGACGTTTTGATGTCGCTTCCGCCCTCCTATGGTATAGAGACGAGAGGGGGCCATCTTAGCCTCACTCGTCTCCATACCCAGCAGCAAGAAGGATCCGATCGCCTCCGCCCCTACCGACGGCTCCAGTAAGCGACGGAGGGTGCGGGGGAGTGGGGGTGGCACCTCTCCCGCCGCATATAACAGTGATCTCGCGGTGAATCCGCCGCAGAGACCACCGTTATCGCACACAGGACCGCCTCCTGTAAAGAGGGATATCTCGGTTACCAATATATCCCTCTTCAAAGTACCGACGTATATGTACATGAAGCGGTCCTTAAGCGGTTAAAAAAAAAAGAGATTTGGGGGGAATCTGAGAGCAGTGAAAAAAGGTACTTTCTGGGGGTCAAGAATACATACAAGAATAGAAAGTTTTTTTTAAACCAGAGTTTAGAATCACTTTAACATCTTGCAAAAAAGGAACGGATTGGCCGGTTATAAGGGGAAAGAGGAGGCCGGATTTAAAAAAAAAAAAAATTTTTTTTTAAACAATATCCTTATTTTTAATAGTATTTCATTTGGTCATTCGGACTGCTCTATACACTTTCATCTCAGGAGTGAGAAGCCACGCTCTATGCTCTTGCTTACAGTGGGACATGGAGAACTAATGTAGCTACCCTGCAACAACAAATCAGATAATCATTTTTTTTTTAAATGTAGATTTGGAGTCGGAGCAGTAAAAGGTACTTTTTGGGTTAAGAATACATACTTGAATACATATATTTTTTTCAAACCAGAATTTAGTGGCATTTTAGGCTGGGTTCACACTGTCGCATGGAGCGGGTCACAGCAGGGTCTGGTGGGTCCCTGTTCCCTATTTTAAGTCCGATTTCAGTCTGAATTTTTGGCTAAATTCAGACCTGAAACAGACCAGAAGACGCACAGGACTTCTGTGCAATTCGCTCCGGAGATGTGTGAACCGGCTCCATAGAGAGTCGATCACAATCTTCTGACATGCAAATTGGATGTGGAGAAAACCCACATCCAATTTTCACTAGTGTGAACCCAGCCATAACATCTTACAAAAAAGGAGCGCAATTGGCCGGCTATAAGGGGGAGGAGGAGGCCAGATATAATTTTTTATTACACTAAACAAATTCCATGCATGCAGGCTCCCTCTGTTATTGCACCTGCATTTGCTCTGGGCCATCTGCAGGCGGCCTATAGAGGTGGATGAGGACACAGCATCTGCACGGACACCACCACATGTCAAAAATAACATGCAGGCAAGAGTGGGTGCACAGATCTGAACACACACTGAGGTTGATTTACTAAAACCAGAGAGTGCAAAATCTGGTGCAGCTGTGCATGGTAGCCAATCAGCTTGTTCAAACCAAGCTTTGACAAAAATTCATGGAAGCTGATTGGTTTCCATGCACAGCTGCACCAAAGTTTGCACCCTCCAGCTTTAGTAAATCAACCCCACTGTGTAAAGTTGAATTCCAGGTGCAAAGTAGGTCTATAGGTAGAAGGTTTTTTTTATTTGAACGCATTATATGCATCTGTGTGCAGCAGCCCATCCCCCCCAATACTTATCCAAGCCCTATCTCAATCCAGCAATGTTGCACAAGAGCCTTAGCTGTCCGAGACTCTCACTCCTTTTTGGCTGAGATAGCGGCGGGTGCCATTGGCTCCTACTGCTGTCAAAGTCGGTGAGCCAATGAGGAGAGAGTGGGCGTGGTGTTCCGTGTCTGAATGGATGCACAGAGCAGCAGCTCGGCTGTCCCCATAGCAAGCTGCTTGCTGTGGGGGAACTTGGCAGGAGGGAGGGGTCAGAAGCCCTGGCAAGGGAACCCGAGAAGAGGAGGATCTGGGCTGCTCTGTATAAAACCACTGCACAGAGCAGGTGAGTATGAAATGTTTGTTATTTTTAAATACTTTAACCACTTCCCACCCTGCCTATAGCAGAATGATGGCCAGGTGGTGGTTCCGTTATCCTGACTGTACGTCATATGATGTCAGGCAGGATAAGCCACGGGGGCGCACTGTGCGGCGAATGGTGGTGTGGTGTGTCACTCCGACACAGTGCAACTCCAATCAGGGTGAAGAGCCTCTCACTTAGGCTCTTTACCACATGATCAGCTGTGACCAATCACAGCTGATCATAGCGTGTAACCAGGAAAGTACCTGTAAATGACTTTCCTCGGTTCACGCTGACAGGAGAGCCGATCAGCGGCTCTCCTGTTAGAAGGGGGTCTGAGCTGATACTGCATTGATTATCAGCTCAGCCCCCATCAGAGCTGCCGCCACAGCTGCCAGTCAGTACCCACCAAAGTGCCAGTCAGTACCCACCAAAGTGCCAGTCAGTGCCCACCAGTAATGCCAGTCAGTGCCCATGTTAGATGCCAATCAGTGCCTCATCATCAGTGCCGCCTATCAATGCCAAAAAACAGTGCCCATCAGTGCCAAACAGTGCCCTTCAATTATACATATTAGTGCCATATTAGTGCCCTATCAGTGCGTGTCAGTGCAGCCTCATCAGTGTGTCAGTGAAGGAGAAAATAACATTTTATAACAAACAAGGAAAAACTTTTTTCCCCCAAAAATGTCAGTCTTTTTTAGTTTGTTTAGCAAAAAATAAAAAACCCAGCCTTGATCAAATACCACCAAAAGAAATCTCTATTTGTGGGAAGAAAATGATAAAAATTTAGTTTGGGTACAGTGTTGCATGACCACACAATTGTTATTCAGAAGAAGAGCTCCAATTTCTGTAGAAGAGCTCCAATTTCTATGTGGAGGAGGGATAAAAACAGTAAACTCAATTAAAACCTGTTTTTCTTTTTATTTATGATTGCATTCATAAAAAAAGTCATTGTCCAGCTCTCTGGAGCCCAGTCTGCAGCCCACTGGCACTGGTTTGCACCCCCTAGGACCCCAGCAGTATTAGGGTCCAGTCTCTGAACATCTCCCGTAGCATTCCCCCAGTCTCTGACCATCTCCTGTAGCATTCCCCCAGTCTCTGTCCATATCCCGTAGCATGCCCCCAGTGTCTGACCATCTCCCGTAAGCATGCCCCCAGTCTCTGACCATCTCCCGTAAGCATGCCCCCAGTCTCTGACCATCTCCCGTAAGCATGCCCCCAGTCTCTGACCATCTCCCGTAAGCATGCCCCCAGTCTCTGACCATATCCGGTAGCATGCCCCCAGTCTCTGACCATCTCCCGTAAGCATGCCCCCAGTCTCTGACCATCTCTCGTAAGCATGCCCCCAGTCTCTGACCATCTCCCGTAGCATGCCACCAGTCTCTGACCATCTCCCGTAGCATGCCCCCAGTCTCTGACCATCTCCCGTAGCATGCCCCCAGTCTCTAGCCATCTCCCGTAGCATGCCCATAGTGTCTGAGCAGTAACCAACGTATCACATGCATATCTCAAATGCTCCATGGTAAGTGAACATATTCTGCCAGTTGCAGACAATTCGATCCCCTCAGCTTGATGTGATATCAATCTGACCATCTGTACATCTTCCAAACACTATGCGTGGTGAAGGGCCACCTGCCTATATAAAAACTTGATCTATTTTTAGGTAGGCCACAACACTAAGTAAAGGTTGGCATGAGGCTCACGCAAAGCATTTGTTACCCCAACACTTCATATTCCTGATATGTGCCTGCTGTACGATATACTTGTATGAGAAAGGATCCTGTTCTCTCTGTGTTGCTTCCTTTGTGTGAAATCCCTGGTGTTCCTGCCGTCCCTCTGCTTTCCATTAAAAACTGACCACAGGTAGGTAGGCCACAACACTTTTATTCCTATTACAAGGAATGTAAACATCCCTTGTAATAGAAAAAAGAATGGCAGATTCGCTTTAAGGAGAGATCTGGGGTCAAAAAGATGCCAAATCTCTCCTTTACCTTTAAAAGATCAAAAGAATTCTGACCATTTGCTTTATATAATAAAAAAACCCTGGACTAGAAGTGACTTCATTGTGTTGCTCTGGTCCTCCAGGGCCATAGAGGCAGAGGACAGGGTGCCACTGCCTGGAGGGAGATCGGGACCTGGTGGCCGAGTACCATTGGCATTGCTCTGTAGTGTTCCCCTTTACCCCAATATATAAAAGGTTATCAGGAGCCTAAAGTAGGGGTTAAAGAGCTGTGCTACCACAGAGAATAACATTAGACCCCAGGAGAGGCAAGGGATATGGCGTGTAAGGGGGCCGTGTTAGGGAATTGACTCTTCCTGGAGTAGTATGTGCAGCATAGCGGCTCAGTGGTTAGCACATATGCCTTGCAGCACTGGGGTCCGTAGTTCACACCCCGGTCCCCCCCACACTCTACAGACAGGCTTGTTGATTAATTGTCCCTGTTATGAGATTTTACAGAGAGTGTACAAGATGGCGGCCTCCCCTCCAACCTGACGATCGCTCTGAGCCGCAAGCAGAGAAGATCTGTAGAGAGATCCATTCACAAAAAGAAGAGTCACATCTCCCAGCAAGTTCAACATCACATCACAAGAGAAGAGAAATGGATTTATGGAAAGAAATTTTTTTGTAATAAAACCTGTTAAATCCTGGAAGTGTCTGAGCTTTTCTCTGCCATGTGATCAGGTGGATCTCTTTGTGTTCTGTATACAGTGGGGGAAGGGTTAGAAATTGTATGGGGGAGGTAATGCTGTGTGGGGCCCCATTGAGATTTCCCCTCACTTCTGTCCTTGGAGTTTTCCCTAATGTCAGAACATGAGCGGGGGTCACTAGCACAGGAAGCGAGTGCAAACCTCCCCAATGGGGACAGGATTACCGGTTTTCATCATATATGCTCCCCTATATCCAGCTCCTATACTGACAACATCTCCAGTGTCTATCCATCTGCATATGTGAATGTCTTTGGACAACACACTGCTGCTCTCTCCACATTGCTGACTCAATTAGTGGCTATTTCTTCAGACTGGTATCTCCGGCTCTAAATCGGGGACACCATCCCTTCATTACTGGATTCAAGGGTTTCTTGAACTTTATGCCACTCTGTATTTGCTGTCACTGGATGACGCCTTTTAGGTTTTGACCATCTAGCAACCCCTGTGTGTGTGAGGAATTAATTGTGTGTGTGTAAGTGAGCCCGGGCTGTTTTATCTCATTGCGACAACATTGCCGTAACGGGGTTGATTTACTAAAGGCAAATCCACCCTGCACTACAAGTGCATTGCAAGTTCACTTGGAAGTGCAGTTGCTGTAGATCTGAGGGGAAGCTCTGAAAGGAGTGGAAGCTCTGCTGATTTTATCATCCAATCATGTGCAAGCTAAAATGCTCCCCCTCGGATCTACAGCAACTGCACTTTCAGTGCCTTTAGTAAATAACCCCCAGTGTTTTAGTATGTTTGGTGAAGGTTTTGATTATTTCCTGGCTAATTAGCCATGCTGTTATTTTTTCATGCAGCTTTTTCATATGATAAACTTTTGTACTTATTCCGCCGAGTGTGTTTTCCCATTGAAACCCTGTCTAAACCCCTTTGTTTTTTTCCTCCTGTTTTAATCCATGCTCTTCCCGCCTGCAGAATACAATAGCGCTGCTGGAAGGATTCTCCCATCAACACTGACTGTGTTGATCGGGGGAATTGAGCAATTTTCATTCCTTCCACTTCTGGTGGAAGGAAAGAAAATTGCATAATGTATGGCCTGCTTTAGAATTTGAGCTCCCTAGTCGCAGCATATTGCCGTGTACACACGGCCGGAATTTCTGAAGGAAACAGTCCGATGGGAGCTTTTCATCAGATTTTCTGACCGCGTGTATGCCCATCGGTCTTTTTCTGTCGGCATCTCCAACGAACTTTAGATTGAGAGCCTGTTCGGAAAACCTTTCTATCAGATGTATGAAATTCTGACACGCAAAATTCCGACACATGCTCGGAAACAATTCGACGCATGCTTGGAAGCATTAAACTTCCCTTTTATAGTGCCGTCGAACGTGTTGTATGTTACGGTGTTATTGACCGGAATTTGGTGTGACCGTGTGTAGGCGAAACAGTTTGAGCGAAATTCCGTTGGAATTCCAATGGGAAAACCATCATAACTTTTTCCGACGAGAATTCTGATCGTGTGTACGCGGCATATCTCTAAACGAAGGGTGCAGACTGGTAGCTACAGATATCAGTAAAGAAGCCCATCAGTTACCTCTTCACCTGCACTGTTATTACTCAGTTGCCATCTGATGTTTCAGCAGAGTTGCAAATTTGTCACGATCTACTTTATCATGAAACAACTTTTACATGTGATCCCCATGTAGACCTAACACAGTGGGGTTGATTTACTAAAGGGAAAAAGTTGCTCCAGAGCTTAGTAAACAAGCAGAAGCTCTGCTGACTTCCATCATCCAATCATGTGCAAGCAATAATGCTGTTTTTTTTAATTTTCCTTGCACAGGGTTTGGGTACTCTTTGCAAAGTCAAGCCTTACCTCATTTACTAAGCTCTGGAGCAATTGCACCTGCAAACTGCACAGTCTATTTGCCTTTAGTAAATCAACCTCGGTGTCTCTGCTAGATAATTTTCCAAGCAATCAGATAAATATGCAGTTTAATTATGTATGTGGGTACTGTGTAAGCCACCAAAGTACTTGTATGTTTTTTTTTAAGTCACTTCTGTGATCCAGGCACCCCTGCCAGAAAATGTAACTACCGAAGACCTCACTTTTCACAGTGCATTTAAAGAGGAACTTCACTTGTTTTTATAAAAGTAGAAGATACTGTAGCTGCTGATTTCTAAGAAAGACAAATCTACCAGTCTGCAAGGTCCAGCATTATCTTCCTAGTGTTACACCGGCTCCTGAAGAGCACACACTATGTGTTTTTCAAACTTAAGGTTACACCTGAACTGCAGTTTGGTTTGGGTACAATTGTCTTAATTTGGACCTCAGCATAAGTCTGACTGGACTATGAGATATTCAGCCTGACCACAGGGGGCACTGTCTCTTCTGGAAGGCATGGAACTAGGGTCTGGTTGGGTGCTTAAGTTACTCTTTCTTAGAGCCCGCCTAGTGGGAGTGGCGCTCTTGCTGTGCTTTCTGGGAGAGGGTATTTAAGATGTGGATGTCATGTGGTTTGGGGTTACCGGTCCAGAAGGATGTACTGACTTCATGGTCCTGGTCTTCCTGACCAGCCCCCAGGAAGGCTATGCCCTGGGGTGTGGATCCACCTGATCTTGTTGTCTCAGGGCTGGCTAGGGAGGGGGGGGGAAATAGGATTGGCGCTATACCCTTTGACACTTTGGCTAGCCCGAGGCAAAGTAACTAAAGGAGGATTCTGAGGTGTTTGGGTGCCGTCTCTGGTTTGGGAGAGACCCAGTGACTTCACGCTATCCAGGGGAGGACTCTTCAGAAGAAGGCCATGTACGGTGTGGGTTTCTTAGCAAGAGCCTAGAGGAGCTGAAGTACCCAAGAGAATCCGGTCTTGTGGATATCGCCAAGATGGCTGAAAGATACAGGTATCACAAGAGTGTTCTACAAGTTTAGGAATGGAGAAATTCGGTGAGAAAATCTAATTCATAGGGCACCTCATCCCAAAATTTATGAAGAAAATATGAGTCTAGGGAGGAGTGGATTATTACGGTGCCTAATAATGATAGGATATGACATGAGGTACCAAAATTAGAAACAATTAGGTGCAATATATGGCATAAAAGTTTAACATAAATTATTTAAAAAAAATATATTCATAAAATTATGTATTATCAAAATTAATACACAACACAATACAATCGATAAAATAGTCGTCTACTCAAAGTGATATAGTCGAAATTTAATCGCTGGTCAAGAGAGTCCCAACATGTTTTGCCATTACCATAGCTTCTTCAGGGGAACCATTTTTTTGACCCACAGGAGGACGAACAATAGCTATAAAAATAGTAACAAATAAACAGACAATTATTTTACAAATTATGATTAATAGAATACCGATTTTTACCTTAGCCAAGGTAATTACATATATATATATATATATTAGTAATCGAAGTTAAAAATGGGCAGAAGAAAAGTGAGATTAAGCTTGATAGAGAAACATTGTTCATAATTAAATACATACCCCTGGCTTATTCACAAGCCTGCAATTGATGAGGCGCTCTCACGGGGGGGGGGGGGAAGAATGAAACATCCATCCCTACGTATCGCCAATGGTGGCTGCAGGGGGTAGAGGAGAGACCGAACAACACAATTGTTATTAAGGGGATTAAATATACGTAATGTGGTATGCAGGGGAAATATGTACCTCATACATACCTAATGCAGGGTTAATGTAGGGGAACTACATATCAGAAACACCGAAAATTTGGAAAAATTTGGGATAACAAAGGACACACTGTGAGGCAACCTGGATGCACACAAAGGTACAGAAAAAACCCAAAATGCATAACCATAAAACAGGGGGCCAATTAAGGATAACGAAACAAAGGAATTAAATAAGTAGTCCATAAATGAGCTCACCTGAGCCCTGATAGGGAGTTCTATGTGTGTTCACCAGCCGAAGGCAATGGTTGATCTCCAACATAAAAACCTAGCCTGAACAAGGGCTGTACAAAAAGCAGAAATGCTTAATGATAAAGCCCCTAGTAATACAAAAAGAAAGATATATATATAATCAGAAGATGTAATAAACCAACAACAGGGAAGGCTGAAAAGGTGTGGATCACAGTCAGCCTAAACCTAAAAACTAACCTTGTTTCCGTGTGCTACACAAGACGGCGTCTCCTGAGAACCAGCAACCAGCCCAAGGCTGGAGGGTATTGTATACCCCCCACTCTATCAGCGCTCGAGCGTAGAAGTCAGCGACGAGTGACGTCAGCGGCACCCTGCGCAGTCGCCAGATGTAGGCGCCGACAGAGAGCGGACTAAACACTCTCTGTGCGGCCGCCCGCTCCGTCCCCTAAGCCTACAATCTCCAGAGTTCTTAGCGGAAAACATTACGTCATCACAATAATGTGCTTGACGCGAATGTTAGCGCTGAGAGTGCGAAGTGAAATAAGATGAATGCTCCGGAATAGGAATACCGGACGGGGGAGTGGGGAAGTCAAAACGGGGCAGGCATAAATAGGCACAGAAATTGCTGTAACGGGCACTGTTTCCACAATACGGTGCCGGAGCGTCCATACAGGCACCAGGAGGTGAAGAACCAAGCTGGTCCACCCGAAGGGAGCTATATCACCAAGTGGGACACGGGAAGAAAAGCCAGGGGCAGCAAAAACGATAAAGAAACAGAGTGACCATGTAATAAATGTACTGCCAACTAATTAAATCGACAAAGTACTCAAATACAAATTGGGTAATTATAACAAGTTACCAAAGGGAAGGTCAGGCGGTACTCAATAAAGGAGTGTATAGTGTATATATGTGGAAAATTTGTATAATGTTATAAAAGGCAAATAAAAGAAAATAGGGGGTAATAGCCAAAGAACCAAAGTCAAATTCCACAAAGTCCAAAGTATATGAATGACAAAAAAGAAAAATTAATTAATTCTGCAAGTTTAGTTTTCCTACGTGTTCTACAACAACGTCTGTGGCAGAGACTTGTTCCTGATTAACCACTTGCTTACTGGGCACTTAAACCCCCCTCCTGCCCAGACCAATTTTCAGCTTTCAGCACTGATGCACTTTGAATGACAATTGCGCGGTCATACAACACTGTACCCAAATGAAATTTTTATAATTTTTTTCCCACAAATAGAGCTTTCTTTTGGTGGTATTTAATTACAGCTGGGAGTTTTATTTTTTGCTAAACAAACAAAAAAAGATGCAAAAAAAAATAAAAAATCATGTTTAATAGTTTGTTATAAAATTTTGCAAACAGGTAATTTTTCTCCTTCATTGAAGTGCGCTGATGAGGCGGCACTGATAGGCTGCACTGGTGGGCACTGATAGGCTGCATTGGTGGGCACTGATAGGCTGCATTGGTGGGCACTGATAGGCTGCATTGGTGGGCACTGATAGGCTGCACTGGTGGGCACTGATAGGCTGCACTGGTGGGCACTAATAGGCTGCACTGGTGGGCACTGATAGGCATAGTTAAGGCGGCACTAATAGGCACAGATAAGGCGGCACCGATGGGCAAAATAAATATAAAATAAAAAATCATGTTTAATAGTTTGTTATAAAATTTTGCATACAGGTCATTTTTCTCCTTCATTGAAGTGCGCTGATGAGGCGGCACTGATAGGCTGCACTGGTAGGCACTGATAGGCTGCATTGGTGGGCACTGATAGGCTGCACTGGTGGGCACTGATAGGCATAGTTAAGGTGGCACTAATAGGCACAGATAAGGTGGCACCGATAGGCACAGATAAGGCGGTACTGATGGGCACAGATAAGGCGGCATTGATGGGCAAAGATGGGCACAGATAAGATGGCACGGATGGGTGGCATGGATGGGTGGCACTAAGGGGCACTGATCAGTACCACTGATAGATGGGACTGATAGGTGGCTCTGATAGGTGGCTCTGATAGGTGGCACTGATGGACACTGGTAGATGACACTGATGGGCACGGATATGTGGCACTGGGGTGCAGCACCATTGTTGAGGCAGATTGTGGGCACTGCTGGGTGGCACTGTGGGCACTGCTGGGTGGCACTATGGGCACTGCTGGGTGGCACTGTGGGCACTGCTGGGTGGCACTGACGGGGGCAATTATTTATTAATGAGGTGGCACTGGCAGGGGGCAGGTGGGCACTGGCAGGGCTGGCATCAGTCCCGATCATGGCCGCCGGTGATCGGCTCTTTTTTTTTCTCCTCGCGCTGTCAGCGCGAGGAGGAATAATAGCCGATTACCGGCTCCGTTGTATCACATGATCAGCTGTCATTGGCTGACAGCTGATCACGTAGTAAGGGGTCGGGATCGACCCCTTGCTCGGATCCGTCATCAGGCGAGTCTCATAGACTTGCTGATCACAGAGAGCGCCGCGCGCACCCCTCAGAGGGCGGGCAGGCCGCTCGTGCACGGGACGACGTCAATAGACGTAGTCCCGGCAAAGGAGGTCTGCGCTGTAGCCGTCATTTGGCTATAGTGCGGATCTCTAGTGGTTAGCACCTTGTTGGCTGCTAGGCCTTGTGAGAGAGGGACTGTCCAACTTGAGTGAACATCCAGCTGCGAATGGCTATTCTCTGAATGCAGTCAAAGTAAGCAAGTGCTTCAATATTGACTTTGACACTAAAGCCGCGTACACGCGATCAAACAATGCGGTGGAAAAGTCCAGCAGACTCAAGTCCGCCGGACAATCCGCCCATGTGTGGGCTCCAGCGGACTATTTTGACCCAAAAGTCCAGCGGACTAAGAAAGTAGTTTTGCACATCAGATACAGAAGACCGGGCCACCGCTTGTAAAAGAGCTAGAAGTGCAGTGGCCCGGCAAAAAGAACCGAAGAGGGGGACAAGACCCCCCGAAGTCGGAAGAAGAGGGCGGCGGCGAAGAAGAAAGCTGGACTCCTCCGCTAGTAACAGAGCTAGCAGAACATAGTGGAGGAGTCCGGCGAGAAGACCCCCGAAGACGGAAGAAGACCCCCGGAGCTGTGCAATAAACTAAAATCTTGGAACACTACTTCCATTGAAAATGAGCTCATGAATTCAATGGGACCCACTAAATCAATAAGTGGGTAATAAAACCCTGACAGATGCCAATACCAAGCAGAGGCTTGATGCTGAAGCATTTCAGAAAATCTTTCCTTCAAAGGATAAGTTCACTTTTTAAAAAAAAATTATAAATGCACAGGTAAAAAAAAAAGAATTTTTTTTAATTTATTTTTTGGAGCCTGTAAAGCATTGCACCAGCGATCAGCTGATTGCTCATGCCATGCAGGTCTCCTGCAGACCCGTCAGTGTTTCTGAGTGCCCGTATGGGCAAGCAGCTACACTGACAGGAAGAATCAATGAACTACCACGGCGATCCACGGCACCGTGGTAGTTCATTGAGAACTGCAAACTGACATCTGCAAAGGTTGTTGGTACTTGTAGTTCATTCGTTCACAGAACTCGATGAATGAATGGCGTGACTGTGTGGGCAGAGCCCTGCATGGGCATGCTAAGACTGCAGGATTGGGAACATGTTACATGTTCCATCCTAAAAGCAGGTTCCCAAAAGGTGAACTTATCCTTTAAAGAGGAAGTAAACCCTGATGAGTTTCCTCCCTTTTTCATTCCCTGCAAAGGCAAAGCATAATAGACTACTATGCATCGCATAGTAGCCCATTATGTGTCACTTACCTGACACAGGAGCCAGCGATGTCACCACTGTCCCCTGTAGTCTGGCGCATCCATCTTCTCGGTGGGGTCTCGCAGCTCCGCCGCTGTCATTTGGCGAAGCCGTGATGATGTCACTCCCGCGGATGCGCATGGGAGCTGACACACGCGGCATCGTGCGGCATTGATGATGCCACGCTCAGTGCGCCTGCGTGCCGTTGTCTACGGCGCATGCGCCGTATACAGCAGTGCCTGTCTTCGGGCAAATATCTCCTAAACCGTATAGGTTTAGGAGATATTTCTTGGACCTACAGGTAAGCCTTAATCTAGGCTTACCTGTAGGTCAAAGTGGTTTGTAAGGGTTTACAACCACTTTAACATTCACAGCAGTTAAAATAACCTTAACATAGAATTCCAGGCCAAGCCTATGTAGTCTTAAATATGAACTTTATTTATTTTAGTTTGACACTACAGCGATACCACATGTGTGAGACTTCCACAGCCTGGCCACATACAGAGGCCGAGTACAGCCAAGCAAGGCCGAGCATGCCCGGGCACGGCTGGGTATCACCGAGTATTGCAGGGTATCACCGAGTATGGCTGGGTATGGCAGGGTATTGTTGGGTATGGCAGTTTATGACAGAGTATTGGCAGGGCATTGATGGGTATTGCAGAGTATTGGCAGGGCATTGCAGAGTATTGGCAGGGTATTGCTAGCTAATAGTTTGTTATAAAATTTTGCAAACAGGTAATTTTTCTCCTTCATTGATATGCACTGATGAGGCGGCACTGATAGGGTCAGCTAAGACGACACTGATAGGCATAGATAAGGTGGCACTGATAGGGACAGATAAGGCGGTATTAATGGGCACAGATAAGGCAGCACTGATGGCCACTGATAAGATGGCACTGATGGGTACCACTGATGGCCACCGATAGGTACCAATGATGGGCAGCACTGTTGTTGAGGCACTGATTGTGGGCACTGGTAGGCGGCACTGTTGCCTATTGCTAGGTGGCATTTTCGGAATCTGCGTGTGCTGTGTACTGCACATGCGCAGTACACAGCGGACACTATCCGATGGGGGACCATATATGATAGGACACCGGTGTAGCAGTAAGATGGGTATCCCATGAAATGTGGTATCCTCTGCTACTACTGCTCATGTGCCGATTTCAGACAAGTGGTATGACAGGATCGATGAGATCCTGGGAGCTCTGCCCTTCCGGGGGGTGAGTGACAAGCTGAGTGCGCATGTGCAGTTCACTTCCCGTGGGCACCTGGAGGTCTAGTGTGTGGTTTAGTGGAGTTATAATTGGAGGAAACGTTTTGTTTTGTTTTTGTCGCTCATTTTAATCACATTGCAATGTGTAATGTCTGCTCCTCTACAGCTTTCTACTGTATATTACAGCTACCCAGATACAGAGACCCATTATTATTTATTGAGGTATAGATATATAATATTTCTATCACAATATGTAATGGGCTGTATATATTTATCATTCCTGCAGACCACTTCAGAACCCAAGTTCGCACTAATGCAGCCTCAAACCCCCCCCCCCCTCCCCCCCCAAATGCATAACCTCCTTTTTTTTTTACTACTTTTTTCTTCCTTAAAAGGATATTTTTTTTACACTGTGGTGTATACAGCTATATATATATATATATATATATATATATATATATACACACACAGTGGAAAAAAAACGCAAATCGCGGCCAAAATTGCGGTAAAAACACAGTAAAAAAGCGGTACTTGCGTTTTTGATGTGGGTCCATTGACTTCTATTACATGCAAAACGCTGCATTTTGCATGAAAAAAAGTCCCCGACCTTTCCAAAAACACAGAGGCACAAAAATGCATTAATGTGAACATGTTCCATAGGAACTCATGTTAAAAAAAAATTCCCTGCATTTCTGCAAAATGCATCAAAAAACGCGTTAGTGTGAATCAAGCCTTAAGGCCCGTACACACGGTCACAAAATCTGAAGATAAACTCCGTCCGATGAACGATCTGCCAATTTTCTCAACATTAGTATGTTGCTTTTGACAGCCGATTACGAATTTTCAGCAGACAAAAACTGCATGAGCAGGCTTGAAAGATTTTTGTCTGATGTGACCACAACGTCCGATTTTTCTTTTCATTTGTACAGTTTTCTGACCAAAAAATAAAAATCTGAAGAGCAAGACTAGGCATGCTCAGAAACGAAAGAACACGTACAAAACAATTCAACACATTACGTCACTTCTGACGTTAAATTCTGTCGTCAGAAAATTTTCTGATGGTGAATATCCTCTTCACTTTCGATTTGAGACAAAAAACTGCCGAAAATCCGTCCAATAATCTGACCGTGTGTACAAGGCTTTACTGCCCCCGGCTGCAAGTATACACAAGACCTAGCTGGAGGAAGAGTGTGCAGAAGGCTTTGCAATGCCGTTTTAACACTTTTTAGGCATATTTGTAAAATAAAACAATAAATGCACATTTTTTGGGGGGCAAAATGTAGGTTCGTTTTTGTTTTGTTTTTTGGAAAAGATGCAATAAGTCAACCACATCAGCTCAGAATTATTCAAGTTTCCTTTTTTAAAATGTATTTATTTCTTTATTTTCTTGCCCCCCCCATGTTTTTTTTTTAATCACCTGTTACCAGCCTGTTCACTTGAACCCACCCAGCCGGACACCTGCTGTCTGTACATCTGCATGTCAAATGGGATCAATGACACGCTGCAGATTCACTACAATTTATGGCCGACCCTCCCTGTGATCCATTTCACGCTTCACATGAAAAGAGTATGGCACAACTGCAAACCTACCAAGACATGGCCGTCCACCTAAACTGACAGGCCGGGCAAGGAGATCATTAATCAGAGAAGCAGCCATGAGGCCCATGGTAACTCTGGAGGAGCTGCAAAGAGCCACAGCTCAGGTGGGAAAAACTGTCCTCAGGACAACTATTAAGCCTCATACACATGATTGGATTTTCCACAGCCAAAACCTCAGACTTTTGTCCAAAGGGCGTTGATCAAGAACTTGTCTTGCATACAAACGGCAAAGAATTGTCAGCCAAGAAACACAAACGTAGTGACGTACTACGTGGTTTTTCAGCTCTTTAGCACCACCCTTTGGGCTCCTCTGCTAATTTCGTGTTAGTAGATTGGTATGGTGGATAAGTCTGGCAGCAGCATTCATGATAGACTGAAGAGGGGATTCGTGCTTTTCATTTTGCCCTTTTCAGTTAGTTTCTGAATGGCCATTCGTCAACCATACATGTTGGTGGAATCAGAGGAGATAACGTGTTATTTATTATTGGCCTTGGAGTTACTGCTTTGACCCAAGTCCAGTCCAGGAACAGGAGGAGTAGGATTTCTTGGACCAAAAATTGGTTACTTTATTAATCGTGGCCAATTATGCCATATGCCTTTGCTGCGGGAGCTCCGGGAGAATAATCTGGATGATTTTAGAAATTATTCCCTGCTTTCACTAACTCTTGGCATTGTTGACCCTCTATATTGAGAAGCAGGACACATGCATGAGGCTTTTATTTTATTTTTTGATTGAATAATAATGATTTCATTTAATTGAATTTAACTCTGTCTCCTCCGCTCCATTTCTTCTTTCTGTGGGGTTACCCCAAGGCTCTGTTCTTGGACCCCTTCTCTTCTCTATCTACACCTCCTCCCTTGATCACTTGATAACCGCCCATTGCTTCCAATACCACTTATATGCAAATGATACCCAAATCTATCTGTCTACTCCTCACCTCACTCCTTCAGTCTCCTCTCGCATTACTAACTTGCTAACTGACATATCAGAATGGATGTTGCACCACTTAATCTCTCTAAAACTGAGCTATTAATATTCCCCCCGCCTATGCCCCCCTCCATGACTTTTCCATCAAAATCAACAATGCAACCATCAGGCCCTCCCCTCACTCCAGGGTACTCGGTGTAATCCTAGACTCTGACTTGTCATTTCAGCCCCAAGTCCAATCGTTGTCAAAAGTTTGTAGAATTCACCTCCATAACATCTCTAAAATTCACCCCTTTTTAACAAATGAAACCACCAACTCTTCATTCACTCCCTTCTTGTTTCTCGCCTTGACTATTGCAACTCCCTTCTCATTGGCCTGCCTCTCCATAGGCTCCTCCCCTCTTCAGTCTATCATGAATGCTGCTGCCAACTTATCCACCTTACCCGGTATAAAGAGTAAACCGCGCTATTCAAACACAAAATAATATTATATAAATTCCCTACAAGCAGCAACCCTAATCGTAATACTCCGATAACAAACTAAATAGGTGAACAAAGTGAGCTGCGCTAAAAACAAAAAAATTCGTCTTTCTAAAAACGAATCATAAAAAAACATCAATAGTCATGAGAGAAAAAAAAAATAGTAATTGCTGGTGACAAAAATAGATGCAAATAATTAGATTAGTTAAATCAACCAATTAATTAAATGCAAATAATTAAATTATATAAGTGAATAATATCTTTTCATCGTATAAGTGAAAAAAATGTTTTTAAATCAGAACCAATAATGAAATTAGCATAAATTGTATACCCCTTATATATAAATCATATACATTAAAAAAGATAAACCTACACACCAATGAATTAATTGTAGTGAATAAGCAAAGAAAAAATTAACAAAAAATATGCATTGAATAAAAAAGAAGAAAAAAACTGAAAAAATTGTCCAAAGAATAGTGTTGGTTCTTCAAAGGTGATATTATGGAGTAGACACCCACAAATTCCTGTGTGAAAAACAATCCAAACAATCCTCCACCAGTGAGAAGAGGGGCCGCTTACCAGAGTTATAGATCTTAGTGTCAATGAGATCAACAGAGCAACAGCACAGAAGTTATGGATGAACCGTCACAGGCACCACACAGCTTTTATCTCCAATATGAAGCCTCCAGACAGGGAACGAGGGTATCGTGGATCATATAAAAAATCAAAAGGCACTCGCATAGCGTAAAACCACTTACTTTAATGGAATAAAATATAAAATATTACACTCACATGTGCATAGAAGAAAACGATCGTATAAATAAAACGAGCCGGCCGGGACTCGTGTGCCACCCGCACTTCCTAGTTGGGCGTAGAACGCGGAGACGTCAGAACGCCTATCTCCCTACGCGCGTTTCGTCTCCAACGGACATGTTCACGGGATGCGGGACGGCGTTCTGACGCACCGCCTATATACCAAATCATAAACAAAACAGCCTCGGTCTGAGCTCCATGCTGTCTCCCAATCCACCATATTAGGTGAGGGAAAGAGGACAAAAATACCAATATCATCACCTAATCCGCCATTTTGCATGAGGGAAAAAGAATAAAAATTTGCCCTACTACCACATGAAGCCAGACCATTTGGTGAGAAGTATCTCAAAGCTTGAAATGATGTGGATACATAAATTAAGAAGTTATACCCCTCATGGCCTTAACATTGAAGTAGACGTAAATGCGTTCATTGACAATGCTTGAACAACATATAACTGGTTTGAATAGCTTATATAATTTAGGCTCCCTGTTTTTTCTTGGATTGTAAACTTGGTGTGAGTTCCATGAGTCCTCGCTAAGGGATTTTTGTTTTTACAGTTTTTTGTTTTTGCTTTTTACCTGGGGCATCATCATATATTTTTTCTATGGTGTTGGCATATTTTAATTATACAACTAATAATGTATTAATATTCAGATATATAAAATATTATATATCTTTGCCATATAAGCCCCTTTGCCTATCTATTCGGATTGTTTTGCCTGTGTTGATTCGCTGTTAAGTATCAGATAAGACCAGAACTGTGTGGACTGCAACAGAGGAAACCCAAACGTGTATAAGTGAAATATGATTTATTAAAGAAAGTGAATAATATAAATACAACCACACAGTGCAATAAACCAACCAACAAAGACCCCCAAACAACAACAGACAGATATGTACAATAAATGGGAAATGCAAGGACCGTAAACGATAGGCAGGCCAGGGTCATACACAGGGAGATCAGCAGATAAACAAGGGCAGTCCAGAATCAGAGTCACAAGCCAGGCCAAGGTCATAAAATGGGGTAAGGAACACAGGACAGGGAGAGGATGGACGGATCAGACTGCAGGATAGGGATAATGGTAACAGGTGGGACAGGGTAGGGACCAGGACAGGGAAACAGGATAAGAACCACGGGTCACAGGTTCAGGTATAGAATCAGGATCGCAAGCAGCAGGTCAGGGCACAAGGAACAATACCAAGGCGAGGTGTGTGTGCACCTGCCGGGTATTTATAATGGCTGCTGTCAGTCATGTGACGCCTGACTGCAGAAGGCAATACCTGCTCCATACTGCCAGGATCCCTCCGCTGGTGGACACCAGTACTGTGGACCAAAGATGACATAATTCCAGCAGGAGACACCTGCTGGTGGATCGCAGTACTGCATGCCAAATGATTGATATTACCAGCGGAGGGAACCTTTCCTGACAGTACCCCCCCTCAAAGGAGCGACCTCCGGACGCTCCAACTAGCAGTTGCTGGGGAAAGTCCATTGCGTCAAGCTGGGCTATGAGCAAAGTCACATCAGGTTGGGTAACGGGCACTTCAAGCAGGGCAGCAGACAGAAGCACATCGGACCGGGAAGCTGGCACATCGGGCTGGAAGGCGGGCAGCGGCACGTCAGGCTGGAAGGCGGGCAGCGGCACGTCAGGCTGGAAGGCGGGCAGCGGCACGTCAGGCTGGAAGGCGGGCAGCGGCACGTCAGGCTGGAAGGCGGGCAGCGGCACGTCAGGCTGGAAGGCGGGCAGCGGCACGTCAGGCTGGAAGGCGGGCAGCGGCACGTCAGGCTGGAAGGCGGGCAGCGGCACGTCAGGCTGGAAGGCGGGCAGCGGCACGTCAGGCTGGAAGGCGGGCAGCGGCACGTCAGGCTGGAAGGCGGGCAGCGGCACGTCAGGCTGGAAGGCGGGCACTGGGACGTCAAGCTGGAAGGCGGGCACTGGGACGTCAAGCTGGAAGGCGGGCACTGGGACGTCAAGCTGGAAGGCGGGCACTGGGATATCAAGCTGGAAGGCAGGCACTGGGATGTCAGGCACATCAGACTGGAAGGCGTCGGACTGCAAGGCCGGGACATCAGACTGGAAGGAATCGGACTGCAAGGCCGGGACATCAGACTGGAAGGAATCGGACTGCAAGGCCGGGACATCAGACTGGAAGGAATCGGACTGCGAAGCCGGGACATCAGACTGGAAGGAATTGGACTGCGAGGCCGGGACATCAGACTGCGAGGCCGGGACATCAGACTGCGAGGCCGGGACATCAGACTGCGAGGCCGGGACATCAGACTGCGAGGCATCAGACTGCAAGGCCAGGACATCAGACTGGAAGGCCAGGACATCAGACTGGAAGGCCAGGACATCAGACTGGAAGGCATCAGACTGGAAGGCCGGGACATCAGACTGGAAGGCCGGGACATCAGACTGGAAGGCATCAGACTGGAAGGCCGGGACATCAGACTGGAAGGCATCAGACTGGAAGGCCGGGGCATCAGACTGGAAGGCATCAGACTGGAAGGCCGGGGCATCAGACTGGAAGGCATCAGACTGGAAGGCCGGGGCATCAGACTGGAAGGCATCAGACTGGAAGGCCGGGGCATCAGACTGGAAGGCATCAGACTGGAAGGCATCAGACTGGAAGGCCGGGGCATCAGACTGGAAGGCCGGGGCATCAGACTGGAAGGCAGACTGGAAGGCCGGGGCATCAGACTGGAAGGCATCAGACTGGAAGGCCGGGACATCAGACTGGAAGGCATCAGACTGGAAGGCCGGGGCATCAGACTGGAAGGCCGGGGCATCAGACTGGAAGGCCGGGGCATCAGACTGGAAGGCAGACTGGAAGGCCGGGCATCAGACTGGAAGGCATCAGACTGGAAGGCCGGGGCATCAGACTGCAAGACATCAGACTGGAAGGCCGGGACATCAGGCTGCAAGGCGTCTGGCTGGAAGGCCGGGACATCAGGCTGCAAGGCGTCTGGCTGGAAGGCCGGGACATCAGGCTGCAAGGCGTCTGGCTGGAAGGCCGGGACATCAGGCTGCAAGGCGTCTGGCTGGAAGGCCGGGACATCAGGCTGCAAGGCGTCTGGCTGGAAGGCCGGGACATCAGGCTGCAAGGCGTCTGGCTGGAAGGCCGGGACATCAGGCTGCAAGGCGTCTGGCTGGAAGGCCGGGACATCAGGCTGCAAGGCGTCTGGCTGGAAGGCCGGGACATCAGGCTGCAAGGCGTCTGGCTGGAAGGCCGGGACATCAGGCTGCAAGGCGTCTGGCTGGAAGGCCGGGACATCAGGCTGCAAGGCGTCTGGCTGGAAGGCCGGGACATCAGGCTGCAAGGCGTCTGGCTGGAAGGCCGGGACATCAGGCTGCAAGGCGTCTGGCTGGAAGGCCGGGACATCAGGCTGCAAGGCGTCTGGCTGGAAGGCCGGGACATCAGGCTGCAAGGCGTCTGGCTGGAAGGCCGGGACATCAGGCTGCAAGGCGTCTGGCTGGAAGGCCGGGACATCAGGCTGCAAGGCGTCTGGCTGGAAGGCCGGGACATCAGGCTGCAAGGCGTCAGGCTGGAGCAGGTTGGTTGATGTGGAGGCAGGTTGCGTTACTGGCAGGATCAAATGGGTAGGAAAGAACTTCCGTCTCTTTTTAGATTTAGCTACTGAAGGCCTGTAGGTAGCTGCAGATCTATAGGTAGGGGATGAAGCAAACTGGAGAGAAGGGTTGGAATATGGCAGGGAAGAGGTAACAGTGGCTGGGGGAAGTTCTTGAGGTATAGTGGGCCATGGGAAAGAGGCAGTTGGATTAAAGGCAGGATATTTGCAGCAGGAAGAAACAGGGTATTGATATTTGGTGGGGAGTAGAGTATATTGGGCTGAAACTGAGGTTGCCATAGGTGATGGAGGAAGAGTTTCTTGGGCAGGCAGGTGTTTGGTAGCAGAGATGGTTTGTTGTGGGCTGGCTGTGGCTGATTGCAAAATACCAGACCATGCTAAAAGTAGTGGTTGCACAAACTGCGGGTTACATACTGCCTGTCTGACAAGGGATTGTACGGAATCAACACATTCTATTATCATCTGTTGGGAACAGGCTGTGTAATGCTCAAAAAAGTAAGGGGAATCATCTTCCAGAAGCCATACCAGTGATGTGACTTGATTAATACTGAAAGGGGGAGAAAAATCATCATGGCCCCCTGGGATGCAGGGCAGGGCCAGCTCTGTGCAGATTTGAATTAACGGCTGAACATCCCCAAACAACATACAGCCCTGATCAACCCAGGAGTGAGCTAAACGAATGGTTTCCAACAGCTGATCACTGGTCCACCCTTTCAGTGTCTGGCGGAGATAGTCACCACTCTCAAACGCCAACAAAGCATAATAACGAATCACTTCTAAATTCATTTCTGTAAGCAACCTGAACCAAGATGGTTCCTCTGTGTAGCCACTTCTGGTCAGGGATGGCCTTGGTATTCTGTTAAGTATCAGATAAGACCAGAACTGTGTGGACTGCAACAGAGGAAACCCAAACGTGTATAAGTGAAATATGATTTATTAAAGAAAGTGAATAATATAAATACAACCACACAGTGCAATAAACCAACCAACAAAGACCCCCAAACAACAGACAGATATGTACAATAAATGGGAAATGCAAGGACCGTAAACGATAGGCAGGCCAGGGTCATACACAGGGAGATCAGCAGATAAACAAGGGCAGTCCAGAATCAGAGTCACAAGCCAGGCCAAGGTCATAAAATGGGGTAAGGAACACAGGACAGGGAGAGGATGGACGGATCAGACTGCAGGATAGGGATAATGGTAACAGGTGGGACAGGGTAGGGACAAGGACAAGGAAACAGGATAAGAACCACGGGTCACAGGTTCAGGTATAGAATCAGGATCGCAAGCAGCAGGTCAGGGCACAAGGAACAATACCAAGGCGAGGTGTGTGTGCACCTGCCGGGTATTTATAATGGCTGCTGTCAGTCATGTGACGCCTGACTGCAGAAGGCAATACCTGCTCCATACTGCCAGGATCCCTCCGCTGGTGGACACCAGTACTGTGGACCAAAGATGACATAATTCCAGCAGGAGACACCTGCTGGTGGATCGCAGTACTGCATGCCAAATGATTGATATTACCAGCGGAGGGAACCTTTCCTGACATTCGCATTTAATATTATTCTGTATATATATTTTTTTATTAAATATTATTTTAATTAATACTATTTTTTACTAAAATTAAAGGGGGAGGAGGGGATTCCCTCCGATAAGAGACGAGCCCTTTTTTCTTATGAAAAGTTTCTTATAAAAAGTTTTTCATATTTAATGTATTTTTTATGTGTTTTTTTTTTTTTAATTTATGATTCCCAGGTAACTCTGATGGTTATGGGCAGAGGTCTGGCTTTATGTGGTAGTAGAGCAAATTTTTATTCTTTTTCCCTCATGCAAAATGGCAGATTAGGTGATGATATTGGTATTTTTGTCCTCTTTCCCTCACCTAATATGGTGGATTGGGAGACAGCATGGAGCTCAGACCGAGGCTGTTTTGTTTATGATTTGGTATATAGGCAGTGCGTCAGAACGCCGTCCCGCATCCCGTGAACACGTCTGTTCGAGACGAAACGCGCGTAGGGAGATAGGCGTTCTGACGTCTCTGCGTTCTACGCCCAACTAGGAAGTGCAGGCGGCACACGAGTCCCGGCCGGCTCGTTTTATTTATACGATCGTTTTCTTCTATGCACATGTGAGTGTAATATTTTATATTTTATTCCATTAAAGTAAGTGGTTTTACGCTATGCGAGTGCCTTTTGATTTTTTATATGATCCACGATACCCTCGTTCCCTGTCTGGAGGCTTCGTATTGGAGATAAAAGCTGTGTGGTGCCTGTAACGGTTCATCCATAACTTCTGTGCTGTTGCTCTGTTGATCTCATTGACACTGAGATCTATAACTCTGGTAAGCGGCCCCTCTTCTCACTGGTGGAGGATTGTTTGGATTGTTTTGCACACAGGAATTTGTGGGTGTCTACTCCATAATATCACCTTTGAAGAACCAACACTATTCTTTGGACAATTTTTTCAGTTTTTTTCTTCTTTTTTATTCAATGCATATTTTTTGTTAATTTTTTCTTTGCTTATTCACTACAATTAATTCATTGGTGTGTAGGTTTATCTTTTTTAATGTATATGATTTATATATAAGGGGTATACAATTTATGCTAATTTCATTATTGGTTCTGATTTACATCACCAATCTTGTCTCCAAATATCACCCAAATCGTCCCCTCCGCTATTCTCAAGACCTCCTACTCTCAAGCTCTCTCGTCTCCTCCTCCCATGCTCGTCTCTAGGACTTCTCCAGAGCCTCTCCCATCCTCTGGAACTCACTACCTCCACTGGTCCGTCTATCCCCTACTCTTGCTACCTTCAGGTGATCCCTGAAAACTCATCTCTTCAGGGAAGCCTATCACGTCTCCAACTAATCTCCTACCACTTCCATCAGCTCAGTCCCCACAGTTATAACCTTTTGTACCACCTGCCCCACCCTGTTAGATTGTAAGCTCTTCTGAGTAGGGCCCTCTTAATCCTCTTGTATTTTATTGTATTGTAACTATATTGTCTCCTTTTATATTGTAAAGCAGTGCATAAATTGTTGGCGCTATATAAATCCTGTATAATAATAATAATAATTTAATGTGGTATATTTTCTATATGTTTGGATGCATAGAATGCATTTCTGGTTAAGTTCTATTGGCAGATAGCATGTCTAATTTTATTTGTTTTCTTTTTTTAATGCACAATAAAAATATTGTGTAGAATAATACATGGCTGTGTGTTTTACTTCAAATGACAGTTTGGGAGTAGGCAGTTACATTTAAAAAAATACAATGTAAAATTGACAAGGGACACCAACATAGTTGTATCTTTGATCTTAAAAACTACGGGATAATGGTGTTGTGGTAACTTGCACCAAAAAATAAATAAATAACAAGCATAATAATATTATTCTTGATATAACTAGAAAAAAAAGCCTTTGGAAATCATTTTGCAATAACTCCATCAGTATCACCAGCAAAGCAGCTTCATTATGATCCCATTGGTCTGATTGAGCATACAAACGGTTGGATTTTCCGTCATCAGTCTGTCATCACACAATTTCTGTTGGAAAATCCGATCATGTGTACGAGGCTTTAGTCGTGCAATCTACAAATCTGACCTTTGTGGAGTGTCAAGAAAGCTAGTGTTGAAAGAAATTCCCGTATGCAGTTTATGAGAAGCCATGTGGAGGACACAGCAAATATGTGGTAGAAAGTGCTCTGATCAGATGAGACCAAAATTGAACTTTTTGGCCTAAAAGCAAAACGCTATGTGTGGTGGGAAACTAACATTTCACATCAACCTGAATACACCATCTCCACCGTGAAACATGGTGGTGGCAGCATCATGTTGTCATGTTTATCACATGATTTTTACGGACTATTTGTTCTATTTTGTTTTATATTAGAATATTTTCAATAAACCGTTACTGGTTGTATTTCACCATGAGAGGTGTTTTTTATGCTTTGTCCCCCCCTATGGTGAATTCCTATGAGATATCTGGTACCAAGTTCCACAGCTATCCACGGCTCAGAAAGTTCATCCACTTCTTCCAATTGGAGACCATAAGGGATTCAAAACGAGGAATTCCGAGGGGAATTACCATCCGGCTGGCTATATCTGGGTGTGCTATTGGAGCCCCCCACAAGCATTTATGACACACTACTATACGGTGGATGTGTTCAACCCATCCGGTAAGAGTATCCACCTTCTTTAATTGTTTTATAATCCTTCCCAATAGGTTCTGAGGTCTGAGAAAGCTGGGAGTCATTATTTCATGAATGCCATCTGACAATTTCACAAGTCCCAAGATGAGAAATATACCACTTTGAAGTCCAGAGAGACTGGCTTTGAGATTGTTTACATCCTCTTTGGACTCTAGTGGACCCTTTGTTATTATTATTATTATATATATTTGTTTTACTTTTATGTACACATACACTTATTTACATAGGTGCCTTTGACCGCTGCACTTATTTTATATACATATTTTCTACCCCATTCCCCCACTCTCCATTCTGAAGCATCCACCACAGTAGCTGGGGGGAGAGGAGGGAAGCCAGCAGTACTTTGGGGTGGGGAGCCAACACTGAGGAAGCCTGGGCAGTATGGTAAATCAGCGCCACACGTAGTTATTAGGGTGTGCTCAGGCACACCTGGCACACCCCCTGCACATGCCTATGGATAACATCCTTTGATTTGAACATACTGACTTAACCAAATGTGTGTTAACGCATGTGATTTAAAGCAATGCACCGAGAAAGTGAGAACCCAGTCTGAACCCAGTCTGCATGTGCAGTATTATTCCCCCCTTCATCCGCTTCATCCCATTTCCTACATGCAGTTCTCACAGATTAAATTTTTCTGCAGCCTCCCCTAACTCTGATAGCAAAGCGACCTTGCTCACAAATTCTTCCTATGTTTGCTGTAGCCTTTTGGCGCACATCATGGATAAAAAATGAATTCCAGTATATAGACTATGGAATCCTAGAAGATCTTTCTTCTCCTCCTCCACGGGTTCCATATGATCCTATGAAAACCTACCGGAGTTTGGTCTTCTGACATCTTCTTAGCGCTCCTATACCTGTGTACTGCTTTTCCATGCTCCCTAAATGGAAGGGCTCTTCATCATCCTCAACATCAATGTGGCTGAACAAGGTAGAGGAGATCAGGAGGATGAAGGATCTCACTGTTTCCTCGCAGAACAAGTACGAAATTCAGTCTATTACTACACTTGGTTAAGTTTATTTCTCCCACTCGGATGAAGGCAACGTTCTATTAGGGTTACTCCTTCACAGGCAGTGAAAAATTACCCTTCCTACCCCTGCATGACCCCATTCTTCCCTTACCTAGACTTGTTTCTCCTTGGTCCCTCTGCATCACTCCCACCGCTCTATGACCTACTGTGCTTTCTTTCCTGCTCTACTCCTCGTTCCTTCTTTTTTCTTGTCTCCCTCTTCGCCGCTTCCAGTATTCCTATAGCCTTACTGTGCTCGTCGGATGTCTCTCCATCCTCCTCTACTCCTTGTTAATTATTTTGACTCCCTCTCCACTACTTTCTCCACTATATTTTCTACTGTGCTCTCTGTGTGTGCATGCCTTTTCTTCTTCCTCTACTCCTTGTTGCTTTTTTTTTCTGCTTGGCTTCTTCTCTGCTAATCCCACCACTCTTTGGCCTACTGTGCTCTCTCCATGTCTTTCCTTCCTCTTCGACTCCTTGTTTCTTTCTTCTTGCCCCCTCTATGCTACTCCCACAACTCTTTAGCCTAAAGTTCTCTCTCTGCATGTCTTCCTTCCTCCTTCTACTCCTTATTCCACCTTTCTCCTTGTCTCCATCATCAATACTCCCACCACTCTATGGCCTACTGTGCTCATATTTCTTTCCTCCTCTACTCCCTGTTCTTTTTTTTTTTACTTTGGCTCTGCATTACTCTCCACACAGTTTGGCTTACTGTGTTCTGTGCATATGTTTCCTTTTTGCTGTACGCTTTCACCTTGGCTCCCTCTCCACTACTCCCACAATTCTGTATTTTCTCCTCTATGCCTTCTTCCTTCTTGGCTCCCTGTCCACTACACCCACCACTCTGTGACCTACTGTGCTCTTTACTAGGGATGAGCTTCGTGTTCGAGTCGAACGTACGTTTGACTCGAACATTGGCCGTTCGGCCGTTCGGCGAATTCCGAACGTTTGGGCCGTTCGCGTCAAAATTCGAGTGACGCGCGCGCGGACCACAATGCACTGCGTTGGCGCAGTGCATTGCTGCCCGATGATTGGCCAAGCATGCACTGTGACCCCGCATGCTTGGCCAATCGCAGCGCCGGCAGCGAGGAGAGCCATGATTGGCCACAGGCATCCTGCCTGTGGCCAATCATAGCTCAGACTGTGTAGTGCACGCCCCACACTATATAAGGCCGCCTTTAAGGTGGCCTCCTGTAGTGTGTTACTTTGCATCTGAAGCAGTGGGTGTTCTGTGTACCTTCAACACAGTACACACCAATCGTTTTTGGCTGATTTCCTATCTTGCTGCTGTGTAGTGGTTGTTGTCTGTGCCCTGACTGCAGTATACACCACTATATTCACCTCACCTATATAGCTAGTGATCTAGCTTTAACCACTTAACAACTGCCCATTGCCGATTAACGGCTTCAGGGCGGTTGTTTAACTCAGAGAGGCCGTTAATTAACGGCCTCCCAGAATTCTGCTCTCGCGTGCCCCGAGGTGTGCGCACTCGAGAGCATCCGTGACCGCCGGGTCCATAGGACCCGGCGCATCACGGTAAACGGCCGCTCATAGCGGCCGTTTACCACGTGATTGCTCCGTCAAATGACGGAGTGATCACTTGGAAACAAACCGGCGTCATGTTATGACGCCTGTTCCTACCTCCCCTTTCTGTACCGATCGGTACAGCGGAGGGGAAAGAGATCGGTGTCAGCAGCGATGTGGGCTGCATCTGCAGTGCCCACATCGCTGCTCACCGAATTTAACCCCTCAATTCCCTGCCAATACTCTGCAATACCAGTGCATACTCTGCAGTACCCTGCCATTACTCTGCAGTACCCCGCCATTACTCTGCAGTACCCCGCCATTACTCTGCAGTGCAGTACCCCGCCATTACTCTGCAGTGCAGTACCCTGCCATTACTCTGCAGTGCAGTACCCTGCCATTACTCTGTAGTACCCCGCCATTACTCTGCAGTGCAGTACCCCGCCATTACTCTGCAGTGCAGTACCCCGCCATTACTCTGCAGTGCAGTACCCTGCCATTACTCTGCAGTGCAGTACCCTGCTATTACTCTGTAGTACCCCGCCAATACCCCGCCAATACTCTGTAATACCCTGCCATAAATTGCCATACCCAGCCATACTCAGAGATACCCAGCCATACTCGGTGATACCCTGAAATACCCAGCCATAGACGCCCCCCACCCCTCACCGCCCTCCAGTGCTTCTACCAACTCGCCAGTACGATCAAAGCCAGAATCTTTTTTTTATTTTTTATTTCAGGCTTCCCAGCCTAGAGGTGAGATGTGGGGTCATATTGACCCCCCAGATTTCACTGTAAAGAGGACCTGTCACCCCATATTCCTATTACAAGGGATGTTTACATTTCTTGTAATAGGAATAAAAGTGATCAAAAATATATTTTTGGGAAAAAAAATGTCAAACTAAAATAAATAAAGTAAAATGAACAATAAAAAAATAAAATAAAAATTAAAGCGCCCATGTCCCCATGTGCTCGCATGTGCCACACATGTGAGGTATTGCCGAGAATGTTAGAGCGAGAGCAATAATTCTAGTCCTAGACCTCCTCTGCAACTCAAAACATGTAACCAGTAAAAAAATATTTAAAGCGTCGCCTATGGGGATTTTTTAAGTAGCGACGTTTGGCGCCATTCCACGGGCATGTGCAATTTTGAAGAGTGACATGTTTGATATCTATTTACTCAGCATAACTTCATCTTTCACTTTATGCAAACATTGGGCTAACAAGTGGTTAATAATAGAGCTTGCAGTCAGTAGTGTTAGGAGTGCGTGCTGTCTGCGTGCTCTGTATCCAGTACATACCGCTATAATATAGGGCAGGCCCCTACTTTCAAACATCCAACTTACAAACATCTCCTACTTGCAAACGCAAGGAGACAGCAGCAAGTGAGATGAAAAAAGATGGACGACAAAACAAATTATACAGGGGTGATAACCCTTCCCTATGTTTTCCAAAAAGCTTAAAGATAGTTTTTTTGACTGGAGCTACACTTTAAAAATGTACCGGTTGAAAATGACAAACAGATTCAACTTAACACAACAAACCTACACAGTCCCTGTCTTGTTTGCACCGCCTGTATACTGCTGTTCTGAGTATATAGGGCCTGGGGGCCACACGCATTTCCTTTTTTTAATATGGGTACGGGGTTCCCCTTAATATGCGTACAAGACCCAAATAGGCTGGTAATGGGCAGGGAGGGCTACCCATGCCATGTTTCTCAATGATTTTCAACCATATTGCAGGAACCAGATATAACATTAAAACCGCAAGCAGTTTTAAATGGTGTTATTTCCGTTTAATGTCATTTTGTGCAGGGACTGTTCTAAACACGGGAAACACGTGGCACTTCACAGGCATACTACAGACACCCCGCAGGCACCATATTTAAAGGAATATTTCACTTTTTTTTTTTCACTTTAATCGTCATTAAAATCAGTGCTCCCGCCAAAACGGTAGTTTTTAAAACTTTTTTTTGCAGTGACCCATGTCCCCTGAGGCAGGAGGCAGGTCGCCAAACCCTTTTTAGGACACTATCTTGCATATTAGCCGTTAAAATGAGCACTTTCCAATTCGAACGTTCGAGTCCCATAGACTTCAATGGGGTTCTAACGTTCGTACCGAACGCGGGGGTCGTTCGCAAGTTCTGGTGCGAACCGAACCGGGGGGTGTTCGGCTCATCCCTACTCTTTACATGTCTTTCCTTCCTCCTCTACTACTAGTTCCCTCTGTCTCCTTGTCTCTTCTTTTGATTATCAAACCACTCCTTGGCCTTCTGTGCTCTCCGTATCTCTTCATTTATTCCTCTACTCCTAGTTCCTTTATTCTCATTGGCTTCCTCTCCACTACTCCCACCACTCTGTGGCCCACTGTGCTCTTCACGTGTCTTTCCTTCCTCCTCTACTGCTTGTTTCCGCTCTCTCCTTGGCTACCTCTCCACTACTCCCACCACTCTATGGCTTACTGTGCTCTCTCCAAGTCTTTCCTTCCTCTTCTACTCCTTGCTCTTTCGTGTTTCTTTTATGCTACTCCCACAACTCTTTGGCATACTGTGCTCTCTCTGCGGATCTCTATTCTTTCTCTACTCCTTATGCCATCTTTCTCCTTGGCTCCATCATCACTATTCCCATCGCTCTATTGCCAGTGGTGGCTGTGGAGGGGGGGGGGATTTCAGAGGTGGCTGTGGATGGGGGGGTACAGCCGTGGCTGTGGACAGGGTGGGGGGTACAGCCGTGGATGTGGACAGGGCGAGGGGTACAGTGGTGGCTGTGGACAGGGTGGGGGGGTACAGCAGTGTTTGTGGACAGGGCGGGGGGGGGGGGTACAGCAGTGTTTGTGGACAGGGCGGGGGGGTACAGCAATGGCTGTGGACAAGGGGGGGGTTCAGGGTCTTAACAATATTAAAGAGGGCCCTGAATATTCCTATTATTTCTCTCCGTTTAACAATGTCATCTGCAAAAGTGTCTGTGCCACACAATAAACAATGCAGCCACATACCTCACCTAGTGTGCCGCCCAGCGCCCCTCCCTCTCTTTGTCTGACAATTGCAGTGGGCGGGGCCGAGAATGACATCAGTCAGGAGAGGAGGAGGAGGAGGAGAGAGGCAGCCAGCCACCTGAGCGCTGAGCTCACCCCAACGGGGCACACAGCTGCATTTCCACCATACAACAGAGACACTTTTGCAGATGACACCACCAAACAGACACCCACATGTCTGCGGGCAGAGTCTAGTTGCCTTTAGTAAATCCACCCCAGTGTCTTCCCAATCATTATAAAAATAATTCACATGCACGTGTAATGAAAGCAAAACACAAATTTGGGGGAGATTTTACTACAGCTGGTGTAGCTGTGCATAGTAACCAATCAGCTTCTAATTTCAGCCTGTTTAATAAAGCTTTTACAATAAAACCTGGAAGCTGATTGGGTAGTAAGCATAACTTCTGTGTGCTTCAGTTTTAGTAAATAACCCCTTAGTTTGCTAAAGCCCTGTTTAGAATAAACACTTCATGATTTTTTTCCTAATAAAATACTTTTATCTTTATTATGTATTCTAGATCGAAATGGCTGATCTCACATGGCCTGTTTGCAGCTCCATCCTGCTGACATACATTTCAGAGATAGCTGAATTGCATTTCTCAGTGTTTTTTTGTTTTTTTATTCATTTTATTTAAATAAATAAATATATATATATATTTATTATTATTATTTATTTATTTATTTATTTATAAAACATTTTGTATATCTTGTATTCTTCTTTGGGAGAGTGTATGACTCTGCATGACCTTCCTCATGGTACATTTTCTGATGCAGACAACTGTGGACTATGCCTGTTAATTTTTTTACATTTTTGTAAATTTATTTAAGGTTTTACCTATATATATATTTTTTTTAAATTTGTATGTTGCTATGGCTTTATGTGTTCTCCTTTTGATAGAGTATATGACAGGGCTGCATGACATTTCCTGATGGTGACAATGGCGGACCATACCTGATAATTGTTTTACATTCTTTTTAAATTTATTTAATGTTTTAAATATTTTCATTTTGTTAAATGTTTTAATTTTTGTACATTGGCATGACCTTTTGTATTCTCCTTTGAGGGAGAGTGTGACAGGGTGACAATGCAGGAGAAAAATAAGGGGACAGGGACAGGGCATTGTCACCCCATAACAAGAACCTTCATGGCAGGATTATTGGGTTTTATTAAATTTTTTTTAAAACAGCAGATTTGTCTAATGTAAGGATTTATTAAGCTGATTTCATGAATGAAGCCTCTCGTCGGCCCACCTTGGACGTGGCAATTATCAGTATCAGTGGAAAATATTGGATTGTTCCATGTTTAGAGGATTAAAGTCATAATTACTACATTCAACATGATTTGTTTAATTGTCTCGCCTTTCTTGCCTACTGCCCACTCCTCCCAAGGATGCCCCCGGGCCCTTATCCACTTCCCGACCGCTGTACGTCGACAGAATGGCACGGGCAGGCATATGGGCGTACCTGTACGTCCCTGCCTTCCCGCGGGTGGGGGGCCCGATCGGGCCCCCCCGGTGCCTGCGGCGGTCGGTAATCGTTCGGGAGCGATCCGGGATGAGGGGGCGGCCATTCGTTCATGGCCATCCCCTCGCGATCGCTCCCGACGAATGAAATGGCAGCGTGACATCACTTCCTCTCCTGTAATGTAAACACAGGAGAGGAAGTGATGTAATCTCTCCTTGTGTCGGTCTTTTTCGTTCCGACACCGAGGAGAGAGGATCGGTGAGTTGCACCCAACACTACACTTACAGTAGAACATGCCAGGCACACTTTTCACCCCCCCGATCACCCCCCAATCACCCCCCAATCACCCCTGCCCCCCCCAGTCACAGTGACACCAATTGCATTTTTTTTTTTTTTTGCATTGGTGTCATTTGTGACTGTAATAACTGTTAGGGCAGTTAGGGTTAGCCCCCTTTAGCTCTAGGGTGCCCCCCTAACCCCCCCAATAAAGGTTTAACCCCGTGATCACCCCCCGTCGCCAGTGTCACTAATAAGCGATCGTTTTTCTGATCGCTGTATTAGTGTCGCTAGTTACGCAGGTAAGTATTTAGGTTCGCCGCAGCTTTTTATAGCGTTAGGGACCCCCATATACTACCGCATAGCCCCCTGATTGCCCCCCAGTTAACCCTTTCACCAATGATCACCATATAACTGTTACAGGTGACGCTGGTTGGTTAGTTATTTTTTTTTTGTTTCAGGGCACCCGCCATTTATTACCTAATAAAGGTTTAACCCCCTGATCACCCGGCGGGTGATATAAGTTTGAGGGTCAGATAAGGTCTGCGTCGCCCCAGCGTCAGGTTAGTGCCAGTACCGCTAACACCCACGCGAAAAACATACACCTCCCTTAGTAATATAGTATCTGATCAGATCTATATTAGCGTTGCCAGCATTTTAGGTTTCCCAAAACGCATTGTTAGCGGGATCAGCCCAGATACCTGCTAGCACCTGCGTTTAGCCCCTCCGCCAAGCCCAGCCCAGCCCACCCAAGTGCAGTATCGATCGATCACTGTCACTTACAAAACACAACACACATAACTGCAGCGTTCGCAGAGTCAGGCTTGATCCCTGCGATCGCTAACAGGTTTTTTTGTAGCGTTTTGAAACAGTCGCTGACAGGCTAGGTGCTTTTTTACCTGTAAAGCTCACTAGTGTACCCCTAAATTTAGAGCCCAAAATGGCAAAGCGAAGGTACACTAGTGAAGATGCCTACACGTTTCTGAGCATGACAGATAGTGAAGAGGACGTCACTCATCTGTCAGATTCAGGCTCAGAATACGATCCTGTAGAGGACAGCGGCTCCATGACAGATAGCTCTGACGACGGAGATGAGGCCGCTGTTAAGAACAGGTGTGCCCAATCCCGAATGTATTCTGTTGTTCAGGTGCAGAAACCGCAGGTCACTCGTATGGAGCAGAGACGTACTAGAGCCGCTCATCCTTCTGGTGAACTGGCAAGCACCAGCGGCCTAGTACACCCTGGACCTACATCCAGCACTGCAGTAACACGTGGTGACGTGGCGAGTCCCATAAGTGCAGTTCAAGCTGGCGAGGTGGCAAGCACAAGTAGTGTCCCGCTGCCACCAAGAAGAAGACAAAGACAGGCCCGTCGTACCCATAGTGCCCTTCCTGCAGAATTCGCCAATCCTATTTGGGTGCCCACATCTTCTGCAGAACCCGTACTTCCCCCATTCACTGGCCAACCTGGCATTAACGTGGAAACAGTTGATTTTACGACACTTGACTTTTACTCACTGTTTTTCACCGAAGATCTCTTTAGATCTATTGTGGACCAAACCAATTTGTACGCTGGTCAACACATCGCCACTATTCCCCAGTCCGCCCTTGCCAAACAATGGAAACCAGTTACGGTTTCCGAATTTAAAATCTTTCTGGGCCTCTCCCTCAACATGGGCATAACCAAAAAGAGTGAGTTGCGGTCATATTGGTCCACTGACCCAATTCACCATATGCGCGTGTTCTCTGCTTCCATGTCCAGGGCACGATACGAGATGATTTTGCGGTTTATGCACTTCAGCGACAATGAACTCTGTCGTCCTCGTGGAGACCCTGAATACGATCGGCTCTACAAAATTCGGGCCCTCATAAACCACTTCAACCAACGTTTTGCAGACTTGTTTACTCCCGATCAAGTTGTCTGCGTTGATGAGTCCCTGATTAAGTTTTCTGGTCGCTTGTCATTCAAACAATATGTCCCCAACAAGCGTTCCAGATACGGGGTCAAGATGTATAAGCTCTGTGACAGGGCCACAGGCTATACACGTAGTTTCATGGTTTATGAGGGTAAAGATAGTCACGTAGAGCCGGAGAACTGCCCTGACTACATAGGAAGCGCTGGCAAGATAGTGTGGGACATGGTGTCACCCTTATTCGGAAAGGGGTACCACTTGTACGTGGACAATTATTACACAAGCATGCCACTGTTTAGTCACTTGTTTGATCAGCAGATTGGAGCATGTGGCACCGTGCGACCTAAACGCCGGGGCTTTCCCCAGCGGCTTGTAGAGTCCCGTCTTAGGCTGGGGGAGAGAGCCTGCTTGCGCAGTAATAATTTGCTCACTATGAAGTGGAGGGATAATAAGAATGTTTTCGTTCTTACCTCCCTTCATGCAGACACGACGGTCCAAATTCCTACGGCGACTGGTATTGTGGAGAAACCCCTCTGTGTCCACAAATATAACCTTAACATGGGAGGGGTGGACCTCAATGACCAGTTGTTGGCGCCGTATCTAGTTGCCCGTAAGGCCAGACGCTGGTACAAAAAAGTGTCTGTTTATTTATTCCAATTGGCTATACTGAATGCTTATGTACTACACAAAGCTTCAGGATGGACTGGATCCTTCCTTAATTTCCAGGAGGATATCGTCAGAGCCCTTCTGTATCCAGACGGTGCTCCACCTCACCTTCCCCTACCAGATGCAGTAAGCCGGCTGCATGAGAGGCATTATTCTTATGTCATCCCGAGTACCCCTACCCAACGAGCCCCCCAAAGAAAATGTCGTGTCTGCAGAAAGCGCGGATATAGGCGTGACACCCGTCATTATTGTCCCCGCTGTCCTGACAATCCTGGTCTTTGCATTGGTGAATGTTTTGAACGCTACCATTCACTAGTTGAGTATTAGCGTAGGGTACAGCATTGCACAGGCTAGGCACACATTCACAGGGTCTCCCAAGATGCCATCGCATTTTGAGAGACCCAAACCGCTGGAACCGTTACAACAGAAGTGTTAAAGTTACATAAAAAAGTGTTTAAAAAAAAAAAAAAAAGTAAAAAAAACAAAAAACCAAAAAAAATATAAAATAAAAAAACCAAAAATAGTTGTCGTTTTATTGTTTTCTCTCTCTCTATTCTCTCTCTATTGTTCTGCTCCTTTGTACTGTATTCTATTCTGCAATGTTTTATTTTTAACCATTTTTTGTTTACAGGTACGCCATTCAGCTGTAGCGTGGATTTATTTATCTTGACAGCAACAGCGTTTGCTCCCACGATACGTAAAGCCACGACTCCAGCGCTGTCGGAGGTGATTTCACCACCACAGTTAAAAAAGAGCATATATGCCGAAGCATGGGGGCATAAGGGGTGGAGGAGCGATCTGCTCCTACCTTTTGCGGGAGGATGCCCCCATGCTTCGGCATATATATATATATTAGGCACAGATTGTGTTAAATGTGTTATTTTTTGCTATTTTTTTTTTATATTTGCTTTGCAGGTATGGTACGTCTTACTGTTATACTGTAATGTTACTTTGTTTTATTGTTAACCATCATTTGCTTAGCAGGTACGCCATTCAGTTGCAGCGCGGATTTATTTATCTTGACAGCAACAGCGTTTGCTCCCACGATACATAAAGCCGCGACTCCAGCACTGTCGGGGGTGATTTCACCACCACAGTTAAAAAAGAGCATATATGCCGAAGCATGGGGGCATAAGGGGTGGAGGAGCGATCTGCTCCTACCTTTTGCGGGAGGATGCCCCCATGCTTCGGCATATATAAATGGTGCATGTATGCCCACCATTAAAAGTGGGTGGATGAAGGGTGGTATCTAATGGTGGGCATACCCACAGATCAATATTTTTTTTTTCGTTCAGCCCACAGGCTGCATGAAAAAAAAATTACAATATATACATTATTTTTTAGTTTTTTTGCACAAAGTTGTCATTAAATGATATATTGCTCAAACATGCCATGGTTATATGTAAAATTACACCCCAAAATACATTCTGTTGCTTCTCCTGAGTACGGAGATACCACAAGTGTGGGACCTTTTGGGAGCCTAACCGCGTACGGTACCCCAAAATCCAAGCACCACCTTCAGGATTTCTAAGGGTGTAAATTTTTGATTTCATTCCTCACTGCCTATCACAGTTTCGGAGGCCATGGAATGCCCAGATAGCACAAAATCCCCCCAAGTGACCCCATTTTGGAAAGGAGACACCCCAAGCTATTTGCCGAGAGGTATGGTTAGTATTTTGCAGACCTTCATTTTTGTCGCAAAGTTTTGAAAATTGAAAAAAAGAAAAAAAATATACATTATTTTTTTTTTCTTCATTTTCAAAAACAAATGAGAGCTGCAAAATACTCACCATGCCTCTCGGCAAATAGCTTGGGGTGTCTACTTTCCAAAATGGGGTCATTTTGGGGGGTTTTGTGCTATTTTGTCATTTTATGGCCTTCAAAACTGTGATAGGTAGTGAGGTGTGAAATCAAAAATTTACACCCTTAGAAATCCTGAAGGTGGTTCTTGGTTTTCGGGGCCCCGTACGCGACTAGGCTCCCAAAAAGTCCCACACATGTGGTATCCCCGTACTCAGGAGAAGCAGCAGAATTTATTTTGGGGTGTCATTTTACATATGCCCCTGGCATGTGTGAGCAATATATCATTTAGTGACAACTTTGTGAAAAAAAAAAAAAAAAAAAGTTTGTAATTTTCCCGCAACTTGTGGCAAAATATAAAATATTCCATGGACTCAACATGCCTCTCAGCAAATAGCTTGGGGTGTCTACTTTCTAAAATGGGGTCATTTGTGGGGGTTTTGTGCCATCTTGGCATTTTATGGCCTTCAAAGCTGTGATAAGTAGTGAGGAGTAAAATGACATATGTATGCCCTTAGAAATCCTGAAGGCGGTGCTTGGCTTTCGGGGCCCCGTACGCGGCTAGGCTTCCAAAAAGTCGACCACATGTGGTATCCCCGTACTCAGGAGAAGCAGCAGAATGTATTTTGGGGTACAATTCCACATATAACCATGGCATGTGTGAGCAATATATCATTTAGTGACAACTTTGTGTAAAAAAAAAAAATATATATATATTTTTTTGTCATTATTCAATCGCTTGCGGCAAAAAAATAAAATATTCAATGGGCTCAACATGCCTCTTATCAATTTCCTTAGGGTGTCTACTTTCCAAAATGGGGTCATTTGGGGGGGTTTTGTACTGCCCTGCCATTTTAGCACCTCAAGAAATGAGATAGGCAGTCGTAAATTAAAAGCTGTGTAAATTCCAGAAAATGTACCTTAGTTTGTAGATGTGACAACTTTTGCGCAAACCAATAAATATACAGTTATTGACTTTTTTTTTACCAAAGACATGTGGCTGAATACATTTTGGCCTAAATGTATGACTAAAATTGAGTTTATTGGATTTTTCTAATAACAAAAAGTAGAAAATATCATTTTTTTTCTAAATTTGCGGTCTTTTTACGTTTATATCGCAAAAAATAAAAATCGCAGAGTCAGTCAAATACCTTTAAAAGAAAGCTCTATTTGTGGGAAGAAAAGGACGCAAATTTCGTTTGGGTACAACATTGCATGACCGCGCAATTACCAGGTAAAGCAGCGCAGTGCCAAATTGTAAAAAGACCTCTGGTCATTTACCAGCAAAATGGTCCGGTCTGAAAGTGGTTATACTATGTGACATATCACTACTAGCAGCTCATTGGCTGTTTCCTGGTCAGAATGTGAATAAAAACGGGGCATCTTGCTGGTGATAAGCAGAGGAAGACGAATTCTACACAGCACAAGTGTACCAAGACATATCCGCTTGAAGAAATCTGCTGCAAGATGGGCATTAGGAGAGTTCCTCTAGTTCTCTTGGCCTCTCTAATTCACATTTGCATTGGGATTCCCCTACAGGTAAGCTAAAGACTTTCATTTCTAGACTTTGCAAACAGAAGTGCACATGAATGTGTGTGTAATTATATATGTATATATATATATATATATATATATATATATATATATATATATATACACACATGCTGTATACATGTGTGTACCTTTTTTGTTTAGTTAAATATAAAATGTTGCATATTTATGGATATTTTCTACTTACATTTTCAGCCAGCAGGTAGAGCTCCAAGTTGCTTTTTACATGTTTACCTGTCTATTTTTAGCTGATCTGTTGCAAAACTCCCAACCTTCAGGGATGGGAAAGAGGGACACCTGTTAGTACTAAGTGTATAAGCAGAGGGCACACCCCTGCTATGCCCCCAGTTATTTGGCCCATGAATTAATAAGCAAGAAATGATTGGCTAAACCCAAAAGTCCTTTTTTTCATTACAATGTTGCCTCTATACCATCTTTCTACAACAATAATGTTCTATTAAAAAGGTTTGTTTGAAAAGTTTGGTGTTATGTA
Organism: Lithobates pipiens; assembly: GCF_037356315.1. NCBI lineage: Eukaryota > Metazoa > Chordata > Amphibia > Anura > Ranidae > Lithobates > Lithobates pipiens. Next base: position 224,943,875 of record NW_027507686.1, on the reverse strand, counting down.
AAACTTTTGATATTTAAAGTTGTGCTCCACCCAAAAGGTTGCTTGTCTGCCTCCTCCCCCCACTCCAGGACCATATTTGGCACCTTGTGGTAGGGAACGGTTACCTGGTTTTGACCAAAACCAGGTACCCACTCCAACTTCCTGCTTGGACGTGATGGACGAACTTCCGATGGGATGTTTCGCGAACGCGGCCGATAGTTCGCGAACCGGAACGTTCGCGGCGGGCCCCATTGACTTCAATGGGAGGCGAACTTCGCAAACCTACAGGTCAAATTTGCAGCCACAAAATAATTATTAGCTATGCAAACATAGTCCCACCACATGGCCAATGACATAACACATGTATGAGGTGAATCTGGGATCGACAACTACAAGCATTCTTTTTTTATATGGGAAATTGTTGTGACAATTCAGGACTGTGGAGCGCATGAAGGCAATGGAGGAGAGGGAAGGTCAGGGACCAGGGTAGGCAAAGAAGAGGGTGCAGGAGATGATCACCAGCAGCGTGACATACAGCAATGACACCTGCACCGTGATAGAGTCATCTGACAGCAGCACCGTGATAGAGAGCACTGACATCAGCAGCGTGACATAAAGCACTCACACCAGCACCGTGATATACAGCACTGACAGCAGCACCGTGACAGAGAGCACTGACATCAGCACCGTGACATAAAGCACTCACACCAGCACCGTGATATACAGCACTGACAGCAGCACCGTGATAGAGAGCACTGACATCAGCAGCGTGACATAAAGCACTCACACCAGCACCGTGATATACAGCACTGACAGCAGCACCGTGATAGAGAGCACTGACATCAGCAGCGTGACATAAAGCACTCACACCAGCACCGTGATATACAGCACTGACAGCAGCACCGTGACAGAGAGCACTGACATCAGCACTGTGATATACAGCACTGACACCTGCACCGTAAGCAGCCCCAGGAGGAAGTCAGCATAGCACAGGGATGGTGAGAGCCCCTCATAATGAGCATAGCACAGGGATGGTGGGAGCCCCTCATAATAAGCAGCCCCAGGAGGATGTCAGCATAGCACAGGGATGGTGGGAGCCCCTCATAATAAGCAGCCCCAGGAGGATGTCAGCATAGCACAGGGATGGTGGGAGCACCTCAAAATATGCACAGCAGAGGTACAGCCCCAGGAGGAAGTCAGCACAGCACAGGGATGGTGGGAGCCCCTCATAATGAGTATAGCACAGGGATGGTGGGAGCACCTCAAAATATGCACAGCAGAGGTACAGCCCCAGGAGGAAGTCAGCACAGCACAGGGATAGTGGGATCCCCTCATAATATGCACAGCAGAGGTACAGCCCCAGGAGGATGTCAGCACAGCACAGGGATGGTGGGAGCCCCTCATAATAAGCAGCCCCAGTAGAAATATGACACCGCTCAACCTCTTCAAAGAGGAGGGTACGGGCATATAGTACGGTGTGCTTTTTTTGGACAAGGAAGTGAGCCAAATGAAGAAAGAAGGTCTCTGTGCTCGATTAAAAAAATTGTTTATAGACATATACATGGTCTACTGGTCACATGTGTTGAATTCCTCCGAGATCCATGCCTCATTCATTTTTAGAAATGTGAGGTAGTTAACACACTGACTGTACCTCACTCAACCCTATGTACTGTAGCACCCTAGACAGACCAAGTTACCAGTCCTTATAAGGACTTTTGTGGACCAAGTAGGTTGTGTGTGAGTGATTAGCAGACTGTACGTCAGTCCCTATACCGATGAAGGACTGCTGCAGTATAGGGCAGCGGTCAGCAGTAGTGCACCTCAACCCTATGTATTGTGGACCGATATCAGTCCTTATAGAATAGCAGACTGTACCTCACTCAACCCTATGTACTGTAGCACCCTAGACAGACCAAGTTACCAGTCCTTATAAGGAGCTTTGTGGACCAAGTAGGTTGTGTGTGAGTGATTAGCAGACTGTACGTCAGTCCCTATACCGATGAAGGACTGCTGCAGTATAGGGCAGTGGTCAGCAGTAGTGCACCTCAACCCTATGTATTGTGGACCGATACCAGTCCTTATAGAATAGCAGCAGACTGTACCTCACTCAACCCTATGTACTGTAGCACCCTAGACAGACCAAGTTACCAGTCCTTATAAGGACTTTTGTGGACCAAGTAGGTTGTGTGTGAGTGATTAGCAGACTGTACGTCAGTCCCTATACCGATGAAGGACTGCTGCAGTATAGGGCAGCGGTCAGCAGTAGTGCACCTCAACCCTATGTATTGTGGACCGATACCAGTCCTTATAGAATAGCAGACTGTACCTCACTCAACCCTATATACTGTAGCACCCTATACTTTACCAGTCCTTATAAGGACTTTTGTGGACCAAGTAGGTTGTGTGTGAGTGATTAGCAGACTGTACGTCAGTCCCTATACCGATGAAGGACTGCTGCAGTATAGGGCAGCGGTCAGCAGTAGTGCACCTCAACCCTATGTATTGTGGACAGATACCAGTCCTTATAGAATAGCAGACTGTACCTCACTCAACCCTATGTACTGTAGCACCCTAGACAGGCCAAGTTACCAGTCCTGATAAAGAGCTTTGTGGAACAAGTGAGTTGTGAATGATTAGCAGACTGCAGCAGAAGGGCAGCAGTTAAGTATAATATTCTTTCTATATTTGGAAGAAAGAATATTATACGTGTACAAGCCTATTACCATACCACTGATACCAGTCCTGAAAAGAACCTTTGTGGAACTAATAGTAACAGCTACTGATTAAACTGACCCTCACTGCCTGACACATTGCTTCCTGCCTGTCCCTATATAAACTGACAAAACAGAGGCTACTGGAACAATAACTGGAATAGCACTTTTGTGGACCTGATAGTAACAACTAATGATGATGACTAAACTGACTGTCCCTACAGTAGACACAGCGTCCTGTCCCTTTCTCTAAACTGACAAAAGACACTCAGGCTGCTGCAACAATCAGTAGCACAGCAAACCTATATACACCTAACACCTATACCAGTCCTGAAAATAACTTTTGTGTACCAAATAGCTAGTGATTTGGGTCACTGTAATCTCTCCCTGCTCCACACAGCAACCTCTCCCTATAGTGACAGAAGAAAGAATGTAAAATGGCCGCCGGATCGGGTGTATTTATAAGTTAGGGGGAATGTCCAAGTGTCCATGTGCTGTCATGTCTCAATTGGCTGTCCTGTACCCCATGATGGATGTGTCATCATAGGTCAAAGTTCTTTTACACAGGAAAAACGCGTCCGACGGGCGAACGGCGCCAATAGTCTGCCGAACGGGCGGACCGCGAACAGCCGAAATTCGCCGCGAAACGACGGCTGGGCGAACCGTTCGGCCATCACTACTCACCATGGCCGGCCCATTGAGAAAGTGAAGCGTGATTCACACATGCGTCGTAGGAAGGTTGCTGTGAAGCCACAAGGCTTCATTGCCAGATTCCCTTACCCAAGGTGGAGGTGCCAGCACCGAGAGCCGATTCAAGAATCGGGTTGGGGGAGGACACCGTGGGATCCCTGGACAGATTCATGCACTAATACTAAAAGTCAGCAGCTACAGTATTTGTAGCTGCTGACTTTACATTTTTTGGTGGGGGGGGGGGGGGGGGGGATGGCTGGAACTATGCATTAAGTATTACATTTATTCTAGAGGTCTACACATATGACCAAAGGAGGGATGGTTGGGACTTAAGCTGGCCAAACATGATCTAAACTGTGTCAGTTCAGCAGGGTCCAGTCAAATTTCAATCCATGTATGGGCACCCTGGATGGACACAAGTCGATCGATCGGCAACATTGTTTGTCATTGTGTTCTGCTGGCAGGGAAGGCTCCATACCGAAAGAATACAAGTGCGAGTGCTGCAGGAGGGATTCCCCCATCAACACTGACTTTGTTGATGGAGGAATCAAACTATTTTCTTTCCTTCCACTCATGATAATCTATGGCCAGATGCTTTTTAAAAAATAAAAAAAAAGAAAAAAAGAAAAAGGATACAGTGTACAAAATAAAATGATTATGATTGGGCTGCCAGTGCACCACAACAGATTAAAAAATGTAAATTACCCTTTTTTTAAAATGTGCTGTGGTGTGCTGGTATGTGTTAGGCTCCGATGCACAATGTATTGGGGTGTTTGGACTCTATACAATGTGTTGGGGTGTGTTGGGTTCTACTGTGTAATGGTTTGCATTGGGCTCTTTTCTACCATGGGATGCATTGGGCTCTACTGTACAATGGGATGCATTAGACTCTAATGTACAATGGGATGCACTGGGCTCTATTATACAATTGGGTCAATGACATTCTCATCCAGATCAGATCTATGGAACACATTGAAGTATTCTCAGATTGTAAGGTTTGTGTATGGTAAGGTTTCTGCCTGTCTGCCTGTCTAAATCTCACACAGATTGGGTCTCTGGTCTGTTGTACAATCCGCATTCTGTAAGTCTGTTTTCCGGAGAGGAGTGGAACCGGGGGGTCAGCCATTAAGTTGGCCCTGCACTCCAAACCCCCTGCCTGTTAGAGCTCATTCAAACGGGGAAAAAGAAGGGGAGAAGAGATGGGGAAAGAATGAGGGAGGGAAGAGGAGAAGGGGTGAGGGGGAGAGAGGGAAGGACTTAGGGGGGAAGTGTATGATAAGAGTAGAAATAGTTAGGAGAGGGGGTGTGATGACCACCATCTACCCTCCCCATCTTCTATTGTACAATTGGATGCATTGGGTTCTATTGTTCAATGGGGTGCATTGGGCTCTGTTCTACCATGGGATACTTTGGGCTCTGTTGTACAATGGGGTACGTTAGGCTCTATTGTACAATGAGATGCATTGGGCTCTCCTGTACAATGGGATGCATTTGAATCTATTGTACAGTGGGGTGTATTGGCCTCTACTGCACAATTGAGTGTGTTGGGCTCTATTGTACAATGGGGTGCATTGGGCTCTATTCTACAATGGGGTGCATTGGGCTCTATTCTACAATGGGGTGCATTGGGCTGTATTGTACAATGGGGTGCATTGGGCTGTATTGTAGAATGGGATGTATTGGGCTCTGTTGTAAAACTGAATGCATTGGGCTCTATTGTACAATGGAATGCATTGGGCTAGATTGTAAAAATAGAATGCATTGGGCTCTATTGTTCAATGGAATGCATTGGGCTAGATTTTAAAAATAGAATGCATTGGGCTCTATTGTACAATGCCATGCATTGGGCTCTATTGTACAATGGCATGCATTGGGCTCTATTGTACAATGGCATGCATTGGGCTCTATTGTACAATGGGATGCATTGGGCTGTAGTGTACAATAGGATGCATTGGGCTCGCTCTACTGTACAATAGGATGCATTGAGCTCTACTGTACAATGGAATGTATTGGGCTTTACTGTACACCGTATTGGGCTAAGTTGGACCCTTCTGTACAATGCATTGAGCTCTACTGTACAATGGTGTGTGTGGGGCTCTACTGTACAATTTGTTGGGATACATTGGGCTCTCATGTACAATGGGACATATTTGGCTAATGTGTTGGGATGCCATTCACAATGAACAGCAATACAACGCACATAGTTGTAATGCATTGTGGCAATGCGCATTATTGCATGCACGGGCACACCGTACGAGTGTAAATAGGCCCTTATTTTTATTTTGATGAATGTATAAAATTCACTCACCCTTCAAGAATTTTGACCATGTTTAGCTTAATATGTTGATTTGCTATGATTGTCAGCTCCATCTAGTGGCCATGATTTAGTATTTTCCAGACCGAGATATTTCAGGAAAATACTGTTATGGCCACTAGAAGAAGCTGACAGTCACAGGAAACCAACGTATTAAGCAAAGGTTGAAATTTTTAAAGGACTGAGTGTTTTTTTTTTCATGAATAGAACAGTCAAGAAATACAATATTCTAGCAGAGTTCATAAGAACAGCAAGCGGCTTGTATATTAGAGTCCTTCTGACAAAGCGCCTTGGTCATTAAACCTATTACTGGTCTATGCTGTTGAAAAGTCTGGTTGTCATTTGACTCTGTACTCATGATATTATGATCTTATAATTGCTTTACTTATATTTTGTTTTACAGATTCATTTAGAAAATTTTGTGGAAAAGGAAGGTAAGTTCTCAGTCTATTTGCCTTTAGTAAATCGGCTCCAATATATCATTGAAAAATCAGTGAAGGTTTCTGTATCATTCGAAGTGATTGTTCCTGTTGTTGATGTTCTCACCGTCTTTCTGTCTTTCAGATGGGACTATGGCGGAGCGCCCGGAGGTTGAACCTCCTGATGTTTTCAGTCTCATCATTGCGTCCAACAAAGGTAAAAATACAAGCGCACTGATGTAGGCACCCATTGACTGAAAAATGCTAGTTGCCTGGCTGATATTTAGATCCCATGGCTTCCATTCTTTCTGCCTTATTGGCTGGAAACAGGAATGTAGATCTGGAATTCATCTGCTGCACTCCTGCTCCAGGTCTTGTGACTCCAATGAAGCCAGAGACAGCCAGGTCATCTGCATTTTCTGACCCAGGTATATAGATTTCCGTTAAATCAGTCCCAGATTATATATACATCTTTCTGCTTGTCTATCTGCTAAAGCTAATCTAAAGCAAAAGAAAACAAGGGGTTCACGTTAAGGGCTAGTTTACACTTGCATTGTTGTCTGAAAAGCGATCTGCATTTGGGATGCTCTTTAGAGAGCATTTGACAGGTGGTAAGGAGGTGTTGTATCGCCTTGTCACTGCTTGCTTTAACCCATTGAACTAGCATGTATCACATGCAGTTTCAGGGTGCCCCTATTCAGTTAAATGGGTTCTGTTCAGTGGGTATAGCTTTTGCCATATGCACCCCCCCCCCCCCCATACTAACTCTGCAGCATAAGGTTAGAAGGTTGGGGGGAAACGCACATTTTTCCCATTTTCCCCCCTGCCAAGCACAAGTGTAAATGAGGCCTAAGGAGGCCCCAGCCCCACCAGTTACACAGACTCACCTTCCATTTGCTCTCGTATAGGCATCTCAAAGATGGAAAGTGATGAAAAATAAACAGAAAATTATTCTCCACGCTGTCCAAATCTAGAGACAATACTTAAAGGTGAACTCCGGACACAAGCACTTTAATTTAAATATATTTAATGGAACCTCAAAAAACACAAATCCACTTTATATGTACCAGATTCCTTAACTACTTCAGTTCCAGGAGATTTACCCCCTTTCATGACCAGGTCATTTTCTGCATTTATTTAACCGACAATTGAGCAGTCAGATGACGCATGATGTATGTCCTTTTTTCCTACAAATAGAGCTTTCTTTTGGTGGTATTTGATCACCTCTGCGTTTTTTTGTTTTTTTTGAGCTATAAACAAAACACTGTAAAAAAATAGTTTTACTTTCTGCTATAAAACATACCCAATAAAAAAAAAAAAAAGAAAAATCTAATTTCTTCATCGATTTAGGCCAATATGTATTCTGCTACATGTTTTTGGTAAAAAAATCCAAATAAGCGAATATTGATTGGTTTGCACAAAAGTTATAGGGGTTGATTTAATCAAACTTGAAAGTGCAAAATCTGGTGCATGGTAGCCAATCAGCTTCTAAATTCAGCTTGTTCAATTAAGCTTTGACAATGAAACCTGGAAGCTGATTGGTTTCTATAAAGAGCTCCACCAGATTCTGCACTCTCCAGTTTTAGTAAATCAACCCCATAGTGTCTACAAACGAGGGCGTTTTTATTTATTTATCTTTTTAATAGTAATGGTGGCGATCAGCAGCATATAGCAGGATTGCGATATTGCGGCAGACAAATTGAACACTAACTGACACTTTTTTTGGGGACCAGTGACACTAATACAGTGATCAGTGCTAAAACTATGCACTGTCACTGTACTAGCAGGGAAGGGGTTAACATCAGGAGTGATCAAAGGGTTAACTGTGTGCCTAGCTTGTGTTTCTGTGTACTGTAGGAGGTGCTTGTACTAGAGGAGGACATGGATCCTTGTCTCTGCTTTACAGGAACACAGAATCAATACCTTCCTTACTGACAGAACAGCAATCTGCCTTGTTTACATAGGCTAAGGGCCTAAGGCAGACTGCCGTTCTGCCTCTGTACTGAAGCATTGGCGGGTGCTGACGGACATCGAGTCCATTGTACCCACTATGTATAAGTTATACGGTCGGCAAGCAGTTAAAGCAGAGTTCTGCCTAATTATTTTATAATTATTTTTAAATCAGCAGCTACAAATACTGCAGCTGCTGACTTTTGAAATAAGGACACTTACTTGTCCAGGGTGCCCACGATGTCGGCACCCGAAGCCAACCCTTCCCTCGGCTCTCGGGTGGAGGCGCCACCATCTTCAGTAAGGGAATCAGGAAGTGAAGCCTTGCAGGTTCACTTCCTGGTTCCCTACTGTGCATGCGCGATCCCACTGGTCCCTGCTGTCTTCTGGGACCCGTGTGTCTCCCAGAAGACAGCAGGGGGGACGTAAGGTGCCAGAAGTGGCGTAGATACGGGTGGGTGGCTCGTCTATCTATGCCCGGAAGTGGGAGCAAAATATCCTCTCCCACCTGAAAAGTGCCAAATGTGACACCGGAGGGGGGGGGGGGGGGGAATCTGAAATGCAGAAGTTAAATTTTTGCATGGAACTCTGCTTTCACAAAGCCAGATATTACCTCGTAAAAGTAGCAGTGACATCGTTACTGTGCTGTACATAGTCTGTGCAGAATGCAGGGATGTGGGAGGGGCCCAACAGGCTCCACCCGCTACATCCTGCCTGCAGAAAATGACAGGAGGGGGCGGAGACAGGACCAGTCACCCTACACAAGGAGAGAGAGCAGCAGCGAGTGGTCTTTATTACAGAAAAAGTCTCACGCTAGATTGCTGCACAGATCTGGAAAAAATTTACACAAATCACACTGAGATACAAGGAAGAATTCACATGGCGAATGTATTTGGACAATATTTGCTGATCCCAGGTTTCAGCTTTACCTGGGGTTGGCTTTACTCCTGTCTGTCACTTCTGTTTGATAACCTTTTGTGACTTTCAGAAAATTAGTATTGTGCTTTCTTTTATTTACCAGTTAGCAATATAAATGTCTTATCTGTTTGTAGAGAGCAAAGTGCTGCTGCATGAAGGAGACATCGCTGTGGATTTCGGACGCAACGCTTTAAAGTGCGATGACAACTCCTGCAGATGGACTAAAAACAGCACTGGATTCATCAATGTGCCCTACACCCTCTCCTCCGCCTACAGTGAGTATTGTGGCTCCTCCCATGATGAAACATCCATCCGCAGTGCTGGGGCCCCTGGGGGCTGTTTCCCAGCAGGACACTCTGAGAATGAAGGCCTTGTCTACTCTCTGTGCCTGTAGAAGACAATATGACCGGTGTTCTGGCAGATAGTGTCCTGCCATCATATAGTGTCCGAAGAAGAAGCTTCGGAAAATTTCCGAAGATGAACGGCGCCTGCACCGTGAGTGGAGATGGTAGCCCCACCAACCAAGCGGACATAGGGTTGCTCGCCATGCTTCGGGCTCGGCCTCGCTGCGCTCAGCTCTTTTATATTCCTACTCTATGTCCACTTGGAGGGTGGGGATAGAACCTGGACTCACGGTGCAGGCGCCGTTCATCCTCGGCTATTTTCGGAATCTGTTTGTGCTGTGTACTGCGCATGAGCAGTACACAGCAGACACTATCCGATGGGGGACCATATATGATAGGACACCGGCATCTAGAGTACAAGGGGCAACACCTGGATGAAATGCTGTTCATTTTCATCTATTTCCTTTTTTTTTGCAGCTCCTTATGGTTATTGTACAATAACTGTATGCATGAAAGATGGATGTGGCGGACTACAGGGGACAGCGGCGACTTCGCTGGCTCCTGTGTCAGGTAAGTGACACATAATGGGCTACTATGCGATGCATAGTAGTCCATTATGCTTTACCTTTGCAGGGAAAAAAAGAGGAAGTAAACTCATCAGGGTTTACTTCCTCTTTAACCCTCTTGTATTAAATTGTATTGTTGCTGCATTGTCTACCCTTCAGGGGGCGACAATTAAGGGCACACGGGTACCGCATGCGTCTGGCCCCCTTTCTGGACACCGGCGCATGGATTCCAATGTGGGGGGGTCTGTTTTTTTTAAAGTACCGATTAGAGCCAGAGGCTCGAATAGGCTTCAATATAGGGTGGGCTCTAGGGTGCCCACGTGTCCCGGATTGCCCGGGATTGTCCCTTAATTCATATTTTTGTCCCGTGTCCCGGGCACCTTCATTCCGGGACAATACAGTGTCCCGGAATAATAAAAAAAAAAAAAACACCGCCAGCGGCCAGTCCGCCACCCTGTCCTGATAAACATTTGCTGATTTGCTGAACTGGTTACCTCGCATCTAGCAACCTGAGCGAGTGAGCGAGGCCTTACCCACAGCTGTCTTGCGCTGAGCAGTGCGCCTCCGAGTCCACCCACCGGCGTATCCTCTCCTTCCCTTCTCCGCCTCCGGCCGCAGCAGCAGGGAGAGAGAGAGCAGCCACAGTCACCAGTGCGTCTTCATTCTGTATCTCCTCCTCCTGAGTCTCCTGACTGGTTGTGGCACTGCTGGTAAGTCAGGATCCAGCCTGTGCCCAGTGCCAATCCCCGGGGCCAACTACTCCCATAGCCGTTGCCTACAGCACATGCACATTGCTAGCAGCCCAACTTCTCCAGTTCTTCTCATGAGCCTCCTCCCGCCCACGAGGGCCACGACCCGACTCCAAGCCGCCAGCCAAAGTTCCAGGTTAGTATACTCAGTATTTTATGAGAACATGCATTCTTGCAATCATGTATTACTTTTAACAATGTTCCTTCTAGATACTGTATTGTACTATTCCTTCTAGATACTTTTTGGAACAATAAAATGTCATTGTCGTTCTATATGTGTGTGTGTATATATATATAGATATATATAGATATATATATATAGATATATATATATATATATATAGATATATATATATAGATATATATAGATATATAGAGAGAGAGAGCCCTTTGACAGTGGGGAGTTGCGGGCGCCGGCGGTTAAATGGCGCTGTTTTTATCATTCAGTCAATGGGCAGGAGCGGTGTATACGCCGCTCCAAAGATGCAGCTTGTTTTTTAACATCCTGCAAGCGTACCGCTCCAGTGTGAAAGCCCTCCGGACAGGAACGGCTCTTTACAGGCGCTATGCAGGCGCTATTTTACATACGACATCCTTTTTTTCCCACAAATAAAGCTTTCTTTTAGTGGTATTTGATTGCCTCTGCGGTTTTTATTTTTTACGCTATAAACAAAAAAAAGAGTGACAATTTTGAAAAAAAGCAATATTTTGTACTTTTTACAAAGAAATTGGCAAAAAAAGTATCAAAAAACATTTTTTTTGGGGCGGGTGTGGGTGCGGGGGGGGGGGGGGGGGGTGTCCCTGAATGGCAGTTTGGAAATGTGGTCACCCTAGTGGGCTCGGGTCGCAGAGGGTGCGCTCCGATCCCACCCAGGTGTGTTACGTGTTACAACAGCGAATGAATATTCACTGTGTTATGCCCTGTACACACAGTCGGACATTCCAATGACAAAATCCGTCTGATTTTTTTCCGACTGATTTTGGCCCAAATTTGTCTTGCATACACACGGTCTCACAAAGTTGTCGGAAAGTCCGATCGTTCAGAACGAGGTGACGTATATCACGCATGACGGGACTATAAAGAGGCCAGTAGTCAATAGCTTTCGTCTTGTAATTTATTCTGAGCATGCGTGGCACCTTGTGCGTCAGAATTGTCTACACACGATCGGAATTTAAACAATCGCATTTTGTTGTTAGAAAATTTTAGATCCAGATCTCAAACTTTGTGTGTCCGAATTTCAGACGGAAAAAGTCAGGCGGAGCCCACACACGATCGGAATTTCTGACAACACGATCCGACAAAGTCCGACCGTGTGTACAGGGCATAACACTGATTCTCCTCCCTGCCAACCAGGAAGCTGGTTTTGACACCAGTCACCCAATTGGCTGAAAGGACAGATGGGTGGTTGTTTGCCGCCACCCCCCCCCCCCCCCAAAAAAAAACACCCCAGTCACCACTGCTCCCTTTATATTGTAAAGCGCTGGGAAAACTGTTGGCGCTATATAAATTCCAAATAATACAGAAAATGTTCCATAGGCTATTACATAGAGCTGTTAAAAAAAAAAGAAAAAAAAAAAAAGAAAAGGCAATAACAAGTGGAAAATAGCTGTAACAAAAAGGTTGGTATACCGTATGAAGGTGGTCACAAGACTCTCTGCAGCTCAAACAACATTATTATTATAATATAGGATTTATATAGTGCCAACAGTTTTCGAAGCGCTTTACAATATAAGGAGACAATACAGCAACAATACAATTCAATAGAAGAGCGTTAGGAGGGCCCTGCTCCTGGGAGCTTACAATCTAATAGACATGCACTCATCACTTCCTTCTCTTCAGGATCTTGTACTCTGCAGTTTAGCCTGTTGTACTACTTATTTCAGTGGCAGCTTTGGCTTAGCAATAGCATACCGCCTCCCCTAGCGCATAGTTGATTACTTTTACATAATAATAATAATGGATGTTTATAGCGCCATCATCTGCCAGGCCATGCCAAACTACAAAGTGATCGATGTTACAAGAGAGAGTGGGCAAGTATAATACAATACAGAAAATATTCCATAGACTAGTACCTAGAGCTGTTTTGCAAAATAAAGCAATAACAAGTGGAACATAACTGCGACAAAAAAGGGTCACAAGACTCTTTGCAGTTCAGTACATACTTTGATTTATTCTTTCATTGTTTACAGTCAAAACCTATTTTTTTCATGTTAGTTTCACATTTTTACATGCTTTCCCTTCCATATTTTTGATTGCATTGATTAAATAGATAATTGATGATCAGCCACTAGAGGGAGCAAACGATCCATTTGCAATCACCCCATTCAGCTGGCCTCCCATTAACCACTGGGATGAGATGAATATGGCTGATTCCGTGTATATAAGGAGGGTTGTGGGAAAAGGCAACGCCAGGATTATTTCACAAGACGCGCCTAACAAAGGGGGTCTTCTGGTTCCACAGGTTCCTCTGATATCGCAATGTTCCTTGGCGCCATGCAAGAATTTGCAACTCTCACCTGCGTGCGCTTCATCCCACAGTCCACGGAATCAGACTATGTGCAGATTGAAGACGCCGCCGGGTATGTGAAAAATTCTTCTCCAAGTAATTGTTTTTATGCAGCTGACAAAAAATTTCAATTTTACTTGCTTGAAACCATCGCAGCCATATTCAATGGAGATCTCCTGGAATTGGCATGGCTCTGCTCCTCCACTTCTATCTCTGTTCTCTTGAAAGTCTTGAAAGTCTCTTGAAAGTCTTACCAGAGCTTGAGGTCAAGTTGCAGACAGCCTCTGGCACAGAAAACTGTCTTCATAGTGACCTTTAGGCCAGGTTCACACTATAGCGATGCGGGAATGCCGCGAATCCGCGGCGTTTTCCCGCATCGCATGATTCCCGCCGGCAGTTCACACTGCCCTATGCGGACGGCTGGGAGTGTCAATGATATGTTAATGACACCCCCAGATCCGTCCGCATATCGCAGTGCGATCTGCACACTCGCACAGGAATCGGATCGCATGGTGTGAACACCCATGCGATCCGATTCTGCTGCGGACCAAAAAAAGGGTCCCGTGCGAGTTTGCTGCGGGAGCGATGCGAATTCAGCCATACTATCTGTATGGCTGAACTCGCATCGCTACGGAGATCGGATGTGATTTGCACTGCAGTGCAGTGCGAATCACATCCGGATCTCCCCCCGCAGCAGTGTGAACCCAGCCTTAGGCTTATTTATCCAAGAGTTTTGTTTCTGTCGAGACCCTTTTCTAAGGTCTCGTTCACATGTGTGGCTCCTGCTGTGCATTTGACAGGTGGTGGTGCCTGCTGCCTGTGTCAACCCTTAAAATGCCACCCCCACCGTGCCGCAACCACGTGCACTGCATGTGGATGCAGGACAGTTGTGGCATGCAATGCAAAGCTGCTGCTAACAAAGCAAACAAAATATTGGCATTAAAAAGGGGATTAACTCCAGAGATAAAATGGTAATTCTCCCGCTCTACGAAAACTCTGGTCCGGCCGCACCTGGAGTATGCTGTCCAGTTCTGGGCACCAGTCCTCAGGAAGGATGTACTGGAAATGGAGCGAGTACAATGAAGGGCAACAAAGCTGATAAAGGGTCTGGGGGATATTAGTTATGAGGAAAGGTTGCGAGCCCTGAACTTATTCTCTCTGGAGAAGAGACGCTTGAGAGGGGATATGATTTCAGTATACTAATACCGTACTGGTGACCCCACAATAGAGATAAAACTTTTTTGCGGAAAGGAGTTTAACAAGACACGTGGCCACCCATTAAAATTAGAAGAAAAGAGGTTTAAACTTAAACCACGTAGAGGGTTCTTTACTGTAAGAGTGGCAAGCATGTGGAATTCCCTTCCACAGGCGGTGGTCTCAGCAGGGGGGCATTGATAGATTTAACAAAATATTAGATAAGCACCTGAACGACCGCAACATACAGGGATATACAATGTAATACTGACATATAATCACACACAGGGGTTGGACTTGTGTCTTTTTTCAACCTCACCTATGTAACTGCCCACTAGATGGCACTTTAATCCCTTTCTATATACACATCCCACTAGATGGCACTTTAATGCCTTTCCATATGCACACACAGAAATGGGGGAATCGCGTGCGATTCTTTGCAGTGTGTTTTGTACCAATTTTTTTGTATTAACCCAAATCACATCACAAAATATCTGTACTCAGTATCGGTGAGCACTTGACTGAAAGTATCAGTCCTCGTACCCTCTGGTAAAAAAACGGTATCAGTGCAACAACCCTAATAGTTACGCTAGTTGCGCAGCCATTTATCACTTTTTCATGAAAAAAATACAGAAACCAATACTTTGCATCAATAAAAAATGAATGGGCGCACATCGCACTGATGAAATGGGGGAATCGCATGCAAATTAAACAGGAATGGGGATTTCCCCCCACCGTTCCTGTGTGTGTGTATATAGAAATAGATTAAAGTGCCATCTAGTGGGCAGTTTAAACAAATGTTAGAACTCACAGTACATATCTGGACACATGCAAAATAATGTACATAGGTGTCCCGGTCCTCCGATGGTAACAATTCGAGGCCACTGGTCCTCGCAGGGCTGGAGAAGATGCATAGGCGGTCCGCTTCCAAGCTGACATCACTTTTGCCCTCTAACCATGGTGTCCCGAAACTTCTCCTCCAACCCTGTGAGCACCTCTATCGGCCCTGATTTGCTATCATCGGCGGAGCGGGACACCTATGTATTATTTTGCATGTGTCCGGATATGTACTGTAACTTTTAACTTTTTTTAAACTGCCCACTAGATGGCACTTTCATCCCTTTCTATACACACACAGGGGGCAATTGCATGTGATTCTTTGCAGTGTGATTTGCACCAATTTTTTTTGTATTTATCGGTACTCGGTATCGACGAGTACTTGATGGAAAGTATCAGTACTCGGACTCACCGGTAAAAAAATGGTTTCAGTGCAACCCTGTTATGATAGTTGCACAGACATTTATCAAATTTGGAAAAATACACTTAAATGCATTTTACTGCACTCAAACACAATAATATAATATCTATTTTTTTCGTAAGATGTAAAATATGAGATTGTGCCAAGTAAATAGATCCCCAACACTTCAAGATCTAAAATTTCATGTTGCTCGTGAATTGGTGACAAACTACTGTGCTTAAATTTGTCTATAGGTGATGCTTTAAAACGATCATTAACTTTTTTTTATAAATAAACATGTTAAATTTACCTGCTCTTTGTAATAGTTTTGCACAGAGCAGGCCCTATTCTTTTTGGGTCCCCTGCTGGTGGTCCTGGCCCCTCCTCCCTATCGAGTGCCCCCAATAGCAAGCCTCTTGCTATGGAGGCACCCGAGCAGGCTGGCTACCAAAACACGCTCCTGTAAATGGACATTGTCCATTCACATATGGAGCATGGCTCAGCCCCGCCCCCGGCTCTCTCCTCATTGGCTCGCTGAATGTGATTGACAGCAGCAAGAGCCAATGGTTCCTGCCTCTACGTAAGCCAATGAGGGAAGAGAGACACAGTAAAGCCGCTGCTCTTGTGCACAAAGCTGGATTAAGATTGGGTTTAGGTAAGTATTAGGGGGTAGGTGCACTCAGAAGGTTTTTAACCCTAATGCATAGGTAAAATGCATTACGTTAAAAAACCTTTTGCTTTTAGAACCACTTTAAAAGCCTTTACATGTTATCAGGAGCTGCACTCCCAGTATATACTCCCTGCATAGGTAAAATGCATTGGAAAACCTTCAACAATCCACTTTAAAAGCCTTTACAGGTTATCAGTTAAATGTGAGCCCTGGTGTAGAATTATTGCTGTCTGTCAGAATCCATGAAATCAGGCTGAGACAGAAGTACAGTTAAATCACACTTGTTTAATAATAAAAGTAAAAAGAACAAACGTAGTCAAAACATAGCCAAAGTTCAGTAACTGGAAAGGATAGTCAGCCAAGCCAGAAGTCAGGGATCAAAGTAGTGGAACAGCAAGCAGGATCTGGAGCCAGAAGGGGTGTCAGCAAAGCAAGTCTTCAACAGGATCGCAGGAGATAGTTTCTGTGATGTTGACCAAGGCGAAGGCAGAGAACCTCTGGACTGGATGGCTTAAGTAGGCAGGACTGACGAGCAGGATCATCAACAGCTGAGTAACTGTAGACAGATAACAGCTGGCAATTAGCTGACAGCTAAGTGTCCATCTCAGAGAAGGAAGGGCTGACACTGTCACACCAAAGTTCATGGTGATAACTCCATTGTGTGGTGCAATCACCATTTACATATGGGTGCCAAACCTATGAACTTTTGCATTTGAATGCAAGCACGGGGGGGGGGGCACAGGTACAGTACTTTTTAGGGAGACAGCAGGGGCCTAGTAGACCCCTGCTGTCTCCCTGTCCATTTAAAGCATCTGATCAAGCAATGATCGTGTTTGATCAGATGCTTCCTTGACTGTACCGGCCAGGACCGCCAATCCTTGTCGCTTCCTGCTTCATTGTCACAGAGAAGATGGGGGATCATGGCTGCAGCAGCCCTGGCATACACCGTTCCCTACACTTAAATGTGATCGGCTACTGGTTGCAGCACTCGGCGCATTACCCTTTGTGATGACATAATAACATGGGTTTCTCCTGTTCCCCACAGATGTTGGTCCTATATTGGTATGCAAGGAGGAAGTCAAATAGTATTGGTGTCGAGCAGCTGCATGGTCCAAGGCTCCATCGAACATGAGCTGAACCACGCTCTGGGATTCTTCCACGAGCAGAGCAGGAGCGACCGCGATGACTACATCGATATCATATACAGCAACATCAGGCAGGGGTAGGCAACCTGGGGCCCTCCAGCTGTTGCAGAACTACAAGTCCCATCATGCCTCTGGGAGTAATTGTAACTGCCAGCCTTGCAAGGCCTTATGGGAAATGGAGTTCCTGGTTGTCTACTCTGCACTAAGGGATGTATCATTAAAAACATTTCCATAGCTGTTTGTACATGGGCAGAGGGCATAGGTGCATTGTCCAGCCTGGCTGCTGCTGGACGATGCGCCTAGCAATATGTACGTTTGGGGCAGTATGTGCCCAGGAATGAATGCCCACAATGGAAGCAATCTGCATTCCAGGCATTCATCCCTGGGCACATGCCCTAAACAGAAGTATTACCAGTGGCGGCTGGTGCTCATAATTTCAGGGGGCCAGCACAAACCAACATCAGTACCCCACCACACCCCCGAGAGCCGAATAATGACTATCACCCCCCCCCCCCCCCACAGGAGACAAGCGTCAGTGATAAGCTAACATCACACACTCCTCCCCCGACCCTGCTGTGGGAGCAAAATGGCAGCGATAGCCCACCACCCAGCCACCCCCCACCATGGCTCACAAACTGCAGCGATCACCCGACCCCCAGCCTCGGGGGAACACAGAGAATGTGCCATGCTATCTCACCTTATGCAGGGGGAAGGAAGAGCGGGGGGCGCTCTGGCAAGCAAACTATGGGACATCCTCCTCCCGGCCGCACAGAAACAGGAAGTGTGTCCTGAGATACGATTGGCCAGGGAGTCATAAGACTCCCTGTCCAATAGAGGCTTTCTGATTAGCCGGGAGGAGGATCAGTGTGACAATATTGAATATTCATTCGCTATTTCCACACAACTGGGTGGGATTGGGGTGCAGTGCAGTGCTCATCCATTTTTAGGATGTAAGCAATGAAAGCCAGCCCATATCTCTGTGAAGGTTTCCTTTTATTAGAATTGAATTGCTATATAATATTGCTGCTGAAAATTTTGTCTTCTTCAGGATACGAGAACAATTTTCAGAAGTTCGACACATTGAATCAAGGCATAGAATACGACTACGGCTCCGTCATGCATTATCCAAGGTATGGTTGCATTTCATAAAAATATCAAACAACTTTCACTTGCCACTTTGCATTGCCCAGAAACACAGTTTTATTAAACTGGTGCAATATCCTCGTAGGTGGCACAGTCAAATCTATAAAAGTGGGAACATTCACTGATCCTGATTCACTGAGCTCCAACAGCTCAGTGAATGAGCTCCAACAGGCACCTTAAAGTTTATTTAGACCAAAAACTTAATATATTGCAGATTACCAGTCATCAGGTGCATTTTCTTTTTTTCAGGATTATTCCTTTATTTTCACCTGGTGATCCTGCCAGTGACACACTTCCTGTCCTATGGAGACAATCAGGGTCGGGACAAGGGGTGGGCAGGAGGGACGGCTGCCCTGGGCACTGTGGTATCATGTGAGGTGAGGAGGGGTGCCGCAAGGAGATTGGTGGGGAGGGGATTTGTGTTGGAAGAGGGAATTTGGGGAGTGGCAGTGGATAAGTATTTTCCTAGGAGATAAGCAGCACCATATTAAAGTGGAGTTCCACTCAAAAGTGCAACTTACGCAAATTTTTCTCCTTCCCCCCTTCGGTGCCACAGGGGGAAACGGATACCTGTCTATTTTCAAGTATCCTGTTCCCACTTTCAGGAGTCTCGGGCGCAGTTGCTGATGTCACCGCTCGGCTCCCTCCTCCTTCCCCTGGTCGCCGGGCAAGTAGGAGAAAGGAGCGGAGCCTTGCACATGCTCAGTAGGTTTTTCTGGCATTAAGCCATAAGGCTACACTGCCAGGTTCCCTCACCCGCAATGGCAGCGGCAGCACCCTTGTCACCAGTGCTGGGACAAGGTCATCTAGAGCCCAGGGCAAACATGCCAAACTGTGCCCCCCCCCCTTCAAAATGTATGAAAGCTTAGCTGAACAAGCTGAAGTTAGAAGCTGATTGGCTACCCGGCACAGCTGAACCAGATTCTGAGTGCTCCAGTTTTAGTAAATCACCCCCAGTGGGTTTATGGCAAACAAGGCTTGACAAACGTGGTTACAAGTTCATGGCAAAGTGACCGTGTCTACAGACAGCTCATCTCAGCAAGCACGTATACTTACCCAGCCACATCCTCCTCCCACTACTGGAACCATTATTAACACAGCAGGTCTTTAGGGTATGGGGGGGGGGCAACTGACCTCCCCCATCTGACACTACCTAGCAAATCACTAGGCCCCAAAACTGTCAGATAGGAGGTATGTGATCATCCATCTCATTAAGCTCCGACACCAGAATTTAGATCGGGGGATGCCGCAGCAGCAATGGAGTGCGGCTAAAACCGGCCATAGATGGGTCGAATCTCTGCCGGTTCAGCAATACCAGATGAGATTCGATCCATTTATGGGCAGGCTGGTTGTACTAAAGTCAGTCCATCAATCAACTTCAGTACAACCAGCCTGTCAGATTTTTTTTTTTGCACTGCTGGCAGCGATACAGTAACAGCCAGTAGTGATGATTGTATTCTGTCAGTGGGGAAGGCTCCCCACTCTCCCCGCCGGCCGAACACAATAGCACTGTGGGGACAGGTTTGTCAGTGTTGATGGGGGAATTGAGCAATTTTCTTTCCTTCCACCCATGTGCATGTGTCATATTCTATGGGCTGCTTAAGTCATTATACATAGCTGGGACGGTGGGCTGTCAGACACTGTCATTTATAGCTCCAATTGTACAATGTGATGGAGTCTGTTTAGGCACATATTAGCATTCCTTATGTGATTCAGGATTAATACATCACCAAACTCTGGTTAAATCCCTTTGGCGCCGGCCGCATGCAAGTATGCCGCCTCTTGGCAGGTGGGCCCTGGTGCTGAGGGGCCACATATTTGTGTGAATTGGCGGTACACAGCTGTGCCAAGAGCGGGTGCCCTGCCACTCCCAGCACAGTTACCAGTGGCTAACGGAAAGCTCACAATCGCTGCTTGTGATCAGGAGGTTTCCGATCATGTGACTGCCATGCAGGGCTGGCCCAAGACATCATGCTGCCTTGGTCCAAGAATGAAATGCTGCCCCCCCCCAAAAAAAATTACACCCATCCAGCAAAGAGACATTTCCATAATTTAAAGAGATATCCCCAAATAGTAAAGGGACAGCCCAATCCAGAAAAGAGACATCCCCATATATTCAGCAAAGAGACATACCCCCTCCAGCAAAGAGACATGCTCAATCCAGCAAAGAGATATGCCCAATCCAGCAAAGAGACATACCCCCTCCAGCAAAGAGACATACCCCCTCCAGCAAAGAGACATGCTCAATCCAGCAAAGAGACATGACCGCTCCAGCAAAGAGACATGCTCCCTCCAGCAAAGAGAGATCCCCCCTCCAGCAAAGAGACATGCCCCCTCCAGCAAAGAGACATGCCCCCTCCAGCAAAGAGATGCCCCCTCCAGCAAAGAGAGATGCCCCCTCCAGCAAAGAGAGATGCCCCCTCCAGCAAAGAGACACGCCCAAAAAGATCCACTCAGCTCAAAGGAATATGAATTGCGCGGCACCATGAAAGCTCCTCCTTTCCTCTTCACCGCCACTGACCAACTAAGCTCAGATCCTGGCACAGTGATGCAACATGTGGCGACAGCAGCTCTGCAGTGGCGGCGGGTGCTCCTACTATTGAAGCCTTTGCTGCTCCACCCCCCGCCCCGCTCCCCAGCAGTACAACTTGTACTGCTGGGGAGCAGAGTGGAGCGGGGCAGGACAGGGGAGCAGCTCATGATGCAAAGATGACACTGCATGCTAGAGGGAGGGGTCCTCAGGAATTGCGCCCCAGTTGCCACACCTCTTAAAGTGCCTCCTGGGTCCTATGGACCCACCTGGATCCATGGTACCCTGCAGTCATGACAGCACATGACCATAAACCTCGCCTCACCTCCCAGCATCCTAAAACTCTTAAAGGGTTGGGAGGCGCCAACTCTAATGCTGCGTACACACGATCAAAGTTTTCGTTGCAAAATACATGGATAGTTTTTCCACTGGTATTCCGCTCAAGCTTGGCTTGCATACACACGGTCACACAAGTTATCTGAACTTTCGACCGCCAAGAACGCGCTGACGTACAACACTACGACAAGCCGAGAAAATGAAGTTCAATGCTTCAGAGCATGCATTGCATTGTTTTCGAGCATGTGTAGGAATTCTGCATGTTGGAATTGGTACATTTTTGATCTGAACTTTTTCCTTCAGAAAAAAAGAGAACATGCTCTCAATCTTTTTCTGCTGGAATTCCGACACCAAAAGTCAGATCGAGCATACTTCCGACCAAAACCTCACAACGGACTTTTGCTGATGGAATTTCCGATCGTGTGCACGGGGCATAAGGGTTTAAAGAACAATTCTATTCAAGTATGTGTTCTTAACGCCATTCTATTGCTCTCAGCCTGCTCCAAATCTTTTTTTTGGTGTCATCATCTGACTTCCTGAGGATGACAAGGTTGGTTCTCAATGGTTCTACGGTATTTAGGAATGTAGCCACCTTCTCTTGCTTGCTCCCAAATGGGCTATGGACTATAAGAGAACACAGAACAGTCCACATGACTGCAACTAACATACACTGCTCGTTCCAAACAGAAGTGAGAAGGCTTGCCAAAATACTTTACAAGGAGGCAGAAAAACACAGTATGAAACTATTTCATGAAAAATAGATTCCAGCGCTGTGTATGGATTATTATAGGAGTATGAGGATATTGTATAGTGTCATCCTAATGTTACTGACTTTATAGTGCAAAGTTTGCACCATAATACCTGTTTTCACCTGCAGGGGGTGCTGCAGAGAAAGTCAAGGATTACAACTCCTAATTTTTGTATAAAGAGGAAGAGAAGCCGGAGGCACCTGAAAAGCTTTTCTTTTACCTATAGGACCCCCTTTTTAGCTAAAGCCATGATAATGGAAGAGTGTGTGTAAAATATATAATTGTATTTGTTTCTAGGTCTGCTTTCTCCGCGGATGGCATCTCTGCCACCATTGTCCCGAAACCAAATGCCTCTATCGCCATCGGACAGCGCTATGGACTCAGCAACTTGGATGTTGCCAAAATTAACAAGTTATATGATTGCGGTAAGTTATATGATTGCGGTAAGAACTTGGAATTCATAGAGCTTTACAAATCAGGGTCACTATTTTTCAATTAAATATACCATGAGTGAACCCGGAGCATAAGAAAAAAAAATCTGATCGTACCTCTGTATGTGAATGGCCTGATTCTTGCTGTTGCTGATGTACTGCTCTGTCTTGCTTTTTATACTGACAACCACTTTGAATTTCTAACCATGTAACTTTTATAGGTCTCTGCCGAACATTGCTCTCCGATCCTTCAGGATCCCTAACATCTTCCAACTACCCCAATAATTATCCCACTGCCAGCAGCTGCTTGTGGCTCATTCGTGTTCCATCAAACCAGGTAAGGCCACAATTCAGTGTATCAAAGGGTTAAAAAGTTATTACTTAAAGTGAACTAAACTCATTCAGGGTCAGTTCACAGCAGAACGTGGTGCGGGAAACCTGCATTCCGTGTGCGTTTCCCACACCGCGTTCACAACGCACTGCAGTTACCATCTGCAACAGGTGTCAGTGTTAGGTTAATGACACCCCAAACGCAACTTGCAAGTGCAGTGCGTTTGTCTGCACTGGGTTGTGTTGTACAGTAATGCAATCTGGTTGCTGTGTATTTTCTAAAGTAGTGCATGTCCTACGTTTGGTGCGGTCTGGCACCCATTCCAATGAATCGTCCCTGTGAGATTCATGGTGTGATCCGCCCCTTAATCAGCATTAACTATTTTTCATCCTTTTGCTGCTAGCATTACTAAACAGATAGGAAGGAATATTATAATTACCTATTATGAATTTTTCTTTTTGCGTTTCTTCAGTTGCTTCCTGGTTTCTGGCCTAGTCCAAAATGATGTCATACATCCCAGGAGTCTTCATGGGCATTTATTTTTCTTTCACCTGGAGGAGGGGCTTTCCCAGCTAAGCACACCCTCCTTCCTGCATGCCTGAGCTAAGGGCAGATGGATTCCAGGAAGTAAATGCTATATGAGTCATCTGCCCTTACTCAAGATTGCCACAGCTAGAAATACTAAGGGGGTGTTTTTTTTAGGGATTTCTCAACAAAATAAATCACGCAAAGATGGATGGGCAAGTTTTCTGTAAATATTAAAAATGAATGAAATAGCGTTTTCAGTTTGTGGAGCTCAGATACAGTTAAGTTCCACTTTAACCACTTGCCCACCACGCTATAGGCGAATGACGGCTACAGCACGGTTGTCCAGTTCTGGGAGGGCATCTACTGATATCCTCCCAGAACTGCCCCTCGTGCCTGCCGCGGCACACACCTGGCATGCTCTGTGTCCTTCAGACACAGAAGATCACAGATCGGGGTAAGGAGCCAATCACAGTGACTCTTTACCATGTGATCATGTCCAATCACAGCTGATCACAATGTAAACACACTTGCCACTTATCGGCATCCCTTTCCCTGCACTGCCACATTGTGAGGAGAGAGCCGGCAAGTGTGATAGGGGACATCTACACTGATAATCAGGGCACTGATCATCAGAGTCCTTATGATCAGTGCAGCATAGCTCCCAACTTTCCCTGATTTGGAGCAATGTTCTTCTGTCCTTCTGTCCCTCTTTCCTCCTCATTTGTCCCTCATTTTGCCCTAATCTATATACTATATTTATCGGCATATAACACGCTCCGGCGTGTGACATGCACCCCAAGTTTAGGAGGGAAGTTTAAGGAAAATAACTTACATTTAAATGCCCATCAATGCAGCCTTATCAGTGTCCATCTGCAGCCTTGTCAGTGTCATTTGCAGCCTTATCATGCAGCCTTGTCAGTGTAATTTTCAGCTTTGCCATTTAAAAATGGCGCTGCGGAGATACAGAGCCAGATGTCCTGCTTTCGGCGGCTTTCAGCCACTCTCGGCCACCGAGAACGGCCGAGAGCGGGCGAAAGCTGCCAAGACCGGCCGAAAGCTGCCGAGAACGGCTGAAAGCCGCTCACGTCATATAATAATAATAATAATATAATATAATAATATAATAATCGGCATATAACACGCACCCACGATTTTCCCCTGTTTTTAAGGGGGAAAAAGTGCGTTTTATACGCCGATAAATACGGTAGTTGTATGTATATAATTGCTGCATTTGTACATTTTAAAAGCCAAAATCAGGGAAAAGTCCTTGTGGATTTAATTAACCTTTTTTTGGTTAATTCTCCTTTAAGAGGGTGTGGCAGGGGGCGTGTCCTATGCCTACATACATTTGTTAGTAGGTGACCCTCATTCCCATCTCAAAATGTGGGGAGGTATGAATGCAGTCCCAACAGTGCCCTTCAGTGCCCCCTATTAGTGCTGCACATCAGTGCCCTTCAGTGCCTCCTATTAGTGCTACCTCATCAGCGTACACCTGTCTGTGAGAAATATGACCCGTTTGCAAAATTTTATAACAGACAGAAAAATGTTTTTGGTCTTTTTTTTCGTTTGTTTAGCAAAAAACAAACAAAAACACAGTGGTGACGTCTGCAGGATGGATTTCCCATTCCGGGGCGGACGTCATATGACGTCCTGGGCTTCCCAGCTGTCTGGGGGCCACGTCACTCGGGAGCCCATGCGCGTGCCTGGCGGCGGCGGCGATGTCCGCCGGGCACCCGTGATTGCCCGGTATCAGAGCTGGAACGGTCTCCTTTCCCCTGACTAGTGATGGACGAACGTTTCGCCCGGCGGTCGTTTCGCGGCGAATTTCCGACATTCGCGGTCCGCACGTTCGAACGCCTTTTTCCGTCGTTCGCCGCGGCGGACTTACGTGTTTAATGTATACAAGAACTTTAACCTTTGGTGACACGTTTATCATGTGATACAGGACAGCCAATTGAGACATGACAGCACATGGACACTTGGACATTCCCCCTAACCTATAAATACACCCGATCCGGTGGCCATTTTACATTCTTTCTTCTGTTACGATAGGGACAGGTTCCTGTGTGGAGTAGGGAGAGATAAACCACTAGCTATTTGGTACACAAAAGTTCTTTTCAGGACTGGTATAGGTGTTAGGTGTTGATAGGTTTGCTGTGCTGCTGATTCTTGCAGCAGCCTGAGTGTCTTTTGTTAGTTTAGAGAAAGGGAAAGGACGGTGTATGCTACAGGGACAGCCAGATTAGTCTTTCATCATCATCATCATCATCATCATCATTAGCTGTTACTATCAAGGTCCACAAAAGAGCTGTTCCAGTAACCACTAATCGTTCTCTTTTTTTGCCAATTTGTATAGGGACAGGAAGGAAGCAGTGTTGTCAGGCAGTGAGGGTAATTTTAAAGACTTGCTGTTATTATTAGTTCCACAAAGGTTCTTTTCAGGACTGGTATCAGTGGTACAGTAATAGGCTTGTACATGTATAATATTCTTTCTTCCAAATATAGAAAGGATATTATACTTGACTGCTGCCCTTCTGCTGCAGTCTGCTAAACATTCACAACTCACTTGTTCCACAAAAGTTCTTATAAGGACTGGTAACTTGGTATAGGGTGCTACGGTACATAGGCTTGAGTGCGGTACAGTCTGCTGTTCTGTAAGGACCGCTATCGGTCCACAATAGATAGGGTTGACGTGCACCACTGCTGACCGCTGCCCTATACTGCAGCAGTCCTTCAGCGGTATAGGGACTGACGTACAGTCTGCTAATCACTAACACACAACCTGCTTGTTCCACAAAAGTTCTTATAAGGACTGGTAACTTGGTATAGGGTGCTACGGTACATAGGCTTGAGTGCGGTACAGTCTGCTGTTCTGTAAGGACCGCTATCGGTCCACAATAGATAGGGTTGACGTGCACCACTGCTGACCGCTGCCCTATACTGCAGCAGTCCTTCAGCGGTATAGGGACTGACGTACAGTCTGCTAAACACTAATACACAACCTGCTTGGTCCACAAAAGTTCTTATAAGGACTGGTAACTTGGTATAGGGTGCTACGGTACATAGGCTTGAGTGCGGTACAGTCTGCTGTTCTGTAAGGACCGCTATCGGTCCACAATAGATAGGGTTGACGTGCACCACTGCTGACCGCTGCCCTATACTGCAGCAGTCCTTCAGCGGTATAGGGACTGACGTACAGTCTGCTAAACACTAATACACAACCTGCTTGGTCCACAAAAGTTCTTATAAGGACTGGTAACTTGGTATAGGGTGCTACGGTACATAGGCTTGAGTGCGGTACAGTCTGCTGTTCTGTAAGGACCGCTATAGGTCCACAATAGATAGGGTTGACGTGCACCACTGCTGACCGCTGCCCTATACTGCAGCAGTCCTTCAGCGGTATAGGGACTGACGTACAGTCTGCTCACTTCCTTGACCCAAAAAAGCACACCGTACTATATGCCCCTACCCTCCTCTTTGAAGAGGTTGAGCGGTGTCATATTTCTACTGGGGCTGCTTATGATATCCCTGTGCTGTGCTGACTTCCTCCTGGGGGTTCTTATTATGAAGGGATCACACTATCCCTGTGCTGTGCTGACTTCCTCCTGGGGGTTCTTATTATGAGGGGATCACACCATCCCTGTGCTGTGCTGACTTCCTCCTGGGGCTGCTTACGGTGCTGCTGTCAGTGCTGTATGTCACGGTGCTGCTGTCAGCGCTGTATGTCACGGTGCTGCTGTCAGCGCTGTATGTCACGGTGCTGCTGTCAGCGCTGTATGTCACGGTGCTGCTGTCAGCGCTGTATGTCACGGTGCTGCTGTCAGTGCTCTGTATTACGGTGCTGCTGTCAGATGCCTCTATCACGGTGCATGTGTCATTCCGGTATGTCACGCTGCTGGTGATCATCTCCTGCACCCTCTTCTTTGCCTACCCTGGTCCCTGACCTTCCCTCTCCTCCATTGCCTTCATTAGCTCCATAGTCCTGAATTGTTAGAACAATTTCCCAAATAAAATAAAAATGCTTGTAGTTATCGATCCCAAATTCACCTCATACATGTATTATGTCATTGTCCAGATGGTGGGACTACGTTTTACCCCCTAATAATTACCACGTGGCCGCAAATTCGACATGAAGGTTTGCAAAGTTCGCCTCCCATTGAAGTCAATGGGGCCCGCGGCGAACGTTCGGTTTCGCGAACGTTTGGGTCCGTTCGCATTTCGCTTTCGCGAAACGTCCCGTCGGAAGTTCGTCCATCACTACCCCTGACGTGGATGTGTGTGTTTACACACACATCCACGTCCTGTCAGGGGAGAGGAGACCGATCCTGTGTTCCGTGTACAGAGGAACACCAATCGGTCTCCTCCCCTTGTGAGTCCCCCCCCTACAGTTAGAATCACTTCCTAGATAACACATTTAACCCCTTGATCGCCCCCTAGTGTTAACCCCTTCACTGCTAGTGACATTTATACAGTAATCAATGCATTTTTATAGCACTGATCGCTGTATAATTGTCAGTGGTCCCAAAATGGTGTCAAAAGTGTCTGATATGTCTGTCGCAATGTCACAGTCACGATAAAAATTGCAGATCACCGCCATTATTAGTAAATAAAAAAAAATAATAATAAAAATGCCATAAAACCATCCTCAATATTGTAGACACAATAACTTTTGCGCAAAAAAAACAATCAATTTATGCTTATTGCGGTTTTTTTTTATACCAAAAATATGTAGAAGAAAACATATTGCCCTAAACTGAGGAAAAAATTGTTTTTTTGTTTTGTTTTTTTAATTGGGATATTTATTATAGCAAAAAGTTAAAAATATTGTGTTTTTTTTTTTCAAAGTTGTCGCACTTCTTTTGTTTACAGCGCAAAAAATAAAAACCACAGATGATCAGATACCACCAAAAGAAAGTTCTATTTGTGGGGGAAAAAAATTATAAAAATGTTATTTGGATACAGTGTTTCATGACCACGCAACTGTCACTCAAAATGCGACAGTGCTAAAAACTGAAAATTGGCCTGGGCAGGAAGGGGGTGAAAATGCCCTGTTTTGAAGTGGTTAAATATCACCAAAAGAAAGCTCTATTTGTGTGCCCGGTAGGCAAGTGGTTAACAGTCAGACATCTCCTTTTTCCTCTAGGTCTTCCTGCAATTCCAGACCTTTGATGTCCAGAACTCGACACGCTGTGCTTCTGATTACCTGAGGATCTACGATGGGCCCACCACCTCCTCCCCAGTGTTATTGGACAGAGCCTGTGGAGCCGGCCAGCTTCCCCCTATGGTCTCTACAACCAACAAAATGCTCCTTGAATTCGTCAGCGATAGGTATGAGCCGAACACCCCCCGGTTCGGTTCGCATCAGAACTTGCGAACGACCCCTGCGTTCGTTACGAACGTTCGAACCCCATTGAAGTCTATGGGACTCGAACGTTCGAAATGGAAAGTGCTAATTTTAACGGCTAATATGCAAGATAGTGTCCTAAAAAGGGTTTGGGGACCTGCCTCCTGCCTCAGGGGACATGGGTCACTGCAAAAAAAAGTTTTAAAAACTGCCGTTTTAGCGGGAGCACTGATTTTAATGACGATTAAAGTGAAAAAAAAAGGTGAAATATTCCTTTAAATATGGTGCCTGGGGGGTGTCTGTAGTATGCCTGTGAAGTGCCACGTGTTTCCCGTGTTTGGAACAGTCCCTGCACAAAATGACATTAAACGGAAATAACACCATTTAAAACTGCTTGCGGTTTTAATGTTATATCTGGTTCCTGCAATATGGTTGAAAATCATTGAGAAAAATGGCATGGGTAGCCCTCCCTGCCCATTACCAGCCTATTTGGGTCTTGTACGCATATTAAGGGGAACCCCGTACCCATATTAAAAAAAGGAAATGCGTGTGGCCCCCA
The DNA here is from genome assembly GCF_037356315.1 of Lithobates pipiens. Taxonomy (NCBI): domain Eukaryota; kingdom Metazoa; phylum Chordata; class Amphibia; order Anura; family Ranidae; genus Lithobates; species Lithobates pipiens. The sequence goes on along the minus strand of NW_027507686.1, from coordinate 224,914,531 downwards.
GGCCCTATATACTCAGAACAGCAGTATACAGGCGGTGCAAACAAGACAGGGACTGTGTAGGTTTGTTGTGTTAAGTTGAATCTGTTTGTAATTTTCAACCGGTACATTTTTAAAGTGTAGCTCCAGTCAAACAAACTATTCTTAAGCTTTTTGGAAAACATAGGGAAGGGTTATCACCCCTGTATAATTTGTTTTGTCGTCCATCTTTTTTCATCTCACTTGCTGCTGTCTCCTTGCGTTTGCAAGTAGGAGATGTTTGTAAGTTGGATGTTTGAAAGTAGGGGCCTGCCCTATATTATAGCGGTATGTACTGGGTACAGAGCACGCAGACAGCACGCACTATCTCCTAACACTACTGACTGCAAGCTCTATTATTAACCACTTGACCACTGGGCACTTAAACACCCTTAATAACCAGACCAATTTTCAGCTTTCGGTGCCCTCACATTTTGAATGACAATTACTCAGTCATGCAACACTGGACCTATAGGAAATGTTTGTCTTTTTTTTCACACAAATAGAGCTTTCTTTTGGTGGTATTTAATCACCTCTCAGTTTTTATTTTTTGTGCTATAAAAGAAAAAAGACCGAAAATTCTGTGAAAAAATGAATTTTTCTTCGTTTCTGTTATAAAATTTAGCAGATTAGTAATTTTTTCTTCATAAATTTTGGCCAAAATTCATACTACTACATATCTTTGGTAAAAATAAGTACAAATTGGTGGATATTATTTGGTCTTTGTAAAAGTTATAGAGTCCACAAGCTATGGTGCCAATATCTGAAAATTGATCACACCTGAAGTACTGACGGCCTATTTCCTTTTTTTTTTTTTTTCCACAAAATTGTCATATTATCAGGTTATTTCACACACACAGCATATGCATATCAAAAGACCCTGGAGAATACAATGGTGGTCGTTGCAAATTTTTATCTCACACGGTATTTGCACAGCAATTTTTCAAACGCGTTTTTTGGGGGAAAAAACAGTTTTGTGCTTAAAAAACAAACAAAAAAAACAGTAAAGTTAGCCCAATGTTTGCATAAAGTGAAAGATGAAGTTATGCTGAGTAAATAGATATCAAACATGTCACTCTTCAAAATTGCACATGCCCGTGGAATGGCGCCAAACGTCGCTACTTAAAAAATCCCCATAGGCGACGCTTAAAATTTTTTTTACTGGTTACATGTTTTGAGTTGCAGAGGAGGTCTAGGACTAGAATTATTGCTCTCGCTCTAACGTTCTCGGCGATACCTCACATGTGTGGTTTGAACACCGTTTTCATATGTGGGCGGGGCTTACGCATGCGTTTGCTTCTGCATGCGAGCACATGGGGACATGGGTGCTTTAAAAAATTTTATTTTTTTTTATTGTTCATTTTACTTTATTTATTTTAGTTTGACATTTTTTTCCCCAAAAATATATTTTTGATCACTTTTATTCCTATTACAAGGAATGTAAACATCCCTTGTAATAGGAATATGGGGTGACAGGTCCTCTTTACAGTGAAATCTGGGGGTCAATATGACCCCACATCTCACCTCTAGGCTGGGAAGCCTGAAATAAAAAATAAAAAAAAGATTCTGGCTTTGATCGTACTGGCGAGTTGGTAGAAGCACCGGAGGGCGGTGAGGGGTGGGGGGCGTCTATGGCTGGGTATTTCAGGGTATCACCGAGTATGGCTGGGTATCTCCGAGTATGGCTGGGTATGGCAATTTATGGCAGGGTATTGCAGAGTATTGGCGGGGTATTGGCGGGGTACTACAGAGTAATAGCAGGGTACTGCAGAGTATTGGGGGGTACTCCAGAGTAATGGCAGGGTACTGCAGAGTAATGGGGGTTACTGCAGAGTAATGGGGGGTACTGCAGAGTAATGGCAGGGTACTGCAGAGTAATGGCAGGGTACTGCACTGCAGAGTAATGGCGGGGTACTGCAGAGTAATGGCGGGTACTGCAGAGTATTGGGGGGTACTGCAGAGTATTGGGGGGTACTGCAGAGTAATGGGGGTACTGCAGAGTAATGGCAGGGTACTGCAGAGTAATGGGGGGTACTGCAGAGTAATGGCAGGGTACTGCAGAGTAATGGCAGGGTACTGCACTGCAGAGTAATGGCGGGGTACTGCAGAGTAATGGCGGGTACTGCAGAGTATTGGGGGGTACTGCAGATTATTGGGGGGTACTGCAGAGTAATGGGGGTACTGCAGAGTAATGGCAGGGTACTGCAGAGTAATGGGGGGTACTGCAGAGTAATGGCAGGGTACTGCTGAGTAATGGCAGGGTACTGCACTGCAGTGTAATGGCGGGGTACTGCAGAGTAATGACGGGTACTGCAGAGTATTGGGGGGTACTGCAGAGTATTGGGGGGTACTGCAGAGTAATGGCGGGGTACTGCAGAGTAATGGCAGGGTACTGCAGAGTATGCACTGGTATTGCAGAGTATTGGCAGGGAATTGAGGGGTTAAATTCGGTGAGCAGCTATGTGGGCACTGCAGATGCAGCCCACATCGCTGCTGACACCGATCTCTTTCCCCTCCGCTGTACCGATCGGTACAGAGAGGGGAGGGAGGAACGGGCGTCATAACATGACGCCGGTTTGTTTACAAGTGATCACTCCGTCATTTGACGGAGCGATCACGTGGTAAACGGCTGCGACAAGCGCCCGTTTACCGTGATCCGTGATGCGCCGGGTCCTGTGGACCCGGCGGTCACGGATGCTCTTGAGTGCGCGCCCCAGGGGGCGCGTGAGAGCAGAATTCTGGGAGGCCGTTAATTAACGGCCTCTCAGAGTTAAACAACCGCCCTGAAGCCGTTAATCGGCAATGGGCAGTTGTTAAGTGGTTAAAGCTAGATCACTAGCTATATAGGTGAGGTGAATATAGTGGTGTATACTGCGGTCAGGGCACAGACAACAACCACTACACAGCAGCAAGATAGGAAATCAGCCAAAAACGATCGGTGTGTACTGTGTTGAAGGTACACAGAACACCCACTGCTTCAGATGCTAACACACTACACGAGGCCGCCTCAAAGTCGGCCTTATATAGTGTGGGGCGTGCACTACACAGCCTGAGCTATGATTGGCCACAGGCAGGATGCCTGTGGCCAATCATGGCTCTCCTCGCTGCTGGCGCTACAATTGGCCAAGCATGCAGGGTCACAGTGCATGCTTGGCCAATCATGAGCCAGCAATGCACTGCGCCACCGCAGTGCATTGTGGTCCGCGCGCGCCACTCGAATTTTGACGCGAACGGCCCAAACGTTCGGAATTCGCCGAACGCCCGAACAGCCAATGTTCGAGTCGAACGTACGTTCGACTCGAACACGAAGCTCATCCCTAGTCAGCGACAACAGTATCGTGGCCACTGGGTTCAAGGCGTCATACAGCACTGGTAAGGGTGCACACAACAGAGCCCAACTTTACCCCATTTTTATGATGTGATGTTCTGAAATAAAAAATCCTAAAATGTGACAAAAGAGAACCTTTAGGGCTCATTCACACAAACCTTGCAAAGCAGTCTGCATTCGGATCGCTGTTCAGAGAGCATTTGACAGGCGGTGAGGAGATGTTGTAGCATCGTATCACCTTCTCACTGCCTGCTTTAACCCTTTGAACCCTGGGACCGGTTGAATGGGTCACGTTTGGCGGGTGCTACGCCCACCAAAAGCGACAAAGCATATAATTCCTACCACAGCTGCAAAGCATGTGTACAACCCTGGCCCAAAGGGGGTGAGGTTGGGGAAGCGATAAAAATGCTACTCAACTGCGTGGCATTACCACCTCACAGCCGCTATCATGAACAAGCCCTTGCTGAGAGCTTTACAAAGGCTTTCATTGCATAGCTCCCTATGGTGAATGGTGACAGAAGAGTGGAGAACTCCCCTGTCGTTGCTGATTTCTCCAGCGTCCCTGTATGGAAAGGTCAGTGATTGTGCCTGCATAACAGTGATACATTTACTTACTGCAATGTTGTGGGCTAGTAAGCATTGGCAATGAGCGAGTTCTCATCCAGGGGTGCAATGTGCTAGTCCAGGTAAAACCCCCATTCCCCCCTGTCTATGGAAGCTGTAAAGGAAAGATGCAGACTAATGCAAGCTGAGTGACACTGTTGAGGCCACCCATGGGTGAGCCACTCAGCTTGCACCACCTGTGACCCACCCTTTACAGGCAGCATGTTTGAAGATAGTCTCTGCTAAATAGAAGAGGAGCCATAGAGGAACTTTAAAGGTAAGCAGAAGATCAATGGATTCTGTTGCTTGGACCTGCTTGCTGTAGCTCAAGGTGACCCCTGCCGTTGCCCAATTTGGGACAACTCCACGCCATGTGATAAAGAGTGCCTATCTCAGTCTGATATCTGCTGCAGATAGGGGAGACAGTAGGGTTGCAATCTCTGGCGGTAGAGTTAATCTTTGGTAGAAAGTTCAACTGAATAATTTGGTCTTTAGCAGAGATGATCAGTTTGGTTTATTGTGAGTACAAGAGGCTTCATTGTCATAATCAAATAGTGAAATGCCCCCACCCAACCCTCAGGAGACTTCACAAGGCACTCAGGAGGTCACTGTGGACCATCTGGCAATCTGAGGCCCCATCTCCATCCTAAATTCTGGGCAGCCTGTGACTCCTGCTCCTCCTCCTCACCATCCATAAACATGCCGACTGTAAGCCATCGATAAGATAGAACGAGTCTAGAGACGGGTAGAAACTAACATTTTACTGAACGGGTAGTTGATGTTTGGAATAAACTACCAGCAGAGGTAGTGAGGCAGTCAACAGTAAATGGCTTCAAACATGTTTGGGACAAACCTAGATCTATACTCAGGTAACATAACAAAACGAAAAATATGGACAGTTTCAATAATTTTTTTTAGTGTTACAAAAGACAGTAATACAATTTAGTAAACATTTTTACATTACTGATGCCTATCAAGAATGGTGAAGGCCTGCCTTCACTTTTTTTACGTAGCTAGGAATGAGCACCTCCTAATCTGTGATGTTCACCCCCCTTACCTTTCTTAGACCCCTTTCACACCACACCGCCCATTGCGTCGGCGGTAAAACGCCGGTATTTTTAGCGGCGTTTTACCGCCGGATTTGCGGCGCATTTTGGCCGCTGGTGGGGCGCTTTTACCCCCACTAGCGGCCGCGAAAGGGTTAAAACCGCCGGTAATACGCCGCAATAGCTGCGTTTTTCCGGCGGTATTACAGCGCTGCCCCATTGATTTCAATGGGGAGCAGCGGTGGAGGAGCGGTAAACACACCGCTCCTTCACCGCTCCAAAGAAGCTGCTGGCAGGACTTTTTTCTGACGTCCTGCCAGCGCACCACTGTAGTGTGAAAGCCCTCGGGGCTTTCACACTACAGACAATGGTGCAGCTTCTTTAGGGCGGATTGCAGGCGCTATTTCTAACGCTACAGCGCCTGCAAAACGCCCTGGTGTGAAAGGGGTGTTAAGGATCACCCTCCAAACTGTGACTCCATCTTACATCCGCACCTGTACCCAATAACCTGCAATGTACGATTCCCCATCCATTCCTATCATAAGGGGCACCTCACAACCCTATAAAGTGACCCACCATTTCCCGATACCAGACAGCTGACAATCTATGTACTTGTGTAAGATGTAGTAGATCTTCTGTTTTTAATACCAAATAGTGCAGGTGACCCATTCAGATAATCATGCCAATTAGCTTCAGAGGTGGTCTCATATGGCACAGCAATCCCACTTCCATGAGGGTCCTGGAAGAAACCCAAAAACATAAGAAAAGCAGTTAGTGCCACACCAATGTTTGTAGAGTCCAGAAAGAATTAGAGCATTATAGAGAATTACACCAAGCATACAGGACAAGAGAAGTGGTACTGTGCTGATTCCTTACATGCCGAATAAGAACAGATACTGAGAATTATACCCAGCACAGGGGACAAGAGAAGTGGCACTGTGCATTGTACATACAGACAGAAAAAGAATGATGTGCTCAGGAGGCGACACTTATGGGCACTGAGGTGGCACCGATATGCAGCATTCATAATCAGTGTCCCGATTATCTGTACAGGTCTCTTCTGCGAGGAAATGCCCGATTGGCTCTCCTCTCCTCACACACTGTCAATGTGAGGTGAGGGGAACCGATGAACGGAACTTCCATATTTACATGTGATTGGTTGTGATTAGACACAGCTGATCACATGTTTAACCACTTTCAGACCGGACCATTTTGCTGGTAAATGACCAGAGGTCTTTTTACAATTTGGCACTGCGCTGCTTTAACTGGTAATTGCGCGGTCATGCAATGTTGTACCCAAACAAAATTTGTGTCCTTTTCTTCCCACAAATAGAGCTTTCTTTTGATGGTATTTGATTGCCTCTGCGATTTTTATTTTTTGCGATATAAACGTAAAAAGACCGCAAATTTTGAAAAAAAATGATATTTTCTACTTTTTGTTATTAGAAAAATCCAATAAACTCAATTTTAGTCATACATTTAGGCCAAAATGTATTCAGCCACATGTCTTTGGTAAAAAAAAAGTCAATAATTGTATATTTATTGGTTTGCGCAAAAGTTGTCACATCTACAAACTAAGGTACGTTTTCTGGAATTTACGCAGCTTTTAGTTTACGACTGCCTATCTCATTGCTTGAGGTGCTAAAATGGCAGGGCAGTACAAAACCCCCCCAAATGACCCCATTTTGGAAAGTAGACACCCTAAGGAAATTGATAAGTGGCATGTTGAGCCCATTGAATATTTTATTTTTTTGCCTCAAGCGATTGAATAATGACAAAAAATAATTTTTTTTTTTTACACAAAGTTGTCACTAAATGATATATTGCTCACACATGCATGCCCCGAAAACCAAGAACCGCCTTCAGGTTTTCTAAGGGCGTAAATATTTGACTTCACTCCTCACTACCTATTACAGTTTTGAAGGCCATAAAATGCCAAGATGGCACAAAACCCCCACAAATGACCCCATTTTAGAAAGTAGACACCCCAAGCTATTTGCTGAGAGGCATGTTGAGTCCATGGAATATTTTATATTTTGCCACAAGTTGCGGGAAAATTACAAACTTTTTTTTTTTTTTTCACAAAGTTGTCACTAAATGATATATTGCTCACGCATGCCATGGGCATATGTGAAATTATACCCCAAAATAAATTCTGCTGCTTCTCCTGAGTACGGGGATACCACATATGTGGGACTTTTTGGGAGCCTAGCCGCGTACGGGGCCCCGAAAACCAAGCACTGCCTTCAGGATTTCTAAGGGCGTTACAGTTTTGAAAGCCATAAAATGCCAAGATGGCACAACCCCCCCCAAATGACCCCATTTTGGAAAGTAGACACCCCTAAATTTAGGGGTACACTAGTGAGACTAGGTAATAAATGGCGGGTGCCCTGAAACTATAAAAAAAATAACTAACCAACCAGCGTCACCTGTAACAGTTATATGGTGATCACTGGTGAAAGGGTTAACTAGGGGGCAATCAGGGGGCTTTATGCGGTAGTATATGGGGGTCCCTGGCGCTATAAAAAGCTGCGGCGAACCTAAATACCTACCTGCCTAACTAGCGTCACCTGTGACACTAATACAGCGATCAGAAAAACGATCGCTTATTAGGCTGGGTTCACACTGGAGCGATGCGGGAACGCCACGAATGCGCGGCGGGTTCCCGCATCACATGCCTCCCGGCGGCAGTTCACACTGCCCTATGCGAACTGCTGGGAGTGTCAGTGAAATGTTAATGACACCCCCAGATCAGTTCGCATATCGCAGTGCGATCTGCAAACTCGGATCGCATGGTGTGAACACCCATGCGATCCGATTCTGCTGCTGACCAAAAAAAGGGTCCCGTGCGAGTTTGCGGCGGGTGCGGCGGGTGCGACACGAATTCAGCCATACTATCTGTATGGCTGAACTCGAATCGCACAGAGATCGGATGTGATTTGCACTGCAGTGCGGTGCGAATCACATCCGTTCTCATAAACCGCTGCAATGTGAACCCAGCCTTAGTGACACTGGCGACGGGGGGTGATCACGGGGTTAAACCTTTATTGGGGGGGTTAGGGGGGTACCTTAGAACTAAAGGGGGCTAACCCTAACTGCCCTAACAGTTATTACAGTCACAAATGACACCCGCCGGGTGATCAGGGGGTTAAACCTTTATTAGGTAATAAATGGCGGGTGCCCTGAAACTATAAAAAAATAACTAACCAACCAGCGTCACCTGTAACAGTTATATGGTGATCACTGGTGAAAGGGTTAACTAGGGGGAAATCAGGGGGCTTTATGCGGTAGTATATGGGGGTCCCTGGCGCTATAAAAAGCTGCGGCGAACCTAAATACCTACCTGCCTAACTAGCGTCACCTGTGACACTAATACAGCGATCAGAAAAATGATCGCTTATTAGGCTGGGTTCACACTGGAGCGATGCGGGAACGCCACGAATCCGTGGCGGGTTCCGGCATCGCATGCCTCCCGGCGGCAGTTCACACTGCCCTATGCGAACTGCTGGGAGTGTCAGTGAAATGTTAATGACACCCCCAGATCAGTTCGCATATCGCAGTGCGATCTGCAAACTCAGATCGCATGGTGTGAACACCCATGCGATCCGATTCTGCTGCGGGCCAAAAAAAGGGTCCCGTGCGAATTTGCGTCGGGTGCGACACAAATTCAGCCATACTATCTGTATGGCTGAACTCGAATCGCACAGAGATCGGATGTGATTTGCACTGCAGTGCGGTGCGAATCACATTCGTTCTCATAAACCGCTGCAATGTGAACCCAGCCTTAGTGACACTGGCGACGGGGGGTGATCACGGGGTTAAACCTTTATTGGGGGGGTTAGGGGGGCACATTAGAACTAAAGGGGGCTAACCCTAACTGCCCTAACAGTTATTACAGTCACAAATGACACCAATGCAAAAAAAAAAAAAAAAAGCAATTGGTGTCACTGTGACTGGGGGGGCAGGGGTAATTGGGGGGTGATCGGGTGGTAAAGGGGGGGTGTGAGTGTGCCTGGCATGTTCTACTGTGTAGTGTAGTGCTTGTGCAACTCACCGATGCTCTCTCCTCGGTGCCGGAACGAAAAATACCGACACGGAGGAGAGAATACCTCACTTCCTCTCCTGTGTTTACATTACAGGAGAGGAAGTGATGTCACCGGACATTTTCATTCGTCGGGAGCGATCGCGAGGGGGTGGCCATGAATGAATGGCCATCCCCTCGTCCGGGATCGCTCCCGAACGAATACCGACCGCCGCAGGCACCGGGCGGGGGCCCGATCGGGCCCCCGACCCGCGGGCAGGCAAGGACGTACATGTAAGCCCTTATGCATGCCCGTGCCATTCTGTCGACGTACATCGTCGTGCGGCGGTCGGCAAGTGGTTAAAGAGCCAAGTCATTGGCTCGTTACAGTGATCGGGGTCACGCCCTCAAGCCCAGACTTCTCCTTTCTCCTCCATCTGGCACAACTTTCTTTTGGGACTTGTAGTACCACCAAGTTGCTCAGTTTAACGTCTCCAGATGGGGACTACATAACCCACAAATCCTTATAGTTTCCAGCAGCCCTACGTGGCTCCCTGGGTGGGCTTTCCCTTCCCAGGATATTCTGCAGCCAATCCTTGCCCTCCTGCTGTCTGAGTGTTAGGTGGGACCGTCATCCAGAACCCGCAGAGTCCTTTTTCTCCTCTTCTCTAGCCCAGCAGCTCTGGCAGGGAGAAGTAGAGAGTCTGCAGGGTAAGCTGTGTGATGACCCATCATGCAGAGGGACAAAGCAGCACCACTGCTCAGGCTGCAAAAGCACTTATGTATTCAAACAACACTACATGGATTTAACCACTTCAAGACCAGGCTATTTCTGACACTTGGTAAAGTCTGAATTTTTTTTTTTTGTCTGAATTACTTGGAACCCCCAAAAACATTATAAAGTTTAGCAGAGACCATAGAGAATAAAATGGCGGTTGTTTAAATATTTTATGTCACACTATTTGCGCAGTGGTCTTTCAAATGCAATTGTTTGAAAATAAATACACTTCAATGAATTAAAAAAAAAAACCTAAGCAGTAAAGTTAGCCCAATTTTTTGCATTATATGAAAAAAAGATGATGTTACACCGAGTAGATACCCAACATGTCATGCTTTGAAATTGCGCACACTCATGGAATGGCGACAAACTACAGTACTTAAAAATCTCCATAGGTGACGCTTTAAAAATATTTTTGTGGTTACCCGTTTAGTCACAGAGAAGGTATTGTGCTAGAATTATTGCTCTTGCTCGAACGATCGCGGCAATACCTCACGTTTGTGGTTTGAACACGGTTTACATTGGCGGGTGCGGGCGCGGAGGGATGGGGTATTTTAAAAAAAAAATGTTTTTCTTATTTTTTTAATCACTTTAATTGCTGTCACAAGAAATGTAAACATCCCTGTGACAGCAATTGTCACGTCTCAGGTATTTTTTTGGGGGGACCTGACTAAATAATTGATAAAAACACCGGGGTCAATAGTCCAGGATTACCGCTTATCGCAAATCAAAAACCGCCCCATCCAATAGGGTGGGGTCCCTCAACAACAGAAACAAGATACTCAAAAATGTCAATGAGGGTCAAGGGGAGGGTGGGGTAGAGAGGGGGTGTCTGGGGAGGTGAGGAAGAGAGGGGGTGTCTGGGGGGTGGTGAGGAAGAGAGGGGGTGTCTGGGGGGTGGTGAGGAAGAGAGGGGGTGTCTGGGGGGGAGGTGAGGAAGAGAGGGGGTGTCTGGGGGGGAGGTGAGGAAGAGAGGGTGTCTGGGGGGAGGTGAGGAATAGAGGGGGTGTCTGGGAGGGGGGTGAGGAATAGAGGGGGTGTCTGGGAGGGGGGTGAGGAAGAGAGGGGGTGTCTGGGAGGGGGGTGAGGAAGAGAGGGGGTGTGGGGGGGAGGTGAGGAAGAGAGGGGGTGTCTGGGAGGGGGTGAGGAAGAGAGGGGGTGTCTGGGAGGGGGGTGAGGAAGAGAGGGAGTGTCTGGGGGGAGGGAGGTGAGGAAGAGAGGGGGTGTCTGGGGGTGAGGAATAGAGGGGGTGTCTGGGAGGGAGGTGAGGAAGAGAGGGGGTGTCTGGGAGGGGGGTGAGGAAGAGAGGGAGTGTCTGGGGGGAGGGAGGTGAGGAAGAGAGGGGGTGTCTGGGGGGTGAGGAATAGAGGGGGTGTCTGGGAGGGAGGTGAGGAAGAGAGGGGGTGTCTTGGAGGGAGGTGAGGAAGAGAGGGGGTGTCTGGGGGGTGAGGAATAGAGGGGGTGTCTGGGAGGGAGGTGAGGAAGAGAGGGGGTGTCTGGGAGGGGGGTGAGGAAGAGAGGGGGTGTCTGGAGGGGGGTGAGGAAAAGAGGGGGTGTGGGGGGAGGTGAGGAAGAGAGGGGGTGTCTGGGAGGGGGGTGAGGAAGAGAGGGGGTGTCTGGGGGGTGAGGAAGAGAGGGGGTGTCTGGGAGGGGGGTGAGGAAGAGAGGGGGTGTCTGGGAGGGGGGTGAGGAAGAGAGGGGGTGTCTGGGAGGGGGGTGAGGAAGAGAGGGAGTGTCTGGGGGGAGGGAGGTGAGGAAGAGAGGGGGGTGTCTGGGGGGTGAGGAATAGAGGGTGTGTCTGGGAGGGAGGTGAGGAAGAGAGGGGGTGTCTGGGAGGGAGGTGAGGAAGAGAGGGGGTGTCTGGGGGGTGAGGAATAGAGGGGGTGTCTGGGAGGGAGGTGAGGAAGAGAGGGGGTGTCTGGGAGGGGGGTGAGGGAAGAGAGGGGGTGTCTGGGAGGGGGGTGAGGAAAAGAGGGGGTGTGGGGGGAGGTGAGGAAGAGAGGTGGTGTCTGGGGGGTGTCCAAAGAATAGAGGAGAGTTGCTGGAGGAGTAGAAAGGGTAGGTGTGAGGTAAGTTGTCTTCCCCCACCCCCCTCTTTTGTATCTGCAGTCACCGTGTGAATGTGAAACGTCCTCTTCCTCCTCCAGTCATGTGACAAGGGGATAGAGGCTGGAGGGAGGAGTAACCCGACTCCTCTCCTGTCTGTACATCGGGGCTGTGAGTGTGAGACAGCCAGCTTGTGCTCTGTGCGGGAGGAAGTGGTGGGGGGGACTCGCGCTTCCTGATGGGCGGAGGGGGCGGCGGTGACGTCATCGCGAGTATAAAACAGCTTAGCGGCGCCATTTGACCATTGGATTGTCGGCTGCGTCACGGAGAGGGGCGTATCTTCTCACCGCTCTTTTGACTGATCAGACACAGCGCCTTCCAGTGGAATAACCGCAAACTACACCCCCCAGCTTTTTTTGGAGACATAGTAAGTGTCATTAGCTCTGATCTCACCTTAGCGGGGAGGCGGGGATTGGGGGAGGGGTCTGTCTCTCCCGAACTGCCCCGAAATGTTGTGTGTGACCCCCGCTGGCTGTCAATGATCCGTCTCGGTGTTTTCTCTCCTCCTTTCTGGTCTGAGGGAAGAGAAATCCCGGGCAGTGGCCCCCGACACCCTCCGTGACAGGAGCCCCCGACACCCTCCGTGACAGGGGCCCCCCACACCCTCCGTGACAGGGGCCCCCCACACCCTCCGTGACAGAGGCCCCCCCGACACCCTCCGTGACAGAGGCCCCCCCGACACCCTCCGTGACAGAGGCCCCCCCCGACACCCTCCGTGACAGAGGCCCCCCCCGACACCCTCCGTGACAGAGGCCCCCACCGACACCCTCCGTGACAGAGGCCCCCCCCGACACCCTCCGTGACAGAGGCCCCCCCGACACCCTCCGTGACAGAGGCCCCCCCCGACACCCTCCGTGACAGAGGCCCCCCCCGACACCCTCCGTGACAGAGGCCCCCCCCGACACCCTCCGTGACAGAGGCCCCCCCCCGACACCCTCCGTGACAGAGGCCCCCCCCGACACCCTCCGTGACAGAGGCCCCCCCCCGACACCCTCCGTGACAGAGGCCCCCCCCGACGCCCTCCGTGACAGAGGCCCCCCCCCCCCCGACACCCTCCGTGACAGAGGCCCCCCCGACACCCTCCGTGACAGAGGCCCCCCCCCAACACCCTCCGTGACAGAGGCCCCCCCCCCGACACCCTCCGTGACAGAGGCCCCCCCCCGACACCCTCCGTGACAGAGGCCCCCCCCCGACACCCTCCGTGACAGAGGCCCCCCCCCCCCGACACCCTCCGTGACAGAGGCCCCCCCCCCCCGACACCCTCCGTGACAGAGGCCCCCCCCCCCCCGACACCCTCCGTGACAGAGGCCCCCCCCCGACACCCTCCGTGACAGGGGCCCCCCACACCCTCCGTGACAGAGGCCCCCCCCCGACACCCTCCGTGACAGAGGCCCCCCCGACACCCCCGACACCCTCCGTGACAGGGGCCCCCCCCGACACCCCCGACACCCTCCGTGACAGGGGCCCCCCCGACACCCTCCGTGACAGGGGCCCCCCCCCGACACCCTCCGTGACAGAGCCCCCCCCCCGACACCCTCCGTGACAGAGGGCCCCCCCGACACCCTCCGTGACAGAGGCCCCCCCCGACACCCTCCGTGACAGAGGCCCCCCCCGACACCCTCCGTGACAGAGGCCCCCCCCCCGACACCCTCCGTGACAGAGGCCCCCCCCCCGACACCCTCCGTGACAGAGGCCCCCCCCCCGACACCCTCCGTGACAGAGGCCCCCCCCGACACCCTCCGTGACAGAGGCCCCCCCCCCGACACCCTCCGTGACAGAGGCCCCCCCCCGACACCCTCCGTGACAGAGGCCCCCCCCCCGACACCCTCCGTGACAGGGGCCCCCCCCCGACACCCTCCGTGACAGGGGCCCCCCCCCGACACCCTCCGTGACAGGGGCCCCCCCCCCGACACCCTCCGTGACAGGGCCCCCCCGACACCCTCCGTGACAGGGGCCCCCCCGACACCCTCCGTGACAGGGGCCCCCCCGACACCCTCTTGGACAGGGGCCCCCCCGACACCCTCTTGGACAGGGGCCCCCCGACACCCTCTTGGACAGGGGCCCCCCTGATTTCCTCTATGACAGGGGCCCCCCTGATTTCCTCTATGACAGGGGCCCCCCTGATTTCCTCTATGACAGGGGCCCCCCTGATTTCCTCTATGACAGGGGCCCCCCTGATTTCCTCTATGACAGGGGCCCCCCTGATTTCCTCTATGACAGGGGCCCCCCTGATTTCCTCTATGACAGGGGCCCCCCTGATTTCCTCTATGACAGGGGCCCCCCTGATTTCCTCTATGACAGGGGCCCCTGACCTCCTGAATGTCAGGGGCCAGAAAACTTCCTCCATGATTAGGGGCCCCCCGACACCCTCCGTGACAGTGGCCCCCCCGACACCCTCCGTGACAGTGGCCCCCCCGACTTCCTCCGTGACAGGGGCCCCCCCGATTTCCTCCGTGACAGGGGCCCCCCCGATTTCCTCCATGACAGGGGCCCCCGATTTCCTCCATGACAGGAGCCCCTGACACCCTGAATGTCAGGGGCCAGAAAACTTCCTCCGTGACAGGGGCCCCCCGACTTCCTCCGTGACAGGGGCCCCCCGACTTCCTCCGTGACAGGGGCCCCCCGACTTCCTCCGTGACTTGGGCCCCCCCAACTTCCGACCTGACGGGGGGGCCCCCCCGGCTTCCGACCTGACGGGGGGGCCCCCCGGCTTCCGACCTGACGGGGGGGCCCCCCCTGACTTCCTGACAGGGGCCCCCTGACTTACTCCATGACAGGGGCCCCCCACTTCCTACCTGATTGGGGCTCCGACTTCTTCCATGACAGGGGCCCCCCCGACTTCCTGACAGGGGCCCCCTGACTTCCTTCATGACAGGGGCCCCCCTCCTCCCAGCGCAAATCCCCCTCAATCCCCCCTACAACACTGGAAAGGGACACCCCATTACATTAAAGGATTACAAGAGAGAACAATTTAGGGCACTTTCACACTGGGGGGGGGGGATGGGGGGATCGGCAGTAAATTGCCGCTATTTTTCAGTGTGAAAGTCGCCTCAAATTTCTCATCTCCCCCTTTACTTCGGAGTCGTCTGTTTATAAATCACTATTAATATTCTGCTGTCTTCATAGCAATCGCTGCACATTGACAGATGAATCCTCCGTATTTTATACATTCATCTCCACCTTCTTTTCATATATTTATTACTGTTATCAGCACCTAAAGTGCTCTGGATTGTATTATATGAATTCTCACGTGTTGGATATTTATTTGCTCATTATTGTCACATTATTGGAATCGCCATTAATTACATCCTTGTACACCGATGTCATGTCAGCTTTGATGCATCAATTCATTTGCCAATCACTACAGCAGCCCCTCCATTCCATATATATACCAATCACATTACATACCCATAAGATATCGGGTGCCTGCGGCAGCGGGTCACTTTTCATCATTATATCTAATTCAAAGTGGGAGTATCCACTACACAGTTATATGCCCCCCCACCAACTCACATCCCACCCCTATCCCCCCTCCTAGCAGAAATCTACCCCCCAATCCCTCCTCCTAGAACAAATCCCCCAAATCACTAATCCACCCAGTCCCTCCTCCTTGCAAAAATCCTCCCAATCCCTCCTTCTAGCAATAACCCCCCCAATCCATTCTCCCAGGACAAATCCCCCCAACCCCCTCCTAACACAAATCCTCCCCAATCCCCCCTTCTAGCAATAACCCCCCCAATCCATTCTCCCAGCACAAATCCCCCCCCACTCCCAGCACAAATCCCCCAACCCTCCCTCCCAGCACAAATACCCCCTCACGACAAGGAAAGGAGGAGGAGGGAGGGGAGCACTCTGGCGCTTGACCGCCCCCCACCTCTGTGGCGCCCGGGTGAACTGCACCCGCCTAGGATCGGCCCTGGTTCCCAGTGTCAGTTTCATTCCGGGACACTGTATTGTCCCGGAATGAAGGTGCACGTGACCGGGGACAAAAATGTAAATTACGGGATAATCCCGGGCAATCCGGGACACGTGGGCACCCTATATGGAGCAGAGTGGGGGGCATCTTTCCCTCACGTGGCATCCAGCCTCACAGGGAAGAGGACAGGATCGTCTCTGCCACTACAGACGGCTCTGGTAAGCGGTGGAGATGACGCAGCACGGCGGGCGGGGGGGGGGGGGCCTTCTCCCGCCGACGATAAAAGTGATCTTGCGACAAATCCATTGCAGAGACCACTTTTATCTGAAAGCGGACCGCCCGCTGTTGAAGAGGATACCAGGGTTGTGGCATTCCCAATGGTATGCCCACAGGGTGAGCCTGGGCACATCCTAATCACCACGTGCGGCACATATTCCCCTGTTTTACTGACACTGGTCACTGCCCTATTGACACCATCCATGATTTCATGTTTTAATATGTTTGTTTACATTTATTTCTAAACGTCTGTGTATACAAACACTATATTATCAAAAGTATTGGGACACCTGCCTTTACATGAAATTTAATGGCATCCCAGTCTTATTCCGTAGGGCTCAATATTGAGTTGGCCCACCCTTTGCAGCTATAACAGCTTCAACTCTTCTGGGGAGGTTGTCCACAAGGTTTTGGAGTGTGTCTATGGGAATGTTTGACCATTCTTGCAGAAGAACATTGGTAAGGTCAGGCACTGATGTGGACGAGAAGTCCTGGCTCGCAGTCTCTGCTCTAATTCATCCCCAAGGTGTTCTATCAGGTTGGGGTCGGGACTTTTATATATTTAAAAAAAAACAAAGTTGTCATGAAATGCCACCAAAATAAGATGTATTAAACCTGCCAGATGTCAGGGGATCAAGGGCACCACATCCCAAAGAGATATATACAAATGTAGCACTAACCCCCGAAGGAGCTGCTGGTTAGATTGGGCCACGGGGTGTCCCGTGGTAGATGGCCCAGTAACTTGAGAGACTGACGACAGATCCACTTAAATGGATTTTATTTGCAAAAACCGTAGACAATGAACAGTCTCTTAACATGGGATCAGAGGGTTGGAAAGGAAGTTCAGGTACTCTTATGCCGCGTACACACGATCAAACAATCCCCCCGTGTGTAGCCTCAGGCGGACTTTTTTTTTACCCAAAAGTACGGCGGGCTTAGAAAGTAGTTTTGCAGTCCAATCTTTCCGTCGGTCTCGCATTTCAGCGGACAATCCGGCCGTGCGTGTGCCAGTCCGCCGTACTTTTGAAATGAACGGACTTTTCCCGCCCGGAGAAAAGTCCGCTCATTTTGAGCACGTCTCCAGGTAGCCGGGGCCAGCGAAGGAGGCGTCACTGACTACAACCCCCCCCACTGACTACAACCCCCCACTCTGTCCTCTGTCCATGAGATACTGTTATAGCGCCATCAATTTACACAGCACTTTACATATACAGTAAAACCTTGGTTTGAGAGTGTTTTGCAAGACAAGCAAAATGTTTTAAATAAACTGTTTCCACGCCTATATCCATTGAGGTTCTTCGATCCTTGGTGTGTAATCACCGACAAGCCTGAAAAAGCTGCCACTGTGCCGCCCATCTCCCCAGCACTTGCCTTGTCTCGGGTGGGCATCGGGTGACGGTGATGTCCGGTGTCCCCCATTTCTTCCCTGACCCTGATGTCTTCTCCAGCCTGCTCCTCCTCTGCTATGATTGGACACCTATCACATGTCCAATCACAGAGCCTGTCATTTCAACAAATCAGGTGACAGGTAACACAAACCCTGCGCACCTGATTGGCTGATAGGGGGTTCAATGTTAGCAAAATGAATCCCTTTGTTTTGCTAACATAAAGCTGAGTTTTTGGGTGCCTATTAGAGCCGACGGTGGGGATTAAAGCGGTGCCAGGAGAAGGGGGGGGGGGGAGGGTTGGCGGCGCTCCTGTGCCCTTTATGAACACACCGCCGCTGGTGCCATGCAATTATGCTCTCCAACTGCTAGGAGAGCAGCTAGACTCAAAATCAGCTTACTACAGCAGATCAGGCAGCAATTGAGATTGGTTGCCAGAGAATACAGCACATCATTACCACTCAATAACTGGTTGCTAGAGGAAACAGCACACATTACGGCTGCTTTGTTGCTAAAAGTTACTGCACATTACGGCTCACTGATTGGTTGCTATAGGTCAGGGATCCTCAAACTACGGCCCTCCAGCTGTTGGAGCTACGCATCCCATGAGGCATTGTAAAACTCTGACATTCACAGACATGACTAGGCATGATGAGAATTGTAGTTTCTGACCAACTGGAGGGCCGTAGTTGGACGACCCCCTGCTATTGGTTACTGTGCATCATTACCACTTAATGGTTGCTAGAGACAACAGCACATCATTAAAGCTCACTGCTTGGTTGCCTGTGACATCTCCAGTAGGCACTGCAGCAAGGTCTATATCCTGGCAGTGGCTCAGCAACACATCTTCTCACTCTTCCAGTCTCCCCCACATAGTATTCGCTTGGTGGTTTTTCAGCAGCTCAGTCTCTCACAGGGGGAACTGTACTGCTGTACCGCTCACCAACTCTCCCATAACACTGCACCATCCTGGTGAATTTTTGCCTGGACAAATCTTGCTCCCTTTACAAAAAGCAGGGTTGAGTTCAGGCCCCATGGACTTTAGTGAATAGGCCATTCCTTGAGACTACATGTCCCATTCATGCCCCTCAAGTCTCTTCTGATTGGCAGCTCATTCTTCTTAGCTGGAGAGAGGGGGAAGAGGGAGCGAGCAGTGATTAGACAGGGCTGGTGCTGACAGGAGGGGGGGGGCAGGAGGTTGCGAGCGCACAGACAACCTGCAGCTGCGCCTTTTCCCTGTGATAGCACAGCAGACCCGAGACCTGTAATGCCTGTGCAGCGGTGTGAGGGGAGAGCGCTCAGCTACACTGATATGATAGGGAGGCAGCATGGGCCCCTGTAGCTATGAGCAACCCTGGGCTCAAGGGGCAGCTGCTTTGGTCCCCACAAAAATAACTGGGCCCGGGGCAGCTTCTCCTTTTGCCCCGCCTGACTGGATCTCTTCGCACACACCTTAGTCTGCTCAGGCCACATACCTCTGGTACACTTTTCCCCGCTCATACCACACCCTGGCTTGGAGTTAGCGGAACACACTTTCACCCTGAATCTGATGGAGCCAATGCACCTCGTTAATATGTGGCCTGCAGTATACCCTTTTAATGCTGCAGAGGATGCATGAAAAAGACCATTTAAACAGCCTTGCAAATACCACACACAATGTCTGCTGGACTGAATAGAAAATAAATAAAAAAAAGACACATTAACAAAACCATAATTGTGTTTTAATGTTTTTTTTTTATTTTTTTAAACAAATATATTTTCCTGACAGACTCCATGGCAGCAACGTGTGGGTTAAGTCCCGCCTCCACTACCCATAGGACACTACTCCCATAAATCTTTGCTCCCTGCCCCTGGCCGTGTTCTTTTTTTGTCCTCCTCCGAAGGACCCAGAAGTGGTCTTCCTACCTGAAGATTTATCATCCCCACGATCGAGGTCGGCCGGTCTGCGACTCTGGGTCTGGAAAGTCGCATTACTCCGCTAAGCCCTAGCTATTAGCAGGGTATGGAGTGGGCAGTGGAAGAGGCGCTGTGAAGAAGCCACATGTCCTGGCCACTGGCAGGCAGGCTGCGCATTGGTCGGATAGCCAGCTATTAGCAGGTGACCTGTTTTGCCCCCTGGAAAGTCCGGTGTCATCTTACCTTATCTTCGGCCGAGTGATCGATCGTGGTGGGAGTGGTGAGAGGTTCTAAAAGTTCTTTATGGCAGCAGTTTTTGTATCTTATTATTTGTCTTCGTTTGTTTCTGTTTGTTTGTATGTGCAGGCATGGCGGCTGGTTCTTCCGCGTTCCAGCCGCCGTTCTACTTCCGGGTTTGCGTTTTCGGCCGTACTGCGCATGCGCGAACGCGGTTGAGATCGAGGCTTGGTTTCGCGCATGCGCGATAGCGGCAAAATGCCGCTGTTTCGCGCATGCGCACAGGCACGGCGGTGACATCACAGGGGCGGGCTATTTAAATGTGGAATTTGTCTGCAAGCTTTGGGAATGCTTGCGGGCTGTTGCGGTGACTTCCCCCTGCCTCTGTGTTGCATCCACTGGTAAGTGGCATTCTGGGATAGGGAGGCTATCCCTTCCCTGTCCCTTGCACTGATCCCTTGTCATCTTTTCAGCGCGTATGGATATCGCTGAGGACATGGATTCCTTACCGCCTGCTTGTGGCCAGCCCTCTCATAAAAGGTATTTCTAATGATCACCTGAAGGTCTGGTGGGGGAGGGGTATGTATCTGTTAGCTCTGTCCTGATGTCTTGTATCTTGTGGTTTCTTGTCTTGTGTCTTTTTCAGCCCTTCCAGGTCAGAACAGCATCGCAACTCTCATAGAGGGAGCGACTCCTCCAAGTCGCATCACCGGCACTCCTCTTCCAAATCTAAACATTATGGTTCCTCCTCAAAATCAGGACACCGTAGTGAAGAAAGATCGCACTCCTCGAGGACTCAATCTAGTCACTCAGCTAGTGCTTGTTGGGGGTGCAGAGCTCTTGTACCGGCAGGAAAATCTTTATGCGATCCTTGCTATGCCAAGGCTTCTAATGAAAGGGGTGACGCGGATCAACAACTTAAAACCCTGGTGGAGAAAGTTGTTAAGGAGTCCCTCAGAAATATTGAGGGCCAGTCCTATGTTCCCCCGGCAGAGCTGCCACTTTCTCCAGGAAGGGAGACTCAGCTGCAGGATACTTGGGAATCCTCTGTGCATAGCCACCCCTCAGCTGCCATATCTGACAGTGACTCTGATAAAAGTGATCCCTGTGTGGGCTTTGATTTCGCTCTACTGCCTCCTCTGGTCAGAGCTGTTAAAGAGACACTGAACTGGGAAGATTCTGTGGCTGCTCCTTCCAAACAAAGAAAATTCTTTAAGCAATTAAAGAAGGAACGGATTAATTTTCCTTTTATTTCTGAGCTAGGTGAGATTATCACAGATGAATGGGGCAAGGTGGAGAAGAAAAATTCCATGCTATCAAAGGTTTCGAAACTCTATCCTTTCAATGAAGAAGAGGTGAAGCATTTGGAGTCAGCACCGTTGGTAGACGCAGCAGTCATGCGGCTGGTGAAACATGTCACACTTCCCTTAGAGGATACCGTGTCTTTTAAGGACAGACGAATTGATGCTGATTTGAAGAGAGTGTATCTCACAGCAGGAATGGCCTGTAAGCCAGCGTTGGCTCTGGCCGCTATGTCCAAAGCAATGGAGATATGGACAGATAGTGTAGATGAGACACTTAGAAATATCTCTGAAGATACAGCTAAGAGCTCGCCTATCCAAGAGCTTAGGCTGGCCTCCGCCTTTCTTGGGGAGGCCTCTATCGACATTATACGCCTGGTGGCTCGGGTGATGCTTTCTTCTGTTACGGCTAAACGGGCTCTTTGGCTCCGCCCCTGGCTGGCAGACCCAGCCTCAAAACAAGTATGGTGCCGCATCCCCTTTGAAGGGTCCTCCCTTTTCGGCAATAAGTTGGATGAGGCTATTACCCGAGCCACTGGTGGAAAGTCGGGGTTCCTCCCCCAGGACCGGCGTTTGCAAGCCCAGAGAAGGTCTTTTCCAAAGAGACAGTACCAGGAACGAGCCAGGGAAGCTCGCAGTTACAGACCAGGCCGTGAATTTTCCAGGTCCTGGAAATCAAGACAATCCTCTTTTAAAAAATCTACAAAAAGTGATTTGAAGGGAGAGAGGGAACCAACTAAATCCTTTTGAGGTTGGGCCCGCTCAGACAGGGCAGGTGGGGGCTCGTCTTTTCCACTTTCGCCATGTCTGGGCGGCCTCGATCCAAGACTTCTGGACCATCAAGACAGTCTCCTCAGGTCATGTTTGGACCTTCAAGGAATCTCCCAGACTCAGATGGGTCCCCACCTCTCTCCCAGCCTCAGACGAAAAAAGGCTAATTCTTCTAGCCTACGTGGAATCTTTGTTGGCTCAAGGCGCCATTATCCATGTTCCAGTCATTCAGCGAGGCATGGGAATCTACTCTCCTTTGTTTATGGTCCGGAAAAAGAGCGGGGCCTGGAGGCCGGTCATAGATCTAACCCACTTGAACAGTTTTATCAAAAAAGAAAAATTCAAGATGGAGTCTTTATCCACAATTCAACAATCGGTCCAAGCAGGGGACTGGATGGTCTCCATAGACCTCAAGGACGCCTATTTTCATGTCCCAGTTGCAGAAAATTACCAGCAGTATCTCCGCTTCTCCGTGGGCGAAAGCCATTTTCAGTTTACTTGCCTTCCCTTCGGGCTATCAACTTCTCCTCGTGTATTTTCAAAAGTATTGTTGGCAGTGGTAGCTCTCCTGAGAACCAAAGGGATTCGTCTACATCACTACCTAGACGACCTTCTGTTGTTGGCTCAAGACAAGGATCAACTTCTGGTACACAGGAAGCAGGTCATCTCCACCCTACAGGAATTCGGGTGGATCTTGAACTTGGAGAAGAGCCAGCTGGTCCCATCTCAGCGGCTGGTGTTCTTAGGGGCCCTATTCAACACTGTCAGAGGCACCATCTCATTGCCAGAAGAGAAGTTGTCAGTGGTCAGGGACAGAATCCGTCCAGCCCTCTCTGCCTCTCATCTCCAGGCTCTCCAGTGCCTGAAAATTATAGGCACTATGGTAGCGACAATTCCGATGGTGAGGTGGTCACAGTGGAGGATGAGGCCCTTTCAGAGGGGTTTCCTTCTTCAATGGTCAGGCAGCAAAACCCAGCTGATTCGGATCACCTTATCCATGAGGAATTCCCTTCTGTGGTGGCTCCAACGGGAAAATCTCTGCAACTGCCATTCCATTCTCCCCATCTCATGGGTCACCATAACAACAGATGCCAGCAACAGGGGTTGGGGCGCCCACTGTCTGGCGGAAATGGCTCAGGGCACCTGGATTCTCCCCTCCAGAGGGACGGTGTCGAACATCCTGGAGTTAAGGGCAGCCTTTCAAGCTCTGCTAGCCTTTCGGCATCTGATTTCAGGAGCCTCGGTCTCTCTCAGGCTAGACAATACCACAGCAGTGGCGTACATAAGAAGGCAAGGGGGTACCCGAAGTCTATCCCTTCTCCAGGAGGTGGAACCGATCATGACCTGGGCTCAGAGGAACTTGAAGGATCTGACAGCATCTTATGTCCCAGGGATTCAGAACGTTCAGGCAGACTTTCTTTCCCGGATACTTCTGGACAACAACGAGTGGTCTCTCCACGAGGAAGTGTTCAGCTGGATCCTGACAATGGGGTTCTCCCCAGAAGTCGACCTGTTTGCCTCCCCTTGCAACAAAAAACTAGAGAAGTATTATTCAAGGTACAGGGATCCTCAAGCCTACGGGGTGGATGCCTTGACGGAGAAATGGTGGTTCCACAAGGCCTATGCCTTTCCCCCAACTCCTATTATTCATCAGTTCCTGAGGAGACTCAGGTCAGAGACAGCAGAAGTGATAGCCATAATCCCTTATTGGCCCAACAGACCCTGGTTTCCGCTTCTGATGCTCCTCAGTGTCAGGGATCCAATTCCTTTACCATCCAGGCCAGACCTTCTGTCTCAAGGGTCGAGATTACATCCTTGCCCGGATCACCTGCGCCTAAAGGCTTGGTTTTTGAAAGGGGACGGTTGAAGGCTTTAGGCTGTCCTGAAGAAGTCATTCCCACTCTTCTTAGTGCTCGAAGAAGCAGTACTAACCGGGTATATGAGAGAATTTGGGCGAAGTTTGCAGATCACTTGTCTTCAAGATCCAGTTCCTGTAATACCCTGACAGTCCGGGACGTCTTAAGCTTCTTGCAATCGGGATTGGATATCTCCCTTTCGGTTAGTTCTCTCCGGGTCCAGGTTTCAGCAATTTCAGCCTTTTCCGGAGTCGCATGGGCCAATCATCCCTTGGTCCAACAATTCTTCAAAGGAGCAGTCAGGCTTAGGCCACAAAGGAAGCCTAGATTCCCCAAATGGGATCTTCCATTGGTTCTAGATTTCTTCTCTCAACTTGACAGAACGCTCTCAATCAGAGAATTAACCCTTAAAACCTCTTTTCTGGTAGCCATAACCTCGGCGAAGAGAATCTCCGAAATTCAGTCTCTAGGTGCAAAGGAACCTTTTCTCACCTTCTTTCCAGATAGGGTGGTCCTAATTCCGATGTTGGGGACAAATCCCAAGGTGACCTCTGTTTTCCATGAAAACCAGGAAATCACTCTTCCTACCTTCAATTCTGCTGGAAGTCAAGATCCACATCCACTCGATTTGGGAGTTACTCTAAAACAATATCTGGATATTACAGCTTCTTTTCGTCAATCTGACTTCCTCTTCGTGCTATTTAACGGGAAAAGTAGAGGCGCCAAGGCCTCCGTTAGATCCATCACTGCTTGGGTGGTTCAAGCAATTCAATGGGCTTATAGAGAGAAGGGCTTGGCTCCTCCTGAGGCGGTTACAGCTCACTCTACCAGAAGTCTCTCAACCTCATGGGCGGCTTCACGCCACGTTGCACCTGATGTAATCTGCAGAGCGGCCTCCTGGTCTTCTATTCATACTTTCATGTCTCACTATTGTGTTGAGCCAGCTTCTTTATCCTCTGTTGATTTTGGTTTGAAAGTCCTGTCGGCCGACAGTGTTAAATAAATCTTTTGTTCAGCATTTTTTGCCCACCCGGGTGTGTTTGGCGAGTTATTTCCCACACGTTGCTGCCATGGAGTCTGTCAGGAAAATGGAAAATTCCTATCAAAATACTTACCGTAATTTTCCTTTCCTGATGGACTCCATGGCAGCAGGAGTTCCCTCCCAAAATGGCTGGAGTAGGCTAGTTACCGAACACGGCCAGGGGCAGGGAGCAAAGATTTATGGGAGTAGTGTCCTATGGGTAGTGGAGGCGGGACTTAACCCACACGTTGCTGCCATGGAGTCCATCAGGAAAGGAAAATTACGGTAAGTATTTTGATAGGAATTTTCCATTATAATGGAGTCAATATCAGCAAATTGAGATATATACTGTAAATAAATGGGAAAAAAAATTCATTTTTCACACACAAGCAGTGGGGGAAAAAAATGAAGAGAGCAAGAAAATAAAGATTAATAAAAGTTGAAAATACTACTGGGGTAATGGGGGGGGGGGGGGTGTTTGAACCAAGAGTTGCACTATAAACGTTAGTCCTTTAAAAAAAACGAATAAAAAAAGCAGGGGGGGGGGGCTAGAAATACATCTGGAAGTCCATTTGTTTTCATTGAAAAAAAAATCAAAAATGAATCTCCTGATGTAATAAAGAATATACAAAATCTAGAAATAATATGGCTTTAGTGCCTGCCCCAGATATTTAACCTGAATAGATCCCCAAGCAAAATACAGAATTAAAGTGCTTTATAATATTAACCCCTTCAGATCTGCATTATAGCCGAATGACGGCTACAGTGTGGACCTACATTGCCAGGAGGCCATCAATAGACGCCCCCCCCCCCCCCCCCCCGCACTGTGATCACCGAGTCAATGAGAGGAGCGCGAGGAGAAAAAATAGCCAATCACTGGCTTCTGTGCAAAGGACATCAGTCCCGAAGAGGAAGATGCACAGCCATCTCATCTGTGCCCACCAGTGCCGCCTGCCAGTGCCCACAGTGGCACGAATCACAAATCAGTGCCATCTATCAATGCTCACTAGTGATGCCAATCAGTGCCACCTTGCAGTGCTGCCTATCAGTGTCACCTACCAGTGCCACCTATTAGTACCCCTTCTCAGTGCCCACCAGTGTCACCTATCAATGCCCTTCAGTGGGATTCCCTTAAAGCGGTAGTAAACTGCAGTAAAACAAAACAAAAAAAAAACTTCCCGCGTAAGGCAATGTCATAATGTGCTAGTATGTATCGTATACTAGCACATTAATAGAGACTTACCTTAAAACAAAGCCATGCAATGGCGCACTTTCACTGCTGACAGGACTTCCATCTTCATCCGGCCTCCCGGGTTCATGGCCTCCGGGTACATGAGTGGCCAGGGGCGCTATGACGTCACTCCCGCCCATGCGCATAGGAGCCACCATTTATGGCATGGGCTCTGACAGTCTGGCACTGTATGCTTCCTCTCACATCCTGTTTGGATATGAGACAGGAAGTGAGGGAAAATCTCCAAAATGGGACACAGATGGTGAAAACAAATAATAATAATAATAAAAAAAATCTGGCAGGGGTTATAACCCTCTCTTGCTCTATCCAAAAATAAAACGTTTTACCTATACTTCCATTTTTAAATAGGGTTGCCCCAATACCACTTTAAGACGGAGTACAAGTACTGATCCTTTTTTTATAAAATTCTTGCTGATACCGATTGCTGATACTTTTTTTTTATGTCATGTGACAGTGACACTAATATGCAGTACTGATGGGCACTGATAGGTGGCACTGATGAGGTGTGGACTTTGTAGGGCAGCTACAGCACTGGAAACAAGTTACATATTTCACCCTAAAATAAGGCGACCAGATTTTTAAAATGAAATACGGGAACATATTTTTATTTTTTACTAGTAATGGCAGCAATCAGTGACTCATAGCGGGACTGCGATATTGCGGTGGACAAATCGTACACTAATGCCACTTACACACGACTGGTTTTCCCGTCGGAATAAACTTCGAAGGTTTTTCTGACGGAAAATCGCGTGTCTTGCCTACACACAATCACACCAAAGTCCGACCGTCTAGAATGCGGTGACGTACAACACGTACGACGGGACTAGAAAAGGGAAGTTCAATAGCCAGTAGCCAATAGCTGTCGTCTCGTACTTGCTTCAGAGCATGCGTCGTTTGTGGAACAGCAAACAGACGAGGGTTTTCCCCATAGGAATTGGTTCCGCCGGAAATATTTAAAACTATTTTCTATTTCTAGGTCCGTCAGAATTTTCGAAAAAAAAATAAGTCAGATGAGGCCCACACACGATGGGAATATCCGATGAAAAGATTCCATCTGACTTTTTCTGTCAGACATTCCAATACTCGTGTGTACGCGGCATTAGTGACACTTTTGACACTTTGTGGGAACCAGTGACACTAATACAGCGATCAGTGCTAACAATATGTACTGAGAGAGAGCCCCATGTAATCTCTTCTGACAGCAGCAATGTGCGGTTTGTTTTTCCCTGCAAAGCAGGAAGTAGAAAACAGCACAGAGCGCACACAGTACCACACGTTGGTCACACATTTAACCCTTTGATCGCCCAAGTTGGTAAACCCTTCCCTGCCAGTGTCATTAGTACAGTGACAGTGCATATTTTTAGCACTGATCACTGTATTGGTGTCACTGGTTCACAAAAATGTGATGTAAGGTGTCCAGTTTTAAAGCTGCAATCTCCCAGTCCCGCTATGAGTCCCTGATCACCACCATTACTAGTAAAAAAAAGAAATAAAAAAAATTCCATAAATATATCCCATAGTCTGTAAACACAACTTTTGTGCAAACCAATCAATATTCGCTTATTGGGATTTTGTACCAAAAATATGTAGCAGAATTCATATTGGCCTCAACTGATAATAACATGTGATTTTTTTTTTTTTTTTTTTTTACATTTTTTATCAGATGTGTTTAACCACTTCAGCTCCGGACCAATAAACACCTTAAGGACCAGAGGTCTTTTTGCAATTTCGCACTGCGCTGCTTTAACTGGTAATTGCGCGGTCATGCAATATTGCACCCAAACGAAATTTGCGTCCTTCTCTTCCCACAAATAGAGCTTTCTTTTGATGGTATTTGAGTGCCTCTGCGATTTTTTTTTTTTTTTTTGCGATATAAATGGAAAAAGAGCGAAAATTTTGAAAAAAGATATTTTCTTCTTTTTGTTATAAGAAAAATCGAATAAACTAAATTTTAGTCATACATTGAGGGCAAAATTTATTCAGCCACATGTCTTTAGTAAAAAAAATGTCAATAAGCGTATATTTTTTGGTTTGCGCAAAAGTTATAGCGTCTACAAACTAGAGTACATTTTCTGGAATTTACACAGCATTTAATTTATGACTGCCGATCTCATTTCTTGAGGTGCTAAAATGGCAGGGCAGTACAAATCCCCCCCAAATGACCCCATTTTGGAAAGTAGACACCCCAAGGAAATTGCTGATGGGTATGTTGAGCCCATTGAATATTTATTTTTTTGTCCTAAAGGATTGCAGCGGCGCTTTGCGGGCGGGTTTAACCCCTTTTCGGCCGCCAGCGGGGGTTAAAACCACCCCGCTAGCGCCCGCGCACCGCCGCTAAAACGACGGTAAAGCGCCGCTAAAAATAGCGGCGCTTTACCGCCGACGCTGCTCTCGCCCCAGTGTGAAAGCAGCCTAAGGGTGCAAATTTTTGATTTAACTCCTTACTACCTATCACAGTTTCGAAGGCCATAAAATGCCAAAATAGCACAAAACCCCCCAAAATGACCCCATTTTGGAAAGTAGACACCCCAAGCTATTTACTGAGAGGCATGTTGAGTCCATGGAATATTTTATATTTTGCCACAAGTTGCAGGAATATTACAAACTTTTTTTTTTTTTTGCACAAAGTTGTCACTAAATGATATATTGCTCACACATGCTATGGGCATATGTGAAATGACACCCCACAATACATTCTGCTGCTTCTCCTGAGTACGGGGATACCACATGTGGGACTTTTTGGGAGTCTAGTCGCGCACGGCACCCCGAAAACCAATCACCACCTTCAGGATTTCTAAGGGTGCAAATTTTTGATTTAACTCCTCACTACCTATCACATTTTCGAAGGCCATAAAATGCCAAAATAGCACAAAACCCCCCCAAATGACCCCATTTTGGAAAGTAGACACCCCAAGCTATTTACTGAGAGGCATGTTGAGTCCATGGAATATTTTATATTTTGCCAAAAGTTGCGGGAATATTACAAACTTTTTTTTTTTTTTGCACAAAGTTGTCACTAAATGATATATTGCTCACACATGCTATGGGCAGAAGTCAAATTACACCCCAAAATAAATTCTGCTACTTCTCCCGAGTATGGGGATACCACATGTGGGGGACTTTTTGGGAGCCTAGCCACGTACAGGACCCCGAAAACCAAGCACTGCCTTCCGGATTTAAATATAAAATGCTACCAAAAAACCTGTTAGCGATGGCAGGGATCAGGCCTGACTCTGCGATCGCTGCAGTTATGTGTTTAGTGTTTTGTAAGTGACAGTGATCGATCGATACTGCACTTGGGTGGGCTGGGCAGAGGGGCAAAACGCAGGTGCTAGCAGGTATCTGGGCTGATCCCGCTAACAATGCGTTTTTTTGGAACCCTAAACTGCTGGGGACGCTAGTATAGATCTGATCAGATCAGATATTGATCTGTTCAGATTCTATAGCACTACGGGAGGTGTATGCTTTGCGTGTGGGTGTTAGCGGTACTGGCACTAACCTAGCGCTGCCTGGGGCGACGCAGACCCTGACCCTAAATTGATATCACCCGCTGGGTGATCAGGGGGTTAAACCTTCATTGGGTAATAAATGGTGGGTGCCCTGATGCTATAAAAAACAAACTAACCAGAGTCACCCGTAACACTTATACGGTGATCAGTGGTGAAAGGGTTAACTAGGGGCAATCAGGGGGTTCAAATTTTTATTAGGTAGTATATGGGGGTCCCTGGCGCTATATAAAAACCTGACGGGGAACCTAAATAACTAACTGGCTAACCAGCGTCACCAGTGACACTTATACTGTGATCGCTGGTGAAAGGGGGTGAAAGGGTTAACTAGCAGCAATCAGGGGGTTAAAACCATTATTGGGTAGTATATCGGGGTACCTAGCGCTATAAAAACCTGGCGGTGAACCTAAAAAAATAACTAGCTACCTAGCGACACATGCAGCGATCAGAAAAATGATCGCTTAGTTACACTGGCAAAGGGGGGTGAAAGGGTTAACTAGCGGCAATCAGGGGGTTAAAACCATTATTGGGTAGTATATCGGGGTACCTAGCGCTATAAAAACCTGGCGGTGAACCTAAAAAAATAACTAGCTACCTAGCGACACATGCAGCGATCAGAAAAATGATCGCTTAGTGACACTGGCAAAAGGGGGTGAAAGGGTTAACTCTAGGGGCAATCAGGGGGTTAAATCTTTATTGGGGGGTGATAGGGGGCTACCCTGGACCTAACACTAACTGTCCTGACAGTTTTTACTGTCACAACTGACACTGAATGCATTGATCAGTAAAGAAATGATCAATGCAATCAGTGACACTGTGACTGGGGGGGGGGGGGGCGGATCGGGGGGGGTTTGTGTGCCTGTGTGTACCTACATGTCAGTGTAGTGTTGGTGCACACTTACTATTAGTCTTCTCCTCGTAGTCCGGTCAAAAAGACCGCCCCGAGGAGAATGACATCACTTCCTCCTTCCTATGTAAACAATACACAGTGGGAGGAAGCTTCTCATTGGCCAGGAGCGATCCAGAGGGGGTGGCCCAAAACCAACGGCCATCCCCTCATCACGGAACGCTCCTGGAGCGAACCGGACCGCCGTATCCAGCGGGAGGGGGTCCGATCGGACCCCCCACCCGCTGGAAGGCAATCACGTAGATCTACGTGATTGTGCCTGCCTGTGCCATTGTGTTGACGTACATTGGCAATACGGCGGTCCTGAAGTGGTTAAGGCTGGGTTCACACCAGTGCGATGCAGAAACCCTGCGAGTTCCCGCATCGCACCCGACTCGCACAGCACTTCACATTGCCATATGCGAACCACTCTGAGTGTCAATATAATGTTAATGACGCTCGCATACCGCACTGCGAACTGTCAGTTCGGCCATGAATCGGATCGCATAGGTGTGAACACCCCTGCGATTCAATTCTTGTGCAGACCAGCAGACCAAAAATAGTTTCCTGTGCGAGTTTGGTCCGAATGCGACTATCTGTATGGCTGAAATCGTATCCCACGGACATTGCATGTGAATTGCACTGCAGTGCGGTGAAAATCACATGCGATCTCACACAGCGAACCAGTGTGAATCGGCCCTTATAG
The DNA here is from genome assembly GCF_037356315.1 of Lithobates pipiens. Taxonomy (NCBI): domain Eukaryota; kingdom Metazoa; phylum Chordata; class Amphibia; order Anura; family Ranidae; genus Lithobates; species Lithobates pipiens. The sequence goes on along the minus strand of NW_027507686.1, from coordinate 224,883,625 downwards.
CACAAAGCAAAAAATATTTATTTGTTCCAAAATTGTCTTTTTTTTCTATCTATATTGTTTCTGGAGCAAAAAAACAAAAAGCAGAGGTGATCAAATACCACCAAAAGAAAGCTGTATTTGTGGGGGGGGGGGACATTTTATTTGGGTACAGAGTCGCATGACCATGCAATTGTTAGTTAAAATAAGGCAGTGCCATATCGCAAGAAATGGCTCGGTCATTAAGGGGGAGGGGGGGTAAATCTTCTGGACCTGAAGTGGTTAATGTCCGAAATATATATATATATATATAAAAAAAACGTAACTCACACCACATTCAGTCCAGTGCATTTTTCCCCCAAACGCATTGGAAAGTAGGTTATATGATTTCCAATGACATAGGTCCCCCCAGTGCAGTGCCCCGGGGCTTTCCAGTTCCAGGGAAAAAAAATTTGCTACACTGGAAGGCAATAAAACGCATAGAAAACTGCACTGGAATGCATCAAAAATGCACCGGACCCCAGTACAGTGAAAAACTGAAAAAAAAAAGAAAAAAGCATCTGGAAGTGCATCAAACACACACCGGAACGCACCAAAAACGCATTAAACACATTCATGCAAAACACATGCGGAAGGCGTTTTTGCGGAGTGAAGCAGCCCTAAGTGTTCCTGACATCTCCTTACATATGTCACCGTTATTTCCCACTTCAATCGTCTTCTCCATTGGAATATAACATGAAATGTACCTGAAGAGTAAATAAAGGAACTCGGGATGCACACCAACGTTTTGGCCCCTCCCACACGATCGGCGCGCTCTGATCTGTGCGTTTTTCAGGTGGATCTGAGCGGGCCCCCCATTGACTCCTATGGGGAGACGGATGTCAGCAGAGATGTGCCCCCCTGACACCCGCCTGCCACCCGAACCGCTAAAAACAGACGTATGGTGACACGTTCAGCCAGCCACCTGATTGGATGTCATCTATTGCAGCTTAACGATCAGTAGATGTGGTGGCTGTATTCGTTTTCTTTTTTAAGGACTCTTTCACATAGACGTGTCCGTGTACGGACTCCGCTCTGCTCAGTAGGGATCGCTCCGTTGATCCCCGCTCAGCAGGTGGATGACAGCTCCATCTCTGTACACTGTGCAGGACGGACCTATCAGAGCTCCACTCTCCCCTATGGGGGATGGGATGAAGATAGACTGTAGAGTTTGTCTTCATCTGATCCGCCAGATGGATGGAAAATAGGGTTTCCATCCGTCTGACTTTAGCGGGTCGGATGTCGGTGGACATGTCACCGCTGACATCCGACCCTCCATAGACCTGTATGGAGCCTCTGTTCAGGTCGCCCCTTAAAAACTGACAGGAGGACCTGAGAGGTCCGCCCGTGTGAAAGGGACCGAAGGCTTTTCCCCTTGGTAATCTGGCCAGTAACACACCTCCTGTACTAGATTGCCCCCCTCTGGATGAAGGAGCACAGGGGGCACATCTTAGGACAGAAGCATTGTTGGTCTGGGGGGAGGGGGTATTAGATGTACTAGCAGATTTACATATACTACCAAATTGGAGCCAATCTCCAGGTCACACTTTAGACTCATAAGCAGTTAGAACAACAGATTTAAATAATATAAAAGAGCTGATCACTGCAATCACCTATCAGTGGCACATGGTTTGGCTCAACCCTCTAACTGCTACATCTGCATGACAGCTTGTTTTGCTGATAAAAAAACAGACTTCTTCCAGGAGGATGACATGGAGGGGATAGAAATGTCCAGCTGAACGCATAAAATTTCACACCAACAATTCAAATATCTGCAAAAGTAATACAGGAAGTACTTATTGGGAATTGGTCATCCGATTCAGGTGGTGCTGAACACGGGGGGGATAGTGAGCACTGAGGTGGGTGATGGGGGCAGATGAGTGAATACAGTGGTGTTGATTAGGGAAGGGGGGGTGATGAGTGAACAGGTGGGGGGTGAAATAGATGAGTGAACATGGGGGGTTAGTGAGCATGGATGGGGAGGGGGGTGATGGGGCAGTTGAGTGAATGGGGGGTTAGTGAGCACTGAGGGAGGTAATTGGGGGAGGGGGGATGATACATGAATGAAGATGGGGAGCAGATGAGTGAACATGGAGGGGGGGTGATGGAGGGGTAGATGAGTGAACACGGGGGGGGGGGGGGAGTGATGGGGGGCAGATGAGTGAACAAGGAGGGGGGGTGATGAAGGGGTAGATGAGTGAACACGGTTGGGTGATCCAGGGTAGATGAGTGAACACAGGGGGGGTTATGAGGGGTAGATGAGTGAACACGGGGGGGGGGGGGGGTGATGGGGGCAGATGAGTGAACTAGGAGGGGGGGTGATGGAGGGGCAGATGAGTGAACACGGTTGGGTGATCCGGGGTAGATGAGTGAACACAGAGGGGGGGTTATGAGGGGTAGATGAGTGAACACGGGGGGGTGATGGGGGCAGATGTGTCAACTAGGAGGGGGGATGATGGAGGGGCAGATGAGTGAACACGGTTGGGTGATCCGGGGTAGATGAGTGAACACGGAGGGGGGAGTTATGAGGGGTAGATGAGTGAACACAGAAGGGGGGTGATGGGGGTAGATAAGTGAACACAGAAGGGGGGTGATGGGGGTAGATAAGTGAACACAGAGGGGGAGTTATGAGGGGTAGATGAGTGAACACAGAAGGGGGAGTTATGAGGGGTAGATGAGTGAACACAGAAGGGGGAGTTATGAGGGGTAGATGAGTGAACACAGAAGGGGGGTGATGGGGGTAGATGAGTGAACACAGAAGGGGGGTGATGGGGGTAGATAAGTGAACACAGAGGGGGAGTTATGAGGGGTAGATGAGTGAACACAGAAGGGGGTTGATGGGGGTAGATGTTGTTACACCCAACAGAGTTTTGCATTTTAGACGTATTTATAACAGTAAAGTTAGTTTCTATAGTGAAATACAGAACTTAGAACGTCTGACTGCTTAGCTGTTGAATTTTAAAAGCAGCAAAGTTCTGTCAGATTAGCAAACCTATGAGCTCCCGTATTTCACTGCGATTTTCAGCGACTGATGGCAAATAACCACAATTTTTATCATTTTTATTGATATTTATCGCTATTACTAACCCTTATTAGAATATTATCATTAATTTTGTAGTTTTTTGCAGGTATACAGACTTTCAACAAGATGCCTCGGCCTTCACGTCCCAGATCCCGGCGAAGGCGCTCACGCCAGGACAGCGACGAGTCACCAATCGCCCACAGGATGCGATTCAGAGCCCCACATCAGCGGAGACAGGAGGCAGACCCACCCAGGAACAGGAGCCGTTCGCTGAGAGACCGCGACAGGGTGGCTGAACATCTTCCAGCACCGCCGCCGGCCATGGAGCTGCGTGGCGAGGAGGAGGTGAGATGTACAATTTGTCTTCTAGGGTATGAACCTGGAGAAGACACGGCCATTCTGACCTGCGGTCACGAGTTCCACATGGGCTGCATCGAACATTGGATCGAGCAAAGGGCAACCTGTCCACTGTGCCGTGCTCTTATTCCCATCCCCCAGCAGGACCAGCAGGACCAGCAGGACCACGGAATCCGCTTTTTTAACATTGTCATCGATGAGGGGCTCAACGACAGGTTTGAGATTGAGCTTGATGAAAATGAGTATGCGTTGTACTTTAACATGCAACACCTGATGCTTCACTTTCAGAATTTTGAAGAGGACGATGAGGACGATGAGGGCGATGAGTATGCGTATGGGTGGTAATGTGGTAATGATCCCTATAGAGCAGGGCTCAACAAATCCCAGGCGCCAGGTCACCATTGCGACTAGAAATTGTGCCCTGGCGCCTGGGCTTTTGTCAGTGACAGGTGCCCCTGCTACAGGGCGGGCTGTGGGGTCTTGACCGGGAAAGTGGAGATGCCTTGCAGGCCTCGTAGGCCCTCCACACACAGAGCACTGTCCGGTAAAGTTATTAGCGGCAGGAGTGGGGATGGAGCAGGAAGGGAGCAACGCAACAGCCGCTGACATGGCGAGAGCTTCCTCCTCCCTTCTCCACACTCTGTTGGCAGAGCAGCGCCACGGTGTGAAACTGTATGGAGAGAGAGAGGAGCTGTCAAAATTGAGGTTGAATGTCGGGGTGGGCGGGACCCGGGATGGGCGAGACCCAGCTATCCAACACCTGCCCCTTTCTTAAACAGCCCAATCATTGGCTGGATAGCTGCCGGGTCCCGCCCACCCCGTGTCCCGACCACCTCCAACATCACTCTGAATTTGTCAGCGCCTCTCTTTCTCCATACAGTTTCACACACCGCAGTGCTGCAGAGAGCATTCAGTTACACTATCGGCTGTGAAACCCACCATTGCCATCCAGTGCCATCTGCCAATCCCAACTAGTGACACATGCCAATTAGTGCTACCTGCCAGTGCCAACCATTGCCACCTGCGAGTGCCAACCAGTTCCACCTCAGTGCCACCTTTCAGTGCCACCTGTCAGTGCTGCCCATCAGTGTCACCTGTCAGTGCCACATGTTAGTGCTGCCTATCAGTGCCCATCAGTGCCACCTCAGTGTTGCCTATAAGTGCCACCTATCAGTTCCCATCAGTGGCACATCAGTGCTGCCTATTGGTGCCCATCAGTGCTTCCTGTCAGTGCCCATCAGTTCCAACCTCAAAGCCACCTCATCAGTGCAGCCAATCAGTGCTCATCAGTGCCATCTCATCAGTGCCCAAGGAGTTGCTTCATCCTGATGCAGCTTCAAGCTTTCCATTTGAACGCTTCAGACAATTATCACCGAAAAGGGGTCGCCTCATCCTGATGCAGCGTCAAGCTTTCCAGGTTGGCGCTCCAGACAATTACTACCGAAAAGGGGTCGCCTCATCCTGATGCAGCGTCACGCTTTCCAGGTTGGCGCTCCAGACAATTACTACCGAAAAGGGGTCGCCTCATCCTGATGCAGCGTCACGCTTTCCAGGTTGGCGCTCCAGACAATTACTACCGAAAAGGGGTCCCTTCATTCTGATGAAGTTGAGGATTCCAGACCAGACTACAAAATGTAGTTACAAACTCAACATATAAACAGCAAAACACATTTTTTTTTTTAATCTTACAAAGATGGAGAGGGATTGTTGGGTATAAGGGGTGGAGGAGGCCGGATTTTTTTTTTCCACTAAACAATATCCTTATTTTTCATTAAAAATTCATACACATCCATTAGTTAATGGTCCTCCTACACCCCTTCTTTTTCCCCTCACGTCTGTTTCGAATGAGCAGTGCACGTTAGTTGCAGTCATGTACACTGCTCTATGAACACTACAAAGCCCAGAGCCCAAAGATTATAGGCCAAATCTTATAGCCCAAAGCCCATAGCATAATGTCTAAAGCCCATTGCCCTTTTCAGGAAGTTGGATGATAAAATAAATGAAGGGACCGGAGTTTAGTGTCACTTCTTCTTTACCAAAGTACACAAAAGAAGTGTGATTGGGCGGCTAATTGGGGAGAAAGCCCACAGTCCAAAAGCCCATAGCTACTTTTTTGGGTTAAGAACACATACTTAAATTGAATATATACTTTTAAAACAGAGTTTACTATATGAGTAGTGTGTGACAGGTCCTCTTTATGGACCCCACATCTCTCCTCCAGGCTGGAAAGGCTGAGATCGTTAAAAATAAAAAAATAAAATGAACGCTCTCGGCTTTGTTTACATCCGCCAGCCCGGACGTGACATAACGTCATAAATCTCTACGGTAAACTTCCGTTGGTGACGATTCTTTCTCTGGGTCGCCAATTGTACAGGCAAGCCCATGAAGAGCACCAGAGAGTGGGGGGGGGGGAAGACATCCCCTCCCGCCGCCTGTAAGAACGGTCAAGCGGCTGAGCTGTTGGGATTGTTCTTACGGTGCGCAGTGTCGCTGGCTGAAAAAATACAATACATCATTCAGATATCCCCCTCAAAGTCTATGACATCATATCACATACTTTGGGCATGAAGTGGTTAAACTACCGGACCTCTCCCTTTCCCCTCACCTCTGTTTGAAAAAAAAAAAATAAAAAGTAAAAAAAATAAAAGTAAACATAGATAAGATAGTGATATGATAAGACAGTATGTATGATTTTTGTTCTTGTATAGATTTTTATAGATAAGATGGATATTATTAAGTCAATGTACTTGTAAATTATTTGTCATGAAATTGTTTCTTATGTGCGTTTCCGATTCCTCGTCACATCCTCTGTTAACTCCCAAACCCCTCCCTTTCCCCTCACCTCTGTTTGAAAAATAAAAATAAAAAAAATAAAAAAATTATATATATATTTTGTAAATAGAGATAGGATAGTGATATGATAAAATAGTATGTATGTTTTTGGTCTTGTTTTAAAAAAAATAATCAAATATAAAGATAGACATTTTAGTTAACGTCCTTGTAAACTATTTGTCATGGAATTGTCTCTGTATGTTTGTGCCTCCCTCTGTCATTCTCCATTAATTCCCAAACCTCTCCTTTAGCTCACAGTCCAAAGCCCACAGCCCATATCCCAAAACCTGCAGCCCAAAGCCCAGTGGAGGTCCCTCCATAGGGGGCGCCCAGGAGCTGCCCACTCCCCTCCCATGTAGTAAAAAAAATACAAAAAAAATATTTTTTTTAAACATGTCCCTTTAAGAATTTTTGTTTTTAAAATTACCCTCCCTATGTGCACTGGCGCCGGGCGCAGTGCAATTAAGGAAACGCCACATCTAAACAATCACAAGATTGCAGACGAGGCGCTTCCTTTGGCCAAAAAAGAGCACTCTGCGGCGCAGCCGATCGCGCCAGAAGCTGTGCAAGTGCATAGACTTGCACATGAGTGAGCAGTGGGCAGTGCTTCCGACGTCACTCAAGGAAGTGACGTTGGCACGGCACTTCTCTGTTCTGCCCGCCTGAGAGGTAAGGGGCTGCCGCATGGCAGCTTAGAAATTCTTGATTATTCATTCATTGTTAACCATCAAGTGCTTAGCAGGTACGTCATTCAGTTGCAGCGCGGATTTATTTATCTTGGCAGCAACAGCGTTTGCTCCCATGATACATAAAGCCGTGACTCCAGCGCTGTAGGAGGTGATTTCACCACCACAGTTAAACAAAAACAAAAAAGAGCATATATGCCAAAGCATGGGGGCAGCAGGGGTGGAGGATCAATTTGCTCCTAACTTTTGGGGCGGATGCCCCCATGCTCCGGCATATATAAATGTTGCGCGTATGCCCATCATTATGTGCGATTTGCATGTTGTAGATGTGTGCGATTTTCATGCTGTAGATATGTACGATTTTCATGCTGTAGATATGTGCGATTTACAGAATGCAGATATGTCCTATTTACAGGTTGTAGATGTGTGCGATTTAAAGGTTGTAGATGTGTGCGATTTACAGGTTGTAGATGTGTGCGATTTACAGGTTGTAGATATGTGCGATTTGCATGTTGTAGATATGTGCAATTTACAGGTTGTAGATATGTGCGATTTGCATGTTGTAGATATGTGCAATTTACAGGTTGTAGATATGTGCGATTTACAGAATGCAGATATGTGCTTTTTACAGGTTGTAGATATATGCGATTTACAGAATGCAGATATGTGCTATTTACAGGTTGTAGATATTTGCGATTTGTATGTTGTAGATATGTGGGATTTACAGAATGCGATTTACAGGATGCAGATATGTGCTACTTACAGGTTGTAGATATGTGTAATTTACAGGTTGTAGATATGTGCGATTTGCATTTTAACCATCATTTGCTTAGCAGGCACGCCATTCAGTTGCAGCGCGGATTTATTTATCTTGACAGCAACAGTGTTTGTTCCCACGATACATAAAGCCGTGACTCCAGCGCTGTAGGAGGTGATTTTACCACCACAGTTAAACCAAAAAAAGAGTATATATGCCGAAGCATGGGGGCAGCAGGGGCGGAGGAGCGATTTGCTCCTAACTTTTGGGGCGGATGCCCCCATGCTTCGGCATATATAAATGGTGCACGTATGCCCATCATTAGAAGTGGGTGGATGAGGGAGGTATCTAATGGTGGGCTTACCCACCGATCAATCTCTTTTTCATTCAGCCCACAGGCTGCATGAAAAAAAAAAAGATTACAATATATGCCCAACAAGGACCAGCAACGTACTGGTATGTTGCTGGACTGAGTGGTTATACCAGAATGATGCCTGCAGGTTTAGGTATCATCCTTTTCAGGCAGCAGTCGGCTTTCATGTAAAAGCAATCCTAGCAGCTAATTGGCCTCTAGACTGCTTTTAGAAGCAGTGGGAGGGAATGCCCCCCCCTCCATCTTCCATGTTTTTCTCTGGCTCTCCTGTCCCAACAGGGAGCCTGAGAATGCAGCCAGTGATTCGGCCAGCTGACTATAGAGTTCATCAGAGACCAGAATGGCTCCAATCATCTCTATGGTCTAAGAAATCGGAAGCTACAAGTTTTTCATGACTTAGATTTTGCCGGATGTAAACAGCGCCATTAGGAAATTGGGAAAGCATTTTATCACACCGATGCTTGTGTTGTCAGATGCTTTGAGGGCAGAGGAGAGATCTAGGGTCTAATAAAACCCATTTAAAAAAAAAAAAAGAAAAGCACCCCTGTCCCCCCCTGCTCTCGTGCAAATGCAAGCATCGGTCTGGCGTCAAATATAAACAGCAATTGCACCATGTGAGGCATCGCCGCGAAGGTCAGATCGAGGGCAGTAATTTTAGCAGTAGACCTCCCCTGTAAATTTAAAGTGGTACCCTGTAAAGGCTTTTCAAGGCTTTTAAAAATGTATGTAGTTTGACGCCATTGCACGTTTGTGCTCAATTTTAAAGCAGGTCGTGTTTCGTATCCATGTACTCAGCCAAAGATCATCTTTTTTATTTCATCAAACATTTGGACAATTTAGTGTGTTTTAGTGCATTCAAATTTTAAAAAGTGTGTTTATTCCCCAAAAAAGCGTTTGAAAAATCGCTTCGCAAATACTGTGTGAAAAAAAAATGAAACACCCACCACTTTAATCTGCAGGGCCATTGCTTTAAAAAATATATAATGTTTGGGGGTTCAAAGTCATTTTCTTGCAAACATTTTTTTTTCATGTAAAACAAAGTGTCAGAAAGGGCTTTGTCTTCAAGTGGTTAGAAGAGTGGGTGATGTGCGACATAAGCTTCTAAATGTTGTGCATAAAATGCCAGGATAGTTCAGAACCCCCTCAAATAACCCCATTTTGGAAAGTAGACACCCCAATGACCCATTTGCTGAGAGGTATGGTGAGAATTTTGCAGACCGTTTTTTTGTGCCATCTTGGCAATTTATGGCCTTCGAAACTGAGATAGATAGTGAGGAGTGAAATCAAAAATGTACACCCTTAGAAAGCCTGCAGGCGGTGATTGGTTTTTGCGTGCCCCGTACGCGGCTAGGCTAGATATGTGCAATTTACATGTTGTAGATATGTGCGATTTGCATGTTGTAGATATGTGCGATTTACAGGTTGTAGATATGTGCGATTTTCAGAATGCAGATATGTGCGATTTTCAGAATGCAGATATGTGCGATTTGCATGTTGTAGATATGTGCAATTTACAGGTTGTAGATATGTGCGATTTACAGAATGCAGATATGTCCTATTTACAGGTTGTAGATATGTGCGATTTAGAGGTTGTAGATATGTGCAATTTACAGGTTGTAGATATGTGCGATTTGCATGTTAACCATCATTTGCTTAGCAGGCACGCCATTCAGTTGCAGCTCGGATTTATTTATCTTGACAGCAACAGTGTTTTCTCCCACGATACATAAAACCGTGACTCCAGCGCTGTAGGAGGTGATTTCACCACCACAGTTAAAAAAAAATAAAATAAAAAGAGTATATATGCCGAAGCATGGGGGCAGCAGGGGCGGAGGAATGATTTGCTCCTAACTTTTGGGGCGGATGCCCCCATGCTTCGGCATATATAAACGGTGCACGTATGCCCATCATTAGAAGTGGGTGGATGAAGGGAGGTATCTAATGGTGGGCATACCCACCGATCAATCTTTTTTTCATTCAGCCCACAGGCTGCATGAAAAAAAAAAGATTACAATATATGCCCAACAAGGTCCAGCAACGTACTGGTATGTTGCTGGACTGAGTGGTTATACCAGAATGATGCCTGCAGGTTTAGGTGTCATCCTTTTCAGGCAGTGGTCGGCTTTCATGTAAAAGAAATCCTAGCGGCTAATTAGCCTCTAGACTGCTTTTAGAAGCAGTGGGAGGGAATGCCCCCCCACCATCTTCCATGTTTTTCTCTGGCTCTCCTGTCCAACAGGGAGCCTGAGAATGCAGCCGGTGATTCGGCCAGCTGACTATAGAGCTCATCAGAGACCAGAATGGCTCCAATCATCTCTATGGTCTAAGAAACCGGAAGCTACGAGCATTTCATGACTTAGATTTCACCGGATGTAAACAGTGCCATTAGGAAATTGGGAAAGCATTTTATCACACCGATCTTGGTGTTGTCAGATGCTTTGAGGGCAGAGGAGAGATCTAGGGTCTAATAGAACCCATTTAAAAAAAAATTGGAAAAAAAAAAAAAAAGCACCCCTGTCCCCCCCTGCTCTCGCACAAATGCAAGCATCGGTCTGGCGTCAAATGTAAACAGCAATTGCACCATGCGAGGCATCGCTGCGAAGGTCAGATCGAGGGCAGTAATTTTAGCAGTAGACCTCCCCTGTAAATTTAAAGTGGTACCCTGTAAAGGCTTTTCACGGCTTTTAAAAATGTATGTAGTTTGACGCCATTGCACGTTTGTGCTCAATTTTAAAGCAGGTTGTGTTTCGTATCCATGTACTCAGCCAAAGATCATCTTTTTTATTTCATCAAACATTTGGGCAATTTAGTGTGTTTTAAAAAGTGTGTTTATTCCCCAAAAAATGCGTTTGAAAAATCGCTTCGCAAATACTGTGTGAAAAAAATAAATAAATGAAACACCCACCATTTTAATCTGCATGGGCCTTTGCTTTAAAAAATATATAATGTTTGGGGGTTCAAAGTCATTTTCTTGCAAAATTTTTTTTTCATGTAAACAAAAAGTGTCAGAAAGGGCTTTGTCTTCAAGTGGTTAGAAGAGTGGGTGATGTGCGACATAAGCTTCTAAATGTTGTGCATAAAATGCCAGGATAGTTCAGAACCACCTCAAATTACCCCATTTTGGAAAGTAGACACCCCACTGACCCATTTGAGAGGTATGGTGAGCATTTTGCAGACCCTTTTTTTTGTGCCATCTTGGCATTTTATGGCCTTCGAAACTGAGATAGGTAGTGAGGAGTGAAATCAAAAATTTACACTCTTAGAAAGCCTGCAGGCGGTGATTGGTTTTTGCGTGCCCAGTATGCGGCTAGGCTAGATATGTGCAATTTACAGTTTGTAGATATGTGCAATTTACAGAATGGAGATATGTGCTATTTACAGGTTTGTAGATATATGCGATTTGCATGTTGTAGATATGTGCGATTTGCATGTTCACCATCACTTGCTTAGCAGGTACACCATTCAGTTGCAGCGCAGATTTATTTATCTTGACAGCAACAGCGTTTGCTCCCACGATACATAAAGCCGTGACTCCAGCACTGTAGGAGGTGATTTCACCACCACAGTTAAACAAAAAAAAGAGTATATATGCCGAAGCATGGGGGCAGCAGGGGCGGAGGAGCGATTTGCTCCTAACTTTTGGGGCGGATGCCCCCATGCTTCGGCATATAAAAATGGTGCACGTATGCCCATCATTAGAAGTGGGTGGATGAAGGGAGGTATCTAATGGTGGGCATACCCACCGATCAATCTCTTTTTTTCGTTCAGCCCACAGGCTGCATGAAAAAAAAGATTACAATATATGCCCAAGGACCAGCAACGTACTGGTATGTTGCTGGACTGAGTGGTGGTTATACCAGATTGATGGCTGCAGGTTTAGGTATCATCCTTTTCAGGCAGCAGTCGGCTTTCATGTAAAAGCAATCCTAGCGGCTAATTAGCCTCTAGACTGCTTTTACAAGCAGTGGGAGGGAATGCCCCCACCACCATCTTCCATGTTTTTCTCTCGCTCTCCTGTCCCAACAGGGAGCCTGAGAATGCAGCCGGTGATTCGGCCAGCTGACTATAGAGCTCATCAGAGACCAGAATGGCTCCAATCATCTCTATGGTCTAAGAAATCGGAAGCTACAAGCATTTCATGACTTAGGCCGCGTACACACGGGTGGACTGTCTGTCCAACTTAGTCCGCTGAAACATGTTTCAGCGGACAGTCCGCTCGTGTGTGGGCTTCAGCTGACTTTTTCAGCGGACAGTCTGGCGGACTAAGTCTTTCGGAATTTCCGTAATATTGTCCGTCCAACTTTGGTTTCAGCGGACAGTCCGCTCGTGAGTAGGCAAGTTGGACGGACTAAGTATGGGGCATGCTCAGAAAGGATTTACACGGCCGAAGGTTGCATTGCAGCGTATTGGACGTCGTATTTCTAGTCCCGTCGTACGTGCTGTACACGTCATCGCGCAAGCTTTCAGCGGACTGTCTGTTCATCGTCTGTGTGGTCAAGTCCGTTCATTCAAAAGTGGGACGGACTGTCTGTCGGATTGTCTGACGGACTTAGTTGGCCAGACAGTCCGCCCGTGTGTACGCGGCTTTAGATTTCGCCGGATGTAAACAGCGCCATTAGGAAATTGGTAAAAACACATTTTATCACACCGATCTTGGTGTTGTCAGATGCTTTGAGGGCAGAGAAGAGATCTAGGGTCTAATAGAACCCATTTAAAAAAAAATTGAAAATAAAAAAAAGCACCCCTGTCCCCCCCCGTTCCCGCACAAATGCAAGCATCGGTCTGGCGTCAAATGTAAACAGCAATTGCACCATGTGAGGCATCGCCGCAAAGGTCAGATCGAGGGCATTAATTTTAGCAGTAGACCTCCCCTGTAAATTTAAAGTGGTACCTTGTAAAGGCTTTTCAAGGCTTTTAAAAATGTATGTAGTTTGACGCCATTGCACGTTTGTGCTCAATTTTAAAGCAGGTCGTGTTTCGTATCCATGTACTCAGCCAAAGATCATCTTTTTTATTTCATCAAACATTTGGCCAATTTAGTGTGTTTTAGCGCATTCAAATTTTAAAAAGTGTGTTTATTCGCCAAAAAATGCGTTTGAAAATTCGATTCTCAAATACTGTGTGAAAAAAATAAATAAATGAAACACCCACCTTTTTAATCTGCAGGGCCTTTTCTTTAAAAAATATATGTTTGGGGGTTCAAAGTCATTTTCTTGCAAAAAAAAGTTTTTTCATGTAAACAAAGTGTCAGAAAGGGCTTTGTCTTCAAGTGGTTAGAAGAGTGGGTGATGTGCGACATAAGCTTCTAAATGTTGTGCATAAAATGCCAGGATAGTTCAGAACCCCCTCAAATAACCCCATTTTGGAAAGTAGACACCCCAATGACCCATTTGCTGAGAGGTATGGTGAGCATTTTGCAGACCATTTTTTTGTGCCATCTTGGCATTTTATGGCCTTCGAAACTGAGATAGGTAGTGAGGAGTGAAATCAAAAATGTACACCCTTAGAAAGCCTGCAGGCGGTGATTGGTTTTTGCTTGCCCCATACGCGGCTAGGCTAGATATGTGCAATTTACAGTTTGTAGATATGTGCAATTTACAGAATGGAGATATGTACTATTTACAGGTTGTAGATATGTGCGATTTGCAGGTTGTAGATATGTGTGATTTACAGGTTGCAATTTAAAAATTGCTTTGGCATATATTTAAGGCACAGATTGCGTTAAAAATGTTTTTTTTTTAAATTCTTTTTTTATTGTATTTGCTTTGCAGGTATGATATGTCTTACTGTTATACTGTAATGTTACTTTGTTTTATTGTTAACCATCATTTGCTTAGCAGGTACGCCATTCAGTTGCAGCATGGATTTATTTATCTTGACAGCAACAGCGTTTGCTCCCACGATACATAAAGCCATGACTCCAGCGCTGTAGGAGGTGATTTCACCACCACAGTTAAACAACAACAAAAAAGAGCATATATGCCAAAGCATGGGGGCAGCAGGGGCGGAGGAGCGATTTGCTCCTAACTTTTGGGGCGGATGCCCCCATGCTTCGGCATATATAAATGGTGCACGTATGCCCATCATTATGTGCGATTTGCATGTTGTAGATATGTGCGATTGTAAGGTTGCAGATGTGTGATTTACAGAATGCAGACATGTCCTATTTACAGGTTGTAGATATGTGCGATTTGCATGTTGTAGATATGTGCAATTTGCATGTTGTAGATACGTGCAATTTACAGGTTGTAGATATGTGCGATTTACAGAATGCGATTTACAGAATGCAGATATGTGCTATTTAAAGGTTGTAGATATGTGCGATTTGCATGTTGTAGATATGTGCAATTTACGGGTTGTAGATATGTGCAATTTACGGGTTGTAGATATGTGCAATTTACGGGTTGTAGATATGTGCAATTTACGGGTTGTAGATATGTGCAATTTACGGGTTGTAGATTTGTGCGATTTGCATGTTGTAGATTTGTGCGATTTGCATGTTGTAGATTTGTGCGATTTGCATGTAGATATGTGCAATTTACGGGTTGTAGATATATGCGACTTGCATGTTGTAGATATGTGTGATTTACAGGTTGTAGATATGTGCAATTTGTATGTTGTAGATATATGCGATTTACAGAATGCAGATGTGTGATTTACAGAATGCAGATATATGCGATTTACAGAATGCAGATATGTGTGATTTACAGAATGCGATTTACAGAATGTAGATATGTGCGATTTAGAGGTTGTAGATATGTGCGATTTACAGGTTGTAGATATGTGCAATTTGAATGTTAACCATCATTTGCTTAGCAGGCACGCCATTCAGTTGCAGCTCGGATTTATTTATCTTGACAGCAACAGTGTTTGCTCCCACGATACATAAAACCGTGACTCCAGCCCTGTAGGAGGTGATTTCACCACCACAGTTAAAAAAATAAAATGAAAAGAGTATATATGCCGAAGCATGGGGGCAGCAGGGGCGGAGGAACTAACTTTTGGGGTGGATGCCCCCATGCTTCGGCATATATAAATGGTGCACGTATGCCCATCATTAGAAGTGGGTGGATGAAGGGAGGTATCTAATGGTGGGCATACCCACCGATCAATCTCTTTTTTTCATTCAGCCCACAGGCTGCATGAAAAAAAAAAAAAAGATTACAATATATGCCCAACAAGGGACCAGCAACGTACTGGTATGTTGCTGGACTGAGTGGTTATACCAGAATGATGCCTGCAGGTTTAGGTATCATCCTTTTCAGGCAGCGGTCGGCTTTCATGTAAAAGAAATCCTAGCGGCTAATTAGCCTCTAGACTGCTTTTAGAAGCAGTGGGAGGGAATGCCCCCCCACAATCTTCCATGTTTTTCTCTGGCTCTCCTGTCCAACAGGGAGCCTGAGAAAGCTGGCTGAATCACCGGCTGCAGACTATAGAGCTCATCAGAGACCAGAATGGCTCCAATCATCTCTATGGTCTAAGAAACCGGAAGCTACTAGCATTTCATGACTTAGATTTCGCCGGATGTAAACAGCGCCATTAGGAAATTGGTAAAAAAGCATTTTATCACACCGATCTTGGTGTTGTCAGATGCTTTGAGGGCAGAGGAGAGATCTAGGGTCTAATAGAACCCATTTAAAAAAAAAAAGAAAAAAAAAAAAAGCACCCCTGTCCCCCCTGCTCTCGCGCAAATGCAAGCATCGGTCTGGCGTCAAATGTAAACAGCAATTGCACCATGCGAGGCATCGCCGCGAAGGTCAGATCGAGGGCAGTAATTTTAGCAGTAGACCTCCCCTGTAAATTTAAAGTGGTACCCTGTAAAGGCTTTTAAAGGCTTTTAAAAATGTATGTAGTTTGACGCCATTGCACGTTTGTGCTCAATTTTAAAGCAGGTCGTGTTTCGTATCCATGTACTCAGCCAAAGATCATCTTTTTTATTTCATCAAATATTTGGGCAATTTAGTGGGTTTTAGTGTATTCAAATTTCAAAAAGTGTGTTTATTCCCCAAAAAATGCGTTTGAAAAATCGCTTCGCAAATACTGTGTGAAAAAAATAAATAAATGAAACACCCACCACTTTAATCTGCAGGGCCTTTGCTTTAAATAATATATAATGTTTGGGGATTCAAAGTCATTTTCTTGCAAAAAATTTTTTTTTCATGTAAACAAAGTGTCAGAAAGGGCTTTGTCTTCAAGTGGTTAGAGTGGGTGATGTGCGACATAAGCTTCTAAATGTTGTGCATAAAATGCCAGGATAGTTCAAAACCCCCTCAAATTACCCCATTTTGGAAAGTAGACTCCCCAATGACCCATTTGCTGAGAGGTATGGTGAGCATTTTGCAGACCATTTTTTTGTGCCATCTTGGCATTTTATGGCCTTTGAAATGGAGATAGGTAGTGAGGAGTGAAATCAAAAATTTACACCCTTAGAAAGCCTGCAGGCGGTGATTGATTTTTGCGTGCCCCGTACGCGGCTAGGCTAGATATGTGCAATTTACAGTTTGTAGATATGTGCAATTTACATAATGGAGATATGTGCTATTTACAGGTTGTAGATATATGCGATTTGCATGTTGTAGATATGTGCGATTTGCATGTTAACCATCATTTGCTTAGCAGGTACGCCATTCAGTTGAAGAGCGGATTTATTTATCTTGACAGCAACAGCGTTTGCTCCCACGATACATAAAGCCGCGACTCCAGCGCTGTAGGAGGTGATTTCACCACTACAGTTAAACAACGAAAAAAAAGAGCATATATGCCGAAGCATGGGGGCAGCAGGGGCGGAGGAGCGATTTGCTCCTAACTTTTGGGGCGGATGCCCCCATGCTTCGGCATATATAAATGGTGCACGTATGCCCATCATTAGAAGTGGGTGGATGAAGGGAGGTATCTAATGGTGGGCATACCCACCGATCAATCTCTTTTTTTCGTTCAGCCCACAGGCTGCATGAAAAAAAAAGAGATTACAATATATGCCCAACAAGGACCAGCAACGTACTGGTATGTTGCTGGACTGAGTGGTTATACCAGAATGATGCCTGCAGGTTTAGGTATAATCCTTTTCAGGCAGCGGTCGGCTTTCATGTAAAAGCAATCCTAAGGGCTAATTAGCCTCTAGACTGCTTTTACAAGCAGTGGGAGGGAATGCCCCCATGCCCCCCCCACCATCTTCCATGTTCTTCTCTGGCTCTCCTGTCCCAACAGGGAGCCTGAGAATGCAGCTGGTGATTCGGCCAGCTGACTATAGAGCTCATCAGAGACCAGAATGGCTCCAATCATCTCTATGGTCTAAGAAACCGGATGCTACAAGCATTTCATGACTTAGATTTCACCGGATGTAAACAGCGCCATTAGGAAATTGGGAAAGCATTTTATCACACCGATCTTGGTGTTGTCAGATGCTTTGAGGGCAGAGGAGAGATCTAGGGTCTAATAAAACCCATTTAAAAAAAAAAGCACCTCTGTCCCCCCTGCTCTTGCGCAAATGCAAGCATCGTTCTGGCGTCAAATGTAAACAGCAATTGCACCATGCGAGGCATCGCCGCGAAGGTCAGATCGAGGGCAGTAATTTTAGCAGTAGACCTCCCCTGTAAATTTAAAGTGGTACCCTGTAAAGGCTTTTAAAGGCTTTTAAAAATGTATGTAGTTTGACGCCATTGCACGTTTGTGCTCAATTTTAAAGCAGGTTGTATTTAGTATCCATTTACTCAGCCAAAGATCATCTTTTTTATTTCATCAAACATTTTGGCAATTTAGTGTGTTTTAGCGCATTCAAATTTTAGAAAGTGTGTTTATTCCCCAAAAAAATGCGTTTGAAAAATCGCTTCGCAAATACTGTGTGAAAAAAATAAATAAAATATGAAACACCCACCATTTTAATCTGCAGGGCCTTTGTTTTAAAAAATATATAATGTTTGGGGATTCAAAGTCATTTTCTGGCGAATATTTTTTTTCATGTAGATAAAAAGTGTCAGAAAGGGCTTTGTCTTCAAGTGGTTAGAAGAGTGGGTGATGTGTGACATAAGCTTCTAAATGTTGTGCATAAAATGCCAGGATAGTTCAAAACCCCCTCAAATGACCCCATTTTGGAAAGTAGACACCCCAATGACCCATTTGCTGAGAGGTATGGTGAGCATTTTGCAGACCATTTTTTTTGTGCTATCTTGGCAGTTTATGGCCTTTCGAAACTGAGATAGGTAGTGAGGAGTGAAATCAAAAATTTACACCCTTAGAAAGCCTGCAGGCGGTGATTGGTTTTTGCGTGCCCCGTACGCGGCTAGGCTAGATATGTGCAATTTACAGTTTGTAGATATGTGCAATTTACAGAATGTGATTTACAGAATGGAGATATGTGCTATTTACAGGTTGTAGATATGTGCGATTTACAGGTTGTAGATATATGCGATTTGCATGTTGTAGCTATGTGCGATTTGCAGAATGCAGATATGTGCTATTTACAGGTTGTAAATATGTGCAATTTACAGGTTGTAGATATGTACGATTTACAGAATGCAGATGTGTGATTTACAGAATGCAGATATGTGCGATTTACAGAATGCGATTTACAGAATGCAGATATGTGCAATTTACATGTTTCAGAATGCAGATATGGGTAATTTACAGGTTGCAGAATGCAGATATGTGCGATTTACAGGTTGCAGATATGTGCAATTTACAATATGCAGATGTGTGATTTACAGAATGCAGATATGTGCAATTTACATGTTGCAGAATGCAGATATGTGCAATTTACATGTTGCAGAATGCAGATATGTGCATTTTACAGGTTGCAGAATGCAGTTATGTGCGATTTACAGAATGCAGATATGTGTGATTTACAGGTTGCAGAATGCAGATATGTGTGATTTAGAGTTTGCAGAATACAGATATGTGTGATTTACAGGTTGCAGAATGCAAATATGTGCGATTTACAGGTTGCAGAAAAGGTGTCTGATGTGGTTATACACAAGATGGGCACGATTCATCTGCTTTAGTAGAGCCCTGTGTATAATGTGCAGCCTGGTATATGTTGATTTGATTTTGATATGGGGTGTGGCTTGTGAGAAGTGGGAGGGGCCAGATCTGAAGGGGCGGGGTGCCCCCTCGTCCTAAAACTTCACCAGCCGCCACTGCCAAAGCCCACAGCCCAAAACCCATTTCAGGAAGTTAGGAAGGTTCAAGAAGGTGTTTTATTGTTATTATATTTCATCCTGTTTGCTTTTCAGGTATGCAATTTTTTTATACTTTACTGTTTACTGTTTTATGGTTAACCATTTTTTTGTTTTCAGGTGCTCCATTCAGTTGCAGCGCGGATTTATTTATCTTGACAGCAACAGCGTTTGCTCCCAAGATACATAAAGCCGTGACTCCAACGCTGTAGGAGGTGATTTCACCACCACAGTTAAACAACAAAAAAAAGAGCATATATGCCGAAGCATGGGGGCAGCAGGGGCGGAGGAGCAATTTGCTCCTAACTTTTGGGGCGGATGCCCCCATGCTTCGGCATATATAAATGGTGCATGTATGCCCATCCTTAGAAGTGGGTGGATGAAGGGAGGTATTCTAATGGTGGGCATACCCACCGATCAATCTCTTTTTTTTCGTTCAGCCAACAGGCTGCATGAAAAAAAAAAAAAAGATTACAATATATGTCCAACAAGGACCAGCAACGTACTGGTATGTTGCTGGACTTTGGTTATACCAGAACGATGCCTGCAGGTTTAGGTATCATCTTGGTATCATTCTTTTCAGCCAGTGAATGGCTTTCATGTAAAAGCAGTCCTAGCGGCTAATTAGCCTCTAGACTGCTTTTACAAGCAGTGGGAGGGAATGTCTCCCCTCCCGGATATAAACATTGCCATTGGGAAATTGGGAAAGCATTTTCACACTGAACTTGGTGTGGTCAGATGCTTTGAGGGCATTTAAAAAAAAAAAAAAAGTACCTGTCACTACCTATTGCTATCATATGGGATATTTACATTCCCTAAGATAACAATAAAAATGATAAAAAAAAACAAAACTGGAAGGAACAGTTAAAAAATTAATTAAAAAAGCAAAATAAAAGCACCCCTGTCCCCCCCTGCTCTTGCGCAAAGGCGAACGCAAGCATCGGTCTGGCGTCATATGTAAACAGTAATTTTAGCAGTAGACCTCCTCTGTAAAGGCTTTTAAAAATGTATGTAGTTTGTCGCCACTACGCGATTGTACGCAATCAATCGCTCGGCTCTCAGCGGCTACCGCCGCCATTCTCGGTCAGGGAATCAGGAAGTGAAGCGTTGCGGCTTCACTTCCTAGTTCCCTACTGCACATGCACAATTCACGCAGCGTAATAGGAATGGTCTGCGCTGTCTCTGGGACCCGTGTGTGTCCCAGCAGACAGCAGCCGGGACAGGAAGAAGCATAAACTCCTGTGGGAGTCTATGCCCAGAAGTGGGTGCAAATACCTGTCTTAGACAGGTATCTGTACCCCCCCGAATGGTGCCAAATGTGACACCGGAGGGGGGAGGGTTCCGATGAGCGGAAGTTCCACTTTAGGGTGGAACCCCGCTTTAAGGACCAGGCCTCTTTTTCATACTTGGTGTTTACACGTTTAAAACGTTTTTTTTTTCTAGAAAATTACTTAGAACCCCCAAACATTACTGTTTTTTTCTAACACCCCAGAGAATAAAATGGCGGTCATTGCAATACTTTTTATCACACCGTATTTGCGCAGCGGTCTTACAAGCGCAATTTAAAAAAAAAAATCACTTTTTTGAATAAGAAAATAAGACAACAGTAAAATTAGCCCAATTTTTTTTTATATTGTGAAAGATAATGTTATGCCGAGTAAATTGATACACAACATGTCACGCTTCAAAATTGCGCCCGCTCGTGGAATGGCGTCAAACTTTTACCCTTAAAAATCTCCATAAGCGACATTTAAAAAATTCCACAGGTTGCATGTTTTGCGTTACAAAGGAGGTCTATGGCTAGAATTATTATTCTCCCTCTACCGATCGTGGCGATACCTCACATGTGTGGTTTGACTACTGTTTTCATATGCGGGCACTACTCACGTATGCATTCACTTCTGCGCGCGAGCTCGTCGGGACGGGGTGTTTTAAAAATTATAATTTTTTCTAATTTATTTTACTTGAGTTTTTTTATTTTTACAGTGGTTTAAAAAAAATAGATCACTTTTATTTCTATTACAAGGAATATAAACATCCCTTGTAATAGAAAAAAGAATGACAGGTGCTCTTAAATATGAGATCTGGGGTCAAAAAGTCCTCATAGCTCATATCTGGACTAAAAAAAAAAATGGCATTTGAAAAAATGATATTGAACAAAATGTACCTTTAAGAAGTATGGGCGGAAGTGACGTTTTGATGTCGCTTCCGCCCTCCTATGGTATAGAGACGAGAGGGGGCCATCTTAGCCTCACTCGTCTCCATACCCAGCAGCAAGAAGGATCCGATCGCCTCCGCCCCTACCGACGGCTCCAGTAAGCGACGGAGGGTGCGGGGGAGTGGGGGTGGCACCTCTCCCGCCGCATATAACAGTGATCTCGCGGTGAATCCGCCGCAGAGACCACCGTTATCGCACACAGGACCGCCTCCTGTAAAGAGGGATATCTCGGTTGTGGTAGCAGCTGCTGCTGCCGTTACCAATATATCCCTCTTCAAAGTACCGACGTATATGTACATGAAGCGGTCCTTAAGCGGTTAAAAAAAAAAGAGATTTGGGGGGAATCTGAGAGCAGTGAAAAAAGGTACTTTCTGGGGGTCAAGAATACATACAAGAATAGAAAGTTTTTTTTAAACCAGAGTTTAGAATCACTTTAACATCTTGCAAAAAAGGAACGGATTGGCCGGTTATAAGGGGAAAGAGGAGGCCGGATTTAAAAAAAAAAAAAATTTTTTTTTAAACAATATCCTTATTTTTAATAGTATTTCATTTGGTCATTCGGACTGCTCTATACACTTTCATCTCAGGAGTGAGAAGCCACGCTCTATGCTCTTGCTTACAGTGGGACATGGAGAACTAATGTAGCTACCCTGCAACAACAAATCAGATAATCATTTTTTTTTTAAATGTAGATTTGGAGTCGGAGCAGTAAAAGGTACTTTTTGGGTTAAGAATACATACTTGAATACATATATTTTTTTCAAACCAGAATTTAGTGGCATTTTAGGCTGGGTTCACACTGCCGCATGGAGCGGGTCACAGCAGGGTCTGGTGGGTCCCTGTTCCCTATTTTAAGTCCGATTTCAGTCTGAATTTTTGGCTAAATTCAGACCTGAAACAGACCAGAAGACGCACAGGACTTCTGTGCAATTCGCTCCGGAGATGTGTGAACCGGCTCCATAGAGAGTCGATCACAATCTTCTGACATGCAAATTGGATGTGGAGAAAACCCACTAGTGATGGACGAACGTTTCGCCCGGCGGTCGTTTCGCGGCGAATTTCCGACATTCGCGGTCCGCACGTTCGAACGCCTTTTTCCGTCGTTCGCCGCGGCGGACTTACGTGTTTAATGTATACAAGAACTTTAACCTTTGGTGACACGTTTATCATGTGATACAGGACAGCCAATTGAGACATGACAGCACATGGACACTTGGACATTCCCCCTAACCTATAAATACACCCGATCCGGTGGCCATTTTACATTCTTTCTTCTGTTACGATAGGGACAGGTTCCTGTGTGGAGTAGGGAGAGATAAACCACTAGCTATTTGGTACACAAAAGTTCTTTTCAGGACTGGTATAGGTGTTAGGTGTTGATAGGTTTGCTGTGCTGCTGATTCTTGCAGCAGCCTGAGTGTCTTTTGTTAGTTTAGAGAAAGGGAAAGGACGGTGTATGCTACAGGGACAGCCAGATTAGTCTTTCATCATCATCATCATCATCATCATCATTAGCTGTTACTATCAAGGTCCACAAAAGAGCTGTTCCAGTAACCACTAATCGTTCTCTTTTTTTGCCAATTTGTATAGGGACAGGAAGGAAGCAGTGTTGTCAGGCAGTGAGGGTAATTTTAAAGACTTGCTGTTATTATTAGTTCCACAAAGGTTCTTTTCAGGACTGGTATCAGTGGTACAGTAATAGGCTTGTACATGTATAATATTCTTTCTTCCAAATATAGAAAGGATATTATACTTGACTGCTGCCCTTCTGCTGCAGTCTGCTAAACATTCACAACTCACTTGTTCCACAAAAGTTCTTATAAGGACTGGTAACTTGGTATAGGGTGCTACGGTACATAGGCTTGAGTGCGGTACAGTCTGCTGTTCTGTAAGGACCGCTATCGGTCCACAATAGATAGGGTTGACGTGCACCACTGCTGACCGCTGCCCTATACTGCAGCAGTCCTTCAGCGGTATAGGGACTGACGTACAGTCTGCTAAACACTAATACACAACCTGCTTGGTCCACAAAAGTTCTTATAAGGACTGGTAACTTGGTATAGGGTGCTACGGTACATAGGCTTGAGTGCGGTACAGTCTGCTGTTCTGTAAGGACCGCTATCGGTCCACAATAGATAGGGTTGACGTGCACCACTGCTGACCGCTGCCCTATACTGCAGCAGTCCTTCAGCGGTATAGGGACTGACGTACAGTCTGCTAAACACTAATACACAACCTGCTTGGTCCACAAAAGTTCTTATAAGGACTGGTAACTTGGTATAGGGTGCTACGGTACATAGGCTTGAGTGCGGTACAGTCTGCTGTTCTGTAAGGACCGCTATCGGTCCACAATAGATAGGGTTGACGTGCACCACTGCTGACCGCTGCCCTATACTGCAGCAGTCCTTCAGCGGTATAGGGACTGACGTACAGTCTGCTAAACACTAATACACAACCTGCTTGGTCCACAAAAGTTCTTATAAGGACTGGTAACTTGGTATAGGGTGCTACGGTACATAGGCTTGAGTGCGGTACAGTCTGCTGTTCTGTAAGGACCGCTATCAGTCCACAATAGATAGGGTTGACGTGCACCACTGCTGACCGCTGCCCTATACTGCAGCAGTCCTTCAGCGGTATAGGGACTGACGTACAGTCTGCTAAACACTAATACACAACCTGCTTGGTCCACAAAAGTTCTTATAAGGACTGGTAACTTGGTATAGGGTGCTACGGTACATAGGCTTGAGTGCGGTACAGTCTGCTGTTCTGTAAGGACCGCTATCGGTCCACAATAGATAGGGTTGACGTGCACCACTGCTGACCGCTGCCCTATACTGCAGCAGTCCTTCAGCGGTATAGGGACTGACGTACAGTCTGCTAAACACTAATACACAACCTGCTTGGTCCACAAAAGTTCTTATAAGGACTGGTAACTTGGTATAGGGTGCTACGGTACATAGGCTTGAGTGCGGTACAGTCTGCTGTTCTGTAAGGACCGCTATCGGTCCACAATAGATAGGGTTGACGTGCACCACTGCTGACCGCTGCCCTATACTGCAGCAGTCCTTCAGCGGTATAGGGACTGACGTACAGTCTGCTAAACACTAATACACAACCTGCTTGGTCCACAAAAGTTCTTATAAGGACTGGTAACTTGGTATAGGGTGCTACGGTACATAGGCTTGAGTGCGGTACAGTCTGCTGTTCTGTAAGGACCGCTATCGGTCCACAATAGATAGGGTTGACGTGCACCACTGCTGACCGCTGCCCTATACTGCAGCAGTCCTTCAGCGGTATAGGGACTGACGTACAGTCTGCTAAACACTAATACACAACCTGCTTGGTCCACAAAAGTTCTTATAAGGACTGGTAACTTGGTATAGGGTGCTACGGTACATAGGCTTGAGTGCGGTACAGTCTGCTGTTCTGTAAGGACCGCTATAGGTCCACAATAGATAGGGTTGACGTGCACCACTGCTGACCGCTGCCCTATACTGCAGCAGTCCTTCAGCGGTATAGGGACTGACGTACAGTCTGCTCACTTCCTTGACCCAAAAAAGCACACCGTACTATATGCCCCTACCCTCCTCTTTGAAGAGGTTGAGCGGTGTCATATTTCTACTGGGGCTGCTTATGATATCCCTGTGCTGTGCTGACTTCCTCCTGGGGGTTCTTATTATGAAGGGATCACACTATCCCTGTGCTGTGCTGACTTCCTCCTGGGGGTTCTTATTATGAGGGGATCACACCATCCCTGTGCTGTGCTGACTTCCTCCTGGGGCTGCTTACGGTGCTGCTGTCAGTGCTGTATGTCACGGTGCTGCTGTCAGCGCTGTATGTCACGGTGCTGCTGTCAGCGCTGTATGTCACGGTGCTGCTGTCAGCGCTGTATGTCACGGTGCTGCTGTCAGCGCTGTATGTCACGGTGCTGCTGTCAGCGCTGTATGTCACGGTGCTGCTGTCAGCGCTGTATGTCACGGTGCTGCTGTCAGTGCTCTGTATTACGGTGCTGCTGTCAGATGCCTCTATCACGGTGCATGTGTCATTCCGGTATGTCACGCTGCTGGTGATCATCTCCTGCACCCTCTTCTTTGCCTACCCTGGTCCCTGACCTTCCCTCTCCTCCATTGCCTTCATTAGCTCCATAGTCCTGAATTGTTAGAACAATTTCCCAAATAAAATAAAAATGCTTGTAGTTATCGATCCCAAATTCACCTCATACATGTATTATGTCATTGTCCAGATGGTGGGACTACGTTTTACCCCCTAATAATTACCACGTGGCCGCAAATTCGACATGAAGGTTTGCAAAGTTCGCCTCCCATTGAAGTCAATGGGGCCCGCGGCGAACGTTCGGTTTCGCGAACGTTTGGGTCCGTTCGCATTTCGCTTTCGCGAAACGTCCCGTCGGAAGTTCGTCCATCACTAAAACCCACATCCAATTTTCACTAGTGTGAACCCAGCCATAACATCTTACAAAAAAGGAGCGCAATTGGCCGGCTATAAGGGGGAGGAGGAGGCCAGATATAATTTTTTATTACACTAAACAAATTCCATGCATGCAGGCTCCCTCTGTTATTGCACCTGCATTTGCTCTGGGCCATCTGCAGGCGGCCTATAGAGGTGGATGAGGACACAGCATCTGCACGGACACCACCACATGTCAAAAATAACATGCAGGCAAGAGTGGGTGCACAGATCTGAACACACACTGAGGTTGATTTACTAAAACCAGAGAGTGCAAAATCTGGTGCAGCTGTGCATGGTAGCCAATCAGCTTGTTCAAACCAAGCTTTGACAAAAATTCATGGAAGCTGATTGGTTTCCATGCACAGCTGCACCAAAGTTTGCACCCTCCAGCTTTAGTAAATCAACCCCACTGTGTAAAGTTGAATTCCAGGTGCAAAGTAGGTCTATAGGTAGAAGGTTTTTTTTATTTGAACGCATTATATGCATCTGTGTGCAGCAGCCCGTCCCCCCCAATACTTATCCAAGCCCTATCTCAATCCAGCGATGTTGCACAAGAGCCTTAGCTGTCCGAGACTCTCACTCCTTTTTGGCTGAGATAGCGGCGGGTGCCATTGGCTCCTACTGCTGTCAAAGTCGGTGAGCCAATGAGGAGAGAGTGGGCGTGGTGTTCCGTGTCTGAATGGATGCACAGAGCAGCAGCTCGGCTGTCCCCATAGCAAGCTGCTTGCTGTGGGGGAACTTGGCAGGAGGGAGGGGTCAGAAGCCCTGGCAAGGGAACCCGAGAAGAGGAGGATCTGGGCTGCTCTGTATAAAACCACTGCACAGAGCAGGTGAGTATGAAATGTTTGTTATTTTTAAATACTTTAACCACTTCCCACCCTGCCTATAGCAGAATGATGGCCGGGTGGTGGTTCCGTTATCCTGACTGTACGTCATATGATGTCAGGCAGGATAAGCCACGGGGGCGCACTGTGCGGCGAATGGTGGTGTGGTGTGTCACTCCGACACAGTGCAACTCCAATCAGGGTGAAGAGCCTCTCACTTAGGCTCTTTACCACATGATCAGCTGTGACCAATCACAGCTGATCATAGCGTGTAACCAGGAAAGTACCTGTAAATGACTTTCCTCGGTTCACGCTGACAGGAGAGCCGATCAGCGGCTCTCCTGTTAGAAGGGGGTCTGAGCTGATACTGCATTGATTATCAGCTCAGCCCCCATCAGAGCTGCCGCCACAGCTGCCAGTCAGTACCCACCAAAGTGCCAGTCAGTACCCACCAAAGTGCCAGTCAGTGCCCACCAGTAATGCCAGTCAGTGCCCATGTTAGATGCCAATCAGTGCCTCATCATCAGTGCCGCCTATCAATGCCAAAAAACAGTGCCCATCAGTGCCAAACAGTGCCCTTCAATTATACATATTAGTGCCATATTAGTGCCCTATCAGTGCGTGTCAGTGCAGCCTCATCAGTGTGTCAGTGAAGGAGAAAATAACATTTTATAACAAACAAGGAAAAACTTTTTTTCCCCAAAAATGTCAGTCTTTTTTAGTTTGTTTAGCAAAAAATAAAAAACCCAGCCTTGATCAAATACCACCAAAAGAAATCTCTATTTGTGGGAAGAAAATGATAAAAATTTAGTTTGGGTACAGTGTTGCATGACCACACAATTGTTATTCAGAAGAAGAGCTCCAATTTCTGTAGAAGAGCTCCAATTTCTATGTGGAGGAGGGATAAAAACAGTAAACTCAATTAAAACCTGTTTTTCTTTTTATTTATGATTGCATTCATAAAAAAAGTCATTGTCCAGCTCTCTGGAGCCCAGTCTGCAGCCCACTGGCACTGGTTTGCACCCCCTAGGACCCCAGCAGTATTAGGGTCCAGTCTCTGAACATCTCCCGTAGCATTCCCCCAGTCTCTGACCATCTCCTGTAGCATTCCCCCAGTCTCTGTCCATATCCCGTAGCATGCCCCCAGTCTCTGACCATCTCCCGTAAGCATGCCCCCAGTCTCTGACCATCTCCCGTAAGCATGCCCCCAGTCTTTGACCATCTCCCGTAAGCATGCCCCCAGTCTCTGACCATATCCGGTAGCATGCCCCCAGTCTCTGACCATCTCCCGTAAGCATGCCCCCAGTCTCTGACCATCTCTCGTAAGCATGCCCCCAGTCTCTGACCATCTCCCGTAGCATGCCCCCAGTCTCTGACCATCTCCCGTAGCATGCCCCCAGTCTCTGACCATCTCCCGTAGCATGCCCCCAGTCTCTAGCCATCTCCCGTAGCATGCCCATAGTGTCTGAGCAGTAACCAACGTATCACATGCATATCTCAAATGCTCCATGGTAAGTGAACATATTCTGCCAGTTGCAGACAATTCGATCCCCTCAGCTTGATGTGATATCAATCTGACCATCTGTACATCTTCCAAACACTATGCGTGGTGAAGGGCCACCTGCCTATATAAAAACTTGATCTATTTTTAGGTAGGCCACAACACTAAGTAAAGGTTGGCATGAGGCTCACGCAAAGCATTTGTTACCCCAACACTTCATATTCCTGATATGTGCCTGCTGTACGATATACTTGTATGAGAAAGGATCCTGTTCTCTCTGTGTTGCTTCCTTTGTGTGAAATCCCTGGTGTTCCTGCCGTCCCTCTGCTTTCCATTAAAAACTGACCACAGGTAGGTAGGCCACAACACTTTTATTCCTATTACAAGGAATGTAAACATCCCTTGTAATAGAAAAAAGAATGGCAGATTCGCTTTAAGGAGAGATCTGGGGTCAAAAAGATGCCAAATCTCTCCTTTACCTTTAAAAGATCAAAAGAATTCTGACCATTTGCTTTATATAATAAAAAAACCCTGGACTAGAAGTGACTTCATTGTGTTGCTCTGGTCCTCCAGGGCCATAGAGGCAGAGGACAGGGTGCCACTGCCTGGAGGGAGATCGGGACCTGGTGGCCGAGTACCATTGGCATTGCTCTGTAGTGTTCCCCTTTACCCCAATATATAAAAGGTTATCAGGAGCCTAAAGTAGGGGTTAAAGAGCTGTGCTACCACAGAGAATAACATTAGACCCCAGGAGAGGCAAGGGATATGGCGTGTAAGGGGGCCGTGTTAGGGAATTGACTCTTCCTGGAGTAGTATGTGCAGCATAGCGGCTCAGTGGTTAGCACATATGCCTTGCAGCACTGGGGTCCGTAGTTCACACCCCGGTCCCCCCCACACTCTACAGACAGGCTTGTTGATTAATTGTCCCTGTTATGAGATTTTACAGAGAGTGTACAAGATGGCGGCCTCCCCTCCAACCTGACGATCGCTCTGAGCCGCAAGCAGAGAAGATCTGTAGAGAGATCCATTCACAAAAAGAAGAGTCACATCTCCCAGCAAGTTCAACATCACATCACAAGAGAAGAGAAATGGATTTATGGAAAGAAATTTTTTTGTAATAAAACCTGTTAAATCCTGGAAGTGTCTGAGCTTTTCTCTGCCATGTGATCAGGTGGATCTCTTTGTGTTCTGTATACAGTGGGGGAAGGGTTAGAAATTGTATGGGGGAGGTAATGCTGTGTGGGGCCCCATTGAGATTTCCCCTCACTTCTGTCCTTGGAGTTTTCCCTAATGTCAGAACATGAGCGGGGGTCACTAGCACAGGAAGCGAGTGCAAACCTCCCCAATGGGGACAGGATTACCGGTTTTCATCATATATGCTCCCCTATATCCAGCTCCTATACTGACAACATCTCCAGTGTCTATCCATCTGCATATGTGAATGTCTTTGGACAACACACTGCTGCTCTCTCCACATTGCTGACTCAATTAGTGGCTATTTCTTCAGACTGGTATCTCCGGCTCTAAATCGGGGACACCATCCCTTCATTACTGGATTCAAGGGTTTCTTGAACTTTATGCCACTCTGTATTTGCTGTCACTGGATGACGCCTTTTAGGTTTTGACCATCTAGCAACCCCTGTGTGTGTGAGGAATTAATTGTGTGTGTGTAAGTGAGCCCGGGCTGTTTTATCTCATTGCGACAACATTGCCGTAACGGGGTTGATTTACTAAAGGCAAATCCACCCTGCACTACAAGTGCATTGCAAGTTCACTTGGAAGTGCAGTTGCTGTAGATCTGAGGGGAAGCTCTGAAAGGAGTGGAAGCTCTGCTGATTTTATCATCCAATCATGTGCAAGCTAAAATGCTCCCCCTCGGATCTACAGCAACTGCACTTTCAGTGCCTTTAGTAAATAACCCCCAGTGTTTTAGTATGTTTGGTGAAGGTTTTGATTATTTCCTGGCTAATTAGCCATGCTGTTATTTTTTCATGCAGCTTTTTCATATGATAAACTTTTGTACTTATTCCGCCGAGTGTGTTTTCCCATTGAAACCCTGTCTAAACCCCTTTGTTTTTTTCCTCCTGTTTTAATCCATGCTCTTCCCGCCTGCAGAATACAATAGCGCTGCTGGAAGGATTCTCCCATCAACACTGACTGTGTTGATCGGGGGAATTGAGCAATTTTCATTCCTTCCACTTCTGGTGGAAGGAAAGAAAATTGCATAATGTATGGCCTGCTTTAGAATTTGAGCTCCCTAGTCGCAGCATATTGCCGTGTACACACGGCCGGAATTTCTGAAGGAAACAGTCCGATGGGAGCTTTTCATCAGATTTTCTGACCGCGTGTATGCCCATCGGTCTTTTTCTGTCGGCATCTCCAACGAACTTTAGATTGAGAGCCTGTTCGGAAAACCTTTCTATCAGATGTATGAAATTCTGACACGCAAAATTCCGACACATGCTCGGAAACAATTCGACGCATGCTTGGAAGCATTAAACTTCCCTTTTATAGTGCCGTCGAACGTGTTGTATGTTACGGTGTTATTGACCGGAATTTGGTGTGACCGTGTGTAGGCGAAACAGTTTGAGCGAAATTCCGTTGGAATTCCAATGGGAAAACCATCATAACTTTTTCCGACGAGAATTCTGATCGTGTGTACGCGGCATATCTCTAAACGAAGGGTGCAGACTGGTAGCTACAGATATCAGTAAAGAAGCCCATCAGTTACCTCTTCACCTGCACTGTTATTACTCAGTTGCCATCTGATGTTTCAGCAGAGTTGCAAATTTGTCACGATCTACTTTATCATGAAACAACTTTTACATGTGATCCCCATGTAGACCTAACACAGTGGGGTTGATTTACTAAAGGGAAAAAGTTGCTCCAGAGCTTAGTAAACAAGCAGAAGCTCTGCTGACTTCCATCATCCAATCATGTGCAAGCAATAATGCTGTTTTTTTTAATTTTCCTTGCACAGGGTTTGGGTACTCTTTGCAAAGTCAAGCCTTACCTCATTTACTAAGCTCTGGAGCAATTGCACCTGCAAACTGCACAGTCTATTTGCCTTTAGTAAATCAACCTCGGTGTCTCTGCTAGATAATTTTCCAAGCAATCAGATAAATATGCAGTTTAATTATGTATGTGGGTACTGTGTAAGCCACCAAAGTACTTGTATGTTTTTTTTTAAGTCACTTCTGTGATCCAGGCACCCCTGCCAGAAAATGTAACTACCGAAGACCTCACTTTTCACAGTGCATTTAAAGAGGAACTTCACTTGTTTTTATAAAAGTAGAAGATACTGTAGCTGCTGATTTCTAAGAAAGACAAATCTACCAGTCTGCAAGGTCCAGCATTATCTTCCTAGTGTTACACCGGCTCCTGAAGAGCACACACTATGTGTTTTTCAAACTTAAGGTTACACCTGAACTGCAGTTTGGTTTGGGTACAATTGTCTTAATTTGGACCTCAGCATAAGTCTGACTGGACTATGAGATATTCAGCCTGACCACAGGGGGCACTGTCTCTTCTGGAAGGCATGGAACTAGGGTCTGGTTGGGTGCTTAAGTTACTCTTTCTTAGAGCCCGCCTAGTGGGAGTGGCGCTCTTGCTGTGCTTTCTGGGAGAGGGTATTTAAGATGTGGATGTCATGTGGTTTGGGGTTACCGGTCCAGAAGGATGTACTGACTTCATGGTCCTGGTCTTCCTGACCAGCCCCCAGGAAGGCTATGCCCTGGGGTGTGGATCCACCTGATCTTGTTGTCTCAGGGCTGGCTAGGGAGGGGGGGGGAAATAGGATTGGCGCTATACCCTTTGACACTTTGGCTAGCCCGAGGCAAAGTAACTAAAGGAGGATTCTGAGGTGTTTGGGTGCCGTCTCTGGTTTGGGAGAGACCCAGTGACTTCACGCTATCCAGGGGAGGACTCTTCAGAAGAAGGCCATGTACGGTGTGGGTTTCTTAGCAAGAGCCTAGAGGAGCTGAAGTACCCAAGAGAATCCGGTCTTGTGGATATCGCCAAGATGGCTGAAAGATACAGGTATCACAAGAGTGTTCTACAAGTTTAGGAATGGAGAAATTCGGTGAGAAAATCTAATTCATAGGGCACCTCATCCCAAAATTTATGAAGAAAATATGAGTCTAGGGAGGAGTGGATTATTACGGT
This sequence comes from Lithobates pipiens, assembly GCF_037356315.1. Lineage (NCBI taxonomy): Eukaryota > Metazoa > Chordata > Amphibia > Anura > Ranidae > Lithobates > Lithobates pipiens. The sequence goes on along the minus strand of NW_027507686.1, from coordinate 224,851,235 downwards.
GCCTAATAATGATAGGATATGACATGAGGTACCAAAATTAGAAACAATTAGGTGCAATATATGGCATAAAAGTTTAACATAAATTATTTAAAAAAAATATATTCATAAAATTATGTATTATCAAAATTAATACACAACACAATACAATCGATAAAATAGTCGTCTACTCAAAGTGATATAGTCGAAATTTAATCGCTGGTCAAGAGAGTCCCAACATGTTTTGCCATTACCATAGCTTCTTCAGGGGAACCATTTTTTTGACCCACAGGAGGACGAACAATAGCTATAAAAATAGTAACAAATAAACAGACAATTATTTTACAAATTATGATTAATAGAATACCGATTTTTACCTTAGCCAAGGTAATTATATATATATATATATATATATATATATATATATATATATATTAGTAATCGAAGTTAAAAATGGGCAGAAGAAAAGTGAGATTAAGCTTGATAGAGAAACATTGTTCATAATTAAATACATACCCCTGGCTTATTCACAAGCCTGCAATTGATGAGGCGCTCTCACGGGGGGGGGGGGGGGAAGAATGAAACATCCATCCCTACGTATCGCCAATGGTGGCTGCAGGGGGTAGAGGAGAGACCGAACAACACAATTGTTATTAAGGGGATTAAATATACGTAATGTGGTATGCAGGGGAAATATGTACCTCATACATACCTAATGCAGGGTTAATGTAGGGGAACTACATATCAGAAACACCGAAAATTTGGAAAAATTTGGGATAACAAAGGACACACTGTGAGGCAACCTGGATGCACACAAAGGTACAGAAAAAACCCAAAATGCATAACCATAAAACAGGGGGCCAATTAAGGATAACGAAACAAAGGAATTAAATAAGTAGTCCATAAATGAGCTCACCTGAGCCCTGATAGGGAGTTCTATGTGTGTTCACCAGCCGAAGGCAATGGTTGATTTCCAACATAAAAACCTAGCCTGAACAAGGGCTGTACAAAAAGCAGAAATGCTTAATGATAAAGCCCCTAGTAATACAAAAAGAAAGATATATATATAATCAGAAGATGTAATAAACCAACAACAGGGAAGGCTGAAAAGGTGTGGATCACAGTCAGCCTAAACCTAAAAACTAACCTTGTTTCCGTGTGCTACACAAGACGGCGTCTCCTGAGAACCAGCAACCAGCCCAAGGCTGGAGGGTATTGTATACCCCCCACTCTATCAGCGCTCGAGCGTAGAAGTCAGCGACGAGTGACGTCAGCGGCACCCTGCGCAGTCGCCAGATGTAGGCGCCGACAGAGAGCGGACTAAACACTCTCTGTGCGGCCGCCCGCTCCGTCCCCTAAGCCTACAATCTCCAGAGTTCTTAGCGGAAAACATTACGTCATCACAATAATGTGCTTGACGCGAATGTTAGCGCTGAGAGTGCGAAGTGAAATAAGATGAATGCTCCGGAATAGGAATACCGGACGGGGGAGTGGGGAAGTCAAAACGGGGCAGGCATAAATAGGCACAGAAATTGCTGTAACGGGCACTGTTTCCACAATACGGTGCCGGAGCGTCCATACAGGCACCAGGAGGTGAAGAACCAAGCTGGTCCACCCGAAGGGAGCTATATCACCAAGTGGGACACGGGAAGAAAAGCCAGGGGCAGCAAAAACGATAAAGAAACAGAGTGACCATGTAATAAATGTACTGCCAACTAATTAAATCGACAAAGTACTCAAATACAAATTGGGTAATTATAACAAGTTACCAAAGGGAAGGTCAGGCGGTACTCAATAAAGGAGTGTATAGTGTATATATGTGGAAAATTTGTATAATGTTATAAAAGGCAAATAAAAGAAAATAGGGGGTAATAGCCAAAGAACCAAAGTCAAATTCCACAAAGTCCAAAATATATGAATGACAAAAAAGAAAAATTAATTAATTCTGCAAGTTTAGTTTTCCTACGTGTTCTACAACAACGTCTGTGGCAGAGACTTGTTCCTGATTAACCACTTGCTTACTGGGCACTTAAACCCCCCTCCTGCCCAGACCAATTTTCAGCTTCCAGCACTGATGCACTTTGAATGACAATTGCGCGGTCATACAACACTGTACCCAAATGAAATTTTTATAATTTTTTTCCCACAAATAGAGCTTTCTTTTGGTGGTATTTAATTACAGCTGGGAGTTTTATTTTTTGCTAAACAAACAAAAAAAGATGCAAAAAAAAATAAAAAATCATGTTTAATAGTTTGTTATAAAATTTTGCAAACAGGTAATTTTTCTCCTTCATTGAAGTGCGCTGATGAGGCGGCACTGATAGGCTGCACTGGTGGGCACTGATAGGCTGCATTGGTGGGCACTGATAGGCTGCATTGGTGGGCACTGATAGGCTGCATTGGTGGGCACTGATAGGCTGCACTGGTGGGCACTGATAGGCTGCACTGGTGGGCACTAATAGGCTGCACTGGTGGGCACTGATAGGCATAGTTAAGGCGGCACTAATAGGCACAGATAAGGCGGCACCGATGGGCAAAATAAATATAAAATAAAAAATCATGTTTAATAGTTTGTTATAAAATTTTGCATACAGGTCATTTTTCTCCTTCATTGAAGTGCGCTGATGAGGCGGCACTGATAGGCTGCACTGGTAGGCACTGATAGGCTGCATTGGTGGGCACTGATAGGCTGCACTGGTGGGCACTGATAGGCATAGTTAAGGTGGCACTAATAGGCACAGATAAGGTGGCACCGATAGGCACAGATAAGGCGGTACTGATGGGCACAGATAAGGCGGCATTGATGGGCAAAGATGGGCACAGATAAGATGGCACGGATGGGTGGCACTAAGGGGCACTGATCAGTACCACTGATAGATGGGACTGATAGGTGGCTCTGATAGGTGGCACTGATGGGCAGCACTGATGGACACTGGTAGATGACACTGATGGGCATGGATATGTGGCACTGGGGTGCAGCACCATTGTTGAGGCAGATTGTGGGCACTGCTGGGTGGCACTGTGGGCACTGCTGGGTGGCACTATGGGCACTGCTGGGTGGCACTGTGGGCACTGCTGGGTGGCACTGACGGGGGCAATTATTTATTAATGAGGTGGCACTGGCAGGGGGCAGGTGGGCACTGGCAGGGCTGGCATCAGTCCCGATCATGGCCGCCGGTGATCGGCTCTTTTTTTTTCTCCTCGCGCTGTCAGCGCGAGGAGGAATAATAGCCGATTACCGGCTCCGTTGTATCACATGATCAGCTGTCATTGGCTGACAGCTGATCACGTAGTAAGGGGTCGGGATCGACCCCTTGCTCGGATCCGTCATCAGGCGAGTCTCATAGACTTGCTGATCACAGAGAGCGCCGCGCGCACCCCTCAGAGGGCGGGCAGGCCGCTCGTGCACGGGACGACGTCAATAGACGTAGTCCCGGCAAAGGAGGTCTGCGCTGTAGCCGTCATTTGGCTATAGTGCGGATCTCTAGTGGTTAGCACCTTGTTGGCTGCTAGGCCTTGTGAGAGAGGGACTGTCCAACTTGAGTGAACATCCAGCTGCGAATGGCTATTCTCTGAATGCAGTCAAAGTAAGCAAGTGCTTCAATATTGACTTTGACACTAAAGCCGCGTACACGCGATCAAACAATGCGGTGGAAAAGTCCAGCAGACTCAAGTCCGCCGGACAATCCGCCCATGTGTGGGCTCCAGCGGACTATTTTGACCCAAAAGTCCAGCGGACTAAGAAAGTAGTTTTGCACATCAGATACAGAAGACCGGGCCACCGCTTGTAAAAGAGCTAGAAGTGCAGTGGCCCGGCAAAAAGAACCGAAGAGGGGGACAAGACCCCCCGAAGTCGGAAGAAGAGGGCGGCGGCGAAGAAGAAAGCTGGACTCCTCCGCTAGTAACAGAGCTAGCAGAACATAGTGGAGGAGTCCGGCGAGAAGACCCCCGAAGACGGAAGAAGACCCCCGGAGCTGTGCAATAAACTAAAATCTTGGAACACTACTTCCATTGAAAATGAGCTCATGAATTCAATGGGACCCACTAAATCAATAAGTGGGTAATAAAACCCTGACAGATGCCAATACCAAGCAGAGGCTTGATGCTGAAGCATTTCAGAAAATCTTTCCTTCAAAGGATAAGTTCACTTTTTAAAAAAAAATTATAAATGCACAGGTAAAAAAAAAAGAATTTTTTTAAATTTATTTTTTGGAGCCTGTAAAGCATTGCACCAGCGATCAGCTGATTGCTCATGCCATGCAGGTCTCCTGCAGACCCGTCAGTGTTTCTGAGTGCCCGTATGGGCAAGCAGCTACACTGACAGGAAGAATCAATGAACTACCACGGCGATCCACGGCACCGTGGTAGTTCATTGAGAACTGCAAACTGACATCTGCAAAGGTTGTTGGTACTTGTAGTTCATTCGTTCACAGAACTCGATGAATGAATGGCGTGACTGTGTGGGCAGAGCCCTGCATGGGCATGCTAAGACTGCAGGATTGGGAACATGTTACATGTTCCATCCTAAAAGCAGGTTCCCAAAAGGTGAACTTATCCTTTAAAGAGGAAGTAAACCCTGATGAGTTTCCTCCCTTTTTCATTCCCTGCAAAGGCAAAGCATAATAGACTACTATGCATCGCATAGTAGCCCATTATGTGTCACTTACCTGACACAGGAGCCAGCGATGTCACCACTGTCCCCTGTAGTCTGGCGCATCCATCTTCTCGGTGGGGTCTCGCAGCTCCGCCGCTGTCATTTGGCGAAGCCGTGATGATGTCACTCCCGCGGATGCGCATGGGAGCTGACACACGCGGCATCGTGCGGCATTGATGATGCCACGCTCAGTGCGCCTGCGTGCCGTTGTCTACGGCGCATGCGCCGTATACAGCAGTGCCTGTCTTCGGGCAAATATCTCCTAAACCGTATAGGTTTAGGAGATATTTCTTGGACCTACAGGTAAGCCTTAATCTAGGCTTACCTGTAGGTCAAAGTGGTTTGTAAGGGTTTACAACCACTTTAACATTCACAGCAGTTAAAATAACCTTAACATAGAATTCCAGGCCAAGCCTATGTAGTCTTAAATATGAACTTTATTTATTTTAGTTTGACACTACAGCGATACCACATGTGTGAGACTTCCACAGCCTGGCCACATACAGAGGCCGAGTACAGCCAAGCAAGGCCGAGCATGCCCGGGCACGGCTGGGTATCACCGAGTATTGCAGGGTATCACCGAGTATGGCTGGGTATGGCAGGGTATTGTTGGGTATGGCAGTTTATGACAGAGTATTGGCAGGGCATTGATGGGTATTGCAGAGTATTGGCAGGGCATTGCAGAGTATTGGCAGGGTATTGCTAGCTAATAGTTTGTTATAAAATTTTGCAAACAGGTAATTTTTCTCCTTCATTGATATGCACTGATGAGGCGGCACTGATAGGGTCAGCTAAGACGACACTGATAGGCATAGATAAGGTGGCACTGATAGGGACAGATAAGGCGGTATTAATGGGCACAGATAAGGCAGCACTGATGGCCACTGATAAGATGGCACTGATGGGTACCACTGATGGCCACCGATAGGTACCAATGATGGGCAGCACTGTTGTTGAGGCACTGATTGTGGGCACTGGTAGGCGGCACTGTTGCCTATTGCTAGGTGGCATTTTCGGAATCTGCGTGTGCTGTGTACTGCACATGCGCAGTACACAGCGGACACTATCCGATGGGGGACCATATATGATAGGACACCGGTGTAGCAGTAAGATGGGTATCCCATGAAATGTGGTATCCTCTGCTACTACTGCTCATGTGCCGATTTCAGACAAGTGGTATGACAGGATCGATGAGATCCTGGGAGCTCTGCCCTTCCGGGGGGTGAGTGACAAGCTGAGTGCGCATGTGCAGTTCACTTCCCGTGGGCACCTGGAGGTCTAGTGTGTGGTTTAGTGGAGTTATAATTGGAGGAAACGTTTTGTTTTGTTTTTGTCGCTCATTTTAATCACATTGCAATGTGTAATGTCTGCTCCTCTACAGCTTTCTACTGTATATTACAGCTACCCAGATACAGAGACCCATTATTATTTATTGAGGTATAGATATATAATATTTCTATCACAATATGTAATGGGCTGTATATATTTATCATTCCTGCAGACCACTTCAGAACCCAAGTTCGCACTAATGCAGCCTCAAACCCCCCCCCCTCCCCCCCCAAATGCATAACCTCCTTTTTTTTTTACTACTTTTTTCTTCCTTAAAAGGATATTTTTTTTACACTGTGGTGTATACAGCTATATATATATATATATATATATATACACACACAGTGGAAAAAAAACGCAAATCGCGGCCAAAATTGCGGTAAAAACACAGTAAAAAAGCGGTACTTGCGTTTTTGATGTGGGTCCATTGACTTCTATTACATGCAAAACGCTGCATTTTGCATGAAAAAAAGTCCCCGACCTTTCCAAAAACACAGAGGCACAAAAATGCATTAATGTGAACATGTTCCATAGGAACTCATGTTAAAAAAAAATTCCCTGCATTTCTGCAAAATGCATCAAAAAACGCGTTAGTGTGAATCAAGCCTTAAGGCCCGTACACACGGTCACAAAATCTGAAGATAAACTCCGTCCGATGAACGATCTGCCAATTTTCTCAACGTTAGTATGTTGCTTTTGACAGCCGATTACGAATTTTCAGCAGACAAAAACTGCATGAGCAGGCTTGAAAGATTTTTGTCTGATGTGACCACAACGTCCGATTTTTCTTTTCATTTGTACAGTTTTCTGACCAAAAAATAAAAATCTGAAGAGCAAGACTAGGCATGCTCAGAAACGAAAGAACACGTACAAAACAATTCAACACATTACGTCACTTCTGACGTTAAATTCTGTCGTCAGAAAATTTTCTGATGGTGAATATCCTCTTCACTTTCGATTTGAGACAAAAAACTGCCGAAAATCCGTCCAATAATCTGACCGTGTGTACAAGGCTTTACTGCCCCCGGCTGCAAGTATACACAAGACCTAGCTGGAGGAAGAGTGTGCAGAAGGCTTTGCAATGCCGTTTTAACACTTTTTAGGCATATTTGTAAAATAAAACAATAAATGCACATTTTTTGGGGGGCAAAATGTAGGTTCGTTTTTGTTTTGTTTTTTGGAAAAGATGCAATAAGTCAACCACATCAGCTCAGAATTATTCAAGTTTCCTTTTTTAAAATGTATTTATTTCTTTATTTTCTTGCCCCCCCCATGTTTTTTTTTTAATCACCTGTTACCAGCCTGTTCACTTGAACCCACCCAGCCGGACACCTGCTGTCTGTACATCTGCATGTCAAATGGGATCAATGACACGCTGCAGATTCACTACAATTTATGGCCGACCCTCCCTGTGATCCATTTCACGCTTCACATGAAAAGAGTATGGCACAACTGCAAACCTACCAAGACATGGCCGTCCACCTAAACTGACAGGCCGGGCAAGGAGATCATTAATCAGAGAAGCAGCCATGAGGCCCATGGTAACTCTGGAGGAGCTGCAAAGAGCCACAGCTCAGGTGGGAAAAACTGTCCTCAGGACAACTATTAAGCCTCATACACATGATTGGATTTTCCACAGCCAAAACCTCAGACTTTTGTCCAAAGGGCGTTGATCAAGAACTTGTCTTGCATACAAACGGCAAAGAATTGTCAGCCAAGAAACACAAACGTAGTGACGTACTACGTGGTTTTTCAGCTCTTTAGCACCACCCTTTGGGCTCCTCTGCTAATTTCGTGTTAGTAGATTGGTAAGGTGGATAAGTCTGGCAGCAGCATTCATGATAGACTGAAGAGGGGATTCGTGCTTTTCATTTTGCCCTTTTCAGTTAGTTTCTGAATGGCCATTCGTCAACCATACATGTTGGTGGAATCAGAGGAGATAACGTGTTATTTATTATTGGCCTTGGAGTTACTGCTTTGACCCAAGTCCAGTCCAGGAACAGGAGGAGTAGGATTTCTTGGACCAAAAATTGGTTACTTTATTAATCGTGGCCAATTATGCCATATGCCTTTGCTGCGGGAGCTCCGGGAGAATAATCTGGATGATTTTAGAAATTATTCCCTGCTTTCACTAACTCTTGGCATTGTTGACCCTCTATATTGAGAAGCAGGACACATGCATGAGGCTTTTATTTTATTTTTTGATTGAATAATAATGATTTCATTTAATTGAATTTAACTCTGTCTCCTCCGCTCCATTTCTTCTTTCTGTGGGGTTACCCCAAGGCTCTGTTCTTGGACCCCTTCTCTTCTCTATCTACACCTCCTCCCTTGATCACTTGATAACCGCCCATTGCTTCCAATACCACTTATATGCAGATGATACCCAAATCTATCTGTCTACTCCTCACCTCACTCCTTCAGTCTCCTCTCGCATTACTAACTTGCTAACTGACATATCAGAATGGATGTTGCACCACTTAATCTCTCTAAAACTGAGCTATTAATATTCCCCCCGCCTATGCCCCCCTCCATGACTTTTCCATCAAAATCAACAATGCAACCATCAGGCCCTCCCCTCACTCCAGGGTACTCGGTGTAATCCTAGACTCTGACTTGTCATTTCAGCCCCAAGTCCAATCGTTGTCAAAAGTTTGTAGAATTCACCTCCATAACATCTCTAAAATTCACCCCTTTTTAACAAATGAAACCACCAACTCTTCATTCACTCCCTTCTTGTTTCTCGCCTTGACTATTGCAACTCCCTTCTCATTGGCCTGCCTCTCCATAGGCTCCTCCCCTCTTCAGTCTATCATAAATGCTGCTGCCAACTTATCCACCTTACCCGGTATAAAGAGTAAACCGCGCTATTCAAACACAAAATAATATTATATAAATTCCCTACAAGCAGCAACCCTAATCGTAATACTCCGATAACAAACTAAATAGGTGAACAAAGTGAGCTGCGCTAAAAACAAAAAAATTAGTCTTTCTAAAAACGAATCATAAAAAAACATCAATAGTCATGAGAGAAAAAAAAATAGTAATTGCTGGTGACAAAAATAGATGCAAATAATTAGATTAGTTAAATCAACCAATTAATTAAATGCAAATAATTAAATTATATAAGTGAATAATATCTTTTCATCGTATAAGTGAAAAAAATGTTTTTAAATCAGAACCAATAATGAAATTAGCATAAATTGTATAACCCTTATATATAAATCATATACATTAAAAAAGATAAACCTACACACCAATGAATTAATTGTAGTGAATAAGCAAAGAAAAAATTAACAAAAAATATGCATTGAATAAAAAAGAAGAAAAAAACTGAAAAAATTGTCCAAAGAATAGTGTTGGTTCTTCAAAGGTGATATTATGGAGTAGACACCCACAAATTCCTGTGTGAAAAACAATCCAAACAATCCTCCACCAGTGAGAAGAGGGGCCGCTTACCAGAGTTATAGATCTTAGTGTCAATGAGATCAACAGAGCAACAGCACAGAAGTTATGGATGAACCGTCACAGGCACCACACAGCTTTTATCTCCAATATGAAGCCTCCAGACAGGGAACGAGGGTATCGTGGATCATATAAAAAATCAAAAGGCACTCGCATAGCGTAAAACCACTTACTTTAATGGAATAAAATATAAAATATTACACTCACATGTGCATAGAAGAAAACGATCGTATAAATAAAACGAGCCGGCCGGGACTCGTGTGCCACCCGCACTTCCTAGTTGGGCGTAGAACGCGGAGACGTCAGAACGCCTATCTCCCTACGCGCGTTTCGTCTCGAACGGACGTGTTCACGGGATGTGGGACGGCGTTCTGACGCACCGCCTATATACCAAATCATAAACAAAACAGCCTCGGTCTGAGCTCCATGCTGTCTCCCAATCCACCATATTAGGTGAGGGAAAGAGGACAAAAATACCAATATCATCACCTAATCCGCCATTTTGCATGAGGGAAAAAGAATAAAAATTTGCCCTACTACCACATGAAGCCAGACCATTTGGTGAGAAGTATCTCAAAGCTTGAAATGATGTGGATACATAAATTAAGAAGTTATACCCCTCATGGCCTTAACATTGAAGTAGACGTAAATGCGTTTATTGACAATGCTTGAACAACATATAACTGGTTTGAATAGCTTATATAATTTAGGCTCCCTGTTTTTTCTTGGATTGTAAACTTGGTGTGAGTTCCATGAGTCCTCGCTAAGGGATTTTTGTTTACAGTTTTTTGTTTTTGCTTTTTACCTGGGGCATCATCATATATTTTTTTCTATGGTGTTGGCATATTTTAATTATACAACTAATAATGTATTAATATTCAGATATATAAAATATTATATATTTTTGCCATATAAGCCCCTTTGCCTATCTATTCGGATTGTTTTGCCTGTGTTGATTCGCTGTTAAGTATCAGATAAGACCAGAACTGTGTGGACTGCAACAGAGGAAACCCAAACGTGTATAAGTGAAATATGATTTATTAAAGAAAGTGAATAATATAAATACAACCACACAGTGCAATAAACCAACCAACAAAGACCCCCAAACAACAACAGACAGATATGTACAATAAATGGGAAATGCAAGGACCGTAAATAGTGATGGACGAACTTCCGACGGGACGTTTCGCGAACGCGAAACGCGAACGGACACAAACGTTCGCGAAAACGACCGTTCGCCGCGGGCTCCATTGACTTCAATGGGAGGCGAATTTCGCAAACCTTTAGGTCGAATTTGCGGCCACGGGGTAATTATTAGGGGGTAGCACGTAGTCCCACCACCTGGACAATAGCATAATACATGTATGAGGTGAATTTGGGATCGATAACTACAAGCATTTTTTTTTTATTTGGGAAATTGTTCTGACAATTCAGGACTATGGAGCTAATGAAGGCAATGGAGGAGAGGGAAGGTCAGGGACCAGGGTAGGCAAACAAGAGGGTGCAGGAGATACAGAGCACTGACAGCAGCACCGTAATACAGAGCACTGACATCAGCACCGTGACATACAGCGCTGACAGCAGCTCCGTGACATACAGCGCTGACAGCAGCTCCGTGACATACAGCGCTGACAGCAGCTCCGTGACATACAGCGCTGACAGCAGCTCCGTGACATACAGCGCTGACAGCAGCTCCGTGACATACAGCGCTGACAGCAGCACCGTGACATACAGCGCTGACAGCAGCTCCGTGACATACAGCGCTGACAGCAGCTCCGTGACATACAGCGCTGACAGCAGCTCCGTGACATACAGCACTGACAGCAGCTCCGTGACATACAGCGCTGACAGCAGCTCCGTGACATACAGCGCTGACAGCAGCACCGTGACATACAGCGCTGACAGCAGCTCCGTGACATACAGCGCTGACAGCAGCTCCGTGACATACAGCGCTGACAGCAGCTCCGTGACATACAGCACTGACAGCAGCTCCGTGACATACAGCGCTGACAGCAGCTCCGTGACATACAGCGCTGACAGCAGCACCGTGACATACAGCGCTGACAGCAGCTCCGTGACATACAGCGCTGACAGCAGCTCCGTGACATACAGCGCTGACAGCAGCTCCGTGACATACAGCGCTGACAGCAGCTCCGTGACATACAGCGCTGACAGCAGCTCCGTGACATACAGCGCTGACAGCAGCTCCGTGACATACAGCGCTGACAGCAGCTCCGTGACATACAGCGCTGACAGCAGCTCCGTGACATACAGCGCTGACAGCAGCACCGTAAGCAGCCCCAGGAGGAAGTCAGCACAGCACAGGGATGGTGTGATCCCCTCATAATAAGAACCCCCAGGAGGAAGTCAGCACAGCACAGGGATGGTGGGAGCCCCTCATAATAAGAACCCCCAGGAGGAAGTCAGCACAGCACAGGGATGGTGGGAGCCCCTCATAATAAGAACACCCAGGAGGAAGTCAGCACAGCACAGGGATGGTGGGAACCCCTCATAATAAGCAGCCCCAGTAGAAATATGACACCGCTCAACCTCTTCAAAGAGGAGGGTAGGGGCATATAGTACGGTGTGCTTTTTTGGGTCAGGGAAGTGAGCCAAATGAATTAAGAAGGTCTGTGTGCTTGATTCCAAAAATTGTTTATAGACATATACATGGTCTACTGATCACATGTGTTGAATTCCTCCGAGATCCATGCCTCATTCATTTTTAGAAATGTGAGGTAGTTAACACTGTCGTGAGCTAGGCGAGTACGCTTATCGGTCACAATCCCCCCTGCTGCGCTGAACGTCCTTTCGGACAGGACACTGGATGAGGGGCAAGCCAACAGTTCGATTGCAAATTGGGCAAGCTCTGGCCAGAGGTCAAGCCTGCCCACCCAGTAGTCTAGGGGTTCATCACTCCTCAGAGCGTCCACATCGGCCGTTAACCCAATGTAGTCGGACACCTGACGGTCTAGGCGTTCCCTGATGCTGGATCCGGATGACACCTGTCGATGGGTCGGCTGAAAGAATGACCTCATATCCGAAGTCACCAACACATCTTCAAACCGGCCTCTTCTTGCAGGCGCTGTTGGATTGGTACCCGCAAATCCTTCTCTGGGAGTGGGAATTGCTCCTCTGCCAGCGCACGCAAAAGCAGAATGCAGCATTTCTCGAAGCAAGGCCTGGAAGTGCTGCATTCTGACAGCCCTCTGCGACGGCGGTAACATTTCCGCCATTTTGTGTTTGTACCGGGGATCTAAGTACGTTGCCACCCAGTACTGGTCCTTGACCCTCATGCTTTTTATACGGGGGTCCCTATTAAAACACTGGAGCATGAAGGCCCCCATTTGCACTCAAGCGGAAGGTATGTGGTGGTGGTGGTGTTGTTGGTGGTAGTGTCTTTGGGGGTGCACATAGCAGAGAGTGAAGAAGAGGGTGCAGATCGAGAGGATGAGGAGGGTGCAGAAGAATAAGGCTGAGTGAGCCACTCAACCAAGTCTGGTGCGTCCTTTAAAGTAATTGAACGCACCTTCTGCAACTTCCCACTTTGGCTCAAGGCTGTTGCTCCTGCCCTACCCCTACCACCCCTGCGGAAGGGCCTGCCTCTTCCTCTGCCTGTCATTTTTTAAATCACCCTGTGACAAAACTCTTAGTCCCTATACCGCTGAAGGACTGCTGCAGTATAGGGCAGCGGTCAGCAGTAGTGCACGTCAACCCTATGTATTGTGGACCGATAGCGGTCCTTACAGAACAGCAGACTGTACTGCACTCAGGCCTATGTACCGTAGCACCCTATACCAAGTTACCAGTCCTTATAAAAACTTTTGTGGACCAAGCAGGTTGTGTGTTAGTGATTAGCAGACTGTACGTCAGTCCCTATACCAATGAAGGACTGCTGCAGTATAGGGCAGCGGTCAGCAGTAGTGCACGGCAACCCTATGTATTGTGGACCGATAGCGGTCCTTACAGAACAGCAGACTGTACTGCACTCAGGCCTATGTACCGTAGCACCCTATACCAAGTTACCAGTCCTTATAAGAACTTTTGTGGACCAAGCAGGTTGTGTGTTAGTGATTAGCAGACTGTACGTCAGTCCCTATACCAATGAAGGACTGCTGCAGTATAGGGCAGCGGTCAGCAGTAGTGCACGGCAACCCTATGTATTGTGGACCGATAGCGGTCCTTACAGAACAGCAGACTGTACTGCACTCAGGCCTATGTACCGTAGCACCCTATACCAAGTTACCAGTCCTTATAAAAACTTTTGTGGACCAAGCAGGTTGTGTGTTAGTGATTAGCAGACTGTACGTCAGTCCCTATACCAATGAAGGACTGCTGCAGTATAGGGCAGCGGTCAGCAGTAGTGCACGGCAACCCTATGTATTGTGGACCGATAGCGGTCCTTACAGAACAGCAGACTGTACTGCACTCAGGCCTATGTACCGTAGCACCCTATACCAAGTTACCAGTCCTTATAAGAACTTTTGTGGACCAAGCAGGTTGTGTGTTAGTGATTAGCAGACTGTACGTCAGTCCCTATACCAATGAAGGACTGCTGCAGTATAGGGCAGCGGTCAGCAGTAGTGCACGGCAACCCTATGTATTGTGGACCGATAGCGGTCCTTACAGAACAGCAGACTGTAACGCACTCAGGCCTATGTACCGTAGCACCCTATACCAAGTTACCAGTCCTTATAAGAACTTTTGTGGACCAAGCAGGTTGTGTGTTAGTGATTAGCAGACTGTACGTCAGTCCCTATACCAATGAAGGACTGCTGCAGTATAGGGCAGCGGTCAGCAGTAGTGCACGGCAACCCTATGTATTGTGGACCGATAGCGGTCCTTACAGAACAGCAGACTGTAACGCACTCAGGCCTATGTACCGTAGCACCCTATACCAAGTTACCAGTCCTTATAAGAACTTTTGTGGACCAAGCAGGTTGTGTGTTAGTGATTAGCAGACTGTACGTCAGTCCCTATACCAATGAAGGACTGCTGCAGTATAGGGCAGCGGTCAGCAGTAGTGCACGGCAACCCTATGTATTGTGGACCGATAGCGGTCCTTACAGAACAGCAGACTGTACTGCACTCAGGCCTATGTACCGTAGCACCCTATACCAAGTTACCAGTCCTTATAAAAACTTTTGTGGACCAAGCAGGTTGTGTGTTAGTGTTTAGCAGACTGTGCGTCAGTCCCTATACCGCTGAAGGACTGCTGCAGTATAGGGCAGCGGTCAGCAGTAGTGCACGGCAACCCTATGTATTGTGGACCGATAGCGGTCCTTACAGAACAGCAGACTGTAACGCACTCAGGCCTATGTACCGTAGCACCCTATACCAAGTTACCAGTCCTTATAAGAACTTTTGTGGACCAAGCAGGTTGTGTGTTAGTGATTAGCAGACTGTACGTCAGTCCCTATACCAATGAAGGACTGCTGCAGTATAGGGCAGCGGTCAGCAGTAGTGCACGGCAACCCTATGTATTGTGGACCGATAGCGGTCCTTACAGAACAGCAGACTGTACTGCACTCAGGCCTATGTACCGTAGCACCCTATACCAAGTTACCAGTCCTTATAAGAACTTTTGTGGACCAAGCAGGTTGTGTATTAGTGTTTAGCAGACTGTGCGTCAGTCCCTATACCGCTGAAGGACTGCTGCAGTATAGGGCAGCGGTCAGCAGTAGTGCACGGCAACCCTATGTATTGTGGACCGATAGCAGTCCTTACAGAACAGCAGACTGTACTGCACTCAGGCCTATGTACCGTAGCACCCTATACCAAGTTACCAGTCCTTATAAGAACTTTTGTGGACCAAGCAGGTTGTGTGTTAGTGTTTAGCAGACTGTGCGTCAGTCCCTATACCGCTGAAGGACTGCTGCAGTATAGGGCAGCGGTCAGCAGTAGTGCACGTCAACCCTATGTATTGTGGACCGATAGCGGTCCTTACAGAACAGCAGACTGTAACGCACTCAGGCCTATGTACCGTAGCACCCTATACCAAGTTACCAGTCCTTATAAGAACTTTTGTGGACCAAGCAGGTTGTGTATTAGTGTTTAGCAGACTGTGCGTCAGTCCCTATACCGCTGAAGGACTGCTGCAGTATAGGGCAGCGGTCAGCAGTAGTGCACGGCAACCCTATCTATTGTGGACCGATAGCGGTCCTTACAGAACAGCAGACTGTACCGCACCCAAGCCTATGTACCGTAGCACCCTAGACAGACCAAGTTACCAGTCCTGATAAAGAGCTTTGTGGAACAAGTGAGTTGTGAATGATTAGCAGACTGCAGCAGAAGGGCAGCAGTCAAGTATAATATTCTTTCTATATTTGGAAGAAAGAATATTATACGTGTACAAGCCTATTACCGTACCACTGATACCAGTCCTGAAAAGAACCTTTGTGGAACTAATAGTAACAGCAAGTCTTTAAAATTATCCTCACTGCCTGACACACTGCTTCCTGCCTGTCCCTATACAAATTGGCAAAAAAGAGTAGGCTGGAACGATTAGCTGGAACAGCTCTTTTGTGGACCTGATAGTAACAGCTAATGATGATGATGATGATGATGATGAAGAAAGACTAATCTGGCTGAGCTGTCCCTAAAATAGCAGCATACAGCGCTCTGTCCCTTTATCTAAACTGACAAAAGAAACTCAGGCTGCTGACCTAACACCTATACCAGTCCTGAAAAGAACTTTTGTGTACCAAATAGCTAGCGTTTTCTCTGTCCCTACTCCACACAGGATCCTTTCCCTACAGTGACAGAAGAAAGAATGTAAAATGGCCACCGGATCGGGTGTATTTATAGGTTAGGGGGAATGTCCAAGTGTCCATGAGCTGTCATGTCTCAATTGGTTGTCCTGTAACACATGATAAACGTGTCACGAAAGGTTAAAGTTCTTGTATACATTAAACACGTAAGTCCGCCGGGGCGAACGACGGAAAAAGGCGTTCGAACCCGCGGACGGCGAAAGTCGGAAATTCGCCGCGAAACGACCGCCGGGCGAACCGTTCGGCCATCACTAACCGTAAACGATAGGCAGGCCAGGGTCATACACAGGGAGATCAGCAGATAAACAAGGGCAGTCCAGAATCAGAGTCACAAGCCAGGCCAAGGTCATAAAATGGGGTAAGGAACACAGGACAGGGAGAGGATGGACGGATCAGACTGCAGGATAGGGATAATGGTAACAGGTGGGACAGGGTAGGGACCAGGACAGGGAAACAGGATAAGAACCACGGGTCACAGGTTCAGGTATAGAATCAGGATCGCAAGCAGCAGGTCAGGGCACAAGGAACAATACCAAGGCGAGGTGTGTGTGCACCTGCCGGGTATTTATAATGGCTGCTGTCAGTCATGTGACGCCTGACTGCAGAAGGCAATACCTGCTCCATACTGCCAGGATCCCTCCGCTGGTGGACACCAGTACTGTGGACCAAAGATGACATAATTCCAGCAGGAGACACCTGCTGGTGGATCGCAGTACTGCATGCCAAATGATTGATATTACCAGCGGAGGGAACCTTTCCTGACAGTACCCCCCCTCAAAGGAGCGACCTCCGGACGCTCCAACTAGCAGTTGCTGGGGAAAGTCCATTGCGTCAAGCTGGGCTATGAGCAAAGTCACATCAGGTTGGGTAACGGGCACTTCAAGCAGGGCAGCAGACAGAAGCACATCGGACCGGGAAGCTGGTACATCGGGCTGGAAGGCGGGCAGCGGCACGTCAGGCTGGAAGGCGGGCAGCGGCACGTCAGGCTGGAAGGCGGGCAGCGGCACGTCAGGCTGGAAGGCGGGCACTGGCACGTCAAGCTGGAAGGCGGGCACTGGGACGTCAAGCTGGAAGGCGGGCACTGGGACGTCAAGCTGGAAGGCGGGCACTGGGATGTCAGGCACATCAGACTGGAAGGCGTCGGACTGCAAGGCCGGGACATCAGACTGGAAGGCGTCGGACTGCAAGGCCGGGACATCAGACTGGAAGGCGTCGGACTGCAAGGCCGGGACAGCAGACTGGAAGGAATCGGACTGCAAGGCCGGGACATCAGACTGGAAGGAATCGGACTGCGAAGCCGGAACATCAGACTGGAAGGAATTGGACTGCGAGGCCGGGACATCAGACTGCGAGGCATCAGACTGCAAGGCCAGGACATCAGACTGGAAGGCCGGGACATCAGACTGGAAGGCCGGGACATCAGACTGGAAGGCCGGGACATCAGACTGGAAGGCCGGGACATCAGACTGGAAGGCATCAGACTGGAAGGCCGGGACATCAGACTGGAAGGCATCAGACTGGAAGGCCGGGACATCAGACTGGAAGGCATCAGACTGGAAGGCCGGGGCATCAGACTGGAAGGCATCAGACTGGAAGGCATCAGACTGGAAGGCCGGGGCATCAGACTGGAAGGCCGGGGCATCAGACTGGAAGGCAGACTGGAAGGCCGGGGCATCAGACTGGAAGGCCGGGGCATCAGACTGGAAGGCAGACTGGAAGGCCGGGGCATCAGACTGGAAGGCATCAGACTGGAAGGCCGGGACATCAGACTGGAAGGCATCAGACTGGAAGGCCGGGGCATCAGACTGGAAGGCATCAGACTGGAAGGCCGGGGCATCAGACTGGAAGGCATCAGACTGGAAAGCATCAGACTGGAAGGCATCAGACTGGAAGGCATCAGACTGGAAGGCCGGGGCATCAGACTGGAAGGCCGGGGCATCAGACTGGAAGGCAGACTGGAAGGCCGGGGCATCAGACTGGAAGGCATCAGACTGGAAGGCCGGGGCATCAGACTGGAAGGCAGACTGGAAGGCCGGGGCATCAGACTGGAAGGCATCAGACTGGAAGGCCGGGGCATCAGACTGCAAGACGTCAGACTGGAAGGCCGGGACATCAGGCTGCAAGGCGTCTGGCTGGAAGGCCGGGACATCAGGCTGCAAGGCGTCTGGCTGGAAGGCCGGGACATCAGGCTGCAAGGCGTCTGGCTGGAAGGCCGGGACATCAGGCTGCAAGGCGTCTGGCTGGAAGGCCGGGACATCAGGCTGCAAGGCGTCTGGCTGGAAGGCCGGGACATCAGGCTGCAAGGCGTCTGGCTGGAAGGCCGGGACATCAGGCTGCAAGGCGTCTGGCTGGAAGGCCGGGACATCAGGCTGCAAGGCGTCTGGCTGGAAGGCCGGGACATCAGGCTGCAAGGCGTCTGGCTGGAAGGCCGGGACATCAGGCTGCAAGGCGTCTGGCTGGAAGGCCGGGACATCAGGCTGCAAGGCGTCTGGCTGGAAGGCCGGGACATCAGGCTGCAAGGCGTCTGGCTGGAAGGCCGGGACATCAGGCTGCAAGGCGTCTGGCTGGAAGGCCGGGACATCAGGCTGCAAGGCGTCTGGCTGGAAGGCCGGGACATCAGGCTGCAAGGCGTCTGGCTGGAAGGCCGGGACATCAGGCTGCAAGGCGTCTGGCTGGAAGGCCGGGACATCAGGCTGCAAGGCGTCTGGCTGGAAGGCCGGGACATCAGGCTGCAAGGCGTCTGGCTGGAAGGCCGGGACATCAGGCTGCAAGGCGTCTGGCTGGAAGGCCGGGACATCAGGCTGCAAGGCGTCTGGCTGGAAGGCCGGGACATCAGGCTGCAAGGCGTCTGGCTGCAAGGCCGGGACATCAGGCTGCAAGGCGTCTGGCTGCAAGGCCGGGACATCAGGCTGCAAGGCGTCTGGCTGCAAGGCCGGGACATCAGGCTGCAAGGCGTCTGGCTGCAAGGCCGGGACATCAGGCTGCAAGGCGTCTGGCTGCAAGGCCGGGACATCAGGCTGCAAGGCGTCTGGCTGCAAGGCCGGGACATCAGGCTGCAAGGCGTCTGGCTGCAAGGCCGGGACATCAGGCTGCAAGGCGTCTGGCTGCAAGGCCGGGACATCAGGCTGCAAGGCGTCTGGCTGCAAGGCCGGGACATCAGGCTGCAAGGCGTCTGGCTGCAAGGCCGGGACATCAGGCTGCAAGGCGTCAGGCTGGAAGGCCGGGACATCAGGCTGCAAGGCGTCAGGCTGGAAGGCCGGGACATCAGGCTGCAAGGCGTCAGGCTGGAGCAGGTTGGTTGATGTGGAGGCAGGTTGCGTTACTGGCAGGATCAAATGGGTAGGAAAGAACTTCCGTCTCTTTTTAGATTTAGCTACTGAAGGCCTGTAGGTAGCTGCAGATCTATAGGTAGGGGATGAAGCAAACTGGAGAGAAGGGTTGGAATATGGCAGGGAAGAGGTAACAGTGGCTGGGGGAAGTTCTTGAGGAATAGTGGGCCATGGGAAAGAGGCAGTTGGATTAAAGGCAGGATATTTGCAGCAGGAAGAAACAGGGTATTGATATTTGGTGGGGAGTAGAGTATATTGGGCTGAAACTGAGGTTGCCATAGGTGATGGAGGAAGAGTTTCTTGGGCAGGCAGGTGTTTGGTAGCAGAGATGGTTTGTTGTGGGCTGGCTGTGGCTGATTGCAAAATACCAGACCATGCTAAAAGTAGTGGTTGCACAAACTGCGGGTTACATACTGCCTGTCTGACAAGGGATTGTACGGAATCAACACATTCTATTATCATCTGTTGGGAACAGGCTGTGTAATGCTCAAAAAAGTAAGGGGAATCATCTTCCAGAAGCCATACCAGTGATGTGACTTGATTAATACTGAAAGGGGGAGAAAAATCATCATGGCCCCCTGGGATGCAGGGCAGGGCCAGCTCTGTGCAGATTTGAATTAACGGCTGAACATCCCCAAACAACATACAGCCCTGATCAACCCAGGAGTGAGCTAAACGAATGGTTTCCAACAGCTGATCACTGGTCCACCCTTTCAGTGTCTGGCGGAGATAGTCACCACTCTCAGACGCCAACAAAGCATAATAACGAATCACTTCTAAATTCATTTCTGTAAGCAACCTGAACCAAGATGGTTCCTCTGTGTAGCCACTTCTGGTCAGGGATGGCCTTGGTATTCTGTTAAGTATCAGATAAGACCAGAACTGTGTGGACTGCAACAGAGGAAACCCAAACGTGTATAAGTGAAATATGATTTATTAAAGAAAGTGAATAATATAAATACAATCACACAGTGCAATAAACCAACCAACAAAGACCCCCAAACAACAGACAGATATGTACAATAAATGGGAAATGCAAGGA
The DNA here is from genome assembly GCF_037356315.1 of Lithobates pipiens. NCBI lineage: Eukaryota > Metazoa > Chordata > Amphibia > Anura > Ranidae > Lithobates > Lithobates pipiens. The sequence continues at coordinate 224,830,670 of NW_027507686.1, read as the reverse complement.
CCGTAAACGATAGGCAGGCCAGGGTCATACACAGGGAGATCAGCAGATAAACAAGGGCAGTCCAGAATCAGAGTCACAAGCCAGGCCAAGGTCATAAAATGGGGTAAGGAACACAGGACAGGGAGAGGATGGACGGATCAGACTGCAGGATAGGGATAATGGTAACAGGTGGGACAGGGTAGGGACAAGGACAAGGAAACAGGATAAGAACCACGGGTCACAGGTTCAGGTATAGAATCAGGATCGCAAGCAGCAGGTCAGGGCACAAGGAACAATACCAAGGCGAGGTGTGTGTGCACCTGCCGGGTATTTATAATGGCTGCTGTCAGTCATGTGACGCCTGACTGCAGAAGGCAATACCTGCTCCATACTGCCAGGATCCCTCCGCTGGTGGACACCAGTACTGCGGACCAAAGATGACATAATTCCAGCAGGAGACACCTGCTGGTGGATCGCAGTACTGCATGCCAAATGATTGATATTACCAGCGGAGGGAACCTTTCCTGACATTCGCATTTAATATTATTCTGTATATATATTTTTTTATTAAATATTATTTTAATTAATACTATTTTTTACTAAAATTAAAGGGGGAGGAGGGGATTCCCTCCGATAAGAGACGAGCCCTTTTTTCTTATGAAAAGTTTCTTATAAAAAGTTTTTCATATTTAATGTATTTTTTATGTTTTTTTTTTTTTTTTTTTTTAATTTATGATTCCCAGGTAACTCTGATGATTATGGGCAGAGGTCTGGCTTTATGTGGTAGTAGAGCAAATTTTTATTCTTTTTCCCTCATGCAAAATGGCGGATTAGGTGATGATATTGGTATTTTTGTCCTCTTTCCCTCACCTAATATGGTGGATTGGGAGACAGCATGGAGCTCAGACCGAGGCTGTTTTGTTTATGATTTGGTATATAGGCAGTGCGTCAGAACGCCGTCCCGCATCCCGTGAACACGTCTGTTCGAGACGAAACGTGCGTAGGGAGATAGGCGTTCTGACGTCTCCGCGTTCTACGCCCAACTAGGAAGTGCAGACAGCACACGAGTCCCGGCCGGCTCGTTTTATTTATACGATCGTTTTCTTCTATGCACATGTGAGTGCAATATTTTATATTTTATTCCATTAAAGTAAGTGGTTTTACGCTATGCGAGTGCCTTTTGATTTTTTATATGATCCACGATACCCTCGTTCCCTGTCTGGAGGCTTCGTATTGGAGATAAAAGCTGTGTGGTGCCTGTAACGGTTCATCCATAACTTCTGTGCTGTTGCTCTGTTGATCTCATTGACACTGAGATCTATAACTCTGGTAAGCGGCCCCTCTTCTCACTGGTGGAGGATTGTTTGGATTGTTTTTCACACAGGAATTTGTGGGTGTCTACTCCATAATATCACCTTTGAAGAACCAACACTATTCTTTGGACAATTTTTTCAGTTTTTTTCTTCTTTTTTATTCAATGCATATTTTTTGTTAATTTTTTCTTTGCTTATTCACTACAATTAATTCATTGGTGTGTAGGTTTATCTTTTTTAATGTATATGATTTATATATAAGGGGTATACAATTTATGCTAATTTCATTATTGGTTCTGATTTACATCACCAATCTTGTCTCCAAATATCACCCAAATCGTCCCCTCCGCTATTCTCAAGACCTCCTACTCTCAAGCTCTCTCGTCTCCTCCTCCCATGCTCGTCTCTAGGATTTCTCCAGAGCCTCTCCCATCCTCTGGAACTCACTACCTCCACTGGTCCGTCTATCCCCTACTCTTGCTACCTTCAGGTGATCCCTGAAAACTCATCTCTTCAGGGAAGCCTATCACGTCTCCAACTAATCTCCTACCACTTCCATCAGCTCAGTCCCCACAGTTATAACCTTTTGTACCACCTGCCCCACCCTGTTAGATTGTAAGCTCTTCTGAGTAGGGCCCTCTTAATCCTCTTGTATTTTATTGTATTGTAACTATATTGTCTCCTTTTATATTGTAAAGCAGTGCATAAATTGTTGGCGCTATATAAATCCTGTATAATAATAATAATAATTTAATGTGGTATATTTTCTATATGTTTGGATGCATAGAATGCATTTCTGGTTAAGTTCTATTGGCAGATAGCATGTCTAATTTTATTTGTTTTCTTTTTTTAATGCACAATAAAAATATTGTGTAGAATAATACATGGCTGTGTGTTTTACTTCAAATGACAGTTTGGGAGTAGGCAGTTACATTTAAAAAAATACAATGTAAAATTGACAAGGGACACCAACATAGTTGTATCTTTGATCTTAAAAACTACGGGATAATGGTGTTGTGGTAACTTGCACCAAAAAAATAAATAAATAACAAGCATAATAATATTATTCTTGATATAACTAGAAAAAAAAGCCTTTGGAAATCATTTTGCAATAACTCCATCAGTATCACCAGCAAAGCAGCTTCATTATGATCCCATTGGTCTGATTGAGCATACAAACGGTTGGATTTTCCGTCATCAGTCTGTCATCACACAATTTCTGTTGGAAAATCCGATCATGTGTACGAGGCTTTAGTCGTGCAATCTACAAATCTGACCTTTGTGGAGTGTCAAGAAAGCTAGTGTTGAAAGAAATTCCCGTATGCAGTTTATGAGAAGCCATGTGGAGGACACAGCAAATATGTGGTAGAAAGTGCTCTGATCAGATGAGACCAAAATTGAACTTTTTGGCCTAAAAGCAAAACGCTATGTGTGGTGGGAAACTAACATTTCACATCAACCTGAATACACCATCTCCACCGTGAAACATGGTGGTGGCAGCATCATGTTGTCATGTTTATCACATGATTTTTACGGACTATTTGTTCTATTTTGTTTTATATTAGAATATTTTCAATAAACCGTTACTGGTTGTATTTCACCATGAGAGGTGTTTTTTATGCTTTGTCCCCCCCTATGGTGAATTCCTATGAGATATCTGGTGCCAAGTTCCACAGCTATCCACGGCTCAGAAAGTTCATCCACTTCTTCCAATTGGAGACCATAAGGGATTCAAAACGAGGAATTCCGAGGGGAATTACCATCCGGCTGGCTATATCTGGGTGTGCTATTGGAGCCCCCCACAAGCTTTTATGACACACTACTATACGGTGGATGTGTCCAACCCATCCGGTAAGAGTATCCACCTTCTTTAATTGTTTTATAATCCGTTCCCAATAGGTTCTGAGGTCTGAGAAAGCTGGGAGTCATTATTTCATGAATGCCATCTGACAATTTCACAAGTCCCAAGATGAGAAATATACCACTTTGAAGTCCAGAGAGACTGGCTTTGAGATTGTTTACATCCTCTTTGGACTCTAGTGGACCCTTTGTTATTATTATTATTATATATATTTGTTTTACTTTTATGTACACATACACTTATTTACATAGGTGCCTTTGACCGCTGCACTTATTTTATATACATATTTTCTACCCCATTCCCCCACTCTCCATTCTGAAGCATCCACCACAGTAGCTGGGGGGAGAGGAGGGAAGCCAGCAGTACTTTGGGGTGGGGAGCCAACACTGAGGAAGCCTGGGCAGTAGGGTAAATCAGCGCCACACGTAGTTATTAGGGTGTGCTCAGGCACACCTGGCACACCCCCTGCACATGCCTATGGATAACATCCTTTGATTTGAACATACTGACTTAACCAAATGTGTGTTAACGCATGTGATTTAAAGCAATGCACCGAGAAAGTGAGAACCCAGTCTGAACCCAGTCTGCATGTGCAGTATTATTCCCCCCTTCATCCGCTTCATCCCATTTCCTACATGCAGTTCTCACAGATTAAATTTTTCTGCAGCCTCCCCTAACTCTGATAGCAAAGCGACCTTGCTCACAAATTCTTCCTATGTTTGCTGTAGCCTTTTGGCGCACATCATGGATAAAAAATGAATTCCAGTATATAGACTATGGAATCCTAGAAGATCTTTCTTCTCCTCCTCCACGGGTTCCATATGATCCTATGAAAACCTACCGGAGTTTGGTCTTCTGACATTTTCTTAGCGCTCCTATACCTGTGTACTGCTTTTCCATGCTCCCTAAATGGAAGGGCTCTTCATCATCCTCAACATCAATGTGGCTGAACAAGGTAGAGGAGATCAGGAGGATGAAGGATCTCACTGTTTCCTCGCAGAACAAGTACGAAATTCAGTCTATTACTACACTTGGTTAAGTTTATTTCTCCCACTCGGATGAAGGCAACGTTCTATTAGGGTTACTCCTTCACAGGCAGTGAAAAATTACCCTTCCTACCCCTGCATGACCCCATTCTTCCCTTACCTAGACTTGTTTCTCCTTGGTCCCTCTGCATCACTCCCACCGCTCTATGACCTACTGTGCTTTCTTTCCTGCTCTACTCCTCGTTCCTTCTTTTTTCTTGTCTCCCTCTTCGCCGCTTCCAGTATTCCTATAGCCTTACTGTGCTCGTCGGATGTCTCTCCATCCTCCTCTACTCCTTGTTAATTATTTTTCCTTGACTCCCTCTCCACTACTTTCTCCACTATATTTTCTACTGTGCTCTCTGTGTGTGCATGCCTTTTCTTCTTCCTCTACTCCTTGTTGCTTTTTTTTTCTGCTTGGCTTCTTCTCTGCTAATCCCACCACTCTTTGGCCTACTGTGCTCTCTCCATGTCTTTCCTTCCTCTTCGACTCCTTGTTTCTTTCTTCTTGCCCCCTCTATGCTACTCCCACAACTCTTTAGCCTAAAGTTCTCTCTCTGCATGTCTTCCTTCCTCCTTCTACTCCTTATTCCACCTTTCTCCTTGTCTCCATCATCAATACTCCCACCACTCTATGGCCTACTGTGCTCATATTTCTTTCCTCCTCTACTCCCTGTTCTTTTTTTTTTTACTTTGGCTCTGCATTACTCTCCACACAGTTTGGCTTACTGTGTTCTGTGCATATGTTTCCTTTTTGCTGTACGCTTTCACCTTGGCTCCCTCTCCACTACTCCCACAATTCTGTATTTTCTCCTCTATGCCTTCTTCCTTCTTTCTCCTTGGCTCCCTGTCCACTACACCCACCACTCTGTGACCTACTGTGCTCTTTACATGTCTTTCCTTCCTCCTCTACTACTAGTTCCCTCTGTCTCCTTGTCTCTTCTTTTGATTATCAAACCACTCCTTGGCCTTCTGTGCTCTCCTTATCTCTTCATTTATTCCTCTACTCCTAGTTCCTTTATTCTCATTGGCTTCCTCTCCACTTCTCCCACCACTCTGTGGCCCACTGTGCTCTTCACGTGTCTTTCCTTCCTCCTCTACTGCTTGTTTCCGCTCTCTCCTTGGCTACCTCTCCACTACTCCCACCACTCTATGGCTTACTGTGCTCTCTCCAAGTCTTTCCTTCCTCTTCTACTCCTTGCTCTTTCGTGTTTCTTTTATGCTATTCCCACAACTCTTTGGCATACTGTGCTCTCTCTGCGGATCTCTATTCTTTCTCTACTCCTTATGCCATCTTTCTCCTTGGCTCCATCATCACTATTCCCATCGCTCTATTGCCAGTGGTGGCTGTGGAGGGGGGGGATTTCAGAGGTGGCTGTGGATGGGGGGGTACAGCCGTGGCTGTGGACAGGGTGGGGGGTACAGCCGTGGATGTGGACAGGGCGAGGGGTACAGTGGTGGCTGTGGACAGGGTGGGGGGGTACAGCAGTGTTTGTGGACAGGGCGGGGGGGGGTACAGCAGTGTTTGTGGACAGGGCGGGGGGGGTACAGCAATGGCTGTGGACAGGGGGGAGGTTCAGGGTCTTAACAATATTAAAGAGGGCCCTGAATATTCCTATTATTTCTCTCCGTTTAACAATGTCATCTGCAAAAGTGTCTGTGCCACACAATAAACAATGCAGCCACATACCTCACCTAGTGTGCCACCCAGCGCCCCTCCCTCTCTTTGTCTGACAATTGCAGTGGGCGGGGCCGAGAATGACATCAGTCAGGAGAGGAGGAGGAGAGAGGCAGCCAGCCACCTGAGCGCTGAGCTCACCCCAACGGGGCACACAGCTGCATTTCCACCATACAACAGAGACACTTTTGCAGATGACACCACCAAACAGACACCCACATGTCTGCGGGCAGAGTCTAGTTGCCTTTAGTAAATCCACCCCAGTGTCTTCCCAATCATTATAAAAATAATTCACATGCACGTGTAATGAAAGCAAAACACAAATTTGGGGGAGATTTTACTACAGCTGGTGTAGCTGTGCATAGTAACCAATCAGCTTCTAATTTCAGCCTGTTTAATAAAGCTTTTACAATAAAACCTGGAAGCTGATTGGGTAGTAAGCATAACTTCTGTGTGCTTCAGTTTTAGTAAATAACCCCTTAGTTTGCTAAAGCCCTGTTTAGAATAAACACTTCATGATTTTTTCCTAATAAAATACTTTTATCTTTATTATGTATTCTAGATCGAAATGGCTGATCTCACATGGCCTGTTTGCAGCTCCATCCTGCTGACATACATTTCAGAGATAGCTGAATTGCATTTCTCAGTGTTTTTTTGTTTTTTTATTCATTTTATTTAAATAAATAAATATATATATATATTTATTATTATTATTTATTTATTTATTTATTTATAAAACATTTTGTATATCTTGTATTCTTCTTTGGGAGAGTGTATGACTCTGCATGACCTTCCTCATGGTACATTTTCTGATGCAGACAACTGTGGACTATGCCTGTTAATTTTTTTACATTTTTGTAAATTTATTTAAGGTTTTACCTATATATATTTTTTTTTTAAATTTGTATGTTGCTATGGCTTTATGTGTTCTCCTTTTGATAGAGTATATGACAGGGCTGCATGACATTTCCTGATGGTGACAATGGCGGACCATACCTGATAATTGTTTTACATTCTTTTTAAATTTATTTAATGTTTTAAATATTTTCATTTTGTTAAATGTTTTAATTTTTGTACATTGGCATGACCTTTTGTATTCTCCTTTGAGGGAGAGTGTGACAGGGTGACAATGCAGGAGAAAAATAAGGGGACAGGGACAGGGCATTGTCACCCCATAACAAGAACCTTCATGGCAGGATTATTGGGTTTTATAAAAAAATTTTTAAAACAGCAGATTTGTCTAATGTAAGGATTTATTAAGCTGATTTCATGAATGAAGCCTCTCGTCGGCCCACCTTGGACGTGGCAATTATCAGTATCAGTGGAAAATATTGGATTGTTCCATGTTTAGAGGATTAAAGTCATAATTACTACATTCAACATGATTTGTTTAATTGTCTCGCCTTTCTTGCCTACTGCCCACTCCTCCCAAGGATGCCCCCGGGCCCTTATCCACTTCCCGACCGCCGCACGACGATGTACGTCGACAGAATGGCACGGGCAGGCATATGGGCGTACCTGTACGTCCCTGCCTTCCCGCGGGTGGGGGGCCCGATCGGGCCCCCCCGGTGCCTGCGGCGGTCGGTAATCGTTCGGGAGCGATCCGGGATGAGGGGGCGGCCATTCGTTCATGGCCATCCCCTCGCGATCGCTCCCGACGAATGAAATGGCAGCGTGACATCACTTCCTCTCCTGTAATGTAAACACAGGAGAGGAAGTGATGTAATCTCTCCTTGTGTCGGTCTTTTTCGTTCCGACACCGAGGAGAGAGGATCGGTGAGTTGCACCCAACACTACACTTACAGTAGAACACGCCAGGCACACTTTTCACCCCCCCGATCACCCCCCAATCACCCCCCAATCACCCCTGCCCCCCCCAGTCACAGTGACACCAATTGCATTTTTTTTTTTTTTTGCATTGGTGTCATTTGTGACTGTAATAACTGTTAGGGCAGTTAGGGTTAGCCCCCTTTAGCTCTAGGGTGCCCCCCTAACCCCCCCAATAAAGGTTTAACCCCGTGATCACCCCCCGTCGCCAGTGTCACTAATAAGCGATCGTTTTTCTGATCGCTGTATTAGTGTCACAGGTGACGCTAGTTAGGCAGGTAAGTATTTAGGTTCGCCGCAGCTTTTTATAGCGTCAGGGACCCCCATATACTACCGCATAGCCCCCTGATTGCCCCCCAGTTAACCCTTTCACCAGTGATCACCATATAACTGTTACAGGTGACGCTGGTTGGTTAGTTATTTTTTTTTTGTTTCAGGGCACCCGCCATTTATTACCTAATAAAGGTTTAACCCCCTGATCACCCGGCGGGTGATATAAGTTTGAGGGTCAGATAAGGTCTGCGTCGCCCCAGCGTCAGGTTAGTGCCAGTACCGCTAACACCCACGCGCAAAGCATACACCTCCCTTAGTAATATAGTATCTGATCAGATCTATATTAGCGTTGCCAGCATTTTAGGTTTCCCAAAACGCATTGTTAGCGGGATCAGCCCAGATACCTGCTAGCACCTGCGTTTAGCCCCTCCGCCAAGCCCAGCCCAGCCCACCCAAGTGCAGTATCGATCGATCACTGTCACTTACAAAACACAACACACATAACTGCAGCGTTCGCAGAGTCAGGCTTGATCCCTGCGATCGCTAACAGGTTTTTTTGTAGCGTTTTGAAACAGTCGCTGACAGGCTAGGTGCTTTTTTACCTGTAAAGCTCACTAGTGTACCCCTAAATTTAGAGCCCAAAATGGCAAAGCGAAGGTACACTAGTGAAGATGCCTACACGTTTCTGAGCATGACAGATAGTGAAGAGGACGTCACTCATCTGTCAGATTCAGGCTCAGAATACGATCCTGTAGAGGACAGCGGCTCCATGACAGATAGCTCTGACGACGGAGATGAGGCCGCTGTTAAGAACAGGTGTGCCCAATCCCGAATGTATTCTGTTGTTCAGGTGCAGAAACCGCAGGTCACTCGTATGGAGCAGAGACGTACTAGAGCCGCTCATCCTTCTGGTGAACTGGCAAGCACCAGCGGCCTAATACACCCTGGACCTACATCCAGCACTGCAGTAACACGTGGTGACGTGGCGAGTCCCATAAGTGCAGTTCAAGCTGGCGAGGTGGCAAGCACAAGTAGTGTCCCGCTGCCACCAAGAAGAAGACAAAGACAGGCCCGTCGTACCCATAGTGCCCTTCCTGCAGAATTCGCCAATCCTATTTGGGTGCCCACATCTTCTGCAGAACCCGTACTTCCCCCATTCACTGGCCAACCTGGCATTAACGTGGAAACAGTTGATTTTACGACACTTGACTTTTACTCACTGTTTTTCACCGAAGATCTCTTTAGATCTATTGTGGACCAAACCAATTTGTACGCTGGTCAACACATCGCCACTATTCCCCAGTCCGCCCTTGCCAAACAATGGAAACCAGTTACGGTTTCCGAATTTAAAATCTTTCTGGGCCTCTCCCTCAACATGGGCATAACCAAAAAGAGTGAGTTGCGGTCATATTGGTCCACTGACCCAATTCACCATATGCGCGTGTTCTCTGCTTCCATGTCCAGGGCACGATACGAGATGATTTTGCGGTTTATGCACTTCAGCGACAATGAACTCTGTCGTCCTTGTGGAGACCCTGAATACGATCGGCTCTACAAAATTCGGGCCCTCATAAACCACTTCAACCAACGTTTTGCAGACTTGTTTACTCCCGATCAAGTTGTCTGCGTTGATTAGTCCCTGATTAAGTTTTCTGGTCGCTTGTCATTCAAACAATATGTCCCCAACAAGCGTTCCAGATACGGGGTCAAGATGTATAAGCTCTGTGACAGGGCCACAGGCTATACACGTAGTTTCATGGTTTATGAGGGTAAAGATAGTCACGTAGAGCCGGAGAACTGCCCTGACTACATAGGAAGCGCTGGCAAGATAGTGTGGGACATGGTGTCACCCTTATTCGGAAAGGGGTACCACTTGTACGTGGACAATTATTACACAAGCATGCCACTGTTTAGTCACTTGTTTGATCAGCAGATTGGAGCATGTGGCACCGTGCGACCTAAACGCCGGGGCTTTCCCCAGCGGCTTGTAGAGTCCCGTCTTAGGCCGGGGGAGAGAGCCTGCTTGCGCAGTAATAATTTGCTCACTATGAAGTGGAGGGATAATAAGAATGTTTTCGTTCTTACCTCCCTTCATGCAGACACGACGGTCCAAATTCCTACGGCGACTGGTATTGTGGAGAAACCCCTCTGTGTCCACAAATATAACCTTAACATGGGAGGGGTGGACCTCAATGACCAGTTGTTGGCGCCGTATCTAGTTGCCCGTAAGGCCAGACGCTGGTACAAAAAAGTGTCTGTTTATTTATTCCAATTGGCTATACTGAATGCTTATGTACTACACAAAGCTTCAGGATGGACTGGATCCTTCCTTAATTTCCAGGAGGATATCGTCAGAGCCCTTCTGTATCCAGACGGTGCTCCACCTCACCTTCCCCTACCAGATGCAGTAAGCCGGCTGCATGAGAGGCATTATTCTTATGTCATCCCGAGTACCCCTACCCAACGAGCCCCCCAAAGAAAATGTCGTGTCTGCAGAAAGCGCGGATATAGGCGTGACACCCGTCATTATTGTCCCCGCTGTCCTGACAATCCTGGTCTTTGCATTGGTGAATGTTTTGAACGCTACCATTCACTAGTTGAGTATTAGCGTAGGGTACAGCATTGCACAGGCTAGGCACACATTCACAGGGTCTCCCAAGATGCCATCGCATTTTGAGAGACCCAAACCGCTGGAACCGTTACAACAGAAGTGTTAAAGTTACATAAAAAAGTGTTTAAAAAAAAAAAAAAAAAGTAAAAAAACCAAAAAACCAAAAAAAATATAAAATAAAAAAACCAAAAATAGTTGTCGTTTTATTGTTTTCTCTCTCTCTATTCTCTCTCTATTGTTCTGCTCCTTTGTACTGTATTCTATTCTGCAATGTTTTATTTTTAACCATTTTTTGTTTACAGGTACGCCATTCAGCTGTAGCGTGGATTTATTTATCTTGACAGCAACAGCGTTTGCTCCCACGATACGTAAAGCCACGACTCCAGCGCTGTCGGAGGTGATTTCACCACCACAGTTAAAAAAGAGCATATATGCCGAAGCATGGGGGCATAAGGGGTGGAGGAGCGATCTGCTCCTACCTTTTGCGGGAGGATGCCCCCATGCTTCGGCATATATATATATATTAGGCACAGATTGTGTTAAATGTGTTATTTTTTGCTATTTTTTTTTTTATATTTGCTTTGCAGGTATGGTACGTCTTACTGTTTTACTGTAATGTTACTTTGTTTTATTGTTAACCATCATTTGCTTAGCAGGTACGCCATTCAGTTGCAGCGCGGATTTATTTATCTTGACAGCAACAGCGTTTGCTCCCACGATACATAAAGCCGCGACTCTAGCACTGTCGGAGGTGATTTCACCACCACAGTTAAAAAAGAGCATATATGCCGAAGCATGGGGGCATAAGGGGTGGAGGAGCGATCTGCTCCTACCTTTTGCGGGAGGATGCCCCCATGCTTCGGCATATATATATATATTAGGCACAGATTGTGTTAAATGTGTTATTTTTTGCTATTTTTTTTTTTATATTTGCTTTGCAGGTATGGTACGTCTTACTGTTTTACTGTAATGTTACTTTGTTTTATTGTTAACCATCATTTGCTTAGCAGGTACGCCATTCAGTTGCAGCGCGGATTTATTTATCTTGACAGCAACAGCGTTTGCTCCCACGATACATAAAGCCGCGACTCCAGCACTGTCGGGGGTGATTTCACCACCACAGTTAAAAAAGAGCATATATGCCGAAGCATGGGGGCATAAGGGGTGGAGGAGCGATCTGCTCCTACCTTTTGCGGGAGGATGCCCCCATGCTTCGGCATATATAAATGGTGCATGTATGCCCACCATTAAAAGTGGGTGGATGAAGGGTGGTATCTAATGGTGGGCATACCCACAGATCAATATTTTTTTTTTCGTTCAGCCCACAGGCTGCATGAAAAAAAAATTACAATATATACATTATTTTTTATTTTTTTTGCACAAAGTTGTCATTAAATGATATATTGCTCAAACATGCCATGGTTATATGTAAAATTACACCCCAAAATACATTCTGTTGCTTCTCCTGAGTACGGGGATACCACAAGTGTGGGACCTTTTGGGAGCCTAACCGCGTACGGTACCCCAAAATCCAAGCACCACCTTCAGGATTTCTAAGGGTGTAAATTTTTGATTTCATTCCTCACTGCCTATCACAGTTTCGGAGGCCATGGAATGCCCAGATAGCACAAAATCCCCCCAAGTGACCCCATTTTGGAAAGGAGACACCCCAAGCTATTTGCCGAGAGGTATGGTTAGTATTTTGCAGACCTTCATTTTTGTCGCAAAGTTTTGAAAATTGAAAAAAAGAAAAAAAATATACATTATTTTTTTTTTCTTCATTTTCAAAAACAAATGAGAGCTGCAAAATACTCACCATGCCTCTCGGCAAATAGCTTGGGGTGTCTACTTTCCAAAATGGGGTCATTTTGGGGGGTTTTGTGCTATTTTGTCATTTTATGGCCTTCAAAACTGTGATAGGTAGTGAGGTGTGAAATCAAAAATTTACACCCTTAGAAATCCTGAAGGTGGTTCTTGGTTTTCGGGGCCCCGTACGCGACTAGGCTCCCAAAAAGTCCCACACATGTGGTATCCCCGTACTCAGGAGAAGCAGCAGAATTTATTTTGGGGTGTCATTTTACATATGCCCCTGGCATGTGTGAGCAATATATCATTTAGTGACAACTTTGTGAAAAAAAAAAAAAAAGTTTGTAATTTTCCCGCAACTTGTGGCAAAATATAAAATATTCCATGGACTCAACATGCCTCTCAGCAAATAGCTTGGGGTGTCTACTTTCTAAAATGGGGTCATTTGGGGGGGTTTTGTGCCATCTTGGCATTTTATGGCCTTCAAAACTGTAATAGGTTTTGAGGCGTGAAATCAAAAATTTACGCCCCTTAGAAAGCCTGAAGGCGGTTCTTGGCTTTCGGGGCCCCGTACGCAGCTAGGCTCCCAAAAAATCCCACACATGTGGTATCCTCGTACTCAGGAGAAGCAGCAAAATTTATTTTGGGGTGTCATTTCACATATGCCCATGGCATGCGTGAGCAATATATCATTTAGTGACAATTTTGTGAAAAAAAAAAAAAAGTTTGTAATTTTCCCGCAACTTGTGGCAAAATATAAAATATTCCATGGACTCAACATGCCTCTCAGCAAATAGCTTGGGGTGTCTACTTTCTAAAATGGGGTCATTTGTGGGGGTTTTGTGCCATCTTGGCATTTTATGGCCTTCAAAGCTGTGATAAGTAGTGAGGAGTAAAATGACATATGTATGCCCTTAGAAATCCTGAAGGCGGTGCTTGGCTTTCGGGGCCCCGTACGCGGCTAGGCTTCCAAAAAGTCGACCACATGTGGTATCCCCGTACTCAGGAGAAGCAGCAGAATGTATTTTGGGGTACAATTCCACATATAACCATGGCATGTGTGAGCAATATATCATTTAGTGACAACTTTGTGTAAAAAAAAAAAATATATATATATTTTTTTGTCATTATTCAATCGCTTGCGGCAAAAAAATAAAATATTCAATGGGCTCAACATGCCTCTTATCAATTTCCTTAGGGTGTCTACTTTCCAAAATGGGGTCATTTGGGGGGGTTTTGTACTGCCCTGCCATTTTAGCACCTCAAGAAATGAGATAGGCAGTCGTAAATTAAAAGCTGTGTAAATTCCAGAAAATGTACCTTAGTTTGTAGATGTGACAACTTTTGCGCAAACCAATAAATATACAGTTATTGACTTTTTTTTTACCAAAGACATGTGGCTGAATACATTTTGGCCTAAATGTATGACTAAAATTGAGTTTATTGGATTTTTCTAATAACAAAAAGTAGAAAATATCATTTTTTTTCTAAATTTGCGGTCTTTTTACGTTTATATCGCAAAAAATAAAAATCGCAGAGTCAGTCAAATACCTTTAAAAGAAAGCTCTATTTGTGGGAAGAAAAGGACGCAAATTTCGTTTGGGTACAACATTGCATGACCGCGCAATTACCAGTTAAAGCAGCGCAGTGCCAAATTGTAAAAAGACCTCTGGTCATTTACCAGCAAAATGGTCCGGTCTGAAAGTGGTTATACTATGTGACATATCACTACTAGCAGCTCATTGGCTGTTTCCTGGTCAGAATGTGAATAAAAACGGGGCATCTTGCTGGTGATAAGCAGAGGAAGACGAATTCTACACAGCACAAGTGTACCAAGACATATCCGCTTGAAGAAATCTGCTGCAAGATGGGCATTAGGAGAGTTCCTCTAGTTCTCTTGGCCTCTCTAATTCACATTTGCATTGGGATTCCCCTACAGGTAAGCTAAAGACTTTCATTTCTAGACTTTGCAAACAGAAGTGTACATGAATGTGTGTGTAATTATATATGTATATATATATATATATATATATATACACATGCTGTATACATGTGTGTACCTTTTTTGTTTAGTTAAATATAAAATGTTGCATATTTATGGATATTTTCTACTTACATTTTCAGCCAGCAGGTAGAGCTCCAAGTTGCTTTTTACATGTTTACCTGTCTATTTTTAGCTGATCTGTTGCAAAACTCCCAACCTTCAGGGATGGGAAAGAGGGACACCTGTTAGTACTAAGTGTATAAGCAGAGGGCACACCCCTGCTATGCCCCCAGTTATTTGGCCCATGAATTAATAAGCAAGAAATGATTGGCTAAACCCAAAAGTCCTTTTTTTCATTACAATGTTGCCTCTATACCATCTTTCTACAACAATAATTTTCTATTAAAAAGGTTTGTTTGAAAAGTTTGGTGTTATGTAAAACTTTTGATATTTAAAGTTGTGCTCCACCCAAAAGGTTGCTTGTCTGCCTCCTCCCCCCACTCCAGGACCATATTTGGCACCTTGTGGTAGGGAACGGTTACCTGGTTTTGACCAAAACCAGGTACCCACTCCAACTTCCTGCTTGGACGTGATGGACGAACTTCCGATGGGATGTTTCGCAAACGCGGACCGCGAACGCGGCCGATAGTTCGCGAACCGGAACGTTCGCGGCGGGCCCCATTGACTTCAATGGGAGGCGAACTTCGCAAACCTACAGGTCAAATTTGCAGCCACAAAATAATTATTAGCTATGCAAACATAGTCCCACCACATGGCCAATGACATAACACATGTATGAGGTGAATCTGGGATCGACAACTACAAGCATTCTTTTTTTATATGGGAAATTGTTGTGACAATTCAGGACTGTGGAGCGCATGAAGGCAATGGAGGAGAGGGAAGGTCAGGGACCAGGGTAGGCAAAGAAGAGGGTGCAGGAGATGATCACCAGCAGCGTGACATACAGCAATGACACCTGCACCGTGATAGAGTCATCTGACAGCAGCACCGTGATAGAGAGCACTGACATCAGCAGCGTGACATACAGCAATGACACCTGCACCGTGACAGAGTCATCTGACAACAGCACTGTGATAGAGAGCACTGACATCAGCAGCGTGACATAAAGCACTCACACCAGCACCGTGATATACAGCACTGACAGCAGCACCGTGACAGAGAGCACTGACATCAGCACCGTGACATAAAGCACTCACACCAGCACCGTGATATACAGCACTGACAGCAGCACCGTGATAGAGAGCACTGACATCAGCAGCGTGACATAAAGCACTCACACCAGCACCGTGATATACAGCACTGACAGCAGCACCGTGATAGAGAGCACTGACATCAGCAGCGTGACATAAAGCACTCACACCAGCACCGTGATATACAGCACTGACAGCAGCACCTTGACAGAGAGCACTGACATCAGCACTGTGATATACAGCACTGACACCTGCACCGTAAGCAGCCCCAGGAGGAAGTCAGCATAGCACAGGGATGGTGAGAGCCCCTCATAATGAGCATAGCACAGGGATGGTGGGAGCCCCTCATAATAAGCAGCCCCAGGAGGATGTCAGCATAGCACAGGGATGGTGGGAGCACCTCAAAATATGCACAGCAGAGGTACAGCCCCAGGAGGAAGTCAGCACAGCACAGGGATGGTGGGAGCCCCTCATAATGAGTATAGCACAGGGATGGTGGGAGCACCTCAAAATATGCACAGCAGAGGTACAGCCCCAGGAGGAAGTCAGCACAGCACAGGGATGGTGGGATCCCCTCATAATATGCACAGCAGAGGTACAGCCCCAGGAGGATGTCAGCACAGCACAGGGATGGTGGGAGCCCCTCATAATAAGCAGCCCCAGTAGAAATATGACACCGCTCAACCTCTTCAAAGAGGAGGGTACGGGCATATAGTACGGTGTGCTTTTTTTGGACAAGGAAGTGAGCCAAATGAAGAAAGAAGGTCTCTGTGCTCGATTAAAAAAATTGTTTATAGACATATACATGGTCTACTGGTCACATGTGTTGAATTCCTCCGAGATCCATGCCTCATTCATTTTTAGAAATGTGAGGTAGTTAACACACTGACTGTACCTCACTCAACCCTATGTACTGTAGCACCCTAGACAGACCAAGTTACCAGTCCTTATAAGGACTTTTGTGGACCAAGTAGGTTGTGTGTGAGTGATTAGCAGACTGTACGTCAGTCCCTATACCGATGAAGGACTGCTGCAGTATAGGGCAGCGGTCAGCAGTAGTGCACCTCAACCCTATGTATTGTGGACCGATATCAGTCCTTATAGAATAGCAGACTGTACCTCACTCAACCCTATGTACTGTAGCACCCTAGACAGACCAAGTTACCAGTCCTTATAAGGAGCTTTGTGGACCAAGTAGGTTGTGTGTGAGTGATTAGCAGACTGTACGTCAGTCCCTATACCGATGAAGGACTGCTGCAGTATAGGGCAGTGGTCAGCAGTAGTGCACCTCAACCCTATGTATTGTGGACCGATACCAGTCCTTATAGAATAGCAGCAGACTGTACCTCACTCAACCCTATGTACTGTAGCACCCTAGACAGACCAAGTTACCAGTCCTTATAAGGACTTTTGTGGACCAAGTAGGTTGTGTGTGAGTGATTAGCAGACTGTACGTCAGTCCCTATACCGATGAAGGACTGCTGCAGTATAGGGCAGCGGTCAGCAGTAGTGCACCTCAACCCTATGTATTGTGGACCGATACCAGTCCTTATAGAATAGTAGACTGTACCTCACTCAACCCTATATACTGTAGCACCCTATACTTTACCAGTCCTTATAAGGACTTTTGTGGACCAAGTAGGTTGTGTGTGAGTGATTAGCAGACTGTACGTCAGTCCCTATACCGATGAAGGACTGCTGCAGTATAGGGCAGCGGTCAGCAGTAGTGCACCTCAACCCTATGTATTGTGGACAGATACCAGTCCTTATAGAATAGCAGACTGTACCTCACTCAACCCTATGTACTGTAGCACCCTAGACAGGCCAAGTTACCAGTCCTGATAAAGAGCTTTGTGGAACAAGTGAGTTGTGAATGATTAGCAGACTGCAGCAGAAGGGCAGCAGTCAAGTATAATATTCTTTCTATATTTGGAAGAAAGAATATTATACGTGTACAAGCCTATTACCATACCACTGATACCAGTCCTGAAAAGAACCTTTGTGGAACTAATAGTAACAGCTACTGATTAAACTGACCCTCACTGCCTGACACATTGCTTCCTGCCTGTCCCTATATAAACTGACAAAACAGAGGCTACTGGAACAATAACTGGAATAGCACTTTTGTGGACCTGATAGTAACAACTAATGATGATGACTAAACTGACTGTCCCTACAGTAGACACAGCGTCCTGTCCCTTTCTCTAAACTGACAAAAGACACTCAGGCTGCTGCAACAATCAGTAGCACAGCAAACCTATATACACCTAACACCTATACCAGTCCTGAAAATAACTTTTGTGTACCAAATAGCTAGTGATTTGGGTCACTGTAATCTCTCCCTGCTCCACACAGCAACCTCTCCCTATAGTGACAGAAGAAAGAATGTAAAATGGCCGCCGGATCGGGTGTATTTTGTAAGTTAGGGGGAATGTCCAAGTGTCCATGTGCTGTCATGTCTCAATTGGCTGTCCTGTACCCCATGATGGATGTGTCATCATAGGTCAAAGTTCTTTTACACAGTAAACGCGGAAGTCCGACTGGCGAACGGCGCCAATAGTCTGCCGAACGGGCGGACCGCGAACAGCCGAAATTCGCCGCGAAACGACCGCTGGGCGAACCGTTCGGCCATCACTACTCACCATGGCCGGCCCATTGAGAAAGTGAAGCGTGATTCACACATGCGTCGTAGGAAGGTTGCTGTGAAGCCACAAGGCTTCATTGCCAGATTCCCTTACCCAAGGTGGAGGTGCCAGCACCGAGAGCCGATTCAAGAATCGGGTTGGGGGAGGACACCGTGGGATCCCTGGACAGATTCATGCACTAATACTAAAAGTCAGCAGCTACAGTATTTGTAGCTGCTGACTTTACATTGTTTGGTGGGGGGGATGGCTGGAACTATGCATTAAGTATTACATTTATTCTAGAGGTCTACACATATGACCAAAGGAGGGATGGTTGGGACTTAAGCTGGCCAAACATGATCTAAACTGTGTCAGTTCAGCAGGGTCCAGTCAAATTTCAATCCATGTATGGGCACCCTGGATGGACACAAGTCGATCGATCGGCAACATTGTTTGTCATTGTGTTCTGCTGGCAGGGAAGGCTCCCCACCGAAAGAATACAAGTGCGAGTGCTGCAGGAGGGATTCCCCCATCAACACTGACTTTGTTGATGGAGGAATCAAACAATTTTCTTTCCTTCCACTCATGATAATCTATGGCCAGATGCTTTTTAAAAAATAAAAAAAAATAAAAAAAGAAAAAGGATACAGTGTACAAAATAAAATGATTATGATTGGGCTGCCAGTGCACCACAACAGATTAAAAAATGTAAATTACCCTTTTTTTAAAATGTGCTGTGGTGTGCTGGTATGTGTTAGGCTCCGATGCACAATGTATTGGGGTGTTTGGACTCTATACAATGTGTTGGGGTGTGTTGGGTTCTACTGTGTAATGGTTTGCATTGGGCTCTTTTCTACCATGGGATGCATTGGGCTCTACTGTACAATGGGATGCATTAGACTCTAATGTACAATGGGATGCACTGGGCTCTATTATACAATTGGGTCAATGACATTCTCATCCAGATCAGATCTATGGAACACATTGAAGTATTCTCAGATTGTAAGGTTTGTGTATGGTAAGGTTTCTGCCTGTCTGCCTGTCTAAATCTCACACAGATTGGGTCTCTGGTCTGTTGTACAATCCGCATTCTGTAAGTCTGTTTTCCGGAGAGGAGTGGAACCGGGGGGTCAGCCATTAAGTTGGCCCTGCACTCCAAACCCCCTGCCTGTTAGAGCTCATTCAAACGGGGAAAAAGAAGGGGAGAAGAGATGGGGAAAGAATGAGGGAGGGAAGAGGAGAAGGGGTGAGGGGGAGAGAGGGAAGGACTTAGGGGGGAAGTGTATGATAAGAGTAGAAATAGTTAGGAGAGGGGGTGTGATGACCACCATCTACCCTCCCCATCTTCTATTGTACAATTGGATGCATTGGGTTCTATTGTTCAATGGGGTGCATTGGGCTCTGTTCTACCATGGGATACTTTGGGCTCTGTTGTACAATGGGGTACGTTAGGCTCTATTGTACAATGAGATGCATTGGGCTCTCCTGTACAATGGGATGCATTTGAATCTATTGTACAGTGGGGTGTATTGGCCTCTACTGCACAATTGAGTGTGTTGGGCTCTATTGTACAATGGGGTGCATTGGGCTCTATTCTACAATGGGGTGCATTGGGCTCTATTCTACAATGGGGTGCATTGGGCTGTATTGTACAATGGGGTGCATTGGGCTGTATTGTAGAATGGGATGTATTGGGCTCTGTTGTAAAACTGAATGCATTGGGCTCTATTGTACAATGGAATGCATTGGGCTAGATTGTAAAAATAGAATGCATTGGGCTCTATTGTTCAATGGAATGCATTGGGCTAGATTTTAAAAATAGAATGCATTGGGCTCTATTGTACAATGCCATGCATTGGGCTCTATTGTACAATGGCATGCATTGGGCTCTATTGTACAATGGCATGCATTGGGCTCTATTGTACAATGGGATGCATTGGGCTGTAGTGTACAATAGGATGCATTGGGCTCGCTCTACTGTACAATAGGATGCATTGAGCTCTACTGTACAATGGAATGTATTGGGCTTTACTGTACACCGTATTGGGCTAAGTTGGACCCTTCTGTACAATGCATTGAGCTCTACTGTACAATGGTGTGTGTGGGGCTCTACTGTACAATTTGTTGGGATACATTGGGCTCTCATGTACAATGGGACATATTTGGCTAATGTGTTGGGATGCCATTCACAATGAACAGCAATACAACGCACATAGTTGTAATGCATTGTGGCAATGCGCATTATTGCATGCACGGGCACACCGTACGAGTGTAAATAGGCCCTTATTTTTATTTTGATGAATGTATAAAATTCACTCACCCTTCAAGAATTTTGACCATGTTTAGCTTAATATGTTGATTTGCTATGATTGTCAGCTCCATCTAGTGGCCATGATTTAGTATTTTCCAGACCGAGATATTTCAGGAAAATACTGTTATGGCCACTAGAAGAAGCTGACAGTCACAGGAAACCAACGTATTAAGCAAAGGTTGAAATTTTTAAAGGACTGAGTGTTTTTTTTTTCATGAATAGAACAGTCAAGAAATACAATATTCTAGCAGAGTTCATAAGAACAGCAAGCGGCTTGTATATTAGAGTCCTTCTGACAAAGCGCCTTGGTCATTAAACCTATTACTGGTCTATGCTGTTGAAAAGTCTGGTTGTCATTTGACTCTGTACTCATGATATTATGATCTTATAATTGCTTTACTTATATTTTGTTTTACAGATTCATTTAGAAAATTTTGTGGAAAAGGAAGGTAAGTTCTCAGTCTATTTGCCTTTAGTAAATCGGCTCCAATATATCATTGAAAAATCAGTGAAGGTTTCTGTATCATTCGAAGTGATTGTTCCTGTTGTTGATGTTCTCACCGTCTTTCTGTCTTTCAGATGGGACTATGGCGGAGCGCCCGGAGGTTGAACCTCCTGATGTTTTCAGTCTCATCATTGCGTCCAACAAAGGTAAAAATACAAGCGCACTGATGTAGGCACCCATTGACTGAAAAATGCTAGTTGCCTGGCTGATATTTAGATCCCATGGCTTCCATTCTTTCTGCCATATTGGCTGGAAACAGGAATGTAGATCTGGAATTCATCTGCTGCACTCCTGCTCCGGGTCTTGTGACCCCAATGAAGCCAGAGACAGCCAGGTCATCTGCATTTTCTGACCCAGGTATATAGATTTCCGTTAAATCAGTCCCAGATTATATATACATCTTTCTGCTTGTCTATCTGCTAAAGCTAATCTAAAGCAAAAGAAAACAAGGGGTTCACGTTAAGGGCTAGTTTACACTTGCATTGTTGTCTGAAAAGCGATCTGCATTTGGGATGCTCTTTAGAGAGCATTTGACAGGTGGTAAGGAGGTGTTGTATCGCCTTGTCACTGCTTGCTTTAACCCATTGAACTAGCATGTATCACATGCAGTTTCAGGGTGCCCCTATTCAGTTAAATGGGTCCTGTTCAGTGGGTATAGCTTTTGCCATATGCACCCCCCCACACACACTAACTCTGCAGCATAAGGTTAGAAGGTTGGGGGGAAACGCACATTTTTCCCATTTTCCCCCCTGCCAAGCACAAGTGTAAATGAGGCCTAAGGAGGCCCCAGCCCCACCAGTTACACAGACTCACCTTCCATTTGCTCTCGTATAGGCATCTCAAAGATGGAAAGTGATGAAAAATAAACAGAAAATTATTCTCCACGCTGTCCAAATCTAGAGACAATACTTAAAGGTGAACTCCGGACACAAGCACTTTCATTTAAATATATTTAATGGAACCTCAAAAAACACAAATCCACTTTATATGTACCAGATTCCTTAACTACTTCAGTTCCAGGAGATTTACCCCCTTTCATGACCAGGTCATTTTCTGCATTTATTTAACCGACAATTGAGCAGTCAGATGACGCATGATGTATGTCCTTTTTTCCTACAAATAGAGCTTTCTTTTGGTGGTATTTGATCACCTCTGCGTTTTTTTGTTTTTTTTGAGCTATAAACAAAACACTGTAAAAAAATTGTTTTACTTTCTGCTATAAAACATACCCAATAAAAAAAAAAAAAAGAAAAATCTAATTTCTTCATCGATTTAGGCCAATATGTATTCTGCTACATGTTTTTGGTAAAAAAATCCAAATAAGCGAATATTGATTGGTTTGCACAAAAGTTATAGGGGTTGATTTAATCAAACTTGAAAGTGCAAAATCTGGTGCATGGTAGCCAATCAGCTTCTAAATTCAGCTTGTTCAATTAAGCTTTGACAATGAAACCTGGAAGCTGATTGGTTTCTATAAAGAGCTCCACCAGATTCTGCACTCTCCAGTTTTAGTAAATCAACCCCATAGTGTCTACAAACGAGGGCGTTTTTATTTATTTATCTTTTTAATAGTAATGGTGGCGATCAGCAGCATATAGCAGGATTGCGATATTGCGGCAGACAAATTGAACACTAACTGACACTTTTTTTGGGGACCAGTGACACTAATACAGTGATCAGTGCTAAAACTATGCACTGTCACTGTACTAGCAGGGAAGGGGTTAACATCAGGAGTGATCAAAGGGTTAACTGTGTGCCTAGCTTGTGTTTCTGTGTACTGTAGGAGGTGCTTGTACTAGAGGAGGACATGGATCCTTGTCTCTGCTTTACAGGAACACAGAATCAATACCTTCCTTACTGACAGAACAGCAATCTGCCTTGTTTACATAGGCTAAGGGCCTAAGGCAGACTGCCGTTCTGCCTCTGTACTGAAGCATTGGCGGGTGCTGACGGACATCGAGTCCATTGTACCCACTATGTATAAGTTATACGGTCGGCAAGCAGTTAAAGCAGAGTTCTGCCTAATTATTTTATAATTATTTTTAAATCAGCAGCTACAAATACTGCAGCTGCTGACTTTTAAAATAAGGACACTTACTTGTCCAGGGTGCCCACGATGTCGGCAACCGAAGCCAACCCTTCCCTCGGCTCTCGGGTGGAGGCGCCACCATCTTCAGTAAGGGAATCAGGAAGTGAAGCCTTGCAGGTTCACTTCCTGGTTCCCTACTGTGCATGCGCGATCCCACTGGTCTCTGCTGTCTTCTGGGACCCGTGTGTCTCCCAGAAGACAGCAGGGGGGACGTAAGGTGCCAGAAGTGGCGTAGATACGGGTGGGTGGCTCGTCTATCTATGCCCGGAAGTGGGAGCAAAATATCCTCTCCCACCTGAAAAGTGCCAAGTGTGACACCGGAGGGGGGGGGGGGGGTATCTGAAATGCAGAAGTTCAATTTTTGCATGGAACTCTGCTTTCACAAAGCCAGATATTACCTCGTAAAAGTAGCAGTGACATCGTTACTGTGCTGTACATAGTCTGTGCAGAATGCAGGGATGTGAGAGGGGCCCAACAGGCTCCACCCGCTACATCCTGCCTGCAGAAAATGACAGGAGGGGGCGGAGACAGGACCAGTCACCCTACACAAGGAGAGAGAGCAGCAGCGAGTGGTCTTTATTACAGAAAAAGTCTCACGCTAGATTGCTGCACAGATCTGGAAAAAATTTACACAAAGCACACTGAGATACAAGGAAGAATTCACATGGCGAATGTATTTGGACAATATTTGCTGATCCCAGGTTTCAGCTTTACCTGGGGTTGGCTTTACTCCTGTCTGTCACTTCTGTTTGATAACATTTTGTGACTTTCAGAAAATTAGTATTGTGCTTTCTTTTATTTACCAGTTAGCAATATAAATGTCTTATCTGTTTGTAGAGAGCAAAGTGCTGCTGCATGAAGGAGACATCGCTGTGGATTTCGGACGCAACGCTTTAAAGTGCGATGAACTTCGCTGGCTCCTGTGTCAGGTAAGTGACACATAATGGGCTACTATGCGATGCATAGTAGTCCATTATGCTTTACCTTTGCAGGGAAAAAAAGAGGAAGTAAACTCATCAGGGTTTACTTCCTCTTTAACCCTCTTGTATTAAATTGTATTGTTGCTGCATTGTCTACCCTTCAGGGGGCGACAATTAAGGGCACACGGGTACCGCATGCGTCTGGCCCCCTTTCTGGACACCGGCGCATGGATTCCAATGTGGGGGGGTCTGTTTTTTTTAAAGTACCGATTAGAGCCAGAGGCTCGAATAGGCTTCAATATAGGGTGGGCTCTAGGGTGCCCACGTGTCCCGGATTGCCCGGGATTGTCCCTTAATTCATATTTTTGTCCCGTGTCCCGGGCACCTTCATTCCGGGACAATACAGTGTCCCGGAATAATAAAAAAAAAAAAAACACACCGCCAGCGGCCAGTCCGCCACCCTGTCCTGATAAACATTTGCTGATTTGCTGAACTGGTTACCTCGCATCTAGCAACCTGAGCGAGTGAGCGAGGCCTTACCCACAGCTGTCTTGCGCTGAGCAGTGCGCCTCCGAGTCCACCCACCGGCGTATCCTCTCCTTCGCTTCTCCGCCTCCGGCCGCAGCAGCAGGGAGAGAGAGAGCAGCCACAGTCACCAGTGCGTCTTCATTCTGTATCTCCTCCTCCTGAGTCTCCTGACTGGTTGTGGCACTGCTGGTAAGTCAGGATCCAGCCTGTGCCCAGTGCCAATCCCCGGGGCAAACTACTCCCATAGCCGTTGCCTACAGCACATGCACATTGCTAGCAGCCCAACTTCTCCAGTTCTTCTCATGAGCCTCCTCCCGCCCACGAGGGCCACGACCCGACTCCAAGCCGCCAGCCAAAGTTCCAGGTTAGTATACTCAGTATTTTATGAGAACATGCATTCTTGCAATCATGTATTACTTTTAACAATGTTCCTTCTAGATACTGTATTGTACTATTCCTTCTAGATACTTTTTGGAACAATAAAATGTCATTGTCGTTCTATATGTGTGTGTGTGTGTATATATATATATATATATATATATATATATATATATATACATGTATATATATATATATAGATATATATAGATATATATATATAGATATATATATATATATATATATATATATAGATAGATATATATATATATATATAGATATATATAGATATATAGAGAGAGAGAGCCCTTTGACAGTGGGGAGTTGCGGGCGCCGGCGGTTAAATGGCGCTGTTTTTATCATTCAGTCAATGGGCAGGAGCGGTGTATACCCCGCTCCAAAGATGCAGCTTGTTTTTTAACATCCTGCAAGCGTACCGCTCCAGTGTGAAAGCCCTCGGGACAGGAACGGCTCTTTACAGGCGCTATGCAGGCGCTATTTTACATACGACATCCTTTTTTTCCCACAAATAAAGCTTTCTTTTAGTGGTATTTGATTGCCTCTGCGGTTTTTATTTTTTATGCTATAAACAAAAAAAAGAGTGACAATTTTGAAAAAAAGCAATATTTTGTACTTTTTACAAAGAAATTGGCAAAAAAAGTATCAAAAAACATTTTTTTTGGGGCGGGTGTGGGTGCGGGGGGGGGGGGGGGGGTGTGTCCCTGAATGGCAGTTTGGAAATGTGGTCACCCTAGTGGGCTCGGGTCGCAGAGGGTGCGCTCCGATCCCACCCAGGTGTGTTACGTGTTACAACAGCGAATGAATATTCACTGTGTTATGCCCTGTACACACAGTCGGACATTCCAATGACAAAATCCGTCGGATTTTTTTCCGACTGATTTTGGCCCAAATTTGTCTTGCATACACACGGTCTCACAAAGTTGTCGGAAAGTCCGATCGTTCAGAACGAGGTGACGTATATCACGCATGACGGGACTATAAAGAGGCCAGTAGTCAATAGCTTTCGTCTTGTAATTTATTCTGAGCATGCGTGGCACCTTGTGCGTCAGAATTGTCTACACACGATCGGAATTTAAACAATCGCATTTTGTTGTTAGAAAATTTTAGATCCAGATCTCAAACTTTGTGTGTCCGAATTTCAGACGGAAAAAGTCAGGCGGAGCCCACACATGATCGGAATTTCTGACAACACGATCCGACAAAGTCCGACCGTGTGTACAGGGCATAACAATGATCCTCCTCCCTGCCAACCAGGAAGCTGGTTTTGACACCGGTCACCCAATTGGCTGAAAGGACAGATGGGTGGTTGTTTGCCGCCACCCCCCCCCCCAAAAAAAAACACCCCAGTCACCACTGCTCCCTTTATATTGTAAAGCGCTGGGAAAACTGTTGGCGCTATATAAATTCCAAATAATACAGAAAATGTTCCATAGGCTATTACATAGAGCTGTTAAAAAAAAAAGAAAAAAAAAAAAAGAAAAGGCAATAACAAGTGGAAAATAGCTGTAACAAAAAGGTTGGTATACCGTATGAAGGTGGTCACAAGACTCTCTGCAGCTCAAACAACATTATTATTATAATATAGGATTTATATAGTGCCAACAGTTTTCGAAGCGCTTTACAATATAAGGAGACAATACAGCAACAATACAATTCAATAGAAGAGCGTTAGGAGGGCCCTGCTCCTGGGAGCTTACAATCTAATAGACATGCACTCATCACTTCCTTCTCTTCAGGATCTTGTACTCTGCAGTTTAGCCTGTTGTACTACTTATTTCAGTGGCAGCTTTGGCTTAGCAATAGCATACCGCCTCCCCTAGCGCATAGTTGATTACTTTTACATAATAATAATAATGGATGTTTATAGCGCCATCATCTGCCAGGCCATGCCAAACTACAAAGTGATCGATGTTACAAGAGAGAGTGGGCAAGTATAATACAATACAGAAAATATTCCATAGACTAGTACCTAGAGCTGTTTTGCAAAATAAAGCAATAACAAGTGGAACATAACTGCGACAAAAAAGGGTCACAAGACTCTTTGCAGTTCAGTACATACTTTGATTTATTCTTTCATTGTTTACAGTCAAAACCTATTTTTTTCATGTTAGTTTCACATTTTTACATGCTTTCCCTTCCATATTTTTGATTGCATTGATTAAATAGATAATTGATGATCAGCCACTAGAGGGAGCAAACGATCCATTTGCAATCACCCCATTCAGCTGGCCTCCCATTAACCACTGGGATGAGATGAATATGGCTGATTCCGTGTATATAAGGAGGGTTGTGGGAAAAGGCAACGCCAGGATTATTTCACAAGACGCGCCTAACAAAGGGGGTCTTCTGGTTCCACAGGTTCCTCTGATATCGCAATGTTCCTTGGCGCCATGCAAGAATTTGCAACTCTCACCTGCGTGCGCTTCATCCCACAGTCCACGGAATCAGACTATGTGCAGATTGAAGACGCCGCCGGGTATGTGAAAAATTCTTCTCCAAGTAATTGTTTTTATGCAGCTGACAAAAAATTTCAATTTTACTTGCTTGCAACCATCGCAGCCATATTCAATGGAGATCTCCTGGAATTGGCATGGCTCTGCTCCTCCACTTCTATCTCTGTTCTCTTGAAAGTCTTGAAAGTCTCTTGAAAGTCTTACCAGAGCTTGAGGTCAAGTTGCAGACAGCCTCTGGCACAGAAAACTGTCTTCATAGTGACCTTTAGGCCAGGTTCACACTATAGCGATGCGGGAATGCCGCGAATCCGCGGCGTTTTCCCGCATCGCATGATTCCCGCCGGCAGTTCACACTGCCCTATGCGGACGGCTGGGAGTGTCAATGATATGTTAATGACACCCCCAGATCCGTCCGCATATCGCAGTGCGATCTGCACACTCGCACAGTAATCGGATCGCATGGTGTGAACACCCATGCGATCCGATTCTGCTGCGGACCAAAAAAAGGGTCCCGTGCGAGTTTGCTGCGGGAGCGATGCGAATTCAGCCATACTATCTGTATGGCTGAACTCGCATCGCTACGGAGATCGGATGCGATTTGCACTGCAGTGCGGTGCGAATCACATCCGGATCTCCCCCCGCAGCAGTGTGAACCCAGCCTTAGGCTTATTTATCCAAGAGTTTTGTTTCTGTTGAGACCCTTTTCTAAGGTCTCGTTCACATGTGTGGCTCCTGCTGTGCATTTGACAGGTGGTGGTGCCTGCTGCCTGTGTCAACCCTTAAAATGCCACCCCCACCGTGCCGCAACCACGTGCACTGCATGTGGATGCAGGACAGTTGTGGCATGCAATGCAAAGCTGCTGCTAACAAAGCAAACAAAATATTGGCATTAAAAAGGGGATTAACTCCAGAGATAAAATGCTAATTCTCCCGCTCTACGAAAACTCTGGTCCGGCCGCACCTGGAGTATGCTGTCCAGTTCTGGGCACCAGTCCTCAGGAAGGATGTACTGGAAATGGAACGAGTACAATGAAGGGCAACAAAGCTGATAAAGGGTCTGGGGGATATTAGTTATGAGGAAAGGTTGCGAGCCCTGAACTTATTCTCTCTGGAGAAGAGACGCTTGAGAGGGGATATGATTTCAGTATACTAATACCGTACTGGTGACCCCACAATAGAGATAAAACTTTTTTGCGGAAAGGAGTTTAACAAGACACATGGCCACCCATTAAAATTAGAAGAAAAGAGGTTTAAACTTAAACCACGTAGAGGGTTCTTTACTGTAAGAGCGGCAAGCATGTGGAATTCCCTTCCACAGGCGGTGGTCTCAGCAGGGGGGCATTGATAGATTTAACAAAATATTAGATAAGCACCTGAACGACCGCAACATACAGGGATATACAATGTAATACTGACATATAATCACACACAGGGGTTGGACTTGTGTCTTTTTTCAACCTCACCTATGTAACTGCCCACTAGATGGCACTTTAATCCCTTTCTATATACACATCCCACTAGATGGCACTTTAATGCCTTTCCATATGCACACACAGAAATGGGGGAATCGCGTGCGATTCTTTGCAGTGTGTTTTGTACCAATTTTTTTGTATTAACCCAAATCACATCACAAAATATCTGTACTCAGTATCGGTGAGCACTTGACTGAAAGTATCAGTCCTCGTACCCTCTGGTAAAAAAACGGTATCAGTGCAACAACCCTAATAGTTACGCTAGTTGCGCAGCCATTTATCACTTTTTCATGAAAAAAATACAGAAACCAATACTTTGCATCAATAAAAAATGAATGGGCGCACATCGCACTGATGAAATGGGGGAATCGCATGCAAATTAAACAGGAATGGGGATTTCCCCCCACCGTTCCTGTGTGTGTGTATATAGAAATAGATTAAAGTGCCATCTAGTGGGCAGTTTAAACAAATGTTAGAACTCACAGTACATATCTGGACACATGCAAAATAATGTACATAGGTGTCCCGGTCCTCCGATGGTAACAATTCGAGGCCACTGGTCCTCGCAGGGCTGGAGAAGATGCATAGGCGGTCCGCTTCCAAGCTGACATCACTTTTGCCCTCTAACCATGGTGTCCCGAAACTTCTCCTCCAACCCTGTGAGCACCTCTATCGGCCCTGATTTGCTATCATCGGCGGAGCGGGACACCTATGTATTATTTTGCATGTGTCCGGATATGTACTGTAACTTTTAACTTTTTTTAAACTGCCCACTAGATGGCACTTTCATCCCTTTCTATACACACACAGGGGGCAATTGCATGTGATTCTTTGCAGTGTGATTTGCACCAATTTTTTTTGTATTTATCGGTACTCGGTATCGACGAGTACTTGATGGAAAGTATCAGTACTCGGACTCACCGGTAAAAAAATGGTTTCAGTGCAACCCTGTTATGATAGTTGCACAGACATTTATCAAATTTGGAAAAATACACTTAAATGCATTTTACTGCACTCAAACACAATAATATAATATCTATTTTTTTCGTAAGATGTAAAATATGAGATTGTGCCAAGTAAATAGATCCCCAACACTTCAAGATCTAAAATTTCATGTTGCTCGTGAATTGGTGACAAACTACTGTGCTTAAATTTGTCTATAGGTGATGCTTTAAAACGATCATTAACTTTTTTTTATAAATAAACATGTTAAATTTACCTGCTCTTTGTAATAGTTTTGCACAGAGCAGGCCCTATTCTTTTTGGGTCCCCTGCTGGTGGTCCTGGCCCCTCCTCCCTATCGAGTGCCCCCAATAGCAAGCCTCTTGCTATGGAGGCACCCGAGCAGGCTGGCTACCAAAACACGCTCCTGTAAATGGACATTGTCCATTCACATATGGAGCATGGCTCAGCCCCGCCCCCGGCTCTCTCCTCATTGGCTCGCTGAATGTGATTGACAGCAGCAAGAGCCAATGGTTCCTGCCTCTACGTAAGCCAATGAGGGAAGAGAGACACAGTAAAGCCGCTGCTCTTGTGCACAAAGCTGGATTAAGATTGGGTTTAGGTAAGTATTAGGGGGTAGGTGCACTCAGAAGGTTTTTAACCCTAATGCATAGGTAAAATGCATTACGTTAAAAAACCTTTTGCTTTTAGAACCACTTTAAAAGCCTTTACATGTTATCAGGAGCTGCACTCCCAGTATATACTCCCTGCATAGGTAAAATGCATTGGAAAACCTTCAACAATCCACTTTAAAAGCCTTTACAGGTTATCAGTTAAATGTGAGCCCTGGTGTAGAATTATTGCTGTCTGTCAGAATCCATGAAATCAGGCTGAGACAGAAGTACAGTTAAATCACACTTGTTTAATAATAAAAGTAAAAAGAACAAACGTAGTCAAAACATAGCCAAAGTTCAGTAACTGGAAAGGATAGTCAGCCAAGCCAGAAGTCAGGGATCAAAGTAGTGGAACAGCAAGCAGGATCTGGAGCCAGAAGGGGTGTCAGCAAAGCAAGTCTTCAACAGGATCGCAGGAGATAGTTTCTGTGATGTTGACCAAGGCGAAGGCAGAGAACCTCTGGACTGGATGGCTTAAGTAGGCAGGACTGACGAGCAGGATCATCAACAGCTGAGTAACTGTAGACAGATAACAGCTGGCAATTAGCTGACAGCTAAGTGTCCATCTCAGAGAAGGAAGGGCTGACACTGTCACACCAAAGTTCATGGTGATAACTCCATTGTGTGGTGCAATCACCATTTACATATGGGTGCCAAACCTATGAACTTTTGCATTTGAATGCAAGCACGGGGGGGGGGGGGCACAGGTACAGTACTTTTTAGGGAGACAGCAGGGGCCTAGTAGACCCCTGCTGTCTCCCTGTCCATTTAAAGCATCTGATCAAGCAATGATCGTGTTTGATCAGATGCTTCCTTGACTGTACCGGCCAGGACCGCCAATCCTTGTCGCTTCCTGCTTCATTGTCACAGAGAAGATGGGGGATCATGGCTGCAGCAGCCCTGGCATACACCGTTCCCTACACTTAAATGTGATCGGCTACTGGTTGCAGCACTCGGCGCATTACCCTTTGTGATGACATAATAACATGGGTTTCTCCTGTTCCCCACAGATGTTGGTCCTATATTGGTATGCAAGGAGGAAGTCAAATAGTATTGGTGTCGAGCAGCTGCATGGTCCAAGGCTCCATCGAACATGAGCTGAACCACGCTCTGGGATTCTTCCACGAGCAGAGCAGGAGCGACCGCGATGACTACATCGATATCATATACAGCAACATCAGGCAGGGGTAGGCAACCTGGGGCCCTCCAGCTGTTGCAGAACTACAAGTCCCATCATGCCTCTGGGAGTAATTGTAACTGCCAGCCTTGCAAGGCCTTATGGGAAATGGAGTTCCTGGTTGTCTACTCTGCACTAAGGGATGTATCATTAAAAACATTTCCATAGCTGTTTGTACATGGGCAGAGGGCATAGGTGCATTGTCCAGCCTGGCTGCTGCTGGACGATGCGCCTAGCAATATGTACGTTTGGGGCAGTATGTGCCCAGGAATGAATGCCCACAATGGAAGCAATCTGCATTCCAGGCATTCATCCCTGGGCACATGCCCTAAACAGAAGTATTACCAGTGGCGGCTGGTGCTCATAATTTCAGGGGGCCAGCACAAACCAACATCAGTACCCCACCACACCCCCGAGAGCCGAATAACGACTATCACCCCCCCCCCCCACAGGAGACAAGCGTCAGTGATAAGCTAACATCACACACTCCTCCCCCGACCCTGCTGTGGGAGCAAAATGGCAGCGATAGCCCACCACCCAGCCACCCCCCACCATGGCTCACAAACTGCAGCGATCACCCGACCCCCAGCCTCGGGGGAACACAGAGAATGTGCCATGCTATCTCACCTTATGCAGGGGGAAGGAAGAGCGGGGGGCGCTCTGGCAAGCAAACTATGGGACATCCTCCTCCCGGCCGCACAGAAACAGGAAGTGTGTCCTGAGATACGATTGGCCAGGGAGTCATAAGACTCCCTGTCCAATAGAGGCTTTCTGATTAGCCGGGAGGAGGATCAGTGTGACAATATTGAATATTCATTCGCTATTTCCACACAACTGGGTGGGATTGGGGTGCAGTGCAGTGCTCATCCATTTTTAGGATGTAAGCAATGAAAGCCAGCCCATATCTCTGTGAAGGTTTCCTTTTATTAGAATTGAATTGCTATATAATATTGCTGCTGAAAATTTTGTCTTCTTCAGGATACGAGAACAATTTTCAGAAGTTCGACACATTGAATCAAGGCATAGAATACGACTACGGCTCCGTCATGCATTATCCAAGGTATGGTTGCATTTCATAAAAATATCAAACAACTTTCACTTGCCACTTTGCATTGCCCAGAAACACAGTTTTATTAAACTGGTGCAATATCCTCGTAGGTGGCACAGTCAAATCTATAAAAGTGGGAACATTCACTGATCCTGATTCACTGAGCTCCAACAGGCACCTTAAAGTTTATTTAGACCAAAAACTTAATATATTGCAGATTACCAGTCATCAGGTGCATTTTCTTTTTTTCAGGATTATTCCTTTATTTTCACCTGGTGATCCTGCCAGTGACACACTTCCTGTCCTATGGAGACAATCAGGGTCGGGACAAGGGGTGGGCAGGAGGGACGGCTGCCCTGGGCACTGTGGTATCATGTGAGGTGAGGAGGGGTGCCGCAAGGAGATTGGTGGGGAGGGGATTTGTGTTGGAAGAGGGAATTTGGGGAGTGGCAGTGGATAAGTATTTTCCTAGGAGATAAGCAGCACCATATTAAAGTGGAGTTCCACTCAAAAGTGCAACTTACGCAAATTTTTCTCCTTCCCCCCTTCGGTGCCACAGGGGGAAACGGATACCTGTCTATTTTCAAGTATCCTGTTCCCACTTTCAGGAGTCTCGGGCGCAGTTGCTGATGTCACCGCTCGGCTCCCTCCTCCTTCCCCTGGTCGCTGGGCAAGTAGGAGAAAGGAGCGGAGCCTTGCACATGCTCAGTAGGTTTTTCTGGCATTAAGCCATAAGGCTACACTGCCAGGTTCCCTCACCCGCAATGGCAGCGGCAGCACCCTTGTCACCAGTGCTGGGACAAGGTCATCTAGAGCCCAGGGCAAACATGCCAAACTATGCCCCCCCCCCTTCAAAATGTATGAAAGCTTAGCTGAACAAGCTGAAGTTAGAAGCTGATTGGCTACCCGGCACAGCTGAACCAGATTCTGAGTGCTCCAGTTTTAGTAAATCACCCCCAGTGGGTTTATGGCAAACAAGGCTTGACAAACGTGGTTACAAGTTCATGGCAAAGTGACCGTGTCTACAGACAGCTCATCTCAGCAAGCACGTATACTTACCCAGCCACATCCTCCTCCCACTACTGGAACCCTTATTAACACAGCAGGTCTTTAGGGTATGGGGGGGGGGCAACTGACCTCCCCCATCTGACACTACCTAGCAAATCACTAGGCCCCAAAACTGTCAGATAGGAGGTATGTGATCATCCATCTCATTAAGCTCCGACACCAGAATTTAGATCGGGGGATGCCGCAGCAGCAATGGAGTGCGGCTAAAACCGGCCATAGATGGGTCGAATCTCTGCCGGTTCAGCAATACCAGATGAGATTCGATCCATTTATGGGCAGGCTGGTTGTACTAAAGTCAGTCCATCAATCAACTTCAGTACAACCAGCCTGTCAGATTTTTTTTTTGCACTGCTGGCAGCGATACAGTAACAGCCAGTAGTGATGATTGTATTCTGTCAGTGGGGAAGGCTCCCCACTCTCCCCGCCGGCCGAACACAATAGCACTGTGGGGACAGATTTGTCAGTGTTGATGGGGGAATTGAGCAATTTTCTTTCCTTCCACCCATGTGCATGTGTCATATTCTATGGGCTGCTTAAGTCATTATACATAGCTGGGACGGTGGGCTGTCAGACACTGTCATTTATAGCTCCAATTGTACAATGTGATGGAGTCTGTTTAGGCACATATTAGCATTCCTTATGTGATTCAGGATTAATACATCACCAAACTCTGGTTAAATCCCTTTGGCGCCGGCCGCATGCAAGTATGCCGCCTCTTGGCAGGTGGGCCCTGGTGCTGAGGGGCCACATATTTGTGTGAATTGGCGGTACACAGCTGTGCCAAGAGCGGGTGCCCTGCCACTCCCAGCACAGTTACCAGTGGCTAACGGAAAGCTCACAATCGCTGCTTGTGATCAGGAGGTTTCCGATCATGTGACTGCCATGCAGGGCTGGCCCAAGACATCATGCTGCCTTGGTCCAAGAATGAAATGCTGCCCCCCCCCAAAAAAAATTACACCCATCCAGCAAAGAGACATTTCCATAATTTAAAGAGATATCCCCAAATAGTAAAGGGACAGCCCAATCCAGAAAAGAGACATCCCCATATATTCAGCAAAGAGACATACCCCCTCCAGCAAAGAGACATGCTCAATCCAGCAAAGAGATATGCCCAATCCAGCAAAGAGACATACCCCCTCCAGCAAAGAGACATACCCCCTCCAGCAAAGAGACATGCTCAATCCAGCAAAGAGACATGACCGCTCCAGCAAAGAGACATGCTCCCTCCAGCAAAGAGAGATCCCCCCTCCAGCAAAGAGACATGCCCCCTCCAGCAAAGAGACATGCCCCCTCCAGCAAAGAGATGCCCCCTCCAGCAAAGAGAGATGCCCCCTCCAGCAAAGAGAGATGCCCCCTCCAGCAAAGAGACACGCCCAAAAAGATCCACTCAGCTCAAAGGAATATGAATTGCGCGGCACCATGAAAGCTCCTCCTTTCCTCTTCACCGCCACTGACCAACTAAGCTCAGATCCTGGCACAGTGATGCAACATGTGGCGACAGCAGCTCTGCAGTGGCGGCGGGTGCTCCTACTATTGAAGCCTTTGCTGCTCCACCCCCCGCCCCGCTCCCCAGCAGTACAACTTGTACTGCTGGGGAGCAGAGTGGAGCGGGGCAGGACAGGGGAGCAGCTCATGATGCAAAGATGACACTGCATGCTAGAGGGAGGGGTCCTCAGGAATTGCGCCCCAGTTGCCACACCTCTTAAAGTGCCTCCTGGGTCCTATGGACCCACCTGGATCCATGGTACCCTGCAGTCATGACAGCACATGACCATAAACCTCGCCTCACCTCCCAGCATCCTAAAACTCTTAAAGGGTTGGGAGGCGCCAACTCTAATGCTGCGTACACACGATCAAAGTTTTCGTTGCAAAATACATGGATAGTTTTTCCGCTGGTATTCCGCTCAAGCTTGGCTTGCATACACACGGTCACACAAGTTATCTGAACTTTCGACCGCCAAGAACGCGCTGACGTACAACACTACGACAAGCCGAGAAAATGAAGTTCAATGCTTCAGAGCATGCATTGCATTGTTTTCGAGCATGTGTAGGAATTCTGCATGTTGGAATTGGTACATTTTTGATCTGAACTTTTTCCTTCAGAAAAAAAGAGAACATGCTCTCAATCTTTTTCTGCTGGAATTCCGACACCAAAAGTCAGATCGAGCATACTTCCGACCAAAACCTCACAACGGACTTTTGCTGATGGAATTTCCGATCGTGTGCACGGGGCATAAGGGTTTAAAGAACAATTCTATTCAAGTATGTGTTCTTAACGCCATTCTATTGCTCTCAGCCTGCTCCAAATCTTTTTTTTGGTGTCATCATCTGACTTCCTGAGGATGACAAGGTTGGTTCTCAATGGTTCTACGGTATTTAGGAATGTAGCCACCTTCTCTTGCTTGCTCCCAAATGGGCTATGGACTATAAGAGAACACAGAACAGTCCACATGACTGCAACTAACATACACTGCTCGTTCCAAACAGAAGTGAGAAGGCTTGCCAAAATACTTTACAAGGAGGCAGAAAAACACAGTATGAAACTATTTCATGAAAAATAGATTCCAGCGCTGTGTATGGATTATTATAGGAGTATGAGGATATTGTATAGTGTCATCCTAATGTTACTGATTTTATAGTGCAAAGTTTGCACCATAATACCTGTTTTCACCTGCAGGGGGTGCTGCAGAGAAAGTCAAGGATTACAACTCCTAATTTTTGTATAAAGAGGAAGAGAAGCCGGAGGCACCTGAAAAGCTTTTCTTTTACCTATAGGACCCCCTTTTTAGCTAAAGCCATGATAATGGAAGAGTGTGTGTAAAATATATAATTGTATTTGTTTCTAGGTCTGCTTTCTCCGCGGATGGCATCTCTGCCACCATTGTCCCGAAACCAAATGCCTCTATCGCCATCGGACAGCGCTATGGACTCAGCAACTTGGATGTTGCCAAAATTAACAAGTTATATGATTGCGGTAAGTTATATGATTGCGGTAAGAACTTGGAATTCATAGAGCTTTACAAATCAGGGTCACTATTTTTCAATTAAATATACCATGAGTGAACCCGGAGTATAAGAAAAAAAAATCTGATCGTACCTCTGTATGTGAATGGCCTGATTCTTGCTGTTGCTGATGTACTGCTCTGTCTTGCTTTTTATACTGACAACCACTTTGAATTTCTAACCATGTAACTTTTATAGGTCTCTGCCGAACATTGCTCTCCGATCCTTCAGGATCCCTAACATCTTCCAACTACCCCAATAATTATCCCACTGCCAGCAGCTGCTTGTGGCTCATTCGTGTTCCATCAAACCAGGTAAGGCCACAATTCAGTGTATCAAAGGGTTAAAAAGTTATTACTTAAAGTGAACTAAACTCATTCAGGGTCAGTTCACAGCAGAACGTGGTGCGGGAAACCTGCATTCCGTGTGCGTTTCCCACACCACGTTCACAATGCACTGCAGTTACCATCTGCAACAGGTGTCAGTGTTAGGTTAATGACACCCCAAACGCAACTTGCAAGTGCAGTGCGTTTGTCTGCACTGGGTTGTGTTGTACAGTAATGCAATCTGGTTGCTGTGTATTTTCTAAAGTAGTGCATGTCCTACGTTTGGTGCGGTCTGGCACCCATTCCAATGAATCGTCCCTGTGAGATTCATGGTGTGATCCGCCCCTTAATCAGCATTAACTATTTTTCATCCTTTTGCTGCTAGCATTACTAAACAGATAGGAAGGAATATTATAATTACCTATTATAAATTTTTCTTTTTGCGTTTCTTCAGTTGCTTCCTGGTTTCTGGCCTAGTCCAAAATGATGTCATACATCCCAGGAGTCTTCATGGGCATTTATTTTTCTTTCACCTGGAGGAGGGGCTTTCCCAGCTAAGCACACCCTCCTTCCTGCATGCCTGAGCTAAGGGCAGATGGATTCCAGGAAGTAAATGCTATATGAGTCATCTGCCCTTACTCAAGATTGCCACAGCTAGAAATACTAAGGGGGTGTTTTTTTTAGGGATTTCTCAACAAAATAAATCACGCAAAGATGGATGGGCAAGTTTTCTGTAAATATTAAAAATGAATGAAATAGCGTTTTCAGTTTGTGGAGCTCAGATACAGTTAAGTTCCACTTTAACCACTTGCCCACCACGCTATAGGCGAATGACGGCTACAGCACGGTTGTCCAGTTCTGGGAGGGCATCTACTGATATCCTCCCAGAACTGCCCCTCGTGCCTGCCGCGGCACACACCTGGCATGCTCTGTGTCCTTCAGACACAGAAGATCACAGATCGGGGTAAGGAGCCAATCACAGTGACTCTTTACCATGTGATCATGTCCAATCACAGCTGATCACAATGTAAACACACTTGCCACTTATCGGCATCCCTTTCCCTGCGCTGCCACATTGTGAGGAGAGAGCCGGCAAGTGTGATAGGGGACATCTACACTGATAATCAGGGCACTGATCATCAGAGTCCTTATGATCAGTGCAGCATAGCTCCCAACTTTCCCTGATTTGGAGCAATGTTCTTCTGTCCTTCTGTCCCTCTTTTCTCCTCATTTGTCCCTCATTTTGCCCTAATCTATATACTATATTTATCGGCATATAACACGCTCCGGCGTGTGACATGCACCCCAAGTTTAGGAGGGAAGTTTAAGGAAAATAACTTACATTTAAATGCCCATCAATGCAGCCTTATCAGTGTCCATCTGCAGCCTTGTCAGTGTCATTTGCAGCCTTATCATGCAGCCTTGTCAGTGTAATTTTCAGCTTTGCCATTTAAAAATGGCGCTGCGGAGATACAGAGCCAGATGTCCTGCTTTCGGCGGCTTTCAGCCACTCTCGGCCACCGAGAACGGCCGAGAGCGGGCGAAAGCTGCCAAGACCGGCCGAAAGCTGCCGAGAACGGCTGAAAGCCGCCCACGTCATATATTAAAAATAATATAATATAATAATATAATAATCGGCATATAACACGCACCCACGATTTTCCCCTGTTTTTAAGGGGGAAAAAGTGCGTTTTATACGCCGATAAATACGGTAGTTGTATGTATATAATTGCTGCATTTGTACATTTTAAAAGCCAAAATCAGGGAAAAGTCCTTGTGGATTTAATTAACCTTTTTTTGGTTAATTCTCCTTTAAGAGGGTGTGGCAGGGGGCGTGTCCTATGCCTACATACATTTGTTAGTAGGTGACCCTCATTCCTATCTCAAAATGTGGGGAGGTATGAATGCAGTCCCAACAGTGCCCTTCAGTGCCCCCTATTAGTGCTGCACATCAGTGCCCTTCAGTGCCTCCTATTAGTGCTACCTCATCAGCGTACACCTGTCTGTGAGAAATATGACCCGTTTGCAAAATTTTATAACAGACAGAAAAATGTTTTTGGTCTTTTTTTTCGTTTGTTTAGCAAAAAACAAACAAAAACACAGTGGTGACGTCTGCAGGATGGATTTCCCATTCCGGGGCGGACGTCATATGACGTCCTGGGCTTCCCAGCTGTCTGGGGGCCACGTCACTCGGGAGCCCATGCGCGTGCCTGGCGGCGGCGGCGATGTCCGCCGGGCACCCGTGATTGCCCGGTATCAGAGCTGGAACGGTCTCCTTTCCCCTGACGTGGATGTGTGTGTTTACACACACATCCACGTCCTGTCAGGGGAGAGGAGACCGATTCTGTGTTCCGTGTACAGAGGAACACCAATCGGTCTCCTCCCCTTGTGAGTCCCCCCCCTACAGTTAGAATCACTTCCTAGGTAACACGTTTAACCCCTTGATCGCCCCCTAGTGTTAACCCCTTCACTGCTAGTGACATTTATACAGTAATCAATGCATTTTTATAGCACTGATCGCTGTATAATTGTCAGTGGTCCCAAAATGGTGTCAAAAGTGTCTGATATGTCTGTCGCAATGTCACAGTCACGATAAAAATTGCAGATCACCGCCATTATTCGTAAATAAAAAAAAATAATAATAAAAATGCCATAAAACCATCCTCAATATTGTAGACACAATAACTTTTGCGCAAAAAAAACAATCAATTTATGCTTATTGCGGTTTTTTTTTATACCAAAAATATGTAGAAGAAAACATATTGCCCTAAACTGAGGAAAAAATTGTTATTTTGTTTTGTTTTTTTAATTGGGATATTTATTATAGCAAAAAGTTAAAAATATTGTGTTTTTTTTTTTCAAAGTTGTCGCACTTCTTTTGATTACAGCGCAAAAAATAAAAACCACAGATGATCAGATACCACCAAAAGAAAGTTCTATTTGTGGGGGAAAAAAATTATAAAAATGTTATTTGGATACAGTGTTTCATGACCACGCAACTGTCACTCAAAATGCGACAGTGCTAAAAACTGAAAATTGGCCTGGGCAGGAAGGGGGTGAAAATGCCCTGTTTTGAAGTGGTTAAATATCACCAAAAGAAAGCTCTATTTGTGTGCCCGGTAGGCAAGTGGTTAACAGTCAGACATCTCCTTTTTCCTCTAGGTCTTCCTGCAATTCCAGGCCTTTGATGTCCAGAACTCGACACGCTGTGCTTCTGATTACCTGAGGATCTACGATGGGCCCACCACCTCCTCCCCAGTGTTATTGGACAGAGCCTGTGGAGCCGGCCAGCTTCCCCCTATGGTCTCTACAACCAACAAAATGCTCCTTGAATTCGTCAGCGATAGGGATGAGCCGAACACCCCCCGGTTCGGTTCGCATCAGAACTTGCGAACGACCCCTGCGTTCGTTACGAACGTTCGAACCCCATTGAAGTCTATGGGACTCGAACGTTCGAAATGGAAAGTGCTAATTTTAACGGCTAATATGCAAGATAGTGTCCTAAAAAGGGTTTGGGGACCTGCCTCCTGCCTCAGGGGACATGGGTCACTGCAAAAAAAAGTTTTAAAAACTGCCGTTTTAGCGGGAGCACTGATTTTAATGACGATTAAAGTGAAAAAAAAAGGTGAAATATTCCTTTAAATATGGTGCCTGGGGGGGTGTCTGTAGTATGCCTGTGAAGTGCCACGTGTTTCCCGTGTTTGGAACAGTCCCTGCACAAAATGACATTAAACGGAAATAACACCATTTAAAACTGCTTGCGGTTTTAATGTTATATCTGGTTCCTGCAATATGGTTGAAAATCATTGAGAAAAATGGCATGGGTAGCCCTCCCTGCCCATTACCAGCCTATTTGGGTCTTGTACGCATATTAAGGGGAACCCCGTACCCATATTAAAAAAAGGAAATGCGTGTGGCGCCCAGGCCCTATATACTCAGAACAGCAGTATACAGGCGGTGCAAACAAGACAGGGACTGTGTAGGTTTGTTGTGTTAAGTTGAATCTGTTTGTAATTTTCAACCGGTACATTTTTAAAGTGTAGCTCCAGTCAAACAAACTATTCTTAAGCTTTTTGGAAAACATAGGGAAGGGTTATCACCCCTGTATAATTTGTTTTGTCGTCCATCTTTTTTCATCTCACTTGCTGCTGTCTCCTTGCGTTTGCAAGTAGGAGATGTTTGTAAGTTGGATGTTTGAAAGTAGGGGCCTGCCCTATATTATAGCGGTATGTACTGGGTACAGAGCACACAGACAGCACGCACTATCTCCTAACACTACTGACTGTAAGCTCTATTATTAACCACTTGACCACTGGGCACTTAAACACCCTTAATAACCAGACCAATTTTCAGCTTTCGGTGCCCTCACATTTTGAATGACAATTACTCAGTCATGCAACACTGGACCTATAGGAAATGTTTGTCTTTTTTTTCACACAAATAGAGCTTTCTTTTGGTGGTATTTAATCACCTCTCAGTTTTTATTTTTTGTGCTATAAAAGAAAAAAGACCGAAAATTCTGTGAAAAAATGAATTTTTCTTCGTTTCTGTTATAAAATTTAGCAGATTAGTAATTTTTTCTTCATAAATTTTGGCCAAAATTCATACTACTACATATCTTTGGTAAAAATAAGTACAAATTGGTGGATATTATTTGGTCTTTGTGAAAGTTATAGAGTCCACAAGCTATGGTGCCAATATCTGAAAATTGATCACACCTGAAGTACTGACGGCCTATTTCCTTTTTTTTTTTTTTCCACAAAATTGTCATATTATCAGGTTATTTCACACACACAGCATATGCATATCAAAAGACCCTGGAGAATACAATGGTGGTCGTTGCAAATTTTTATCTCACACGGTATTTGCACAGCAATTTTTCAAACGCGTTTTTTGGGGGGAAAAAACAGTTTTGTGCTTAAAAAACAAACAAAAAAAACAGTAAAGTTAGCCCAATGTTTGCATAAAGTGAAAGATGAAGTTATGCTGAGTAAATAGATATCAAACATGTCACTCTTCAAAATTGCACATGCCCGTGGAATGGCGCCAAACGTCGCTACTTAAAAAATCCCCATAGGCGATGCTTAAAATTTTTTTTTTTACTGGTTACATGTTTTGAGTTGCAGAGGAGGTCTAGGACTAGAATTATTGCTCTCGCTCTAACGTTCTCGGCGATACCTCACATGTGTGGTTTGAACACCGTTTTCATATGTGGGCGGGGCTTACGCATGCGTTCGCTTCTGCATGCGAGCACATGGGGACATGGGTGCTTTAAAAATTTTTATTTTTTTTTATTGTTCATTTTACTTTATTTTTTTTAGTTTGACATTTTTTTCCCCAAAAATATATTTTTGATCACTTTTATTCCTATTACAAGGAATGTAAACATCCCTTGTAATAGGAATATGGGGTGACAGGTCCTCTTTACAGTGAAATCTGGGGGTCAATATGACCCCACATCTCACCTCTAGGCTGGGAAGCCTGAAATAAAAAATAAAAAAAAGATTCTGGCTTTGATCGTACTGGCGAGTTGGTAGAAGCACCGGAGGGCGGTGAGGGGTGGGGGGCGTCTATGGCTGGGTATTTCAGGGTATCACCGAGTATGGCTGGGTATGGCAATTTATGGCAGGGTATTGCAGAGTATTGGCGGGGTACTACAGAGTAATAGCAGGGTACTGCAGAGTATTGGGGGGTACTCCAGAGTAATGGCAGGGTACTGCAGAGTAATGGGGGTTACTGCAGAGTAATGGCAGGGTACTGCAGAGTAATGGCAGGGTACTGCAGAGTAATGGCAGGGTACTGCAGAGTAATGGCAG
Organism: Lithobates pipiens; assembly: GCF_037356315.1. Taxonomy (NCBI): domain Eukaryota; kingdom Metazoa; phylum Chordata; class Amphibia; order Anura; family Ranidae; genus Lithobates; species Lithobates pipiens. The sequence continues at coordinate 224,787,747 of NW_027507686.1, read as the reverse complement.
GGTACTGCAGAGTAATGGCAGGGTACTGCAGAGTAATGGCAGGGTACTGCAGAGTAATGGCAGGGTACTGCAGAGTAATGGCAGGGTACTGCAGAGTAATGGCAGGGTACTGCAGAGTAATGGCAGGGTACTGCAGAGTAATGGCAGGGTACTGCAGAGTAATGGCAGGGTACTGCAGAGTAATGGCAGGGTACTGCAGAGTAATGGCGGGTACTGCAGAGTAATGGCAGGGTACTGCAGAGTAATGGCAGGGTACTGCAGAGTAATGGCAGGGTACTGCAGAGTAATGGCAGGGTACTGCAGAGTAATGGCAGGGTACTGCAGAGTAATGGCAGGGTACTGCAGAGTAATGGCAGGGTACTGCAGAGTAATGGCAGGGTACTGCAGAGTAATGGCAGGGTACTGCAGAGTAATGGCAGGGTACTGCACTGCAGAGTAATGGCGGGGTACTGCAGAGTAATGGCGGGTACTGCAGAGTATTGGGGGGTACTGCAGAGTATTGGGGGGTACTGCAGAGTATTGGGGGGTACTGCAGAGTAATGGCGGGGTACTGCAGAGTAATGGCGGGGTACTGCAGAGTAATGGCGGGGTACTGCAGAGTAATGGCGGGGTACTGCAGAGTATGCACTGGTATTGCAGAGTATTGGCAGGGAATTGAGGGGTTAAATTCGGTGAGCAGCTATGTGGGCACTGCAGATGCAGCCCACATCGCTGCTGACACCGATCTCTTTCCCCTCCGCTGTACCGATCGGTACAGAGAGGGGAGGGAGGAACGGGCGTCATAACATGACGCCGGTTTGTTTACAAGTGATCACTCCGTCATTTGACGGAGCGATCACGTGGTAAACGGCTGCGACAAGCGCCCGTTTACCGTGATCCGTGATGCGCCGGGTCCACAGGTCACGGATGCTCTTGAGTGCGCGCCCCAGGGGGCGCGTGAGAGCAGAATTCTGGGAGGCCGTTAATTAACGGCCTCTCAGAGTTAAACAACCGCCCTGAAGCCGTTAATCGGCAATGGGCAGTTGTTAAGTGGTTAAAGCTAGATCACTAGCTATATAGGTGAGGTGAATATAGTGGTGTATACTGCGGTCAGGGCACAGACAACAACCACTACACAGCAGCAAGATAGGAAATCAGCCAAAAACGATCGGTGTGTACTGTGTTGAAGGTACACAGAACACCCACTGCTTCAGATGCTAACACACTACACGAGGCCGCCTCAAAGGCGGCCTTATATAGTGTGGGGCGTGCACTACACAGCCTGAGCTATGATTGGCCACAGGCAGGATGCCTGTGGCCAATCATGGCTCTCCTTGCTGCTGGCGCTACAATTGGCCAAGCATGCAGGGTCACAGTGCATGCTTGGCCAATCATGAGCCAGCAATGCACTGCGCCACCGCAGTGCATTGTGGTCCGCGCGCGCCACTCGAATTTTGACGCGAACGGCCCAAACTTTCGGAATTCGCCGAACGCCCGAACAGCCAATGTTCGAGTCGAACGTACGTTCGACTCGAACACGAAGCTCATCCCTAGTCAGCGACAACAGTATCGTGGCCACTGGGTTCAAGGCGTCATACAGCACTGGTAAGGGTGCACACAACAGAGCCCAACTTTACCCCATTTTTATGATGTGATGTTCTGAAATAAAAAATCCTAAAATGTGACAAAAGAGAACCTTTAGGGCTCATTCACACAAACCTTGCAAAGCAGTCTGCATTCGGATCGCTGTTCAGAGAGCATTTGACAGGCGGTGAGGAGATGTTGTAGCATCGTATCACCTTCTCACTGCCTGCTTTAACCCTTTGAACCCTGTGACCACTTGAATGGGTCACGTTTGGCGGGTGCTACGCCCACCAAAAGCGACAAAGCATATAATTCCTACCACAGCTGCAAAGCATGTGTACAACCCTGGCCCAAAGGGGGTGAGGTTGGGGAAGCGATAAAAATGCTACTCAACTGCGTGGCATTACCACCTCACAGCCGCTATCATGAACAAGCCCTTGCTGAGAGCTTTACAAAGGCTTTCATTGCATAGCTCCCTATGGTGAATGGTGACAGAAGAGTGGAGAACTCCCCTGTCGTTGCTGATTTCTCCAGCGTCCCTGTATGGAAAGGTCAGTGATTCTGCCTGCATAACAGTGATACATTTACTTACTGCAATGTTGTGGGCTAGTAAGCATTGGCAATGAGCGAGTTCTCATCCAGGGGTGCAATGTGCTAGTCCAGGTAAAACCCCCATTCCCCCCTGTCTATGGAAGCTGTAAAGGAAAGATGCAGACTAATGCAAGCTGAGTGACTCAGTTGAGGCCACCCATGGGTGAGCCACTCAGCTTGCACCACCTGTGACCCACCCTTTACAGGCAGCATGTTTGAAGATAGTCTCTGCTAAATAGAAGAGGAGCCATAGAGGAACTTTAAAGGTAAGCAGAAGATCAATGGATTCTGTTGCTTGGACCTGCTTGCTGTAGCTCAAGGTGACCCCTGCCGTTGCCCAATTTGGGACAACTCCACGCCATGTGATAAAGAGTGCCTATCTCAGTCTGATATCTGCTGCAGATAGGGGAGACAGTAGGGTTGCAATCTCTGGCGGTAGAGTTAATCTTTGGTAGAAAGTTCAACTGAATAATTTGGTCTTTAGCAGAGATGATCAGTTTGGTTTATTGTGAGTACAAGAGGCTTCATTGTCATAATCAAATAGTGAAATGCCCCCACCCAACCCTCAGGAGACTTCACAAGGCACTCAGGAGGTCACTGTGGACCATCTGGCAATCTGAGGCCCCATCTCCATCCTAAATTCTGGGCAGCCTGTGACTCCTGCTCCTCCTCCTCACCATCCATAAACATGCCGACTGTAAGCCATCGATAAGATAGAACGAGTCTAGAGACGGGTAGAAACTAACATTTTACTGAACGGGTAGTTGATGTTTGGAATAAACTACCAGCAGAGGTAGTGAGGCAGTCAACAGTAAATGGCTTCAAACATGTTTGGGACAAACCTAGATCTATACTCAGGTAACATAACAAAACGAAAAATATGGACAGTTTCAATAATTTTTATTAGTGTTACAAAAGACAGTAATACAATTTAGTAAACATTTTTACATTACTGATGCCTATCAAGAATGGTGAAGGCCTGCCTTCACTTTTTTTACGTAGCTAGGAATGAGCACCTCCTAATCTGTGATGTTCACCCCCCTTACCTTTCTTAGACCCCTTTCACACCACACCGCCCATTGCGTCGGCGGTAAAACGCCGGTATTTTTAGCGGCGTTTTACCGCCGGATTTGCGGCGCATTTTGGCCGCTGGTGGGGCGCTTTTACCCCCACTAGCGGCCGCGAAAGGGTTAAAACCGCCGGTAATACGCCGCAATAGCTGCGTTTTTCCGGCGGTATTACAGCGCTGCCCCATTGATTTCAATGGGGAGCAGCGGTGGAGGAGCGGTAAACACACCGCTCCTTCACCGCTCCAAAGAAGCTGCTGGCAGGACTTTTTTCTGACGTCCTGCCAGCGCACCACTGTAGTGTGAAAGCCCTCGGGGCTTTCACACTACAGACAATGGTGCAGCTTCTTTAGGGCGGATTGCAGGCGCTATTTCTAACGCTACAGCGCCTGCAAAACGCCCTGGTGTGAAAGGGGTGTTAAGGATCACCCTCCAAACTGTGACTCCATCTTACATCCGCACCTGTACCCAATAACCTGCAATGTACGATTCCCCATCCATTCCTATCATAAGGGGCACCTCACAACCCTATAAAGTGACCCACCATTTCCCGATACCAGACAGCTGACAATCTATGTACTTGTGTAAGATGTAGTAGATCTTCTGTTTTTAATACCAAATAGTGCAGGTGACCCATTCAGATAATCATGCCAATTAGCTTCAGAGGTGGTCTCATATGGCACAGCAATCCCACTTCCATGAGGGTCCTGGAAGAAACCCAAAAACATAAGAAAAGCAGTTAGTGCCACACCAATGTTTGTAGAGTCCAGAAAGAATTAGAGCATTATAGAGAATTACACCAAGCATACAGGACAAGAGAAGTGGTACTGTGCTGATTCCTTACATGCCGAATAAGAACAGATACTGAGAATTATACCCAGCACAGGGGACAAGAGAAGTGGCACTGTGCATTGTACATACAGACAGAAAAAGAATGATGTGCTCAGGAGGCGACACTTATGGGCACTGAGGTGGCACCGATATGCAGCATTGATAATCAGTGTCCCGATTATCTGTACAGGTCTCTTCTGCGAGGAAATGCCTGATTGGCTCTCCTCTCCTCACACACTGTCAATGTGAGGGGAACCGATGAACGGAACTTCCATATTTACATGTGATTGGTTGTGATTAGACACAGCTGATCACATGTTTAACCACTTTCAGACCGGACCATTTTGCTGGTAAATGACCAGAGGTCTTTTTACAATTTGGCACTGCGCTGCTTTAACTGGTAATTGCGCGGTCATGCAATGTTGTACCCAAACAAAATTTGCGTCCTTTTCTTCCCACAAATAGAGCTTTCTTTTGATGGTATTTGATTGCCTCTGCGATTTTTATTTTTTGCGATATAAACGTAAAAAGACCGCAAATTTTGAAAAAAAATGATATTTTCTACTTTTTGTTATTAGAAAAATCCAATAAACTCAATTTTAGTCATACATTTAGGCCAAAATGTATTCAGCCACATGTCTTTGGTAAAAAAAAAGTCAATAATTGTATATTTATTGGTTTGCGCAAAAGTTGTCACATCTACAAACTAAGGTACGTTTTCTGGAATTTACGCAGCTTTTAGTTTATGACTGCCTATCTCATTTCTTGAGGTGCTAAAATGGCAGGGCAGTACAAAACCCCCCCAAATGACCCCATTTTGGAAAGTAGACACCCTAAGGAAATTGATAAGTGGCATGTTGAGCCCATTGAATATTTTATTTTTTTGCCTCAAGCGATTGAATAATGACAAAAAATATTTTTTTTTTATTTTTTACACAAAGTTGTCACTAAATGATATATTGCTCACACATGCTATGGGCATATGTGAAATGACACCCCAAAATAAATTCTGCTGCTTCTCCTGAGTACGGGGATACCACATATGTGGGACTTTTTGGGAGCCTAGCCGCGTACGGGGCCCCGAAAACCAAGCACCGCCTTCAGGCTTTCTAAGGGCGTAAATGTTTGATTTCACTTCTCACTACCTATTACAGTTTTGAAGGCCATAAAATGCCAAGATGGCACAAAACCCCCACAAATGACCCCATTTTAGAAAGTAGACACCCCAAGCTATTTGCTGAGAGGCATTTTGAGTCCATGGAATATTTTATATTTTGCCACAAGTTGCGGGAATATTACAAACTTTAATTTTTTTTTATTTTTTTTTCACAAAGTTGTCACTAAATGATATATTGCTCACGCATGCCATGGGCATATGTGAAATGACACCCCAAAATAAATTCTGCTGCTTCTCCTGAGTACGGGGATACCACATATGTGGGACTTTTTGGGAGCCTAGCCGCGTACGGGGCCCCGAAAACCAAGCACTGCCTTCAGGATTTCTAAGGGCGTTACAGTTTTGAAAGCCATAAAATGCCAAGATGGCACAAACCCCCCCAAATGACCCCATTTTGGAAAGTAGACACCCCTAAATTTAGGGGTACACTAGTGAGACTAGGTAATAAATGGCGGGTGCCCTGAAACTATAAAAAAAATAACTAACCAACCAGCGTCACCTGTAACAGTTATATGGTGATCACTGGTGAAAGGGTTAACTAGGGGGCAATCAGGGGGCTTTATGCGGTAGTATATGGGGGTCCCTGGCGCTATAAAAAGCTGCGGCGAACCTAAATACCTACCTGCCTAACTAGCGTCACCTGTGACACTAATACAGCGATCAGAAAAACGATCGCTTATTAGGCTGGGTTCACACTGGAGCGATGTGGGAACGCCACGAATGCGCGGCGGGTTCCCGCATCACATGCCTCCCGGCGGCAGTTCACACTGCCCTATGCGAACTGCTGGGAGTGTCAGTGAAATGTTAATGACACCCCCAGATCAGTTCGCATATCGCAGTGCGATCTGCAAACTCGGATCGCATGGTGTGAACACCCATGCGATCCGATTCTGCTGCGGACCAAAAAAAGGGTCCCGTGCGAGTTTGCGGCGGGTGCGACACGAATTCAGCCATACTATCTGTATGGCTGAACTCGAATCGCACAGAGATCGGATGTGATTTGCACTGCAGTGCGGTGCGAATCACATCCGTTCTCATAAACCGCTGCAATGTGAACCCAGCCTTAGTGACACTGGCGACGGGGGGTGATCACGGGGTTAAACCTTTATTGGGGGGGTTAGGGGGTACCTTAGAACTATAGGGGGCTAACCCTAACTGCCCTAACAGTTATTACAGTCACAAATGACACCCGCCGGGTGATTAGGGGGTTAAACCTTTATTAGGTAATAAATGGCGGGTGCCCTGAAACTATAAAAAAATAACTAACCAACCAGCGTCACCTGTAACAGTTATATGGTGATCACTGGTGAAAGGGTTAACTAGGGGGAAATCAGGGGGCTTTATGCGGTAGTATATGGGGGTCCCTGGCGCTATAAAAAGCTGCGGCGAACCTAAATACCTACCTGCCTAACTAGCGTCACCTGTGACACTAATACAGCGATCAGAAAAATGATCGCTTATTAGGCTGGGTTCACACTGGAGCGATGCGGGAACGCCACGAATCCGTGGCGGGTTCCGGCATCGCATGCCTCCCGGCGGCAGTTCACACTGCCCTATGCGAACTGCTGGGAGTGTCAGTGAAATGTTAATGACACCCCCAGATCAGTTCGCATATCGCAGTGCGATCTGCAAACTCAGATCGCATGGTGTGAACACCCATGCGATCCGATTCTGCTGCGGGCCAAAAAAGGGTCCCGTGCGAATTTGCGGCGGGTGCGACACAAATTCAGCCATACTATCTGTATGGCTGAACTCGAATCGCACAGAGATCGGATGTGATTTGCACTGCAGTGCGGTGCGAATCACATTCGTTCTCATAAACCGCTGCAATGTGAACCCAGCCTTAGTGACACTGGCGACGGGGGGTGATTACGGGGTTAAACCTTTATTGGGGGGGTTAGGGGGGCACATTAGAACTAAAGGGGGCTAACCCTAACTGCCCTAACAGTTACTACAGTCACAAATGACACCAATGCAAAAAAAAAAAAAAAAAAGCAATTGGTGTCACTGTGACTGGGGGGGCAGGGGTAATTGGGGGGTGATCGGGTGGTAAAGGGGGGGGTGTGAGTGTGCCTGGCATGTTCTACTGTGTAGTGTAGTGCTTGTGCAACTCACCGATGCTCTCTCCTCGGTGCCGGAACGAAAAATACCGACACGGAGGAGAGAATACATCACTTCCTCTCCTGTGTTTACATTACAGGAGAGGAAGTGATGTCACCGGACATTTTCATTCGTCGGGAGCGATCGCGAGGGGGTGGCCATGAATGAATGGCCATCCCCTCGTCCGGGATCGCTCCCGAACGAATACCGACCGCCGCAGGCACCGGGCGGGGGCCCGATCGGGCCCCTGACCCGCGGGCAGGCAAGGACGTACATGTAAGCCCTTATGCCTGCCCGTGCCATTCTGTCGACGTACATCGTCGTGCGGCGGTCGGCAAGTGGTTAAAGAGCCAAGTCATTGGCTCGTTACAGTGATCGGGGTCACGCCCTCAAGCCCAGACTTCTCCTTTCTCCTCCATCTGGCACAACTTTCTTTTGGGACTTGTAGTACCACCAAGTTGCTCAGTTTAACGTCTCCAGATGGGGACTACATCACCCACAAATCCTTATAGTTTCCAGCAGCCCTACGTGGCTCCCTGGGTGGGCTTTCCCTTCCCAGGATATTCTGCAGCCAATCCTTGCCCTCCTGCTGTCTGAGTGTTAGGTGGGACCGTCATCCAGAACCCGCAGAGTCCTTTTTCTCCTCTTCTCTAGCCCAGCAGCTCTGGCAGGGAGAAGTAGAGAGTCTGCAGGGTAAGCTGTGTGATGACCCATCATGCAGAGGGACAAAGCAGCACCACTGCTCAGGCTGCAAAAGCACTTATGTATTCAAACAACACTACATGGATTTAACCACTTCAAGACCAGGCTATTTCTGACACTTGGTAAAGTCTGAATTTTTTTTTTTTGTCTGAATTACTTGGAACCCCCAAAAACATTATAAAGTTTAGCAGAGACCATAGAGAATAAAATGGCGGTTGTTTAAATATTTTATGTCACACTATTTGCGCAGTGGTCTTTCAAATGCAATTGTTTGAAAATAAATACACTTCAATGAATTAAAAAAAAAAACCTAAGCAGTAAAGTTAGCCCAATTTTTTGCATTATATGAAAAAAAGATGATGTTACACCGAGTAAATAGATACCCAACATGTCATGCTTTGAAATTGCGCACACTCATGGAATGGCGACAAACTACAGTACTTAAAAATCTCCATAGGTGGCGCTTTAAAAATATTTTTGTGGTTACCCGTTTAGTCACAGAGAAGGTATTGTGCTAGAATTATTGCTCTTGCTCGAACGATCGCGGCAATACCTCACGTTTGTGGTTTGAACACGGTTTACATTGGCGGGTGCGGGCGCGGAGGGATGGGGTATTTTAAAAAAAAAATATGTTTTTCTTATTTTTTTAATCACTTTAATTGCTGTCACAAGAAATGTAAACATCCCTGTGACAGCAATTGTCACGTCTCAGGTATTTTTTTGGGGGGACCTGACTAAATAATTGATAAAAACACCGGGGTCAATAGTCCAGGATTACCGCTTATCGCAAATCAAAAACCGCCCCATCCAATAGGGTGGGGTCCCTCAGCAACAGAAACAAGATACTCAAAAATGTCAATGAGGGTCAAGGGGAGGGTGGGGTAGAGAGGGGGTGTCTGGGGGGGGTGGTGAGGAAGAGAGGGGGTGTCTGGGGGGGGTGGTGAGGAAGAGAGGGGGTGTCTGGGGGGGGTGGTGAGGAAGAGAGGGGGTGTCTGGGGGGGAGGTGAGGAAGAGAGGGGGTGTCTGGGGGGGGGTGGTGAGGAAGAGAGGGGGTGTCTGGAGGGGGGGGGGGGAGGAAGAGAGGGGGTGTCTGGGGGGGGGGGGGGAGGAAGAGAGGGGATGTGGGGGGGGAGGTGAGGAAGAGAGGGGGTGTCTGGGGGGAGGTGAGGAAGAGAGGGCGTGTCTGGGAGGGGGGGGGTGAGGAAGAGAGGGGGTGTCTGGGAGGGGGAGGTGAGGAAGAGAGGGGGTGTCTGGGGGGAGGGAGGTGAGGAAGAGAGGGGGTGTCTGGGGGGAGGGAGGTGAGGAAGAGAGGGGGTGTCTGGGGGGAGGGAGGTGAGGAAGAGAGGGGGTGTCTGGGGGGAGGGAGGTGAGGAAGAGAGGGAGTGTCTGGGGGGAGGGAGGTGAGGAAGAGAGGGGGTGTCTGGGAGGGAGGTGAGGGGGTGTCTGGGAGGGGGGTGAGGAAGAGAGGGGGTGTCTGGGAGGGAGGTGAGGAAGAGAGGGGGTGTCTGGGAGGGGGGTGAGGAAGAGAGGGGGTGTCTGGGAGGGGGGTGAGGAAGAGAGGGAGTGTCTGGGGGGGAGGGAGGTGAGGAAGAGAGGGGGTGTCTGGGAGGGAGGTGAGGGGGTGTCTGGGAGGGGGGGTGAGGAAGAGAGGGGGTGTCTGGGAGGGAGGTGAGGAAGAGAGGGGGTGTCTGGGAGGGGGGTGAGGAAGAGAGGGAGTGTCTGGGGGGGAGGGAGGTGAGGAAGAGAGGGGGTGTCTGGGGGGGAGGGAGGTGAGGAAGAGAGGGGGTGTCTGGGAGGGAGGTGAGGAAGAGAGGGGGTGTGGGGGGAGTGAGGAATAGTGGGGGTGTCTGGGAGGGGGGTGAGGAAGAGAGGGGGTGTCTGGGAGGGGGGTGAGGAAGAGAGGTGGTGTCTGGGGGGTGTCCAAAGAATAGAGGAGAGTTGCTGGAGGAGTAGAAAGGGTAGGTGTGAGGTAAGTTGTCTTCCCCCACTCACCTCTTTTGTATCTGCAGTCACCGTGTGAAACTGTGAATGTGAAACGTCCTCTTCCTCCTCCAGTCATGTGACAAGGGGATAGAGGCTGGAGGGAGGAGTAACCCGACTCCTCTCCTGTCTGTACATCGGGGCTGTGAGTGTGAGACAGCCAGCTTGTGCTCTGTGCGGGAGGAGAGGTGGGGGGGACGCGCGCTTCCTGATTGGCGGAGGGGGCGGCGGATGACGTCATCGCGAGTATAAGACAGCTTAGCGGCGCCATTTTGACCATTGGATTGTCGGCTGCGTCACGGAGAGGGGCGTATCTTCTCACCGCTCTTTTGACTGATCAGACACAGCGCCTTCCAGTGGAATAACCGCAAACTACACCCCCCAGCTTTTTTGGAGACATAGTAAGTGTCATTAGCTCTGATCTCACCTTAGCGGGGAGGCGGGTCCAGGGGAGGCGGGTCCAGTGCGGGGATGGGGGAGCGGTCTGTCTCTCCCGAACTGCCCCGAAATGTTGTGTGTGACCCCCGCTGGCTGTCAATGATCCGTCTCGGTGTTTTCTCTCCTCCTTTCTGGTCTGAGGGAAGAGAAATCCCGGGCAGTGGCCCCCGACACCCTCCGTGACAGGGGCCCCCCCCGACACCCTCCGTGACAGGGGCCCCCCCCGACACCCTCCGTGACAGGGGCCCCCCCCGACACCCTCCGTGACAGGGGCCCCCCCCCCGACACCCTCCGTGACAGGGCCCCCCCCCCACACCCTCTGTGACAGAGGCCCCCCGACACCCTCCGTGACAGAGGCCCCCCCGACACCCTCCGTGACAGAGGCCCCCCCGACACCCTCCGTGACAGAGGCCCCCCTACACCCTCCGTGACAGGGGCCCCCCACACCCTCTTGGACAGGGGCCCCCGATTTCCTTTATGACAGGGGCCCCCCCGATTTCCTCCATGACAGGGGCCCCCCCGATTTCCTCCATGACAGGGGCCCCCCCGATTTCCTCCATGACAGGGGCCCCCCGATTTCCTCCATGACAGGGGCCCCGATTTCCTCCATGACAGGGGCCCCCGATTTCCTCCATGACAGGAGCCCCTGACACCCTGAATGTCAGGGGCCAGAAAACTTCCTCCATGATTAGGGACCCTAGGATTACAAGAGAGAACAATTTAGGGCACTTTCACACTGGGGGGGGGGGGGGGATGGGGGGATCGGCGGTAAATTGCCGCTATTTTTCAGTGTGAAAGTCGCCTCATATTTCTCATCTCCCCCTTTACTTCGGAGTCGTCTGTTTATAAATCACTATTAATATTCTGCTGTCTTCATAGCAATCGCTGCACATTGACAGATGAATCCTCCGTATTTTATACATTCATCTCCACCTTCTTTTCATATATTTATTACTGTTATCAGCACCTAAAGTGCTCTGGATTGTATTATATGAATTCTCACGTGTTGGATATTTATTTGCTCATTATTGTCACATTATTGGAATCGCCATTAATTACATCCTTGTACACCGATGTCATGTCAGCTTTGATGCATCAATTCATTTGCCAATCACTACAGCAGCCCCTCCATTCCATATATATACCAATCACATTACATACCCATAAGATATCGGGTGCCTGCGGCAGCGGGTCACTTTTCATCATTATATCTAATTCAAAGTGGGAGTATCCACTACACAGTTATTATGCCCCCCCACCAACTCACATCCCACCCCTATCCCCCCTCCTAGCAGAAATCTACCCCCCAATCCCTCCTCCTAGAACAAATCCCCCAAATCACTAATCCACCCAGTCCCTCCTCCTTGCAAAAATCCTCCCAATCCCCCCTTCTAGCAATAACCCCCCCAATCCATTCTCCCAGGACAAATCCCCCCCAACCCCCTCCTAACACAAATCCTCCCCAATCCCCCCTTCTAGCAATAACCCCCCCAATCCATTCTCCCAGCACAAATCCCCCAACCCTCCCTCCCAGCACAAATCCCCCAACCCTCCCTCCCAGCACAAATCCCCCCTCACGACAAGGAAAGGAGGAGGAGGGAGGGGAGCACTCTGGCGCTTGACCGCCCCCCACCTCTGTGGCGCCCGGGTGAACTGCACCCGCCTAGGATTGGCCCTGGTTCCCAGTGTCAGTTTCATTCCGGGACACTGTATTGTCCCGGAATGAAGGTGCACGTGACCGGGGACAAAAATGTAAATTACGGGATAATCCCGGGCAATCCGGGACACGTGGGCACCCTATATGGAGCAGAGTGGGGGCATCTTTCCCTCACGTGGCATCCAGCCTCACAGGGAAGAGGACAGGATCGTCTCTGCCACTACAGACGGCTCTGGTAAGCGGTGGAGATGACGCACCACGGCGGGCGGGGGGGGGCCCTTCTCCCGCCGACGATAAAAGTGATCTTGCGACAAATCCACCGCAGAGACCACTTTTATCTGAAAGCGGACCGCCCGCTGTTGAAGAGGATACCAGGGTTGTGGCATTCCCAACGGTATGCCCACAGGGTGACCCTGGGCACATCCTAATCACCACATGCGGCACATATTCCCCTGTTTTACTGACACTGGTCACTGCCCTATTGACACCATCCATGATTTCATGTTTTAATATGTTTGTTTACATTTATTTCTAAACGTCTGTGTATACAAACACTATATTATCAAAAGTATTGGGACACCTGCCTTTACATGAAATTTAATGGCATCCCAGTCTTATTCCGTAGGGCTCAATATTGAGTTGGCCCACCCTTTGCAGCTATAACAGCTTCAACTCTTCTGGGGAGGTTGTCCACAAGGTTTTGGAGTGTGTCTATGGGAATGTTTGACCATTCTTGCAGAAGAACATTGGTAAGGTCAGGCACTGATGTGGATGAGAAGTCCTGGCTCGCAGTCTCTGCTCTAATTCATCCCCAAGGTGTTCTATCAGGTTGGGGTCGGGACTTTTATATATTTAAAAAAAACAAAGTTGTCATGAAATGCCACCAAAATAAGATGTATTAAACCTGTCAGATGTCAGGGGATCAAGGGCACCACATCCCAAAGAGATATATACAAATGTAGCACTAACCCCCGAAGGAGCTGCTGGTTAGATTGGGCCACGGGGTGTCCCGTGGTAGATGGCCCAGTAACTTGAGAGACTGACGACAGATCCACTTAAATGGATTTTATTTGCAAAAACCGTAGACAATGAACAGTCTCTTAACATGGGATCAGAGGGTTGGAAAGGAAGTTCAGGTACTCTTATGCCGCGTACACACGATCAAACAATCCCCCCGTGTGTAGCCTCAGGCAGACTTTTTTTTACCCAAAAGTACGGCGGGCTTAGAAAGTAGTTTTGCAGTCCAATCTTTCCGTCGGACTCGCATTTCAGCGGACAATCCGGCCGTGCGTGTGCCAGTCCGCCGTACTTTTGAAATGAACGGACTTTTCCCGCCCGGAGAAAAGTCCACTCATTTTGAGCGCGTCTCCAGGTAGCTGGGGCCAGCGAAGGAGGTGTCGCTGACTACAACCCCCCCCCACTGACTACAACCCCCCACTCTGTCCTCTGCCCATGAGATACTGTTATAGCGCCATCAATTTACACAGCACTTTACATATACAGTAAAACCTTGGTTTGAGAGTGTTTTGCAAGACAAGCAAAATGTTTTAAATAAACTGTTTCCACGCCTATATCCATTGAGGTTCTTCGATCCTTGGTGTGTAATCACCGACAAGCCTGAAAAAGCTGCCACTGTGCCGCCCATCTCCCCAGCACTTGCCTTGTCTCGGGTGGGCATCGGGTGACGGTGATGTCCGGTGTCCCCCATTTCTTCCCTGACCCTGATGTCTTCTCCAGCCTGCTCCTCCTCTGCTATGATTGGACACCTATCACATGTCCAATCACAGAGCCTGTCATTTCAACAAATCAGGTGACAGGTAACACAAACCCTGCGCACCTGATTGGCTGATAGGGGGTTCAATGTTAGCAAAATGAATCCCTTTGTTTTGCTAACATAAAGCTGAGTTTTTGGGTGCCTATTAGAGCCGACGGTGGGGATTAAAGCGGTGCCAGGAGAAGGGGGGGGAGGGTTGGCGGCGCTCCTGTGCCCTTTATGAACACAACGCTGCTGGTGCCATGCAATTATGCTCTCCAACTGCTAGGAGAGCAGCTAGACTCAAAATCAGCTTACTACAGCAGATCAGGCAGCAATTGAGATTGGTTGCCAGAGAATACAGCACATCATTACCACTCAATAACTGGTTGCTAGAGGAAACAGCACACATTACGGCTGCTTTGTTGCTAATAGTTACTGCACATTACGGCTCACTGATTGGTTGCTATAGGTCAGGGATCCTCAAACTACGGCCCTCCAGCTGTTGGAGCTACGCATCCCATGAGGCATTGTAAAACTCTGACATTCACAGACATGACTAGGCATGATGAGAATTGTAGTTTCTGACCAACTGGAGGGCCGTAGTTGGACGACCCCCTGCTATTGGTTACTGTGCATCATTACCACTTAATGGTTGCTAGAGACAACAGCACATCATTAAAACTCACTGCTTGGTTGCCCGTGACATCTCCAGTAGGCACTGCAGCAAGGTCTATATCCTGGCAGTGGCTCAGCAACACATCTTCTCACTCTTCCAGTCTCCCCCACATAGTATTCGCTTGGTGGTTTTTCAGCAGCTCAGTCTCTCACAGGGGGAACTGTACTGCTGTACCGCTCACCAACTCTCCCATAACACTGCGCCATCCTGGTGAATTTTTGCCTGGGCAAATCTTGCTCCCTTTACAAAAAGCAGGGTTGAGTTCAGGCCCCATGGACTTTGGTGAATAGGCCATTCCTTGAGACTACATGTCCCATTCATGCCCCTCAAGTCTCTTCTGATTGGCAGCTCATTCTTCTTAGCTGGAGAGAGGGGGAAGAGGGAGCGAGCAGTGATTAGACAGGGCTGGTGCTGACAGGAGGGGGGGGGGGCAGGAGGTTGCGAGCGCACAGACAACCTGCAGCTGCGCCTTTTCCCTCTGATAGCGCAGCAGACCCGAGACCTGTAATGCCTGTGCAGCGGTGTGAGGGGAGAGCGCTCAGCTACACTGATATGATAGGGAGGCAGCATGGGCCCCTGTAGCTATGAGCAACCCCTGGGCTCAAGGGGCAGCTGCTTTGGGCCCCACAAAAATAACTGGGCCCGGGGCAGCTTCTCCTTTTGCCCCGCCTGACTGGATCTCTTCGCACACACCTTAATCTGCTCAGGCCACATACCTCTGGTACACTTTTCCCCGCTCATACCACACCCTGGCTTGGAGTTAGCGGAACACACTTTCACCCTGAATCTGATGGAGCCAATGCACCTCGTTAATATGTGGCCTGCAGTATACCCTTTTAATGCTGCAGAGGATGCATGAAAAAGACCATTTAAACAGCCTTGCAAATACCACACACAATGTCTGCTGGACTGAATAGAAAATAAATAAAAAAAGACACATTAACAAAACCATAATTGTGTTTTAATGTTTTTTTTTATTTTTTTAAACAAATATATTATAATGGAGTCAATATCAGCAAATTGAGATATATACTGTAAATAAATGGGGAAAAAAAATTCATTTTTCACACACAAGCAGTGGGGGAAAAAAATGAAGAGAGCAAGAAAATAAAGATTAATAAAAGTTGAAAATACTACTGGGGTAATGGGGGGGGGGGGGGGGGAGGGGGGGGAGGGGGGTGTTTGAACCAAGAGTTGCACTATAAACGTTAGTCCTTTAAAAAAAACGAATAAAAAAAGCAGGGGGGGGGGGGGGCTAGAAATACATCTGGACGTCCATTTGTTTTCATTGAAAAAAAAATCAAAAATGAATCTCCTGATGTAATAAAGAATATACAAAATCTAGAAATAATATGGCTTTAGTGCCTGCCCCAGATATTTAACCTGAATAGATCCCCAAGCAAAATACAGAATTAAAGTGCTTTATAATATTAACCCCTTCAGATCTGCATTATAGCCGAATGACGGCTACAGTGTGGACCTACATTGCCAGGAGGCCATCAATAGACGCCCCCCCCCACACTGTGATCACCGAGTCAATGAGAGGAGCGCGAGGAGAAAAAATAGCCAATCACTGGCTTCTGTGCAAAGGACATCAGTCCCGAAGAGGAAGATGCACAGCCATCTCATCTGTGCCCACCAGTGCCGCCTGCCAGTGCCCACAGTGGCACGAATCACAAATCAGTGCCATCTATCAATGCTCACTAGTGATGCCAATCAGTGCCACCTTGCAGTGCTGCCTATCAGTGTCACCTACCAGTGCCACCTATTAGTACCCCTTCTCAGTGCCCACCAGTGTCACCTATCAATGCCCTTCAGTGGGATTCCCTTAAAGCGGTAGTAAACTGCAGTAAAACAAAACAAAAAAAAAACTTCCCGCGTAAGGCAATGTCATAATGTGCTAGTATGTATCGTATACTAGCACATTAATAGAGACTTACCTTAAAACAAAGCCATGCAATGGCGCACTTTCACTGCTGACAGGACTTCCATCTTCATCCGGCCTCCCGGGTTCATGGCCTCCGGGTACATGAGTGGCCAGGGGCGCTATGACGTCACTCCCGCCCATGCGCATAGGAGCCACCATTTATGGCATGGGCTCTGACAGTCTGGCACTGTATGCTTCCTCTCACATCCTGTTTGGATATGAGACAGGAAGTGAGGGAAAATCTCCAAAATGGGACACAGATGGTGAAAACAAATAATAATAATAATAAAAAAAATCTGGCAGGGGTTATAACCCTCTCTTGCTCTATCCAAAAATAAAACGTTTTACCTATACTTCCATTTTTAAATAGGGTTGCCCCAATACCACTTTAAGACGGAGTACAAGTACTGATCATTTTTTTATAAAATTCTTGCTGATACCGATTGCTGATACTTTTTTTTATGTCATGTGACAGTGACACTAATATGCAGTACTGATGGGCACTGATAGGTGGCACTGATGAGGTGTGGACTTTGTAGGGCAGCTACAGCACTGGAAACAAGTTACATATTTCACCCTAAAATAAGGCGACCAGATTTTTAAAATGAAATACGGGAACATATTTTTATTTTTTACTAGTAATGGCAGCAATCAGTGACTCATAGCGGGACTGCGATATTGCGGTGGACAAATCGTACACTAATGCCACTTACACACGACTGGTTTTCCCGTCGGAATAAACTTCGAAGGTTTTTCTGACGGAAAATCGCGTGTCTTGCCTACACACAATCACACCAAAGTCCGACCGTCTAGAACGCGGTGATGTGCAACACGTACGACGGGACTAGAAAAGGGAAGTTCAATAGCCAGTAGCCAATAGCTGTCGTCTCGTACTTGCTTCAGAGCATGCGTCGTTTGTGGAACAGCAAACAGACGAGGGTTTTCCCCATAGGAATTGGTTCCGCCGGAAATATTTAAAACTATTTTCTATTTCTAGGTCCGTCAGAATTTTCGAAAAAAAAATAAGTCAGATGAGGCCCACACACGATGGGAATATCCGATGAAAAGATTCCATCTGACTTTTTCTGTCAGACATTCCACTCGTGTGTACGCGGCATTAGTGACACTTTTGACACTTTGTGGGAACCAGTGACACTAATACAGCGATCAGTGCTAACAATATGTACTGAGAGAGAGCCCCATGTAATCTCTTCTGACAGCAGCAATGTGCGGTTTGTTTTTCCCTGCAAAGCAGGAAGTAGAAAACAGCACAGAGCGCACACAGTACCACACGTTGGTCACACATTTAACCCTTTGATCGCCCAAGTTGGTAAACCCTTCCCTGCCAGTGTCATTAGTACAGTGACAGTGCATATTTTTAGCACTGATCACTGTATTGGTGTCACTGGTTCACAAAAATGTGATGTAAGGTGTCCAGTTTTAAAGCTGCAATCTCCCAGTCCCGCTATGAGTCCCTGATCACCACCATTACTAGTAAAAAAAAAGAAATAAAAAAAATTCCATAAATATATCCAATAGTCTGTAAACACAACTTTTGTGCAAACCAATCAATATTCGCTTATTGGGATTTTGTACCAAAAATATGTAGCAGAATTCATATTGGCCTCAACTGATAATAACATGTGATTTTTTTTTTTTTTTTTATCAGATGTGTTTAACCACTTCAGCTCCGGACCAATAAACACCTTAAGGACCAGAGGTCTTTTTGCAATTTCGCACTGCGCTGCTTTAACTGGTAATTGCGCGGTCATGCAATATTGCACCCAAACGAAATTTGCGTCCTTCTCTTCCCACAAATAGAGCTTTCTTTTGATGGTATTTGAGTGCCTCTGCGATTTTTTTTTTTTTTTTTGCGATATAAATGGAAAAAGAGCGAAAATTTTGAAAAAAGATATTTTCTTCTTTTTGTTATAAGAAAAATCGAATAAACTAAATTTTAGTCATACATTGAGGGCAAAATTTATTCAGCCACATGTCTTTAGTAAAAAAAATGTCAATAAGCGTATATTTTTTGGTTTGCGCAAAAGTTATAGCGTCTACAAACTAGAGTACATTTTCTGGAATTTACACAGCATTTAATTTATGACTGCCGATCTCATTTCTTGAGGTGCTAAAATGGCAGGGCAGTACAAATCCCCCCCAAATGACCCCATTTTGGAAAGTAGACACCCCAAGGAAATTGCTGATGGGTATGTTGAGCCCATTGAATATTTATTTTTTTGTCCTAAAGGATTGCAGCGGCGCTTTGCGGGCGGGTTTAACCCCTTTTCGGCCGCCAGCGGGGGTTAAAACCACCCCGCTAGCGCCCGCGCACCGCCGCTAAAACGACGGTAAAGCGCCGCTAAAAATAGCGGCGCTTTACCGCCGACGCTGCTCTCGCCCCAGTGTGAAAGCAGCCTAAGGGTGCAAATTTTTGATTTAACTCCTTACTACCTATCACAGTTTCGAAGGCCATAAAATGCCAAAATAGCACAAAACCCCCCAAAATGACCCCATTTTGGAAAGTAGACACCCCAAGCTATTTACTGAGAGGCATGTTGAGTCCATGGAATATTTTATATTTTGCCACAAGTTGCAGGAATATTACAAACTTTTTTTTTTTTTGCACAAAGTTGTCACTAAATGATATATTGCTCACACATGCTATGGGCATATGTGAAATGACACCCCACAATACATTCTGCTGCTTCTCCTGAGTACGGGGATACCACATGTGGGACTTTTTGGGAGTCTAGTCGCGCACGGCACCCCGAAAACCAATCACCACCTTCAGGATTTCTAAGGGTGCAAATTTTTGATTTAACTCCTCACTACCTATCACAGTTTCGAAGGCCATAAAATGCCAAAATAGCACAAAACCCCCCCAAATGACCCCATTTTGGAAAGTAGACACCCCAAGCTATTTACTGAGAGGCATGTTGAGTCCATGGAATATTTTATATTTTGCCAAAAGTTGCGGGAATATTACAAACTTTTTTTTTTTGCACAAAGTTGTCACTAAATGATATATTGCTCACACATGCTATGGGCAGAAGTCAAATTACACCCCAAAATAAATTCTGCTACTTCTCCCGAGTATGGGGATACCACATGTGGGGGACTTTTTGGGAGCCTAGCCACGTACGGGACCCCGAAAACCAAGCACTGCCTTCCGGATTTAAATATAAAATGCTACCAAAAAACCTGTTAGCGATGGCAGGGATCAGGCCTGACTCTGCGATCGCTGCAGTTATGTGTTTAGTGTTTTGTAAGTGACAGTGATCGATCGATACTGCACTTGGGTGGGCTGGGCAGAGGGGCAAAACGCAGGTGCTAGCAGGTATCTGGGCTGATCCCGCTAACAATGCGTTTTTTTGGAACCCTAAACTGCTGGGGACGCTAGTATAGATCTGATCAGATCAGATATTGATCTGTTCAGATTCTATAGCACTACGGGAGGTGTATGCTTTGCGTGTGGGTGTTAGCGGTACTGGCACTAACCTAGCGCTGCCTGGGGCGACGCAGACCCTGACCCTAAATTGATATCACCCGCTGGGTGATCAGGGGGTTAAACCTTCATTGGGTAATAAATGGTGGGTGCCCTGATGCTATAAAAAACAAACTAACCAGAGTCACCCGTAACACTTATACGGTGATCAGTGGTGAAAGGGTTAACTAGGGGCAATCAGGGGGTTCAAATTTTTATTAGGTAGTATATGGGGGTCCCTGACGCTATATAAAAACCTGACGGGGAACCTAAATAACTAACTGGCTAACCAGCGTCACCAGTGACACTTATACTGTGATCGCTGGTGAAAGGGGGTGAAAGGGTTAACTAGCAGCAATCAGGGGGTTAAAACCATTATTGGGTAGTATATCGGGGTACCTAGCGCTATAAAAACCTGGCGGTGAACCTAAAAAAATAACTAGCTACCTAGCGACACATGCAGCGATCAGAAAAATGATCGCTTAGTGACACTGGCAAAAGGGGGTGAAAGGGTTAACTCTAGGGGCAATCAGGGGGTTAAATCTTTATTGGGGGGTGATAGGGGGCTACCCTGGACCTAACACTAACTGTCCTGACAGTTTTTACTGTCACAACTGACACTGAATGCATTGATCAGTAAAGAAATGATCAATGCAATCAGTGACACTGTGACTGGGGGGGGGGGGGGGATCGGGGGGCGATCGGGGGGCGGATCGGGGGGGGTTTGTGTGCCTGTGTGTACCTACATGTCAGTGTAGTGTTGGTGCACACTTACTATTAGTCTTCTCCTCGTAGTCCAGTCAAAAAGACCGCCCCGAGGAGAATGACATCACTTCCTCCTTCCTATGTAAACAATACACAGTGGGAGGAAGCTTCTCATTGGCCAGGAGCGATCCAGAGGGGGTGGCCCAAAACCAACGGCCATCCCCTCATCACGGAACGCTCCTGGAGCGAACCGGACCGCCGTATCCAGCGGGAGGGGGTCCGATCGGACCCCCCACCCGCTGGAAGGCAATCACGTAGATCTACGTGATTGTGCCTGCCTGTGCCATTGTGTTGACGTACATTGGCAATACGGCGGTCCTGAAGTGGTTAAGGCTGGGTTCACACCAGTGCGATGCAGAAACCCTGCGAGTTCCCGCATCGCACCCGACTCGCACAGCACTTCACATTGCCATATGCGAACCACTCTGAGTGTCAATATAATGTTAATGACGCCCCCATTTCAGCTCGCATACCGCACTGCGAACTGTCAGTTCGGCCATGAATCGGATCGCATAGGTGTGAACACCCCTGCGATTCAATTCTTGTGCAGACCAGCAGACCAAAAATAGTTTCCTGTGCGAGTTTGGTCCGAATGCGACTATCTGTATGGCTGAAATCGTATCCCACGGACATTGCATGTGAATTGCACTGCAGTGCGGTGAAAATCACATGCGATCTCACACAGCGAACCAGTGTGAATCGGCCCTTATAGCACAAAGCAAAAAATATTTATTTGTTCCAAAATTGTCTTTTTTTTCTATCTATATTGTTTCTGGAGCAAAAAAACAAAAAGCAGAGGTGATCAAATACCACCAAAAGAAAGCTGTATTTGTGGGGGGGGGGGACATTTTATTTGGGTACAGAGTCGCATGACCATGCAATTGTTAGTTAAAATAAGGCAGTGCCATATCGCAAGAAATGGCTCGGTCATTAAGGGGGAGGGGGGGTAAATCTTCTGGACCTGAAGTGGTTAATGTCCGAAATATATATATATATAAAAAAAACGTAACTCACACCACATTCAGTCCAGTGCATTTTTCCCCCAAACGCATTGGAAAGTAGGTTATATGATTTCCAATGACATAGGTCCCCCCAGTGCAGTGCCCCGGGGCTTTCCAGTTCCAGGGAAAAAAAATTTGCTACACTGGAAGGCAATAAAACGCATAGAAAACTGCACTGGAATGCATCAAAAATGCACCGGACCCCAGTACAGTGAAAAACTGAAAAAAAAAAGAAAAAAGCATCTGGAAGTGCATCAAACACACACCGGAACGCACCAAAAACGCATTAAACACATTCATGCAAAACACATGCGGAAGGCGTTTTTGCGGAGTGAAGCAGCCCTAAGTGTTCCTGACATCTCCTTACATATGTCACCGTTATTTCCCACTTCAATCGTCTTCTCCATTGGAATATAACATGAAATGTACCTGAAGAGTAAATAAAGGAACTCGGGATGCACACCAATAGTGATGGACGAACTTCCGACGGGACGTTTCGCGAACGCGAAACGCGAACGGACACAAACGTTCGCGAAAACGACCGTTCGCCGCGGGCTCCATTGACTTCAATGGGAGGCGAATTTCGCAAACCTTTAGGTCGAATTTGCGGCCACGGGGTAATTATTAGGGGGTAGCACGTAGTCCCACCACCTGGACAATAGCATAATACATGTATGAGGTGAATTTGGGATCGATAACTACAAGCATTTTTTTTTTATTTGGGAAATTGTTCTGACAATTCAGGACTATGGAGCTAATGAAGACAATGGAGGAGAGGGAAGGTCAGGGACCAGGGTAGGCAAACAAGAGGGTGCAGGAGATACAGAGCACTGACAGCAGCACCGTAATACAGAGCACTGACAGCAGCACCGTAATACAGAGCACTGACATCAGCACCGTGACATACAGCGCTGACAGCAGCTCCGTGACATACAGCGCTGACAGCAGCTCCGTGACATACAGCGCTGACAGCAGCTCCGTGACATACAGCGCTGACAGCAGCTCCGTGACATACAGCGCTGACAGCAGCACCGTGACATACAGCGCTGACAGCAGCTCCGTGACATACAGCGCTGACAGCAGCTCCGTGACATACAGCGCTGACAGCAGCTCCGTGACATACAGCGCTGACAGCAGCTCCGTGACATACAGCGCTGACAGCAGCTCCGTGACATACAGCGCTGACAGCAGCACCGTGACATACAGCGCTGACAGCAGCTCCGTGACATACAGCGCTGACAGCAGCTCCGTGACATACAGCCTGACAGCAGCTCCGTGACATACAGCGCTGACAGCAGCACCGTGACATACAGCGCTGACAGCAGCACCGTGACATACAGCGCTGACAGCAGCACCGTGACATACAGCGCTGACAGCAGCTCCGTGACATACAGCGCTGACAGCAGCTCCGTGACATACAGCGCTGACAGCAGCTCCGTGACATACAGCGCTGACAGCAGCTCCGTGACATACAGCGCTGACAGCAGCTCCGTGACATACAGCGCTGACAGCAGCTCCGTGACATACAGCGCTGACAGCAGCTCCGTGACATACAGCGCTGACAGCAGCTCCGTGACATACAGCGCTGACAGCAGCACCGTGACATACAGCGCTGACAGCAGCTCCGTGACATACAGCGCTGACAGCAGCACCGTAAGCAGCCCCAGGAGGAAGTCAGCACAGCACAGGGATGGTGTGATCCCCTCATAATAAGAACCCCCAGGAGGAAGTCAGCACAGCACAGGGATGGTGGGAGCCCCTCATAATAAGAACACCCAGGAGGAAGTCAGCACAGCACAGGGATGGTGGGAACCCCTCATAATAAGCAGCCCCAGTAGAAATATGACACCGCTCAACCTCTTCAAAGAGGAGGGTAGGGGCATATAGTACGGTGTGCTTTTTTGGGTCAGGGAAGTGAGCCAAATGAATTAAGAAGGTCTGTGTGCTTGATTCCAAAAATTGTTTATAGACATATACATGGTCTACTGATCACATGTGTTGAATTCCTCCGAGATCCATGCCTCATTCATTTTTAGAAATGTGAGGTAGTTAACACTGTCGTGAGCTAGGCGAGTACGCTTATCGGTCACAATCCCCCCTGCTGCGCTGAACGTCCTTTCGGACAGGACACTGGATGAGGGGCAAGCCAACAGTTCGATTGCAAATTGGGCAAGCTCTGGCCAGAGGTCAAGCCTGCCCACCCAGTAGTCTAGGGGTTCATCACTCCTCAGAGCGTCCACATCGGCCGTTAACCCAATGTAGTCGGACACCTGACGGTCTAGGCGTTCCCTGATGCTGGATCCGGATGACACCTGTCGATGGGTCGGCTGAAAGAATGACCTCATATCCGAAGTCACCAACACATCTTCAAACCGGCCTCTTCTTGCAGGCGCTGTTGGATTGGTACCCGCAAATCCTTCTCTGGGAGTGGGAATTGCTCCTCTGCCAGCGCACGCAAAAGCAGAATGCAGCATTTCTCGAAGCAAGGCCTGGAAGTGCTGCATTCTGACAGCCCTCTGCGACGGCGGTAACATTTCCGCCATTTTGTGTTTGTACCGGGGATCTAAGTACGTTGCCACCCAGTACTGGTCCTTGACCCTCATGCTTTTTATACGGGGGTCCCTATTAAAACACTGGAGCATGAAGGCCCCCATTTGCACTCAAGCGGAAGGTATGTGGTGGTGGTGGTGTTGTTGGTGGTAGTGTCTTTGGGGGTGCACATAGCAGAGAGTGAAGAAGAGGGTGCAGATCGAGAGGATGAGGAGGGTGCAGAAGAATAAGGCTGAGTGAGCCACTCAACCAAGTCTGGTGCGTCCTTTAAAGTAATTGAACGCACCTTCTGCAACTTCCCACTTTGGCTCAAGGCTGTTGCTCCTGCCCTACCCCTACCACCCCTGCGGAAGGGCCTGCCTCTTCCTCTGCCTGTCATTTTTTAAATCACCCTGTGACAAAACTCTTAGTCCCTATACCGCTGAAGGACTGCTGCAGTATAGGGCAGCGGTCAGCAGTAGTGCACGTCAACCCTATGTATTGTGGACCGATAGCGGTCCTTACAGAACAGCAGACTGTACTGCACTCAGGCCTATGTACCGTAGCACCCTATACCAAGTTACCAGTCCTTATAAAAACTTTTGTGGACCAAGCAGGTTGTGTGTTAGTGTTTAGCAGACTGTGCGTCAGTCCCTATACCGCTGAAGGACTGCTGCAGTATAGGGCAGCGGTCAGCAGTAGTGCACGGCAACCCTATGTATTGTGGACCGATAGCGGTCCTTACAGAACAGCAGACTGTAACGCACTCAGGCCTATGTACCGTAGCACCCTATACCAAGTTACCAGTCCTTATAAGAACTTTTGTGGACCAAGCAGGTTGTGTGTTAGTGATTAGCAGACTGTACGTCAGTCCCTATACCAATGAAGGACTGCTGCAGTATAGGGCAGCGGTCAGCAGTAGTGCACGGCAACCCTATGTATTGTGGACCGATAGCGGTCCTTACAGAACAGCAGACTGTAACGCACTCAGGCCTATGTACCGTAGCACCCTATACCAAGTTACCAGTCCTTATAAGAACTTTTGTGGACCAAGCAGGTTGTGTGTTAGTGATTAGCAGACTGTACGTCAGTCCCTATACCAATGAAGGACTGCTGCAGTATAGGGCAGCGGTCAGCAGTAGTGCACGGCAACCCTATGTATTGTGGACCGATAGCGGTCCTTACAGAACAGCAGACTGTACTGCACTCAGGCCTATGTACCGTAGCACCCTATACCAAGTTACCAGTCCTTATAAAAACTTTTGTGGACCAAGCAGGTTGTGTGTTAGTGTTTAGCAGACTGTGCGTCAGTCCCTATACCGCTGAAGGACTGCTGCAGTATAGGGCAGCGGTCAGCAGTAGTGCACGGCAACCCTATGTATTGTGGACCGATAGCGGTCCTTACAGAACAGCAGACTGTAACGCACTCAGGCCTATGTACCGTAGCACCCTATACCAAGTTACCAGTCCTTATAAGAACTTTTGTGGACCAAGCAGGTTGTGTGTTAGTGATTAGCAGACTGTACGTCAGTCCCTATACCAATGAAGGACTGCTGCAGTATAGGGCAGCGGTCAGCAGTAGTGCACGGCAACCCTATGTATTGTGGACCGATAGCGGTCCTTACAGAACAGCAGACTGTAACGCACTCAGGCCTATGTACCGTAGCACCCTATACCAAGTTACCAGTCCTTATAAGAACTTTTGTGGACCAAGCAGGTTGTGTGTTAGTGATTAGCAGACTGTACGTCAGTCCCTATACCAATGAAGGACTGCTGCAGTATAGGGCAGCGGTCAGCAGTAGTGCACGGCAACCCTATGTATTGTGGACCGATAGCGGTCCTTACAGAACAGCAGACTGTACTGCACTCAGGCCTATGTACCGTAGCACCCTATACCAAGTTACCAGTCCTTATAAAAACTTTTGTGGACCAAGCAGGTTGTGTGTTAGTGTTTAGCAGACTGTGCGTCAGTCCCTATACCGCTGAAGGACTGCTGCAGTATAGGGCAGCGGTCAGCAGTAGTGCACGGCAACCCTATGTATTGTGGACCGATAGCGGTCCTTACAGAACAGCAGACTGTAACGCACTCAGGCCTATGTACCGTAGCACCCTATACCAAGTTACCAGTCCTTATAAGAACTTTTGTGGACCAAGCAGGTTGTGTATTAGTGTTTAGCAGACTGTGCGTCAGTCCCTATACCGCTGAAGGACTGCTGCAGTATAGGGCAGCGGTCAGCAGTAGTGCACGGCAACCCTATGTATTGTGGACCGATAGCGGTCCTTACAGAACAGCAGACTGTACCGCACCCAAGCCTATGTACCGTAGCACCCTAGACAGACCAAGTTACCAGTCCTGATAAAGAGCTTTGTGGAACAAGTGAGTTGTGAATGATTAGCAGACTGCAGCAGAAGGGCAGCAGTCAAGTATAATATTCTTTCTATATTTGGAAGAAAGAATATTATACGTGTACAAGCCTATTACCGTACCACTGATACCAGTCCTGAAAAGAACCTTTGTGGAACTAATAGTAACAGCAAGTCTTTAAAATTATCCTCACTGCCTGACACACTGCTTCCTGCCTGTCCCTATACAAATTGGCAAAAAAGAGTAGGCTGGAACGATTAGCTGGAACAGCTCTTTTGTGGACCTGATAGTAACAGCTAATGATGATGATGATGATGATGATGAAGAAAGACTAATCTGGCTGAGCTGTCCCTAAAATAGCAGCATACAGCGCTCTGTCCCTTTATCTAAACTGACAAAAGAAACTCAGGCTGCTGACCTAACACCTATACCAGTCCTGAAAAGAACTTTTGTGTACCAAATAGCTAGCGTTTTCTCTGTCCCTACTCCACACAGGATCCTTTCCCTACAGTGACAGAAGAAAGAATGTAAAATGGCCACCGGATCGGGTGTATTTATAGGTTAGGGGGAATGTCCAAGTGTCCATGAGCTGTCATGTCTCAATTGGTTGTCCTGTAACACATGATAAACGTGTCACGAAAGGTTAAAGTTCTTGTATACATTAAACACGTAAGTCCGCCGGGGCGAACGACGGAAAAAGGCGTTCGAACCCGCGGACGGCGAAAGTCGGAAATTCGCCGCGAAACGACCGCCGGGCGAAACGTTCGTCCATCACTACACACCAACGTTTTGGCCCCTCCCACACGATCGGCGCGCTCTGATCTGTGCGTTTTTCAGGTGGATCTGAGCGGGCCCCCCATTGACTCCTATGGGGAGACGGATGTCAGCAGAGATGTGCCCCCCTGACACCCGCCTGCCACCCGAACCGCTAAAAACAGACGTATGGCGACACGTTCAGCCAGCCACCTGATTGGATGTCATCTATTGCAGCTTAACGATCAGTAGATGTGGTGGCTGTATTCGTTTTCTTTTTTAAGGACTCCTTCACATAGACGTGTCCGTGTACGGACTCTGCGATGCTCAGTAGGGATCGCTCCGTTGATCCCCGCTCAGCAGGTGGATGACAGCTCCATCTCTGTACACTGTGCAGGACGGACCTATCAGAGCTCCGCTCTCCCCTATGGGGGATGGGATGAAGATAGACTGTAGAGTTTGTCTTCATCTGATCCGCCAGATGGATGGAAAATAGGGTTTCCATCCGTCTGACTTTAGCGGGTCGGATGTCGGTGGACATGTCACCGCTGACATCCGACCCTCCATAGACCTGTATGGAGCCTCTGTTCAGGTCGCCCCTTAAAAACTGACAGGAGGACCTGAGAGGTCCGCCCGTGTGAACGGGACCGAAGGCTTTTCCCCTTGGTAATCTGGCCAGTAACACACCTCCTGTACTAGATTGCCCCCCTCTGGATGAAGGAGCACAGGGGGCACATCTTAGGACAGAAGCATTGTTGGTCTGGGGGGAGGGGGTATTAGATGTACTAGCAGATTTACATATACTACCAAATTGGAGCCAATCTCCAGGTCACACTTTAGACTCATAAGCAGTTAGAACAACAGATTTAAATAATATAAAAGAGCTGATCACTGCAATCACCTATCAGTGGCACATGGTTTGGCTCAACCCTCTAACTGCTACATCTGCATGACAGCTTGTTTTGCTGATAAAAAAACAGACTTCTTCCAGGAGGATGACATGGAGGGGATAGAAATGTCCAGCTGAACGCATAAAATTTCACACCAACAATTCAAATATCTGCAAAAGTAATACAGGAAGTACTTATTGGGAATTGGTCATCCGATTCAGGTGGTGCTGAACACGGGGGGGATAGTGAGCACTGAGGTGGGTGATGGGGGCAGATGAGTGAATACAGTGGTGTTGATTAGGGAAGGGGGGGTGATGAGTGAACAGGTGGGGGGTGAAATAGATGAGTGAACATGGGGGGTTAGTGAGCATGGATGGGGAGGGGGGTGATGGGGCAGTTGAGTGAATGGGGGGTTAGTGAGCACTGAGGGAGGTAATTGGGGGAGGGGGGATGATACATGAATGAAGATGGGGAGCAGATGAGTGAACATGGAGGGGGGGTGATGGAGGGGTAGATGAGTGAACACGGGGGGGGGGGGGGGGGGAGTGATGGGGGGCAGATGAGTGAACAAGGAGGGGGGGTGATGAAGGGGTAGATGAGTGAACACGGTTGGGTGATCCAGGGTAGATGAGTGAACACAGAGGGGGGGTTATGAGGGGTAGATGAGTGAACACGGGGGGGGGGGGGGTGATGGGGGCAGATGAGTGAACTAGGAGGGGGGGTGATGGAGGGGCAGATGAGTGAACACGGTTGGGTGATCCGGGGTAGATGAGTGAACACAGAGGGGGGGTTATGAGGGGTAGATGAGTGAACACGGGGGGGTGATGGGGGCAGATGTGTCAACTAGGAGGGGGGATGATGGAGGGGCAGATGAGTGAACACGGTTGGGTGATCCGGGGTAGATGAGTGAACACGGAGGGGGGAGTTATGAGGGGTAGATGAGTGAACACAGAAGGGGGGTGATGGGGGTAGATAAGTGAACACAGAAGGGGGGTTATGGGGGTAGATAAGTGAACACAGAAGGGGAGTTATGAGGGGTAGATGAGTGAACACAGAAGGGGGAGTTATGAGGGGTAGATGAGTGAACACAGAAGGGGGAGTTATGAGGGGTAGATGAGTGAACACAGAAGGGGGGTGATGGGGGTAGATGAGTGAACACAGAAGGGGGGTGATGGGGGTAGATAAGTGAACACAGAGGGGGAGTTATGAGGGGTAGATGAGTGAACACAGAAGGGGGTTGATGGGGGTAGATGTTGTTACACCCAACAGAGTTTTGCATTTTAGACGTATTTATAACAGTAAAGTTAGTTTCTATAGTGAAATACAGAACTTAGAACGTCTGACTGCTTAGATGTTGAATTTTAAAAGCAGCGAAGTTCTGTCAGATTAGCAAACCTATGAGCTCCCGTATTTCACTGCGATTTTCAGCGACTGATGGCAAATAACCACAATTTTTATCATTTTTATTGATATTTATCGCTATTACTAACCCTTATTAGAATATTATCATTAATTTTGTAGTTTTTTGCAGGTATACAGACTTTCAACAAGATGCCTCGGCCTTCACGTCCCAGATCCCGGCGAAGGCGCTCACGCCAGGACAGCGACGAGTCACCAATCGCCCACAGGATGCGATTCAGAGCCCCACATCAGCGGAGACAGGAGGCAGACCCACCCAGGAACAGGAGCCGTTCGCTGAGAGACCGCGACAGGGTGGCTGAACATCTTCCAGCACCGCCGCCGGCCATGGAGCTGCGTGGCGAGGAGGAGGTGAGATGTACAATTTGTCTTCTAGGGTATGAACCTGGAGAAGACACGGCCATTCTGACCTGCGGTCACGAGTTCCACATGGGCTGCATCGAACATTGGATCGAGCAAAGGGCAACCTGTCCACTGTGCCGTGCTCTTATTCCCATCCCCCAGCAGGACCAGCAGGACCAGCAGGACCAGCAGGACCACGGAATCCGCTTTTTTAACATTGTCATCGATGAGGGGCTCAACGACAGGTTTGAGATTGAGCTTGATGAAAATGAGTATGCATTGTACTTTAACATGCAACACCTGATGCTTCACTTTCAGAATTTTGAAGAGGACGATGAGGACGATGAGGGCGATGAGTATGCGTATGGGTGGTAATGTGGTAATGATCCCTATAGAGCAGGGCTCAACAAATCCCAGGCGCCAGGTCACCATTGCGACTAGAAATTGTGCCCTGGCGCCTGGGCTTTTGTCAGTGACAGGTGCCCCTGCTACAGGGCGGGCTGTGGGGTCTTGACCGGGAAAGTGGAGATGCCTTGCAGGCCTCGTAGGCCCTCCACACACAGAGCACTGTCCGGTAAAGTTATTAGCGGCAGGAGTGGGGATGGAGCAGGAAGGGAGCAACGCAACAGCCGCTGACATGGCGAGAGCTTCCTCCTCCCTTCTCCACACTCTGTTGGCAGAGCAGCGCCACGGTGTGAAACTGTATGGAGAGAGAGAGGAGCTGTCAAAATTGAGGTTGAATGTCGGGGTGGGCGGGACCCGGGATGGGCGAGACCCAGCTATCCAACACCTGCCCCTTTCTTAAACAGCCCAATCATTGGCTGGATAGCTGCCGGGTCCCGCCCACCCCGTGTCCCGACCACCTCCAACATCACTCTGAATTTGTCAGCGCCTCTCTTTCTCCATACAGTTTCACACACCGCAGTGCTGCAGAGAGCATTCAGTTACACTATCGGCTGTGAAACCCACCATTGCCATCCAGTGCCATCTGCCAATCCCAACTAGTGACACATGCCAATTAGTGCTACCTGCCAGTGCCAACCATTGCCACCTGCGAGTGCCAACCAGTTCCACCTCAGTGCTGCCCAGTGCCACCTTTCAGTGCCACCTGTCAGTGCTGCCCATCAGTGTCACCTGTCAGTGCCACATGTTAGTGCTGCCTATCAGTGCCCATCAGTGCCACCTCAGTGTTGCCTATAAGTGCCACCTATCAGTTCCCATCAGTGGCACATCAGTGCTGCCTATTGGTGCCCATCAGTGCTTCCTGTCAGTGCCCATCAGTTCCAACCTCAAAGCCACCTCATCAGTGCAGCCAATCAGTGCTCATCAGTGCCATCTCATCAGTGCCCAAGGAGTTGCTTCATCCTGATGCAGCTTCAAGCTTTCCATTTGAACGCTTCAGACAATTATCACCGAAAAGGGGTCGCCTCATCCTGATGCAGCGTCAAGCTTTCCAGGTTGGCGCTCCAGACAATTACTACCGAAAAGGGGTCGCCTCATCCTGATGCAGCGTCACGCTTTCCAGGTTGGCGCTCCAGACAATTACTACCGAAAAGGGGTCGCCTCATCCTGATGCAGCGTCACGCTTTCCAGGTTGGCGCTCCAGACAATTACTACCGAAAAGGGGTCCCTTCATTCTGATGAAGTTGAGGATTCCAGACCAGACTACAAAATGTAGTTACAAACTCAACATATAAACAGCAAAACACATTTTTTTTTTTAATCTTACAAAGATGGAGAGGGATTGTTGGGTATAAGGGGTGGAGGAGGCCGGATTTTTTTTTTCCACTAAACAATATCCTTATTTTTCATTAAAAATTCATACACATCCATTAGTTAATGGTCCTCCTACACCCCTTCTTTTTCCCCTCACGTCTGTTTCGAATGAGCAGTGCACGTTAGTTGCAGTCATGTACACTGCTCTATGAACACTACAAAGCCCAGAGCCCAAAGATTATAGGCCAAATCTTATAGCCCAAAGCCCATAGCATAATGTCTAAAGCCCATTGCCCTTTTCAGGAAGTTGGATGATAAAATAAATGAAGGGACAGGAGTTTAGTGTCACTTCTTCTTTACCAAAGTACACAAAAGAAGTGTGATTGGGCGGCTAATTGGGGAGAAAGCCCACAGTCCAAAAGCCCATAGCTACTTTTTTGGGTTAAGAACACATACTTAAATTGAATATATACTTTTAAAACAGAGTTTACTATATGAGTAGTGTGTGACAGGTCCTCTTTATGGACCCCACATCTCTCCTCCAGGCTGGAAAGGCTGAGATCGTTAAAAATAAAAAAATAAAATGAACGCTCTCGGCTTTGTTTACATCCGCCAGCCCGGACGTGACATAACGTCATAAATCTCTACGGTAAACTTCCGTTGGTGACGATTCTTTCTCTGGGTCGCCAATTGTACAGGCAAGCCCATGAAGAGCACCAGAGAGTGGGGGGGGGGGGAAGACATCCCCTCCCGCCGCCTGTAAGAACGGTCAAGCGGCTGAGCTGTTGGGATTGTTCTTACGGTGCGCAGTGTCGCTGGCTGAAAAAATACAATACAGGCATCATTCAGATATCCCCCTCAAAGTCTATGACATCATATCACATACTTTCGGCATGAAGTGGTTAAACTACCGGACCTCTCCCTTTCCCCTCACCTCTGTTTGAAAAAAAAAAAAAGTAAAAAAAATAAAAGTAAACATAGATAAGATAGTGATATGATAAGACAGTATGTATGATTTTTGTTCTTGTATAGATTTTTATAGATAAGATGGATATTATTAAGTCAATGTACTTGTAAATTATTTGTCATGAAATTGTTTCTTATGTGCGTTTCCGATTCCTCGTCACATCCTCTGTTAACTCCCAAACCCCTCCCTTTCCCCTCACCTCTGTTTGAAAAATAAAAATAAAAAAAATAAAAAAATTATATATATATTTTGTAAATAGAGATAGGATAGTGATATGATAAAATAGTATGTATGTTTTTGGTCTTGTTTTAAAAAAAATAATCAAATATAAAGATAGACATTTTAGTTAACGTCCTTGTAAACTATTTGTCATGGAATTGTCTCTGTATGTTTGTGCCTCCCTCTGTCATTCTCCATTAATTCCCAAACCTCTCCTTTAGCTCACAGTCCAAAGCCCACAGCCCATATCCCAAAACCTGCAGCCCAAAGCCCAGTGGAGGTCCGTCCATAGGGGGCGCCCAGGAGCTGCCCACTCCCCTCCCATGTAGTAAAAAAAATAAAAAAATACAAAAAAAATATTTTTTTTAAACATGTCCCTTTAAGAATTTTTGTTTTTAAAATTACCCTCCCTATGTGCACTGGCGCCGGGCGCAGTGCAATTAAGGAAACGCCACATCTAAACAATCACAAGATTGCAGACGAGGCGCTTCCTTTGGCCAAAAAAGAGCACTCTGCGGCGCAGCCGATCGCGCCAGAAGCTGTGCAAGTGCATAGACTTGCACATGAGTGAGCAGTGGGCAGTGCTTCCGACGTCACTCAAGGAAGTGACGTTGGCACGGCACTTCTCTGTTCTGCCCGCCTGAGAGGTAAGGGGCTGCCGCATGGCAGCTTAGAAATTCTTGATTATTCATTCATTGTTAACCATCAAGTGCTTAGCAGGTACGTCATTCAGTTGCAGCGCGGATTTATTTATCTTGGCAGCAACAGCGTTTGCTCCCATGATACATAAAGCCGTGACTCCAGCGCTGTAGGAGGTGATTTCACCACCACAGTTAAACAAAAACAAAAAAGAGCATATATGCCAAAGCATGGGGGCAGCAGGGGTGGAGGATCAATTTGCTCCTAACTTTTGGGGCGGATGCCCCCATGCTCCGGCATATATAAATGGTGCGCGTATGCCCATCATTATGTGCGATTTGCATGTTGTAGATGTGTGCGATTTTCATGCTGTAGATATGTGCGATTTACAGAATGCAGATATGTCCTATTTACAGAATGCAGATATGTCCTATTTACAGGTTGTAGATGTGTGCGATTTAAAGGTTGTAGATGTGTGCGATTTACAGGTTGTAGATATGTGCGATTTGCATGTTGTTGATATGTGCAATTTACAGGTTGTAGATATGTGCGATTTGCATGTTGTAGATATGTGCAATTTACAGGTTGTAGATATGTGCGATTTACAGAATGCAGATATGTGCTTTTTACAGGTTGTAGATATATGCGATTTACAGAATGCAGATATGTGCTATTTACAGGTTGTAGATATTTGCGATTTGTATGTTGTAGATATGTGGGATTTACAGAATGCGATTTACAGGATGCAGATATGTGCTACTTACAGGTTGTAGATATGTGTAATTTACAGGTTGTAGATATGTGCGATTTGCATTTTAACCATCATTTGCTTAGCAGGCACGCCATTCAGTTGCAGCGCGGATTTATTTATCTTGACAGCAACAGTGTTTGTTCCCACGATACATAAAGCCGTGACTCCAGCGCTGTAGGAGGTGATTTTACCACCACAGTTAAACCAAAAAAAGAGTATATATGCCGAAGCATGGGGGCAGCAGGGGCGGAGGAGCGATTTGCTCCTAACTTTTGGGGCGGATGCCCCCATGCTTCGGCATATATAAATGGTGCACGTATGCCCATCATTAGAAGTGGGTGGATGAGGGAGGTATCTAATGGTGGGCTTACCCACCGATCCATCTCTTTTTCATTCAGCCCACAGGCTGCATGAAAAAAAAAAAGATTACAATATATGCCCAACAAGGACCAGCAACGTACTGGTATGTTGCTGGACTGAGTGGTTATACCAGAATGATGCCTGCAGGTTTAGGTATCATCCTTTTCAGGCAGCAGTCGGCTTTCATGTAAAAGCAATCCTAGCAGCTAATTGGCCTCTAGACTGCTTTTAGAAGCAGTGGGAGGGAATGCCCCCCCCTCCATCTTCCATGTTTTTCTCTGGCTCTCCTGTCCCAACAGGGAGCCTGAGAATGCAGCCAGTGATTCGGCCAGCTGACTATAGAGTTCATCAGAGACCAGAATGGCTCCAATCATCTCTATGGTCTAAGAAATCGGAAGCTACAAGTTTTTCATGACTTAGATTTTGCCGGATGTAAACAGCGCCATTAGGAAATTGGGAAAGCATTTTATCACACCGATGCTTGTGTTGTCAGATGCTTTGAGGGCAGAGGAGAGATCTAGGGTCTAATAAAACCCATTTAAAAAAAAAAAAAGAAAAGCACCCCTGTCCCCCCCTGCTCTCGTGCAAATGCAAGCATCGGTCTGGCGTCAAATATAAACAGCAATTGCACCATGTGAGGCATCGCCGCGAAGGTCAGATCGAGGGCAGTAATTTTAGCAGTAGACCTCCCCTGTAAATTTAAAGTGGTACCCTGTAAAGGCTTTTCAAGGCTTTTAAAAATGTATGTAGTTTGACGCCATTGCACGTTTGTGCTCAATTTTAAAGCAGGTTGTGTTTCGTATCCATGTACTCAGCCAAAGATCATCTTTTTTATTTCATCAAACATTTGGACAATTTAGTGTGTTTTAGTGCATTCAAATTTTAAAAAGTGTGTTTATTCCCCAAAAAAGCGTTTGAAAAATCGCTTCGCAAATACTGTGTGAAAAAAAAATGAAACACCCACCACTTTAATCTGCAGGGCCATTGCTTTAAAAAATATATAATGTTTGGGGGTTCAAAGTCATTTTCTTGCAAACATTTTTTTTTCATGTAAACAAAGTGTCAGAAAGGGCTTTGTCTTCAAGTGGTTAGAAGAGTGGGTGATGTGCGACATAAGCTTCTAAATGTTGTGCATAAAATGCCAGGATAGTTCAGAACCCCCTCAAATAACCCCATTTTGGAAAGTAGACACCCCAATGACCCATTTGCTGAGAGGTATGGTGAGAATTTTGCAGACCGTTTTTTTGTGCCATCTTGGCAATTTATGGCCTTCGAAACTGAGATAGATAGTGAGGAGTGAAATCAAAAATGTACACCCTTAGAAAGCCTGCAGGCGGTGATTGGTTTTTGCGTGCCCCGTACGCGGCTAGGCTAGATATGTGCAATTTACATGTTGTAGATATGTGCGATTTGCATGTTGTAGATATGTGCGATTTGCATGTTGTAGATATGTGCGATTTACAGGTTGTAGATATGTGCGATTTTCAGAATGCAGATATGTGCGATTTTCAGAATGCAGATATGTGCGATTTGCATGTTGTAGATATGTGCAATTTACAGGTTGTAGATATGTGCGATTTACAGAATGCAGATATGTCCTATTTACAGGTTGTAGATATGTGCGATTTAGAGGTTGTAGATATGTGCAATTTACAGGTTGTAGATATGTGCGATTTGCATGTTAACCATCATTTGCTTAGCAGGCACGCCATTCAGTTGCAGCTCGGATTTATTTATCTTGACAGCAACAGTGTTTTCTCCCACGATACATAAAACCGTGACTCCAGCGCTGTAGGAGGTGATTTCACCACCACAGTTAAAAAAAATAAAATAAAAAGAGTATATATGCCGAAGCATGGGGGCAGCAGGGGCGGAGGAATGATTTGCTCCTAACTTTTGGGGCGGATGCCCCCATGCTTCGGCATATATAAACGGTGCACGTATGCCCATCATTAGAAGTGGGTGGATGAAGGGAGGTATCTAATGGTGGGCATACCCACCGATCAATCTTTTTTTCATTCAGCCCACAGGCTGCATGAAAAAAAAAAGATTACAATATATGCCCAACAAGGTCCAGCAACGTACTGGTATGTTGCTGGACTGAGTGGTTATACCAGAATGATGCCTGCAGGTTTAGGTGTCATCCTTTTCAGGCAGCGGTCGGCTTTCATGTAAAAGAAATCCTAGCGGCTAATTAGCCTCTAGACTGCTTTTAGAAGCAGTGGGAGGGAATGCCCCCCCACCATCTTCCATGTTTTTCTCTGGCTCTCCTGTCCAACAGGGAGCCTGAGAATGCAGCCGGTGATTCGGCCAGCTGACTATAGAGTTCATCAGAGACCAGAATGGCTCCAATCATCTCTATGGTCTAAGAAATCGGAAGCTACAAGTTTTTCATGACTTAGATTTTGCCGGATGTAAACAGCGCCATTAGGAAATTGGGAAAGCATTTTATCACACCGATGCTTGTGTTGTCAGATGCTTTGAGGGCAGAGGAGAGATCTAGGGTCTAATAAAACCCATTTAAAAAAAAAAAAAGAAAAGCACCCCTGTCCCCCCCTGCTCTCGTGCAAATGCAAGCATCGGTCTGGCGTCAAATATAAACAGCAATTGCACCATGTGAGGCATCGCCGCGAAGGTCAGATCGAGGGCAGTAATTTTAGCAGTAGACCTCCCCTGTAAATTTAAAGTGGTACCCTGTAAAGGCTTTTCAAGGCTTTTAAAAATGTATGTAGTTTGACGCCATTGCACGTTTGTGCTCAATTTTAAAGCAGGTTGTGTTTCGTATCCATGTACTCAGCCAAAGATCATCTTTTTTATTTCATCAAACATTTGGACAATTTAGTGTGTTTTAGTGCATTCAAATTTTAAAAAGTGTGTTTATTCCCCAAAAAAGCGTTTGAAAAATCGCTTCGCAAATACTGTGTGAAAAAAAAATGAAACACCCACCACTTTAATCTGCAGGGCCATTGCTTTAAAAAATATATAATGTTTGGGGGTTCAAAGTCATTTTCTTGCAAACATTTTTTTTTCATGTAAACAAAGTGTCAGAAAGGGCTTTGTCTTCAAGTGGTTAGAAGAGTGGGTGATGTGCGACATAAGCTTCTAAATGTTGTGCATAAAATGCCAGGATAGTTCAGAACCCCCTCAAATAACCCCATTTTGGAAAGTAGACACCCCAATGACCCATTTGCTGAGAGGTATGGTGAGAATTTTGCAGACCGTTTTTTTGTGCCATCTTGGCAATTTATGGCCTTCGAAACTGAGATAGATAGTGAGGAGTGAAATCAAAAATGTACACCCTTAGAAAGCCTGCAGGCGGTGATTGGTTTTTGCGTGCCCCGTACGCGGCTAGGCTAGATATGTGCAATTTACATGTTGTAGATATGTGCGATTTGCATGTTGTAGATATGTGCGATTTGCATGTTGTAGATATGTGCGATTTACAGGTTGTAGATATGTGCGATTTTCAGAATGCAGATATGTGCGATTTTCAGAATGCAGATATGTGCGATTTGCATGTTGTAGATATGTGCAATTTACAGGTTGTAGATATGTGCGATTTACAGAATGCAGATATGTCCTATTTACAGGTTGTAGATATGTGCGATTTAGAGGTTGTAGATATGTGCAATTTACAGGTTGTAGATATGTGCGATTTGCATGTTAACCATCATTTGCTTAGCAGGCACGCCATTCAGTTGCAGCTCGGATTTATTTATCTTGACAGCAACAGTGTTTTCTCCCACGATACATAAAACCGTGACTCCAGCGCTGTAGGAGGTGATTTCACCACCACAGTTAAAAAAAATAAAATAAAAAGAGTATATATGCCGAAGCATGGGGGCAGCAGGGGCGGAGGAATGATTTGCTCCTAACTTTTGGGGCGGATGCCCCCATGCTTCGGCATATATAAACGGTGCACGTATGCCCATCATTAGAAGTGGGTGGATGAAGGGAGGTATCTAATGGTGGGCATACCCACCGATCAATCTTTTTTTCATTCAGCCCACAGGCTGCATGAAAAAAAAAAGATTACAATATATGCCCAACAAGGTCCAGCAACGTACTGGTATGTTGCTGGACTGAGTGGTTATACCAGAATGATGCCTGCAGGTTTAGGTGTCATCCTTTTCAGGCAGCGGTCGGCTTTCATGTAAAAGAAATCCTAGCGGCTAATTAGCCTCTAGACTGCTTTTAGAAGCAGTGGGAGGGAATGCCCCCCCACCATCTTCCATGTTTTTCTCTGGCTCTCCTGTCCAACAGGGAGCCTGAGAATGCAGCCGGTGATTCGGCCAGCTGACTATAGAGCTCATCAGAGACCAGAATGGCTCCAATCATCTCTATGGTCTAAGAAACCGGAAGCTACGAGCATTTCATGACTTAGATTTCACCGGATGTAAACAGTGCCATTAGGAAATTGGGAAAGCATTTTATCACACCGATCTTGGTGTTGTCAGATGCTTTGAGGGCAGAGGAGAGATCTAGGGTCTAATAGAACCCATTTAAAAAAAAATTGAAAATAAAAAAAAAAGCACCCCTGTCCCCCCCTGCTCTCGCACAAATGCAAGCATCGGTCTGGCGTCAAATGTAAACAGCAATTGCACCATGCGAGGCATCGCTGCGAAGGTCAGATCGAGGGCAGTAATTTTAGCAGTAGACCTCCCCTGTAAATTTAAAGTGGTACCCTGTAAAGGCTTTTCACGGCTTTTAAAAATGTATGTAGTTTGACGCCATTGCACGTTTGTGCTCAATTTTAAAGCAGGTTGTGTTTCGTATCCATGTACTCAGCCAAAGATCATCTTTTTTATTTCATCAAACATTTGGGCAATTTAGTGTGTTTTAAAAAGTGTGTTTATTCCCCAAAAAATGCGTTTGAAAAATCGCTTCGCAAATACTGTGTGAAAAAAAGAAATAAATGAAACACCCACCATTTTAATCTGCATGGGCCTTTGCTTTAAAAAATATATAATGTTTGGGGGTTCAAAGTCATTTTCTTGCAAAAAATTTTTTTCATGTAAACAAAAAGTGTCAGAAAGGGCTTTGTCTTCAAGTGGTTAGAAGAGTGGGTGATGTGCGACATAAGCTTCTAAATGTTGTGCATAAAATGCCAGGATAGTTCAGAACCACCTCAAATTACCCCATTTTGGAAAGTAGACACCCCACTGACCCATTTGAGAGGTATGGTGAGCATTTTGCAGACCCTTTTTTTTGTGCCATCTTGGCATTTTATGGCCTTCGAAACTGAGATAGGTAGTGAGGAGTGAAATCAAAAATTTACACTCTTAGAAAGCCTGCAGGCGGTGATTGGTTTTTGCGTGCCCAGTATGCGGCTAGGCTAGATATGTGCAATTTACAGTTTGTAGATATGTGCAATTTACAGAATGGAGATATGTGCTATTTACAGGTTTGTAGATATATGCGATTTGCATGTTGTAGATATGTGCGATTTGCATGTTCACCATCACTTGCTTAGCAGGTACACCATTCAGTTGCAGCGCAGATTTATTTATCTTGACAGCAACAGCGTTTGCTCCCACGATACATAAAGCCGTGACTCCAGCACTGTAGGAGGTGATTTCACCACCACAGTTAAACAAAAAAAAGAGTATATATGCCGAAGCATGGGGGCAGCAGGGGCGGAGGAGCGATTTGCTCCTAACTTTTGGGGCGGATGCCCCCATGCTTCGGCATATAAAAATGGTGCACGTATGCCCATCATTAGAAGTGGGTGGATGAAGGGAGGTATCTAATGGTGGGCATACCCACCGATCAATCTCTTTTTTTCGTTCAGCCCACAGGCTGCATGAAAAAAAAGATTACAATATATGCCCAAGGACCAGCAACGTACTGGTATGTTGCTGGACTGAGTGGTGGTTATACCAGATTGATGGCTGCAGGTTTAGGTATCATCCTTTTCAGGCAGCAGTCGGCTTTCATGTAAAAGAAATCCTAGCGGCTAATTAGCCTCTAGACTGCTTTTAGAAGCAGTGGGAGGGAATGCCCCCCCACCATCTTCCATGTTTTTCTCTGGCTCTCCTGTCCAACAGGGAGCCTGAGAATGCAGCCGGTGATTCGGCCAGCTGACTATAGAGCTCATCAGAGACCAGAATGGCTCCAATCATCTCTATGGTCTAAGAAACCGGAAGCTACGAGCATTTCATGACTTAGATTTCACCGGATGTAAACAGTGCCATTAGGAAATTGGGAAAGCATTTTATCACACCGATCTTGGTGTTGTCAGATGCTTTGAGGGCAGAGGAGAGATCTAGGGTCTAATAGAACCCATTTAAAAAAAAATTGAAAATAAAAAAAAAAGCACCCCTGTCCCCCCCTGCTCTCGCACAAATGCAAGCATCGGTCTGGCGTCAAATGTAAACAGCAATTGCACCATGCGAGGCATCGCTGCAAAGGTCAGATCGAGGGCAGTAATTTTAGCAGTAGACCTCCCCTGTAAATTTAAAGTGGTACCCTGTAAAGGCTTTTCACGGCTTTTAAAAATGTATGTAGTTTGACGCCATTGCACGTTTGTGCTCAATTTTAAAGCAGGTTGTGTTTCGTATCCATGTACTCAGCCAAAGATCATCTTTTTTATTTCATCAAACATTTGGGCAATTTAGTGTGTTTTAAAAAGTGTGTTTATTCCCCAAAAAATGCGTTTGAAAAATCGCTTCGCAAATACTGTGTGAAAAAAATAAATAAATGAAACACCCACCATTTTAATCTGCATGGGCCTTTGCTTTAAAAAATATATAATGTTTGGGGGTTCAAAGTCATTTTCTTGCAAAATTTTTTTTTCATGTAAACAAAAAGTGTCAGAAAGGGCTTTGTCTTCAAGTGGTTAGAAGAGTGGGTGATGTGCGACATAAGCTTCTAAATGTTGTGCATAAAATGCCAGGATAGTTCAGAACCACCTCAAATTACCCCATTTTGGAAAGTAGACACCCCACTGACCCATTTGAGAGGTATGGTGAGCATTTTGCAGACCCTTTTTTTTGTGCCATCTTGGCATTTTATGGCCTTCGAAACTGAGATAGGTAGTGAGGAGTGAAATCAAAAATTTACACTCTTAGAAAGCCTGCAGGCGGTGATTGGTTTTTGCGTGCCCAGTATGCGGCTAGGCTAGATATGTGCAATTTACAGTTTGTAGATATGTGCAATTTACAGAATGGAGATATGTGCTATTTACAGGTTTGTAGATATATGCGATTTGCATGTTGTAGATATGTGCGATTTGCATGTTCACCATCACTTGCTTAGCAGGTACACCATTCAGTTGCAGCGCAGATTTATTTATCTTGACAGCAACAGCGTTTGCTCCCACGATACATAAAGCCGTGACTCCAGCACTGTAGGAGGTGATTTCACCACCACAGTTAAACAAAAAAAAGAGTATATATGCCGAAGCATGGAG
Organism: Lithobates pipiens; assembly: GCF_037356315.1. NCBI lineage: Eukaryota > Metazoa > Chordata > Amphibia > Anura > Ranidae > Lithobates > Lithobates pipiens. The sequence goes on along the minus strand of NW_027507686.1, from coordinate 224,745,668 downwards.
GCAGCAGGGGCGGAGGAGCGATTTGCTCCTAACTTTTGGGGCGGATGCCCCCATGCTTCGGCATATAAAAATGGTGCACGTATGCCCATCATTAGAAGTGGGTGGATGAAGGGAGGTATCTAATGGTGGGCATACCCACCGATCAATCTCTTTTTTTCGTTCAGCCCACAGGCTGCATGAAAAAAAAGATTACAATATATGCCCAAGGACCAGCAACGTACTGGTATGTTGCTGGACTGAGTGGTGGTTATACCAGATTGATGGCTGCAGGTTTAGGTATCATCCTTTTCAGGCAGCAGTCGGCTTTCATGTAAAAGCAATCCTAGCGGCTAATTAGCCTCTAGACTGCTTTTACAAGCAGTGGGAGGGAATGCCCCCACCACCATCTTCCATGTTTTTCTCTCGCTCTCCTGTCCCAACAGGGAGCCTGAGAATGCAGCCGGTGATTCGGCCAGCTGACTATAGAGCTCATCAGAGACCAGAATGGCTCCAATCATCTCTATGGTCTAAGAAATCGGAAGCTACAAGCATTTCATGACTTAGGCCGCGTACACACGGGTGGACTGTCTGTCCAACTTAGTCCGCTGAAACATGTTTCAGCGGACAGTCCGCTCGTGTGTGGGCTTCAGCTGACTTTTTCAGCGGACAGTCTGGCGGACTAAGTCTTTCGGAATTTCCGTAATATTGTCCGTCCAACTTTGGTTTCAGCGGACAGTCCGCTCGTGAGTAGGCAAGTTGGACGGACTAAGTATGGGGCATGCTCAGAAAGGATTTACACGGCCGAAGGTTGCATTGCAGCGTATTGGACGTCGTATTTCTAGTCCCGTCGTACGTGCTGTACACGTCATCGCGCAAGCTTTCAGCGGACTGTCTGTTCATCGTGTGTGTGGTCAAGTCCGTTCATTCAAAAGTAGGACGGACTGTCTGTCGGATTGTCTGACGGACTTAGTTGGCCAGACAGTCCGCCCGTGTGTACGCGGCTTTAGATTTCGCCGGATGTAAACAGCGCCATTAGGAAATTGGTAAAAACACATTTTATCACACCGATCTTGGTGTTGTCAGATGCTTTGAGGGCAGAGAAGAGATCTAGGGTCTAATAGAACCCATTTAAAAAAAAATTGAAAATAAAAAAAAGCACCCCTGTCCCCCCCCGTTCCCGCACAAATGCAAGCATCGGTCTGGCGTCAAATGTAAACAGCAATTGCACCATGTGAGGCATCGCCGCAAAGGTCAGATCGAGGGCATTAATTTTAGCAGTAGACCTCCCCTGTAAATTTAAAGTGGTACCTTGTAAAGGCTTTTCAAGGCTTTTAAAAATGTATGTAGTTTGACGCCATTGCACGTTTGTGCTCAATTTTAAAGCAGGTCGTGTTTCGTATCCATGTACTCAGCCAAAGATCATCTTTTTTATTTCATCAAACATTTGGCCAATTTAGTGTGTTTTAGCGCATTCAAATTTTAAAAAGTGTGTTTATTCGCCAAAAAATGCGTTTGAAAATTCGATTCTCAAATACTGTGTGAAAAAAATAAATAAATGAAACACCCACCTTTTTAATCTGCAGGGCCTTTTCTTTAAAAAATATGTTTGGGGGTTCAAAGTCATTTTCTTGCAAAAAAAAGTTTTTTCATGTAGACAAAGTGTCAGAAAGGGCTTTGTCTTCAAGTGGTTAGAAGAGTGGGTGATGTGCGACATAAGCTTCTAAATGTTGTGCATAAAATGCCAGGATAGTTCAGAACCCCCTCAAATAACCCCATTTTGGAAAGTAGACACCCCAATGACCCATTTGCTGAGAGGTATGGTGAGCATTTTGCAGACCATTTTTTTGTGCCATCTTGGCATTTTATGGCCTTCGAAACTGAGATAGGTAGTGAGGAGTGAAATCAAAAATGTACACCCTTAGAAAGCCTGCAGGCGGTGATTGGTTTTTGCTTGCCCCATACGCGGCTAGGCTAGATATGTGCAATTTACAGTTTGTAGATATGTGCAATTTACAGAATGGAGATATGTACTATTTACAGGTTGTAGATATGTGCGATTTGCAGGTTGTAGATATGTGTGATTTACAGGTTGCAATTTAAAAATTGCTTTGGCATATATTTAAGGCACAGATTGCGTTAAAAATGTTTTTTTTTTTAATTCTTTTTTTATTGTATTTGCTTTGCAGGTATGATATGTCTTACTGTTATACTGTAATGTTACTTTGTTTTATTGTTAACCATCATTTGCTTAGCAGGTACGCCATTCAGTTGCAGCATGGATTTATTTATCTTGACAGCAACAGCGTTTGCTCCCACGATACATAAAGCCATGACTCCAGCGCTGTAAGAGGTGATTTCACCACCACAGTTAAACAACAACAAAAAAGAGCATATATGCCAAAGCATGGGGGCAGCAGGGGCGGAGGAGCGATTTGCTCCTAACTTTTGGGGCGGATGCCCCCATGCTTCGGCATATATAAATGGTGCACGTATGCCCATCATTATGTGCGATTTGCATGTTGTAGATATGTGCGATTGTAAGGTTGTAGATATATGTGATTTACAGAATGCAGATGTGTGATTTACAGAATGCAGACATGTCCTATTTACAGGTTGTAGATATGTGCGATTTGCATGTTGTAGATATGTGCAATTTACAGGTTGTAGATATGTGCGATTTACAGAATGCGATTTACAGAATGCAGATATGTGCTATTTAAAGGTTGTAGATATGTGCGATTTGCATGTTGTAGATATGTGCAATTTACGGGTTGTAGATATGTGCAATTTACGGGTTGTAGATTTGTGCGATTTGCATGTTGTAGATTTGTGCGATTTGCATGTAGATATGTGCAATTTACGGGTTGTAGATATATGCGACTTGCATGTTGTAGATATGTGTGATTTACAGGTTGTAGATATGTGCAATTTGTATGTTGTAGATATATGCGATTTACAGAATGCAGATATATGCGATTTACAGAATGCAGATATATGCGATTTACAGAATGCAGATATGTGTGATTTACAGAATGCGATTTACAGAATGTAGATATGTGCGATTTAGAGGTTGTAGATATGTGCGATTTACAGGTTGTAGATATGTGCTATTTACAGGTTGTAGATATGTGCAATTTGAATGTTAACCATCATTTGCTTAGCAGGCACGCCATTCAGTTGCAGCTCGGATTTATTTATCTTGACAGCAACAGTGTTTGCTCCCACGATACATAAAACCGTGACTCCAGCCCTGTAGGAGGTGATTTCACCACCACAGTTAAAAAAATAAAATGAAAAGAGTATATATGCCGAAGCATGGGGGCAGCAGGGGCGGAGGAACTAACTTTTGGGGTGGATGCCCCCATGCTTCGGCATATATAAATGGTGCACGTATGCCCATCATTAGAAGTGGGTGGATGAAGGGAGGTATCTAATGGTGGGCATACCCACCGATCAATCTCTTTTTTTCATTCAGCCCACAGGCTGCATGAAAAAAAAAAAAGATTACAATATATGCCCAACAAGGGACCAGCAACGTACTGGTATGTTGCTGGACTGAGTGGTTATACCAGAATGATGCCTGCAGGTTTAGGTATCATCCTTTTCAGGCAGCGGTCGGCTTTCTTGTAAAAGAAATCCTAGCGGCTAATTAGCCTCTAGACTGCTTTTAGAAGCAGTGGGAGGGAATGCCCCCCCACAATCTTCCATGTTTTTCTCTGGCTCTCCTGTCCAACAGGGAGCCTGAGAAAGCTGGCTGAATCACCGGCTGCAGACTATAGAGCTCATCAGAGACCAGAATGGCTCCAATCATCTCTATGGTCTAAGAAACCGGAAGCTACTAGCATTTCATGACTTAGATTTCGCCGGATGTAAACAGCGCCATTAGGAAATTGGTAAAAAAGCATTTTATCACACCGATCTTGGTGTTGTCAGATGCTTTGAGGGCAGAGGAGAGATCTAGGGTCTAATAGAACCCATTTAAAAAAAAAAAGAAAAAAAAAAAAAGCACCCCTGTCCCCCCTGCTCTCGCGCAAATGCAAGCATCGGTCTGGCGTCAAATGTAAACAGCAATTGCACCATGCGAGGCATCGCCGCGAAGGTCAGATCGAGGGCAGTAATTTTAGCAGTAGACCTCCCCTGTAAATTTAAAGTGGTACCCTGTAAAGGCTTTTAAAGGCTTTTAAAAATGTATGTAGTTTGACGCCATTGCACGTTTGTGCTCAATTTTAAAGCAGGTCGTGTTTCGTATCCATGTACTCAGCCAAAGATCATCTTTTTTATTTCATCAAATATTTGGGCAATTTAGTGGGTTTTAGTGTATTCAAATTTCAAAAAGTGTGTTTATTCCCCAAAAAATGCGTTTGAAAAATCGCTTCGCAAATACTGTGTGAAAAAAATAAATAAATGAAACACCCACCACTTTAATCTGCAGGGCCTTTGCTTTAAATAATATATAATGTTTGGGGATTCAAAGTCATTTTCTTGCAAAAAATTTTTTTTTCATGTAAACAAAAAGTGTCAGAAAGGGCTTTGTCTTCAAGTGGTTAGAAGAGTGGGTGATGTGCGACATAAGCTTCTAAATGTTGTGCATAAAATGCCAGGATAGTTCAAAACCCCCTCAAATTACCCCATTTTGGAAAGTAGACTCCCCAATGACCCATTTGCTGAGAGGTATGGTGAGCATTTTGCAGACCATTTTTTTGTGCCATCTTGGCATTTTATGGCCTTTGAAATGGAGATAGGTAGTGAGGAGTGAAATCAAAAATTTACACCCTTAGAAAGCCTGCAGGCGGTGATTGATTTTTGCGTGCCCCGTACGCGGCTAGGCTAGATATGTGCAATTTACAGTTTGTAGATATGTGCAATTTACATAATGGAGATATGTGCTATTTACAGGTTGTAGATATATGCGATTTGCATGTTGTAGATATGTGCGATTTGCATGTTAACCATCATTTGCTTAGCAGGTACGCCATTCAGTTGAAGAGGGGATTTATTTATCTTGACAGCAACAGCGTTTGCTCCCACGATACATAAAGCCGTGACTCCAGCGCTGTAGGAGGTGATTTCACCACTACAGTTAAACAACGAAAAAAAAGAGCATATATGCCGAAGCATGGGGGCAGCAGGGGCGGAGGAGCGATTTGCTCCTAACTTTTGGGGCGGATGCCCCCATGCTTCGGCATATATAAATGGTGCACGTATGCCCATCATTAGAAGTGGGTGGATGAAGGGAGGTATCTAATGGTGGGCATACCCACCGATCAATCTCTTTTTTTCGTTCAGCCCACAGGCTGCATGAAAAAAAAAGAGATTACAATATATGCCCAACAAGGACCAGCAACGTACTGGTATGTTGCTGGACTGAGTGGTTATACCAGAATGATGCCTGCAGGTTTAGGTATAATCCTTTTCAGGCAGCGGTCGGCTTTCATGTAAAAGCAATCCTAAGGGCTAATTAGCCTCTAGACTGCTTTTACAAGCAGTGGGAGGGAATGCCCCCATGCCCCCCCCACCATCTTCCATGTTCTTCTCTGGCTCTCCTGTCCCAACAGGGAGCCTGAGAATGCAGCTGGTGATTCGGCCAGCTGACTATAGAGCTCATCAGAGACCAGAATGGCTCCAATCATCTCTATGGTCTAAGAAACCGGATGCTACGAGCATTTCATGACTTAGATTTCACCGGATGTAAACAGCGCCATTAGGAAATTGGGAAAGCATTTTATCACACCGATCTTGGTGTTGTCAGATGCTTTGAGGGCAGAGGAGAGATCTAGGGTCTAATAAAACCCATTTAAAAAAAAAAGCACCTCTGTCCCCCCTGCTCTTGCGCAAATGCAAGCATCGGTCTGGCGTCAAATGTAAACAGCAATTGCACCATGCGAGGCATCGCCGCGAAGGTCAGATCGAGGGCAGTAATTTTAGCAGTAGACCTCCCCTGTAAATTTAAAGTGGTACCCTGTAAAGGCTTTTAAAGGCTTTTAAAAATGTATGTAGTTTGACGCCATTGCACGTTTGTGCTCAATTTTAAAGCAGGTTGTATTTAGTATCCATTTACTCAGCCAAAGATCATCTTTTTTATTTCATCAAACATTTTGGCAATTTAGTGTGTTTTAGCGCATTCAAATTTTAGAAAGTGTGTTTATTCCCCAAAAAAATGCGTTTGAAAAATCGCTTCGCAAATACTGTGTGAAAAAAATAAATAAAATATGAAACACCCACCATTTTAATCTGCAGGGCCTTTGTTTTAAAAAATATATAATGTTTGGGGATTCAAAGTCATTTTCTTGCGAATATTTTTTTTCATGTAGATAAAAAGTGTCAGAAAGGGCTTTGTCTTCAAGTGGTTAGAAGAGTGGGTGATGTGTGACATAAGCTTCTAAATGTTGTGCATAAAATGCCAGGATAGTTCAAAACCCCCTCAAATGACCCCATTTTGGAAAGTAGACACCCCAATGACCCATTTGCTGAGAGGTATGGTGAGCATTTTGCAGACCATTTTTTTTGTGCTATCTTGGCAGTTTATGGCCTTTCGAAACTGAGATAGGTAGTGAGGAGTGAAATCAAAAATTTACACCCTTAGAAAGCCTGCAGGCGGTGATTGGTTTTTGCGTGCCCCGTACGCGGCTAGGCTAGATATGTGCAATTTACAGTTTGTAGATATGTGCAATTTACAGAATGTGATTTACAGAATGGAGATATGTGCTATTTACAGGTTGTAGATATGTGCGATTTACAGGTTGTAGATATATGCGATTTGCATGTTGTAGCTATGTGCGATTTGCAGAATGCAGATATGTGCGATTTACAGAATGCAGATATGTGCTATTTACAGGTTGTAAATATGTGCAATTTACAGGTTGTAGATATGTACGATTTACAGAATGCAGATGTGTGATTTACAGAATGCAGATATGTGCGATTTACAGAATGCGATTTACAGAATGCAGATATGTGCAATTTACATGTTTCAGAATGCAGATATGGGTAATTTACAGGTTGCAGAATGCAGATATGTGCGATTTACAGGTTGCAGATATGTGCAATTTACAATATGCAGATGTGTGATTTACAGAATGCAGATATGTGCAATTTACATGTTGCAGAATGCAGATATGTGCAATTTACATGTTGCAGAATGCAGATATGTGCATTTTACAGGTTGCAGAATGCAGTTATGTGCGATTTACAGAATGCAGATATGTGTGATTTACAGGTTGCAGAATGCAGATATGTGTGATTTAGAGTTTGCAGAATACAGATATGTGTGATTTACAGGTTGCAGAATGCAAATATGTGCGATTTACAGGTTGCAGAAAAGGTGTCTGATGTGGTTATACACAAGATGGGCACGATTCATCTGCTTTAGTAGAGCCCTGTGTATAATGTGCAGCCTGGTATATGTTGATTTGATTTTGATATGGGGTGTGGCTTGTGAGAAGTGGGAGGGGCCAGATCTGAAGGGGCGGGGTGCCCCCTCGTCCTAAAACTTCACCAGCCGCCACTGCCAAAGCCCACAGCCCAAAACCCATTTCAGGAAGTTAGGAAGGTTCAAGAAGGTGTTTTATTGTTATTATATTTCATCCTGTTTGCTTTTCAGGTATGCAATTTTTTTATACTTTACTGTTTACTGTTTTATGGTTAACCATTTTTTTGTTTTCAGGTGCTCCATTCAGTTGCAGTGCGGATTTATTTATCTTGACAGCAACAGCGTTTGCTCCCAAGATACATAAAGCCGTGACTCCAACGCTGTAGGAGGTGATTTCACCACCACAGTTAAACAACAAAAAAAAGAGCATATATGCCGAAGCATGGGGGCAGCAGGGGCGGAGGAGCAATTTGCTCCTAACTTTTGGGGCGGATGCCCCCATGCTTCGGCATATATAAATGGTGCATGTATGCCCATCCTTAGAAGTGGGTGGATGAAGGGAGGTATTCTAATGGTGGGCATACCCACCGATCAATCTCTTTTTTTTCGTTCAGCCAACAGGCTGCATGAAAAAAAAAAAAAAGATTACAATATATGTCCAACAAGGACCAGCAACGTACTGGTATGTTGCTGGACTTTGGTTATACCAGAACGATGCCTGCAGGTTTAGGTATCATCTTGGTATCATTCTTTTCAGCCAGTGAATGGCTTTCATGTAAAAGCAGTCCTAGCGGCTAATTAGCCTCTAGACTGCTTTTACAAGCAGTGGGAGGGAATGTCTCCCCTCCCGGATATAAACATTGCCATTGGGAAATTGGGAAAGCATTTTCACACTGAACTTGGTGTGGTCAGATGCTTTGAGGGCATTTAAAAAAAAAAAAAAGTACCTGTCACTACCTATTGCTATCATATGGGATATTTACATTCCCTAAGATAACAATAAAAATGATAAAAAAAAACAAAACTGGAAGGAACAGTTGAAAAATAAATTAAAAAAGCAAAATAAAAGCACCCCTGTCCCCCCCTGCTCTTGCGCAAAGGCGAACGCAAGCATCGGTCTGGCGTCATATGTAAACAGTAATTTTAGCAGTAGACCTCCTCTGTAAAGGCTTTTAAAAATGTATGTAGTTTGTCGCCACTACGCGATTGTACGCAATCAATCGCTCGGCTCTCAGCGGCTACCGCCGCCATTCTCGGTCAGGGAATCAGGAAGTGAAGCGTTGCGGCTTCACTTCCTAGTTCCCTACTGCACATGCACAATTCACGCAGCGTAATAGGAATGGTCTGCGCTGTCTCTGGGACCCGTGTGTGTCCCAGCAGACAGCAGCCGGGACAGGAAGAAGCATAAACTCCTGTGGGAGTCTATGCCCAGAAGTGGGTGCAAATACCTGTCTTAGACAGGTATCTGTACCCCCCCGAATGGTGCCAAATGTGACACCGGAGGGGGGAGGGTTCCGATGAGCGGAAGTTCCACTTTAGGGTGGAACCCCGCTTTAAGGACCAGGCCTCTTTTTCATACTTGGTGTTTACACGTTTAAAACGTTTTTTTTTTTCTAGAAAATTACTTAGAACCCCCAAACATTACTGTTTTTTTCTAACACCCCAGAGAATAAAATGGCGGTCATTGCAATACTTTTTATCACACCGTATTTGCGCAGCGGTCTTACAAGCGCAATTTAAAAAAAAAAATCACTTTTTTGAATAAGAAAATAAGACAACAGTAAAATTAGCCCAATTTTTTTTTATATTGTGAAAGATAATGTTATGCCGAGTAAATTGATACACAACATGTCACGCTTCAAAATTGCGCCCGCTCGTGGAATGGCGTCAAACTTTTACCCTTAAAAATCTCCATAAGCGACATTTAAAAAATTCTACAGGTTGCATGTTTTGCGTTACAAAGGAGGTCTATGGCTAGAATTATTATTCTCCCTCTACCGATCGTGGCGATACCTCACATGTGTGGTTTGACTACTGTTTTCATATGCGGGCACTACTCACGTATGCATTCACTTCTGCGCGCGAGCTCGTCGGGACGGGGTGTTTTAAAAATTATTATTTTTTCTAATTTATTTTACTTGAGTTTTTTTATTTTTACAGTGGTTTAAAAAAAATAGATCACTTTTATTTCTATTACAAGGAATATAAACATCCCTTGTAATAGAAAAAAGAATGACAGGTGCTCTTAAATATGAGATCTGGGGTCAAAAAGTCCTCATAGCTCATATCTGGACAAAAAAAAAAAATGGCATTTGAAAAAATGATATTGAACAAAATGTACCTTTAAGAAGTATGGGCGGAAGTGACGTTTTGATGTCGCTTCCGCCCTCCTATGGTATAGAGACGAGAGGGGGCCATCTTAGCCTCACTCGTCTCCATACCCAGCAGCAAGAAGGATCCAATCGCCTCCGCCCCTACCGACGGCTCCAGTAAGCGACGGAGGGTGCGGGGGAGTGGGGGTGGCACCTCTCCCGCCGCATATAACAGTGATCTCGCGGTGAATCCGCCGCAGAGACCACCGTTATCGCACACAGGACCGCCTCCTGTAAAGAGGGATATCTCGGTTACCAATATATCCCTCTTCAAAGTACCGACGTATATGTACATGAAGCGGTCCTTAAGCGGTTAAAAAAAAAAGAGATTTGGGGGGAATCTGAGAGCAGTGAAAAAAGGTACTTTCTGGGGGTCAAGAATACATACAAGAATAGAAAGTTTTTTTTAAACCAGAGTTTAGAATCACTTTAACATCTTGCAAAAAAGGAACGGATTGGCCGGTTATAAGGGGAAAGAGGAGGCCGGATTTAAAAAAAAAAAAAATTTTTTTTTAAACAATATCCTTATTTTTAATAGTATTTCATTTGGTCATTCGGACTGCTCTATACACTTTCATCTCAGGAGTGAGAAGCCACGCTCTATGCTCTTGCTTACAGTGGGACATGGAGAACTAATGTAGCTACCCTGCAACAACAAATCAGATAATCATTTTTTTTTTAAATGTAGATTTGGAGTCGGAGCAGTAAAAGGTACTTTTTGGGTTAAGAATACATACTTGAATACATATATTTTTTTCAAACCAGAATTTAGTGGCATTTTAGGCTGGGTTCACACTGCCGCATGGAGCGGGTCACAGCAGGGTCTGGTGGGTCCCTGTTCCCTATTTTAAGTCCGATTTCAGTCTGAATTTTTGGCTAAATTCAGACCTGAAACAGACCAGAAGACGCACAGGACTTCTGTGCAATTCGCTCCGGAGATGTGTGAACCGGCTCCATAGAGAGTCGATCACAATCTTCTGACATGCAAATTGGATGTGGAGAAAACCCACATCCAATTTTCACTAGTGTGAACCCAGCCATAACATCTTACAAAAAAGGAGCGCAATTGGCCGGCTATAAGGGGGAGGAGGAGGCCAGATATAATTTTTTATTACACTAAACAAATTCCATGCATGCAGGCTCCCTCTGTTATTGCACCTGCATTTGCTCTGGGCCATCTGCAGGCGGCCTATAGAGGTGGATGAGGACACAGCATCTGCACGGACACCACCACATGTCAAAAATAACATGCAGGCAAGAGTGGGTGCACAGATCTGAACACACACTGAGGTTGATTTACTAAAACCAGAGAGTGCAAAATCTGGTGCAGCTGTGCATGGTAGCCAATCAGCTTGTTCAAACCAAGCTTTGACAAAAATTCATGGAAGCTGATTGGTTTCCATGCACAGCTGCACCAAAGTTTGCACCCTCCAGCTTTAGTAAATCAACCCCACTGTGTAAAGTTGAATTCCAGGTGCAAAGTAGGTCTATAGGTAGAAGGTTTTTTTTATTTGAACGCATTATATGCATCTGTGTGCAGCAGCCCATCCCCCCCAATACTTATCCAAGCCCTATCTCAATCCAGCAATGTTGCACAAGAGCCTTAGCTGTCCGAGACTCTCACTCCTTTTTGGCTGAGATAGCGGCGGGTGCCATTGGCTCCTACTGCTGTCAAAGTCGGTGAGCCAATGAGGAGAGAGTGGGCGTGGTGTTCCGTGTCTGAATGGATGCACAGAGCAGCAGCTCGGCTGTCCCCATAGCAAGCTGCTTGCTGTGGGGGAACTTGGCAGGAGGGAGGGGTCAGAAGCCCTGGCAAGGGAACCCGAGAAGAGGAGGATCTGGGCTGCTCTGTATAAAACCACTGCACAGAGCAGGTGAGTATGAAATGTTTGTTATTTTTAAATACTTTAACCACTTCCCACCCTGCCTATAGCAGAATGATGGCCGGGTGGTGGTTCCGTTATCCTGACTGTACGTCATATGATGTCAGGCAGGATAAGCCACGGGGGCGCACTGTGCGGCGAATGGTGGTGTGGTGTGTCACTCCGACACAGTGCAACTCCAATCAGGGTGAAGAGCCTCTCACTTAGGCTCTTTACCACATGATCAGCTGTGACCAATCACAGCTGATCATAGCGTGTAACCAGGAAAGTACCTGTAAATGACTTTCCTCGGTTCACGCTGACAGGAGAGCCGATCAGTGGCTCTCCTGTTAGAAGGGGGTCTGAGCTGATACTGCATTGATTATCAGCTCAGCCCCCATCAGAGCTGCCGCCACAGCTGCCAGTCAGTACCCACCAAAGTGCCAGTCAGTACCCACCAAAGTGCCAGTCAGTGCCCACCAGTAATGCCAGTCAGTGCCCATGTTAGATGCCAATCAGTGCCTCATCATCAGTGCCGCCTATCAATGCCAAAAAACAGTGCCCATCAGTGCCAAACAGTGCCCTTCAATTATACATATTAGTGCCATATTAGTGCCCTATCAGTGCGTGTCAGTGCAGCCTCATCAGTGTGTCAGTGAAGGAGAAAATAACATTTTATAACAAACAAGGAAAAACTTTTTTCCCCCAAAAATGTCAGTCTTTTTTAGTTTGTTTAGCAAAAAATAAAAAACCCAGCCTTGATCAAATACCACCAAAAGAAATCTCTATTTGTGGGAAGAAAATGATAAAAATTTAGTTTGGGTACAGTGTTGCATGACCACACAATTGTTATTCAGAAGAAGAGCTCCAATTTCTGTAGAAGAGCTCCAATTTCTATGTGGAGGAGGGATAAAAACAGTAAACTCAATTAAAACCTGTTTTTCTTTTTATTTATGATTGCATTCATAAAAAAAGTCATTGTCCAGCTCTCTGGAGCCCAGTCTGCAGCCCACTGGCACTGGTTTGCACCCCCTAGGACCCCAGCAGTATTAGGGTCCAGTCTCTGAACATCTCCCGTAGCATTCCCCCAGTCTCTGACCATCTCCTGTAGCATTCCCCCAGTCTCTGTCCATATCCCGTAGCATGCCCCCAGTCTCTGACCATCTCCCGTAAGCATGCCCCCAGTCTCTGACCATCTCCCGTAAGCATGCCCCCAGTCTCTGACCATCTCCCGTAAGCATGCCCCCAGTCTCTGACCATCTCCCGTAAGCATGCCCCCAGTCTCTGACCATATCCGGTAGCATGCCCCCAGTCTCTGACCATCTCCCGTAAGCATGCCCCCAGTCTCTGACCATCTCTCGTAAGCATGCCCCCAGTCTCTGACCATCTCCCGTAGCATGCCCCCAGTCTCTGACCATCTCCCGTAGCATGCCCCCAGTCTCTGACCATCTCCCATAGCATGCCCCCAGTCTCTAGCCATCTCCCGTAGCATGCCCATAGTGTCTGAGCAGTAACCAACGTATCACATGCATATCTCAAATGCTCCATGGTAAGTGAACATATTCTGCCAGTTGCAGACAATTCGATCCCCTCAGCTTGATGTGATATCAATCTGACCATCTGTACATCTTCCAAACACTATGCGTGGTGAAGGGCCACCTGCCTATATAAAAACTTGATCTATTTTTAGGTAGGCCACAACACTAAGTAAAGGTTGGCATGAGGCTCACGCAAAGCATTTGTTACCCCAACACTTCATATTCCTGATATGTGCCTGCTGTACGATATACTTGTATGAGAAAGGATCCTGTTCTCTCTGTGTTGCTTCCTTTGTGTGAAATCCCTGGTGTTCCTGCCGTCCCTCTGCTTTCCATTAAAAACTGACCACAGGTAGGTAGGCCACAACACTTTTATTCCTATTACAAGGAATGTAAACATCCCTTGTAATAGAAAAAAGAATGGCAGATTCGCTTTAAGGAGAGATCTGGGGTCAAAAAGATGCCAAATCTCTCCTTTACCTTTAAAAGATCAAAAGAATTCTGACCATTTGCTTTATATAATAAAAAAACCCTGGACTAGAAGTGACTTCATTGTGTTGCTCTGGTCCTCCAGGGCCATAGAGGCAGAGGACAGGGTGCCACTGCCTGGAGGGAGATCGGGACCTGGTGGCCGAGTACCATTGGCATTGCTCTGTAGTGTTCCCCTTTACCCCAATATATAAAAGGTTATCAGGAGCCTAAAGTAGGGGTTAAAGAGCTGTGCTACCACAGAGAATAACATTAGACCCCAGGAGAGGCAAGGGATATGGCGTGTAAGGGGGCCGTGTTAGGGAATTGACTCTTCCTGGAGTAGTATGTGCAGCATAGCGGCTCAGTGGTTAGCACATATGCCTTGCAGCACTGGGGTCCGTAGTTCACACCCCGGTCCCCCCCACACTCTACAGACAGGCTTGTTGATTAATTGTCCCTGTTATGAGATTTTACAGAGAGTGTACAAGATGGCGGCCTCCCCTCCAACCTGACGATCGCTCTGAGCCGCAAGCAGAGAAGATCTGTAGAGAGATCCATTCACAAAAAGAAGAGTCACATCTCCCAGCAAGTTCAACATCACATCACAAGAGAAGAGAAATGGATTTATGGAAAGAAATTTTTTTGTAATAAAACCTGTTAAATCCTGGAAGTGTCTGAGCTTTTCTCTGCCATGTGATCAGGTGGATCTCTTTGTGTTCTGTATACAGTGGGGGAAGGGTTAGAAATTGTATGGGGGAGGTAATGCTGTGTGGGGCCCCATTGAGATTTCCCCTCACTTCTGTCCTTGGAGTTTTCCCTAATGTCAGAACATGAGCGGGGGTCACTAGCACAGGAAGCGAGTGCAAACCTCCCCAATGGGGACAGGATTACCTGTTTTCATCATATATGCTCCCCTATATCCAGCTCCTATACTGACAACATCTCCAGTGTCTATCCATCTGCATATGTGAATGTCTTTGGACAACACACTGCTGCTCTCTCCACATTGCTGACTCAATTAGTGGCTATTTCTTCAGACTGGTATCTCCGGCTCTAAATCGGGGACACCATCCCTTCATTACTGGATTCAAGGGTTTCTTGAACTTTATGCCACTCTGTATTTGCTGTCACTGGATGACGCCTTTTAGGTTTTGACCATCTAGCAACCCCTGTGTGTGTGAGGAATTAATTGTGTGTGTGTAAGTGAGCCCGGGCTGTTTTATCTCATTGCGACAACATTGCCGTAACGGGGTTGATTTACTAAAGGCAAATCCACCCTGCACTACAAGTGCATTGCAAGTTCACTTGGAAGTGCAGTTGCTGTAGATCTGAGGGGAAGCTCTGAAAGGAGTGGAAGCTCTGCTGATTTTATCATCCAATCATGTGCAAGCTAAAATGCTCCCCCTCGGATCTACAGCAACTGCACTTTCAGTGCCTTTAGTAAATAACCCCCAGTGTTTTAGTATGTTTGGTGAAGGTTTTGATTATTTCCTGGCTAATTAGCCATGCTGTTATTTTTTCATGCAGCTTTTTCATATGATAAACTTTTGTACTTATTCCGCCGAGTGTGTTTTCCCATTGAAACCCTGTCTAAACCCCTTTGTTTTTTTCCTCCTGTTTTAATCCATGCTCTTCCCGCCTGCAGAATACAATAGCGCTGCTGGAAGGATTCTCCCATCAACACTGACTGTGTTGATCGGGGGAATTGAGCAATTTTCATTCCTTCCACTTCTGGTGGAAGGAAAGAAAATTGCATAATGTATGGCCTGCTTTAGAATTTGAGCTCCCTAGTCGCAGCATATTGCCGTGTACACACGGCCGGAATTTCCGAAGGAAACAGTCCGATGGGAGCTTTTCATCAGATTTTCTGACCGCGTGTATGCCCATCGGTCTTTTTCTGTCGGCATCTCCAACGAACTTTAGATTGAGAGCCTGTTTGGAAAACCTTTCTATCAGATGTATGAAATTCTGACACGCAAAATTCCGACACATGCTCGGAAACAATTTGACGCATGCTTGGAAGCATTAAACTTCCCTTTTATAGTGCCGTCGAACGTGTTGTATGTTACGGTGTTATTGACCGGAATTTGGTGTGACCGTGTGTAGGCGAAACAGTTTGAGCGAAATTCCGTTGGAATTCCAATGGGAAAACCATCATAACTTTTTCCGACGAGAATTCTGATCGTGTGTACGCGGCATATCTCTAAACGAAGGGTGCAGACTGGTAGCTACAGATATCAGTAAAGAAGCCCATCAGTTACCTCTTCACCTGCACTGTTATTACTCAGTTGCCATCTGATGTTTCAGCAGAGTTGCAAATTTGTCACGATCTACTTTATCATGAAACAACTTTTACATGTGATCCCCATGTAGACCTAACACAGTGGGGTTGATTTACTAAAGGGAAAAAGTTGCTCCAGAGCTTAGTAAACAAGCAGAAGCTCTGCTGACTTCCATCATCCAATCATGTGCAAGCAATAATGCTGTTTTTTTTAATTTTCCTTGCACAGGGTTTGGGTACTCTTTGCAAAGTCAAGCCTTACCTCATTTACTAAGCTCTGGAGCAATTGCACCTGCAAACTGCACAGTCTATTTGCCTTTAGTAAATCAACCTCGGTGTCTCTGCTAGATAATTTTCCAAGCAATCAGATAAATATGCAGTTTAATTATGTATGTGGGTACTGTGTAAGCCACCAAAGTACTTGTATGTTTTTTTTTAAGTCACTTCTGTGATCCAGGCACCCCTGCCAGAAAATGTAACTACCGAAGACCTCACTTTTCACAGTGCATTTAAAGAGGAACTTCACTTGTTTTTACAAAAGTAGAAGATACTGTAGCTGCTGATTTCTAAGAAAGACAAATCTACCAGTCTGCAAGGTCCAGCATTATCTTCCTAGTGTTACACCGGCTCCTGAAGAGCACACACTATGTGTTTTTCAAACTTAAGGTTACACCTGAACTGCAGTTTGGTTTGGGTACAATTGTCTTAATTTGGACCTCAGCATAAGTCTGACTGGACTATGAGATATTCAGCCTGACCACAGGGGGCACTGTCTCTTCTGGAAGGCATGGAACTAGGGTCTGGTTGGGTGCTTAAGTTACTCTTTCTCAGAGCCCGCCTAGTGGGAGTGGCGCTCTTGCTGTGCTTTCTGGGAGAGGGTATTTAAGATGTGGATGTCATGTGGTTTGGGGTTACCGGTCCAGAAGGATGTACTGACTTCATGGTCCTGGTCTTCCTGACCAGCCCCCAGGAAGGCTATGCCCTGGGGTGTGGATCCACCTGATCTTGTTGTCTCAGGGCTGGCTAGGGAGGGGGGGGGAAATAGGATTGGCGCTATACCCTTTGACACTTTGGCTAGCCCGAGGCAAAGTAACTAAAGGAGGATTCTGAGGTGTTTGGGTGCCGTCTCTGGTTTGGGAGAGACCCAGTGACTTCACGCTATCCAGGGGAGGACTCTTCAGAAGAAGGCCATGTACGGTGTGGGTTTCTTAGCAAGAGCCTAGAGGAGCTGAAGTACCCAAGAGAATCCGGTCTTGTGGATATCGCCAAGATGGCTGAAAGATACAGGTATCACAAGAGTGTTCTACAAGTTTAGGAATGGAGAAATTCGGTGAGAAAATCTAATTCATAGGGCACCTCATCCCAAAATTTATGAAGAAAATATGAGTCTAGGGAGGAGTGGATTATTACGGTGCCTAATAATGATAGGATATGACATGAGGTACCAAAATTAGAAACAATTAGGTGCAATATATGGCATAAAAGTTTAACATAAATTATTTAAAAAAAATATATTCATAAAATTATGTATTATCAAAATTAATACACAACACAATACAATCGATAAAATAGTCGTCTACTCAAAGTGATATAGTCGAAATTTAATCGCTGGTCAAGAGAGTCCCAACATGTTTTGCCATTACCATAGCTTCTTCAGGGGAACCATTTTTTTGACCCACAGGAGGACGAACAATAGCTATAAAAATAGTAACAAATAAACAGACAATTATTTTACAAATTATGATTAATAGAATACCGATTTTTACCTTAGCCAAGGTAATTACATATATATATATATTAGTAATCGAAGTTAAAAATGGGCAGAAGAAAAGTGAGATTAAGCTTGATAGAGAAACATTGTTCATAATTAAATACATACCCCTGGCTTATTCACAAGCCTGCAATTGATGAGGCGCTCTCACGGGGGGGGGGGGGGGAAGAATGAAACATCCATCCCTACGTATCGCCAATGGTGGCTGCAGGGGGTAGAGGAGAGACCGAACAACACAATTGTTATTAAGGGGATTAAATATACGTAATGTGGTATGCAGGGGAAATATGTACCTCATACATACCTAATGCAGGGTTAATGTAGGGGAACTACATATCAGAAACACCGAAAATTTGGAAAAATTTGGGATAACAAAGGACACACTGTGAGGCAACCTGGATGCACACAAAGGTACAGAAAAAACCCAAAATGCATAACCATAAAACAGGGGGCCAATTAAGGATAACGAAACAAAGGAATTAAATAAGTAGTCCATAAATGAGCTCACCTGAGCCCTGATAGGGAGTTCTATGTGTGTTCACCAGCCGAAGGCAATGGTTGATCTCCAACATAAAAACCTAGCCTGAACAAGGGCTGTACAAAAAGCAGAAATGCTTAATGATAAAGCCCCTAGTAATACAAAAAGAAAGATATATATATAATCAGAAGATGTAATAAACCAACAACAGGGAAGGCTGAAAAGGTGTGGATCACAGTCAGCCTAAACCTAAAAACTAACCTTGTTTCCGTGTGCTACACAAGACGGCGTCTCCTGAGAACCAGCAACCAGCCCAAGGCTGGAGGGTATTGTATACCCCCCACTCTATCAGCGCTCGAGCGTAGAAGTCAGCGACGAGTGACGTCAGCGGCACCCTGCGCAGTCGCCAGATGTAGGCGCCGACAGAGAGCGGACTAAACACTCTCTGTGCGGCCGCCCGCTCCGTCCCCTAAGCCTACAATCTCCAGAGTTCTTAGCGGAAAACATTACGTCATCACAATAATGTGCTTGACGCGAATGTTAGCGCTGAGAGTGCGAAGTGAAATAAGATGAATGCTCCGGAATAGGAATACCGGACGGGGGAGTGGGGAAGTCAAAACGGGGCAGGCATAAATAGGCACAGAAATTGCTGTAACGGGCACTGTTTCCACAATACGGTGCCGGAGCGTCCATACAGGCACCAGGAGGTGAAGAACCAAGCTGGTCCACCCGAAGGGAGCTATATCACCAAGTGGGACACGGGAAGAAAAGCCAGGGGCAGCAAAAACGATAAAGAAACAGAGTGACCATGTAATAAATGTACTGCCAACTAATTAAATCGACAAAGTACTCAAATACAAATTGGGTAATTATAACAAGTTACCAAAGGGAAGGTCAGGCGGTACTCAATAAAGGAGTGTATAGTGTATATATGTGGAAAATTTGTATAATGTTATAAAAGGCAAATAAAAGAAAATAGGGGGTAATAGCCAAAGAACCAAAGTCAAATTCCACAAAGTCCAAAGTATATGAATGACAAAAAAGAAAAATTAATTAATTCTGCAAGTTTAGTTTTCCTACGTGTTCTACAACAACGTCTGTGGCAGAGACTTGTTCCTGATTAACCACTTGCTTACTGGGCACTTAAACCCCCCTCCTGCCCAGACCAATTTTCAGCTTTCAGCACTGATGCACTTTGAATGACAATTGCGCGGTCATACAACACTGTACCCAAATGAAATTTTTATAATTTTTTTCCCACAAATAGAGCTTTCTTTTGGTGGTATTTAATTACAGCTGGGAGTTTTATTTTTTGCTAAACAAACAAAAAAAGATGCAAAAAAAAATAAAAAATCATGTTTAATAGTTTGTTATAAAATTTTGCAAACAGGTAATTTTTCTCCTTCATTGAAGTGCGCTGATGAGGCGGCACTGATAGGCTGCACTGGTGGGCACTGATAGGCTGCATTGGTGGGCACTGATAGGCTGCATTGGTGGGCACTGATAGGCTGCATTGGTGGGCACTGATAGGCTGCACTGGTGGGCACTGATAGGCTGCACTGGTGGGCACTAATAGGCTGCACTGGTGGGCACTGATAGGCATAGTTAAGGCGGCACTAATAGGCACAGATAAGGCGGCACCGATGGGCAAAATAAATATAAAATAAAAAATCATGTTTAATAGTTTGTTATAAAATTTTGCATACAGGTCATTTTTCTCCTTCATTGAAGTGCGCTGATGAGGCGGCACTGATAGGCTGCACTGGTAGGCACTGATAGGCTGCATTGGTGGGCACTGATAGGCTGCACTGGTGGGCACTGATAGGCATAGTTAAGGTGGCACTAATAGGCACAGATAAGGTGGCACCGATAGGCACAGATAAGGCGGTACTGATGGGCACAGATAAGGCGGCATTGATGGGCAAAGATGGGCACAGATAAGATGGCACGGATGGGTGGCATGGATGGGTGGCACTAAGGGGCACTGATCAGTACCACTGATAGATGGGACTGATAGGTGGCTCTGATAGGTGGCTCTGATAGGTGGCACTGATGGACACTGGTAGATGACACTGATGGGCACGGATATGTGGCACTGGGGTGCAGCACCATTGTTGAGGCAGATTGTGGGCACTGCTGGGTGGCACTGTGGGCACTGCTGGGTGGCACTATGGGCACTGCTGGGTGGCACTGTGGGCACTGCTGGGTGGCACTGACGGGGGCAATTATTTATTAATGAGGTGGCACTGGCAGGGGGCAGGTGGGCACTGGCAGGGCTGGCATCAGTCCCGATCATGGCCGCCGGTGATCGGCTCTTTTTTTTTCTCCTCGCGCTGTCAGCGCGAGGAGGAATAATAGCCGATTACCGGCTCCGTTGTATCACATGATCAGCTGTCATTGGCTGACAGCTGATCACGTAGTAAGGGGTCGGGATCGACCCCTTGCTCGGATCCGTCATCAGGCGAGTCTCATAGACTTGCTGATCACAGAGAGCGCCGCGCGCACCCCTCAGAGGGCGGGCAGGCCGCTCGTGCACGGGACGACGTCAATAGACGTAGTCCCGGCAAAGGAGGTCTGCGCTGTAGCCGTCATTTGGCTATAGTGCGGATCTCTAGTGGTTAGCACCTTGTTGGCTGCTAGGCCTTGTGAGAGAGGGACTGTCCAACTTGAGTGAACATCCAGCTGCGAATGGCTATTCTCTGAATGCAGTCAAAGTAAGCAAGTGCTTCAATATTGACTTTGACACTAAAGCCGCGTACACGCGATCAAACAATGCGGTGGAAAAGTCCAGCAGACTCAAGTCCGCCGGACAATCCGCCCATGTGTGGGCTCCAGCGGACTATTTTGACCCAAAAGTCCAGCGGACTAAGAAAGTAGTTTTGCACATCAGATACAGAAGACCGGGCCACCGCTTGTAAAAGAGCTAGAAGTGCAGTGGCCCGGCAAAAAGAACCGAAGAGGGGGACAAGACCCCCCGAAGTCGGAAGAAGAGGGCGGCGGCGAAGAAGAAAGCTGGACTCCTCCGCTAGTAACAGAGCTAGCAGAACATAGTGGAGGAGTCCGGCGAGAAGACCCCCGAAGACGGAAGAAGACCCCCGGAGCTGTGCAATAAACTAAAATCTTGGAACACTACTTCCATTGAAAATGAGCTCATGAATTCAATGGGACCCACTAAATCAATAAGTGGGTAATAAAACCCTGACAGATGCCAATACCAAGCAGAGGCTTGATGCTGAAGCATTTCAGAAAATCTTTCCTTCAAAGGATAAGTTCACTTTTTAAAAAAAAATTATAAATGCACAGGTAAAAAAAAAAGAATTTTTTTTAATTTATTTTTTGGAGCCTGTAAAGCATTGCACCAGCGATCAGCTGATTGCTCATGCCATGCAGGTCTCCTGCAGACCCGTCAGTGTTTCTGAGTGCCCGTATGGGCAAGCAGCTACACTGACAGGAAGAATCAATGAACTACCACGGCGATCCACGGCACCGTGGTAGTTCATTGAGAACTGCAAACTGACATCTGCAAAGGTTGTTGGTACTTGTAGTTCATTCGTTCACAGAACTCGATGAATGAATGGCGTGACTGTGTGGGCAGAGCCCTGCATGGGCATGCTAAGACTGCAGGATTGGGAACATGTTACATGTTCCATCCTAAAAGCAGGTTCCCAAAAGGTGAACTTATCCTTTAAAGAGGAAGTAAACCCTGATGAGTTTCCTCCCTTTTTCATTCCCTGCAAAGGCAAAGCATAATAGACTACTATGCATCGCATAGTAGCCCATTATGTGTCACTTACCTGACACAGGAGCCAGCGATGTCACCACTGTCCCCTGTAGTCTGGCGCATCCATCTTCTCGGTGGGGTCTCGCAGCTCCGCCGCTGTCATTTGGCGAAGCCGTGATGATGTCACTCCCGCGGATGCGCATGGGAGCTGACACACGCGGCATCGTGCGGCATTGATGATGCCACGCTCAGTGCGCCTGCGTGCCGTTGTCTACGGCGCATGCGCCGTATACAGCAGTGCCTGTCTTCGGGCAAATATCTCCTAAACCGTATAGGTTTAGGAGATATTTCTTGGACCTACAGGTAAGCCTTAATCTAGGCTTACCTGTAGGTCAAAGTGGTTTGTAAGGGTTTACAACCACTTTAACATTCACAGCAGTTAAAATAACCTTAACATAGAATTCCAGGCCAAGCCTATGTAGTCTTAAATATGAACTTTATTTATTTTAGTTTGACACTACAGCGATACCACATGTGTGAGACTTCCACAGCCTGGCCACATACAGAGGCCGAGTACAGCCAAGCAAGGCCGAGCATGCCCGGGCACGGCTGGGTATCACCGAGTATTGCAGGGTATCACCGAGTATGGCTGGGTATGGCAGGGTATTGTTGGGTATGGCAGTTTATGACAGAGTATTGGCAGGGCATTGATGGGTATTGCAGAGTATTGGCAGGGCATTGCAGAGTATTGGCAGGGTATTGCTAGCTAATAGTTTGTTATAAAATTTTGCAAACAGGTAATTTTTCTCCTTCATTGATATGCACTGATGAGGCGGCACTGATAGGGTCAGCTAAGACGACACTGATAGGCATAGATAAGGTGGCACTGATAGGGACAGATAAGGCGGTATTAATGGGCACAGATAAGGCAGCACTGATGGCCACTGATAAGATGGCACTGATGGGTACCACTGATGGCCACCGATAGGTACCAATGATGGGCAGCACTGTTGTTGAGGCACTGATTGTGGGCACTGGTAGGCGCTACTGTTGCCTATTGCTAGGTGGCATTTTCGGAATCTGCGTGTGCTGTGTACTGCACATGCGCAGTACACAGCGGACACTATCCGATGGGGGACCATATATGATAGGACACCGGTGTAGCAGTAAGATGGGTATCCCATGAAATGTGGTATCCTCTGCTACTACTGCTCATGTGCCGATTTCAGACAAGTGGTATGACAGGATCGATGAGATCCTGGGAGCTCTGCCCTTCCGGGGGGTGAGTGACAAGCTGAGTGCGCATGTGCAGTTCACTTCCCGTGGGCACCTGGAGGTCTAGTGTGTGGTTTAGTGGAGTTATAATTGGAGGAAACGTTTTGTTTTGTTTTTGTCGCTCATTTTAATCACATTGCAATGTGTAATGTCTGCTCCTCTACAGCTTTCTACTGTATATTACAGCTACCCAGATACAGAGACCCATTATTATTTATTGAGGTATAGATATATAATATTTCTATCACAATATGTAATGGGCTGTATATATTTATCATTCCTGCAGACCACTTCAGAACCCAAGTTCGCACTAATGCAGCCTCAAACCCCCCCCCCCCCTCCCCCCCCAAATGCATAACCTCCTTTTTTTTTTACTACTTTTTTCTTCCTTAAAAGGATATTTTTTTTACACTGTGGTGTATACAGCTATATATATATATATATATATATATATATATATATATATATATATATACACACAGTGGAAAAAAAACGCAAATCGCGGCCAAAATTGCGGTAAAAACACAGTAAAAAAGCGGTACTTGCGTTTTTGATGTGGGTCCATTGACTTCTATTACATGCAAAACGCTGCATTTTGCATGAAAAAAAGTCCCCGACCTTTCCAAAAACACAGAGGCACAAAAATGCATTAATGTGAACATGTTCCATAGGAACTCATGTTAAAAAAAAATTCCCTGCATTTCTGCAAAATGCATCAAAAAACGCGTTAGTGTGAATCAAGCCTTAAGGCCCGTACACACGGTCACAAAATCTGAAGATAAACTCCGTCCGATGAACGATCTGCCAATTTTCTCAACGTTAGTATGTTGCTTTTGACAGCCGATTACGAATTTTCAGCAGACAAAAACTGCATGAGCAGGCTTGAAAGATTTTTGTCTGATGTGACCACAACGTCCGATTTTTCTTTTCATTTGTACAGTTTTCTGACCAAAAAATAAAAATCTGAAGAGCAAGACTAGGCATGCTCAGAAACGAAAGAACACGTACAAAACAATTCAACACATTACGTCACTTCTGACGTTAAATTCTGTCGTCAGAAAATTTTCTGATGGTGAATATCCTCTTCACTTTCGATTTGAGACAAAAAACTGCCGAAAATCCGTCCAATAATCTGACCGTGTGTACAAGGCTTTACTGCCCCCGGCTGCAAGTATACACAAGACCTAGCTGGAGGAAGAGTGTGCAGAAGGCTTTGCAATGCCGTTTTAACACTTTTTAGGCATATTTGTAAAATAAAACAATAAATGCACATTTTTTGGGGGGCAAAATGTAGGTTCGTTTTTGTTTTGTTTTTTGGAAAAGATGCAATAAGTCAACCACATCAGCTCAGAATTATTCAAGTTTCCTTTTTTAAAATGTATTTATTTCTTTATTTTCTTGCCCCCCCCATGTTTTTTTTTTAATCACCTGTTACCAGCCTGTTCACTTGAACCCACCCAGCCGGACACCTGCTGTCTGTACATCTGCATGTCAAATGGGATCAATGACACGCTGCAGATTCACTACAATTTATGGCCGACCCTCCCTGTGATCCATTTCACGCTTCACATGAAAAGAGTATGGCACAACTGCAAACCTACCAAGACATGGCCGTCCACCTAAACTGACAGGCCGGGCAAGGAGATCATTAATCAGAGAAGCAGCCATGAGGCCCATGGTAACTCTGGAGGAGCTGCAAAGAGCCACAGCTCAGGTGGGAAAAACTGTCCTCAGGACAACTATTAAGCCTCATACACATGATTGGATTTTCCACAGCCAAAACCTCAGACTTTTGTCCAAAGGGCGTTGATCAAGAACTTGTCTTGCATACAAACGGCAAAGAATTGTCAGCCAAGAAACACAAACGTAGTGACGTACTACGTGGTTTTTCAGCTCTTTAGCACCACCCTTTGGGCTCCTCTGCTAATTTCGTGTTAGTAGATTGGTATGGTGGATAAGTCTGGCAGCAGCATTCATGATAGACTGAAGAGGGGATTCGTGCTTTTCATTTTGCCCTTTTCAGTTAGTTTCTGAATGGCCATTCGTCAACCATACATGTTGGTGGAATCAGAGGAGATAACGTGTTATTTATTATTGGCCTTGGAGTTACTGCTTTGACCCAAGTCCAGTCCAGGAACAGGAGGAGTAGGATTTCTTGGACCAAAAATTGGTTACTTTATTAATCGTGGCCAATTATGCCATATGCCTTTGCTGCGGGAGCTCCGGGAGAATAATCTGGATGATTTTAGAAATTATTCCCTGCTTTCACTAACTCTTGGCATTGTTGACCCTCTATATTGAGAAGCAGGACACATGCATGAGGCTTTTATTTTATTTTTTGATTGAATAATAATGATTTCATTTAATTGAATTTAACTCTGTCTCCTCCGCTCCATTTCTTCTTTCTGTGGGGTTACCCCAAGGCTCTGTTCTTGGACCCCTTCTCTTCTCTATCTACACCTCCTCCCTTGATCACTTGATAACCGCCCATTGCTTCCAATACCACTTATATGCAAATGATACCCAAATCTATCTGTCTACTCCTCACCTCACTCCTTCAGTCTCCTCTCGCATTACTAACTTGCTAACTGACATATCAGAATGGATGTTGTACCACTTAATCTCTCTAAAACTGAGCTATTAATATTCCCCCCGCCTATGCCCCCCTCCATGACTTTTCCATCAAAATCAACAATGCAACCATCAGGCCCTCCCCTCACTCCAGGGTACTCGGTGTAATCCTAGACTCTGACTTGTCATTTCAGCCCCAAGTCCAATCGTTGTCAAAAGTTTGTAGAATTCACCTCCATAACATCTCTAAAATTCACCCCTTTTTAACAAATGAAACCACCAACTCTTCATTCACTCCCTTCTTGTTTCTCGCCTTGACTATTGCAACTCCCTTCTCATTGGCCTGCCTCTCCATAGGCTCCTCCCCTCTTCAGTCTATCATGAATGCTGCTGCCAACTTATCCACCTTACCCGGTATAAAGAGTAAACCGCGCTATTCAAACACAAAATAATATTATATAAATTCCCTACAAGCAGCAACCCTAATCGTAATACTCCGATAACAAACTAAATAGGTGAACAAAGTGAGCTGCGCTAAAAACAAAAAAATTCGTCTTTCTAAAAACGAATCATAAAAAAACATCAATAGTCATGAGAAAAAAAAAATAGTAATTGCTGGTGACAAAAATAGATGCAAATAATTAGATTAGTTAAATCAACCAATTAATTAAATGCAAATAATTAAATTATATAAGTGAATAATATCTTTTCATCGTATAAGTGAAAAAAATGTTTTTAAATCAGAACCAATAATGAAATTAGCATAAATTGTATACCCCTTATATATAAATCATATACATTAAAAAAGATAAACCTACACACCAATGAATTAATTGTAGTGAATAAGCAAAGAAAAAATTAACAAAAAATATGCATTGAATAAAAAAGAAGAAAAAAACTGAAAAAATTGTCCAAAGAATAGTGTTGGTTCTTCAAAGGTGATATTATGGAGTAGACACCCACAAATTCCTGTGTGAAAAACAATCCAAACAATCCTCCACCAGTGAGAAGAGGGGCCGCTTACCAGAGTTATAGATCTTAGTGTCAATGAGATCAACAGAGCAACAGCACAGAAGTTATGGATGAACCGTCACAGGCACCACACAGCTTTTATCTCCAATATGAAGCCTCCAGACAGGGAACGAGGGTTAGTGATGGACGAACGTTTCGCCCGGCGGTCGTTTCGCGGCGAATTTCCGACATTCGCGGTCCGCACGTTCGAACGCCTTTTTCCGTCGTTCGCCGCGGCGGACTTACGTGTTTAATGTATACAAGAACTTTAACCTTTGGTGACACGTTTATCATGTGATACAGGACAGCCAATTGAGACATGACAGCACATGGACACTTGGACATTCCCCCTAACCTATAAATACACCCGATCCGGTGGCCATTTTACATTCTTTCTTCTGTTACGATAGGGACAGGTTCCTGTGTGGAGTAGGGAGAGATAAACCACTAGCTATTTGGTACACAAAAGTTCTTTTCAGGACTGGTATAGGTGTTAGGTGTTGATAGGTTTGCTGTGCTGCTGATTCTTGCAGCAGCCTGAGTGTCTTTTGTTAGTTTAGAGAAAGGGAAAGGACGGTGTATGCTACAGGGACAGCCAGATTAGTCTTTCATCATCATCATCATCATCATCATCATTAGCTGTTACTATCAAGGTCCACAAAAGAGCTGTTCCAGTAACCACTAATCGTTCTCTTTTTTTGCCAATTTGTATAGGGACAGGAAGGAAGCAGTGTTGTCAGGCAGTGAGGGTAATTTTAAAGACTTGCTGTTATTATTAGTTCCACAAAGGTTCTTTTCAGGACTGGTATCAGTGGTACAGTAATAGGCTTGTACATGTATAATATTCTTTCTTCCAAATATAGAAAGGATATTATACTTGACTGCTGCCCTTCTGCTGCAGTCTGCTAAACATTCACAACTCACTTGTTCCACAAAAGTTCTTATAAGGACTGGTAACTTGGTATAGGGTGCTACGGTACATAGGCTTGAGTGCGGTACAGTCTGCTGTTCTGTAAGGACCGCTATCGGTCCACAATAGATAGGGTTGACGTGCACCACTGCTGACCGCTGCCCTATACTGCAGCAGTCCTTCAGCGGTATAGGGACTGACGTACAGTCTGCTCACTTCCTTGACCCAAAAAAGCACACCGTACTATATGCCCCTACCCTCCTCTTTGAAGAGGTTGAGCGGTGTCATATTTCTACTGGGGCTGCTTATGATATCCCTGTGCTGTGCTGACTTCCTCCTGGGGGTTCTTATTATGAAGGGATCACACTATCCCTGTGCTGTGCTGACTTCCTCCTGGGGGTTCTTATTATGAGGGAATCACACCATCCCTGTGCTGTGCTGACTTCCTCCTGGGGCTGCTTACGGTGCTGCTGTCAGTGCTGTATGTCACGGTGCTGCTGTCAGCGCTGTATGTCACGGTGCTGCTGTCAGCGCTGTATGTCACGGTGCTGCTGTCAGCGCTGTATGTCACGGTGCTGCTGTCAGCGCTGTATGTCACGGTGCTGCTGTCAGCGCTGTATGTCACGGTGCTGCTGTCAGCGCTGTATGTCACGGTGCTGCTGTCAGCGCTGTATGTCACGGTGCTGCTGTCAGCGCTGTATGTCACGGTGCTGCTGTCAGCGCTGTATGTCACGGTGCTGCTGTCAGTGCTCTGTATTACGGTGCTGCTGTCAGATGCCTCTATCACGGTGCATGTGTCATTCCGGTATGTCACGCTGCTGGTGATCATCTCCTGCACCCTCTTCTTTGCCTACCCTGGTCCCTGACCTTCCCTCTCCTCCATTGCCTTCATTAGCTCCATAGTCCTGAATTGTTAGAACAATTTCCCAAATAAAATAAAAATGCTTGTAGTTATCGATCCCAAATTCACCTCATACATGTATTATGTCATTGTCCAGATGGTGGGACTACGTTTTACCCCCTAATAATTACCACGTGGCCGCAAATTCGACATGAAGGTTTGCAAAGTTCGCCTCCCATTGAAGTCAATGGGGCCCGCGGCGAACGTTCGGTTTCGCGAACGTTTGGGTCCGTTCGCATTTCGCTTTCGCGAAACGTCCCGTCGGAAGTTCGTCCATCACTAACGAGGGTATCGTGGATCATATAAAAAATCAAAAGGCACTCGCATAGCGTAAAACCACTTACTTTAATGGAATAAA
Organism: Lithobates pipiens; assembly: GCF_037356315.1. Taxonomy (NCBI): domain Eukaryota; kingdom Metazoa; phylum Chordata; class Amphibia; order Anura; family Ranidae; genus Lithobates; species Lithobates pipiens. Next base: position 224,716,800 of record NW_027507686.1, on the reverse strand, counting down.
ATATAAAATATTACACTCACATGTGCATAGAAGAAAACGATCGTATAAATAAAACGAGCCGGCCGGGACTCGTGTGCCACCCGCACTTCCTAGTTGGGCGTAGAACGCGGAGACGTCAGAACGCCTATCTCCCTACGCGCGTTTCGTCTCCAACGGACATGTTCACGGGATGCGGGACGGCGTTCTGACGCACCGCCTATATACCAAATCATAAACAAAACAGCCTCGGTCTGAGCTCCATGCTGTCTCCCAATCCACCATATTAGGTGAGGGAAAGAGGACAAAAATACCAATATCATCACCTAATCCGCCATTTTGCATGAGGGAAAAAGAATAAAAATTTGCCCTACTACCACATGAAGCCAGACCATTTGGTGAGAAGTATCTCAAAGCTTGAAATGATGTGGATACATAAATTAAGAAGTTATACCCCTCATGGCCTTAACATTGAAGTAGACGTAAATGCGTTCATTGACAATGCTTGAACAACATATAACTGGTTTGAATAGCTTATATAATTTAGGCTCCCTGTTTTTTCTTGGATTGTAAACTTGGTGTGAGTTCCATGAGTCCTCGCTAAGGGATTTTTGTTTTTACAGTTTTTTGTTTTTGCTTTTTACCTGGGGCATCATCATATATTTTTTCTATGGTGTTGGCATATTTTAATTATACAACTAATAATGTATTAATATTCAGATATATAAAATATTATATATCTTTGCCATATAAGCCCCTTTGCCTATCTATTCGGATTGTTTTGCCTGTGTTGATTCGCTGTTAAGTATCAGATAAGACCAGAACTGTGTGGACTGCAACAGAGGAAACCCAAACGTGTATAAGTGAAATATGATTTATTAAAGAAAGTGAATAATATAAATACAACCACACAGTGCAATAAACCAACCAACAAAGACCCCCAAACAACAACAGACAGATATGTACAATAAATGGGAAATGCAAGGACCGTAAACGATAGGCAGGCCAGGGTCATACACAGGGAGATCAGCAGATAAACAAGGGCAGTCCAGAATCAGAGTCACAAGCCAGGCCAAGGTCATAAAATGGGGTAAGGAACACAGGACAGGGAGAGGATGGACGGATCAGACTGCAGGATAGGGATAATGGTAACAGGTGGGACAGGGTAGGGACCAGGACAGGGAAACAGGATAAGAACCACGGGTCACAGGTTCAGGTATAGAATCAGGATCGCAAGCAGCAGGTCAGGGCACAAGGAACAATACCAAGGCGAGGTGTGTGTGCACCTGCCGGGTATTTATAATGGCTGCTGTCAGTCATGTGACGCCTGACTGCAGAAGGCAATACCTGCTCCATACTGCCAGGATCCCTCCGCTGGTGGACACCAGTACTGTGGACCAAAGATGACATAATTCCAGCAGGAGACACCTGCTGGTGGATCGCAGTACTGCATGCCAAATGATTGATATTACCAGCGGAGGGAACCTTTCCTGACAGTACCCCCCCTCAAAGGAGCGACCTCCGGACGCTCCAACTAGCAGTTGCTGGGGAAAGTCCATTGCGTCAAGCTGGGCTATGAGCAAAGTCACATCAGGTTGGGTAACGGGCACTTCAAGCAGGGCAGCAGACAGAAGCACATCGGACCGGGAAGCTGGTACATCGGGCTGGAAGGCGGGCAGCGGCACGTCAGGCTGGAAGGCGGGCAGCGGCACGTCAGGCTGGAAGGCGGGCAGCGGCACGTCAGGCTGGAAGGCGGGCACTGGCACGTCAAGCTGGAAGGCGGGCACTGGCACGTCAAGCTGGAAGGCGGGCACTGGGACGTCAAGCTGGAAGGCGGGCACTGGGACGTCAAGCTGGAAGGCGGGCACTGGGATGTCAGGCACATCAGACTGGAAGGCGTCGGACTGCAAGGCCGGGACATCAGACTGGAAGGCGTCGGACTGCAAGGCCGGGACATCAGACTGGAAGGCGTCGGACTGCAAGGCCGGGACATCAGACTGGAAGGAATCGGACTGCAAGGCCGGGACATCAGACTGGAAGGAATCGGACTGCGAAGCCGGAACATCAGACTGGAAGGAATTGGACTGCGAGGCCGGGACATCAGACTGCGAGGCATCAGACTGCAAGGCCAGGACATCAGACTGGAAGGCCGGGACATCAGACTGGAAGGCCGGGACATCAGACTGGAAGGCCGGGACATCAGACTGGAAGGCCGGGACATCAGACTGGAAGGCATCAGACTGGAAGGCCGGGACATCAGACTGGAAGGCATCAGACTGGAAGGCCGGGACATCAGACTGGAAGGCATCAGACTGGAAGGCCGGGGCATCAGACTGGAAGGCATCAGACTGGAAGGCCGGGGCATCAGACTGGAAGGCATCAGACTGGAAGGCATCAGACTGGAAGGCCGGGGCATCAGACTGGAAGGCCGGGGCATCAGACTGGAAGGCAGACTGGAAGGCCGGGGCATCAGACTGGAAGGCCGGGGCATCAGACTGGAAGGCAGACTGGAAGGCCGGGGCATCAGACTGGAAGGCATCAGACTGGAAGGCCGGGACATCAGACTGGAAGGCATCAGACTGGAAGGCCGGGGCATCAGACTGGAAGGCATCAGACTGGAAGGCCGGGGCATCAGACTGGAAGGCATCAGACTGGAAAGCATCAGACTGGAAGGCATCAGACTGGAAGGCATCAGACTGGAAGGCCGGGGCATCAGACTGGAAGGCCGGGGCATCAGACTGGAAGGCAGACTGGAAGGCCGGGGCATCAGACTGGAAGGCGTCAGACTGGAAGGCCGGGGCATCAGACTGCAAGACGTCAGACTGGAAGGCCGGGACATCAGGCTGCAAGGCGTCTGGCTGGAAGGCCGGGACATCAGGCTGCAAGGCGTCTGGCTGGAAGGCCGGGACATCAGGCTGCAAGGCGTCTGGCTGGAAGGCCGGGACATCAGGCTGCAAGGCGTCTGGCTGGAAGGCCGGGACATCAGGCTGCAAGGCGTCTGGCTGGAAGGCCGGGACATCAGGCTGCAAGGCGTCTGGCTGGAAGGCCGGGACATCAGGCTGCAAGGCGTCTGGCTGGAAGGCCGGGACATCAGGCTGCAAGGCGTCTGGCTGGAAGGCCGGGACATCAGGCTGCAAGGCGTCTGGCTGGAAGGCCGGGACATCAGGCTGCAAGGCGTCTGGCTGGAAGGCCGGGACATCAGGCTGCAAGGCGTCTGGCTGGAAGGCCGGGACATCAGGCTGCAAGGCGTCTGGCTGGAAGGCCGGGACATCAGGCTGCAAGGCGTCTGGCTGGAAGGCCGGGACATCAGGCTGCAAGGCGTCTGGCTGGAAGGCCGGGACATCAGGCTGCAAGGCGTCTGGCTGGAAGGCCGGGACATCAGGCTGCAAGGCGTCTGGCTGGAAGGCCGGGACATCAGGCTGCAAGGCGTCTGGCTGGAAGGCCGGGACATCAGGCTGCAAGGCGTCTGGCTGGAAGGCCGGGACATCAGGCTGCAAGGCGTCTGGCTGGAAGGCCGGGACATCAGGCTGCAAGGCGTCTGGCTGGAAGGCCGGGACATCAGGCTGCAAGGCGTCTGGCTGGAAGGCCGGGACATCAGGCTGCAAGGCGTCTGGCTGGAAGGCCGGGACATCAGGCTGCAAGGCGTCAGGCTGGAGCAGGTTGGTTGATGTGGAGGCAGGTTGCGTTACTGGCAGGATCAAATGGGTAGGAAAGAACTTCCGTCTCTTTTTAGATTTAGCTACTGAAGGCCTGTAGGTAGCTGCAGATCTATAGGTAGGGGATGAAGCAAACTGGAGAGAAGGGTTGGAATATGGCAGGGAAGAGGTAACAGTGGCTGGGGGAAGTTCTTGAGGTATAGTGGGCCATGGGAAAGAGGCAGTTGGATTAAAGGCAGGATATTTGCAGCAGGAAGAAACAGGGTATTGATATTTGGTGGGGAGTAGAGTATATTGGGCTGAAACTGAGGTTGCCATAGGTGATGGAGGAAGAGTTTCTTGGGCAGGCAGGTGTTTGGTAGCAGAGATGGTTTGTTGTGGGCTGGCTGTGGCTGATTGCAAAATACCAGACCATGCTAAAAGTAGTGGTTGCACAAACTGCGGGTTACATACTGCCTGTCTGACAAGGGATTGTACGGAATCAACACATTCTATTATCATCTGTTGGGAACAGGCTGTGTAATGCTCAAAAAAGTAAGGGGAATCATCTTCCAGAAGCCATACCAGTGATGTGACTTGATTAATACTGAAAGGGGGAGAAAAATCATCATGGCCCCCTGGGATGCAGGGCAGGGCCAGCTCTGTGCAGATTTGAATTAACGGCTGAACATCCCCAAACAACATACAGCCCTGATCAACCCAGGAGTGAGCTAAACGAATGGTTTCCAACAGCTGATCACTGGTCCACCCTTTCAGTGTCTGGCGGAGATAGTCACCACTCTCAAACGCCAACAAAGCATAATAACGAATCACTTCTAAATTCATTTCTGTAAGCAACCTGAACCAAGATGGTTCCTCTGTGTAGCCACTTCTGGTCAGGGATGGCCTTGGTATTCTGTTAAGTATCAGATAAGACCAGAACTGTGTGGACTGCAACAGAGGAAACCCAAACGTGTATAAGTGAAATATGATTTATTAAAGAAAGTGAATAATATAAATACAACCACACAGTGCAATAAACCAACCAACAAAGACCCCCAAACAACAGACAGATATGTACAATAAATGGGAAATGCAAGGACCGTAAACGATAGGCAGGCCAGGGTCATACACAGGGAGATCAGCAGATAAACAAGGGCAGTCCAGAATCAGAGTCACAAGCCAGGCCAAGGTCATAAAATGGGGTAAGGAACACAGGACAGGGAGAGGATGGACGGATCAGACTGCAGGATAGGGATAATGGTAACAGGTGGGACAGGGTAGGGACAAGGACAAGGAAACAGGATAAGAACCACGGGTCACAGGTTCAGGTATAGAATCAGGATCGCAAGCAGCAGGTCAGGGCACAAGGAACAATACCAAGGCGAGGTGTGTGTGCACCTGCCGGGTATTTATAATGGCTGCTGTCAGTCATGTGACGCCTGACTGCAGAAGGCAATACCTGCTCCATACTGCCAGGATCCCTCCGCTGGTGGACACCAGTACTGTGGACCAAAGATGACATAATTCCAGCAGGAGACACCTGCTGGTGGATCGCAGTACTGCATGCCAAATGATTGATATTACCAGCGGAGGGAACCTTTCCTGACATTCGCATTTAATATTATTCTGTATATATATTTTTTTATTAAATATTATTTTAATTAATACTATTTTTTACTAAAATTAAAGGGGGAGGAGGGGATTCCCTCCGATAAGAGACGAGCCCTTTTTTCTTATGAAAAGTTTCTTATAAAAAGTTTTTCATATTTAATGTATTTTTTATGTGTTTTTTTTTTTTTAATTTATGATTCCCAGGTAACTCTGATGGTTATGGGCAGAGGTCTGGCTTTATGTGGTAGTAGAGCAAATTTTTATTCTTTTTCCCTCATGCAAAATGGCAGATTAGGTGATGATATTGGTATTTTTGTCCTCTTTCCCTCACCTAATATGGTGGATTGGGAGACAGCATGGAGCTCAGACCGAGGCTGTTTTGTTTATGATTTGGTATATAGGCAGTGCGTCAGAACGCCGTCCCGCATCCCGTGAACACGTCTGTTCGAGACGAAACGCGCGTAGGGAGATAGGCGTTCTGACGTCTCTGCGTTCTACGCCCAACTAGGAAGTGCAGGCGGCACACGAGTCCCGGCCGGCTCGTTTTATTTATACGATCGTTTTCTTCTATGCACATGTGAGTGTAATATTTTATATTTTATTCCATTAAAGTAAGTGGTTTTACGCTATGCGAGTGCCTTTTGATTTTTTATATGATCCACGATACCCTCGTTCCCTGTCTGGAGGCTTCGTATTGGAGATAAAAGCTGTGTGGTGCCTGTAACGGTTCATCCATAACTTCTGTGCTGTTGCTCTGTTGATCTCATTGACACTGAGATCTATAACTCTGGTAAGCGGCCCCTCTTCTCACTGGTGGAGGATTGTTTGGATTGTTTTGCACACAGGAATTTGTGGGTGTCTACTCCATAATATCACCTTTGAAGAACCAACACTATTCTTTGGACAATTTTTTCAGTTTTTTTCTTCTTTTTTATTCAATGCATATTTTTTGTTAATTTTTTCTTTGCTTATTCACTACAATTAATTCATTGGTGTGTAGGTTTATCTTTTTTAATGTATATGATTTATATATAAGGGGTATACAATTTATGCTAATTTCATTATTGGTTCTGATTTACATCACCAATCTTGTCTCCAAATATCACCCAAATCGTCCCCTCCGCTATTCTCAAGACCTCCTACTCTCAAGCTCTCTCGTCTCCTCCTCCCATGCTCGTCTCTAGGACTTCTCCAGAGCCTCTCCCATCCTCTGGAACTCACTACCTCCACTGGTCCGTCTATCCCCTACTCTTGCTACCTTCAGGTGATCCCTGAAAACTCATCTCTTCAGGGAAGCCTATCACGTCTCCAACTAATCTCCTACCACTTCCATCAGCTCAGTCCCCACAGTTATAACCTTTTGTACCACCTGCCCCACCCTGTTAGATTGTAAGCTCTTCTGAGTAGGGCCCTCTTAATCCTCTTGTATTTTATTGTATTGTAACTATATTGTCTCCTTTTATATTGTAAAGCAGTGCATAAATTGTTGGCGCTATATAAATCCTGTATAATAATAATAATAATTTAATGTGGTATATTTTCTATATGTTTGGATGCATAGAATGCATTTCTGGTTAAGTTCTATTGGCAGATAGCATGTCTAATTTTATTTGTTTTCTTTTTTTAATGCACAATAAAAATATTGTGTAGAATAATACATGGCTGTGTGTTTTACTTCAAATGACAGTTTGGGAGTAGGCAGTTACATTTAAAAAAATACAATGTAAAATTGACAAGGGACACCAACATAGTTGTATCTTTGATCTTAAAAACTACGGGATAATGGTGTTGTGGTAACTTGCACCAAAAAAATAAATAAATAACAAGCATAATAATATTATTCTTGATATAACTAGAAAAAAAAGCCTTTGGAAATCATTTTGCAATAACTCCATCAGTATCACCAGCAAAGCAGCTTCATTATGATCCCATTGGTCTGATTGAGCATACAAACGGTTGGATTTTCCGTCATCAGTCTGTCATCACACAATTTCTGTTGGAAAATCCGATCATGTGTACGAGGCTTTAGTCGTGCAATCTACAAATCTGACCTTTGTGGAGTGTCAAGAAAGCTAGTGTTGAAAGAAATTCCCGTATGCAGTTTATGAGAAGCCATGTGGAGGACACAGCAAATATGTGGTAGAAAGTGCTCTGATCAGATGAGACCAAAATTGAACTTTTTGGCCTAAAAGCAAAACGCTATGTGTGGTGGGAAACTAACATTTCACATCAACCTGAATACACCATCTCCACCGTGAAACATGGTGGTGGCAGCATCATGTTGTCATGTTTATCACATGATTTTTACGGACTATTTGTTCTATTTTGTTTTATATTAGAATATTTTCAATAAACCGTTACTGGTTGTATTTCACCATGAGAGGTGTTTTTTATGCTTTGTCCCCCCCTATGGTGAATTCCTATGAGATATCTGGTGCCAAGTTCCACAGCTATCCACGGCTCAGAAAGTTCATCCACTTCTTCCAATTGGAGACCATAAGGGATTCAAAACGAGGAATTCCGAGGGGAATTACCATCCGGCTGGCTATATCTGGGTGTGCTATTGGAGCCCCCCACAAGCATTTATGACACACTACTATACGGTGGATGTGTTCAACCCATCCGGTAAGAGTATCCACCTTCTTTAATTGTTTTATAATCCGTTCCCAATAGGTTCTGAGGTCTGAGAAAGCTGGGAGTCATTATTTCATGAATGCCATCTGACAATTTCACAAGTCCCAAGATGAGAAATATACCACTTTGAAGTCCAGAGAGACTGGCTTTGAGATTGTTTACATCCTCTTTGGACTCTAGTGGACCCTTTGTTATTATTATTATTATATATATTTGTTTTACTTTTATGTACACATACACTTATTTACATAGGTGCCTTTGACCGCTGCACTTATTTTATATACATATTTTCTACCCCATTCCCCCACTCTCCATTCTGAAGCATCCACCACAGTAGCTGGGGGGAGAGGAGGGAAGCCAGCAGTACTTTGGGGTGGGGAGCCAACACTGAGGAAGCCTGGGCAGTATGGTAAATCAGCGCCACACGTAGTTATTAGGGTGTGCTCAGGCACACCTGGCACACCCCCTGCACATGCCTATGGATAACATCCTTTGATTTGAACATACTGACTTAACCAAATGTGTGTTAACGCATGTGATTTAAAGCAATGCACCGAGAAAGTGAGAACCCAGTCTGAACCCAGTCTGCATGTGCAGTATTATTCCCCCCTTCATCCGCTTCATCCCATTTCCTACATGCAGTTCTCACAGATTAAATTTTTCTGCAGCCTCCCCTAACTCTGATAGCAAAGCGACCTTGCTCACAAATTCTTCCTATGTTTGCTGTAGCCTTTTGGCGCACATCATGGATAAAAAATGAATTCCAGTATATAGACTATGGAATCCTAGAAGATCTTTCTTCTCCTCCTCCACGGGTTCCATATGATCCTATGAAAACCTACCGGAGTTTGGTCTTCTGACATCTTCTTAGCGCTCCTATACCTGTGTACTGCTTTTCCATGCTCCCTAAATGGAAGGGCTCTTCATCATCCTCAACATCAATGTGGCTGAACAAGGTAGAGGAGATCAGGAGGATGAAGGATCTCACTGTTTCCTCGCAGAACAAGTACGAAATTCAGTCTATTACTACACTTGGTTAAGTTTATTTCTCCCACTCGGATGAAGGCAACGTTCTATTAGGGTTACTCCTTCACAGGCAGTGAAAAATTACCCTTCCTACCCCTGCATGACCCCATTCTTCCCTTACCTAGACTTGTTTCTCCTTGGTCCCTCTGCATCACTCCCACCGCTCTATGACCTACTGTGCTTTCTTTCCTGCTCTACTCCTCGTTCCTTCTTTTTTCTTGTCTCCCTCTTCGCCGCTTCCAGTATTCCTATAGCCTTACTGTGCTCGTCGGATGTCTCTCCATCCTCCTCTACTCCTTGTTAATTATTTTGACTCCCTCTCCACTACTTTCTCCACTATATTTTCTACTGTGCTCTCTGTGTGTGCATGCCTTTTCTTCTTCCTCTACTCCTTGTTGCTTTTTTTTTCTGCTTGGCTTCTTCTCTGCTAATCCCACCACTCTTTGGCCTACTGTGCTCTCTCCATGTCTTTCCTTCCTCTTCGACTCCTTGTTTCTTTCTTCTTGCCCCCTCTATGCTACTCCCACAACTCTTTAGCCTAAAGTTCTCTCTCTGCATGTCTTCCTTCCTCCTTCTACTCCTTATTCCACCTTTCTCCTTGTCTCCATCATCAATACTCCCACCACTCTATGGCCTACTGTGCTCATATTTCTTTCCTCCTCTACTCCCTGTTCTTTTTTTTTTTACTTTGGCTCTGCATTACTCTCCACACAGTTTGGCTTACTGTGTTCTGTGCATATGTTTCCTTTTTGCTGTACGCTTTCACCTTGGCTCCCTCTCCACTACTCCCACAATTCTGTATTTTCTCCTCTATGCCTTCTTCCTTCTTGGCTCCCTGTCCACTACACCCACCACTCTGTGACCTACTGTGCTCTTTACTAGGGATGAGCTTCGTGTTCGAGTCGAACGTACGTTTGACTCGAACATTGGCCGTTCGGCCGTTCGGCGAATTCCGAACGTTTGGGCCGTTCGCGTCAAAATTCGAGTGACGCGCGCGCGGACCACAATGCACTGCGTTGGCGCAGTGCATTGCTGCCCGATGATTGGCCAAGCATGCACTGTGACCCCGCATGCTTGGCCAATCGCAGCGCCGGCAGCGAGGAGAGCCATGATTGGCCACAGGCATCCTGCCTGTGGCCAATCATAGCTCAGACTGTGTAGTGCACGCCCCACACTATATAAGGCCGCCTTTAAGGTGGCCTCCTGTAGTGTGTTACTTTGCATCTGAAGCAGTGGGTGTTCTGTGTACCTTCAACACAGTACACACCAATCGTTTTTGGCTGATTTCCTATCTTGCTGCTGTGTAGTGGTTGTTGTCTGTGCCCTGACTGCAGTATACACCACTATATTCACCTCACCTATATAGCTAGTGATCTAGCTTTAACCACTTAACAACTGCCCATTGCCGATTAACGGCTTCAGGGCGGTTGTTTAACTCAGAGAGGCCGTTAATTAACGGCCTCCCAGAATTCTGCTCTCGCGTGCCCCGAGGTGTGCGCACTCGAGAGCATCCGTGACCGCCGGGTCCACAGGACCCGGCGCATCACGGTAAACGGCCGCTCATAGCGGCCGTTTACCACGTGATTGCTCCGTCAAATGACGGAGTGATCACTTGGAAACAAACCGGCGTCATGTTATGACGCCTGTTCCTACCTCCCCTTTCTGTACCGATCGGTACAGCGGAGGGGAAAGAGATCGGTGTCAGCAGCGATGTGGGCTGCATCTGCAGTGCCCACATCGCTGCTCACCGAATTTAACCCCTCAATTCCCTGCCAATACTCTGCAATACCAGTGCATACTCTGCAGTACCCTGCCATTACTCTGCAGTACCCCGCCATTACTCTGCAGTACCCCGCCATTACTCTGCAGTGCAGTACCCCGCCATTACTCTGCAGTGCAGTACCCTGCCATTACTCTGCAGTGCAGTACCCTGCCATTACTCTGTAGTACCCCGCCATTACTCTGCAGTGCAGTACCCCGCCATTACTCTGCAGTGCAGTACCCCGCCATTACTCTGCAGTGCAGTACCCTGCCATTACTCTGCAGTGCAGTACCCTGCTATTACTCTGTAGTACCCCGCCAATACCCCGCCAATACTCTGTAATACCCTGCCATAAATTGCCATACCCAGCCATACTCAGAGATACCCAGCCATACTCGGTGATACCCTGAAATACCCAGCCATAGACGCCCCCCACCCCTCACCGCCCTCCAGTGCTTCTACCAACTCGCCAGTACGATCAAAGCCAGAATCTTTTTTTTATTTTTTATTTCAGGCTTCCCAGCCTAGAGGTGAGATGTGGGGTCATATTGACCCCCCAGATTTCACTGTAAAGAGGACCTGTCACCCCATATTCCTATTACAAGGGATGTTTACATTTCTTGTAATAGGAATAAAAGTGATCAAAAATATATTTTTGGGAAAAAAAATGTCAAACTAAAATAAATAAAGTAAAATGAACAATAAAAAAATAAAATAAAAATTAAAGCGCCCATGTCCCCATGTGCTCGCATGTGCCACACATGTGAGGTATCGCCGAGAATGTTAGAGCGAGAGCAATAATTCTAGTCCTAGACCTCCTCTGCAACTCAAAACATGTAACCAGTAAAAAAATATTTAAAGCGTCGCCTATGGGGATTTTTTAAGTAGCGACGTTTGGCGCCATTCCACGGGCATGTGCAATTTTGAAGAGTGACATGTTTGATATCTATTTACTCAGCATAACTTCATCTTTCACTTTATGCAAACATTGGGCTAACAAGTGGTTAATAATAGAGCTTGCAGTCAGTAGTGTTAGGAGTGCGTGCTGTCTGCGTGCTCTGTATCCAGTACATACCGCTATAATATAGGGCAGGCCCCTACTTTCAAACATCCAACTTACAAACATCTCCTACTTGCAAACGCAAGGAGACAGCAGCAAGTGAGATGAAAAAAGATGGACGACAAAACAAATTATACAGGGGTGATAACCCTTCCCTATGTTTTCCAAAAAGCTTAAAGATAGTTTTTTTGACTGGAGCTACACTTTAAAAATGTACCGGTTGAAAATGACAAACAGATTCAACTTAACACAACAAACCTACACAGTCCCTGTCTTGTTTGCACCGCCTGTATACTGCTGTTCTGAGTATATAGGGCCTGGGGGCCACACGCATTTCCTTTTTTTAATATGGGTACGGGGTTCCCCTTAATATGCGTACAAGACCCAAATAGGCTGGTAATGGGCAGGGAGGGCTACCCATGCCATGTTTCTCAATGATTTTCAACCATATTGCAGGAACCAGATATAACATTAAAACCGCAAGCAGTTTTAAATGGTGTTATTTCCGTTTAATGTCATTTTGTGCAGGGACTGTTCTAAACACGGGAAACACGTGGCACTTCACAGGCATACTACAGACACCCCGCAGGCACCATATTTAAAGGAATATTTCACTTTTTTTTTTTCACTTTAATCGTCATTAAAATCAGTGCTCCCGCCAAAACGGTAGTTTTTAAAACTTTTTTTTGCAGTGACCCATGTCCCCTGAGGCAGGAGGCAGGTCGCCAAACCCTTTTTAGGACACTATCTTGCATATTAGCCGTTAAAATGAGCACTTTCCAATTCGAACGTTCGAGTCCCATAGACTTCAATGGGGTTCTAACGTTCGTACCGAACGCGGGGGTCGTTCGCAAGTTCTGGTGCGAACCGAACCGGGGGGTGTTCGGCTCATCCCTACTCTTTACATGTCTTTCCTTCCTCCTCTACTACTAGTTCCCTCTGTCTCCTTGTCTCTTCTTTTGATTATCAAACCACTCCTTGGCCTTCTGTGCTCTCCGTATCTCTTCATTTATTCCTCTACTCCTAGTTCCTTTATTCTCATTGGCTTCCTCTCCACTACTCCCACCACTCTGTGGCCCACTGTGCTCTTCACGTGTCTTTCCTTCCTCCTCTACTGCTTGTTTCCGCTCTCTCCTTGGCTACCTCTCCACTACTCCCACCACTCTATGGCTTACTGTGCTCTCTCCAAGTCTTTCCTTCCTCTTCTACTCCTTGCTCTTTCGTGTTTCTTTTATGCTACTCCCACAACTCTTTGGCATACTGTGCTCTCTCTGCGGATCTCTATTCTTTCTCTACTCCTTATGCCATCTTTCTCCTTGGCTCCATCATCACTATTCCCATCGCTCTATTGCCAGTGGTGGCTGTGGAGGGGGGGGGGATTTCAGAGGTGGCTGTGGATGGGGGGGTACAGCCGTGGCTGTGGACAGGGTGGGGGGTACAGCCGTGGATGTGGACAGGGCGAGGGGTACAGTGGTGGCTGTGGACAGGGTGGGGGGGTACAGCAGTGTTTGTGGACAGGGCGGGGGGGGGGGGGTACAGCAGTGTTTGTGGACAGGGCGGGGGGGTACAGCAATGGCTGTGGACAAGGGGGGGGTTCAGGGTCTTAACAATATTAAAGAGGGCCCTGAATATTCCTATTATTTCTCTCCGTTTAACAATGTCATCTGCAAAAGTGTCTGTGCCACACAATAAACAATGCAGCCACATACCTCACCTAGTGTGCCACCCAGCGCCCCTCCCTCTCTTTGTCTGACAATTGCAGTGGGCGGGGCCGAGAATGACATCAGTCAGGAGAGGAGGAGGAGAGAGGCAGCCAGCCACCTGAGCGCTGAGCTCACCCCAACGGGGCACACAGCTGCATTTCCACCATACAACAGAGACACTTTTGCAGATGACACCACCAAACAGACACCCACATGTCTGCGGGCAGAGTCTAGTTGCCTTTAGTAAATCCACCCCAGTGTCTTCCCAATCATTATAAAAATAATTCACATGCACGTGTAATGAAAGCAAAACACAAATTTGGGGGAGATTTTACTACAGCTGGTGTAGCTGTGCATAGTAACCAATCAGCTTCTAATTTCAGCCTGTTTAATAAAGCTTTTACAATAAAACCTGGAAGCTGATTGGGTAGTAAGCATAACTTCTGTGTGCTTCAGTTTTAGTAAATAACCCCTTAGTTTGCTAAAGCCCTGTTTAGAATAAACACTTCATGATTTTTTTCCTAATAAAATACTTTTATCTTTATTATGTATTCTAGATCGAAATGGGTGATCTCACATGGCCTGTTTGCAGCTCCATCCTGCTGACATACATTTCAGAGATAGCTGAATTGCATTTCTCAGTGTTTTTTTGTTTTTTATTCATTTTATTTAAATAAATAAATATATATATATATATATATATATATATATATATATATATATATATATATATATATATATATATATATATATTATTATTATTATTTATTTATTTATTTATTTATAAAACATTTTGTATATCTTGTATTCTTCTTTGGGAGAGTGTATGACTCTGCATGACCTTCCTCATGGTACATTTTCTGATGCAGACAACTGTGGACTATGCCTGTTAATTTTTTTACATTTTTGTAAATTTATTTAAGGTTTTACCTATATATATTTTTTTTTTAAATTTGTATGTTGCTATGGCTTTATGTGTTCTCCTTTTGATAGAGTATATGACAGGGCTGCATGACATTTCCTGATGGTGACAATGGCGGACCATACCTGATAATTGTTTTACATTCTTTTTAAATTTATTTAATGTTTTAAATATTTTCATTTTGTTAAATGTTTTAATTTTTGTACATTGGCATGACCTTTTGTATTCTCCTTTGAGGGAGAGTGTGACAGGGTGACAATGCAGGAGAAAAATAAGGGGACAGGGACAGGGCATTGTCACCCCATAACAAGAACCTTCATGGCAGGATTATTGGGTTTTATTAAATTTTTTTTAAAACAGCAGATTTGTCTAATGTAAGGATTTATTAAGCTGATTTCATGAATGAAGCCTCTCGTCGGCCCACCTTGGACGTGGCAATTATCAGTATCAGTGGAAAATATTGGATTGTTCCATGTTTAGAGGATTAAAGTCATAATTACTACATTCAACATGATTTGTTTAATTGTCTCGCCTTTCTTGCCTACTGCCCACTCCTCCCAAGGATGCCCCCGGGCCCTTATCCACTTCCCGACCGCTGTACGTCGACAGAATGGCACGGGCAGGCATATGGGCGTACCTGTACGTCCCTGCCTTCCCGCGGGTGGGGGGCCCGATCGGGCCCCCCTGGTGCCTGCGGCGGTCGGTAATCGTTCGGGAGCGATCCGGGATGAGGGGGCGGCCATTCGTTCATGGCCATCCCCTCGCGATCGCTCCCGACGAATGAAATGGCAGCGTGACATCACTTCCTCTCCTGTAATGTAAACACAGGAGAGGAAGTGATGTAATCTCTCCTTGTGTCGGTCTTTTTCGTTCCGACACCGAGGAGAGAGGATCGGTGAGTTGCACCCAACACTACACTTACAGTAGAACATGCCAGGCACACTTTTCACCCCCCCGATCACCCCCCAATCACCCCCCAATCACCCCTGCCCCCCCCAGTCACAGTGACACCAATTGCATTTTTTTTTTTTTTTGCATTGGTGTCATTTGTGACTGTAATAACTGTTAGGGCAGTTAGGGTTAGCCCCCTTTAGCTCTAGGGTGCCCCCCTAACCCCCCCAATAAAGGTTTAACCCCGTGATCACCCCCCGTCGCCAGTGTCACTAATAAGCGATCGTTTTTCTGATCGCTGTATTAGTGTCGCTAGTTACGCAGGTAAGTATTTAGGTTCGCCGCAGCTTTTTATAGCGTTAGGGACCCCCATATACTACCGCATAGCCCCCTGATTGCCCCCCAGTTAACCCTTTCACCAATGATCACCATATAACTGTTACAGGTGACGCTGGTTGGTTAGTTATTTTTTTTTTGTTTCAGGGCACCCGCCATTTATTACCTAATAAAGGTTTAACCCCCTGATCACCCGGCGGGTGATATAAGTTTGAGGGTCAGATAAGGTCTGCGTCGCCCCAGCGTCAGGTTAGTGCCAGTACCGCTAACACCCACGCGAAAAACATACACCTCCCTTAGTAATATAGTATCTGATCAGATCTATATTAGCGTTGCCAGCATTTTAGGTTTCCCAAAACGCATTGTTAGCGGGATCAGCCCAGATACCTGCTAGCACCTGCGTTTAGCCCCTCCGCCAAGCCCAGCCCAGCCCACCCAAGTGCAGTATCGATCGATCACTGTCACTTACAAAACACAACACACATAACTGCAGCGTTCGCAGAGTCAGGCTTGATCCCTGCGATCGCTAACAGGTTTTTTTGTAGCGTTTTGAAACAGTCGCTGACAGGCTAGGTGCTTTTTTACCTGTAAAGCTCACTAGTGTACCCCTAAATTTAGAGCCCAAAATGGCAAAGCGAAGGTACACTAGTGAAGATGCCTACACGTTTCTGAGCATGACAGATAGTGAAGAGGACGTCACTCATCTGTCAGATTCAGGCTCAGAATACGATCCTGTAGAGGACAGCGGCTCCATGACAGATAGCTCTGACGACGGAGATGAGGCCGCTGTTAAGAACAGGTGTGCCCAATCCCGAATGTATTCTGTTGTTCAGGTGCAGAAACCGCAGGTCACTCGTATGGAGCAGAGACGTACTAGAGCCGCTCATCCTTCTGGTGAACTGGCAAGCACCAGCGGCCTAGTACACCCTGGACCTACATCCAGCACTGCAGTAACACGTGGTGACGTGGCGAGTCCCATAAGTGCAGTTCAAGCTGGCGAGGTGGCAAGCACAAGTAGTGTCCCGCTGCCACCAAGAAGAAGACAAAGACAGGCCCGTCGTACCCATAGTGCCCTTCCTGCAGAATTCGCCAATCCTATTTGGGTGCCCACATCTTCTGCAGAACCCGTACTTCCCCCATTCACTGGCCAACCTGGCATTAACGTGGAAACAGTTGATTTTACGACACTTGACTTTTACTCACTGTTTTTCACCGAAGATCTCTTTAGATCTATTGTGGACCAAACCAATTTGTACGCTGGTCAACACATCGCCACTATTCCCCAGTCCGCCCTTGCCAAACAATGGAAACCAGTTACGGTTTCCGAATTTAAAATCTTTCTGGGCCTCTCCCTCAACATGGGCATAACCAAAAAGAGTGAGTTGCGGTCATATTGGTCCACTGACCCAATTCACCATATGCGCGTGTTCTCTGCTTCCATGTCCAGGGCACGATACGAGATGATTTTGCGGTTTATGCACTTCAGCGACAATGAACTCTGTCGTCCTCGTGGAGACCCTGAATACGATCGGCTCTACAAAATTCGGGCCCTCATAAACCACTTCAACCAACGTTTTGCAGACTTGTTTACTCCCGATCAAGTTGTCTGCGTTGATGAGTCCCTGATTAAGTTTTCTGGTCGCTTGTCATTCAAACAATATGTCCCCAACAAGCGTTCCAGATACGGGGTCAAGATGTATAAGCTCTGTGACAGGGCCACAGGCTATACACGTAGTTTCATGGTTTATGAGGGTAAAGATAGTCACGTAGAGCCGGAGAACTGCCCTGACTACATAGGAAGCGCTGGCAAGATAGTGTGGGACATGGTGTCACCCTTATTCGGAAAGGGGTACCACTTGTACGTGGACAATTATTACACAAGCATGCCACTGTTTAGTCACTTGTTTGATCAGCAGATTGGAGCATGTGGCACCGTGCGACCTAAACGCCGGGGCTTTCCCCAGCGGCTTGTAGAGTCCCGTCTTAGGCTGGGGGAGAGAGCCTGCTTGCGCAGTAATAATTTGCTCACTATGAAGTGGAGGGATAATAAGAATGTTTTCGTTCTTACCTCCCTTCATGCAGACACGACGGTCCAAATTCCTACGGCGACTGGTATTGTGGAGAAACCCCTCTGTGTCCACAAATATAACCTTAACATGGGAGGGGTGGACCTCAATGACCAGTTGTTGGCGCCGTATCTAGTTGCCCGTAAGGCCAGACGCTGGTACAAAAAAGTGTCTGTTTATTTATTCCAATTGGCTATACTGAATGCTTATGTACTACACAAAGCTTCAGGATGGACTGGATCCTTCCTTAATTTCCAGGAGGATATCGTCAGAGCCCTTCTGTATCCAGACGGTGCTCCACCTCACCTTCCCCTACCAGATGCAGTAAGCCGGCTGCATGAGAGGCATTATTCTTATGTCATCCCGAGTACCCCTACCCAACGAGCCCCCCAAAGAAAATGTCGTGTCTGCAGAAAGCGCGGATATAGGCGTGACACCCGTCATTATTGTCCCCGCTGTCCTGACAATCCTGGTCTTTGCATTGGTGAATGTTTTGAACGCTACCATTCACTAGTTGAGTATTAGCGTAGGGTACAGCATTGCACAGGCTAGGCACACATTCACAGGGTCTCCCAAGATGCCATCGCATTTTGAGAGACCCAAACCGCTGGAACCGTTACAACAGAAGTGTTAAAGTTACATAAAAAAGTGTTTAAAAAAAAAAAAAAAAGTAAAAAAAACAAAAAACCAAAAAAAATATAAAATAAAAAAACCAAAAATAGTTGTCGTTTTATTGTTTTCTCTCTCTCTATTCTCTCTCTATTGTTCTGCTCCTTTGTACTGTATTCTATTCTGCAATGTTTTATTTTTAACCATTTTTTGTTTACAGGTACGCCATTCAGCTGTAGCGTGGATTTATTTATCTTGACAGCAACAGCGTTTGCTCCCACGATACGTAAAGCCACGACTCCAGCGCTGTCGGAGGTGATTTCACCACCACAGTTAAAAAAGAGCATATATGCCGAAGCATGGGGGCATAAGGGGTGGAGGAGCGATCTGCTCCTACCTTTTGCGGGAGGATGCCCCCATGCTTCGGCATATATATATATATTAGGCACAGATTGTGTTAAATGTGTTATTTTTTGCTATTTTTTTTTTATATTTGCTTTGCAGGTATGGTACGTCTTACTGTTATACTGTAATGTTACTTTGTTTTATTGTTAACCATCATTTGCTTAGCAGGTACGCCATTCAGTTGCAGCGCGGATTTATTTATCTTGACAGCAACAGCGTTTGCTCCCACGATACATAAAGCCGCGACTCCAGCACTGTCGGGGGTGATTTCACCACCACAGTTAAAAAAGAGCATATATGCCGAAGCATGGGGGCATAAGGGGTGGAGGAGCGATCTGCTCCTACCTTTTGCGGGAGGATGCCCCCATGCTTCGGCATATATAAATGGTGCATGTATGCCCACCATTAAAAGTGGGTGGATGAAGGGTGGTATCTAATGGTGGGCATACGCACCGATCAATATTTTTTTTTTCGTTCAGCCCACAGGCTGCATGAAAAAAAAATTACAATATATACATTATTTTTTATTTTTTTTGCACAAAGTTGTCATTAAATGATATATTGCTCAAACATGCCATGGTTATATGTAAAATTACACCCCAAAATACATTCTGTTGCTTCTCCTGAGTACGGAGATACCACAAGTGTGGGACCTTTTGGGAGCCTAACCGCGTACGGTACCCCAAAATCCAAGCACCACCTTCAGGATTTCTAAGGGTGTAAATTTTTGATTTCATTCCTCACTGCCTATCACAGTTTCGGAGGCCATGGAATGCCCAGATAGCACAAAATCCCCCCAAGTGACCCCATTTTGGAAAGGAGACACCCCAAGCTATTTGCCGAGAGGTATGGTTAGTATTTTGCAGACCTTCATTTTTGTCGCAAAGTTTTGAAAATTGAAAAAAAGAAAAAAAATATACATTATTTTTTTTTTCTTCATTTTCAAAAACAAATGAGAGCTGCAAAATACTCACCATGCCTCTCGGCAAATAGCTTGGGGTGTCTACTTTCCAAAATGGGGTCATTTTGGGGGGTTTTGTGCTATTTTGTCATTTTATGGCCTTCAAAACTGTGATAGGTAGTGAGGTGTGAAATCAAAAATTTACACCCTTAGAAATCCTGAAGGTGGTTCTTGGTTTTCGGGGCCCCGTACGCGACTAGGCTCCCAAAAAGTCCCACACATGTGGTATCCCCGTACTCAGGAGAAGCAGCAGAATTTATTTTGGGGTGTCATTTTACATATGCCCCTGGCATGTGTGAGCAATATATCATTTAGTGACAACTTTGTGAAAAAAAAAAAAAAAAAAGTTTGTAATTTTCCCGCAACTTGTGGCAAAATATAAAATATTCCATGGACTCAACATGCCTCTCAGCAAATAGCTTGGGGTGTCTACTTTCTAAAATGGGGTCATTTGTGGGGGTTTTGTGCCATCTTGGCATTTTATGGCCTTCAAAGCTGTGATAAGTAGTGAGGAGTAAAATGACATATGTATGCCCTTAGAAATCCTGAAGGCGGTGCTTGGCTTTCGGGGCCCCGTACGCGGCTAGGCTTCCAAAAAGTCGACCACATGTGGTATCCCCGTACTCAGGAGAAGCAGCAGAATGTATTTTGGGGTACAATTCCACATATAACCATGGCATGTGTGAGCAATATATCATTTAGTGACAACTTTGTGTAAAAAAAAAATATATATATATATTTTTTTGTCATTATTCAATCGCTTGCGGCAAAAAAATAAAATATTCAATGGGCTCAACATGCCTCTTATCAATTTCCTTAGGGTGTCTACTTTCCAAAATGGGGTCATTTGGGGGGGTTTTGTACTGCCCTGCCATTTTAGCACCTCAAGAAATGAGATAGGCAGTCGTAAATTAAAAGCTGTGTAAATTCCAGAAAATGTACCTTAGTTTGTAGATGTGACAACTTTTGCGCAAACCAATAAATATACAGTTATTGACTTTTTTTTTACCAAAGACATGTGGCTGAATACATTTTGGCCTAAATGTATGACTAAAATTGAGTTTATTGGATTTTTCTAATAACAAAAAGTAGAAAATATCATTTTTTTTCTAAATTTGCGGTCTTTTTACGTTTATATCGCAAAAAATAAAAATCGCAGAGTCAGTCAAATACCTTTAAAAGAAAGCTCTATTTGTGGGAAGAAAAGGACGCAAATTTCGTTTGGGTACAACATTGCATGACCGCGCAATTACCAGTTAAAGCAGCGCAGTGCCAAATTGTAAAAAGACCTCTGGTCATTTACCAGCAAAATGGTCCGGTCTGAAAGTGGTTATACTATGTGACATATCACTACTAGCAGCTCATTGGCTGTTTCCTGGTCAGAATGTGAATAAAAACGGGGCATCTTGCTGGTGATAAGCAGAGGAAGACGAATTCTACACAGCACAAGTGTACCAAGACATATCCGCTTGAAGAAATCTGCTGCAAGATGGGCATTAGGAGAGTTCCTCTAGTTCTCTTGGCCTCTCTAATTCACATTTGCATTGGGATTCCCCTACAGGTAAGCTAAAGACTTTCATTTCTAGACTTTGCAAACAGAAGTGCACATGAATGTGTGTGTAATTATATATGTATGTATATATATATATATATATATATATATACACACATGCTGTATACATGTGTGTACCTTTTTTGTTTAGTTAAATATAAAATGTTGCATATTTATGGATATTTTCTACTTACATTTTCAGCCAGCAGGTAGAGCTCCAAGTTGCTTTTTACATGTTTACCTGTCTATTTTTAGCTGATCTGTTGCAAAACTCCCAACCTTCAGGGATGGGAAAGAGGGACACCTGTTAGTACTAAGTGTATAAGCAGAGGGCACACCCCTGCTATGCCCCCAGTTATTTGGCCCATGAATTAATAAGCAAGAAATGATTGGCTAAACCCAAAAGTCCTTTTTTTCATTACAATGTTGCCTCTATACCATCTTTCTACAACAATAATGTTCTATTAAAAAGGTTTGTTTGAAAAGTTTGGTGTTATGTAAAACTTTTGATATTTAAAGTTGTGCTCCACCCAAAAGGTTGCTTGTCTGCCTCCTCCCCCCACTCCAGGACCATAGTTGGCACCTTGTGGTAGGGAACGGTTACCTGGTTTTGACCAAAACCAGGTACCCACTCCAACTTCCTGCTTGGACGTGATGGACGAACTTCCGATGGGATGTTTCGCGAACGCGGCCGATAGTTCGCGAACCGGAACGTTCGCGGCGGGCCCCATTGACTTCAATGGGAGGCGAACTTCGCAAACCTACAGGTCAAATTTGCAGCCACAAAATAATTATTAGCTATGCAAACATAGTCCCACCACATGGCCAATGACATAACACATGTATGAGGTGAATCTGGGATCGACAACTACAAGCATTCTTTTTTTATATGGGAAATTGTTGTGACAATTCAGGACTGTGGAGCGCATGAAGGCAATGGAGGAGAGGGAAGGTCAGGGACCAGGGTAGGCAAAGAAGAGGGTGCAGGAGATGATCACCAGCAGCGTGACATACAGCAATGACACCTGCACCGTGATAGAGTCATCTGACAGCAGCACCGTGATAGAGAGCACTGACATCAGCAGCGTGACATAAAGCACTCACACCAGCACCGTGATATACAGCACTGACAGCAGCACCGTGACAGAGAGCACTGACATCAGCACCGTGACATAAAGCACTCACACCAGCACCGTGATATACAGCACTGACAGCAGCACCGTGATAGAGAGCACTGACATCAGCAGCGTGACATAAAGCACTCACACCAGCACCGTGATATACAGCACTGACAGCAGCACCGTGATAGAGAGCACTGACATCAGCAGCGTGACATAAAGCACTCACACCAGCACCGTGATATACAGCACTGACAGCAGCACCGTGACAGAGAGCACTGACATCAGCACTGTGATATACAGCACTGACACCTGCACCGTAAGCAGCCCCAGGAGGAAGTCAGCATAGCACAGGGATGGTGAGAGCCCCTCATAATGAGCATAGCACAGGGATGGTGGGAGCCCCTCATAATAAGCAGCCCCAGGAGGATGTCAGCATAGCACAGGGATGGTGGGAGCCCCTCATAATAAGCAGCCCCAGGAGGATGTCAGCATAGCACAGGGATGGTGGGAGCACCTCAAAATATGCACAGCAGAGGTACAGCCCCAGGAGGAAGTCAGCACAGCACAGGGATGGTGGGAGCCCCTCATAATGAGTATAGCACAGGGATGGTGGGAGCACCTCAAAATATGCACAGCAGAGGTACAGCCCCAGGAGGAAGTCAGCACAGCACAGGGATAGTGGGATCCCCTCATAATATGCACAGCAGAGGTACAGCCCCAGGAGGATGTCAGCACAGCACAGGGATGGTGGGAGCCCCTCATAATAAGCAGCCCCAGTAGAAATATGACACCGCTCAACCTCTTCAAAGAGGAGGGTACGGGCATATAGTACGGTGTGCTTTTTTTGGACAAGGAAGTGAGCCAAATGAAGAAAGAAGGTCTCTGTGCTCGATTAAAAAAATTGTTTATAGACATATACATGGTCTACTGGTCACATGTGTTGAATTCCTCCGAGATCCATGCCTCATTCATTTTTAGAAATGTGAGGTAGTTAACACACTGACTGTACCTCACTCAACCCTATGTACTGTAGCACCCTAGACAGACCAAGTTACCAGTCCTTATAAGGACTTTTGTGGACCAAGTAGGTTGTGTGTGAGTGATTAGCAGACTGTACGTCAGTCCCTATACCGATGAAGGACTGCTGCAGTATAGGGCAGCGGTCAGCAGTAGTGCACCTCAACCCTATGTATTGTGGACCGATATCAGTCCTTATAGAATAGCAGACTGTACCTCACTCAACCCTATGTACTGTAGCACCCTAGACAGACCAAGTTACCAGTCCTTATAAGGAGCTTTGTGGACCAAGTAGGTTGTGTGTGAGTGATTAGCAGACTGTACGTCAGTCCCTATACCGATGAAGGACTGCTGCAGTATAGGGCAGTGGTCAGCAGTAGTGCACCTCAACCCTATGTATTGTGGACCGATACCAGTCCTTATAGAATAGCAGCAGACTGTACCTCACTCAACCCTATGTACTGTAGCACCCTAGACAGACCAAGTTACCAGTCCTTATAAGGACTTTTGTGGACCAAGTAGGTTGTGTGTGAGTGATTAGCAGACTGTACGTCAGTCCCTATACCGATGAAGGACTGCTGCAGTATAGGGCAGCGGTCAGCAGTAGTGCACCTCAACCCTATGTATTGTGGACAGATACCAGTCCTTATAGAATAGCAGACTGTACCTCACTCAACCCTATGTACTGTAGCACCCTAGACAGGCCAAGTTACCAGTCCTGATAAAGAGCTTTGTGGAACAAGTGAGTTGTGAATGATTAGCAGACTGCAGCAGAAGGGCAGCAGTTAAGTATAATATTCTTTCTATATTTGGAAGAAAGAATATTATACGTGTACAAGCCTATTACCATACCACTGATACCAGTCCTGAAAAGAACCTTTGTGGAACTAATAGTAACAGCTACTGATTAAACTGACCCTCACTGCCTGACACATTGCTTCCTGCCTGTCCCTATATAAACTGACAAAACAGAGGCTACTGGAACAATAACTGGAATAGCACTTTTGTGGACCTGATAGTAACAACTAATGATGATGACTAAACTGACTGTCCCTACAGTAGACACAGCGTCCTGTCCCTTTCTCTAAACTGACAAAAGACACTCAGGCTGCTGCAACAATCAGTAGCACAGCAAACCTATATACACCTAACACCTATACCAGTCCTGAAAATAACTTTTGTGTACCAAATAGCTAGTGATTTGGGTCACTGTAATCTCTCCCTGCTCCACACAGCAACCTCTCCCTATAGTGACAGAAGAAAGAATGTAAAATGGCCGCCGGATCGGGTGTATTTATAAGTTAGGGGGAATGTCCAAGTGTCCATGTGCTGTCATGTCTCAATTGGCTGTCCTGTACCCCATGATGGATGTGTCATCATAGGTCAAAGTTCTTTTACACAGTAAACGCGTCCGACGGGCGAACGGCGCCAATAGTCTGCCGAACGGGCGGACCGCGAACAGCCGAAATTCGCCGCGAAACGACCGCTGGGCGAACCGTTCGGCCATCACTACTCACCATGGCCGGCCCATTGAGAAAGTGAAGCGTGATTCACACATGCGTCGTAGGAAGGTTGCTGTGAAGCCACAAGGCTTCATTGCCAGATTCCCTTACCCAAGGTGGAGGTGCCAGCACCGAGAGCCGATTCAAGAATCGGGTTGGGGGAGGACACCGTGGGATCCCTGGACAGATTCATGCACTAATACTAAAAGTCAGCAGCTACAGTATTTGTAGCTGCTGACTTTACATTTTTTGGTGGGGGGGGGGGGGGGGGGGGGGATGGCTGGAACTATGCATTAAGTATTACATTTATTCTAGAGGTCTACACATATGACCAAAGGAGGGATGGTTGGGACTTAAGCTGGCCAAACATGATCTAAACTGTGTCAGTTCAGCAGGGTCCAGTCAAATTTCAATCCATGTATGGGCACCCTGGATGGACACAAGTCGATCGATCGGCAACATTGTTTGTCATTGTGTTCTGCTGGCAGGGAAGGCTCCATACCGAAAGAATACAAGTGCGAGTGCTGCAGGAGGGATTCCCCCATCAACACTGACTTTGTTGATGGAGGAATCAAACTATTTTCTTTCCTTCCACTCATGATAATCTATGGCCAGATGCTTTTTAAAAAATAAAAAAAAATAAAAAAAGAAAAAGGATACAGTGTACAAAATAAAATGATTATGATTGGGCTGCCAGTGCACCACAACAGATTAAAAAATGTAAATTACCCTTTTTTTAAAATGTGCTGTGGTGTGCTGGTATGTGTTAGGCTCCGATGCACAATGTATTGGGGTGTTTGGACTCTATACAATGTGTTGGGGTGTGTTGGGTTCTACTGTGTAATGGTTTGCATTGGGCTCTTTTCTACCATGGGATGCATTGGGCTCTACTGTACAATGGGATGCATTAGACTCTAATGTACAATGGGATGCACTGGGCTCTATTATACAATTGGGTCAATGACATTCTCATCCAGATCAGATCTATGGAACACATTGAAGTATTCTCAGATTGTAAGGTTTGTGTATGGTAAGGTTTCTGCCTGTCTGCCTGTCTAAATCTCACACAGATTGGGTCTCTGGTCTGTTGTACAATCCGCATTCTGTAAGTCTGTTTTCCGGAGAGGAGTGGAACCGGGGGGTCAGCCATTAAGTTGGCCCTGCACTCCAAACCCCCTGCCTGTTAGAGCTCATTCAAACGGGGAAAAAGAAGGGGAGAAGAGATGGGGAAAGAATGAGGGAGGGAAGAGGAGAAGGGGTGAGGGGGAGAGAGGGAAGGACTTAGGGGGGAAGTGTATGATAAGAGTAGAAATAGTTAGGAGAGGGGGTGTGATGACCACCATCTACCCTCCCCATCTTCTATTGTACAATTGGATGCATTGGGTTCTATTGTTCAATGGGGTGCATTGGGCTCTGTTCTACCATGGGATACTTTGGGCTCTGTTGTACAATGGGGTACGTTAGGCTCTATTGTACAATGAGATGCATTGGGCTCTCCTGTACAATGGGATGCATTTGAATCTATTGTACAGTGGGGTGTATTGGCCTCTACTGCACAATTGAGTGTGTTGGGCTCTATTGTACAATGGGGTGCATTGGGCTCTATTCTACAATGGGGTGCATTGGGCTCTATTCTACAATGGGGTGCATTGGGCTGTATTGTACAATGGGGTGCATTGGGCTGTATTGTAGAATGGGATGTATTGGGCTCTGTTGTAAAACTGAATGCATTGGGCTCTATTGTACAATGGAATGCATTGGGCTAGATTGTAAAAATAGAATGCATTGGGCTCTATTGTTCAATGGAATGCATTGGGCTAGATTTTAAAAATAGAATGCATTGGGCTCTATTGTACAATGCCATGCATTGGGCTCTATTGTACAATGGCATGCATTGGGCTCTATTGTACAATGGCATGCATTGGGCTCTATTGTACAATGGGATGCATTGGGCTGTAGTGTACAATAGGATGCATTGGGCTCGCTCTACTGTACAATAGGATGCATTGAGCTCTACTGTACAATGGAATGTATTGGGCTTTACTGTACACCGTATTGGGCTAAGTTGGACCCTTCTGTACAATGCATTGAGCTCTACTGTACAATGGTGTGTGTGGGGCTCTACTGTACAATTTGTTGGGATACATTGGGCTCTCATGTACAATGGGACATATTTGGCTAATGTGTTGGGATGCCATTCACAATGAACAGCAATACAACGCACATAGTTGTAATGCATTGTGGCAATGCGCATTATTGCATGCACGGGCACACCGTACGAGTGTAAATAGGCCCTTATTTTTATTTTGATGAATGTATAAAATTCACTCACCCTTCAAGAATTTTGACCATGTTTAGCTTAATATGTTGATTTGCTATGATTGTCAGCTCCATCTAGTGGCCATGATTTAGTATTTTCCAGACCGAGATATTTCAGGAAAATACTGTTATGGCCACTAGAAGAAGCTGACAGTCACAGGAAACCAACGTATTAAGCAAAGGTTGAAATTTTTAAAGGACTGAGTGTTTTTTTTTTCATGAATAGAACAGTCAAGAAATACAATATTCTAGCAGAGTTCATAAGAACAGCAAGCGGCTTGTATATTAGAGTCCTTCTGACAAAGCGCCTTGGTCATTAAACCTATTACTGGTCTATGCTGTTGAAAAGTCTGGTTGTCATTTGACTCTGTACTCATGATATTATGATCTTATAATTGCTTTACTTATATTTTGTTTTACAGATTCATTTAGAAAATTTTGTGGAAAAGGAAGGTAAGTTCTCAGTCTATTTGCCTTTAGTAAATCGGCTCCAATATATCATTGAAAAATCAGTGAAGGTTTCTGTATCATTCGAAGTGATTGTTCCTGTTGTTGATGTTCTCACCGTCTTTCTGTCTTTCAGATGGGACTATGGCGGAGCGCCCGGAGGTTGAACCTCCTGATGTTTTCAGTCTCATCATTGCGTCCAACAAAGGTAAAAATACAAGCGCACTGATGTAGGCACCCATTGACTGAAAAATGCTAGTTGCCTGGCTGATATTTAGATCCCATGGCTTCCATTCTTTCTGCCTTATTGGCTGGAAACAGGAATGTAGATCTGGAATTCATCTGCTGCACTCCTGCTCCAGGTCTTGTGACTCCAATGAAGCCAGAGACAGCCAGGTCATCTGCATTTTCTGACCCAGGTATATAGATTTCCGTTAAATCAGTCCCAGATTATATATACATCTTTCTGCTTGTCTATCTGCTAAAGCTAATCTAAAGCAAAAGAAAACAAGGGGTTCACGTTAAGGGCTAGTTTACACTTGCATTGTTGTCTGAAAAGCGATCTGCATTTGGGATGCTCTTTAGAGAGCATTTGACAGGTGGTAAGGAGGTGTTGTATCGCCTTGTCACTGCTTGCTTTAACCCATTGAACTAGCATGTATCACATGCAGTTTCAGGGTGCCCCTATTCAGTTAAATGGGTTCTGTTCAGTGGGTATAGCTTTTGCCATATGCACCCCCCCCCCCATACTAACTCTGCAGCATAAGGTTAGAAGGTTGGGGGGAAACGCACATTTTTCCCATTTTCCCCCCTGCCAAGCACAAGTGTAAATGAGGCCTAAGGAGGCCCCAGCCCCACCAGTTACACAGACTCACCTTCCATTTGCTCTCGTATAGGCATCTCAAAGATGGAAAGTGATGAAAAATAAACAGAAAATTATTCTCCACGCTGTCCAAATCTAGAGACAATACTTAAAGGTGAACTCCGGACACAAGCACTTTAATTTAAATATATTTAATGGAACCTCAAAAAACACAAATCCACTTTATATGTACCAGATTCCTTAACTACTTCAGTTCCAGGAGATTTACCCCCTTTCATGACCAGGTCATTTTCTGCATTTATTTAACCGACAATTGAGCAGTCAGATGACGCATGATGTATGTCCTTTTTTCCTACAAATAGAGCTTTCTTTTGGTGGTATTTGATCACCTCTGCGTTTTTTTGTTTTTTTTGAGCTATAAACAAAACACTGTAAAAAAATAGTTTTACTTTCTGCTATAAAACATACCCAATAAAAAAAAAAAAAAGAAAAATCTAATTTCTTCATCGATTTAGGCCAATATGTATTCTGCTACATGTTTTTGGTAAAAAAATCCAAATAAGCGAATATTGATTGGTTTGCACAAAAGTTATAGGGGTTGATTTAATCAAACTTGAAAGTGCAAAATCTGGTGCATGGTAGCCAATCAGCTTCTAAATTCAGCTTGTTCAATTAAGCTTTGACAATGAAACCTGGAAGCTGATTGGTTTCTATAAAGAGCTCCACCAGATTCTGCACTCTCCAGTTT
This sequence comes from Lithobates pipiens, assembly GCF_037356315.1. Classification (NCBI taxonomy): domain Eukaryota; kingdom Metazoa; phylum Chordata; class Amphibia; order Anura; family Ranidae; genus Lithobates; species Lithobates pipiens. Next base: position 224,687,671 of record NW_027507686.1, on the reverse strand, counting down.
TAGTAAATCAACCCCATAGTGTCTACAAACGAGGGCGTTTTTATTTATTTATCTTTTTAATAGTAATGGTGGCGATCAGCAGCATATAGCAGGATTGCGATATTGCGGCAGACAAATTGAACACTAACTGACACTTTTTTTGGGGACCAGTGACACTAATACAGTGATCAGTGCTAAAACTATGCACTGTCACTGTACTAGCAGGGAAGGGGTTAACATCAGGAGTGATCAAAGGGTTAACTGTGTGCCTAGCTTGTGTTTCTGTGTACTGTAGGAGGTGCTTGTACTAGAGGAGGACATGGATCCTTGTCTCTGCTTTACAGGAACACAGAATCAATACCTTCCTTACTGACAGAACAGCAATCTGCCTTGTTTACATAGGCTAAGGGCCTAAGGCAGACTGCCGTTCTGCCTCTGTACTGAAGCATTGGCGGGTGCTGACGGACATCGAGTCCATTGTACCCACTATGTATAAGTTATACGGTCGGCAAGCAGTTAAAGCAGAGTTCTGCCTAATTATTTTATAATTATTTTTAAATCAGCAGCTACAAATACTGCAGCTGCTGACTTTTAAAATAAGGACACTTACTTGTCCAGGGTGCCCACGATGTCGGCACCCGAAGCCAACCCTTCCCTCGGCTCTCGGGTGGAGGCGCCACCATCTTCAGTAAGGGAATCAGGAAGTGAAGCCTTGCAGGTTCACTTCCTGGTTCCCTACTGTGCATGCGCGATCCCACTGGTCCCTGCTGTCTTCTGGGACCCGTGTGTCTCCCAGAAGACAGCAGGGGGGACGTAAGGTGCCAGAAGTGGCGTAGATACGGGTGGGTGGCTCGTCTATCTATGCCCGGAAGTGGGAGCAAAATATCCTCTCCCACCTGAAAAGTGCCAAATGTGACACCGGAGGGGGGGGGGGGGGGGAATCTGAAATGCAGAAGTTAAATTTTTGCATGGAACTCTGCTTTCACAAAGCCAGATATTACCTCGTAAAAGTAGCAGTGACATCGTTACTGTGCTGTACATAGTCTGTGCAGAATGCAGGGATGTGGGAGGGGCCCAACAGGCTCCACCCGCTACATCCTGCCTGCAGAAAATGACAGGAGGGGGCGGAGACAGGACCAGTCACCCTACACAAGGAGAGAGAGCAGCAGCGAGTGGTCTTTATTACAGAAAAAGTCTCACGCTAGATTGCTGCACAGATCTGGAAAAAATTTACACAAATCACACTGAGATACAAGGAAGAATTCACATGGCGAATGTATTTGGACAATATTTGCTGATCCCAGGTTTCAGCTTTACCTGGGGTTGGCTTTACTCCTGTCTGTCACTTCTGTTTGATAACCTTTTGTGACTTTCAGAAAATTAGTATTGTGCTTTCTTTTATTTACCAGTTAGCAATATAAATGTCTTATCTGTTTGTAGAGAGCAAAGTGCTGCTGCATGAAGGAGACATCGCTGTGGATTTCGGACGCAACGCTTTAAAGTGCGATGACAACTCCTGCAGATGGACTAAAAACAGCACTGGATTCATCAATGTGCCCTACACCCTCTCCTCCGCCTACAGTGAGTATTGTGGCTCCTCCCATGATGAAACATCCATCCGCAGTGCTGGGGCCCCTGGGGGCTGTTTCCCAGCAGGACACTCTGAGAATGAAGGCCTTGTCTACTCTCTGTGCCTGTAGAAGACAATATGACCGGTGTTCTGGCAGATAGTGTCCTGCCATCATATAGTGTCCGAAGAAGAAGCTTCGGAAAATTTCCGAAGATGAACGGCGCCTGCACCGTGAGTGGAGATGGTAGCCCCACCAACCAAGCGGACATAGGGTTGCTCGCCATGCTTCGGGCTCGGCCTCGCTGCGCTCAGCTCTTTTATATTCCTACTCTATGTCCACTTGGAGGGTGGGGATAGAACCTGGACTCACGGTGCAGGCGCCGTTCATCCTCGGCTATTTTCGGAATCTGTTTGTGCTGTGTACTGCGCATGAGCAGTACACAGCAGACACTATCCGATGGGGGACCATATATGATAGGACACCGGCATCTAGAGTACAAGGGGCAACACCTGGATGAAATGCTGTTCATTTTCATCTATTTCCTTTTTTTTTGCAGCTCCTTATGGTTATTGTACAATAACTGTATGCATGAAAGATGGATGTGGCGGACTACAGGGGACAGCGGCGACTTCGCTGGCTCCTGTGTCAGGTAAGTGACACATAATGGGCTACTATGCGATGCATAGTAGTCCATTATGCTTTACCTTTGCAGGGAAAAAAAGAGGAAGTAAACTCATCAGGGTTTACTTCCTCTTTAACCCTCTTGTATTAAATTGTATTGTTGCTGCATTGTCTACCCTTCAGGGGGCGACAATTAAGGGCACACGGGTACCGCATGCGTCTGGCCCCCTTTCTGGACACCGGCGCATGGATTCCAATGTGGGGGGGTCTGTTTTTTTTAAAGTACCGATTAGAGCCAGAGGCTCGAATAGGCTTCAATATAGGGTGGGCTCTAGGGTGCCCACGTGTCCCGGATTGCCCGGGATTGTCCCTTAATTCATATTTTTGTCCCGTGTCCCGGGCACCTTCATTCCGGGACAATACAGTGTCCCGGAATAATAAAAAAAAAAAAAAACACCGCCAGCGGCCAGTCCGCCACCCTGTCCTGATAAACATTTGCTGATTTGCTGAACTGGTTACCTCGCATCTAGCAACCTGAGCGAGTGAGCGAGGCCTTACCCACAGCTGTCTTGCGCTGAGCAGTGCGCCTCCGAGTCCACCCACCGGCGTATCCTCTCCTTCCCTTCTCCGCCTCCGGCCGCAGCAGCAGGGAGAGAGAGAGCAGCCACAGTCACCAGTGCGTCTTCATTCTGTATCTCCTCCTCCTGAGTCTCCTGACTGGTTGTGGCACTGCTGGTAAGTCAGGATCCAGCCTGTGCCCAGTGCCAATCCCCGGGGCCAACTACTCCCATAGCCGTTGCCTACAGCACATGCACATTGCTAGCAGCCCAACTTCTCCAGTTCTTCTCATGAGCCTCCTCCCGCCCACGAGGGCCACGACCCGACTCCAAGCCGCCAGCCAAAGTTCCAGGTTAGTATACTCAGTATTTTATGAGAACATGCATTCTTGCAATCATGTATTACTTTTAACAATGTTCCTTCTAGATACTGTATTGTACTATTCCTTCTAGATACTTTTTGGAACAATAAAATGTCATTGTCGTTCTATATGTGTGTGTGTATATATATATATATATATATATATATACATGTATATATATATATATATATAGATATATATAGATATATATATATAGATATATATATATATATATATAGATATATATATATAGATATATATAGATATATAGAGAGAGAGAGCCCTTTGACAGTGGGGAGTTGCGGGCGCCGGCGGTTAAATGGCGCTGTTTTTATCATTCAGTCAATGGGCAGGAGCGGTGTATACGCCGCTCCAAAGATGCAGCTTGTTTTTTAACATCCTGCAAGCGTACCGCTCCAGTGTGAAAGCCCTCCGGACAGGAACGGCTCTTTACAGGCGCTATGCAGGCGCTATTTTACATACGACATCCTTTTTTTCCCACAAATAAAGCTTTCTTTTAGTGGTATTTGATTGCCTCTGCGGTTTTTATTTTTTACGCTATAAACAAAAAAAAGAGTGACAATTTTGAAAAAAAGCAATATTTTGTACTTTTTACAAAGAAATTGGCAAAAAAAGTATCAAAAAACATTTTTTTTGGGGCGGGTGTGGGTGCGGGGGGGGGGGGGTGTCCCTGAATGGCAGTTTGGAAATGTGGTCACCCTAGTGGGCTCGGGTCGCAGAGGGTGCGCTCCGATCCCACCCAGGTGTGTTACGTGTTACAACAGCGAATGAATATTCACTGTGTTATGCCCTGTACACACAGTCGGACATTCCAATGACAAAATCCGTCGGATTTTTTTCCGACTGATTTTGGCCCAAATTTGTCTTGCATACACACGGTCTCACAAAGTTGTCGGAAAGTCCGATCGTTCAGAACGAGGTGACGTATATCACGCATGACGGGACTATAAAGAGGCCAGTAGTCAATAGCTTTCGTCTTGTAATTTATTCTGAGCATGCGTGGCACCTTGTGCGTCAGAATTGTCTACACACGATCGGAATTTAAACAATCGCATTTTGTTGTTAGAAAATTTTAGATCCAGATCTCAAACTTTGTGTGTCCGAATTTCAGACGGAAAAAGTCAGGCGGAGCCCACACACGATCGGAATTTCTGACAACACGATCCGACAAAGTCCGACCGTGTGTACAGGGCATAACACTGATTCTCCTCCCTGCCAACCAGGAAGCTGGTTTTGACACCAGTCACCCAATTGGCTGAAAGGACAGATGGGTGGTTGTTTGCCGCCACCCCCCCCCCCCCCAAAAAAAAACACCCCAGTCACCACTGCTCCCTTTATATTGTAAAGCGCTGGGAAAACTGTTGGCGCTATATAAATTCCAAATAATACAGAAAATGTTCCATAGGCTATTACATAGAGCTGTTAAAAAAAAAAGAAAAAAAAAAAAAGAAAAGGCAATAACAAGTGGAAAATAGCTGTAACAAAAAGGTTGGTATACCGTATGAAGGTGGTCACAAGACTCTCTGCAGCTCAAACAACATTATTATTATAATATAGGATTTATATAGTGCCAACAGTTTTCGAAGCGCTTTACAATATAAGGAGACAATACAGCAACAATACAATTCAATAGAAGAGCGTTAGGAGGGCCCTGCTCCTGGGAGCTTACAATCTAATAGACATGCACTCATCACTTCCTTCTCTTCAGGATCTTGTACTCTGCAGTTTAGCCTGTTGTACTACTTATTTCAGTGGCAGCTTTGGCTTAGCAATAGCATACCGCCTCCCCTAGCGCATAGTTGATTACTTTTACATAATAATAATAATGGATGTTTATAGCGCCATCATCTGCCAGGCCATGCCAAACTACAAAGTGATCGATGTTACAAGAGAGAGTGGGCAAGTATAATACAATACAGAAAATATTCCATAGACTAGTACCTAGAGCTGTTTTGCAAAATAAAGCAATAACAAGTGGAACATAACTGCGACAAAAAAGGGTCACAAGACTCTTTGCAGTTCAGTACATACTTTGATTTATTCTTTCATTGTTTACAGTCAAAACCTATTTTTTTCATGTTAGTTTCACATTTTTACATGCTTTCCCTTCCATATTTTTGATTGCATTGATTAAATAGATAATTGATGATCAGCCACTAGAGGGAGCAAACGATCCATTTGCAATCACCCCATTCAGCTGGCCTCCCATTAACCACTGGGATGAGATGAATATGGCTGATTCCGTGTATATAAGGAGGGTTGTGGGAAAAGGCAACGCCAGGATTATTTCACAAGACGCGCCTAACAAAGGGGGTCTTCTGGTTCCACAGGTTCCTCTGATATCGCAATGTTCCTTGGCGCCATGCAAGAATTTGCAACTCTCACCTGCGTGCGCTTCATCCCACAGTCCACGGAATCAGACTATGTGCAGATTGAAGACGCCGCCGAGTATGTGAAAAATTCTTCTCCAAGTAATTGTTTTTATGCAGCTGACAAAAAATTTCAATTTTACTTGCTTGAAACCATCGCAGCCATATTCAATGGAGATCTCCTGGAATTGGCATGGCTCTGCTCCTCCACTTCTATCTCTGTTCTCTTGAAAGTCTTGAAAGTCTCTTGAAAGTCTTACCAGAGCTTGAGGTCAAGTTGCAGACAGCCTCTGGCACAGAAAACTGTCTTCATAGTGACCTTTAGGCCAGGTTCACACTATAGCGATGCGGGAATGCCGCGAATCCGCGGCGTTTTCCCGCATCGCATGATTCCCGCCGGCAGTTCACACTGCCCTATGCGGACGGCTGGGAGTGTCAATGATATGTTAATGACACCCCCAGATCCGTCCGCATATCGCAGTGCGATCTGCACACTCGCACAGGAATCGGATCGCATGGTGTGAACACCCATGCGATCCGATTCTGCTGCGGACCAAAAAAAGGGTCCCGTGCGAGTTTGCTGCGGGAGCGATGCGAATTCAGCCATACTATCTGTATGGCTGAACTCGCATCGCTACGGAGATCGGATGTGATTTGCACTGCAGTGCAGTGCGAATCACATCCGGATCTCCCCCCGCAGCAGTGTGAACCCAGCCTTAGGCTTATTTATCCAAGAGTTTTGTTTCTGTCGAGACCCTTTTCTAAGGTCTCGTTCACATGTGTGGCTCCTGCTGTGCATTTGACAGGTGGTGGTGCCTGCTGCCTGTGTCAACCCTTAAAATGCCACCCCCACCGTGCCGCAACCACGTGCACTGCATGTGGATGCAGGACAGTTGTGGCATGCAATGCAAAGCTGCTGCTAACAAAGCAAACAAAATATTGGCATTAAAAAGGGGATTAACTCCAGAGATAAAATGGTAATTCTCCCGCTCTACGAAAACTCTGGTCCGGCCGCACCTGGAGTATGCTGTCCAGTTCTGGGCACCAGTCCTCAGGAAGGATGTACTGGAAATGGAGCGAGTACAATGAAGGGCAACAAAGCTGATAAAGGGTCTGGGGGATATTAGTTATGAGGAAAGGTTGCGAGCCCTGAACTTATTCTCTCTGGAGAAGAGACGCTTGAGAGGGGATATGATTTCAGTATACTAATACCGTACTGGTGACCCCACAATAGAGATAAAACTTTTTTGCGGAAAGGAGTTTAACAAGACACGTGGCCACCCATTAAAATTAGAAGAAAAGAGGTTTAAACTTAAACCACGTAGAGGGTTCTTTACTGTAAGAGTGGCAAGCATGTGGAATTCCCTTCCACAGGCGGTGGTCTCAGCAGGGGGGCATTGATAGATTTAACAAAATATTAGATAAGCACCTGAACGACCGCAACATACAGGGATATACAATGTAATACTGACATATAATCACACACAGGGGTTGGACTTGTGTCTTTTTTCAACCTCACCTATGTAACTGCCCACTAGATGGCACTTTAATCCCTTTCTATATACACATCCCACTAGATGGCACTTTAATGCCTTTCCATATGCACACACAGAAATGGGGGAATCGCGTGCGATTCTTTGCAGTGTGTTTTGTACCAATTTTTTTGTATTAACCCAAATCACATCACAAAATATCTGTACTCAGTATCGGTGAGCACTTGACTGAAAGTATCAGTCCTCGTACCCTCTGGTAAAAAAACGGTATCAGTGCAACAACCCTAATAGTTACGCTAGTTGCGCAGCCATTTATCACTTTTTCATGAAAAAAATACAGAAACCAATACTTTGCATCAATAAAAAATGAATGGGCGCACATCGCACTGATGAAATGGGGGAATCGCATGCAAATTAAACAGGAATGGGGATTTCCCCCCACCGTTCCTGTGTGTGTGTATATAGAAATAGATTAAAGTGCCATCTAGTGGGCAGTTTAAACAAATGTTAGAACTCACAGTACATATCTGGACACATGCAAAATAATGTACATAGGTGTCCCGGTCCTCCGATGGTAACAATTCGAGGCCACTGGTCCTCGCAGGGCTGGAGAAGATGCATAGGCGGTCCGCTTCCAAGCTGACATCACTTTTGCCCTCTAACCATGGTGTCCCGAAACTTCTCCTCCAACCCTGTGAGCACCTCTATCGGCCCTGATTTGCTATCATCGGCGGAGCGGGACACCTATGTATTATTTTGCATGTGTCCGGATATGTACTGTAACTTTTAACTTTTTTTAAACTGCCCACTAGATGGCACTTTCATCCCTTTCTATACACACACAGGGGGCAATTGCATGTGATTCTTTGCAGTGTGATTTGCACCAATTTTTTTTGTATTTATCGGTACTCGGTATCGACGAGTACTTGATGGAAAGTATCAGTACTCGGACTCACCGGTAAAAAAATGGTTTCAGTGCAACCCTGTTATGATAGTTGCACAGACATTTATCAAATTTGGAAAAATACACTTAAATGCATTTTACTGCACTCAAACACAATAATATAATATCTATTTTTTTCGTAAGATGTAAAATATGAGATTGTGCCAAGTAAATAGATCCCCAACACTTCAAGATCTAAAATTTCATGTTGCTCGTGAATTGGTGACAAACTACTGTGCTTAAATTTGTCTATAGGTGATGCTTTAAAACGATCATTAACTTTTTTTTATAAATAAACATGTTAAATTTACCTGCTCTTTGTAATAGTTTTGCACAGAGCAGGCCCTATTCTTTTTGGGTCCCCTGCTGGTGGTCCTGGCCCCTCCTCCCTATCGAGTGCCCCCAATAGCAAGCCTCTTGCTATGGAGGCACCCGAGCAGGCTGGCTACCAAAACACGCTCCTGTAAATGGACATTGTCCATTCACATATGGAGCATGGCTCAGCCCCGCCCCCGGCTCTCTCCTCATTGGCTCGCTGAATGTGATTGACAGCAGCAAGAGCCAATGGTTCCTGCCTCTACGTAAGCCAATGAGGGAAGAGAGACACAGTAAAGCCGCTGCTCTTGTGCACAAAGCTGGATTAAGATTGGGTTTAGGTAAGTATTAGGGGGTAGGTGCACTCAGAAGGTTTTTAACCCTAATGCATAGGTAAAATGCATTACGTTAAAAAACCTTTTGCTTTTAGAACCACTTTAAAAGCCTTTACATGTTATCAGGAGCTGCACTCCCAGTATATACTCCCTGCATAGGTAAAATGCATTGGAAAACCTTCAACAATCCACTTTAAAAGCCTTTACAGGTTATCAGTTAAATGTGAGCCCTGGTGTAGAATTATTGCTGTCTGTCAGAATCCATGAAATCAGGCTGAGACAGAAGTACAGTTAAATCACACTTGTTTAATAATAAAAGTAAAAAGAACAAACGTAGTCAAAACATAGCCAAAGTTCAGTAACTGGAAAGGATAGTCAGCCAAGCCAGAAGTCAGGGATCAAAGTAGTGGAACAGCAAGCAGGATCTGGAGCCAGAAGGGGTGTCAGCAAAGCAAGTCTTCAACAGGATCGCAGGAGATAGTTTCTGTGATGTTGACCAAGGCGAAGGCAGAGAACCTCTGGACTGGATGGCTTAAGTAGGCAGGACTGACGAGCAGGATCATCAACAGCTGAGTAACTGTAGACAGATAACAGCTGGCAATTAGCTGACAGCTAAGTGTCCATCTCAGAGAAGGAAGGGCTGACACTGTCACACCAAAGTTCATGGTGATAACTCCATTGTGTGGTGCAATCACCATTTACATATGGGTGCCAAACCTATGAACTTTTGCATTTGAATGCAAGCACGGGGGGGGGGGCACAGGTACAGTACTTTTTAGGGAGACAGCAGGGGCCTAGTAGACCCCTGCTGTCTCCCTGTCCATTTAAAGCATCTGATCAAGCAATGATCGTGTTTGATCAGATGCTTCCTTGACTGTACCGGCCAGGACCGCCAATCCTTGTCGCTTCCTGCTTCATTGTCACAGAGAAGATGGGGGATCATGGCTGCAGCAGCCCTGGCATACACCGTTCCCTACACTTAAATGTGATCGGCTACTGGTTGCAGCACTCGGCGCATTACCCTTTGTGATGACATAATAACATGGGTTTCTCCTGTTCCCCACAGATGTTGGTCCTATATTGGTATGCAAGGAGGAAGTCAAATAGTATTGGTGTCGAGCAGCTGCATGGTCCAAGGCTCCATCGAACATGAGCTGAACCACGCTCTGGGATTCTTCCACGAGCAGAGCAGGAGCGACCGCGATGACTACATCGATATCATATACAGCAACATCAGGCAGGGGTAGGCAACCTGGGGCCCTCCAGCTGTTGCAGAACTACAAGTCCCATCATGCCTCTGGGAGTAATTGTAACTGCCAGCCTTGCAAGGCCTTATGGGAAATGGAGTTCCTGGTTGTCTACTCTGCACTAAGGGATGTATCATTAAAAACATTTCCATAGCTGTTTGTACATGGGCAGAGGGCATAGGTGCATTGTCCAGCCTGGCTGCTGCTGGACGATGCGCCTAGCAATATGTACGTTTGGGGCAGTATGTGCCCAGGAATGAATGCCCACAATGGAAGCAATCTGCATTCCAGGCATTCATCCCTGGGCACATGCCCTAAACAGAAGTATTACCAGTGGCGGCTGGTGCTCATAATTTCAGGGGGCCAGCACAAACCAACATCAGTACCCCACCACACCCCCGAGAGCCGAATAACGACTATCACCCCCCCCCCCCCCCCCACAGGAGACAAGCGTCAGTGATAAGCTAACATCACACACTCCTCCCCCGACCCTGCTGTGGGAGCAAAATGGCAGCGATAGCCCACCACCCAGCCACCCCCCACCATGGCTCACAAACTGCAGCGATCACCCGACCCCCAGCCTCGGGGGAACACAGAGAATGTGCCATGCTATCTCACCTTATGCAGGGGGAAGGAAGAGCGGGGGGCGCTCTGGCAAGCAAACTATGGGACATCCTCCTCCCGGCCGCACAGAAACAGGAAGTGTGTCCTGAGATACGATTGGCCAGGGAGTCATAAGACTCCCTGTCCAATAGAGGCTTTCTGATTAGCCGGGAGGAGGATCAGTGTGACAATATTGAATATTCATTCGCTATTTCCACACAACTGGGTGGGATTGGGGTGCAGTGCAGTGCTCATCCATTTTTAGGATGTAAGCAATGAAAGCCAGCCCATATCTCTGTGAAGGTTTCCTTTTATTAGAATTGAATTGCTATATAATATTGCTGCTGAAAATTTTGTCTTCTTCAGGATACGAGAACAATTTTCAGAAGTTCGACACATTGAATCAAGGCATAGAATACGACTACGGCTCCGTCATGCATTATCCAAGGTATGGTTGCATTTCATAAAAATATCAAACAACTTTCACTTGCCACTTTGCATTGCCCAGAAACACAGTTTTATTAAACTGGTGCAATATCCTCGTAGGTGGCACAGTCAAATCTATAAAAGTGGGAACATTCACTGATCCTGATTCACTGAGCTCCAACAGCTCAGTGAATGAGCTCCAACAGGCACCTTAAAGTTTATTTAGACCAAAAACTTAATATATTGCAGATTACCAGTCATCAGGTGCATTTTCTTTTTTTCAGGATTATTCCTTTATTTTCACCTGGTGATCCTGCCAGTGACACACTTCCTGTCCTATGGAGACAATCAGGGTCGGGACAAGGGGTGGGCAGGAGGGACGGCTGCCCTGGGCACTGTGGTATCATGTGAGGTGAGGAGGGGTGCCGCAAGGAGATTGGTGGGGAGGGGATTTGTGTTGGAAGAGGGAATTTGGGGAGTGGCAGTGGATAAGTATTTTCCTAGGAGATAAGCAGCACCATATTAAAGTGGAGTTCCACTCAAAAGTGCAACTTACGCAAATTTTTCTCCTTCCCCCCTTCGGTGCCACAGGGGGAAACGGATACCTGTCTATTTTCAAGTATCCTGTTCCCACTTTCAGGAGTCTCGGGCGCAGTTGCTGATGTCACCGCTCGGCTCCCTCCTCCTTCCCCTGGTCGCCGGGCAAGTAGGAGAAAGGAGCGGAGCCTTGCACATGCTCAGTAGGTTTTTCTGGCATTAAGCCATAAGGCTACACTGCCAGGTTCCCTCACCCGCAATGGCAGCGGCAGCACCCTTGTCACCAGTGCTGGGACAAGGTCATCTAGAGCCCAGGGCAAACATGCCAAACTGTGCCCCCCCCCCTTCAAAATGTATGAAAGCTTAGCTGAACAAGCTGAAGTTAGAAGCTGATTGGCTACCCGGCACAGCTGAACCAGATTCTGAGTGCTCCAGTTTTAGTAAATCACCCCCAGTGGGTTTATGGCAAACAAGGCTTGACAAACGTGGTTACAAGTTCATGGCAAAGTGACCGTGTCTACAGACAGCTCATCTCAGCAAGCACGTATACTTACCCAGCCACATCCTCCTCCCACTACTGGAACCATTATTAACACAGCAGGTCTTTAGGGTATGGGGGGGGGCAACTGACCTCCCCCATCTGACACTACCTAGCAAATCACTAGGCCCCAAAACTGTCAGATGGGAGGTATGTGATCATCCATCTCATTAAGCTCCGACACCAGAATTTAGATCGGGGGATGCCGCAGCAGCAATGGAGTGCGGCTAAAACCGGCCATAGATGGGTCGAATCTCTGCCGGTTCAGCAATACCAGATGAGATTCGATCCATTTATGGGCAGGCTGGTTGTACTAAAGTCAGTCCATCAATCAACTTCAGTACAACCAGCCTGTCAGATTTTTTTTTTGCACTGCTGGCAGCGATACAGTAACAGCCAGTAGTGATGATTGTATTCTGTCAGTGGGGAAGGCTCCCCACTCTCCCCGCCGGCCGAACACAATAGCACTGTGGGGACAGGTTTGTCAGTGTTGATGGGGGAATTGAGCAATTTTCTTTCCTTCCACCCATGTGCATGTGTCATATTCTATGGGCTGCTTAAGTCATTATACATAGCTGGGACGGTGGGCTGTCAGACACTGTCATTTATAGCTCCAATTGTACAATGTGATGGAGTCTGTTTAGGCACATATTAGCATTCCTTATGTGATTCAGGATTAATACATCACCAAACTCTGGTTAAATCCCTTTGGCGCCGGCCGCATGCAAGTATGCCGCCTCTTGGCAGGTGGGCCCTGGTGCTGAGGGGCCACATATTTGTGTGAATTGGCGGTACACAGCTGTGCCAAGAGCGGGTGCCCTGCCACTCCCAGCACAGTTACCAGTGGCTAACGGAAAGCTCACAATCGCTGCTTGTGATCAGGAGGTTTCCGATCATGTGACTGCCATGCAGGGCTGGCCCAAGACATCATGCTGCCTTGGTCCAAGAATGAAATGCTGCCCCCCCCCAAAAAAAATTACACCCATCCAGCAAAGAGACATTTCCATAATTTAAAGAGATATCCCCAAATAGTAAAGGGACAGCCCAATCCAGAAAAGAGACATCCCCATATATTCAGCAAAGAGACATACCCCCTCCAGCAAAGAGACATGCTCAATCCAGCAAAGAGATATGCCCAATCCAGCAAAGAGACATACCCCCTCCAGCAAAGAGACATACCCCCTCCAGCAAAGAGACATGCTCAATCCAGCAAAGAGACATGACCGCTCCAGCAAAGAGACATGCTCCCTCCAGCAAAGAGAGATCCCCCCTCCAGCAAAGAGACATGCCCCCTCCAGCAAAGAGACATGCCCCCTCCAGCAAAGAGATGCCCCCTCCAGCAAAGAGAGATGCCCCCTCCAGCAAAGAGAGATGCCCCCTCCAGCAAAGAGACACGCCCAAAAAGATCCACTCAGCTCAAAGGAATATGAATTGCGCGGCACCATGAAAGCTCCTCCTTTCCTCTTCACCGCCACTGACCAACTAAGCTCAGATCCTGGCACAGTGATGCAACATGTGGCGACAGCAGCTCTGCAGTGGCGGCGGGTGCTCCTACTATTGAAGCCTTTGCTGCTCCACCCCCCGCCCCGCTCCCCAGCAGTACAACTTGTACTGCTGGGGAGCAGAGTGGAGCGGGGCAGGACAGGGGAGCAGCTCATGATGCAAAGATGACACTGCATGCTAGAGGGAGGGGTCCTCAGGAATTGCGCCCCAGTTGCCACACCTCTTAAAGTGCCTCCTGGGTCCTATGGACCCACCTGGATCCATGGTACCCTGCAGTCATGACAGCACATGACCATAAACCTCGCCTCACCTCCCAGCATCCTAAAACTCTTAAAGGGTTGGGAGGCGCCAACTCTAATGCTGCGTACACACGATCAAAGTTTTCGTTGCAAAATACATGGATAGTTTTTCCACTGGTATTCCGCTCAAGCTTGGCTTGCATACACACGGTCACACAAGTTATCTGAACTTTCGACCGCCAAGAACGCGCTGACGTACAACACTACGACAAGCCGAGAAAATGAAGTTCAATGCTTCAGAGCATGCATTGCATTGTTTTCGAGCATGTGTAGGAATTCTGCATGTTGGAATTGGTACATTTTTGATCTGAACTTTTTCCTTCAGAAAAAAAGAGAACATGCTCTCAATCTTTTTCTGCTGGAATTCCGACACCAAAAGTCAGATCGAGCATACTTCCGACCAAAACCTCACAACGGACTTTTGCTGATGGAATTTCCGATCGTGTGCACGGGGCATAAGGGTTTAAAGAACAATTCTATTCAAGTATGTGTTCTTAACGCCATTCTATTGCTCTCAGCCTGCTCCAAATCTTTTTTTTGGTGTCATCATCTGACTTCCTGAGGATGACAAGGTTGGTTCTCAATGGTTCTACGGTATTTAGGAATGTAGCCACCTTCTCTTGCTTGCTCCCAAATGGGCTATGGACTATAAGAGAACACAGAACAGTCCACATGACTGCAACTAACATACACTGCTCGTTCCAAACAGAAGTGAGAAGGCTTGCCAAAATACTTTACAAGGAGGCAGAAAAACACAGTATGAAACTATTTCATGAAAAATAGATTCCAGCGCTGTGTATGGATTATTATAGGAGTATGAGGATATTGTATAGTGTCATCCTAATGTTACTGACTTTATAGTGCAAAGTTTGCACCATAATACCTGTTTTCACCTGCAGGGGGTGCTGCAGAGAAAGTCAAGGATTACAACTCCTAATTTTTGTATAAAGAGGAAGAGAAGCCGGAGGCACCTGAAAAGCTTTTCTTTTACCTATAGGACCCCCTTTTTAGCTAAAGCCATGATAATGGAAGAGTGTGTGTAAAATATATAATTGTATTTGTTTCTAGGTCTGCTTTCTCCGCGGATGGCATCTCTGCCACCATTGTCCCAAAACCAAATGCCTCTATCGCCATCGGACAGCGCTATGGACTCAGCAACTTGGATGTTGCCAAAATTAACAAGTTATATGATTGCGGTAAGTTATATGATTGCGGTAAGAACTTGGAATTCATAGAGCTTTACAAATCAGGGTCACTATTTTTCAATTAAATATACCATGAGTGAACCCGGAGCATAAGAAAAAAAAATCTGATCGTACCTCTGTATGTGAATGGCCTGATTCTTGCTGTTGCTGATGTACTGCTCTGTCTTGCTTTTTATACTGACAACCACTTTGAATTTCTAACCATGTAACTTTTATAGGTCTCTGCCGAACATTGCTCTCCGATCCTTCAGGATCCCTAACATCTTCCAACTACCCCAATAATTATCCCACTGCCAGCAGCTGCTTGTGGCTCATTCGTGTTCCATCAAACCAGGTAAGGCCACAATTCAGTGTATCAAAGGGTTAAAAAGTTATTACTTAAAGTGAACTAAACTCATTCAGGGTCAGTTCACAGCAGAACGTGGTGCGGGAAACCTGCATTCCGTGTGCGTTTCCCACACCGCGTTCACAACGCACTGCAGTTACCATCTGCAACAGGTGTCAGTGTTAGGTTAATGACACCCCAAACGCAACTTGCAAGTGCAGTGCGTTTGTCTGCACTGGGTTGTGTTGTACAGTAATGCAATCTGGTTGCTGTGTATTTTCTAAAGTAGTGCATGTCCTACGTTTGGTGCGGTCTGGCACCCATTCCAATGAATCGTCCCTGTGAGATTCATGGTGTGATCCGCCCCTTAATCAGCATTAACTATTTTTCATCCTTTTGCTGCTAGCATTACTAAACAGATAGGAAGGAATATTATAATTACCTATTATGAATTTTTCTTTTTGCGTTTCTTCAGTTGCTTCCTGGTTTCTGGCCTAGTCCAAAATGATGTCATACATCCCAGGAGTCTTCATGGGCATTTATTTTTCTTTCACCTGGAGGAGGGGCTTTCCCAGCTAAGCACACCCTCCTTCCTGCATGCCTGAGCTAAGGGCAGATGGATTCCAGGAAGTAAATGCTATATGAGTCATCTGCCCTTACTCAAGATTGCCACAGCTAGAAATACTAAGGGGGTGTTTTTTTTAGGGATTTCTCAACAAAATAAATCACGCAAAGATGGATGGGCAAGTTTTCTGTAAATATTAAAAATGAATGAAATAGCGTTTTCAGTTTGTGGAGCTCAGATACAGTTAAGTTCCACTTTAACCACTTGCCCACCACGCTATAGGCGAATGACGGCTACAGCACGGTTGTCCAGTTCTGGGAGGGCATCTACTGATATCCTCCCAGAACTGCCCCTCGTGCCTGCCGCGGCACACACCTGGCATGCTCTGTGTCCTTCAGACACAGAAGATCACAGATCGGGGTAAGGAGCCAATCACAGTGACTCTTTACCATGTGATCATGTCCAATCACAGCTGATCACAATGTAAACACACTTGCCACTTATCGGCATCCCTTTCCCTGCACTGCCACATTGTGAGGAGAGAGCCGGCAAGTGTGATAGGGGACATCTACACTGATAATCAGGGCACTGATCATCAGAGTCCTTATGATCAGTGCAGCATAGCTCCCAACTTTCCCTGATTTGGAGCAATGTTCTTCTGTCCTTCTGTCCCTCTTTCCTCCTCATTTGTCCCTCATTTTGCCCTAATCTATATACTATATTTATCGGCATATAACACGCTCCGGCGTGTGACATGCACCCCAAGTTTAGGAGGGAAGTTTAAGGAAAATAACTTACATTTAAATGCCCATCAATGCAGCCTTATCAGTGTCCATCTGCAGCCTTGTCAGTGTCATTTGCAGCCTTATCATGCAGCCTTGTCAGTGTAATTTTCAGCTTTGCCATTTAAAAATGGCGCTGCGGAGATACAGAGCCAGATGTCCTGCTTTCGGCGGCTTTCAGCCACTCTCGGCCACCGAGAACGGCCGAGAGCGGGCGAAAGCTGCCAAGACCGGCCGAAAGCTGCCGAGAACGGCTGAAAGCCGCTCACGTCATATAATAATAATAATATAATATAATAATATAATAATCGACATATAACACGCACCCACGATTTTCCCCTGTTTTTAAGGGGGAAAAAGTGCGTTTTATACGCCGATAAATACGGTAGTTGTATGTATATAATTGCTGCATTTGTACATTTTAAAAGCCAAAATCAGGGAAAAGTCCTTGTGGATTTAATTAACCTTTTTTTGGTTAAGTCTCCTTTAAGAGGGTGTGGCAGGGGGCGTGTCCTATGCCTACATACATTTGTTAGTAGGTGACCCTCATTCCCATCTCAAAATGTGGGGAGGTATGAATGCAGTCCAACAGTGCCCTTCAGTGCCCCCTATTAGTGCTGCACATCAGTGCCCTTCAGTGCCTCCTATTAGTGCTACCTCATCAGCGTACACCTGTCTGTGAGAAATATGACCCGTTTGCAAAATTTTATAACAGACAGAAAAATGTTTTTGGTCTTTTTTTTCGTTTGTTTAGCAAAAAACAAACAAAAACACAGTGGTGACGTCTGCAGGATGGATTTCCCATTCCGGGGCGGACGTCATATGACGTCCTGGGCTTCCCAGCTGTCTGGGGGCCACGTCACTCGGGAGCCCATGCGCGTGCCTGGCGGCGGCGGCGATGTCCGCCGGGCACCCGTGATTGCCCGGTATCAGAGCTGGAACGGTCTCCTTTCCCCTGACGTGGATGTGTGTGTTTACACACACATCCACGTCCTGTCAGGGGAGAGGAGACCGATCCTGTGTTCCGTGTACAGAGGAACACCAATCGGTCTCCTCCCCTTGTGAGTCCCCCCCCTACAGTTAGAATCACTTCCTAGATAACACATTTAACCCCTTGATCGCCCCCTAGTGTTAACCCCTTCACTGCTAGTGACATTTATACAGTAATCAATGCATTTTTATAGCACTGATCGCTGTATAATTGTCAGTGGTCCCAAAATGGTGTCAAAAGTGTCTGATATGTCTGTCGCAATGTCACAGTCACGATAAAAATTGCAGATCACCGCCATTATTAGTAAATAAAAAAAAATAATAATAAAAATGCCATAAAACCATCCTCAATATTGTAGACACAATAACTTTTGCGCAAAAAAAACAATCAATTTATGCTTATTGCGGTTTTTTTTTATACCAAAAATATGTAGAAGAAAACATATTGCCCTAAACTGAGGAAAAAATTGTTTTTTTGTTTTGTTTTTTTAATTGGGATATTTATTATAGCAAAAAGTTAAAAATATTGTGTTTTTTTTTTTCAAAGTTGTCGCACTTCTTTTGTTTACAGCGCAAAAAATAAAAACCACAGATGATCAGATACCACCAAAAGAAAGTTCTATTTGTGGGGGAAAAAAATTATAAAAATGTTATTTGGATACAGTGTTTCATGACCACGCAACTGTCACTCAAAATGCGACAGTGCTAAAAACTGAAAATTGGCCTGGGCAGGAAGGGGGTGAAAATGCCCTGTTTTGAAGTGGTTAAATATCACCAAAAGAAAGCTCTATTTGTGTGCCCGGTAGGCAAGTGGTTAACAGTCAGACATCTCCTTTTTCCTCTAGGTCTTCCTGCAATTCCAGACCTTTGATGTCCAGAACTCGACACGCTGTGCTTCTGATTACCTGAGGATCTACGATGGGCCCACCACCTCCTCCCCAGTGTTATTGGACAGAGCCTGTGGAGCCGGCCAGCTTCCCCCTATGGTCTCTACAACCAACAAAATGCTCCTTGAATTCGTCAGCGATAGGGATGAGCCGAACACCCCCCGGTTCGGTTCGCATCAGAACTTGCGAACGACCCCTGCGTTCGTTACGAACGTTCGAACCCCATTGAAGTCTATGGGACTCGAACGTTCGAAATGGAAAGTGCTAATTTTAACGGCTAATATGCAAGATAGTGTCCTAAAAAGGGTTTGGGGACCTGCCTCCTGCCTCAGGGGACATGGGTCACTGCAAAAAAAAGTTTTAAAAACTGCCGTTTTAGCGGGAGCACTGATTTTAATGACGATTAAAGTGAAAAAAAAAGGTGAAATATTCCTTTAAATATGGTGCCTGGGGGGTGTCTGTAGTATGCCTGTGAAGTGCCACGTGTTTCCCGTGTTTGGAACAGTCCCTGCACAAAATGACATTAAACGGAAATAACACCATTTAAAACTGCTTGCGGTTTTAATGTTATATCTGGTTCCTGCAATATGGTTGAAAATCATTGAGAAAAATGGCATGGGTAGCCCTCCCTGCCCATTACCAGCCTATTTGGGTCTTGTACGCATATTAAGGGGAACCCCGTACCCATATTAAAAAAAGGAAATGCGTGTGGCCCCCAGGCCCTATATACTCAGAACAGCAGTATACAGGCGGTGCAAACAAGACAGGGACTGTGTAGGTTTGTTGTGTTAAGTTGAATCTGTTTGTAATTTTCAACCGGTACATTTTTAAAGTGTAGCTCCAGTCAAACAAACTATTCTTAAGCTTTTTGGAAAACATAGGGAAGGGTTATCACCCCTGTATAATTTGTTTTGTCGTCCATCTTTTTTCATCTCACTTGCTGCTGTCTCCTTGCGTTTGCAAGTAGGAGATGTTTGTAAGTTGGATGTTTGAAAGTAGGGGCCTGCCCTATATTATAGCGGTATGTACTGGGTACAGAGCACGCAGACAGCACGCACTATCTCCTAACACTACTGACTGCAAGCTCTATTATTAACCACTTGACCACTGGGCACTTAAACACCCTTAATAACCAGACCAATTTTCAGCTTTCGGTGCCCTCACATTTTGAATGACAATTACTCAGTCATGCAACACTGGACCTATAGGAAATGTTTGTCTTTTTTTTCACACAAATAGAGCTTTCTTTTGGTGGTATTTAATCACCTCTCAGTTTTTATTTTTTGTGCTATAAAAGAAAAAAGACCGAAAATTCTGTGAAAAAATGAATTTTTCTTCGTTTCTGTTATAAAATTTAGCAGATTAGTAATTTTTTCTTCATAAATTTTGGCCAAAATTCATACTACTACATATCTTTGGTAAAAATAAGTACAAATTGGTGGATATTATTTGGTCTTTGTAAAAGTTATAGAGTCCACAAGCTATGGTGCCAATATCTGAAAATTGATCACACCTGAAGTACTGACGGCCTATTTCCTTTTTTTTTTTTTTTCCACAAAATTGTCATATTATCAGGTTATTTCACACACACAGCATATGCATATCAAAAGACCCTGGAGAATACAATGGTGGTCGTTGCAAATTTTTATCTCACACGGTATTTGCACAGCAATTTTTCAAACGCGTTTTTTGGGGGAAAAAACAGTTTTGTGCTTAAAAAACAAACAAAAAAAACAGTAAAGTTAGCCCAATGTTTGCATAAAGTGAAAGATGAAGTTATGCTGAGTAAATAGATATCAAACATGTCACTCTTCAAAATTGCACATGCCCGTGGAATGGCGCCAAACGTCGCTACTTAAAAAATCCCCATAGGCGACGCTTAAAATTTTTTTTACTGGTTACATGTTTTGAGTTGCAGAGGAGGTCTAGGACTAGAATTATTGCTCTCGCTCTAACGTTCTCGGCGATACCTCACATGTGTGGTTTGAACACCGTTTTCATATGTGGGCGGGGCTTACGCATGCGTTTGCTTCTGCATGCGAGCACATGGGGACATGGGTGCTTTAAAAAATTTTATTTTTTTTTATTGTTCATTTTACTTTATTTATTTTAGTTTGACATTTTTTTCCCCAAAAATATATTTTTGATCACTTTTATTCCTATTACAAGGAATGTAAACATCCCTTGTAATAGGAATATGGGGTGACAGGTCCTCTTTACAGTGAAATCTGGGGGTCAATATGACCCCACATCTCACCTCTAGGCTGGGAAGCCTGAAATAAAAAATAAAAAAAAGATTCTGGCTTTGATCGTACTGGCGAGTTGGTAGAAGCACCGGAGGGCGGTGAGGGGTGGGGGGCGTCTATGGCTGGGTATTTCAGGGTATCACCGAGTATGGCTGGGTATCTCCGAGTATGGCTGGGTATGGCAATTTATGGCAGGGTATTGCAGAGTATTGGCGGGGTATTGGCGGGGTACTACAGAGTAATAGCAGGGTACTGCAGAGTATTGGGGGGTACTCCAGAGTAATGGCAGGGTACTGCAGAGTAATGGGGGTTACTGCAGAGTAATGGGGGGTACTGCAGAGTAATGGCAGGGTACTGCAGAGTAATGGCAGGGTACTGCACTGCAGAGTAATGGCGGGGTACTGCAGAGTAATGGCGGGTACTGCAGAGTATTGGGGGGTACTGCAGAGTATTGGGGGGTACTGCAGAGTAATGGGGGTACTGCAGAGTAATGGCAGGGTACTGCAGAGTAATGGGGGGTACTGCAGAGTAATGGCAGGGTACTGCAGAGTAATGGCAGGGTACTGCACTGCAGAGTAATGGCGGGGTACTGCAGAGTAATGGCGGGTACTGCAGAGTATTGGGGGGTACTGCAGATTATTGGGGGGTACTGCAGAGTAATGGGGGTACTGCAGAGTAATGGCAGGGTACTGCAGAGTAATGGGGGGTACTGCAGAGTAATGGCAGGGTACTGCTGAGTAATGGCAGGGTACTGCACTGCAGTGTAATGGCGGGGTACTGCAGAGTAATGACGGGTACTGCAGAGTATTGGGGGGTACTGCAGAGTATTGGGGGGTACTGCAGAGTAATGGCGGGGTACTGCAGAGTAATGGCAGGGTACTGCAGAGTATGCACTGGTATTGCAGAGTATTGGCAGGGAATTGAGGGGTTAAATTCGGTGAGCAGCTATGTGGGCACTGCAGATGCAGCCCACATCGCTGCTGACACCGATCTCTTTCCCCTCCGCTGTACCGATCGGTACAGAGAGGGGAGGGAGGAACGGGCGTCATAACATGACGCCGGTTTGTTTACAAGTGATCACTCCGTCATTTGACGGAGCGATCACGTGGTAAACGGCTGCGACAAGCGCCCGTTTACCGTGATCCGTGATGCGCCGGGTCCTGTGGACCCGGCGGTCACGGATGCTCTTGAGTGCGCGCCCCAGGGGGCGCGTGAGAGCAGAATTCTGGGAGGCCGTTAATTAACGGCCTCTCAGAGTTAAACAACCGCCCTGAAGCCGTTAATCGGCAATGGGCAGTTGTTAAGTGGTTAAAGCTAGATCACTAGCTATATAGGTGAGGTGAATATAGTGGTGTATACTGCGGTCAGGGCACAGACAACAACCACTACACAGCAGCAAGATAGGAAATCAGCCAAAAACGATCGGTGTGTACTGTGTTGAAGGTACACAGAACACCCACTGCTTCAGATGCTAACACACTACACGAGGCCGCCTCAAAGTCGGCCTTATATAGTGTGGGGCGTGCACTACACAGCCTGAGCTATGATTGGCCACAGGCAGGATGCCTGTGGCCAATCATGGCTCTCCTCGCTGCTGGCGCTACAATTGGCCAAGCATGCAGGGTCACAGTGCATGCTTGGCCAATCATGAGCCAGCAATGCACTGCGCCACCGCAGTGCATTGTGGTCCGCGCGCGCCACTCGAATTTTGACGCGAACGGCCCAAACGTTCGGAATTCGCCGAACGCCCGAACAGCCAATGTTCGAGTCGAACGTACGTTCGACTCGAACACGAAGCTCATCCCTAGTCAGCGACAACAGTATCGTGGCCACTGGGTTCAAGGCGTCATACAGCACTGGTAAGGGTGCACACAACAGAGCCCAACTTTACCCCATTTTTATGATGTGATGTTCTGAAATAAAAAATCCTAAAATGTGACAAAAGAGAACCTTTAGGGCTCATTCACACAAACCTTGCAAAGCAGTCTGCATTCGGATCGCTGTTCAGAGAGCATTTGACAGGCGGTGAGGAGATGTTGTAGCATCGTATCACCTTCTCACTGCCTGCTTTAACCCTTTGAACCCTGTGACCGGTTGAATGGGTCACGTTTGGCGGGTGCTACGCCCACCAAAAGCGACAAAGCATATAATTCCTACCACAGCTGCAAAGCATGTGTACAACCCTGGCCCAAAGGGGGTGAGGTTGGGGAAGCGATAAAAATGCTACTCAACTGCGTGGCATTACCACCTCACAGCCGCTATCATGAACAAGCCCTTGCTGAGAGCTTTACAAAGGCTTTCATTGCATAGCTCCCTATGGTGAATGGTGACAGAAGAGTGGAGAACTCCCCTGTCGTTGCTGATTTCTCCAGCGTCCCTGTATGGAAAGGTCAGTGATTGTGCCTGCATAACAGTGATACATTTACTTACTGCAATGTTGTGGGCTAGTAAGCATTGGCAATGAGCGAGTTCTCATCCAGGGGTGCAATGTGCTAGTCCAGGTAAAACCCCCATTCCCCCCTGTCTATGGAAGCTGTAAAGGAAAGATGCAGACTAATGCAAGCTGAGTGACACTGTTGAGGCCACCCATGGGTGAGCCACTCAGCTTGCACCACCTGTAACCCACCCTTTACAGGCAGCATGTTTGAAGATAGTCTCTGCTAAATAGAAGAGGAGCCATAGAGGAACTTTAAAGGTAAGCAGAAGATCAATGGATTCTGTTGCTTGGACCTGCTTGCTGTAGCTCAAGGTGACCCCTGCCGTTGCCCAATTTGGGACAACTCCACGCCATGTGATAAAGAGTGCCTATCTCAGTCTGATATCTGCTGCAGATAGGGGAGACAGTAGGGTTGCAATCTCTGGCGGTAGAGTTAATCTTTGGTAGAAAGTTCAACTGAATAATTTGGTCTTTAGCAGAGATGATCAGTTTGGTTTATTGTGAGTACAAGAGGCTTCATTGTCATAATCAAATAGTGAAATGCCCCCACCCAACCCTCAGGAGACTTCACAAGGCACTCAGGAGGTCACTGTGGACCATCTGGCAATCTGAGGCCCCATCTCCATCCTAAATTCTGGGCAGCCTGTGACTCCTGCTCCTCCTCCTCACCATCCATAAACATGCCGACTGTAAGCCATCGATAAGATAGAACGAGTCTAGAGACGGGTAGAAACTAACATTTTACTGAACGGGTAGTTGATGTTTGGAATAAACTACCAGCAGAGGTAGTGAGGCAGTCAACAGTAAATGGCTTCAAACATGTTTGGGACAAACCTAGATCTATACTCAGGTAACATAACAAAACGAAAAATATGGACAGTTTCAATAATTTTTTTTAGTGTTACAAAAGACAGTAATACAATTTAGTAAACATTTTTACATTACTGATGCCTATCAAGAATGGTGAAGGCCTGCCTTCACTTTTTTTACGTAGCTAGGAATGAGCACCTCCTAATCTGTGATGTTCACCCCCCTTACCTTTCTTAGACCCCTTTCACACCACACCGCCCATTGCGTCGGCGGTAAAACGCCGGTATTTTTAGCGGCGTTTTACCGCCGGATTTGCGGCGCATTTTGGCCGCTGGTGGGGCGCTTTTACCCCCACTAGCGGCCGCGAAAGGGTTAAAACCGCCGGTAATACGCCGCAATAGCTGCGTTTTTCCGGCGGTATTACAGCGCTGCCCCATTGATTTCAATGGGGAGCAGCGGTGGAGGAGCGGTAAACACACCGCTCCTTCACCGCTCCAAAGAAGCTGCTGGCAGGACTTTTTTCTGACGTCCTGCCAGCGCACCACTGTAGTGTGAAAGCCCTCGGGGCTTTCACACTACAGACAATGGTGCAGCTTCTTTAGGGCGGATTGCAGGCGCTATTTCTAACGCTACAGCGCCTGCAAAACGCCCTGGTGTGAAAGGGGTGTTAAGGATCACCCTCCAAACTGTGACTCCATCTTACATCCGCACCTGTACCCAATAACCTGCAATGTACGATTCCCCATCCATTCCTATCATAAGGGGCACCTCACAACCCTATAAAGTGACCCACCATTTCCCGATACCAGACAGCTGACAATCTATGTACTTGTGTAAGATGTAGTAGATCTTCTGTTTTTAATACCAAATAGTGCAGGTGACCCATTCAGATAATCATGCCAATTAGCTTCAGAGGTGGTCTCATATGGCACAGCAATCCCACTTCCATGAGGGTCCTGGAAGAAACCCAAAAACATAAGAAAAGCAGTTAGTGCCACACCAATGTTTGTAGAGTCCAGAAAGAATTAGAGCATTATAGAGAATTACACCAAGCATACAGGACAAGAGAAGTGGTACTGTGCTGATTCCTTACATGCCGAATAAGAACAGATACTGAGAATTATACCCAGCACAGGGGACAAGAGAAGTGGCACTGTGCATTGTACATACAGACAGAAAAAGAATGATGTGCTCAGGAGGCGACACTTATGGGCACTGAGGTGGCACCGATATGCAGCATTCATAATCAGTGTCCCGATTATCTGTACAGGTCTCTTCTGCGAGGAAATGCCCGATTGGCTCTCCACTCCTCACACACTGTCAATGTGAGGTGAGGGGAACCGATGAACGGAACTTCCATATTTACATGTGATTGGTTGTGATTAGACACAGCTGATCACATGTTTAACCACTTTCAGACCGGACCATTTTGCTGGTAAATGACCAGAGGTCTTTTTACAATTTGGCACTGCGCTGCTTTAACTGGTAATTGCGCGGTCATGCAATGTTGTACCCAAACAAAATTTGTGTCCTTTTCTTCCCACAAATAGAGCTTTCTTTTGATGGTATTTGATTGCCTCTGCGATTTTTATTTTTTGCGATATAAACGTAAAAAGACCGCAAATTTTGAAAAAAAATGATATTTTCTACTTTTTGTTATTAGAAAAATCCAATAAACTCAATTTTAGTCATACATTTAGGCCAAAATGTATTCAGCCACATGTCTTTGGTAAAAAAAAAGTCAATAATTGTATATTTATTGGTTTGCGCAAAAGTTGTCACATCTACAAACTAAGGTACGTTTTCTGGAATTTACGCAGCTTTTAGTTTACGACTGCCTATCTCATTGCTTGAGGTGCTAAAATGGCAGGGCAGTACAAAACCCCCCCAAATGACCCCATTTTGGAAAGTAGACACCCTAAGGAAATTGATAAGTGGCATGTTGAGCCCATTGAATATTTTATTTTTTTGCCTCAAGCGATTGAATAATGACAAAAAATATTTTTTTTTTTTTACACAAAGTTGTCACTAAATGATATATTGCTCACACATGCTATGGGCATATGTGAAATGACACCCCAAAATAAATTCTGCTGCTTCTCCTGAGTACGGGGATACCACATATGTGGGACTTTTTGGGAGCCTAGCCGCGTACGGGGCCCCGAAAACCAAGAACCGCCTTCAGGTTTTCTAAGGGCGTAAATATTTGACTTCACTCCTCACTACCTATTACAGTTTTGAAGGCCATAAAATGCCAAGATGGCACAAAACCCCCACAAATGACCCCATTTTAGAAAGTAGACACCCCAAGCTATTTGCTGAGAGGCATGTTGAGTCCATGGAATATTTTATATTTTGCCACAAGTTGCGGGAAAATTACAAACTTTTTTTTTTTTTTTCACAAAGTTGTCACTAAATGATATATTGCTCACGCATGCCATGGGCATATGTGAAATTATACCCCAAAATAAATTCTGCTGCTTCTCCTGAGTACGGGGATACCACATATGTGGGACTTTTTGGGAGCCTAGCCGCGTACGGGGCCCCGAAAACCAAGCACTGCCTTCAGGATTTCTAAGGGCGTTACAGTTTTGAAAGCCATAAAATGCCAAGATGGCACAAACCCCCCCAAATGACCCCATTTTGGAAAGTAGACACCCCTAAATTTAGGGGTACACTAGTGAGACTAGGTAATAAATGGCGGGTGCCCTGAAACTATAAAAAAAATAACTAACCAACCAGCGTCACCTGTAACAGTTATATGGTGATCACTGGTGAAAGGGTTAACTAGGGGGCAATCAGGGGGCTTTATGCGGTAGTATATGGGGGTCCCTGGCGCTATAAAAAGCTGCGGCGAACCTAAATACCTACCTGCCTAACTAGCGTCACCTGTGACACTAATACAGCGATCAGAAAAACGATCGCTTATTAGGCTGGGTTCACACTGGAGCGATGCGGGAACGCCACGAATGCGCGGCGGGTTCCCGCATCACATGCCTCCCGGCGGCAGTTCACACTGCCCTATGCGAACTGCTGGGAGTGTCAGTGAAATGTTAATGACACCCCCAGATCAGTTCGCATATCGCAGTGCGATCTGCAAACTCGGATCGCATGGTGTGAACACCCATGCGATCCGATTCTGCTGCTGACCAAAAAAAGGGTCCCGTGCGAGTTTGCGGCGGGTGCGGCGGGTGCGACACGAATTCAGCCATACTATCTGTATGGCTGAACTCGAATCGCACAGAGATCGGATGTGATTTGCACTGCAGTGCGGTGCGAATCACATCCGTTCTCATAAACCGCTGCAATGTGAACCCAGCCTTAGTGACACTGGCGACGGGGGGTGATCACGGGGTTAAACCTTTATTGGGGGGGTTAGGGGGGTACCTTAGAACTAAAGGGGGCTAACCCTAACTGCCCTAACAGTTATTACAGTCACAAATGACACCCGCCGGGTGATCAGGGGGTTAAACCTTTATTAGGTAATAAATGGCGGGTGCCCTGAAACTATAAAAAAATAACTAACCAACCAGCGTCACCTGTAACAGTTATATGGTGATCACTGGTGAAAGGGTTAACTAGGGGGAAATCAGGGGGCTTTATGCGGTAGTATATGGGGGTCCCTGGCGCTATAAAAAGCTGCGGCGAACCTAAATACCTACCTGCCTAACTAGCGTCACCTGTGACACTAATACAGCGATCAGAAAAATGATCGCTTATTAGGCTGGGTTCACACTGGAGCGATGCGGGAACGCCACGAATCCGTGGCGGGTTCCGGCATCGCATGCCTCCCGGCGGCAGTTCACACTGCCCTATGCGAACTGCTGGGAGTGTCAGTGAAATGTTAATGACACCCCCAGATCAGTTCGCATATCGCAGTGCGATCTGCAAACTCAGATCGCATGGTGTGAACACCCATGCGATCCGATTCTGCTGCGGGCCAAAAAAAGGGTCCCGTGCGAATTTGCGGCGGGTGCGACACAAATTCAGCCATACTATCTGTATGGCTGAACTCGAATCGCACAGAGATCGGATGTGATTTGCACTGCAGTGCGGTGCGAATCACATTCGTTCTCATAAACCGCTGCAATGTGAACCCAGCCTTAGTGACACTGGCGACGGGGGGTGATCACGGGGTTAAACCTTTATTGGGGGGGTTAGGGGGGCACATTAGAACTAAAGGGGGCTAACCCTAACTGCCCTAACAGTTATTACAGTCACAAATGACACCAATGCAAAAAAAAAAAAAAAAGCAATTGGTGTCACTGTGACTGGGGGGGCAGGGGTAATTGGGGGGTGATCGGGTGGTAAAGGGGGGGTGTGAGTGTGCCTGGCATGTTCTACTGTGTAGTGTAGTGCTTGTGCAACTCACCGATGCTCTCTCCTCGGTGCCGGAACGAAAAATACCGACACGGAGGAGAGAATACATCACTTCCTCTCCTGTGTTTACATTACAGGAGAGGAAGTGATGTCACCGGACATTTTCATTCGTCGGGAGCGATCGCGAGGGGGTGGCCATGAATGAATGGCCATCCCCTCGTCCGGGATCGCTCCCGAACGAATACCGACCGCCGCAGGCACCGGGCGGGGGCCCGATCGGGCCCCCGACCCGCGGGCAGGCAAGGACGTACATGTAAGCCCTTATGCATGCCCGTGCCATTCTGTCGACGTACATCGTCGTGCGGCGGTCGGCAAGTGGTTAAAGAGCCAAGTCATTGGCTCGTTACAGTGATCGGGGTCACGCCCTCAAGCCCAGACTTCTCCTTTCTCCTCCATCTGGCACAACTTTCTTTTGGGACTTGTAGTACCACCAAGTTGCTCAGTTTAACGTCTCCAGATGGGGACTACATCACCCACAAATCCTTATAGTTTCCAGCAGCCCTACGTGGCTCCCTGGGTGGGCTTTCCCTTCCCAGGATATTCTGCAGCCAATCCTTGCCCTCCTGCTGTCTGAGTGTTAGGTGGGACCGTCATCCAGAACCCGCAGAGTCCTTTTTCTCCTCTTCTCTAGCCCAGCAGCTCTGGCAGGGAGAAGTAGAGAGTCTGCAGGGTAAGCTGTGTGATGACCCATCATGCAGAGGGACAAAGCAGCACCACTGCTCAGGCTGCAAAAGCACTTATGTATTCAAACAACACTACATGGATTTAACCACTTCAAGACCAGGCTATTTCTGACACTTGGTAAAGTCTGAATTTTTTTTTTTTGTCTGAATTACTTGGAACCCCCAAAAACATTATAAAGTTTAGCAGAGACCATAGAGAATAAAATGGCGGTTGTTTAAATATTTTATGTCACACTATTTGCGCAGTGGTCTTTCAAATGCAATTGTTTGAAAATAAATACACTTCAATGAATTAAAAAAAAAAACCTAAGCAGTAAAGTTAGCCCAATTTTTTGCATTATATGAAAAAAAGATGATGTTACACCGAGTAAATAGATACCCAACATGTCATGCTTTGAAATTGCGCACACTCATGGAATGGCGACAAACTACAGTACTTAAAAATCTCCATAGGTGACGCTTTAAAAATATTTTTGTGGTTACCCGTTTAGTCACAGAGAAGGTATTGTGCTAGAATTATTGCTCTTGCTCGAACGATCGCGGCAATACCTCACGTTTGTGGTTTGAACACGGTTTACATTGGCGGGTGCGGGCGCGGAGGGATGGGGTATTTTAAAAAAAAAATGTTTTTCTTATTTTTTTAATCACTTTAATTGCTGTCACAAGAAATGTAAACATCCCTGTGACAGCAATTGTCACGTCTCAGGTATTTTTTTGGGGGGACCTGACTAAATAATTGATAAAAACACCGGGGTCAATAGTCCAGGATTACCGCTTATCGCAAATCAAAAACCGCCCCATCCAATAGGGTGGGGTCCCTCAACAACAGAAACAAGATACTCAAAAATGTCAATGAGGGTCAAGGGGAGGGTGGGGTAGAGAGGGGGTGTCTGGGGAGGTGAGGAAGAGAGGGGGTGTCTGGGGGGGTGGTGAGGAAGAGAGGGGGTGTCTGGGGGGGAGGTGAGGAAGAGAGGGGGTGTCTGGGGGGGAGGTGAGGAAGAGAGGGGGTGTCTGGGGGGGAGGTGAGGAAGAGAGGGTGTCTGGGGGGAGGTGAGGAATAGAGGGGGTGTCTGGGAGGGGGGTGAGGAAGAGAGGGGGTGTCTGGGAGGGGGGTGAGGAAGAGAGGGGGTGTGGGGGGGAGGTGAGGAAGAGAGGGGGTGTCTGGGAGGGGGGTGAGGAAGAGAGGGGGTGTCTGGGAGGGGGGTGAGGAAGAGAGGGAGTGTCTGGGGGGAGGGAGGTGAGGAAGAGAGGGGGTGTCTGGGGGGTGAGGAATAGAGGGGGTGTCTGGGAGGGAGGTGAGGAAGAGAGGGGGTGTCTGGGAGGGGGGTGAGGAAGAGAGGGAGTGTCTGGGGGGAGGGAGGTGAGGAAGAGAGGGGGTGTCTGGGGGGTGAGGAATAGAGGGGGTGTCTGGGAGGGAGGTGAGGAAGAGAGGGGGTGTCTTGGAGGGAGGTGAGGAAGAGAGGGGGTGTCTGGGGGGTGAGGAATAGAGGGGGTGTCTGGGAGGGAGGTGAGGAAGAGAGGGGGTGTCTGGGAGGGGGGTGAGGAAGAGAGGGGGTGTCTGGGAGGGGGGTGAGGAAAAGAGGGGGTGTGGGGGGAGGTGAGGAAGAGAGGGGGTGTCTGGGAGGGGGGTGAGGAAGAGAGGGGGTGTCTGGGAGGGGGGTGAGGAAGAGAGGGGGTGTCTGGGAGGGGGGTGAGGAAGAGAGGGGGTGTCTGGGAGGGGGGTGAGGAAGAGAGGGAGTGTCTGGGGGGAGGGAGGTGAGGAAGAGAGGGGGTGTCTGGGGGGTGAGGAATAGAGGGTGTGTCTGGGAGGGAGGTGAGGAAGAGAGGGGGTGTCTGGGAGGGAGGTGAGGAAGAGAGGGGGTGTCTGGGGGGTGAGGAATAGAGGGGGTGTCTGGGAGGGAGGTGAGGAAGAGAGGGGGTGTCTGGGAGGGGGGTGAGGAAGAGAGGGGGTGTCTGGGAGGGGGGTGAGGAAAAGAGGGGGTGTGGGGGGAGGTGAGGAAGAGAGGTGGTGTCTGGGGGGTGTCCAAAGAATAGAGGAGAGTTGCTGGAGGAGTAGAAAGGGTAGGTGTGAGGTAAGTTGTCTTCCCCCACCCCCCTCTTTTGTATCTGCAGTCACCGTGTGAATGTGAAACGTCCTCTTCCTCCTCCAGTCATGTGACAAGGGGATAGAGGCTGGAGGGAGGAGTAACCCGACTCCTCTCCTGTCTGTACATCGGGGCTGTGAGTGTGAGACAGCCAGCTTGTGCTCTGTGCGGGGGGAAGTGGTGGGGGGGACTCGCGCTTCCTGATTGGCGGAGGGGGCGGCGGGTGACGTCATCGCGAGTATAAAACAGCTTAGCGGCGCCATTTTGACCATTGGATTGTCGGCTGCGTCACGGAGAGGGGCGTATCTTCTCACCGCTCTTTTGACTGATCAGACACAGCGCCTTCCAGTGGAATAACCGCAAACTACACCCCCCAGCTTTTTTGGAGACATAGTAAGTGTCATTAGCTCTGATCTCACCTTAGCGGGGAGGCGGGGATGGGGGAGGGGTCTGTCTCTCCCGAACTGCCCCGAAATGTTGTGTGTGACCCCCGCTGGCTGTCAATGATCCGTCTCGGTGTTTTCTCTCCTCCTTTCTGGTCTGAGGGAAGAGAAATCCCGGGCAGTGGCCCCCGACACCCTCCGTGACAGGA
Organism: Lithobates pipiens; assembly: GCF_037356315.1. Lineage (NCBI taxonomy): Eukaryota > Metazoa > Chordata > Amphibia > Anura > Ranidae > Lithobates > Lithobates pipiens. Next base: position 224,655,966 of record NW_027507686.1, on the reverse strand, counting down.
GCCCCCGACACCCTCCGTGACAGGGGCCCCCACACCCTCCGTGACAGGGGCCCCCCACACCCTCCGTGACAGGGGCCCCCCCCGACACCCTCCGTGACAGAGGCCCCCCCCGACACCCTCCTTGACAGAGGCCCCCCGACACCCTCCGTGACAGAGGCCCCCCCGACACCCTCCGTGACAGAGGCCCCCCCCGACACCCTCCGTGACAGAGGCCCCCCCCGACACCCTCCGTGACAGAGGCCCCCCCCCGACACCCTCCGTGACAGAGGCCCCCCCCGACACCCTCCGTGACAGAGGCCCCCCCCCGACACCCTCCGTGACAGAGGCCCCCCCCCCGACACCCTCCGTGACAGAGGCCCCCCCCCGACACCCTCTGTGACAGAGGCCCCCCCCCCCGACGCCCTCCGTGACAGAGGCCCCCCCCCCCCGACACCCTCCGTGACAGAGGCCCCCCCCCCCCCGACACCCTCCGTGACAGAGGCCCCCCCCCCCGACACCCTCCGTGACAGAGGCCCCCCCCCCCGACACCCTCCGTGACAGAGGCCCCCCCCCCGACACCCTCCGTGACAGAGGCCCCCCCCGACACCCTCCGTGACAGAGGCCCCCCCCCGACACCCTCCGTGACAGAGGCCCCCCCCCGACACCCTCCGTGACAGAGGCCCCCCCCCCCGACACCCTCCGTGACAGAGGCCCCCCCCCCCGACACCCTCCGTGACAGAGGCCCCCCCCCCCGACACCCTCCGTGACAGAGGCCCCCCCCCCCCGACACCCTCCGTGACAGAGGCCCCCCCCCCCCGACACCCTCCGTGACAGAGGCCCCCCCCCCCCCGACACCCTCCGTGACAGAGGCCCCCCCCCCCCGACACCCTCCGTGACAGAGGCCCCCCCCCGACACCCTCCGTGACAGGGGCCCCCCACACCCTCCGTGACAGAGGCCCCCCCCCGACACCCTCCGTGACAGGGGCCCCCCCCGACACCCCCGACACCCTCCGTGACAGGGGCCCCCCCCGACACCCCCGACACCCTCCGTGACAGGGGCCCCCCCGACACCCTCCGTGACAGGGGCCCCCCCGACACCCTCCGTGACAGGGGCCCCCCCCGACACCCTCCGTGACAGAGGCCCCCCCCCGACACCCTCCGTGACAGAGGCCCCCCCCCGACACCCTCCGTGACAGAGGCCCCCCCCCCCGACACCCTCCGTGACAGAGGCCCCCCCCCCGACACCCTCCGTGACAGAGGCCCCCCCCCCGACACCCTCCGTGACAGAGGCCCCCCCCCCCGACACCCTCCGTGACAGAGGCCCCCCCCCCCGACACCCTCCGTGACAGAGGCCCCCCCCCCGACACCCTCCGTGACAGAGGCCCCCCCCCCGACACCCTCCGTGACAGAGGCCCCCCCCCCGACACCCTCCGTGACAGAGGCCCCCCCCCGACACCCTCCGTGACAGAGGCCCCCCCCCGACACCCTCCGTGACAGAGGCCCCCCCCGACACCCTCCGTGACAGAGGCCCCCCCCGACACCCTCCGTGACAGGGGCCCCCCACACCCTCCGTGACAGGGGCCCCCCCGACACCCTCCGTGACAGGGGCCCCCCCCGACACCCTCCGTGACAGGGGCCCCCCCCGACACCCTCCGTGACAGGGGCCCCCCCCGACACCCCCGACACCCTCCGTGACAGGGGCCCCCCCGACACCCTCCGTGACAGGGGCCCCCCCGACACCCTCCGTGACAGGGGCCCCCCCGACACCCTCTTGGACAGGGGCCCCCCCGACACCCTCTTGGACAGGGGCCCCCCGACACCCTCTTGGACAGGGGCCCCCCGACACCCTCTTGGACAGGGGCCCCCCTGATTTCCTCTATGACAGGGGCCCCCCTGATTTCCTCTATGACAGGGGCCCCCCTGATTTCCTCTGACAGGGGCCCCCCTGATTTCCTCTGACAGGGGCCCCCCTGATTTCCTCTATGACAGGGGCCCCCCTGATTTCCTCTATGACAGGGGCCCCCCTGATTTCCTCTATGACAGGGGCCCCCCTGATTTCCTCTATGACAGGGGCCCCCCTGATTTCCTCTATGACAGGGGCCCCCCTGATTTCCTCTATGACAGGGGCCCCCCTGATTTCCTCTATGACAGGGGCCCCCCTGATTTCCTCTATGACAGGGGCCCCCGATTTCCTCCATGACAGGAGCCCCTGACCTCCTGAATGTCAGGGGCCAGAAAACTTCCTCCATGATTAGGGGCCCCCCGACACCCTCCGTGACAGTGGCCCCCCCGACACCCTCCGTGACAGTGGCCCCCCCGACACCCTCCGTGACAGTGGCCCCCCCGACACCCTCCGTGACAGTGGCCCCCCCGACTTCCTCCGTGACAGGGGCCCCCCCGATTTCCTCCATGACAGGGGCCCCCGATTTCCTCCATGACAGGAGCCCCTGACACCCTGAATGTCAGGGGCCAGAAAACTTCCTCCGTGACAGGGGCCCCCCGACTTCCTCCGTGACAGGGGCCCCCCGACTTCCTCCGTGACAGGGGCCCCCCGACTTCCTCCGTGACAGGGGCCCCCCGACTTCCTCCGTGACTTGGGCCCCCCCAACTTCCGACCTGACGGGGGGGCCCCCCCGGCTTCCGACCTGACGGGGGGGCCCCCCCGGCTTCCGACCTGACGGGGGGGCCCCCCCTGACTTCCTGACAGGGGCCCCCTGACTTACTCCATGACAGGGGCCCCCCACTTCCTACCTGATTGGGGCTCCGACTTCTTCCATGACAGGGGCCCCCCCGACTTCCTGACAGGGGCCCCCTGACTTCCTTCATGACAGGGGCCCCCCTCCTCCCAGCGCAAATCCCCCTCAATCCCCCCTACAACACTGGAAAGGGACACCCCATTACATTAAAGGATTACAAGAGAGAACAATTTAGGGCACTTTCACACTGGGGGGGGGGGATGGGGGTATCGGCGGTAAATTGCCGCTATTTTTCAGTGTGAAAGTCGCCTCAAATTTCTCATCTCCCCCTTTACTTCGGAGTCGTCTGTTTATAAATCACTATTAATATTCTGCTGTCTTCATAGCAATCGCTGCACATTGACAGATGAATCCTCCGTATTTTATACATTCATCTCCACCTTCTTTTCATATATTTATTACTGTTATCAGCACCTAAAGTGCTCTGGATTGTATTATATGAATTCTCACGTGTTGGATATTTATTTGCTCATTATTGTCACATTATTGGAATCGCCATTAATTACATCCTTGTACACCGATGTCATGTCAGCTTTGATGCATCAATTCATTTGCCAATCACTACAGCAGCCCCTCCATTCCATATATATACCAATCACATTACATACCCATAAGATATCGGGTGCCTGCGGCAGCGGGTCACTTTTCATCATTATATCTAATTCAAAGTGGGAGTATCCACTACACAGTTATATGCCCCCCCCACCAACTCACATCCCACCCCTATCCCCCCTCCTAGCAGAAATCTACCCCCCAATCCCTCCTCCTAGAACAAATCCCCCAAATCACTAATCCACCCAGTCCCTCCTCCTTGCAAAAATCCTCCCAATCCCTCCTTCTAGCAATAACCCCCCCAATCCATTCTCCCAGGACAAATCCCCCCAACCCCCTCCTAACACAAATCCTCCCCAATCCCCCCTTCTAGCAATAACCCCCCCAATCCATTCTCCCAGCACAAATCCCCCCCCACTCCCAGCACAAATCCCCCAACCCTCCCTCCCAGCACAAATCCCCCCTCACGACAAGGAAAGGAGGAGGAGGGAGGGGAGCACTCTGGCGCTTGACCGCCCCCCACCTCTGTGGCGCCCGGGTGAACTGCACCCGCCTAGGATCGGCCCTGGTTCCCAGTGTCAGTTTCATTCCGGGACACTGTATTGTCCCGGAATGAAGGTGCACGTGACCGGGGACAAAAATGTAAATTACGGGATAATCCCGGGCAATCCGGGACACGTGGGCACCCTATATGGAGCAGAGTGGGGGGCATCTTTCCCTCACGTGGCATCCAGCCTCACAGGGAAGAGGACAGGATCGTCTCTGCCACTACAGACGGCTCTGGTAAGCGGTGGAGATGACGCAGCACGGCGGGCGGGGGGGGGGGGGCCTTCTCCCGCCGACGATAAAAGTGATCTTGCGACAAATCCATTGCAGAGACCACTTTTATCTGAAAGCGGACCGCCCGCTGTTGAAGAGGATACCAGGGTTGTGGCATTCCCAATGGTATGCCCACAGGGTGAGCCTGGGCACATCCTAATCACCACGTGCGGCACATATTCCCCTGTTTTACTGACACTGGTCACTGCCCTATTGACACCATCCATGATTTCATGTTTTAATATGTTTGTTTACATTTATTTCTAAACGTCTGTGTATACAAACACTATATTATCAAAAGTATTGGGACACCTGCCTTTACATGAAATTTAATGGCATCCCAGTCTTATTCCGTAGGGCTCAATATTGAGTTGGCCCACCCTTTGCAGCTATAACAGCTTCAACTCTTCTGGGGAGGTTGTCCACAAGGTTTTGGAGTGTGTCTATGGGAATGTTTGACCATTCTTGCAGAAGAACATTGGTAAGGTCAGGCACTGATGTGGACGAGAAGTCCTGGCTCGCAGTCTCTGCTCTAATTCATCCCCAAGGTGTTCTATCAGGTTGGGGTCGGGACTTTTATATATTTAAAAAAAACAAAGTTGTCATGAAATGCCACCAAAATAAGATGTATTAAACCTGCCAGATGTCAGGGGATCAAGGGCACCACATCCCAAAGAGATGTATACAAATGTAGCACTAACCCCCGAAGGAGCTGCTGGTTAGATTGGGCCACGGGGTGTCCCGTGGTAGATGGCCCAGTAACTTGAGAGACTGACGACAGATCCACTTAAATGGATTTTATTTGCAAAAACCGTAGACAATGAACAGTCTCTTAACATGGGATCAGAGGGTTGGAAAGGAAGTTCAGGTACTCTTATGCCGCGTACACACGATCAAACAATCCTCCCGTGTGTAGCCTCAGGCGGACTTTTTTTTTTACCCAAAAGTACGGCGGGCTTAGAAAGTAGTTTTGCAGTCCAATCTTTCCGTCGGTCTCGCATTTCAGCGGACAATCCGGCCGTGCGTGTGCCAGTCCGCCGTACTTTTGAAATGAACGGACTTTTCCCGCCCGGAGAAAAGTCCGCTCATTTTGAGCACGTCTCCAGGTAGCCGGGGCCAGCGAAGGAGGCGTCACTGACTACAACCCCCCCCACTGACTACAACCCCCCACTCTGTCCTCTGTCCATGAGATACTGTTATAGCGCCATCAATTTACACAGCACTTTACATATACAGTAAAACCTTGGTTTGAGAGTGTTTTGCAAGACAAGCAAAATGTTTTAAATAAACTGTTTCCACGCCTATATCCATTGAGGTTCTTCGATCCTTGGTGTGTAATCACCGACAAGCCTGAAAAAGCTGCCACTGTGCCGCCCATCTCCCCAGCACTTGCCTTGTCTCGGGTGGGCATCGGGTGACGGTGATGTCCGGTGTCCCCCATTTCTTCCCTGACCCTGATGTCTTCTCCAGCCTGCTCCTCCTCTGCTATGATTGGACACCTATCACATGTCCAATCACAGAGCCTGTCATTTCAACAAATCAGGTGACAGGTAACACAAACCCTGCGCACCTGATTGGCTGATAGGGGGTTCAATGTTAGCAAAATGAATCCCTTTGTTTTGCTAACATAAAGCTGAGTTTTTGGGTGCCTATTAGAGCCGACGGTGGGGATTAAAGCGGTGCCAGGAGAAGGGGGGGGGGGAGGGTTGGCGGCGCTCCTGTGCCCTTTATGAACACACCGCCGCTGGTGCCATGCAATTATGCTCTCCAACTGCTAGGAGAGCAGCTAGACTCAAAATCAGCTTACTACAGCAGATCAGGCAGCAATTGAGATTGGTTGCCAGAGAATACAGCACATCATTACCACTCAATAACTGGTTGCTAGAGGAAACAGCACACATTACGGCTGCTTTGTTGCTAAAAGTTACTGCACATTACGGCTCACTGATTGGTTGCTATAGGTCAGGGATCCTCAAACTACGGCCCTCCAGCTGTTGGAGCTACGCATCCCATGAGGCATTGTAAAACTCTGACATTCACAGACATGACTAGGCATGATGAGAATTGTAGTTTCTGACCAACTGGAGGGCCGTAGTTGGACGACCCCCTGCTATTGGTTACTGTGCATCATTACCACTTAATGGTTGCTAGAGACAACAGCACATCATTAAAGCTCACTGCTTGGTTGCCTGTGACATCTCCAGTAGGCACTGCAGCAAGGTCTATATCCTGGCAGTGGCTCAGCAACACATCTTCTCACTCTTCCAGTCTCCCCCACATAGTATTCGCTTGGTGGTTTTTCAGCAGCTCAGTCTCTCACAGGGGGAACTGTACTGCTGTACCGCTCACCAACTCTCCCATAACACTGCACCATCCTGGTGAATTTTTGCCTGGACAAATCTTGCTCCCTTTACAAAAAGCAGGGTTGAGTTCAGGCCCCATGGACTTTGGTGAATAGGCCATTCCTTGAGACTACATGTCCCATTCATGCCCCTCAAGTCTCTTCTGATTGGCAGCTCATTCTTCTTAGCTGGAGAGAGGGGGAAGAGGGAGCGAGCAGTGATTAGACAGGGCTGGTGCTGACAGGAGGGGGGGGGCAGGAGGTTGCGAGCGCACAGACAACCTGCAGCTGCGCCTTTTCCCTGTGATAGCACAGCAGACCCGAGACCTGTAATGCCTGTGCAGCGGTGTGAGGGGAGAGCGCTCAGCTACACTGATATGATAGGGAGGCAGCATGGGCCCCTGTAGCTATGAGCAACCCTGGGCTCAAGGGGCAGCTGCTTTGGTCCCCACAAAAATAACTGGGCCCGGGGCAGCTTCTCCTTTTGCCCCGCCTGACTGGATCTCTTCGCACACACCTTAGTCTGCTCAGGCCACATACCTCTGGTACACTTTTCCCCGCTCATACCACACCCTGGCTTGGAGTTAGCGGAACACACTTTCACCCTGAATCTGATGGAGCCAATGCACCTCGTTAATATGTGGCCTGCAGTATACCCTTTTAATGCTGCAGAGGATGCATGAAAAAGACCATTTAAACAGCCTTGCAAATACCACACACAATGTCTGCTGGACTGAATAGAAAATAAATAAAAAAAAGACACATTAACAAAACCATAATTGTGTTTTAATGTTTTTTTTTTATTTTTTTAAACAAATATATTATAATGGAGTCAATATCAGCAAATTGAGATATATACTGTAAATAAATGGGAAAAAAAAATCATTTTTCACACACAAGCAGTGGGGGGAAAAAATGAAGAGAGCAAGAAAATAAAGATTAATAAAAGTTGAAAATACTACTGGGGTAATGGGGGGGGGGGGGGTGTTTGAACCAAGAGTTGCACTATAAACGTTAGTCCTTTAAAAAAAACGAATAAAAAAAGCAGGGGGGGGGGGGGCTAGAAATACATCTGGAAGTCCATTTGTTTTCATTGAAAAAAAAATCAAAAATGAATCTCCTGATGTAATAAAGAATATACAAAATCTAGAAATAATATGGCTTTAGTGCCTGCCCCAGATATTTAACCTGAATAGATCCCCAAGCAAAATACAGAATTAAAGTGCTTTATAATATTAACCCCTTCAGATCTGCATTATAGCCGAATGACGGCTACAGTGTGGACCTACATTGCCAGGAGGCCATCAATAGACGCCCCCCCCCCCCCCCCCCCGCACTGTGATCACCGAGTCAATGAGAGGAGCGCGAGGAGAAAAAATAGCCAATCACTGGCTTCTGTGCAAAGGACATCAGTCCCGAAGAGGAAGATGCACAGCCATCTCATCTGTGCCCACCAGTGCCGCCTGCCAGTGCCCACAGTGGCACGAATCACAAATCAGTGCCATCTATCAATGCTCACTAGTGATGCCAATCAGTGCCACCTTGCAGTGCTGCCTATCAGTGTCACCTACCAGTGCCACCTATTAGTACCCCTTCTCAGTGCCCACCAGTGTCACCTATCAATGCCCTTCAGTGGGATTCCCTTAAAGCGGTAGTAAACTGCAGTAAAACAAAACAAAAAAAAAACTTCCCGCGTAAGGCAATGTCATAATGTGCTAGTATGTATCGTATACTAGCACATTAATAGAGACTTACCTTAAAACAAAGCCATGCAATGGCGCACTTTCACTGCTGACAGGACTTCCATCTTCATCCGGCCTCCCGGGTTCATGGCCTCCGGGTACATGAGTGGCCAGGGGCGCTATGACGTCACTCCCGCCCATGCGCATAGGAGCCACCATTTATGGCATGGGCTCTGACAGTCTGGCACTGTATGCTTCCTCTCACATCCTGTTTGGATATGAGACAGGAAGTGAGGGAAAATCTCCAAAATGGGACACAGATGGTGAAAACAAATAATAATAATAATAAAAAAAATCTGGCAGGGGTTATAACCCTCTCTTGCTCTATCCAAAAATAAAACGTTTTACCTATACTTCCATTTTTAAATAGGGTTGCCCCAATACCACTTTAAGACGGAGTACAAGTACTGATCCTTTTTTTATAAAATTCTTGCTGATACCGATTGCTGATACTTTTTTTTTATGTCATGTGACAGTGACACTAATATGCAGTACTGATGGGCACTGATAGGTGGCACTGATGAGGTGTGGACTTTGTAGGGCAGCTACAGCACTGGAAACAAGTTACATATTTCACCCTAAAATAAGGCGACCAGATTTTTAAAATGAAATACGGGAACATATTTTTATTTTTTACTAGTAATGGCAGCAATCAGTGACTCATAGCGGGACTGCGATATTGCGGTGGACAAATCGTACACTAATGCCACTTACACACGACTGGTTTTCCCGTCGGAATAAACTTCGAAGGTTTTTCTGACGGAAAATCGCGTGTCTTGCCTACACACAATCACACCAAAGTCCGACCGTCTAGAATGCGGTGACGTACAACACGTACGACGGGACTAGAAAAGGGAAGTTCAATAGCCAGTAGCCAATAGCTGTCGTCTCGTACTTGCTTCAGAGCATGCGTCGTTTGTGGAACAGCAAACAGACGAGGGTTTTCCCCATAGGAATTGGTTCCGCCGGAAATATTTAAAACTATTTTCTATTTCTAGGTCCGTCAGAATTTTCGAAAAAAAAATAAGTCAGATGAGGCCCACACACGATGGGAATATCCGATGAAAAGATTCCATCTGACTTTTTCTGTCAGACATTCCACTCGTGTGTACGCGGCATTAGTGACACTTTTGACACTTTGTGGGAACCAGTGACACTAATACAGCGATCAGTGCTAACAATATGTACTGAGAGAGAGCCCCATGTAATCTCTTCTGACAGCAGCAATGTGCGGTTTGTTTTTCCCTGCAAAGCAGGAAGTAGAAAACAGCACAGAGCGCACACAGTACCACACGTTGGTCACACATTTAACCCTTTGATCGCCCAAGTTGGTAAACCCTTCCCTGCCAGTGTCATTAGTACAGTGACAGTGCATATTTTTAGCACTGATCACTGTATTGGTGTCACTGGTTCACAAAAATGTGATGTAAGGTGTCCAGTTTTAAAGCTGCAATCTCCCAGTCCCGCTATGAGTCCCTGATCACCACCATTACTAGTAAAAAAAAAGAAATAAAAAAAATTCCATAAATATATCCCATAGTCTGTAAACACAACTTTTGTGCAAACCAATCAATATTCGCTTATTGGGATTTTGTACCAAAAATATGTAGCAGAATTCATATTGGCCTCAACTGATAATAACATGTGATTTTTTTTTTTTTTTTTTTTTACATTTTTTATCAGATGTGTTTAACCACTTCAGCTCCGGACCAATAAACACCTTAAGGACCAGAGGTCTTTTTGCAATTTCGCACTGCGCTGCTTTAACTGGTAATTGCGCGGTCATGCAATATTGCACCCAAACGAAATTTGCGTCCTTCTCTTCCCACAAATAGAGCTTTCTTTTGATGGTATTTGAGTGCCTCTGCGATTTTTTTTTTTTTTTTTTTTTTTTGCGATATAAATGGAAAAAGAGCGAAAATTTTGAAAAAAGATATTTTCTTCTTTTTGTTATAAGAAAAATCGAATAAACTAAATTTTAGTCATACATTGAGGGCAAAATTTATTCAGCCACATGTCTTTAGTAAAAAAAATGTCAATAAGCGTATATTTTTTGGTTTGCGCAAAAGTTATAGCGTCTACAAACTAGAGTACATTTTCTGGAATTTACACAGCATTTAATTTATGACTGCCGATCTCATTTCTTGAGGTGCTAAAATGGCAGGGCAGTACAAATCCCCCCCAAATGACCCCATTTTGGAAAGTAGACACCCCAAGGAAATTGCTGATGGGTATGTTGAGCCCATTGAATATTTATTTTTTTGTCCTAAAGGATTGCAGCGGCGCTTTGCGGGCGGGTTTAACCCCTTTTCGGCCGCCAGCGGGGGTTAAAACCACCCCGCTAGCGCCCGCGCACCGCCGCTAAAACGACGGTAAAGCGCCGCTAAAAATAGCGGCGCTTTACCGCCGACGCTGCTCTCGCCCCAGTGTGAAAGCAGCCTAAGGGTGCAAATTTTTGATTTAACTCCTTACTACCTATCACAGTTTCGAAGGCCATAAAATGCCAAAATAGCACAAAACCCCCCAAAATGACCCCATTTTGGAAAGTAGACACCCCAAGCTATTTACTGAGAGGCATGTTGAGTCCATGGAATATTTTATATTTTGCCACAAGTTGCAGGAATATTACAAACTTTTTTTTTTTTTGCACAAAGTTGTCACTAAATGATATATTGCTCACACATGCTATGGGCATATGTGAAATGACACCCCACAATACATTCTGCTGCTTCTCCTGAGTACGGGGATACCACATGTGGGACTTTTTGGGAGTCTAGTCGCGCACGGCACCCCGAAAACCAATCACCACCTTCAGGATTTCTAAGGGTGCAAATTTTTGATTTAACTCCTCACTACCTATCACAGTTTCGAAGGCCATAAAATGCCAAAATAGCACAAAACCCCCCCAAATGACCCCATTTTGGAAAGTAGACACCCCAAGCTATTTACTGAGAGGCATGTTGAGTCCATGGAATATTTTATATTTTGCCAAAAGTTGCGGGAATATTACAAACTTTTTTTTTTTTTGCACAAAGTTGTCACTAAATGATATATTGCTCACACATGCTATGGGCAGAAGTCAAATTACACCCCAAAATAAATTCTGCTACTTCCCCTGAGTATGGGGATACCACATGTGGGGGACTTTTTGGGAGCCTAGCCACGTACAGGACCCCGAAAACCAAGCACTGCCTTCCGGATTTAAATATAAAATGCTACCAAAAAACCTGTTAGCGATGGCAGGGATCAGGCCTGACTCTGCGATCGCTGCAGTTATGTGTTTAGTGTTTTGTAAGTGACAGTGATCGATCGATACTGCACTTGGGTGGGCTGGGCAGAGGGGCAAAACGCAGGTGCTAGCAGGTATCTGGGCTGATCCCGCTAACAATGCGTTTTTTTGGAACCCTAAACTGCTGGGGACGCTAGTATAGATCTGATCAGATCAGATATTGATCTGTTCAGATTCTATAGCACTACGGGAGGTGTATGCTTTGCGTGTGGGTGTTAGCGGTACTGGCACTAACCTAGCGCTGCCTGGGGCGACGCAGACCCTGACCCTAAATTGATATCACCCGCTGGGTGATCAGGGGGTTAAACCTTCATTGGGTAATAAATGGTGGGTGCCCTGATGCTATAAAAAACAAACTAACCAGAGTCACCCGTAACACTTATACGGTGATCAGTGGTGAAAGGGTTAACTAGGGGCAATCAGGGGGTTCAAATTTTTATTAGGTAGTATATGGGGGTCCCTGGCGCTATATAAAAACCTGACGGGGAACCTAAATAACTAACTGGCTAACCAGCGTCACCAGTGACACTTATACTGTGATCGCTGGTGAAAGGGGGTGAAAGGGTTAACTAGCAGCAATCAGGGGGTTAAAACCATTATTGGGTAGTATATCGGGGTACCTAGCGCTATAAAAACCTGGCGGTGAACCTAAAAAAATAACTAGCTACCTAGCGACACATGCAGCGATCAGAAAAATGATCGCTTAGTTACACTGGCAAAGGGGGGTGAAAGGGTTAACTAGCGGCAATCAGGGGGTTAAAACCATTATTGGGTAGTATATCGGGGTACCTAGCGCTATAAAAACCTGGCGGTGAACCTAAAAAAATAACTAGCTACCTAGCGACACATGCAGCGATCAGAAAAATGATCGATAGTGACACTGGCAAAAGGGGGTGAAAGGGTTAACTCTAGGGGCAATCAGGGGGTTAAATCTTTATTGGGGGGTGATAGGGGGCTACCCTGGACCTAACACTAACTGTCCTGACAGTTTTTACTGTCACAACTGACACTGAATGCATTGATCAGTAAAGAAATGATCAATGCAATCAGTGACACTGTGACTGGGGGGGGGGGGGGGGGCGGATCGGGGGGGGTTTGTGTGCCTGTGTGTACCTACATGTCAGTGTAGTGTTGGTGCACACTTACTATTAGTCTTCTCCTCGTAGTCCGGTCAAAAAGACCGCCCCGAGGAGAATGACATCACTTCCTCCTTCCTATGTAAACAATACACAGTGGGAGGAAGCTTCTCATTGGCCAGGAGCGATCCAGAGGGGGTGGCCCAAAACCAACGGCCATCCCCTCATCACGGAACGCTCCTGGAGCGAACCGGACCGCCGTATCCAGCGGGAGGGGGTCCGATCGGACCCCCCACCCGCTGGAAGGCAATCACGTAGATCTACGTGATTGTGCCTGCCTGTGCCATTGTGTTGACGTACATTGGCAATACGGCGGTCCTGAAGTGGTTAAGGCTGGGTTCACACCAGTGCGATGCAGAAACCCTGCGAGTTCCCGCATCGCACCCGACTCGCACAGCACTTCACATTGCCATATGCGAACCACTCTGAGTGTCAATATAATGTTAATGACGCTCGCATACCGCACTGCGAACTGTCAGTTCGGCCATGAATCGGATCGCATAGGTGTGAACACCCCTGCGATTCAATTCTTGTGCAGACCAGCAGACCAAAAATAGTTTCCTGTGCGAGTTTGGTCCGAATGCGACTATCTGTATGGCTGAAATCGTATCCCACGGACATTGCATGTGAATTGCACTGCAGTGCGGTGAAAATCACATGCGATCTCACACAGCGAACCAGTGTGAATCGGCCCTTATAGCACAAAGCAAAAAATATTTATTTGTTCCAAAATTGTCTTTTTTTTCTATCTATATTGTTTCTGGAGCAAAAAAACAAAAAGCAGAGGTGATCAAATACCACCAAAAGAAAGCTGTATTTGTGGGGGGGGGGGACATTTTATTTGGGTACAGAGTCGCATGACCATGCAATTGTTAGTTAAAATAAGGCAGTGCCATATCGCAAGAAATGGCTCGGTCATTAAGGGGGAGGGGGGGTAAATCTTCTGGACCTGAAGTGGTTAATGTCCGAAATATATATATATATATAAAAAAAACGTAACTCACACCACATTCAGTCCAGTGCATTTTTCCCCCAAACGCATTGGAAAGTAGGTTATATGATTTCCAATGACATAGGTCCCCCCAGTGCAGTGCCCCGGGGCTTTCCAGTTCCAGGGAAAAAAAATTTGCTACACTGGAAGGCAATAAAACGCATAGAAAACTGCACTGGAATGCATCAAAAATGCACCGGACCCCAGTACAGTGAAAAACTGAAAAAAAAAAGAAAAAAGCATCTGGAAGTGCATCAAACACACACCGGAACGCACCAAAAACGCATTAAACACATTCATGCAAAACACATGCGGAAGGCGTTTTTGCGGAGTGAAGCAGCCCTAAGTGTTCCTGACATCTCCTTACATATGTCACCGTTATTTCCCACTTCAATCGTCTTCTCCATTGGAATATAACATGAAATGTACCTGAAGAGTAAATAAAGGAACTCGGGATGCACACCAACGTTTTGGCCCCTCCCACACGATCGGCGCGCTCTGATCTGTGCGTTTTTCAGGTGGATCTGAGCGGGCCCCCCATTGACTCCTATGGGGAGACGGATGTCAGCAGAGATGTGCCCCCTGACACCCGCCTGCCACCCGAACCGCTAAAAACAGACGTATGGTGACACGTTCAGCCAGCCACCTGATTGGATGTCATCTATTGCAGCTTAACGATCAGTAGATGTGGTGGCTGTATTCGTTTTCTTTTTTAAGGACTCTTTCACATAGACGTGTCCGTGTACGGACTCCGCTCTGCTCAGTAGGGATCGCTCCGTTGATCCCCGCTCAGCAGGTGGATGACAGCTCCACCTCTGTACACTGTGCAGGACGGACCTATCAGAGCTCCACTCTCCCCTATGGGGGATGGGATGAAGATAGACTGTAGAGTTTGTCTTCATCTGATCCGCCAGATGGATGGAAAATAGGGTTTCCATCCGTCTGACTTTAGCGGGTCGGATGTCGGTGGACATGTCACCGCTGACATCCGACCCTCCATAGACCTGTATGGAGCCTCTGTTCAGGTCGCCCCTTAAAAACTGACAGGAGGACCTGAGAGGTCCGCCCGTGTGAAAGGGACCGAAGGCTTTTCCCCTTGGTAATCTGGCCAGTAACACACCTCCTGTACTAGATTGCCCCCCTCTGGATGAAGGAGCACAGGGGGCACATCTTAGGACAGAAGCATTGTTGGTCTGGGGGGAGGGGGTATTAGATGCACTAGCAGATTTACATATACTACCAAATTGGAGCCAATCTCCAGGTCACACTTTAGACTCATAAGCAGTTAGAACAACAGATTTAAATAATATAAAAGAGCTGATCACTGCAATCACCTATCAGTGGCACATGGTTTGGCTCAACCCTCTAACTGCTACATCTGCATGACAGCTTGTTTTGCTGATAAAAAAACAGACTTCTTCCAGGAGGATGACATGGAGGGGATAGAAATGTCCAGCTGAACGCATAAAATTTCACACCAACAATTCAAATATCTGCAAAAGTAATACAGGAAGTACTTATTGGGAATTGGTCATCCGATTCAGGTGGTGCTGAACACGGGGGGGATAGTGAGCACTGAGGTGGGTGATGGGGGCAGATGAGTGAATACAGTGGTGTTGATTAGGGAAGGGGGGGTGATGAGTGAACAGGTGGGGGGTGAAATAGATGAGTGAACATGGGGGGTTAGTGAGCATGGATGGGGAGGGGGGTGATGGGGCAGTTGAGTGAATGGGGGGTTAGTGAGCACTGAGGGAGGTAATTGGGGGAGGGGGGATGATACATGAATGAAGATGGGGAGCAGATGAGTGAACATGGAGGGGGGGTGATGGAGGGGTAGATGAGTGAACACGGGGGGGGGGGGGGGGGAGTGATGGGGGGCAGATGAGTGAACAAGGAGGGGGGGTGATGAAGGGGTAGATGAGTGAACACGGTTGGGTGATCCAGGGTAGATGAGTGAACACAGAGGGGGGGTTATGAGGGGTAGATGAGTGAACACGGGGGGGGGGGGGGGGTGATGGGGGCAGATGAGTGAACTAGGAGGGGGGGTGATGGAGGGGCAGATGAGTGAACACGGTTGGGTGATCCGGGGTAGATGAGTGAACACAGAGGGGGGGTTATGAGGGGTAGATGAGTGAACACGGGGGGGTGATGGGGGCAGATGTGTCAACTAGGAGGGGGGATGATGGAGGGGCAGATGAGTGAACACGGTTGGGTGATCCGGGGTAGATGAGTGAACACGGAGGGGGGAGTTATGAGGGGTAGATGAGTGAACACAGAAGGGGGGTGATGGGGGTAGATAAGTGAACACAGAAGGGGGGTGATGGGGGTAGATAAGTGAACACAGAGGGGGAGTTATGAGGGGTAGATGAGTGAACACAGAAGGGGGAGTTATGAGGGGTAGATGAGTGAACACAGAAGGGGGAGTTATGAGGGGTAGATGAGTGAACACAGAAGGGGGGTGATGGGGGTAGATGAGTGAACACAGAAGGGGGGTGATGGGGGTAGATAAGTGAACACAGAGGGGGAGTTATGAGGGGTAGATGAGTGAACACAGAAGGGGGTTGATGGGGGTAGATGTTGTTACACCCAACAGAGTTTTGCATTTTAGACGTATTTATAACAGTAAAGTTAGTTTCTATAGTGAAATACAGAACTTAGAACGTCTGACTGCTTAGATGTTGAATTTTAAAAGCAGCGAAGTTCTGTCAGATTAGCAAACCTATGAGCTCCCGTATTTCACTGCGATTTTCAGCGACTGATGGCAAATAACCACAATTTTTATCATTTTTATTGATATTTATCGCTATTACTAACCCTTATTAGAATATTATCATTAATTTTGTAGTTTTTTGCAGGTATACAGACTTTCAACAAGATGCCTCGGCCTTCACGTCCCAGATCCCGGCGAAGGCGCTCACGCCAGGACAGCGACGAGTCACCAATCGCCCACAGGATGCGATTCAGAGCCCCACATCAGCGGAGACAGGAGGCAGACCCACCCAGGAACAGGAGCCGTTCGCTGAGAGACCGCGACAGGGTGGCTGAACATCTTCCAGCACCGCCGCCGGCCATGGAGCTGCGTGGCGAGGAGGAGGTGAGATGTACAATTTGTCTTCTAGGGTATGAACCTGGAGAAGACACGGCCATTCTGACCTGCGGTCACGAGTTCCACATGGGCTGCATCGAACATTGGATCGAGCAAAGGGCAACCTGTCCACTGTGCCGTGCTCTTATTCCCATCCCCCAGCAGGACCAGCAGGACCAGCAGGACCAGCAGGACCAGCAGGACCACGGAATCCGCTTTTTTAACATTGTCATCGATGAGGGGCTCAACGACAGGTTTGAGATTGAGCTTGATGAAAATGAGTATGCGTTGTACTTTAACATGCAACACCTGATGCTTCACTTTCAGAATTTTGAAGAGGACGATGAGGACGATGAGGGCGATGAGTATGCGTATGGGTGGTAATGTGGTAATGATCCCTATAGAGCAGGGCTCAACAAATCCCAGGCGCCAGGTCACCATTGCGACTAGAAATTGTGCCCTGGCGCCTGGGCTTTTGTCAGTGACAGGTGCCCCTGCTACAGGGCGGGCTGTGGGGTCTTGACCGGGAAAGTGGAGATGCCTTGCAGGCCTCGTAGGCCCTCCACACACAGAGCACTGTCCGGTAAAGTTATTAGCGGCAGGAGTGGGGATGGAGCAGGAAGGGAGCAACGCAACAGCCGCTGACATGGCGAGAGCTTCCTCCTCCCTTCTCCACACTCTGTTGGCAGAGCAGCGCCACGGTGTGAAACTGTATGGAGAGAGAGAGGAGCTGTCAAAATTGAGGTTGAATGTCGGGGTGGGCGGGACCCGGGATGGGCGAGACCCAGCTATCCAACACCTGCCCCTTTCTTAAACAGCCCAATCATTGGCTGGATAGCTGCCGGGTCCCGCCCACCCCGTGTCCCGACCACCTCCAACATCACTCTGAATTTGTCAGCGCCTCTCTTTCTCCATACAGTTTCACACACCGCAGTGCTGCAGAGAGCATTCAGTTACACTATCGGCTGTGAAACCCACCATTGCCATCCAGTGCCATCTGCCAATCCCAACTAGTGACACATGCCAATTAGTGCTACCTGCCAGTGCCAACCATTGCCACCTGCGAGTGCCAACCAGTTCCACCTCAGTGCTGCCCAGTGCCACCTTTCAGTGCTGCCCATCAGTGTCACCTGTCAGTGCCACATGTTAGTGCTGCCTATCAGTGCCCATCAGTGCCACCTCAGTGTTGCCTATAAGTGCCACCTATCAGTTCCCATCAGTGGCACATCAGTGCTGCCTATTGGTGCCCATCAGTGCTTCCTGTCAGTGCCCATCAGTTCCAACCTCAAAGCCACCTCATCAGTGCAGCCAATCAGTGCTCATCAGTGCCATCTCATCAGTGCCCAAGGAGTTGCTTCATCCTGATGCAGCTTCAAGCTTTCCATTTGAACGCTTCAGACAATTATCACCGAAAAGGGGTCGCCTCATCCTGATGCAGCGTCAAGCTTTCCAGGTTGGCGCTCCAGACAATTACTACCGAAAAGGGGTCGCCTCATCCTGATGCAGCGTCACGCTTTCCAGGTTGGCGCTCCAGACAATTACTACCGAAAAGGGGTCGCCTCATCCTGATGCAGCGTCACGCTTTCCAGGTTGGCGCTCCAGACAATTACTACCGAAAAGGGGTCCCTTCATTCTGATGAAGTTGAGGATTCCAGACCAGACTACAAAATGTAGTTACAAACTCAACATATAAACAGCAAAACACATTTTTTTTTTTAATCTTACAAAGATGGAGAGGGATTGTTGGGTATAAGGGGTGGAGGAGGCCGGATTTTTTTTTTCCACTAAACAATATCCTTATTTTTCATTAAAAATTCATACACATCCATTAGTTAATGGTCCTCCTACACCCCTTCTTTTTCCCCTCACGTCTGTTTCGAATGAGCAGTGCACGTTAGTTGCAGTCATGTACACTGCTCTATGAACACTACAAAGCCCAGAGCCCAAAGATTATAGGCCAAATCTTATAGCCCAAAGCCCATAGCATAATGTCTAAAGCCCATTGCCCTTTTCAGGAAGTTGGATGATAAAATAAATGAAGGGACCGGAGTTTAGTGTCACTTCTTCTTTACCAAAGTACACAAAAGAAGTGTGATTGGGCGGCTAATTGGGGAGAAAGCCCACAGTCCAAAAGCCCATAGCTACTTTTTTGGGTTAAGAACACATACTTAAATTGAATATATACTTTTAAAACAGAGTTTACTATATGAGTAGTGTGTGACAGGTCCTCTTTATGGACCCCACATCTCTCCTCCAGGCTGGAAAGGCTGAGATCGTTAAAAATAAAAAAATAAAATGAACGCTCTCGGCTTTGTTTACATCCGCCAGCCCGGACGTGACATAACGTCATAAATCTCTACGGTAAACTTCCGTTGGTGACGATTCTTTCTCTGGGTCGCCAATTGTACAGGCAAGCCCATGAAGAGCACCAGAGAGTGGGGGGGGGGGGGAAGACATCCCCTCCCGCCGCCTGTAAGAACGGTCAAGCGGCTGAGCTGTTGGGATTGTTCTTACGGTGCGCAGTGTCGCTGGCTGAAAAAATACAATACATCATTCAGATATCCCCCTCAAAGTCTATGACATCATATCACATACTTTGGGCATGAAGTGGTTAAACTACCGGACCTCTCCCTTTCCCCTCACCTCTGTTTGAAAAAAAATAAATAAAAAGTAAAAAAAATAAAAGTAAACATAGATAAGATAGTGATATGATAAGACAGTATGTATGATTTTTGTTCTTGTATAGATAAGATGGATATTATTAAGTCAATGTACTTGTAAATTATTTGTCATGAAATTGTTTCTTATGTGCGTTTCCGATTCCTCGTCACATCCTCTGTTAACTCCCAAACCCCTCCCTTTCCCCTCACCTCTGTTTGAAAAATAAAAATAAAAAAAATAAAAAAATTATATATATATTTTGTAAATAGAGATAGGATAGTGATATGATAAAATAGTATGTATGTTTTTGGTCTTGTTTTAAAAAAAATAATCAAATATAAAGATAGACATTTTAGTTAACGTCCTTGTAAACTATTTGTCATGGAATTGTCTCTGTATGTTTGTGCCTCCCTCTGTCATTCTCCATTAATTCCCAAACCTCTCCTTTAGCTCACAGTCCAAAGCCCACAGCCCATATCCCAAAACCTGCAGCCCAAAGCCCAGTGGAGGTCCCTCCATAGGGGGCGCCCAGGAGCTGCCCACTCCCCTCCCATGTAGTAAAAAAAATACAAAAAAAATATTTTTTTTAAACATGTCCCTTTAAGAATTTTTGTTTTTAAAATTACCCTCCCTATGTGCACTGGCGCCGGGCGCAGTGCAATTAAGGAAACGCCACATCTAAACAATCACAAGATTGCAGACGAGGCGCTTCCTTTGGCCAAAAAAGAGCACTCTGCGGCGCAGCCGATCGCGCCAGAAGCTGTGCAAGTGCATAGACTTGCACATGAGTGAGCAGTGGGCAGTGCTTCCGACGTCACTCAAGGAAGTGACGTTGGCACGGCACTTCTCTGTTCTGCCCGCCTGAGAGGTAAGGGGCTGCCGCATGGCAGCTTAGAAATTCTTGATTATTCATTCATTGTTAACCATCAAGTGCTTAGCAGGTACGTCATTCAGTTGCAGCGCGGATTTATTTATCTTGGCAGCAACAGCGTTTGCTCCCATGATACATAAAGCCGTGACTCCAGCGCTGTAGGAGGTGATTTCACCACCACAGTTAAACAAAAACAAAAAAGAGCATATATGCCAAAGCATGGGGGCAGCAGGGGTGGAGGATCAATTTGCTCCTAACTTTTGGGGCGGATGCCCCCATGCTCCGGCATATATAAATGGTGCGCGTATGCCCATCATTATGTGCGATTTGCATGTTGTAGATGTGTGCGATTTTCATGCTGTAGATATGTGCGATTTACAGAATGCAGATATGTCCTATTTACAGAATGCAGATATGTCCTATTTACAGGTTGTAGATGTGTGCGATTTAAAGGTTGTAGATGTGTGCGATTTAAAGGTTGTAGATGTGTGCGATTTACAGGTTGTAGATATGTGCGATTTGCATGTTGTTGATATGTGCAATTTACAGGTTGTAGATATGTGCGATTTGCATGTTGTAGATATGTGCAATTTACAGGTTGTAGATATGTGCGATTTACAGAATGCAGATATGTGCTTTTTACAGGTTGTAGATATATGCGATTTACAGAATGCAGATATGTGCTATTTACAGGTTGTAGATATTTGCGATTTGTATGTTGTAGATATGTGGGATTTACAGAATGCGATTTACAGGATGCAGATATGTGCTACTTACAGGTTGTAGATATGTGTAATTTACAGGTTGTAGATATGTGCGATTTGCATTTTAACCATCATTTGCTTAGCAGGCACGCCATTCAGTTGCAGCGCGGATTTATTTATCTTGACAGCAACAGTGTTTGTTCCCACGATACATAAAGCCGTGACTCCAGCGCTGTAGGAGGTGATTTTACCACCACAGTTAAACCAAAAAAAGAGTATATATGCCGAAGCATGGGGGCAGCAGGGGCGGAGGAGCGATTTGCTCCTAACTTTTGGGGCGGATGCCCCCATGCTTCGGCATATATAAATGGTGCACGTATGCCCATCATTAGAAGTGGGTGGATGAGGGAGGTATCTAATGGTGGGCTTACCCACCGATCAATCTCTTTTTCATTCAGCCCACAGGCTGCATGAAAAAAAAAAAGATTACAATATATGCCCAACAAGGACCAGCAACGTACTGGTATGTTGCTGGACTGAGTGGTTATACCAGAATGATGCCTGCAGGTTTAGGTATCATCCTTTTCAGGCAGCAGTCGGCTTTCATGTAAAAGCAATCCTAGCAGCTAATTGGCCTCTAGACTGCTTTTAGAAGCAGTGGGAGGGAATGCCCCCCCCTCCATCTTCCATGTTTTTCTCTGGCTCTCCTGTCCCAACAGGGAGCCTGAGAATGCAGCCAGTGATTCGGCCAGCTGACTATAGAGTTCATCAGAGACCAGAATGGCTCCAATCATCTCTATGGTCTAAGAAATCGGAAGCTACAAGTTTTTCATGACTTAGATTTTGCCGGATGTAAACAGCGCCATTAGGAAATTGGGAAAGCATTTTATCACACCGATCTTGGTGTTGTCAGATGCTTTGAGGGCAGAGGAGAGATCTAGGGTCTAATAAAACCCATTTAAAAAAAAAAAAGCACCCCTGTCCCCCCCTGCTCTCGTGCAAATGCAAGCATCGGTCTGGCGTCAAATATAAACAGCAATTGCACCATGTGAGGCATCGCCGCGAAGGTCAGATCGAGGGCAGTAATTTTAGCAGTAGACCTCCCCTGTAAATTTAAAGTGGTACCCTGTAAAGGCTTTTCAAGGCTTTTAAAAATGTATGTAGTTTGACGCCATTGCACGTTTGTGCTCAATTTTAAAGCAGGTTGTGTTTCGTATCCATGTACTCAGCCAAAGATCATCTTTTTTATTTCATCAAACATTTGGACAATTTAGTGTGTTTTAGTGCATTCAAATTTTAAAAAGTGTGTTTATTCCCCAAAAAAGCGTTTGAAAAATCGCTTCGCAAATACTGTGTGAAAAAAAAATGAAACACCCACCACTTTAATCTGCAGGGCCATTGCTTTAAAAAATATATAATGTTTGGGGGTTCAAAGTCATTTTCTTGCAAACATTTTTTTTTCATGTAAACAAAGTGTCAGAAAGGGCTTTGTCTTCAAGTGGTTAGAAGAGTGGGTGATGTGCGACATAAGCTTCTAAATGTTGTGCATAAAATGCCAGGATAGTTCAGAACCCCCTCAAATAACCCCATTTTGGAAAGTAGACACCCCAATGACCCATTTGCTGAGAGGTATGGTGAGAATTTTGCAGACCGTTTTTTTGTGCCATCTTGGCAATTTATGGCCTTCGAAACTGAGATAGATAGTGAGGAGTGAAATCAAAAATGTACACCCTTAGAAAGCCTGCAGGCGGTGATTGGTTTTTGCGTGCCCCGTACGCGGCTAGGCTAGATATGTGCAATTTACATGTTGTAGATATGTGCGATTTGCATGTTGTAGATATGTGCGATTTACAGGTTGTAGATATGTGCGATTTTCAGAATGCAGATATGTGCGATTTTCAGAATGCAGATATGTGCGATTTGCATGTTGTAGATATGTGCAATTTACAGGTTGTAGATATGTGCGATTTACAGAATGCAGATATGTCCTATTTACAGGTTGTAGATATGTGCGATTTAGAGGTTGTAGATATGTGCAATTTACAGGTTGTAGATATGTGCGATTTGCATGTTAACCATCATTTGCTTAGCAGGCACGCCATTCAGTTGCAGCTCGGATTTATTTATCTTGACAGCAACAGTGTTTTCTCCCACGATACATAAAACCGTGACTCCAGCGCTGTAGGAGGTGATTTCACCACCACAGTTAAAAAAAATAAAATAAAAAGAGTATATATGCCGAAGCATGGGGGCAGCAGGGGCGGAGGAATGATTTGCTCCTAACTTTTGGGGCGGATGCCCCCATGCTTCGGCATATATAAACGGTGCACGTATGCCCATCATTAGAAGTGGGTGGATGAAGGGAGGTATCTAATGGTGGGCATACCCACCGATCAATCTTTTTTTCATTCAGCCCACAGGCTGCATGAAAAAAAAAAGATTACAATATATGCCCAACAAGGTCCAGCAACGTACTGGTATGTTGCTGGACTGAGTGGTTATACCAGAATGATGCCTGCAGGTTTAGGTGTCATCCTTTTCAGGCAGCGGTCGGCTTTCATGTAAAAGAAATCCTAGCGGCTAATTAGCCTCTAGACTGCTTTTAGAAGCAGTGGGAGGGAATGCCCCCCCACCATCTTCCATGTTTTTCTCTGGCTCTCCTGTCCAACAGGGAGCCTGAGAATGCAGCCGGTGATTCGGCCAGCTGACTATAGAGCTCATCAGAGACCAGAATGGCTCCAATCATCTCTATGGTCTAAGAAACCGGAAGCTACGAGCATTTCATGACTTAGATTTCACCGGATGTAAACAGTGCCATTAGGAAATTGGGAAAGCATTTTATCACACCGATCTTGGTGTTGTCAGATGCTTTGAGGGCAGAGGAGAGATCTAGGGTCTAATAGAACCCATTTAAAAAAAAATTGAAAATAAAAAAAAAAGCACCCCTGTCCCCCCCTGCTCTCGCACAAATGCAAGCATCGGTCTGGCGTCAAATGTAAACAGCAATTGCACCATGCGAGGCATCGCTGCGAAGGTCAGATCGAGGGCAGTAATTTTAGCAGTAGACCTCCCCTGTAAATTTAAAGTGGTACCCTGTAAAGGCTTTTCACGGCTTTTAAAAATGTATGTAGTTTGACGCCATTGCACGTTTGTGCTCAATTTTAAAGCAGGTTGTGTTTCGTATCCATGTACTCAGCCAAAGATCATCTTTTTTATTTCATCAAACATTTGGGCAATTTAGTGTGTTTTAAAAAGTGTGTTTATTCCCCAAAAAATGCGTTTGAAAAATCGCTTCGCAAATACTGTGTGAAAAAAAATAAATAAATGAAACACCCACCATTTTAATCTGCATGGGCCTTTGCTTTAAAAAATATATAATGTTTGGGGGTTCAAAGTCATTTTCTTGCAAAATTTTTTTTTCATGTAAACAAAAAGTGTCAGAAAGGGCTTTGTCTTCAAGTGGTTAGAAGAGTGGGTGATGTGCGACATAAGCTTCTAAATGTTGTGCATAAAATGCCAGGATAGTTCAGAACCACCTCAAATTACCCCATTTTGGAAAGTAGACACCCCACTGACCCATTTGAGAGGTATGGTGAGCATTTTGCAGACCCTTTTTTTTGTGCCATCTTGGCATTTTATGGCCTTCGAAACTGAGATAGGTAGTGAGGAGTGAAATCAAAAATTTACACTCTTAGAAAGCCTGCAGGCGGTGATTGGTTTTTGCGTGCCCAGTATGCGGCTAGGCTAGATATGTGCAATTTACAGTTTGTAGATATGTGCAATTTACAGAATGGAGATATGTGCTATTTACAGGTTTGTAGATATATGCGATTTGCATGTTGTAGATATGTGCGATTTGCATGTTCACCATCACTTGCTTAGCAGGTACACCATTCAGTTGCAGCGCAGATTTATTTATCTTGACAGCAACAGCGTTTGCTCCCACGATACATAAAGCCGTGGCTCCAGCACTGTAGGAGGTGATTTCACCACCACAGTTAAACAAAAAAAAGAGTATATATGCCGAAGCATGGGGGCAGCAGGGGCGGAGGAGCGATTTGCTCCTAACTTTTGGGGCGGATGCCCCCATGCTTCGGCATATAAAAATGGTGCACGTATGCCCATCATTAGAAGTGGGTGGATGAAGGGAGGTATCTAATGGTGGGCATACCCACCGATCAATCTCTTTTTTTCGTTCAGCCCACAGGCTGCATGAAAAAAAAGATTACAATATATGCCCAAGGACCAGCAACGTACTGGTATGTTGCTGGACTGAGTGGTGGTTATACCAGATTGATGGCTGCAGGTTTAGGTATCATCCTTTTCAGGCAGCAGTCGGCTTTCATGTAAAAGCAATCCTAGCGGCTAATTAGCCTCTAGACTGCTTTTACAAGCAGTGGGAGGGAATGCCCCCACCACCATCTTCCATGTTTTTCTCTCGCTCTCCTGTCCCAACAGGGAGCCTGAGAATGCAGCCGGTGATTCGGCCAGCTGACTATAGAGCTCATCAGAGACCAGAATGGCTCCAATCATCTCTATGGTCTAAGAAATCGGAAGCTACAAGCATTTCATGACTTAGGCCGCGTACACACGGGTGGACTGTCTGTCCAACTTAGTCCGCTGAAACATGTTTCAGCGGACAGTCCGCTCGTGTGTGGGCTTCAGCTGACTTTTTCAGCGGACAGTCTGGCGGACTAAGTCTTTCGGAATTTCCGTAATATTGTCCGTCCAACTTTGGTTTCAGCGGACAGTCCGCTCGTGAGTAGGCAAGTTGGACGGACTAAGTATGGGGCATGCTCAGAAAGGATTTACACGGCCGAAGGTTGCATTGCAGCGTATTGGACGTCGTATTTCTAGTCCCGTCGTACGTGCTGTACACGTCATCGCGCAAGCTTTCAGCGGACTGTCTGTTCATCGTGTGTGTGGTCAAGTCCGTTCATTCAAAAGTAGGACGGACTGTCTGTCGGATTGTCTGACGGACTTAGTTGGCCAGACAGTCCGCCCGTGTGTACGCGGCTTTAGATTTCGCCGGATGTAAACAGCGCCATTAGGAAATTGGTAAAAACACATTTTATCACACCGATCTTGGTGTTGTCAGATGCTTTGAGGGCAGAGAAGAGATCTAGGGTCTAATAGAACCCATTTAAAAAAAAATTGAAAATAAAAAAAAGCACCCCTGTCCCCCCCCGTTCCCGCACAAATGCAAGCATCGGTCTGGCGTCAAATGTAAACAGCAATTGCACCATGTGAGGCATCGCCGCAAAGGTCAGATCGAGGGCATTAATTTTAGCAGTAGACCTCCCCTGTAAATTTAAAGTGGTACCTTGTAAAGGCTTTTCAAGGCTTTTAAAAATGTATGTAGTTTGACGCCATTGCACGTTTGTGCTCAATTTTAAAGCAGGTCGTGTTTCGTATCCATGTACTCAGCCAAAGATCATCTTTTTTATTTCATCAAACATTTGGCCAATTTAGTGTGTTTTAGCGCATTCAAATTTTAAAAAGTGTGTTTATTCGCCAAAAAATGCGTTTGAAAATTCGATTCTCAAATACTGTGTGAAAAAAAATAAATAAATGAAACACCCACCTTTTTAATCTGCAGGGCCTTTTCTTTAAAAAATATATGTTTGGGGGTTCAAAGTCATTTTCTTGCAAAAAAAAGTTTTTTCATGTAAACAAAGTGTCAGAAAGGGCTTTGTCTTCAAGTGGTTAGAAGAGTGGGTGATGTGCGACATAAGCTTCTAAATGTTGTGCATAAAATGCCAGGATAGTTCAGAACCCCCTCAAATAACCCCATTTTGGAAAGTAGACACCCCAATGACCCATTTGCTGAGAGGTATGGTGAGCATTTTGCAGACCATTTTTTTGTGCCATCTTGGCATTTTATGGCCTTCGAAACTGAGATAGGTAGTGAGGAGTGAAATCAAAAATGTACACCCTTAGAAAGCCTGCAGGCGGTGATTGGTTTTTGCTTGCCCCATACGCGGCTAGGCTAGATATGTGCAATTTACAGTTTGTAGATATGTGCAATTTACAGAATGGAGATATGTACTATTTACAGGTTGTAGATATGTGCGATTTGCAGGTTGTAGATATGTGTGATTTACAGGTTGCAATTTAAAAATTGCTTTGGCATATATTTAAGGCACAGATTGCGTTAAAAATGTTTTTTTTTTAATTCTTTTTTTATTGTATTTGCTTTGCAGGTATGATATGTCTTACTGTTATACTGTAATGTTACTTTGTTTTATTGTTAACCATCATTTGCTTAGCAGGTACGCCATTCAGTTGCAGCATGGATTTATTTATCTTGACAGCAACAGCGTTTGCTCCCACGATACATAAAGCCATGACTCCAGCGCTGTAGGA
The DNA here is from genome assembly GCF_037356315.1 of Lithobates pipiens. Taxonomy (NCBI): domain Eukaryota; kingdom Metazoa; phylum Chordata; class Amphibia; order Anura; family Ranidae; genus Lithobates; species Lithobates pipiens. The sequence goes on along the minus strand of NW_027507686.1, from coordinate 224,628,674 downwards.
GGTGATTTCACCACCACAGTTAAACAACAACAAAAAAGAGCATATATGCCAAAGCATGGGGGCAGCAGGGGCGGAGGATCAATTTGCTCCTAACTTTTGGGGCGGATGCCCCCATGCTTCGGCATATATAAATGGTGCACGTATGCCCATCATTATGTGCGATTTGCATGTTGTAGATATGTGCGATTGTAAGGTTGTAGATATATGTGATTTACAGAATGCAGATGTGTGATTTACAGAATGCAGACATGTCCTATTTACAGGTTGTAGATATGTGCGATTTGCATGTTGTAGATATGTGCAATTTGCTTGTTGTAGATATGTGCAATTTACAGGTTGTAGATATGTGCGATTTACAGAATGCGATTTACAGAATGCAGATATGTGCTATTTAAAGGTTGTAGATATGTGCGATTTGCATGTTGTAGATATGTGCAATTTACGGGTTGTAGATATGTGCAATTTACGGGTTGTAGATTTGTGCGATTTGCATGTTGTAGATTTGTGCGATTTGCATGTTGTAGATTTGTGCGATTTGCATGTAGATATGTGCAATTTACGGGTTGTAGATATATGCGACTTGCATGTTGTAGATATGTGTGATTTACAGGTTGTAGATATGTGCAATTTGTATGTTGTAGATATATGCGATTTACAGAATGCAGATGTGTGATTTACAGAATGCAGATATATGCGATTTACAGAATGCAGATATGTGTGATTTACAGAATGCGATTTACAGAATGTAGATATGTGCGATTTAGAGGTTGTAGATATGTGCGATTTACAGGTTGTAGATATGTGCTATTTACAGGTTGTAGATATGTGCAATTTGAATGTTAACCATCATTTGCTTAGCAGGCACGCCATTCAGTTGCAGCTCGGATTTATTTATCTTGACAGCAACAGTGTTTGCTCCCACGATACATAAAACCGTGACTCCAGCCCTGTAGGAGGTGATTTCACCACCACAGTTAAAAAAATAAAATGAAAAGAGTATATATGCCGAAGCATGGGGGCAGCAGGGGCGGAGGAACTAACTTTTGGGGTGGATGCCCCCATGCTTCGGCATATATAAATGGTGCACGTATGCCCATCATTAGAAGTGGGTGGATGAAGGGAGGTATCTAATGGTGGGCATACCCACCGATCAATCTCTTTTTTTCATTCAGCCCACAGGCTGCATGAAAAAAAAAAAGATTACAATATATGCCCAACAAGGGACCAGCAACGTACTGGTATGTTGCTGGACTGAGTGGTTATACCAGAATGATGCCTGCAGGTTTAGGTATCATCCTTTTCAGGCAGCGGTCGGCTTTCATGTAAAAGAAATCCTAGCGGCTAATTAGCCTCTAGACTGCTTTTAGAAGCAGTGGGAGGGAATGCCCCCCCACAATCTTCCATGTTTTTCTCTGGCTCTCCTGTCCAACAGGGAGCCTGAGAAAGCTGGCTGAATCACCGGCTGCAGACTATAGAGCTCATCAGAGACCAGAATGGCTCCAATCATCTCTATGGTCTAAGAAACCGGAAGCTACTAGCATTTCATGACTTAGATTTCGCCGGATGTAAACAGCGCCATTAGGAAATTGGTAAAAAAGCATTTTATCACACCGATCTTGGTGTTGTCAGATGCTTTGAGGGCAGAGGAGAGATCTAGGGTCTAATAGAACCCATTTAAAAAAAAAAAGAAAAAAAAAAAAAAAGCACCCCTGTCCCCCCTGCTCTCGCGCAAATGCAAGCATCGGTCTGGCGTCAAATGTAAACAGCAATTGCACCATGCGAGGCATCGCCGCGAAGGTCAGATCGAGGGCAGTAATTTTAGCAGTAGACCTCCCCTGTAAATTTAAAGTGGTACCCTGTAAAGGCTTTTAAAGGCTTTTAAAAATGTATGTAGTTTGACGCCATTGCACGTTTGTGCTCAATTTTAAAGCAGGTCGTGTTTCGTATCCATGTACTCAGCCAAAGATCATCTTTTTTATTTCATCAAATATTTGGGCAATTTAGTGGGTTTTAGTGTATTCAAATTTCAAAAAGTGTGTTTATTCCCCAAAAAATGCGTTTGAAAAATCGCTTCGCAAATACTGTGTGAAAAAAATAAATAAATGAAACACCCACCACTTTAATCTGCAGGGCCTTTGCTTTAAATAATATATAATGTTTGGGGATTCAAAGTCATTTTCTTGCAAAAAATTTTTTTTTCATGTAAACAAAAAGTGTCAGAAAGGGCTTTGTCTTCAAGTGGTTAGAAGAGTGGGTGATGTGCGACATAAGCTTCTAAATGTTGTGCATAAAATGCCAGGATAGTTCAAAACCCCCTCAAATTACCCCATTTTGGAAAGTAGACTCCCCAATGACCCATTTGCTGAGAGGTATGGTGAGCATTTTGCAGACCATTTTTTTGTGCCATCTTGGCATTTTATGGCCTTTGAAATGGAGATAGGTAGTGAGGAGTGAAATCAAAAATTTACACCCTTAGAAAGCCTGCAGGCGGTGATTGATTTTTGCGTGCCCCGTACGCGGCTAGGCTAGATATGTGCAATTTACAGTTTGTAGATATGTGCAATTTACATAATGGAGATATGTGCTATTTACAGGTTGTAGATATATGCGATTTGCATGTTGTAGATATGTGCGATTTGCATGTTAACCATCATTTGCTTAGCAGGTACGCCATTCAGTTGAAGAGCGGATTTATTTATCTTGACAGCAACAGCGTTTGCTCCCACGATACATAAAGCCGTGACTCCAGCGCTGTAGGAGGTGATTTCACCACTACAGTTAAACAACGAAAAAAAAGAGCATATATGCCGAAGCATGGGGGCAGCAGGGGCGGAGGAGCGATTTGCTCCTAACTTTTGGGGCGGATGCCCCCATGCTTCGGCATATATAAATGGTGCACGTATGCCCATCATTAGAAGTGGGTGGATGAAGGGAGGTATCTAATGGTGGGCATACCCACCGATCAATCTCTTTTTTTCGTTCAGCCCACAGGCTGCATGAAAAAAAAAGAGATTACAATATATGCCCAACAAGGACCAGCAACGTACTGGTATGTTGCTGGACTGAGTGGTTATACCAGAATGATGCCTGCAGGTTTAGGTATAATCCTTTTCAGGCAGCGGTCGGCTTTCATGTAAAAGCAATCCTAAGGGCTAATTAGCCTCTAGACTGCTTTTACAAGCAGTGGGAGGGAATGCCCCCATGCCCCCCCCACCATCTTCCATGTTCTTCTCTGGCTCTCCTGTCCCAACAGGGAGCCTGAGAATGCAGCTGGTGATTCGGCCAGCTGACTATAGAGCTCATCAGAGACCAGAATGGCTCCAATCATCTCTATGGTCTAAGAAACCGGATGCTACGAGCATTTCATGACTTAGATTTCACCGGATGTAAACAGCGCCATTAGGAAATTGGGAAAGCATTTTATCACACCGATCTTGGTGTTGTCAGATGCTTTGAGGGCAGAGGAGAGATCTAGGGTCTAATAAAACCCATTTAAAAAAAAAAGCACCTCTGTCCCCCCTGCTCTTGCGCAAATGCAAGCATCGGTCTGGCGTCAAATGTAAACAGCAATTGCACCATGCGAGGCATCGCCGCGAAGGTCAGATCGAGGGCAGTAATTTTAGCAGTAGACCTCCCCTGTAAATTTAAAGTGGTACCCTGTAAAGGCTTTTAAAGGCTTTTAAAGGCTTTTAAAAATGTATGTAGTTTGACGCCATTGCACGTTTGTGCTCAATTTTAAAGCAGGTTGTATTTAGTATCCATTTACTCAGCCAAAGATCATCTTTTTTATTTCATCAAACATTTTGGCAATTTAGTGTGTTTTAGCGCATTCAAATTTTAGAAAGTGTGTTTATTCCCCAAAAAAATGCGTTTGAAAAATCGCTTCGCAAATACTGTGTGAAAAAAATAAATAAAATATGAAACGCCCACCATTTTAATCTGCAGGGCCTTTGTTTTAAAAAATATATAATGTTTGGGGATTCAAAGTCATTTTCTTGCGAATATTTTTTTTCATGTAGATAAAAAGTGTCAGAAAGGGCTTTGTCTTCAAGTGGTTAGAAGAGTGGGTGATGTGTGACATAAGCTTCTAAATGTTGTGCATAAAATGCCAGGATAGTTCAAAACCCCCTCAAATGACCCCATTTTGGAAAGTAGACACCCCAATGACCCATTTGCTGAGAGGTATGGTGAGCATTTTGCAGACCATTTTTTTTCTGCTATCTTGGCAGTTTATGGCCTTTCGAAACTGAGATAGGTAGTGAGGAGTGAAATCAAAAATTTACACCCTTAGAAAGCCTGCAGGGGGTGATTGGTTTTTGCGTGCCCCGTACGCGGCTAGGCTAGATATGTGCAATTTACAGTTTGTAGATATGTGCAATTTACAGAATGTGATTTACAGAATGGAGATATGTGCTATTTACAGGTTGTAGATATGTGCGATTTACAGGTTGTAGATATATGCGATTTGCATGTTGTAGCTATGTGCGATTTGCAGAATGCAGATATGTGCTATTTACAGGTTGTAAATATGTGCAATTTACAGGTTGTAGATATGTACGATTTACAGAATGCAGATGTGTGATTTACAGAATGCAGATATGTGCGATTTACAGAATGCGATTTACAGAATGCAGATATGTGCAATTTACATGTTTCAGAATGCAGATATGGGTAATTTACAGGTTGCAGAATGCAGATATGTGCGATTTACAGGTTGCAGATATGTGCAATTTACAATATGCAGATGTGTGATTTACAGAATGCAGATATGTGCAATTTACATGTTGCAGAATGCAGATATGTGCAATTTACATGTTGCAGAATGCAGATATGTGCATTTTACAGGTTGCAGAATGCAGTTATGTGCGATTTACAGAATGCAGATATGTGTGATTTACAGGTTGCAGAATGCAGATATGTGTGATTTAGAGTTTGCAGAATACAGATATGTGTGATTTACAGGTTGCAGAATGCAAATATGTGCGATTTACAGGTTGCAGAAAAGGTGTCTGATGTGGTTATACACAAGATGGGCACGATTCATCTGCTTTAGTAGAGCCCTGTGTATAATGTGCAGCCTGGTATATGTTGATTTGATTTTGATATGGGGTGTGGCTTGTGAGAAGTGGGAGGGGCCAGATCTGAAGGGGCGGGGTGCCCCCTCGTCCTAAAACTTCACCAGCCGCCACTGCCAAAGCCCACAGCCCAAAACCCATTTCAGGAAGTTAGGAAGGTTCAAGAAGGTGTTTTATTGTTATTATATTTCATCCTGTTTGCTTTTCAGGTATGCAATTTTTTTATACTTTACTGTTTACTGTTTTATGGTTAACCATTTTTTTGTTTTCAGGTGCTCCATTCAGTTGCAGCGCGGATTTATTTATCTTGACAGCAACAGCGTTTGCTCCCAAGATACATAAAGCCGTGACTCCAACGCTGTAGGAGGTGATTTCAGCACCACAGTTAAACAACAAAAAAAAGAGCATATATGCCGAAGCATGGGGGCAGCAGGGGCGGAGGAGCAATTTGCTCCTAACTTTTGGGGCGGATGCCCCCATGCTTCGGCATATATAAATGGTGCATGTATGCCCATCCTTAGAAGTGGGTGGATGAAGGGAGGTATTCTAATGGTGGGCATACCCACCGATCAATCTCTTTTTTTTCGTTCAGCCAACAGGCTGCATGAAAAAAAAAAAAAAGATTACAATATATGTCCAACAAGGACCAGCAACGTACTGGTATGTTGCTGGACTTTGGTTATACCAGAACGATGCCTGCAGGTTTAGGTATCATCTTGGTATCATTCTTTTCAGCCAGTGAATGGCTTTCATGTAAAAGCAGTCCTAGCGGCTAATTAGCCTCTAGACTGCTTTTACAAGCAGTGGGAGGGAATGTCTCCCCTCCCGGATATAAACATTGCCATTGGGAAATTGGGAAAGCATTTTCACACTGAACTTGGTGTGGTCAGATGCTTTGAGGGCATTTAAAAAAAAAAAAAAGTACCTGTCACTACCTATTGCTATCATATGGGATATTTACATTCCCTAAGATAACAATAAAAATGATAAAAAAAAACAAAACTGGAAGGAACAGTTGAAAAATAAATTAAAAAAGCAAAATAAAAGCACCCCTGTCCCCCCCTGCTCTTGCGCAAAGGCGAACGCAAGCATCGGTCTGGCGTCATATGTAAACAGTAATTTTAGCAGTAGACCTCCTCTGTAAAGGCTTTTAAAAATGTATGTAGTTTGTCGCCACTACGCGATTGTACGCAATCAATCGCTCGGCTCTCAGCGGCTACCGCCGCCATTCTCGGTCAGGGAATCAGGAAGTGAAGCGTTGCGGCTTCACTTCCTAGTTCCCTACTGCACATGCACAATTCACGCAGCGTAATAGGAATGGTCTGGGCTGTCTCTGGGACCCGTGTGTGTCCCAGCAGACAGCAGCCGGGACAGGAAGAAGCATAAACTCCTGTGGGAGTCTATGCCCAGAAGTGGGTGCAAATACCTGTCTTAGACAGGTATCTGTACCCCCCCGAATGGTGCCAAATGTGACACCGGAGGGGGGAGGGTTCCGATGAGCGGAAGTTCCACTTTAGGGTGGAACCCCGCTTTAAGGACCAGGCCTCTTTTTCATACTTGGTGTTTACACGTTTAAAACGGTTTTTTTTTCTAGAAAATTACTTAGAACCCCCAAACATTACTGTTTTTTTCTAACACCCCAGAGAATAAAATGGCGGTCATTGCAATACTTTTTATCACACCGTATTTGCGCAGCGGTCTTACAAGCGCAATTTAAAAAAAAAATCACTTTTTTGAATAAGAAAATAAGACAACAGTAAAATTAGCCCAATTTTTTTTTATATTGTGAAAGATAATGTTATGCCGAGTAAATTGATACACAACATGTCACGCTTCAAAATTGCGCCCGCTCGTGGAATGGCGTCAAACTTTTACCCTTAAAAATCTCCATAAGCGACATTTAAAAAATTCTACAGGTTGCATGTTTTGCGTTACAAAGGAGGTCTATGGCTAGAATTATTATTCTCCCTCTACCGATCGTGGCGATACCTCACATGTGTGGTTTGACTACTGTTTTCATATGCGGGCACTACTCACGTATGCATTCACTTCTGCGCGCGAGCTCGTCGGGACGGGGTGTTTTAAAAATTATTATTTTTTCTAATTTATTTTACTTGAGTTTTTTTATTTTTACAGTGGTTTAAAAAAAATAGATCACTTTTATTTCTATTACAAGGAATATAAACATCCCTTGTAATAGAAAAAAGAATGACAGGTGCTCTTAAATATGAGATCTGGGGTCAAAAAGTCCTCATAGCTCATATCTGGACTAAAAAAAAAAATGGCATTTGAAAAAATGATATTGAACAAAATGTACCTTTAAGAAGTATGGGCGGAAGTGACGTTTTGATGTTGCTTCCGCCCTCCTATGGTATAGAGACGAGAGGGGGCCATCTTAGCCTCACTCGTCTCCATACCCAGCAGCAAGAAGGATCCGATCGCCTCCGCCCCTACCGACGGCTCCAGTAAGCGACGGAGGGTGCGGGGGAGTGGGGGTGGCACCTCTCCCGCCGCATATAACAGTGATCTCGCGGTGAATCCGCCGCAGAGACCACCGTTATCGCACACAGGACCGCCTCCTGTAAAGAGGGATATCTCGGTTGTGGTAGCAGCTGCTGCTGCCGTTACCAATATATCCCTCTTCAAAGTACCGACGTATATGTACATGAAGCGATCCTTAAGCGGTTAAAAAAAAAAGAGATTTGGGGGGAATCTGAGAGCAGTGAAAAAAGGTACTTTCTGGGGGTCAAGAATACATACAAGAATAGAAAGTTTTTTTTAAACCAGAGTTTAGAATCACTTTAACATCTTGCAAAAAAGGAACGGATTGGCCGGTTATAAGGGGAAAGAGGAGGCCGGATTTAAAAAAAAAAAAAATTTTTTTTTAAACAATATCCTTATTTTTAATAGTATTTCATTTGGTCATTCGGACTGCTCTATACACTTTCATCTCAGGAGTGAGAAGCCACGCTCTATGCTCTTGCTTACAGTGGGACATGGAGAACTAATGTAGCTACCCTGCAACAACAAATCAGATAATCATTTTTTTTTTAAATGTAGATTTGGAGTCGGAGCAGTAAAAGGTACTTTTTGGGTTAAGAATACATACTTGAATACATATATTTTTTTCAAACCAGAATTTAGTGGCATTTTAGGCTGGGTTCACACTGCCGCATGGAGCGGGTCACAGCAGGGTCTGGTGGGTCCCTGTTCCCTATTTTAAGTCCGATTTCAGTCTGAATTTTTGGCTAAATTCAGACCTGAAACAGACCAGAAGACGCACAGGACTTCTGTGCAATTCGCTCTGGAGATGTGTGAACCGGCTCCATAGAGAGTCGATCACAATCTTCTGACATGCAAATTGGATGTGGAGAAAACCCACATCCAATTTTCACTAGTGTGAACCCAGCCATAACATCTTACAAAAAAGGAGCGCAATTGGCCGGCTATAAGGGGGAGGAGGAGGCCAGATATAATTTTTTATTACACTAAACAAATTCCATGCATGCAGGCTCCCTCTGTTATTGCACCTGCATTTGCTCTGGGCCATCTGCAGGCGGCCTATAGAGGTGGATGAGGACACAGCATCTGCACGGACACCACCACATGTCAAAAATAACATGCAGGCAAGAGTGGGTGCACAGATCTGAACACACACTGAGGTTGATTTACTAAAACCAGAGAGTGCAAAATCTGGTGCAGCTGTGCATGGTAGCCAATCAGCTTGTTCAAACCAAGCTTTGACAAAAATTCATGGAAGCTGATTGGTTTCCATGCACAGCTGCACCAAAGTTTGCACCCTCCAGCTTTAGTAAATCAACCCCACTGTGTAAAGTTGAATTCCAGGTGCAAAGTAGGTCTATAGGTAGAAGGTTTTTTTTATTTGAACGCATTATATGCATCTGTGTGCAGCAGCCCGTCCCCCCCAATACTTATCCAAGCCCTATCTCAATCCAGCGATGTTGCACAAGAGCCTTAGCTGTCCGAGACTCTCACTCCTTTTTGGCTGAGATAGCGGCGGGTGCCATTGGCTCCTACTGCTGTCAAAGTCGGTGAGCCAATGAGGAGAGAGTGGGCGTGGTGTTCCGTGTCTGAATGGATGCACAGAGCAGCAGCTCGGCTGTCCCCATAGCAAGCTGCTTGCTGTGGGGGAACTTGGCAGGAGGGAGGGGTCAGAAGCCCTGGCAAGGGAACCCGAGAAGAGGAGGATCTGGGCTGCTCTGTATAAAACCACTGCACAGAGCAGGTGAGTATGAAATGTTTGTTATTTTTAAATACTTTAACCACTTCCCACCCTGCCTATAGCAGAATGATGGCCGGGTGGTGGTTCCGTTATCCTGACTGTACGTCATATGATGTCAGGCAGGATAAGCCACGGGGGCGCACTGTGCGGCGAATGGTGGTGTGGTGTGTCACTCCGACACAGTGCAACTCCAATCAGGGTGAAGAGCCTCTCACTTAGGCTCTTTACCACATGATCAGCTGTGACCAATCACAGCTGATCATAGCGTGTAACCAGGAAAGTACCTGTAAATGACTTTCCTCGGTTCACGCTGACAGGAGAGCCGATCAGCGGCTCTCCTGTTAGAAGGGGGTCTGAGCTGATACTGCATTGATTATCAGCTCAGCCCCCATCAGAGCTGCCGCCACAGCTGCCAGTCAGTACCCACCAAAGTGCCAGTCAGTGCCCACCAGTAATGCCAGTCAGTGCCCATGTTAGATGCCAATCAGTGCCTCATCATCAGTGCCGCCTATCAATGCCAAAAAACAGTGCCCATCAGTGCCAAACAGTGCCCTTCAATTATACATATTAGTGCCATATTAGTGCCCTATCAGTGCGTGTCAGTGCAGCCTCATCAGTGTGTCAGTGAAGGAGAAAATAACATTTTATAACAAACAAGGAAAAACTTTTTTTCCCCAAAAATGTCAGTCTTTTTTAACCCAGCCTTGATCAAATACCACCAAAAGAAATCTCTATTTGTGGGAAGAAAATGATAAAAATTTAGTTTGGGTACAGTGTTGCATGACCACACAATTGTTATTCAGAAGAAGAGCTCCAATTTCTGTAGAAGAGCTCCAATTTCTATGTGGAGGAGGGATAAAAACAGTAAACTCAATTAAAACCTGTTTTTCTTTTTATTTATGATTGCATTCATAAAAAAAGTCATTGTCCAGCTCTCTGGAGCCCAGTCTGCAGCCCACTGGCACTGGTTTGCACCCCCTAGGACCCCAGCAGTATTAGGGTCCAGTCTCTGAACATCTCCCGTAGCATTCCCCCAGTCTCTGACCATCTCCTGTAGCATTCCCCCAGTCTCTGTCCATATCCCGTAGCATGCCCCCAGTCTCTGACCATCTCCCGTAAGCATGCCCCCAGTCTCTGACCATCTCCCGTAAGCATGCCCCCAGTCTCTGACCATCTCCCGTAAGCATGCCCCCAGTCTCTGACCATCTCCCGTAAGCATGCCCCCAGTCTCTGACCATCTCCCGTAAGCATGCCCCCAGTCTCTGACCATCTCCCGTAAGCATGCCCCCAGTCTCTGACCATCTCCCGTAAGCATGCCCCCAGTCTCTGACCATCTCCCGTAAGCATGCCCCCAGTCTCTGACCATCTCTCGTAAGCATGCCCCCAGTCTCTGACCATCTCCCGTAGCATGCCCCCAGTCTCTGACCATCTCCCGTAGCATGCCCCCAGTCTCTAGCCATCTCCCGTAGCATGCCCATAGTGTCTGAGCAGTAACCAACGTATCACATGCATATCTCAAATGCTCCATGGTAAGTGAACATATTCTGCCAGTTGCAGACAATTCGATCCCCTCAGCTTGATGTGATATCAATCTGACCATCTGTACATCTTCCAAACACTATGCGTGGTGAAGGGCCACCTGCCTATATAAAAACTTGATCTATTTTTAGGTAGGCCACAACACTAAGTAAAGGTTGGCATGAGGCTCACGCAAAGCATTTGTTACCCCAACACTTCATATTCCTGATATGTGCCTGCTGTACGATATACTTGTATGAGAAAGGATCCTGTTCTCTCTGTGTTGCTTCCTTTGTGTGAAATCCCTGGTGTTCCTGCCGTCCCTCTGCTTTCCATTAAAAACTGACCACAGGTAGGTAGGCCACAACACTTTTATTCCTATTACAAGGAATGTAAACATCCCTTGTAATAGAAAAAAGAATGGCAGATTCGCTTTAAGGAGAGATCTGGGGTCAAAAAGATGCCAAATCTCTCCTTTACCTTTAAAAGATCAAAAGAATTCTGACCATTTGCTTTATATAATAAAAAAACCCTGGACTAGAAGTGACTTCATTGTGTTGCTCTGGTCCTCCAGGGCCATAGAGGCAGAGGACAGGGTGCCACTGCCTGGAGGGAGATCGGGACCTGGTGGCCGAGTACCATTGGCATTGCTCTGTAGTGTTCCCCTTTACCCCAATATATAAAAGGTTATCAGGAGCCTAAAGTAGGGGTTAAAGAGCTGTGCTACCACAGAGAATAACATTAGACCCCAGGAGAGGCAAGGGATATGGCGTGTAAGGGGGCCGTGTTAGGGAATTGACTCTTCCTGGAGTAGTATGTGCAGCATAGCGGCTCAGTGGTTAGCACATATGCCTTGCAGCACTGGGGTCCGTAGTTCACACCCCGGTCCCCCCCCACACTCTACAGACAGGCTTGTTGATTAATTGTCCCTGTTATGAGATTTTACAGAGAGTGTACAAGATGGCGGCCTCCCCTCCAACCTGATGATCGCTCTGAGCCGCAAGCAGAGAAGATCTGTAGAGAGATCCATTCACAAAAAGAAGAGTCACATCTCCCAGCAAGTTCAACATCACAAGAGAAGAGAAATGGATTTATGGAAAGAAATTTTTTTGTAATAAAACCTGTTAAATCCTGGAAGTGTCTGAGCTTTTCTCTGCCATGTGATCAGGTGGATCTCTTTGTGTTCTGTATACAGTGGGGGAAGGGTTAGAAATTGTATGGGGGAGGTAATGCTGTGTGGGGCCCCATTGAGATTTCCCCTCACTTCTGTCCTTGGAGTTTTCCCTAATGTCAGAACATGAGCGGGGGTCACTAGCACAGGAAGCGAGTGCAAACCTCCCCAATGGGGACAGGATTACCTGTTTTCATCATATATGCTCCCCTATATCCAGCTCCTATACTGACAACATCTCCAGTGTCTATCCATCTGCATATGTGAATGTCTTTGGACAACACACTGCTGCTCTCTCCACATTGCTGACTCAATTAGTGGCTATTTCTTCAGACTGGTATCTCCGGCTCTAAATCGGGGACACCATCCCTTCATTACTGGATTCAAGGGTTTCTTGAACTTTATGCCACTCTGTATTTGCTGTCACTGGATGACGCCTTTTAGGTTTTGACCATCTAGCAACCCCTGTGTGTGTGAGGAATTAATTGTGTGTGTGTAAGTGAGCCCGGGCTGTTTTATCTCATTGCGACAACATTGCCGTAACGGGGTTGATTTACTAAAGGCAAATCCACCCTGCACTACAAGTGCATTGCAAGTTCACTTGGAAGTGCAGTTGCTGTAGATCTGAGGGGAAGCTCTGAAAGGAGTGGAAGCTCTGCTGATTTTATCATCCAATCATGTGCAAGCTAAAATGCTCCCCCTCGGATCTACAGCAACTGCACTTTCAGTGCCTTTAGTAAATAACCCCCAGTGTTTTAGTATGTTTGGTGAAGGTTTTGATTATTTCCTGGCTAATTAGCCATGCTGTTATTTTTTCATGCAGCTTTTTCATATGATAAACTTTTGTACTTATTCCGCCGAGTGTGTTTTCCCATTGAAACCCTGTCTAAACCCCTTTGTTTTTTTCCTCCTGTTTTAATCCATGCTCTTCCCGCCTGCAGAATACAATAGCGCTGCTGGAAGGATTCTCCCATCAACACTGACTGTGTTGATCGGGGGAATTGAGCAATTTTCATTCCTTCCACTTCTGGTGGAAGGAAAGAAAATTGCATAATGTATGGCCTGCTTTAGAATTTGAGCTCCCTAGTCGCAGCATATTGCCGTGTACACACGGCCGGAATTTCTGAAGGAAACAGTCCGATGGGAGCTTTTCATCAGATTTTCTGACCGCGTGTATGCCCATCGGTCTTTTTCTGTCGGCATCTCCAACGAACTTTAGATTGAGAGCCTGTTTGGAAAACCTTTCTATCAGATGTATGAAATTCTGACACGCAAAATTCCGACACATGCTCGGAAACAATTCGACGCATGCTTGGAAGCATTAAACTTCCCTTTTATAGTGCCGTCGAACGTGTTGTATGTTACGGTGTTATTGACCGGAATTTGGTGTGACCGTGTGTAGGCGAAACAGTTTGAGCGAAATTCCGTTGGAATTCCAATGGGAAAACCATCATAACTTTTTCCGACGAGAATTCTGATCGTGTGTACGCGGCATATCTCTAAACGAAGGGTGCAGACTGGTAGCTACAGATATCAGTAAAGAAGCCCATCAGTTACCTCTTCACCTGCACTGTTATTACTCAGTTGCCATCTGATGTTTCAGCAGAGTTGCAAATTTGTCACGATCTACTTTATCATGAAACAACTTTTACATGTGATCCCCATGTAGACCTAACACAGTGGGGTTGATTTACTAAAGGGAAAAAGTTGCTCCAGAGCTTAGTAAACAAGCAGAAGCTCTGCTGACTTCCATCATCCAATCATGTGCAAGCAATAATGCTGTTTTTTTTAATTTTCCTTGCACAGGGTTTGGGTACTCTTTGCAAAGTCAAGCCTTACCTCATTTACTAAGCTCTGGAGCAATTGCACCTGCAAACTGCACAGTCTATTTGCCTTTAGTAAATCAACCTCGGTGTCTCTGCTAGATAATTTTCCAAGCAATCAGATAAATATGCAGTTTAATTATGTATGTGGGTACTGTGTAAGCCACCAAAGTACTTGTATGTTTTTTTTTAAGTCACTTCTGTGATCCAGGCACCCCTGCCAGAAAATGTAACTACCGAAGACCTCACTTTTCACAGTGCATTTAAAGAGGAACTTCACTTGTTTTTACAAAAGTAGAAGATACTGTAGCTGCTGATTTCTAAGAAAGACAAATCTACCAGTCTGCAAGGTCCAGCATTATCTTCCTAGTGTTACACCGGCTCCTGAAGAGCACACACTATGTGTTTTTCAAACTTAAGGTTACACCTGAACTGCAGTTTGGTTTGGGTACAATTGTCTTAATTTGGACCTCAGCATAAGTCTGACTGGACTATGAGATATTCAGCCTGACCACAGGGGGCACTGTCTCTTCTGGAAGGCATGGAACTAGGGTCTGGTTGGGTGCTTAAGTTACTCTTTCTTAGAGCCCGCCTAGTGGGAGTGGCGCTCTTGCTGTGCTTTCTGGGAGAGGGTATTTAAGATGTGGATGTCATGTGGTTTGGGGTTACCGGTCCAGAAGGATGTACTGACTTCATGGTCCTGGTCTTCCTGACCAGCCCCCAGGAAGGCTATGCCCTGGGGTGTGGATCCACCTGATCTTGTTGTCTCAGGGCTGGCTAGGGAGGGGGGGGGAAATAGGATTGGCGCTATACCCTTTGACACTTTGGCTAGCCCGAGGCAAAGTAACTAAAGGAGGATTCTGAGGTGTTTGGGTGCCGTCTCTGGTTTGGGAGAGACCCAGTGACTTCACGCTATCCAGGGGAGGACTCTTCAGAAGAAGGCCATGTACGGTGTGGGTTTCTTAGCAAGAGCCTAGAGGAGCTGAAGTACCCAAGAGAATCCGGTCTTGTGGATATCGCCAAGATGGCTGAAAGATACAGGTATCACAAGAGTGTTCTACAAGTTTAGGAATGGAGAAATTCGGTGAGAAAATCTAATTCATAGGGCACCTCATCCCAAAATTTATGAAGAAAATATGAGTCTAGGGAGGAGTGGATTATTACGGTGCCTAATAATGATAGGATATGACATGAGGTACCAAAATTAGAAACAATTAGGTGCAATATATGGCATAAAAGTTTAACATAAATTATTTAAAAAAAATATATTCATAAAATTATGTATTATCAAAATTAATACACAACACAATACAATCGATAAAATAGTCGTCTACTCAAAGTGATATAGTCGAAATTTAATCGCTGGTCAAGAGAGTCCCAACATGTTTTGCCATTACCATAGCTTCTTCAGGGGAACCATTTTTTTGACCCACAGGAGGACGAACAATAGCTATAAAAATAGTAACAAATAAACAGACAATTATTTTACAAATTATGATTAATAGAATACCGATTTTTACCTTAGCCAAGGTAATTATATATATATATATATATATATATATATATTAGTAATCGAAGTTAAAAATGGGCAGAAGAAAAGTGAGATTAAGCTTGATAGAGAAACATTGTTCATAATTAAATACATACCCCTGGCTTATTCACAAGCCTGCAATTGATGAGGCGCTCTCACGGGGGGGGGGGGGGAAGAATGAAACATCCATCCCTACGTATCGCCAATGGTGGCTGCAGGGGGTAGAGGAGAGACCGAACAACACAATTGTTATTAAGGGGATTAAATATACGTAATGTGGTATGCAGGGGAAATATGTACCTCATACATACCTAATGTAGGGGAACTACATATCAGAAACACCGAAAATTTGGAAAAATTTGGGATAACAAAGGACACACTGTGAGGCAACCTGGATGCACACAAAGGTACAGAAAAAACCCAAAATGCATAACCATAAAACAGGGGGCCAATTAAGGATAACGAAACAAAGGAATTAAATAAGTAGTCCATAAATGAGCTCACCTGAGCCCTGATAGGGAGTTCTATGTGTGTTCACCAGCCGAAGGCAATGGTTGATCTCCAACATAAAAACCTAGCCTGAACAAGGGCTGTACAAAAAGCAGAAATGCTTAATGATAAAGCCCCTAGTAATACAAAAAGAAAGATATATATATAATCAGAAGATGTAATAAACCAACAACAGGGAAGGCTGAAAAGGTGTGGATCACAGTCAGCCTAAACCTAAAAACTAACCTTGTTTCCGTGTGCTACACAAGACGGCGTCTCCTGAGAACCAGCAACCAGCCCAAGGCTGGAGGGTATTGTATACCCCCCACTCTATCAGCGCTCGAGCGTAGAAGTCAGCGACGAGTGACGTCAGCGGCACCCTGCGCAGTCGCCAGATGTAGGCGCCGACAGAGAGCGGACTAAACACTCTCTGTGCGGCCGCCCGCTCCGTCCCCTAAGCCTACAATCTCCAGAGTTCTTAGCGGAAAACATTACGTCATCACAATAATGTGCTTGACGCGAATGTTAGCGCTGAGAGTGCGAAGTGAAATAAGATGAATGCTCCGGAATAGGAATACCGGACGGGGGAGTGGGGAAGTCAAAACGGGGCAGGCATAAATAGGCACAGAAATTGCTGTAACGGGCACTGTTTCCACAATACGGTGCCGGAGCGTCCATACAGGCACCAGGAGGTGAAGAACCAAGCTGGTCCACCCGAAGGGAGCTATATCACCAAGTGGGACACGGGAAGAAAAGCCAGGGGCAGCAAAAACGATAAAGAAACAGAGTGACCATGTAATAAATGTACTGCCAACTAATTAAATCGACAAAGTACTCAAATACAAATTGGGTAATTATAACAAGTTACCAAAGGGAAGGTCAGGCGGTACTCAATAAAGGAGTGTATAGTGTATATATGTGGAAAATTTGTATAATGTTATAAAAGGCAAATAAAAGAAAATAGGGGGTAATAGCCAAAGAACCAAAGTCAAATTCCACAAAGTCCAAAGTATATGAATGACAAAAAAGAAAAATTAATTAATTCTGCAAGTTTAGTTTTCCTACGTGTTCTACAACAACGTCTGTGGCAGAGACTTGTTCCTGATTAACCACTTGCTTACTGGGCACTTAAACCCCCCTCCTGCCCAGACCAATTTTCAGCTTTCAGCACTGATGCACTTTGAATGACAATTGCGCGGTCATACAACACTGTACCCAAATGAAATTTTTATAATTTTTTTCCCACAAATAGAGCTTTCTTTTGGTGGTATTTAATTACAGCTGGGAGTTTTATTTTTTGCTAAACAAACAAAAAAAGATGCAAAAAAAAATAAAAAATCATGTTTAATAGTTTGTTATAAAATTTTGCAAACAGGTAATTTTTCTCCTTCATTGAAGTGCGCTGATGAGGCGGCACTGATAGGCTGCACTGGTGGGCACTGATAGGCTGCATTGGTGGGCACTGATAGGCTGCATTGGTGGGCACTGATAGGCTGCACTGGTGGGCACTGATAGGCTGCACTGGTGGGCACTGATAGGCTGCACTGGTGGGCACTAATAGGCTGCACTGGTGGGCACTGATAGGCATAGTTAAGGCGGCACTAATAGGCACAGATAAGGCGGCACCGATGGGCAAAATAAATATAAAATAAAAAATCATGTTTAATAGTTTGTTATAAAATTTTGCATACAGGTCATTTTTCTCCTTCATTGAAGTGCGCTGATGAGGCGGCACTGATAGGCTGCACTGGTAGGCACTGATAGGCTGCATTGGTGGGCACTGATAGGCTGCACTGGTGGGCACTGATAGGCATAGTTAAGGTGGCACTAATAGGCACAGATAAGGTGGCACCGATAGGCACAGATAAGGCGGTACTGATGGGCACAGATAAGGCGGCATTGATGGGCAAAGATGGGCACAGATAAGATGGCACGGATGGGTGGCATGGATGGGTGGCACTAAGGGGCACTGATCAGTACCACTGATAGATGGGACTGATAGGTGGCTCTGATAGGTGGCACTGATGGGCAGCACTGATGGACACTGGTAGATGACACTGATGGGCACGGATATGTGGCACTGGGGTGCAGCACCATTGTTGAGGCAGATTGTGGGCACTGCTGGGTGGCACTGTGGGCACTGCTGGGTGGCACTATGGGCACTGCTGGGTGGCACTGTGGGCACTGCTGGGTGGCACTGACGGGGGCAATTATTTATTAATGAGGTGGCACTGGCAGGGGGCAGGTGGGCACTGGCAGGGCTGGCATCAGTCCCGATCATGGCCGCCGGTGATCGGCTCTTTTTTTTTCTCCTCGCGCTGTCAGCGCGAGGAGGAATAATAGCCGATTACCGGCTCCGTTGTATCACATGATCAGCTGTCATTGGCTGACAGCTGATCACGTAGTAAGGGGTCGGGATCGACCCCTTGCTCGGATCCGTCATCAGGCGAGTCTCATAGACTTGCTGATCACAGAGAGCGCCGCGCGCACCCCTCAGAGGGCGGGCAGGCCGCTCGTGCACGGGACGACGTCAATAGACGTAGTCCCGGCAAAGGAGGTCTGCGCTGTAGCCGTCATTTGGCTATAGTGCGGATCTCTAGTGGTTAGCACCTTGTTGGCTGCTAGGCCTTGTGAGAGAGGGACTGTCCAACTTGAGTGAACATCCAGCTGCGAATGGCTATTCTCTGAATGCAGTCAAAGTAAGCAAGTGCTTCAATATTGACTTTGACACTAAAGCCGCGTACACGCGATCAAACAATGCGGTGGAAAAGTCCAGCAGACTCAAGTCCGCCGGACAATCCGCCCATGTGTGGGCTCCAGCGGACTATTTTGACCCAAAAGTCCAGCGGACTAAGAAAGTAGTTTTGCACATCAGATACAGAAGACCGGGCCACCGCTTGTAAAAGAGCTAGAAGTGCAGTGGCCCGGCAAAAAGAACCGAAGAGGGGGACAAGACCCCCCGAAGTCGGAAGAAGAGGGCGGCGGCGAAGAAGAAAGCTGGACTCCTCCGCTAGTAACAGAGCTAGCAGAACATAGTGGAGGAGTCCGGCGAGAAGACCCCCGAAGACGGAAGAAGACCCCCGGAGCTGTGCAATAAACTAAAATCTTGGAACACTACTTCCATTGAAAATGAGCTCATGAATTCAATGGGACCCACTAAATCAATAAGTGGGTAATAAAACCCTGACAGATGCCAATACCAAGCAGAGGCTTGATGCTGAAGCATTTCAGAAAATCTTTCCTTCAAAGGATAAGTTCACTTTTTAAAAAAAAATTATAAATGCACAGGTAAAAAAAAAAGAATTTTTTTAAATTTATTTTTTGGAGCCTGTAAAGCATTGCACCAGCGATCAGCTGATTGCTCATGCCATGCAGGTCTCCTGCAGACCCGTCAGTGTTTCTGAGTGCCCGTATGGGCAAGCAGCTACACTGACAGGAAGAATCAATGAACTACCACGGCGATCCACGGCACCGTGGTAGTTCATTGAGAACTGCAAACTGACATCTGCAAAGGTTGTTGGTACTTGTAGTTCATTCGTTCACAGAACTCGATGAATGAATGGCGTGACTGTGTGGGCAGAGCCCTGCATGGGCATGCTAAGACTGCAGGATTGGGAACATGTTACATGTTCCATCCTAAAAGCAGGTTCCCAAAAGGTGAACTTATCCTTTAAAGAGGAAGTAAACCCTGATGAGTTTCCTCCCTTTTTCATTCCCTGCAAAGGCAAAGCATAATAGACTACTATGCATCGCATAGTAGCCCATTATGTGTCACTTACCTGACACAGGAGCCAGCGATGTCACCACTGTCCCCTGTAGTCTGGCGCATCCATCTTCTCGGTGGGGTCTCGCAGCTCCGCCGCTGTCATTTGGCGAAGCCGTGATGATGTCACTCCCGCGGATGCGCATGGGAGCTGACACACGCGGCATCGTGCGGCATTGATGATGCCACGCTCAGTGCGCCTGCGTGCCGTTGTCTATGGCGCATGCGCCGTATACAGCAGTGCCTGTCTTCGGGCAAATATCTCCTAAACCGTATAGGTTTAGGAGATATTTCTTGGACCTACAGGTAAGCCTTAATCTAGGCTTACCTGTAGGTCAAAGTGGTTTGTAAGGGTTTACAACCACTTTAACATTCACAGCAGTTAAAATAACCTTAACATAGAATTCCAGGCCAAGCCTATGTAGTCTTAAATATGAACTTTATTTATTTTAGTTTGACACTACAGCGATACCACATGTGTGAGACTTCCACAGCCTGGCCACATACAGAGGCCGAGTACAGCCAAGCAAGGCCGAGCATGCCCGGGCACGGCTGGGTATCACCGAGTATTGCAGGGTATCACCGAGTATGGCTGGGTATGGCAGGGTATTGTTGGGTATGGCAGTTTATGACAGAGTATTGGCAGGGCATTGATGGGTATTGCAGAGTATTGGCAGGGCATTGCAGAGTATTGGCAGGGTATTGCTAGCTAATAGTTTGTTATAAAATTTTGCAAACAGGTAATTTTTCTCCTTCATTGATATGCACTGATGAGGCGGCACTGATAGGGTCAGCTAAGACGACACTGATAGGCATAGATAAGGTGGCACTGATAGGGACAGATAAGGCGGTATTAATGGGCACAGATAAGGCAGCACTGATGGCCACTGATAAGATGGCACTGATGGGTACCACTGATGGCCACCGATAGGTACCAATGATGGGCAGCACTGTTGTTGAGGCACTGATTGTGGGCACTGGTAGGCGGCACTGTTGCCTATTGCTAGGTGGCATTTTCGGAATCTGCGTGTGCTGTGTACTGCACATGCGCAGTACACAGCGGACACTATCCGATGGGGGACCATATATGATAGGACACCGGTGTAGCAGTAAGATGGGTATCCCATGAAATGTGGTATCCTCTGCTACTACTGCTCATGTGCCGATTTCAGACAAGTGGTATGACAGGATCGATGAGATCCTGGGAGCTCTGCCCTTCCGGGGGGTGAGTGACAAGCTGAGTGCGCATGTGCAGTTCACTTCCCGTGGGCACCTGGAGGTCTAGTGTGTGGTTTAGTGGAGTTATAATTGGAGGAAACGTTTTGTTTTGTTTTTGTCGCTCATTTTAATCACATTGCAATGTGTAATGTCTGCTCCTCTACAGCTTTCTACTGTATATTACAGCTACCCAGATACAGAGACCCATTATTATTTATTGAGGTATAGATATATAATATTTCTATCACAATATGTAATGGGCTGTATATATTTATCATTCCTGCAGACCACTTCAGAACCCAAGTTCGCACTAATGCAGCCTCAAACCCCCCCCCCCCCCCTCCCCCCCCCAAATGCATAACCTCCTTTTTTTTTTACTACTTTTTTCTTCCTTAAAAGGATATTTTTTTTACACTGTGGTGTATACAGCTATATATATATATATATATATATATATATACACACACAGTGGAAAAAAAACGCAAATCGCGGCCAAAATTGCGGTAAAAACACAGTAAAAAAGCGGTACTTGCGTTTTTGATGTGGGTCCATTGACTTCTATTACATGCAAAACGCTGCATTTTGCATGAAAAAAAGTCCCCGACCTTTCCAAAAACACAGAGGCACAAAAATGCATTAATGTGAACATGTTCCATAGGAACTCATGTTAAAAAAAAATTCCCTGCATTTCTGCAAAATGCATCAAAAAACGCGTTAGTGTGAATCAAGCCTTAAGGCCCGTACACACGGTCACAAAATCTGAAGATAAACTCCGTCCGATGAACGATCTGCCAATTTTCTCAACGTTAGTATGTTGCTTTTGACAGCCGATTACGAATTTTCAGCAGACAAAAACTGCATGAGCAGGCTTGAAAGATTTTTGTCTGATGTGACCACAACGTCCGATTTTTCTTTTCATTTGTACAGTTTTCTGACCAAAAAATAAAAATCTGAAGAGCAAGACTAGGCATGCTCAGAAACGAAAGAACACGTACAAAACAATTCAACACATTACGTCACTTCTGACGTTAAATTCTGTCGTCAGAAAATTTTCTGATGGTGAATATCCTCTTCACTTTCGATTTGAGACAAAAAACTGCCGAAAATCCGTCCAATAATCTGACCGTGTGTACAAGGCTTTACTGCCCCCGGCTGCAAGTATACACAAGACCTAGCTGGAGGAAGAGTGTGCAGAAGGCTTTGCAATGCCGTTTTAACACTTTTTAGGCATATTTGTAAAATAAAACAATAAATGCACATTTTTTGGGGGGCAAAATGTAGGTTCGTTTTTGTTTTGTTTTTTGGAAAAGATGCAATAAGTCAACCACATCAGCTCAGAATTATTCAAGTTTCCTTTTTTAAAATGTATTTATTTCTTTATTTTCTTGCCCCCCCCATGTTTTTTTTTTAATCACCTGTTACCAGCCTGTTCACTTGAACCCACCCAGCCGGACACCTGCTGTCTGTACATCTGCATGTCAAATGGGATCAATGACACGCTGCAGATTCACTACAATTTATGGCCGACCCTCCCTGTGATCCATTTCACGCTTCACATGAAAAGAGTATGGCACAACTGCAAACCTACCAAGACATGGCCGTCCACCTAAACTGACAGGCCGGGCAAGGAGATCATTAATCAGAGAAGCAGCCATGAGGCCCATGGTAACTCTGGAGGAGCTGCAAAGAGCCACAGCTCAGGTGGGAAAAACTGTCCTCAGGACAACTATTAAGCCTCATACACATGATTGGATTTTCCACAGCCAAAACCTCAGACTTTTGTCCAAAGGGCGTTGATCAAGAACTTGTCTTGCATACAAACGGCAAAGAATTGTCAGCCAAGAAACACAAACGTAGTGACGTACTACGTGGTTTTTCAGCTCTTTAGCACCACCCTTTGGGCTCCTCTGCTAATTTCGTGTTAGTAGATTGGTAAGGTGGATAAGTCTGGCAGCAGCATTCATGATAGACTGAAGAGGGGATTCGTGCTTTTCATTTTGCCCTTTTCAGTTAGTTTCTGAATGGCCATTCGTCAACCATACATGTTGGTGGAATCAGAGGAGATAACGTGTTATTTATTATTGGCCTTGGAGTTACTGCTTTGACCCAAGTCCAGTCCAGGAACAGGAGGAGTAGGATTTCTTGGACCAAAAATTGGTTACTTTATTAATCGTGGCCAATTATGCCATATGCCTTTGCTGCGGGAGCTCCGGGAGAATAATCTGGATGATTTTAGAAATTATTCCCTGCTTTCACTAACTCTTGGCATTGTTGACCCTCTATATTGAGAAGCAGGACACATGCATGAGGCTTTTATTTTATTTTTTGATTGAATAATAATGATTTCATTTAATTGAATTTAACTCTGTCTCCTCCGCTCCATTTCTTCTTTCTGTGGGGTTACCCCAAGGCTCTGTTCTTGGACCCCTTCTCTTCTCTATCTACACCTCCTCCCTTGATCACTTGATAACCGCCCATTGCTTCCAATACCACTTATATGCAGATGATACCCAAATCTATCTGTCTACTCCTCACCTCACTCCTTCAGTCTCCTCTCGCATTACTAACTTGCTAACTGACATATCAGAATGGATGTTGCACCACTTAATCTCTCTAAAACTGAGCTATTAATATTCCCCCCGCCTATGCCCCCCTCCATGACTTTTCCATCAAAATCAACAATGCAACCATCAGGCCCTCCCCTCACTCCAGGGTACTCGGTGTAATCCTAGACTCTGACTTGTCATTTCAGCCCCAAGTCCAATCGTTGTCAAAAGTTTGTAGAATTCACCTCCATAACATCTCTAAAATTCACCCCTTTTTAACAAATGAAACCACCAACTCTTCATTCACTCCCTTCTTGTTTCTCGCCTTGACTATTGCAACTCCCTTCTCATTGGCCTGCCTCTCCATAGGCTCCTCCCCTCTTCAGTCTATCATAAATGCTGCTGCCAACTTATCCACCTTACCCGGTATAAAGAGTAAACCGCGCTATTCAAACACAAAATAATATTATATAAATTCCCTACAAGCAGCAACCCTAATCGTAATACTCCGATAACAAACTAAATAGGTGAACAAAGTGAGCTGCGCTAAAAACAAAAAAATTAGTCTTTCTAAAAACGAATCATAAAAAAACATCAATAGTCATGAGAGAAAAAAAAATAGTAATTGCTGGTGACAAAAATAGATGCAAATAATTAGATTAGTTAAATCAACCAATTAATTAAATGCAAATAATTAAATTATATAAGTGAATAATATCTTTTCATCGTATAAGTGAAAAAAATGTTTTTAAATCAGAACCAATAATGAAATTAGCATAAATTGTATAACCCTTATATATAAATCATATACATTAAAAAAGATAAACCTACACACCAATGAATTAATTGTAGTGAATAAGCAAAGAAAAAATTAACAAAAAATATGCATTGAATAAAAAAGAAGAAAAAAACTGAAAAAATTGTCCAAAGAATAGTGTTGGTTCTTCAAAGGTGATATTATGGAGTAGACACCCACAAATTCCTGTGTGAAAAACAATCCAAACAATCCTCCACCAGTGAGAAGAGGGGCCGCTTACCAGAGTTATAGATCTTAGTGTCAATGAGATCAACAGAGCAACAGCACAGAAGTTATGGATGAACCGTCACAGGCACCACACAGCTTTTATCTCCAATATGAAGCCTCCAGACAGGGAACGAGGGTATCGTGGATCATATAAAAAATCAAAAGGCACTCGCATAGCGTAAAACCACTTACTTTAATGGAATAAAATATAAAATATTACACTCACATGTGCATAGAAGAAAACGATCGTATAAATAAAACGAGCCGGCCGGGACTCGTGTGCCACCCGCACTTCCTAGTTGGGCGTAGAACGCGGAGACGTCAGAACGCCTATCTCCCTACGCGCGTTTCGTCTCCAACGGACATGTTCACGGGATGCGGGACGGCGTTCTGACGCACCGCCTATATACCAAATCATAAACAAAACAGCCTCGGTCTGAGCTCCATGCTGTCTCCCAATCCACCATATTAGGTGAGGGAAAGAGGACAAAAATACCAATATCATCACCTAATCCGCCATTTTGCATGAGGGAAAAAGAATAAAAATTTGCCCTACTACCACATGAAGCCAGACCATTTGGTGAGAAGTATCTCAAAGCTTGAAATGATGTGGATACATAAATTAAGAAGTTATACCCCTCATGGCCTTAACATTGAAGTAGACGTAAATGCGTTCATTGACAATGCTTGAACAACATATAACTGGTTTGAATAGCTTATATAATTTAGGCTCCCTGTTTTTTCTTGGATTGTAAACTTGGTGTGAGTTCCATGAGTCCTCGCTAAGGGATTTTTGTTTTTACAGTTTTTTGTTTTTGCTTTTTACCTGGGGCATCATCATATATTTTTTCTATGGTGTTGGCATATTTTAATTATACAACTAATAATGTATTAATATTCAGATATATAAAATATTATATATCTTTGCCATATAAGCCCCTTTGCCTATCTATTCGGATTGTTTTGCCTGTGTTGATTCGCTGTTAAGTATCAGATAAGACCAGAACTGTGTGGACTGCAACAGAGGAAACCCAAACGTGTATAAGTGAAATATGATTTATTAAAGAAAGTGAATAATATAAATACAACCACACAGTGCAATAAACCAACCAACAAAGACCCCCAAACAACAACAGACAGATATGTACAATAAATGGGAAATGCAAGGACCGTAAACGATAGGCAGGCCAGGGTCATACACAGGGAGATCAGCAGATAAACAAGGGCAGTCCAGAATCAGAGTCACAAGCCAGGCCAAGGTCATAAAATGGGGTAAGGAACACAGGACAGGGAGAGGATGGACGGATCAGACTGCAGGATAGGGATAATGGTAACAGGTGGGACAGGGTAGGGACCAGGACAGGGAAACAGGATAAGAACCACGGGTCACAGGTTCAGGTATAGAATCAGGATCGCAAGCAGCAGGTCAGGGCACAAGGAACAATACCAAGGCGAGGTGTGTGTGCACCTGCCGGGTATTTATAATGGCTGCTGTCAGTCATGTGACGCCTGACTGCAGAAGGCAATACCTGCTCCATACTGCCAGGATCCCTCCGCTGGTGGACACCAGTACTGTGGACCAAAGATGACATAATTCCAGCAGGAGACACCTGCTGGTGGATCGCAGTACTGCATGCCAAATGATTGATATTACCAGCGGAGGGAACCTTTCCTGACAGTACCCCCCCTCAAAGGAGCGACCTCCGGACGCTCCAACTAGCAGTTGCTGGGGAAAGTCCATTGCGTCAAGCTGGGCTATGAGCAAAGTCACATCAGGTTGGGTAACGGGCACTTCAAGCAGGGCAGCAGACAGAAGCACATCGGACCGGGAAGCTGGCACATCGGGCTGGAAGGCAGGCAGCGGCACGTCAGGCTGGAAGGCGGGCAGCGGCACGTCAGGCTGGAAAGCGGGCAGCGGCACGTCAGGCTGGAAGGCGGGCAGCGGCACGTCAGGCTGGAAGGCGGGCAGCGGCACGTCAGGCTGGAAGGCGGGCAGCGGCACGTCAGGCTGGAAGGCGGGCAGCGGCACGTCAGGCTGGAAGGCGGGCAGCGGCACGTCAGGCTGGAAGGCGGGCAGCGGCACGTCAGGCTGGAAGGCGGGCAGCGGCACGTCAGGCTGGAAGGCGGGCAGCGGCACGTCAGGCTGGAAGGCGGGCAGCGGCACGTCAGGCTGGAAGGCGGGCAGCGGCACGTCAGGCTGGAAGGCGGGCACTGGGACGTCAAGCTGGAAGGCGGGCACTGGGACGTCAAGCTGGAAGGCGGGCACTGGGACGTCAAGCTGGAAGGCGGGCACTGGGATATCAAGCTGGAAGGCAGGCACTGGGATGTCAGGCACATCAGACTGGAAGGCGTCGGACTGCAAGGCCGGGACATTAGACTGGAAGGAATCGGACTGCAAGGCCGGGACATCAGACTGGAAGGAATCGGACTGCAAGGCCGGGACATCAGACTGGAAGGAATCGGACTGCAAGGCCGGGACATCAGACTGGAAGGAATCGGACTGCGAAGCCGGGACATCAGACTGGAAGGAATTGGACTGCGAGGCCGGGACATCAGACTGCGAGGCCGGGACATCAGACTGCGAGGCCGGGACATCAGACTGCGAGGCCGGGACATCAGACTGCGAGGCATCAGACTGCAAGGCCAGGACATCAGACTGGAAGGCCAGGACATCAGACTGGAAGGCCAGGACATCAGACTGGAAGGCATCAGACTGGAAGGCCGGGACATCAGACTGGAAGGCCGGGGCATCAGACTGGAAGGCATCAGACTGGAAGGCCGGGGCATCAGACTGGAAGGCATCAGACTGGAAGGCCGGGGCATCAGACTGGAAGGCATCAGACTGGAAGGCCGGGGCATCAGACTGGAAGGCATCAGACTGGAAGGCCGGGGCATCAGACTGGAAGGCATCAGACTGGAAGGCCGGGGCATCAGACTGGAAGGCATCAGACTGGAAGGCCGGGGCATCAGACTGGAAGGCATCAGACTGGAAGGCCGGGGCATCAGACTGGAAGGCCGGGGCATCAGACTGGAAGGCAGACTGGAAGGCCGGGGCATCAGACTGGAAGGCATCAGACTGGAAGGCCGGGACATCAGACTGGAAGGCATCAGACTGGAAGGCCGGGGCATCAGACTGGAAGGCCGGGGCATCAGACTGGAAGGCAGACTGGAAGGCCGGGCATCAGACTGGAAGGCATCAGACTGGAAGGCCGGGGCATCAGACTGCAAGACATCAGACTGGAAGGCCGGGACATCAGGCTGCAAGGCGTCTGGCTGGAAGGCCGGGACATCAGGCTGCAAGGCGTCTGGCTGGAAGGCCGGGACATCAGGCTGCAAGGCGTCTGGCTGGAAGGCCGGGACATCAGGCTGCAAGGCGTCTGGCTGGAAGGCCGGGACATCAGGCTGCAAGGCGTCTGGCTGGAAGGCCGGGACATCAGGCTGCAAGGCGTCTGGCTGGAAGGCCGGGACATCAGGCTGCAAGGCGTCTGGCTGGAAGGCCGGGACATCAGGCTGCAAGGCGTCTGGCTGGAAGGCCGGGACATCAGGCTGCAAGGCGTCTGGCTGGAAGGCCGGGACATCAGGCTGCAAGGCGTCTGGCTGGAAGGCCGGGACATCAGGCTGCAAGGCGTCTGGCTGGAAGGCCGGGACATCAGGCTGCAAGGCGTCTGGCTGGAAGGCCGGGACATCAGGCTGCAAGGCGTCTGGCTGGAAGGCCGGGACATCAGGCTGCAAGGCGTCTGGCTGGAAGGCCGGGACATCAGGCTGCAAGGCGTCTGGCTGGAAGGCCGGGACATCAGGCTGCAAGGCGTCTGGCTGGAAGGCCGGGACATCAGGCTGCAAGGCGTCTGGCTGGAAGGCCGGGACATCAGGCTGCAAGGCGTCTGGCTGGAAGGCCGGGACATCAGGCTGCAAGGCGTCTGGCTGGAAGGCCGGGACATCAGGCTGCAAGGCGTCAGGCTGGAGCAGGTTGGTTGATGTGGAGGCAGGTTGCGTTACTGGCAGGATCAAATGGGTAGGAAAGAACTTCCGTCTCTTTTTAGATTTAGCTACTGAAGGCCTGTAGGTAGCTGCAGATCTATAGGTAGGGGATGAAGCAAACTGGAGAGAAGGGTTGGAATATGGCAGGGAAGAGGTAACAGTGGCTGGGGGAAGTTCTTGAGGAATAGTGGGCCATGGGAAAGAGGCAGTTGGATTAAAGGCAGGATATTTGCAGCAGGAAGAAACAGGGTATTGATATTTGGTGGGGAGTAGAGTATATTGGGCTGAAACTGAGGTTGCCATAGGTGATGGAGGAAGAGTTTCTTGGGCAGGCAGGTGTTTGGTAGCAGAGATGGTTTGTTGTGGGCTGGCTGTGGCTGATTGCAAAATACCAGACCATGCTAAAAGTAGTGGTTGCACAAACTGCGGGTTACATACTGCCTGTCTGACAAGGGATTGTACGGAATCAACACATTCTATTATCATCTGTTGGGAACAGGCTGTGTAATGCTCAAAAAAGTAAGGGGAATCATCTTCCAGAAGCCATACCAGTGATGTGACTTGATTAATACTGAAAGGGGGAGAAAAATCATCATGGCCCCCTGGGATGCAGGGCAGGGCCAGCTCTGTGCAGATTTGAATTAACGGCTGAACATCCCCAAACAACATACAGCCCTGATCAACCCAGGAGTGAGCTAAACGAATGGTTTCCAACAGCTGATCACTGGTCCACCCTTTCAGTGTCTGGCGGAGATAGTCACCACTCTCAAACGCCAACAAAGCATAATAACGAATCACTTCTAAATTCATTTCTGTAAGCAACCTGAACCAAGATGGTTCCTCTGTGTAGCCACTTCTGGTCAGGGATGGCCTTGGTATTCTGTTAAGTATCAGATAAGACCAGAACTGTGTGGACTGCAACAGAGGAAACCCAAACGTGTATAAGTGAAATATGATTTATTAAAGAAAGTGAATAATATAAATACAACCACACAGTGCAATAAACCAACCAACAAAGACCCCCAAACAACAGACAGATATGTACAATAAATGGGAAATGCAAGGACCGTAAACGATAGGCAGGCCAGGGTCATACACAGGGAGATCAGCAGATAAACAAGGGCAGTCCAGAATCAGAGTCACAAGCCAGGCCAAGGTCATAAAATGGGGTAAGGAACACAGGACAGGGAGAGGATGGACGGATCAGACTGCAGGATAGGGATAATGGTAACAGGTGGGACAGGGTAGGGACAAGGACAAGGAAACAGGATAAGAACCACGGGTCACAGGTTCAGGTATAGAATCAGGATCGCAAGCAGCAGGTCAGGGCACAAGGAACAATACCAAGGCGAGGTGTGTGTGCACCTGCCGGGTATTTATAATGGCTGCTGTCAGTCATGTGACGCCTGACTGCAGAAGGCAATACCTGCTCCATACTGCCAGGATCCCTCCGCTGGTGGACACCAGTACTGTGGACCAAAGATGACATAATTCCAGCAGGAGACACCTGCTGGTGGATCGCAGTACTGCATGCCAAATGATTGATATTACCAGCGGAGGGAACCTTTCCTGACATTCGCATTTAATATTATTCTGTATATATATTTTTTTATTAAATATTATTTTAATTAATACTATTTTTTACTAAAATTAAAGGGGGAGGAGGGGATTCCCTCCGATAAGAGACGAGCCCTTTTTTCTTATGAAAAGTTTCTTATAAAAAGTTTTTCATATTTAATGTATTTTTTATGTTTTTTTTTTTTTTTAATTTATGATTCCCAGGTAACTCTGATGGTTATGGGCAGAGGTCTGGCTTTATGTGGTAGTAGAGCAAATTTTTATTCTTTTTCCCTCATGCAAAATGGCAGATTAGGTGATGATATTGGTATTTTTGTCCTCTTTCCCTCACCTAATATGGTGGATTGGGAGACAGCATGGAGCTCAGACCGAGGCTGTTTTGTTTATGATTTGGTATATAGGCAGTGCGTCAGAACGCCGCCCCGCATCCCGTGAACACGTCTGTTCGAGACGAAACGCGCGTAGGGAGATAGGCGTTCTGACGTCTCTGCGTTCTACGCCCAACTAGGAAGTGCAGGCGGCACACGAGTCCCGGCCGGCTCGTTTTATTTATACGATCGTTTTCTTCTATGCACATGTGAGTGTAATATTTTATATTTTATTCCATTAAAGTAAGTGGTTTTACGCTATGCGAGTGCCTTTTGATTTTTTATATGATCCACGATACCCTCGTTCCCTGTCTGGAGGCTTCGTATTGGAGATAAAAGCTGTGTGGTGCCTGTAACGGTTCATCCATAACTTCTGTGCTGTTGCTCTGTTGATCTCATTGACACTGAGATCTATAACTCTGGTAAGCGGCCCCTCTTCTCACTGGTGGAGGATTGTTTGGATTGTTTTTCACACAGGAATTTGTGGGTGTCTACTCCATAATATCACCTTTGAAGAACCAACACTATTCTTTGGACAATTTTTTCAGTTTTTTTCTTCTTTTTTATTCAATGCATATTTTTTGTTAATTTTTTCTTTGCTTATTCACTACAATTAATTCATTGGTGTGTAGGTTTATCTTTTTTAATGTATATGATTTATATATAAGGGGTATACAATTTATGCTAATTTCATTATTGGTTCTGATTTACATCACCAATCTTGTCTCCAAATATCACCCAAATCGTCCCCTCCGCTATTCTCAAGACCTCCTACTCTCAAGCTCTCTCGTCTCCTCCTCCCATGCTCGTCTCTAGGACTTCTCCAGAGCCTCTCCCATCCTCTGGAACTCACTACCTCCACTGGTCCGTCTATCCCCTACTCTTGCTACCTTCAGGTGATCCCTGAAAACTCATCTCTTCAGGGAAGCCTATCACGTCTCCAACTAATCTCCTACCACTTCCATCAGCTCAGTCCCCACAGTTATAACCTTTTGTACCACCTGCCCCACCCTGTTAGATTGTAAGCTCTTCTGAGTAGGGCCCTCTTAATCCTCTTGTATTTTATTGTATTGTAACTATATTGTCTCCTTTTATATTGTAAAGCAGTGCATAAATTGTTGGCGCTATATAAATCCTGTATAATAATAATAATAATTTAATGTGGTATATTTTCTATATGTTTGGATGCATAGAATGCATTTCTGGTTAAGTTCTATTGGCAGATAGCATGTCTAATTTTATTTGTTTTCTTTTTTTAATGCACAATAAAAATATTGTGTAGAATAATACATGGCTGTGTGTTTTACTTCAAATGACAGTTTGGGAGTAGGCAGTTACATTTAAAAAAATACAATGTAAAATTGACAAGGGACACCAACATAGTTGTATCTTTGATCTTAAAAACTACGGGATAATGGTGTTGTGGTAACTTGCACCAAAAAAATAAATAAATAACAAGCATAATAATATTATTCTTGATATAACTAGAAAAAAAAGCCTTTGGAAATCATTTTGCAATAACTCCATCAGTATCACCAGCAAAGCAGCTTCATTATGATCCCATTGGTCTGATTGAGCATACAAACGGTTGGATTTTCCGTCATCAGTCTGTCATCACACAATTTCTGTTGGAAAATCCGATCATGTGTACGAGGCTTTAGTCGTGCAATCTACAAATCTGACCTTTGTGGAGTGTCAAGAAAGCTAGTGTTGAAAGAAATTCCCGTATGCAGTTTATGAGAAGCCATGTGGAGGACACAGCAAATATGTGGTAGAAAGTGCTCTGATCAGATGAGACCAAAATTGAACTTTTTGGCCTAAAAGCAAAACGCTATGTGTGGTGGGAAACTAACATTTCACATCAACCTGAATACACCATCTCCACCGTGAAACATGGTGGTGGCAGCATCATGTTGTCATGTTTATCACATGATTTTTACGGACTATTTGTTCTATTTTGTTTTATATTAGAATATTTTCAATAAACCGTTACTGGTTGTATTTCACCATGAGAGGTGTTTTTTATGCTTTGTCCCCCCCTATGGTGAATTCCTATGAGATATCTGGTGCCAAGTTCCACAGCTATCCACGGCTCAGAAAGTTCATCCACTTCTTCCAATTGGAGACCATAAGGGATTCAAAACGAGGAATTCCGAGGGGAATTACCATCCGGCTGGCTATATCTGGGTGTGCTATTGGAGCCCCCCACAAGCATTTATGACACACTACTATACGGTGGATGTGTTCAACCCATCCGGTAAGAGTATCCACCTTCTTTAATTGTTTTATAATCCGTTCCCAATAGGTTCTGAGGTCTGAGAAAGCTGGGAGTCATTATTTCATGAATGCCATCTGACAATTTCACAAGTCCCAAGATGAGAAATATACCACTTTGAAGTCCAGAGAGACTGGCTTTGAGATTGTTTACATCCTCTTTGGACTCTAGTGGACCCTTTGTTATTATTATTATTATATATATTTGTTTTACTTTTATGTACACATACACTTATTTACATAGGTGCCTTTGACCGCTGCACTTATTTTATATACATATTTTCTACCCCATTCCCCCACTCTCCATTCTGAAGCATCCACCACAGTAGCTGGGGGGAGAGGAGGGAAGCCAGCAGTACTTTGGGGTGGGGAGCCAACACTGAGGAAGCCTGGGCAGTATGGTAAATCAGCGCCACACGTAGTTATTAGGGTGTGCTCAGGCACACCTGGCACACCCCCTGCACATGCCTATGGATAACATCCTTTGATTTGAACATACTGACTTAACCAAATGTGTGTTAACGCATGTGATTTAAAGCAATGCACCGAGAAAGTGAGAACCCAGTCTGAACCCAGTCTGCATGTGCAGTATTATTCCCCCCTTCATCCGCTTCATCCCATTTCCTACATGCAGTTCTCACAGATTAAATTTTTCTGCAGCCTCCCCTAACTCTGATAGCAAAGCGACCTTGCTCACAAATTCTTCCTATGTTTGCTGTAGCCTTTTGGCGCACATCATGGATAAAAAATGAATTCCAGTATATAGACTATGGAATCCTAGAAGATCTTTCTTCTCCTCCTCCACGGGTTCCATATGATCCTATGAAAACCTACCGGAGTTTGGTCTTCTGACATCTTCTTAGCGCTCCTATACCTGTGTACTGCTTTTCCATGCTCCCTAAATGGAAGGGCTCTTCATCATCCTCAACATCAATGTGGCTGAACAAGGTAGAGGAGATCAGGAGGATGAAGGATCTCACTGTTTCCTCGCAGAACAAGTACGAAATTCAGTCTATTACTACACTTGGTTAAGTTTATTTCTCCCACTCGGATGAAGGCAACGTTCTATTAGGGTTACTCCTTCACAGGCAGTGAAAAATTACCCTTCCTACCCCTGCATGACCCCATTCTTCCCTTACCTAGACTTGTTTCTCCTTGGTCCCTCTGCATCACTCCCACCGCTCTATGACCTACTGTGCTTTCTTTCCTGCTCTACTCCTCGTTCCTTCTTTTTTCTTGTCTCCCTCTTCGCCGCTTCCAGTATTCCTATAGCCTTACTGTGCTCGTCGGATGTCTCTCCATCCTCCTCTACTCCTTGTTAATTATTTTTCCTTGACTCCCTCTCCACTACTTTCTCCACTATATTTTCTACTGTGCTCTCTGTGTGTGCATGCCTTTTCTTCTTCCTCTACTCCTTGTTGCTTTTTTTTTCTGCTTGGCTTCTTCTCTGCTAATCCCACCACTCTTTGGCCTACTGTGCTCTCTCCATGTCTTTCCTTCCTCTTCGACTCCTTGTTTCTTTCTTCTTGCCCCCTCTATGCTACTCCCACAACTCTTTAGCCTAAAGTTCTCTCTCTGCATGTCTTCCTTCCTCCTTCTACTCCTTATTCCACCTTTCTCCTTGTCTCCATCATCAATACTCCCACCACTCTATGGCCTACTGTGCTCATATTTCTTTCCTCCTCTACTCCCTGTTCTTTTTTTTTTTACTTTGGCTCTGCATTACTCTCCACACAGTTTGGCTTACTGTGTTCTGTGCATATGTTTCCTTTTTGCTGTACGCTTTCACCTTGGCTCCCTCTCCACTACTCCCACAATTCTGTATTTTCTCCTCTATGCCTTCTTCCTTCTTGGCTCCCTGTCCACTACACCCACCACTCTGTGACCTACTGTGCTCTTTACTAGGGATGAGCTTCGTGTTCGAGTCGAACGTACGTTTGACTCGAACATTGGCCGTTCGGCCGTTCGGCGAATTCCGAACGTTTGGGCCGTTCGCGTCAAAATTCGAGTGACGCGCGCGCGGACCACAATGCACTGCGTTGGCGCAGTGCATTGCTGCCCGATGATTGGCCAAGCATGCACTGTGACCCCGCATGCTTGGCCAATCGCAGCGCCGGCAGCGAGGAGAGCCATGATTGGCCACAGGCATCCTGCCTGTGGCCAATCATAGCTCAGACTGTGTAGTGCACGCCCCACACTATATAAGGCCGCCTTTAAGGTGGCCTCCTGTAGTGTGTTACTTTGCATCTGAAGCAGTGGGTGTTCTGTGTACCTTCAACACAGTACACACCAATCGTTTTTGGCTGATTTCCTATCTTGCTGCTGTGTAGTGGTTGTTGTCTGTGCCCTGACTGCAGTATACACCACTATATTCACCTCACCTATATAGCTAGTGATCTAGCTTTAACCACTTAACAACTGCCCATTGCCGATTAACGGCTTCAGGGCGGTTGTTTAACTCAGAGAGGCCGTTAATTAACGGCCTCCCAGAATTCTGCTCTCGCGTGCCCCGAGGTGTGCGCACTCGAGAGCATCCGTGACCGCCGGGTCCATAGGACCCGGCGCATCACGGTAAACGGCCGCTCATAGCGGCCGTTTACCACGTGATTGCTCCGTCAAATGACGGAGTGATCACTTGGAAACAAACCGGCGTCATGTTATGACGCCTGTTCCTACCTCCCCTTTCTGTACCGATCGGTACAGCGGAGGGGAAAGAGATCGGTGTCAGCAGCGATGTGGGCTGCATCTGCAGTGCCCACATCGCTGCTCACCGAATTTAACCCCTCAATTCCCTGCCAATACTCTGCAATACCAGTGCATACTCTGCAGTACCCTGCCATTACTCTGCAGTACCCCGCCATTACTCTGCAGTACCCCGCCATTACTCTGCAGTGCAGTACCCCGCCATTACTCTGCAGTGCAGTACCCTGCCATTACTCTGCAGTGCAGTACCCTGCCATTACTCTGTAGTACCCCGCCATTACTCTGCAGTGCAGTACCCCGCCATTACTCTGCAGTGCAGTACCCCGCCATTACTCTGCAGTGCAGTACCCTGCCATTACTCTGCAGTGCAGTACCCTGCTATTACTCTGTAGTACCCCGCCAATACCCCGCCAATACTCTGTAATACCCTGCCATAAATTGCCATACCCAGCCATACTCAGAGATACCCAGCCATACTCGGTGATACCCTGAAATACCCAGCCATAGACGCCCCCCACCCCTCACCGCCCTCCAGTGCTTCTACCAACTCGCCAGTACGATCAAAGCCAGAATCTTTTTTTTATTTTTTATTTCAGGCTTCCCAGCCTAGAGGTGAGATGTGGGGTCATATTGACCCCCCAGATTTCACTGTAAAGAGGACCTGTCACCCCATATTCCTATTACAAGGGATGTTTACATTTCTTGTAATAGGAATAAAAGTGATCAAAAATATATTTTTGGGAAAAAAAATGTCAAACTAAAATAAATAAAGTAAAATGAACAATAAAAAAATAAAATAACAATTAAAGCGCCCATGTCCCCATGTGCTCGCATGTGCCACACATGTGAGGTATCGCCGAGAATGTTAGAGCGAGAGCAATAATTCTAGTCCTAGACCTCCTCTGCAACTCAAAACATGTAACCAGTAAAAAAATATTTAAAGCGTCGCCTATGGGGATTTTTTAAGTAGCGACGTTTGGCGCCATTCCACGGGCATGTGCAATTTTGAAGAGTGACATGTTTGATATCTATTTACTCAGCATAACTTCATCTTTCACTTTATGCAAACATTGGGCTAACAAGTGGTTAATAATAGAGCTTGCAGTCAGTAGTGTTAGGAGTGCGTGCTGTCTGCGTGCTCTGTATCCAGTACATACCGCTATAATATAGGGCAGGCCCCTACTTTCAAACATCCAACTTACAAACATCTCCTACTTGCAAACGCAAGGAGACAGCAGCAAGTGAGATGAAAAAAGATGGACGACAAAACAAATTATACAGGGGTGATAACCCTTCCCTATGTTTTCCAAAAAGCTTAAAGATAGTTTTTTTGACTGGAGCTACACTTTAAAAATGTACCGGTTGAAAATGACAAACAGATTCAACTTAACACAACAAACCTACACAGTCCCTGTCTTGTTTGCACCGCCTGTATACTGCTGTTCTGAGTATATAGGGCCTGGGGGCCACACGCATTTCCTTTTTTTAATATGGGTACGGGGTTCCCCTTAATATGCGTACAAGACCCAAATAGGCTGGTAATGGGCAGGGAGGGCTACCCATGCCATGTTTCTCAATGATTTTCAACCATATTGCAGGAACCAGATATAACATTAAAACCGCAAGCAGTTTTAAATGGTGTTATTTCCGTTTAATGTCATTTTGTGCAGGGACTGTTCTAAACACGGGAAACACGTGGCACTTCACAGGCATACTACAGACACCCCGCAGGCACCATATTTAAAGGAATATTTCACTTTTTTTTTTTCACTTTAATCGTCATTAAAATCAGTGCTCCCGCCAAAACGGTAGTTTTTAAAACTTTTTTTTGCAGTGACCCATGTCCCCTGAGGCAGGAGGCAGGTCGCCAAACCCTTTTTAGGACACTATCTTGCATATTAGCCGTTAAAATGAGCACTTTCCAATTCGAACGTTCGAGTCCCATAGACTTCAATGGGGTTCTAACGTTCGTACCGAACGCGGGGGTCGTTCGCAAGTTCTGGTGCGAACCAAACCGGGGGGTGTTCGGCTCATCCCTACTCTTTACATGTCTTTCCTTCCTCCTCTACTACTAGTTCCCTCTGTCTCCTTGTCTCTTCTTTTGATTATCAAACCACTCCTTGGCCTTCTGTGCTCTCCGTATCTCTTCATTTATTCCTCTACTCCTAGTTCCTTTATTCTCATTGGCTTCCTCTCCACTACTCCCACCACTCTGTGGCCCACTGTGCTCTTCACGTGTCTTTCCTTCCTCCTCTACTGCTTGTTTCCGCTCTCTCCTTGGCTACCTCTCCACTACTCCCACCACTCTATGGCTTACTGTGCTCTCTCCAAGTCTTTCCTTCCTCTTCTACTCCTTGCTCTTTCGTGTTTCTTTTATGCTACTCCCACAACTCTTTGGCATACTGTGCTCTCTCTGCGGATCTCTATTCTTTCTCTACTCCTTATGCCATCTTTCTCCTTGGCTCCATCATCACTATTCCCATCGCTCTATTGCCAGTGGTGGCTGTGGAGGGGGGGGGGATTTCAGAGGTGGCTGTGGATGGGGGGGTACAGCCGTGGCTGTGGACAGGGTGGGGGGTACAGCCGTGGATGTGGACAGGGCGAGGGGTACAGTGGTGGCTGTGGACAGGGTGGGGGGGTACAGCAGTGTTTGTGGACAGGGCGGGGGGGGGGGGGGGTACAGCAGTGTTTGTGGACAGGGCGGGGGGGTACAGCAATGGCTGTGGACAAGGGGGGGGTTCAGGGTCTTAACAATATTAAAGAGGGCCCTGAATATTCCTATTATTTCTCTCCGTTTAACAATGTCATCTGCAAAAGTGTCTGTGCCACACAATAAACAATGCAGCCACATACCTCACCTAGTGTGCCGCCCAGCGCCCCTCCCTCTCTTTGTCTGACAATTGCAGTGGGCGGGGCCGAGAATGACATCAGTCAGGAGAGGAGGAGGAGGAGGAGAGAGGCAGCCAGCCACCTGAGCGCTGAGCTCACCCCAACGGGGCACACAGCTGCATTTCCACCATACAACAGAGACACTTTTGCAGATGACACCACCAAACAGACACCCACATGTCTGCGGGCAGAGTCTAGTTGCCTTTAGTAAATCCACCCCAGTGTCTTCCCAATCATTATAAAAATAATTCACATGCACGTGTAATGAAAGCAAAACACAAATTTGGGGGAGATTTTACTACAGCTGGTGTAGCTGTGCATAGTAACCAATCAGCTTCTAATTTCAGCCTGTTTAATAAAGCTTTTACAATAAAACCTGGAAGCTGATTGGGTAGTAAGCATAACTTCTGTGTGCTTCAGTTTTAGTAAATAACCCCTTAGTTTGCTAAAGCCCTGTTTAGAATAAACACTTCATGATTTTTTTCCTAATAAAATACTTTTATCTTTATTATGTATTCTAGATCGAAATGGGTGATCTCACATGGCCTGTTTGCAGCTCCATCCTGCTGACATACATTTCAGAGATAGCTGAATTGCATTTCTCAGTGTTTTTTTGTTTTTTATTCATTTTATTTAAATAAATAAATATATATATATATATATATATATATATATATATATATATATATATATATATATATATATATATATATATATATATATATATATATATATTTATTATTATTATTATTATTTATTTATTTATTTATTTATAAAACATTTTGTATATCTTGTATTCTTCTTTGGGAGAGTGTATGACTCTGCATGACCTTCCTCATGGTACATTTTCTGATGCAGACAACTGTGGACTATGCCTGTTAATTTTTTTACATTTTTGTAAATTTATTTAAGGTTTTACCTATATATATATATTTTTTAAATTTGTATGTTGCTATGGCTTTATGTGTTCTCCTTTTGATAGAGTATATGACAGGGCTGCATGACATTTCCTGATGGTGACAATGGCGGACCATACCTGATAATTGTTTTACATTCTTTTTAAATTTATTTAATGTTTTAAATATTTTCATTTTGTTAAATGTTTTAATTTTTGTACATTGGCATGACCTTTTGTATTCTCCTTTGAGGGAGAGTGTGACAGGGTGACAATGCAGGAGAAAAATAAGGGGACAGGGACAGGGCATTGTCACCCCATAACAAGAACCTTCATGGCAGGATTATTGGGTTTTATTAAATTTTTTTTAAAACAGCAGATTTGTCTAATGTAAGGATTTATTAAGCTGATTTCATGAATGAAGCCTCTCGTCGGCCCACCTTGGACGTGGCAATTATCAGTATCAGTGGAAAATATTGGATTGTTCCATGTTTAGAGGATTAAAGTCATAATTACTACATTCAACATGATTTGTTTAATTGTCTCGCCTTTCTTGCCTACTGCCCACTCCTCCCAAGGATGCCCCCGGGCCCTTATCCACTTCCCGACCGCTGTACGTCGACAGAATGGCACGGGCAGGCATATGGGCGTACCTGTACGTCCCTGCCTTCCCGCGGGTGGGGGGCCCGATCGGGCCCCCCCGGTGCCTGCGGCGGTCGGTAATCGTTCGGGAGCGATCCGGGATGAGGGGGCGGCCATTCGTTCATGGCCATCCCCTCGCGATCGCTCCCGACGAATGAAATGGCAGCGTGACATCACTTCCTCTCCTGTAATGTAAACACAGGAGAGGAAGTGATGTAATCTCTCCTTGTGTCGGTCTTTTTCGTTCCGACACCGAGGAGAGAGGATCGGTGAGTTGCACCCAACACTACACTTACAGTAGAACATGCCAGGCACACTTTTCACCCCCCCGATCACCCCCCAATCACCCCCCAATCACCCCTGCCCCCCCCAGTCACAGTGACACCAATTGCATTTTTTTTTTTTTTTGCATTGGTGTCATTTGTGACTGTAATAACTGTTAGGGCAGTTAGGGTTAGCCCCCTTTAGCTCTAGGGTGCCCCCCTAACCCCCCCAATAAAGGTTTAACCCCGTGATCACCCCCCGTCGCCAGTGTCACTAATAAGCGATCGTTTTTCTGATCGCTGTATTAGTGTCGCTAGTTACGCAGGTAAGTATTTAGGTTCGCCGCAGCTTTTTATAGCGTTAGGGACCCCCATATACTACCGCATAGCCCCCTGATTGCCCCCCAGTTAACCCTTTCACCAATGATCACCATATAACTGTTACAGGTGACGCTGGTTGGTTAGTTATTTTTTTTTTGTTTCAGGGCACCCGCCATTTATTACCTAATAAAGGTTTAACCCCCTGATCACCCGGCGGTGATATAAGTTTGAGGGTCAGATAAGGTCTGCGTCGCCCCAGCGTCAGGTTAGTGCCAGTACCGCTAACACCCACGCGAAAAACATACACCTCCCTTAGTAATATAGTATCTGATCAGATCTATATTAGCGTTGCCAGCATTTTAGGTTTCCCAAAACGCATTGTTAGCGGGATCAGCCCAGATACCTGCTAGCACCTGCGTTTAGCCCCTCCGCCAAGCCCAGCCCAGCCCACCCAAGTGCAGTATCGATCGATCACTGTCACTTACAAAACACAACACACATAACTGCAGCGTTCGCAGAGTCAGGCTTGATCCCTGCGATCGCTAACAGGTTTTTTTGTAGCGTTTTGAAACAGTCGCTGACAGGCTAGGTGCTTTTTTACCTGTAAAGCTCACTAGTGTACCCCTAAATTTAGAGCCCAAAATGGCAAAGCGAAGGTACACTAGTGAAGATGCCTACACGTTTCTGAGCATGACAGATAGTGAAGAGGACGTCACTCATCTGTCAGATTCAGGCTCAGAATACGATCCTGTAGAGGACAGCGGCTCCATGACAGATAGCTCTGACGACGGAGATGAGGCCGCTGTTAAGAACAGGTGTGCCCAATCCCGAATGTATTCTGTTGTTCAGGTGCAGAAACCGCAGGTCACTCGTATGGAGCAGAGACGTACTAGAGCCGCTCATCCTTCTGGTGAACTGGCAAGCACCAGCGGCCTAGTACACCCTGGACCTACATCCAGCACTGCAGTAACACGTGGTGACGTGGCGAGTCCCATAAGTGCAGTTCAAGCTGGCGAGGTGGCAAGCACAAGTAGTGTCCCGCTGCCACCAAGAAGAAGACAAAGACAGGCCCGTCGTACCCATAGTGCCCTTCCTGCAGAATTCGCCAATCCTATTTGGGTGCCCACATCTTCTGCAGAACCCGTACTTCCCCCATTCACTGGCCAACCTGGCATTAACGTGGAAACAGTTGATTTTACGACACTTGACTTTTACTCACTGTTTTTCACCGAAGATCTCTTTAGATCTATTGTGGACCAAACCAATTTGTACGCTGGTCAACACATCGCCACTATTCCCCAGTCCGCCCTTGCCAAACAATGGAAACCAGTTACGGTTTCCGAATTTAAAATCTTTCTGGGCCTCTCCCTCAACATGGGCATAACCAAAAAGAGTGAGTTGCGGTCATATTGGTCCACTGACCCAATTCACCATATGCGCGTGTTCTCTGCTTCCATGTCCAGGGCACGATACGAAATGATTTTGCGGTTTATGCACTTCAGCGACAATGAACTCTGTCGTCCTCGTGGAGACCCTGAATACGATCGGCTCTACAAAATTCGGGCCCTCATAAACCACTTCAACCAACGTTTTGCAGACTTGTTTACTCCCGATCAAGTTGTCTGCGTTGATGAGTCCCTGATTAAGTTTTCTGGTCGCTTGTCATTCAAACAATATGTCCCCAACAAGCGTTCCAGATACGGGGTCAAGATGTATAAGCTCTGTGACAGGGCCACAGGCTATACACGTAGTTTCATGGTTTATGAGGGTAAAGATAGTCACGTAGAGCCGGAGAACTGCCCTGACTACATAGGAAGCGCTGGCAAGATAGTGTGGGACATGGTGTCACCCTTATTCGGAAAGGGGTACCACTTGTACGTGGACAATTATTACACAAGCATGCCACTGTTTAGTCACTTGTTTGATCAGCAGATTGGAGCATGTGGCACCGTGCGACCTAAACGCCGGGGCTTTCCCCAGCGGCTTGTAGAGTCCCGTCTTAGGCTGGGGGAGAGAGCCTGCTTGCGCAGTAATAATTTGCTCACTATGAAGTGGAGGGATAATAAGAATGTTTTCGTTCTTACCTCCCTTCATGCAGACACGACGGTCCAAATTCCTACGGCGACTGGTATTGTGGAGAAACCCCTCTGTGTCCACAAATATAACCTTAACATGGGAGGGGTGGACCTCAATGACCAGTTGTTGGCGCCGTATCTAGTTGCCCGTAAGGCCAGACGCTGGTACAAAAAAGTGTCTGTTTATTTATTCCAATTGGCTATACTGAATGCTTATGTACTACACAAAGCTTCAGGATGGACTGGATCCTTCCTTAATTTCCAGGAGGATATCGTCAGAGCCCTTCTGTATCCAGACGGTGCTCCACCTCACCTTCCCCTACCAGATGCAGTAAGCCGGCTGCATGAGAGGCATTATTCTTATGTCATCCCGAGTACCCCTACCCAACGAGCCCCCCAAAGAAAATGTCGTGTCTGCAGAAAGCGCGGATATAGGCGTGACACCCGTCATTATTGTCCCCGCTGTCCTGACAATCCTGGTCTTTGCATTGGTGAATGTTTTGAACGCTACCATTCACTAGTTGAGTATTAGCGTAGGGTACAGCATTGCACAGGCTAGGCACACATTCACAGGGTCTCCCAAGATGCCATCGCATTTTGAGAGACCCAAACCGCTGGAACCGTTACAACAGAAGTGTTAAAGTTACATAAAAAAGTGTTTAAAAAAAAAAAAAAAAAGTAAAAAAAACAAAAAACCAAAAAAAATATAAAATAAAAAAACCAAAAATAGTTGTCGTTTTATTGTTTTCTCTCTCTCTATTCTCTCTCTATTGTTCTGCTCCTTTGTACTGTATTCTATTCTGCAATGTTTTATTTTTAACCATTTTTTGTTTACAGGTACGCCATTCAGCTGTAGCGTGGATTTATTTATCTTGACAGCAACAGCGTTTGCTCCCACGATACGTAAAGCCACGACTCCAGCGCTGTCGGAGGTGATTTCACCACCACAGTTAAAAAAGAGCATATATGCCGAAGCATGGGGGCATAAGGGGTGGAGGAGCGATCTGCTCCTACCTTTTGCGGGAGGATGCCCCCATGCTTCGGCATATATATATATATTAGGCACAGATTGTGTTAAATGTGTTATTTTTTGCTATTTTTTTTTTATATTTGCTTTGCAGGTATGGTACGTCTTACTGTTATACTGTAATGTTACTTTGTTTTATTGTTAACCATCATTTGCTTAGCAGGTACGCCATTCAGTTGCAGCGCGGATTTATTTATCTTGACAGCAACAGCGTTTGC
The DNA here is from genome assembly GCF_037356315.1 of Lithobates pipiens. Classification (NCBI taxonomy): domain Eukaryota; kingdom Metazoa; phylum Chordata; class Amphibia; order Anura; family Ranidae; genus Lithobates; species Lithobates pipiens. The sequence goes on along the minus strand of NW_027507686.1, from coordinate 224,585,042 downwards.
TCCCACGATACATAAAGCCGCGACTCCAGCACTGTCGGGGGTGATTTCACCACCACAGTTAAAAAAGAGCATATATGCCGAAGCATGGGGGCATAAGGGGTGGAGGAGCGATCTGCTCCTACCTTTTGCGGGAGGATGCCCCCATGCTTCGGCATATATAAATGGTGCATGTATGCCCACCATTAAAAGTGGGTGGATGAAGGGTGGTATCTAATGGTGGGCATACCCACCGATCAATATTTTTTTTTTCGTTCAGCCCACAGGCTGCATGAAAAAAAAATTACAATATATACATTATTTTTTATTTTTTTTGCACAAAGTTGTCATTAAATGATATATTGCTCAAACATGCCATGGTTATATGTAAAATTACACCCCAAAATACATTCTGTTGCTTCTCCTGAGTACGGAGATACCACAAGTGTGGGACCTTTTGGGAGCCTAACCGCGTACGGTACCCCAAAATCCAAGCACCACCTTCAGGATTTCTAAGGGTGTAAATTTTTGATTTCATTCCTTACTGCCTATCACAGTTTCGGAGGCCATGGAATGCCCAGATAGCACAAAATCCCCCCAAGTGACCCCATTTTGGAAAGGAGACACCCCAAGCTATTTGCCGAGAGGTATGGTTAGTATTTTGTAGACCTTCATTTTTGTCGCAAAGTTTTGAAAATTGAAAAAAAGAAAAAAAATATACATTATTTTTTTTTCTTCATTTTCAAAAACAAATGAGAGCTGCAAAATACTCACCATGCCTCTCGGCAAATAGCTTGGGGTGTCTACTTTCCAAAATGGGGTCATTTTGGGGGGTTTTGTGCTATTTTGTCATTTTATGGCCTTCAAAACTGTGATAGGTAGTGAGGTGTGAAATCAAAAATTTACACCCTTAGAAATCCTGAAGGTGGTTCTTGGTTTTCGGGGCCCCGTACGCGACTAGGCTCCCAAAAAGTCCCACACATGTGGTATCCCCGTACTCAGGAGAAGCAGCAGAATTTATTTTGGGGTGTCATTTTACATATGCCCCTGGCATGTGTGAGCAATATATCATTTAGTGACAACTTTGTGAAAAAAAAAAAAAAAAAGTTTGTAATTTTCCCGCAACTTGTGGCAAAATATAAAATATTCCATGGACTCAACATGCCTCTCAGCAAATAGCTTGGGGTGTCTACTTTCTAAAATGGGGTCATTTGTGGGGGTTTTGTGCCATCTTGGCATTTTATGGCCTTCAAAGCTGTGATAAGTAGTGAGGAGTAAAATGACATATGTATGCCCTTAGAAATCCTGAAGGCGGTGCTTGGCTTTCGGGGCCCCGTACGCGGCTAGGCTTCCAAAAAGTCGACCACATGTGGTATCCCCGTACTCAGGAGAAGCAGCAGAATGTATTTTGGGGTACAATTCCACATATAACCATGGCATGTGTGAGCAATATATCATTTAGTGACAACTTTGTGTAAAAAAAAAAAATATATATATATTTTTTTGTCATTATTCAATCGCTTGCGGCAAAAAAATAAAATATTCAATGGGCTCAACATGCCTCTTATCAATTTCCTTAGGGTGTCTACTTTCCAAAATGGGGTCATTTGGGGGGGTTTTGTACTGCCCTGCCATTTTAGCACCTCAAGAAATGAGATAGGCAGTCGTAAATTAAAAGCTGTGTAAATTCCAGAAAATGTACCTTAGTTTGTAGATGTGACAACTTTTGCGCAAACCAATAAATATACAGTTATTGACTTTTTTTTTACCAAAGACATGTGGCTGAATACATTTTGGCCTAAATGTATGACTAAAATTGAGTTTATTGGATTTTTCTAATAACAAAAAGTAGAAAATATCATTTTTTTTCTAAATTTGCGGTCTTTTTACGTTTATATCGCAAAAAATAAAAATCGCAGAGTCAGTCAAATACCTTTAAAAGAAAGCTCTATTTGTGGGAAGAAAAGGACGCAAATTTCGTTTGGGTACAACATTGCATGACCGCGCAATTACCAGTTAAAGCAGCGCAGTGCCAAATTGTAAAAAGACCTCTGGTCATTTACCAGCAAAATGGTCCGGTCTGAAAGTGGTTATACTATGTGACATATCACTACTAGCAGCTCATTGGCTGTTTCCTGGTCAGAATGTGAATAAAAACGGGGCATCTTGCTGGTGATAAGCAGAGGAAGACGAATTCTACACAGCACAAGTGTACCAAGACATATCCGCTTGAAGAAATCTGCTGCAAGATGGGCATTAGGAGAGTTCCTCTAGTTCTCTTGGCCTCTCTAATTCACATTTGCATTGGGATTCCCCTACAGGTAAGCTAAAGACTTTCATTTCTAGACTTTGCAAACAGAAGTGCACATGAATGTGTGTGTAATTATATATGTATGTATATATATATATATATATATATATATATATATATACACACATGCTGTATACATGTGTGTACCTTTTTTGTTTAGTTAAATATAAAATGTTGCATATTTATGGATATTTTCTACTTACATTTTCAGCCAGCAGGTAGAGCTCCAAGTTGCTTTTTACATGTTTACCTGTCTATTTTTAGCTGATCTGTTGCAAAACTCCCAACCTTCAGGGATGGGAAAGAGGGACACCTGTTAGTACTAAGTGTATAAGCAGAGGGCACACCCCTGCTATGCCCCCAGTTATTTGGCCCATGAATTAATAAGCAAGAAATGATTGGCTAAACCCAAAAGTCCTTTTTTTCATTACAATGTTGCCTCTATACCATCTTTCTACAACAATAATGTTCTATTAAAAAGGTTTGTTTGAAAAGTTTGGTGTTATGTAAAACTTTTGATATTTAAAGTTGTGCTCCACCCAAAAGGTTGCTTGTCTGCCTCCTCCCCCCACTCCAGGACCATATTTGGCACCTTGTGGTAGGGAACGGTTACCTGGTTTTGACCAAAACCAGGTACCCACTCCAACTTCCTGCTTGGACGTGATGGACGAACTTCCGATGGGATGTTTCGCGAACGCGGCCGATAGTTCGCGAACCGGAACGTTCGCGGCGGGCCCCATTGACTTCAATGGGAGGCGAACTTCGCAAACCTACAGGTCAAATTTGCAGCCACAAAATAATTATTAGCTATGCAAACATAGTCCCACCACATGGCCAATGACATAACACATGTATGAGGTGAATCTGGGATCGACAACTACAAGCATTCTTTTTTTATATGGGAAATTGTTGTGACAATTCAGGACTGTGGAGCGCATGAAGGCAATGGAGGAGAGGGAAGGTCAGGGACCAGGGTAGGCAAAGAAGAGGGTGCAGGAGATGATCACCAGCAGCGTGACATACAGCAATGACACCTGCACCGTGATAGAGTCATCTGACAGCAGCACCGTGATAGAGAGCACTGACATCAGCAGCGTGACATACAGCAATGACACCTGCACCGTGACAGAGTCATCTGACAACAGCACTGTGATAGAGAGCACTGACATCAGCAGCGTGACATAAAGCACTCACACCAGCACCGTGATATACAGCACTGACAGCAGCACCGTGACAGAGAGCACTGACATCAGCACCGTGACATAAAGCACTCACACCAGCACCGTGATATACAGCACTGACAGCAGCACCGTGATAGAGAGCACTGACATCAGCAGCGTGACATAAAGCACTCACACCAGCACCGTGATATACAGCACTGACAGCAGCACCGTGATAGAGAGCACTGACATCAGCAGCGTGACATAAAGCACTCACACCAGCACCGTGATATACAGCACTGACAGCAGCACCGTGACAGAGAGCACTGACATCAGCACTGTGATATACAGCACTGACACCTGCACCGTAAGCAGCCCCAGGAGGAAGTCAGCATAGCACAGGGATGGTGAGAGCCCCTCATAATGAGCATAGCACAGGGATGGTGGGAGCCCCTCATAATAAGCAGCCCCAGGAGGATGTCAGCATAGCACAGGGATGGTGGGAGCCCCTCATAATAAGCAGCCCCAGGAGGATGTCAGCATAGCACAGGGATGGTGGGAGCACCTCAAAATATGCACAGCAGAGGTACAGCCCCAGGAGGAAGTCAGCACAGCACAGGGATGGTGGGAGCCCCTCATAATGAGTATAGCACAGGGATGGTGGGAGCACCTCAAAATATGCACAGCAGAGGTACAGCCCCAGGAGGAAGTCAGCACAGCACAGGGATAGTGGGATCCCCTCATAATATGCACAGCAGAGGTACAGCCCCAGGAGGATGTCAGCACAGCACAGGGATGGTGGGAGCCCCTCATAATAAGCAGCCCCAGTAGAAATATGACACCGCTCAACCTCTTCAAAGAGGAGGGTACGGGCATATAGTACGGTGTGCTTTTTTTGGACAAGGAAGTGAGCCAAATGAAGAAAGAAGGTCTCTGTGCTCGATTAAAAAAATTGTTTATAGACATATACATGGTCTACTGGTCACATGTGTTGAATTCCTCCGAGATCCATGCCTCATTCATTTTTAGAAATGTGAGGTAGTTAACACACTGACTGTACCTCACTCAACCCTATGTACTGTAGCACCCTAGACAGACCAAGTTACCAGTCCTTATAAGGACTTTTGTGGACCAAGTAGGTTGTGTGTGAGTGATTAGCAGACTGTACGTCAGTCCCTATACCGATGAAGGACTGCTGCAGTATAGGGCAGCGGTCAGCAGTAGTGCACCTCAACCCTATGTATTGTGGACCGATATCAGTCCTTATAGAATAGCAGACTGTACCTCACTCAACCCTATGTACTGTAGCACCCTAGACAGACCAAGTTACCAGTCCTTATAAGGAGCTTTGTGGACCAAGTAGGTTGTGTGTGAGTGATTAGCAGACTGTACGTCAGTCCCTATACCGATGAAGGACTGCTGCAGTATAGGGCAGTGGTCAGCAGTAGTGCACCTCAACCCTATGTATTGTGGACCGATACCAGTCCTTATAGAATAGCAGCAGACTGTACCTCACTCAACCCTATGTACTGTAGCACCCTAGACAGACCAAGTTACCAGTCCTTATAAGGACTTTTGTGGACCAAGTAGGTTGTGTGTGAGTGATTAGCAGACTGTACGTCAGTCCCTATACCGATGAAGGACTGCTGCAGTATAGGGCAGCGGTCAGCAGTAGTGCACCTCAACCCTATGTATTGTGGACCGATACCAGTCCTTATAGAATAGCAGACTGTACCTCACTCAACCCTATATACTGTAGCACCCTATACTTTACCAGTCCTTATAAGGACTTTTGTGGACCAAGTAGGTTGTGTGTGAGTGATTAGCAGACTGTACGTCAGTCCCTATACCGATGAAGGACTGCTGCAGTATAGGGCAGCGGTCAGCAGTAGTGCACCTCAACCCTATGTATTGTGGACAGATACCAGTCCTTATAGAATAGCAGACTGTACCTCACTCAACCCTATGTACTGTAGCACCCTAGACAGGCCAAGTTACCAGTCCTGATAAAGAGCTTTGTGGAACAAGTGAGTTGTGAATGATTAGCAGACTGCAGCAGAAGGGCAGCAGTTAAGTATAATATTCTTTCTATATTTGGAAGAAAGAATATTATACGTGTACAAGCCTATTACCATACCACTGATACCAGTCCTGAAAAGAACCTTTGTGGAACTAATAGTAACAGCTACTGATTAAACTGACCCTCACTGCCTGACACATTGCTTCCTGCCTGTCCCTATATAAACTGACAAAACAGAGGCTACTGGAACAATAACTGGAATAGCACTTTTGTGGACCTGATAGTAACAACTAATGATGATGACTAAACTGACTGTCCCTACAGTAGACACAGCGTCCTGTCCCTTTCTCTAAACTGACAAAAGACACTCAGGCTGCTGCAACAATCAGTAGCACAGCAAACCTATATACACCTAACACCTATACCAGTCCTGAAAATAACTTTTGTGTACCAAATAGCTAGTGATTTGGGTCACTGTAATCTCTCCCTGCTCCACACAGCAACCTCTCCCTATAGTGACAGAAGAAAGAATGTAAAATGGCCGCCGGATCGGGTGTATTTATAAGTTAGGGGGAATGTCCAAGTGTCCATGTGCTGTCATGTCTCAATTGGCTGTCCTGTACCCCATGATGGATGTGTCATCATAGGTCAAAGTTCTTTTACACAGTAAACGCGTCCGACGGGCGAACGGCGCCAATAGTCTGCCGAACGGGCGGACCGCGAACAGCCGAAATTCGCCGCGAAACGACCGCTGGGCGAACCGTTCGGCCATCACTACTCACCATGGCCGGCCCATTGAGAAAGTGAAGCGTGATTCACACATGCGTCGTAGGAAGGTTGCTGTGAAGCCACAAGGCTTCATTGCCAGATTCCCTTACCCAAGGTGGAGGTGCCAGCACCGAGAGCCGATTCAAGAATCGGGTTGGGGGAGGACACCGTGGGATCCCTGGACAGATTCATGCACTAATACTAAAAGTCAGCAGCTACAGTATTTGTAGCTGCTGACTTTACATTTTTTGGTGGGGGGGGGGGGGATGGCTGGAACTATGCATTAAGTATTACATTTATTCTAGAGGTCTACACATATGACCAAAGGAGGGATGGTTGGGACTTAAGCTGGCCAAACATGATCTAAACTGTGTCAGTTCAGCAGGGTCCAGTCAAATTTCAATCCATGTATGGGCACCCTGGATGGACACAAGTCGATCGATCGGCAACATTGTTTGTCATTGTGTTCTGCTGGCAGGGAAGGCTCCATACCGAAAGAATACAAGTGCGAGTGCTGCAGGAGGGATTCCCCCATCAACACTGACTTTGTTGATGGAGGAATCAAACTATTTTCTTTCCTTCCACTCATGATAATCTATGGCCAGATGCTTTTTAAAAAATAAAAAAAAATAAAAAAAGAAAAAGGATACAGTGAACAAAATAAAATGATTATGATTGGGCTGCCAGTGCACCACAACAGATTAAAAAATGTAAATTACCCTTTTTTTAAAATGTGCTGTGGTGTGCTGGTATGTGTTAGGCTCCGATGCACAATGTATTGGGGTGTTTGGACTCTATACAATGTGTTGGGGTGTGTTGGGTTCTACTGTGTAATGGTTTGCATTGGGCTCTTTTCTACCATGGGATGCATTGGGCTCTACTGTACAATGGGATGCATTAGACTCTAATGTACAATGGGATGCACTGGGCTCTATTATACAATTGGGTCAATGACATTCTCATCCAGATCAGATCTATGGAACACATTGAAGTATTCTCAGATTGTAAGGTTTGTGTATGGTAAGGTTTCTGCCTGTCTGCCTGTCTAAATCTCACACAGATTGGGTCTCTGGTCTGTTGTACAATCCGCATTCTGTAAGTCTGTTTTCCGGAGAGGAGTGGAACCGGGGGGTCAGCCATTAAGTTGGCCCTGCACTCCAAACCCCCTGCCTGTTAGAGCTCATTCAAACGGGGAAAAAGAAGGGGAGAAGAGATGGGGAAAGAATGAGGGAGGGAAGAGGAGAAGGGGTGAGGGGGAGAGAGGGAAGGACTTAGGGGGGAAGTGTATGATAAGAGTAGAAATAGTTAGGAGAGGGGGTGTGATGACCACCATCTACCCTCCCCATCTTCTATTGTACAATTGGATGCATTGGGTTCTATTGTTCAATGGGGTGCATTGGGCTCTGTTCTACCATGGGATACTTTGGGCTCTGTTGTACAATGGGGTACGTTAGGCTCTATTGTACAATGAGATGCATTGGGCTCTCCTGTACAATGGGATGCATTTGAATCTATTGTACAGTGGGGTGTATTGGCCTCTACTGCACAATTGAGTGTGTTGGGCTCTATTGTACAATGGGGTGCATTGGCTCTATTCTACAATGGGGTGCATTGGGCTCTATTCTACAATGGGGTGCATTGGGCTGTATTGTACAATGGGGTGCATTGGGCTGTATTGTAGAATGGGATGTATTGGGCTCTGTTGTAAAACTGAATGCATTGGGCTCTATTGTACAATGGAATGCATTGGGCTAGATTGTAAAAATAGAATGCATTGGGCTCTATTGTTCAATGGAATGCATTGGGCTAGATTTTAAAAATAGAATGCATTGGGCTCTATTGTACAATGCCATGCATTGGGCTCTATTGTACAATGGCATGCATTGGGCTCTATTGTACAATGGCATGCATTGGGCTCTATTGTACAATGGGATGCATTGGGCTGTAGTGTACAATAGGATGCATTGGGCTCGCTCTACTGTACAATAGGATGCATTGAGCTCTACTGTACAATGGAATGTATTGGGCTTTACTGTACACCGTATTGGGCTAAGTTGGACCCTTCTGTACAATGCATTGAGCTCTACTGTACAATGGTGTGTGTGGGGCTCTACTGTACAATTTGTTGGGATACATTGGGCTCTCATGTACAATGGGACATATTTGGCTAATGTGTTGGGATGCCATTCACAATGAACAGCAATACAACGCACATAGTTGTAATGCATTGTGGCAATGCGCATTATTGCATGCACGGGCACACCGTACGAGTGTAAATAGGCCCTTATTTTTATTTTGATGAATGTATAAAATTCACTCACCCTTCAAGAATTTTGACCATGTTTAGCTTAATATGTTGATTTGCTATGATTGTCAGCTCCATCTAGTGGCCATGATTTAGTATTTTCCAGACCGAGATATTTCAGGAAAATACTGTTATGGCCACTAGAAGAAGCTGACAGTCACAGGAAACCAACGTATTAAGCAAAGGTTGAAATTTTTAAAGGACTGAGTGTTTTTTTTTTCATGAATAGAACAGTCAAGAAATACAATATTCTAGCAGAGTTCATAAGAACAGCAAGCGGCTTGTATATTAGAGTCCTTCTGACAAAGCGCCTTGGTCATTAAACCTATTACTGGTCTATGCTGTTGAAAAGTCTGGTTGTCATTTGACTCTGTACTCATGATATTATGATCTTATAATTGCTTTACTTATATTTTGTTTTACAGATTCATTTAGAAAATTTTGTGGAAAAGGAAGGTAAGTTCTCAGTCTATTTGCCTTTAGTAAATCGGCTCCAATATATCATTGAAAAATCAGTGAAGGTTTCTGTATCATTCGAAGTGATTGTTCCTGTTGTTGATGTTCTCACCGTCTTTCTGTCTTTCAGATGGGACTATGGCGGAGCGCCCGGAGGTTGAACCTCCTGATGTTTTCAGTCTCATCATTGCGTCCAACAAAGGTAAAAATACAAGCGCACTGATGTAGGCACCCATTGACTGAAAAATGCTAGTTGCCTGGCTGATATTTAGATCCCATGGCTTCCATTCTTTCTGCCTTATTGGCTGGAAACAGGAATGTAGATCTGGAATTCATCTGCTGCACTCCTGCTCCAGGTCTTGTGACTCCAATGAAGCCAGAGACAGCCAGGTCATCTGCATTTTCTGACCCAGGTATATAGATTTCCGTTAAATCAGTCCCAGATTATATATACATCTTTCTGCTTGTCTATCTGCTAAAGCTAATCTAAAGCAAAAGAAAACAAGGGGTTCACGTTAAGGGCTAGTTTACACTTGCATTGTTGTCTGAAAAGCGATCTGCATTTGGGATGCTCTTTAGAGAGCATTTGACAGGTGGTAAGGAGGTGTTGTATCGCCTTGTCACTGCTTGCTTTAACCCATTGAACTAGCATGTATCACATGCAGTTTCAGGGTGCCCCTATTCAGTTAAATGGGTTCTGTTCAGTGGGTATAGCTTTTGCCATATGCACCCCCCCCCCCCCCATACTAACTCTGCAGCATAAGGTTAGAAGGTTGGGGGGAAACGCACATTTTTCCCATTTTCCCCCCTGCCAAGCACAAGTGTAAATGAGGCCTAAGGAGGCCCCAGCCCCACCAGTTACACAGACTCACCTTCCATTTGCTCTCGTATAGGCATCTCAAAGATGGAAAGTGATGAAAAATAAACAGAAAATTATTCTCCACGCTGTCCAAATCTAGAGACAATACTTAAAGGTGAACTCCGGACACAAGCACTTTAATTTAAATATATTTAATGGAACCTCAAAAAACACAAATCCACTTTATATGTACCAGATTCCTTAACTACTTCAGTTCCAGGAGATTTACCCCCTTTCATGACCAGGTCATTTTCTGCATTTATTTAACCGACAATTGAGCAGTCAGATGACGCATGATGTATGTCCTTTTTTCCTACAAATAGAGCTTTCTTTTGGTGGTATTTGATCACCTCTGCGTTTTTTTGTTTTTTTTGAGCTATAAACAAAACACTGTAAAAAAATAGTTTTACTTTCTGCTATAAAACATACCCAATAAAAAAAAAAAAAAGAAAAATCTAATTTCTTCATCGATTTAGGCCAATATGTATTCTGCTACATGTTTTTGGTAAAAAAATCCAAATAAGCGAATATTGATTGGTTTGCACAAAAGTTATAGGGGTTGATTTAATCAAACTTGAAAGTGCAAAATCTGGTGCATGGTAGCCAATCAGCTTCTAAATTCAGCTTGTTCAATTAAGCTTTGACAATGAAACCTGGAAGCTGATTGGTTTCTATAAAGAGCTCCACCAGATTCTGCACTCTCCAGTTTTAGTAAATCAACCCCATAGTGTCTACAAACGAGGGCGTTTTTATTTATTTATCTTTTTAATAGTAATGGTGGCGATCAGCAGCATATAGCAGGATTGCGATATTGCGGCAGACAAATTGAACACTAACTGACACTTTTTTTGGGGACCAGTGACACTAATACAGTGATCAGTGCTAAAACTATGCACTGTCACTGTACTAGCAGGGAAGGGGTTAACATCAGGAGTGATCAAAGGGTTAACTGTGTGCCTAGCTTGTGTTTCTGTGTACTGTAGGAGGTGCTTGTACTAGAGGAGGACATGGATCCTTGTCTCTGCTTTACAGGAACACAGAATCAATACCTTCCTTACTGACAGAACAGCAATCTGCCTTGTTTACATAGGCTAAGGGCCTAAGGCAGACTGCCGTTCTGCCTCTGTACTGAAGCATTGGCGGGTGCTGACGGACATCGAGTCCATTGTACCCACTATGTATAAGTTATACGGTCGGCAAGCAGTTAAAGCAGAGTTCTGCCTAATTATTTTATAATTATTTTTAAATCAGCAGCTACAAATACTGCAGCTGCTGACTTTTAAAATAAGGACACTTACTTGTCCAGGGTGCCCACGATGTCGGCACCCGAAGCCAACCCTTCCCTCGGCTCTCGGGTGGAGGCGCCACCATCTTCAGTAAGGGAATCAGGAAGTGAAGCCTTGCAGGTTCACTTCCTGGTTCCCTACTGTGCATGCGCGATCCCACTGGTCCCTGCTGTCTTCTGGGACCCGTGTGTCTCCCAGAAGACAGCAGGGGGGACGTAAGGTGCCAGAAGTGGCGTAGATACGGGTGGGTGGCTCGTCTATCTATGCCCGGAAGTGGGAGCAAAATATCCTCTCCCACCTGAAAAGTGCCAAATGTGACACCGGAGGGGGGGGGGGGGGGGGAATCTGAAATGCAGAAGTTAAATTTTTGCATGGAACTCTGCTTTCACAAAGCCAGATATTACCTCGTAAAAGTAGCAGTGACATCGTTACTGTGCTGTACATAGTCTGTGCAGAATGCAGGGATGTGGGAGGGGCCCAACAGGCTCCACCCGCTACATCCTGCCTGCAGAAAATGACAGGAGGGGGCGGAGACAGGACCAGTCACCCTACACAAGGAGAGAGAGCAGCAGCGAGTGGTCTTTATTACAGAAAAAGTCTCACGCTAGATTGCTGCACAGATCTGGAAAAAATTTACACAAATCACACTGAGATACAAGGAAGAATTCACATGGCGAATGTATTTGGACAATATTTGCTGATCCCAGGTTTCAGCTTTACCTGGGGTTGGCTTTACTCCTGTCTGTCACTTCTGTTTGATAACCTTTTGTGACTTTCAGAAAATTAGTATTGTGCTTTCTTTTATTTACCAGTTAGCAATATAAATGTCTTATCTGTTTGTAGAGAGCAAAGTGCTGCTGCATGAAGGAGACATCGCTGTGGATTTCGGACGCAACGCTTTAAAGTGCGATGACAACTCCTGCAGATGGACTAAAAACAGCACTGGATTCATCAATGTGCCCTACACCCTCTCCTCCGCCTACAGTGAGTATTGTGGCTCCTCCCATGATGAAACATCCATCCGCAGTGCTGGGGCCCCTGGGGGCTGTTTCCCAGCAGGACACTCTGAGAATGAAGGCCTTGTCTACTCTCTGTGCCTGTAGAAGACAATATGACCGGTGTTCTGGCAGATAGTGTCCTGCCATCATATAGTGTCCGAAGAAGAAGCTTCGGAAAATTTCCGAAGATGAACGGCGCCTGCACCGTGAGTGGAGATGGTAGCCCCACCAACCAAGCGGACATAGGGTTGCTCGCCATGCTTCGGGCTCGGCCTCGCTGCGCTCAGCTCTTTTATATTCCTACTCTATGTCCACTTGGAGGGTGGGGATAGAACCTGGACTCACGGTGCAGGCGCCGTTCATCCTCGGCTATTTTCGGAATCTGTTTGTGCTGTGTACTGCGCATGAGCAGTACACAGCAGACACTATCCGATGGGGGACCATATATGATAGGACACCGGCATCTAGAGTACAAGGGGCAACACCTGGATGAAATGCTGTTCATTTTCATCTATTTCCTTTTTTTTTGCAGCTCCTTATGGTTATTGTACAATAACTGTATGCATGAAAGATGGATGTGGCGGACTACAGGGGACAGCGGCGACTTCGCTGGCTCCTGTGTCAGGTAAGTGACACATAATGGGCTACTATGCGATGCATAGTAGTCCATTATGCTTTACCTTTGCAGGGAAAAAAAGAGGAAGTAAACTCATCAGGGTTTACTTCCTCTTTAACCCTCTTGTATTAAATTGTATTGTTGCTGCATTGTCTACCCTTCAGGGGGCGACAATTAAGGGCACACGGGTACCGCATGCGTCTGGCCCCCTTTCTGGACACCGGCGCATGGATTCCAATGTGGGGGGGTCTGTTTTTTTTAAAGTACCGATTAGAGCCAGAGGCTCGAATAGGCTTCAATATAGGGTGGGCTCTAGGGTGCCCACGTGTCCCGGATTGCCCGGGATTGTCCCTTAATTCATATTTTTGTCCCGTGTCCCGGGCACCTTCATTCCGGGACAATACAGTGTCCCGGAATAATAAAAAAAAAAAAAAACACCGCCAGCGGCCAGTCCGCCACCCTGTCCTGATAAACATTTGCTGATTTGCTGAACTGGTTACCTCGCATCTAGCAACCTGAGCGAGTGAGCGAGGCCTTACCCACAGCTGTCTTGCGCTGAGCAGTGCGCCTCCGAGTCCACCCACCGGCGTATCCTCTCCTTCCCTTCTCCGCCTCCGGCCGCAGCAGCAGGGAGAGAGAGAGCAGCCACAGTCACCAGTGCGTCTTCATTCTGTATCTCCTCCTCCTGAGTCTCCTGACTGGTTGTGGCACTGCTGGTAAGTCAGGATCCAGCCTGTGCCCAGTGCCAATTCCCGGGGCCAACTACTCCCATAGCCGTTGCCTACAGCACATGCACATTGCTAGCAGCCCAACTTCTCCAGTTCTTCTCATGAGCCTCCTCCCGCCCACGAGGGCCACGACCCGACTCCAAGCCGCCAGCCAAAGTTCCAGGTTAGTATACTCAGTATTTTATGAGAACATGCATTCTTGCAATCATGTATTACTTTTAACAATGTTCCTTCTAGATACTGTATTGTACTATTCCTTCTAGATACTTTTTGGAACAATAAAATGTCATTGTCGTTCTATATGTGTGTGTGTATATATATATATATATATATATATATATATATATACATGTATATATATATATATATAGATATATATAGATATATATATATAGATATATATATATATAGATATATATATATAGATATATATAGATATATAGAGAGAGAGAGCCCTTTGACAGTGGGGAGTTGCGGGCGCCGGCGGTTAAATGGCGCTGTTTTTATCATTCAGTCAATGGGCAGGAGCGGTGTATACGCCGCTCCAAAGATGCAGCTTGTTTTTTAACATCCTGCAAGCGTACCGCTCCAGTGTGAAAGCCCTCCGGACAGGAACGGCTCTTTACAGGCGCTATGCAGGCGCTATTTTACATACGACATCCTTTTTTTCCCACAAATAAAGCTTTCTTTTAGTGGTATTTGATTGCCTCTGCGGTTTTTATTTTTTACGCTATAAACAAAAAAAAGAGTGACAATTTTGAAAAAAAGCAATATTTTGTACTTTTTACAAAGAAATTGGCAAAAAAAGTATCAAAAAACATTTTTTTTGGGGCGGGTGTGGTCACCCTAGTGGGCTCGGGTCGCAGAGGGTGCGCTCCGATCCCACCCAGGTGTGTTACGTGTTACAACAGCGAATGAATATTCACTGTGTTATGCCCTGTACACACAGTCGGACATTCCAATGACAAAATCCGTCGGATTTTTTTCCGACTGATTTTGGCCCAAATTTGTCTTGCATACACACGGTCTCACAAAGTTGTCGGAAAGTCCGATCGTTCAGAACGAGGTGACGTATATCACGCATGACGGGACTATAAAGAGGCCAGTAGTCAATAGCTTTCGTCTTGTAATTTATTCTGAGCATGCGTGGCACCTTGTGCGTCAGAATTGTCTACACACGATCGGAATTTAAACAATCGCATTTTGTTGTTAGAAAATTTTAGATCCAGATCTCAAACTTTGTGTGTCCGAATTTCAGACGGAAAAAGTCAGGCGGAGCCCACACACGATCGGAATTTCTGACAACACGATCCGACAAAGTCCGACCGTGTGTACAGGGCATAACACTGATTCTCCTCCCTGCCAACCAGGAAGCTGGTTTTGACACCAGTCACCCAATTGGCTGAAAGGACAGATGGGTGGTTGTTTGCCGCCACCCCCCCCCCCCCCAAAAAAAAACACCCCAGTCACCACTGCTCCCTTTATATTGTAAAGCGCTGGGAAAACTGTTGGCGCTATATAAATTCCAAATAATACAGAAAATGTTCCATAGGCTATTACATAGAGCTGTTAAAAAAAAAAGAAAAAAAAAAAAAGAAAAGGCAATAACAAGTGGAAAATAGCTGTAACAAAAAGGTTGGTATACCGTATGAAGGTGGTCACAAGACTCTCTGCAGCTCAAACAACATTATTATTATAATATAGGATTTATATAGTGCCAACAGTTTTCGAAGCGCTTTACAATATAAGGAGACAATACAGCAACAATACAATTCAATAGAAGAGCGTTAGGAGGGCCCTGCTCCTGGGAGCTTACAATCTAATAGACATGCACTCATCACTTCCTTCTCTTCAGGATCTTGTACTCTGCAGTTTAGCCTGTTGTACTACTTATTTCAGTGGCAGCTTTGGCTTAGCAATAGCATACCGCCTCCCCTAGCGCATAGTTGATTACTTTTACATAATAATAATAATGGATGTTTATAGCGCCATCATCTGCCAGGCCATGCCAAACTACAAAGTGATCGATGTTACAAGAGAGAGTGGGCAAGTATAATACAATACAGAAAATATTCCATAGACTAGTACCTAGAGCTGTTTTGCAAAATAAAGCAATAACAAGTGGAACATAACTGCGACAAAAAAGGGTCACAAGACTCTTTGCAGTTCAGTACATACTTTGATTTATTCTTTCATTGTTTACAGTCAAAACCTATTTTTTTCATGTTAGTTTCACATTTTTACATGCTTTCCCTTCCATATTTTTGATTGCATTGATTAAATAGATAATTGATGATCAGCCACTAGAGGGAGCAAACGATCCATTTGCAATCACCCCATTCAGCTGGCCTCCCATTAACCACTGGGATGAGATGAATATGGCTGATTCCGTGTATATAAGGAGGGTTGTGGGAAAAGGCAACGCCAGGATTATTTCACAAGACGCGCCTAACAAAGGGGGTCTTCTGGTTCCACAGGTTCCTCTGATATCGCAATGTTCCTTGGCGCCATGCAAGAATTTGCAACTCTCACCTGCGTGCGCTTCATCCCACAGTCCACGGAATCAGACTATGTGCAGATTGAAGACGCCGCCGGGTATGTGAAAAATTCTTCTCCAAGTAATTGTTTTTATGCAGCTGACAAAAAATTTCAATTTTACTTGCTTGAAACCATCGCAGCCATATTCAATGGAGATCTCCTGGAATTGGCATGGCTCTGCTCCTCCACTTCTATCTCTGTTCTCTTGAAAGTCTTGAAAGTCTCTTGAAAGTCTTACCAGAGCTTGAGGTCAAGTTGCAGACAGCCTCTGGCACAGAAAACTGTCTTCATAGTGACCTTTAGGCCAGGTTCACACTATAGCGATGCGGGAATGCCGCGAATCCGCGGCGTTTTCCCGCATCGCATGATTCCCGCCGGCAGTTCACACTGCCCTATGCGGACGGCTGGGAGTGTCAATGATATGTTAATGACACCCCCAGATCCGTCCGCATATCGCAGTGCGATCTGCACACTCGCACAGGAATCGGATCGCATGGTGTGAACACCCATGCGATCCGATTCTGCTGCGGACCAAAAAAAGGGTCCCGTGCGAGTTTGCTGCGGGAGCGATGCGAATTCAGCCATACTATCTGTATGGCTGAACTCGCATCGCTACGGAGATCGGATGTGATTTGCACTGCAGTGCAGTGCGAATCACATCCGGATCTCCCCCCGCAGCAGTGTGAACCCAGCCTTAGGCTTATTTATCCAAGAGTTTTGTTTCTGTCGAGACCCTTTTCTAAGGTCTCGTTCACATGTGTGGCTCCTGCTGTGCATTTGACAGGTGGTGGTGCCTGCTGCCTGTGTCAACCCTTAAAATGCCACCCCCACCGTGCCGCAACCACGTGCACTGCATATGGATGCAGGACAGTTGTGGCATGCAATGCAAAGCTGCTGCTAACAAAGCAAACAAAATATTGGCATTAAAAAGGGGATTAACTCCAGAGATAAAATGGTAATTCTCCCGCTCTACGAAAACTCTGGTCCGGCCGCACCTGGAGTATGCTGTCCAGTTCTGGGCACCAGTCCTCAGGAAGGATGTACTGGAAATGGAGCGAGTACAATGAAGGGCAACAAAGCTGATAAAGGGTCTGGGGGATATTAGTTATGAGGAAAGGTTGCGAGCCCTGAACTTATTCTCTCTGGAGAAGAGACGCTTGAGAGGGGATATGATTTCAGTATACTAATACCGTACTGGTGACCCCACAATAGAGATAAAACTTTTTTGCGGAAAGGAGTTTAACAAGACACGTGGCCACCCATTAAAATTAGAAGAAAAGAGGTTTAAACTTAAACCACGTAGAGGGTTCTTTACTGTAAGAGTGGCAAGCATGTGGAATTCCCTTCCACAGGCGGTGGTCTCAGCAGGGGGGCATTGATAGATTTAACAAAATATTAGATAAGCACCTGAACGACCGCAACATACAGGGATATACAATGTAATACTGACATATAATCACACACAGGGGTTGGACTTGTGTCTTTTTTCAACCTCACCTATGTAACTGCCCACTAGATGGCACTTTAATCCCTTTCTATATACACATCCCACTAGATGGCACTTTAATGCCTTTCCATATGCACACACAGAAATGGGGGAATCGCGTGCGATTCTTTGCAGTGTGTTTTGTACCAATTTTTTTGTATTAACCCAAATCACATCACAAAATATCTGTACTCAGTATCGGTGAGCACTTGACTGAAAGTATCAGTCCTCGTACCCTCTGGTAAAAAAACGGTATCAGTGCAACAACCCTAATAGTTACGCTAGTTGCGCAGCCATTTATCACTTTTTCATGAAAAAAATACAGAAACCAATACTTTGCATCAATAAAAAATGAATGGGCGCACATCGCACTGATGAAATGGGGGAATCGCATGCAAATTAAACAGGAATGGGGATTTCCCCCCACCGTTCCTGTGTGTGTGTATATAGAAATAGATTAAAGTGCCATCTAGTGGGCAGTTTAAACAAATGTTAGAACTCACAGTACATATCTGGACACATGCAAAATAATGTACATAGGTGTCCCGGTCCTCCGATGGTAACAATTCGAGGCCACTGGTCCTCGCAGGGCTGGAGAAGATGCATAGGCGGTCCGCTTCCAAGCTGACATCACTTTTGCCCTCTAACCATGGTGTCCCGAAACTTCTCCTCCAACCCTGTGAGCACCTCTATCGGCCCTGATTTGCTATCATCGGCGGAGCGGGACACCTATGTATTATTTTGCATGTGTCCGGATATGTACTGTAACTTTTAACTTTTTTTAAACTGCCCACTAGATGGCACTTTCATCCCTTTCTATACACACACAGGGGGCAATTGCATGTGATTCTTTGCAGTGTGATTTGCACCAATTTTTTTTGTATTTATCGGTACTCGGTATCGACGAGTACTTGATGGAAAGTATCAGTACTCGGACTCACCGGTAAAAAAATGGTTTCAGTGCAACCCTGTTATGATAGTTGCACAGACATTTATCAAATTTGGAAAAATACACTTAAATGCATTTTACTGCACTCAAACACAATAATATAATATCTATTTTTTTCGTAAGATGTAAAATATGAGATTGTGCCAAGTAAATAGATCCCCAACACTTCAAGATCTAAAATTTCATGTTGCTCGTGAATTGGTGACAAACTACTGTGCTTAAATTTGTCTATAGGTGATGCTTTAAAACGATCATTAACTTTTTTTTATAAATAAACATGTTAAATTTACCTGCTCTTTGTAATAGTTTTGCACAGAGCAGGCCCTATTCTTTTTGGGTCCCCTGCTGGTGGTCCTGGCCCCTCCTCCCTATCGAGTGCCCCCAATAGCAAGCCTCTTGCTATGGAGGCACCCGAGCAGGCTGGCTACCAAAACACGCTCCTGTAAATGGACATTGTCCATTCACATATGGAGCATGGCTCAGCCCCGCCCCCGGCTCTCTCCTCATTGGCTCGCTGAATGTGATTGACAGCAGCAAGAGCCAATGGTTCCTGCCTCTACGTAAGCCAATGAGGGAAGAGAGACACAGTAAAGCCGCTGCTCTTGTGCACAAAGCTGGATTAAGATTGGGTTTAGGTAAGTATTAGGGGGTAGGTGCACTCAGAAGGTTTTTAACCCTAATGCATAGGTAAAATGCATTACGTTAAAAAACCTTTTGCTTTTAGAACCACTTTAAAAGCCTTTACATGTTATCAGGAGCTGCACTCCCAGTATATACTCCCTGCATAGGTAAAATGCATTGGAAAACCTTCAACAATCCACTTTAAAAGCCTTTACAGGTTATCAGTTAAATGTGAGCCCTGGTGTAGAATTATTGCTGTCTGTCAGAATCCATGAAATCAGGCTGAGACAGAAGTACAGTTAAATCACACTTGTTTAATAATAAAAGTAAAAAGAACAAACGTAGTCAAAACATAGCCAAAGTTCAGTAACTGGAAAGGATAGTCAGCCAAGCCAGAAGTCAGGGATCAAAGTAGTGGAACAGCAAGCAGGATCTGGAGCCAGAAGGGGTGTCAGCAAAGCAAGTCTTCAACAGGATCGCAGGAGATAGTTTCTGTGATGTTGACCAAGGCGAAGGCAGAGAACCTCTGGACTGGATGGCTTAAGTAGGCAGGACTGACGAGCAGGATCATCAACAGCTGAGTAACTGTAGACAGATAACAGCTGGCAATTAGCTGACAGCTAAGTGTCCATCTCAGAGAAGGAAGGGCTGACACTGTCACACCAAAGTTCATGGTGATAACTCCATTGTGTGGTGCAATCACCATTTACATATGGGTGCCAAACCTATGAACTTTTGCATTTGAATGCAAGCACGGGGGGGGGGGCACAGGTACAGTACTTTTTAGGGAGACAGCAGGGGCCTAGTAGACCCCTGCTGTCTCCCTGTCCATTTAAAGCATCTGATCAAGCAATGATCGTGTTTGATCAGATGCTTCCTTGACTGTACCGGCCAGGACCGCCAATCCTGGTCGCTTCCTGCTTCATTGTCACAGAGAAGATGGGGGATCATGGCTGCAGCAGCCCTGGCATACACCGTTCCCTACACTTAAATGTGATCGGCTACTGGTTGCAGCACTCGGCGCATTACCCTTTGTGATGACATAATAACATGGGTTTCTCCTGTTCCCCACAGATGTTGGTCCTATATTGGTATGCAAGGAGGAAGTCAAATAGTATTGGTGTCGAGCAGCTGCATGGTCCAAGGCTCCATCGAACATGAGCTGAACCACGCTCTGGGATTCTTCCACGAGCAGAGCAGGAGCGACCGCGATGACTACATCGATATCATATACAGCAACATCAGGCAGGGGTAGGCAACCTGGGGCCCTCCAGCTGTTGCAGAACTACAAGTCCCATCATGCCTCTGGGAGTAATTGTAACTGCCAGCCTTGCAAGGCCTTATGGGAAATGGAGTTCCTGGTTGTCTACTCTGCACTAAGGGATGTATCATTAAAAACATTTCCATAGCTGTTTGTACATGGGCAGAGGGCATAGGTGCATTGTCCAGCCTGGCTGCTGCTGGACGATGCGCCTAGCAATATGTACGTTTGGGGCAGTATGTGCCCAGGAATGAATGCCCACAATGGAAGCAATCTGCATTCCAGGCATTCATCCCTGGGCACATGCCCTAAACAGAAGTATTACCAGTGGCGGCTGGTGCTCATAATTTCAGGGGGCCAGCACAAACCAACATCAGTACCCCACCACACCCCCGAGAGCCGAATAACGACTATCACCCCCCCCCCCCCCCCACAGGAGACAAGCGTCAGTGATAAGCTAACATCACACACTCCTCCCCCGACCCTGCTGTGGGAGCAAAATGGCAGCGATAGCCCACCACCCAGCCACCCCCCACCATGGCTCACAAACTGCAGCGATCACCCGACCCCCAGCCTCGGGGGAACACAGAGAATGTGCCATGCTATCTCACCTTATGCAGGGGGAAGGAAGAGCGGGGGGCGCTCTGGCAAGCAAACTATGGGACATCCTCCTCCCGGCCGCACAGAAACAGGAAGTGTGTCCTGAGATACGATTGGCCAGGGAGTCATAAGACTCCCTGTCCAATAGAGGCTTTCTGATTAGCCGGGAGGAGGATCAGTGTGACAATATTGAATATTCATTCGCTATTTCCACACAACTGGGTGGGATTGGGGTGCAGTGCAGTGCTCATCCATTTTTAGGATGTAAGCAATGAAAGCCAGCCCATATCTCTGTGAAGGTTTCCTTTTATTAGAATTGAATTGCTATATAATATTGCTGCTGAAAATTTTGTCTTCTTCAGGATACGAGAACAATTTTCAGAAGTTCGACACATTGAATCAAGGCATAGAATACGACTACGGCTCCGTCATGCATTATCCAAGGTATGGTTGCATTTCATAAAAATATCAAACAACTTTCACTTGCCACTTTGCATTGCCCAGAAACACAGTTTTATTAAACTGGTGCAATATCCTCGTAGGTGGCACAGTCAAATCTATAAAAGTGGGAACATTCACTGATCCTGATTCACTGAGCTCCAACAGCTCAGTGAATGAGCTCCAACAGGCACCTTAAAGTTTATTTAGACCAAAAACTTAATATATTGCAGATTACCAGTCATCAGGTGCATTTTCTTTTTTTCAGGATTATTCCTTTATTTTCACCTGGTGATCCTGCCAGTGACACACTTCCTGTCCTATGGAGACAATCAGGGTCGGGACAAGGGGTGGGCAGGAGGGACGGCTGCCCTGGGCACTGTGGTATCATGTGAGGTGAGGAGGGGTGCCGCAAGGAGATTGGTGGGGAGGGGATTTGTGTTGGAAGAGGGAATTTGGGGAGTGGCAGTGGATAAGTATTTTCCTAGGAGATAAGCAGCACCATATTAAAGTGGAGTTCCACTCAAAAGTGCAACTTACGCAAATTTTTCTCCTTCCCCCCTTCGGTGCCACAGGGGGAAACGGATACCTGTCTATTTTCAAGTATCCTGTTCCCACTTTCAGGAGTCTCGGGCGCAGTTGCTGATGTCACCGCTCGGCTCCCTCCTCCTTCCCCTGGTCGCCGGGCAAGTAGGAGAAAGGAGCGGAGCCTTGCACATGCTCAGTAGGTTTTTCTGGCATTAAGCCATAAGGCTACACTGCCAGGTTCCCTCACCCGCAATGGCAGCGGCAGCACCCTTGTCACCAGTGCTGGGACAAGGTCATCTAGAGCCCAGGGCAAACATGCCAAACTGTGCCCCCCCCCCCTTCAAAATGTATGAAAGCTTAGCTGAACAAGCTGAAGTTAGAAGCTGATTGGCTACCCGGCACAGCTGAACCAGATTCTGAGTGCTCCAGTTTTAGTAAATCACCCCCAGTGGGTTTATGGCAAACAAGGCTTGACAAACGTGGTTACAAGTTCATGGCAAAGTGACCGTGTCTACAGACAGCTCATCTCAGCAAGCACGTATACTTACCCAGCCACATCCTCCTCCCACTACTGGAACCATTATTAACACAGCAGGTCTTTAGGGTATGGGGGGGGGCAACTGACCTCCCCCATCTGACACTACCTAGCAAATCACTAGGCCCCAAAACTGTCAGATGGGAGGTATGTGATCATCCATCTCATTAAGCTCCGACACCAGAATTTAGATCGGGGGATGCCGCAGCAGCAATGGAGTGCGGCTAAAACCGGCCATAGATGGGTCGAATCTCTGCCGGTTCAGCAATACCAGATGAGATTCGATCCATTTATGGGCAGGCTGGTTGTACTAAAGTCAGTCCATCAATCAACTTCAGTACAACCAGCCTGTCAGATTTTTTTTTTGCACTGCTGGCAGCGATACAGTAACAGCCAGTAGTGATGATTGTATTCTGTCAGTGGGGAAGGCTCCCCACTCTCCCCGCCGGCCGAACACAATAGCACTGTGGGGACAGGTTTGTCAGTGTTGATGGGGGAATTGAGCAATTTTCTTTCCTTCCACCCATGTGCATGTGTCATATTCTATGGGCTGCTTAAGTCATTATACATAGCTGGGACGGTGGGCTGTCAGACACTGTCATTTATAGCTCCAATTGTACAATGTGATGGAGTCTGTTTAGGCACATATTAGCATTCCTTATGTGATTCAGGATTAATACATCACCAAACTCTGGTTAAATCCCTTTGGCGCCGGCCGCATGCAAGTATGCCGCCTCTTGGCAGGTGGGCCCTGGTGCTGAGGGGCCACATATTTGTGTGAATTGGCGGTACACAGCTGTGCCAAGAGCGGGTGCCCTGCCACTCCCAGCACAGTTACCAGTGGCTAACGGAAAGCTCACAATCGCTGCTTGTGATCAGGAGGTTTCCGATCATGTGACTGCCATGCAGGGCTGGCCCAAGACATCATGCTGCCTTGGTCCAAGAATGAAATGCTGCCCCCCCCCAAAAAAAATTACACCCATCCAGCAAAGAGACATTTCCATAATTTAAAGAGATATCCCCAAATAGTAAAGGGACAGCCCAATCCAGAAAAGAGACATCCCCATATATTCAGCAAAGAGACATACCCCCTCCAGCAAAGAGACATGCTCAATCCAGCAAAGAGATATGCCCAATCCAGCAAAGAGACATACCCCCTCCAGCAAAGAGACATACCCCCTCCAGCAAAGAGACATGCTCAATCCAGCAAAGAGACATGACCGCTCCAGCAAAGAGACATGCTCCCTCCAGCAAAGAGAGATCCCCCCTCCAGCAAAGAGACATGCCCCCTCCAGCAAAGAGACATGCCCCCTCCAGCAAAGAGATGCCCCCTCCAGCAAAGAGAGATGCCCCCTCCAGCAAAGAGAGATGCCCCCTCCAGCAAAGAGACACGCCCAAAAAGATCCACTCAGCTCAAAGGAATATGAATTGCGCGGCACCATGAAAGCTCCTCCTTTCCTCTTCACCGCCACTGACCAACTAAGCTCAGATCCTGGCACAGTGATGCAACATGTGGCGACAGCAGCTCTGCAGTGGCGGCGGGTGCTCCTACTATTGAAGCCTTTGCTGCTCCACCCCCCGCCCCGCTCCCCAGCAGTACAACTTGTACTGCTGGGGAGCAGAGTGGAGCGGGGCAGGACAGGGGAGCAGCTCATGATGCAAAGATGACACTGCATGCTAGAGGGAGGGGTCCTCAGGAATTGCGCCCCAGTTGCCACACCTCTTAAAGTGCCTCCTGGGTCCTATGGACCCACCTGGATCCATGGTACCCTGCAGTCATGACAGCACATGACCATAAACCTCGCCTCACCTCCCAGCATCCTAAAACTCTTAAAGGGTTGGGAGGCGCCAACTCTAATGCTGCGTACACACGATCAAAGTTTTCGTTGCAAAATACATGGATAGTTTTTCCACTGGTATTCCGCTCAAGCTTGGCTTGCATACACACGGTCACACAAGTTATCTGAACTTTCGACCGCCAAGAACGCGCTGACGTACAACACTACGACAAGCCGAGAAAATGAAGTTCAATGCTTCAGAGCATGCATTGCATTGTTTTCGAGCATGTGTAGGAATTCTGCATGTTGGAATTGGTACATTTTTGATCTGAACTTTTTCCTTCAGAAAAAAAGAGAACATGCTCTCAATCTTTTTCTGCTGGAATTCCGACACCAAAAGTCAGATCGAGCATACTTCCGACCAAAACCTCACAACGGACTTTTGCTGATGGAATTTCCGATCGTGTGCACGGGGCATAAGGGTTTAAAGAACAATTCTATTCAAGTATGTGTTCTTAACGCCATTCTATTGCTCTCAGCCTGCTCCAAATCTTTTTTTTGGTGTCATCATCTGACTTCCTGAGGATGACAAGGTTGGTTCTCAATGGTTCTACGGTATTTAGGAATGTAGCCACCTTCTCTTGCTTGCTCCCAAATGGGCTATGGACTATAAGAGAACACAGAACAGTCCACATGACTGCAACTAACATACACTGCTCGTTCCAAACAGAAGTGAGAAGGCTTGCCAAAATACTTTACAAGGAGGCAGAAAAACACAGTATGAAACTATTTCATGAAAAATAGATTCCAGCGCTGTGTATGGATTATTATAGGAGTATGAGGATATTGTATAGTGTCATCCTAATGTTACTGACTTTATAGTGCAAAGTTTGCACCATAATACCTGTTTTCACCTGCAGGGGGTGCTGCAGAGAAAGTCAAGGATTACAACTCCTAATTTTTGTATAAAGAGGAAGAGAAGCCGGAGGCACCTGAAAAGCTTTTCTTTTACCTATAGGACCCCCTTTTTAGCTAAAGCCATGATAATGGAAGAGTGTGTGTAAAATATATAATTGTATTTGTTTCTAGGTCTGCTTTCTCCGCGGATGGCATCTCTGCCACCATTGTCCCGAAACCAAATGCCTCTATCGCCATCGGACAGCGCTATGGACTCAGCAACTTGGATGTTGCCAAAATTAACAAGTTATATGATTGCGGTAAGTTATATGATTGCGGTAAGAACTTGGAATTCATAGAGCTTTACAAATCAGGGTCACTATTTTTCAATTAAATATACCATGAGTGAACCCGGAGCATAAGAAAAAAAAATCTGATCGTACCTCTGTATGTGAATGGCCTGATTCTTGCTGTTGCTGATGTACTGCTCTGTCTTGCTTTTTATACTGACAACCACTTTGAATTTCTAACCATGTAACTTTTATAGGTCTCTGCCGAACATTGCTCTCCGATCCTTCAGGATCCCTAACATCTTCCAACTACCCCAATAATTATCCCACTGCCAGCAGCTGCTTGTGGCTCATTCGTGTTCCATCAAACCAGGTAAGGCCACAATTCAGTGTATCAAAGGGTTAAAAAGTTATTACTTAAAGTGAACTAAACTCATTCAGGGTCAGTTCACAGCAGAACGTGGTGCGGGAAACCTGCATTCCGTGTGCGTTTCCCACACCGCGTTCACAACGCACTGCAGTTACCATCTGCAACAGGTGTCAGTGTTAGGTTAATGACACCCCAAACGCAACTTGCAAGTGCAGTGCGTTTGTCTGCACTGGGTTGTGTTGTACAGTAATGCAATCTGGTTGCTGTGTATTTTCTAAAGTAGTGCATGTCCTACGTTTGGTGCGGTCTGGCACCCATTCCAATGAATCGTCCCTGTGAGATTCATGGTGTGATCCGCCCCTTAATCAGCATTAACTATTTTTCATCCTTTTGCTGCTAGCATTACTAAACAGATAGGAAGGAATATTATAATTACCTATTATGAATTTTTCTTTTTGCGTTTCTTCAGTTGCTTCCTGGTTTCTGGCCTAGTCCAAAATGATGTCATACATCCCAGGAGTCTTCATGGGCATTTATTTTTCTTTCACCTGGAGGAGGGGCTTTCCCAGCTAAGCACACCCTCCTTCCTGCATGCCTGAGCTAAGGGCAGATGGATTCCAGGAAGTAAATGCTATATGAGTCATCTGCCCTTACTCAAGATTGCCACA
Source organism: Lithobates pipiens (assembly GCF_037356315.1). Classification (NCBI taxonomy): domain Eukaryota; kingdom Metazoa; phylum Chordata; class Amphibia; order Anura; family Ranidae; genus Lithobates; species Lithobates pipiens. Next base: position 224,558,600 of record NW_027507686.1, on the reverse strand, counting down.
GCTAGAAATACTAAGGGGGTGTTTTTTTTAGGGATTTCTCAACAAAATAAATCACGCAAAGATGGATGGGCAAGTTTTCTGTAAATATTAAAAATGAATGAAATAGCGTTTTCAGTTTGTGGAGCTCAGATACAGTTAAGTTCCACTTTAACCACTTGCCCACCACGCTATAGGCGAATGACGGCTACAGCACGGTTGTCCAGTTCTGGGAGGGCATCTACTGATATCCTCCCAGAACTGCCCCTCGTGCCTGCCGCGGCACACACCTGGCATGCTCTGTGTCCTTCAGACACAGAAGATCACAGATCGGGGTAAGGAGCCAATCACAGTGACTCTTTACCATGTGATCATGTCCAATCACAGCTGATCACAATGTAAACACACTTGCCACTTATCGGCATCCCTTTCCCTGCACTGCCACATTGTGAGGAGAGAGCCGGCAAGTGTGATAGGGGACATCTACACTGATAATCAGGGCACTGATCATCAGAGTCCTTATGATCAGTGCAGCATAGCTCCCAACTTTCCCTGATTTGGAGCAATGTTCTTCTGTCCTTCTGTCCCTCTTTCCTCCTCATTTGTCCCTCATTTTGCCCTAATCTATATACTATATTTATCGGCATATAACACGCTCCGGCGTGTGACATGCACCCCAAGTTTAGGAGGGAAGTTTAAGGAAAATAACTTACATTTAAATGCCCATCAATGCAGCCTTATCAGTGTCCATCTGCAGCCTTGTCAGTGTCATTTGCAGCCTTATCATGCAGCCTTGTCAGTGTAATTTTCAGCTTTGCCATTTAAAAATGGCGCTGCGGAGATACAGAGCCAGATGTCCTGCTTTCGGCGGCTTTCAGCCACTCTCGGCCACCGAGAACGGCCGAGAGCGGGCGAAAGCTGCCAAGACCGGCCGAAAGCTGCCGAGAACGGCTGAAAGCCGCTCACGTCATATAATAATAATAATATAATATAATAATATAATAATCGACATATAACACGCACCCACGATTTTCCCCTGTTTTTAAGGGGGAAAAAGTGCGTTTTATACGCCGATAAATACGGTAGTTGTATGTATATAATTGCTGCATTTGTACATTTTAAAAGCCAAAATCAGGGAAAAGTCCTTGTGGATTTAATTAACCTTTTTTTGGTTAAGTCTCCTTTAAGAGGGTGTGGCAGGGGGCGTGTCCTATGCCTACATACATTTGTTAGTAGGTGACCCTCATTCCCATCTCAAAATGTGGGGAGGTATGAATGCAGTCCAACAGTGCCCTTCAGTGCCCCCTATTAGTGCTGCACATCAGTGCCCTTCAGTGCCTCCTATTAGTGCTACCTCATCAGCGTACACCTGTCTGTGAGAAATATGACCCGTTTGCAAAATTTTATAACAGACAGAAAAATGTTTTTGGTCTTTTTTTTCGTTTGTTTAGCAAAAAACAAACAAAAACACAGTGGTGACGTCTGCAGGATGGATTTCCCATTCCGGGGCGGACGTCATATGACGTCCTGGGCTTCCCAGCTGTCTGGGGGCCACGTCACTCGGGAGCCCATGCGCGTGCCTGGCGGCGGCGGCGATGTCCGCCGGGCACCCGTGATTGCCCGGTATCAGAGCTGGAACGGTCTCCTTTCCCCTGACGTGGATGTGTGTGTTTACACACACATCCACGTCCTGTCAGGGGAGAGGAGACCGATCCTGTGTTCCGTGTACAGAGGAACACCAAT